>NC_060249.1:68419906-69669906 GCF_921293095.1 Ischnura elegans | reverse complement strand
TCTCTCTCGGGGTTTTCGCGAGTTTGATGCGATTACCGTGGAGATTCGAATCCGATTTGCAAACGAACTCGTGTCGTTCCCAACTTCCCGCCTGTCTTTTCCTTATATGCGCCATCCTTAGCGTTCTCTTCTTCCCGAGTCCTTTTGTCCTCCGGCATCTTATTGGTCCCGCAGAGGGATTCAGGGGATGAAATGCAAATCACGATGAATCAGGATCGGATCTCAGGTGGCAATTACGTAATTTTTGTACACTCGCGAGTCTCGTGAAGTGAAATCGTTCGCTCACGCCGCACTCCAGGATTCTCGACGTCTTTTTTTTTTTTGTGAGTCGAAAGTCTAAACACGTAAGATTTGAGAATTTAACGAAAAACTACGTATTGTAACTGTACGTCATTTTACAAGAAATTCACCGTCGGTTGCACGCATAGCTAAGTTTTCATTGTACTGCCAAAAAATAAACTCTAACCGGGCCAGCTCATAGACTGCAAAGATGAATGTAAATACTGTGATACTGATTTGTTCAACATCATTAGCTTAATATCAGCTTTCGTGGCCATTTCATTATTTTGTCTTGTGTCATACGCTCCTTTTCCTGTTCCGAATATGTAGTTGTACTAAACAATAGAACCTATGCTAGTTATCGAAAGGTTTTGTTTCTTGAGGGAGGAAAGAAATGCTCGCTTGGAAGAGAAATGTGTTTATGTCTAGCCATTTGACTGAGAATTGCCGCGGCCTGTAAGAGGAAACTTTCCTTGTATTGTAAATAGTCAGAGGGCTAATACACCCTGTCAGTATCTTGGGTAAGTCATCACCGGAATAAGTCACGTCTTAAAAGGGTAATTTTCTCCTTCCTCTCCCACCGCCTCTTCCGACTGCAGGTTGAGTCACCTGTTTTATATGGAAGGAGGAAGTTGGACGAACCAAAAGAGGTTTTCAGGAGGCCGGAGAGTGGAGGAGTATGAGGAGAGCCAGACGGCGTCGGACCGCGTCGATGACCGGCGATATTTTTCCACGTGTGGAGGCGTCGTCTTCGAGGCTATATCCAGTGGACAGGGTCATTCGTGCTATCGGAGTGAAGTAATAATGTGGGCGACTATGGGGACACAATACGTTTGCGTAAAGCGTCATGTTCGAAAATAAAGATCACCTATTGGTCCTCTACAGTGACGTAACTATGGGGGGATGAGGAGATAGATTCCCCCCCCCACCAAAGCCTCACAGAAACATATAAAAATATTGAAAACTATTGTCTAGATTTGATTTCTAATAACTGCATCTGCTTAAAGTTAAATTTTAAGTGCCAAAATGATGTAAAATTCATTTCCAGGCATGTTATTTTTCAAAAAATTTGCTGGACTTGCCTGGAGTTGCCTGGGGGGATCCTCCCTCATCCCCCCAAAGCATATTCCTTGTTACGCCACTGGTCCTCTCTATTGGAATAATAACGCAACGCAATGCAGTATTTTACATTGATATAATCAGGGGAGAATATGCTAACGTGTACTTCGAGTTTTTTCTCTAACGCCGTGGTTAATTCATGTTTCAAAAAACTGAAAACTTGCGTTCATGCGCTCCTGTGGTTTTATATTCGTAAATGCAGCAATGCATGCTGTTTTGATACGTAGATAATGTTTGTATCAATTACGTGATTTATTTCTTATTTTAGTCCAAAGCTGGATTGAAAGATTTTGAAATAGCGAAACATACAGGAGTTATAATCCTGTATCTCATCAGTATCAACATTAATACGAGCATATTCTCACGATAGCCACGCAGGTTCTTACTTTTCGAAAATAATACTGAAAGATATAATTGCCCAAATGGGAAGGGATGTTGTAATAGTCTAAAGCGACCTTTTTCGTGGAGTTAGTGAGACCTGCCACCTTAAAGGGGCAGGTTTCAGTTTTTAGGTGGGCATAGGGCATCCATTTTCTTACCGTCCCTCCACCCTAGAAGACTTGGTTGGATATTAACGACAGCGTGGAGTGCTTTCGGGCAGACTCCTTAGTGGGCGTTGATTTATATTCATGCATGCGTTTTTTTTCCTCCCTACGTCGGTCTCGAGTCGAGTAGGCGACCATGCGTGTCAGTGAGTCCATTGTCTTTTTATCACCAAACCGAAGCAATCACCCTTTTCCCCTCCTGCAGCCGAATCAACCCTCTTGTTTCGCTCTATGCCGTGCTACCTAGCCTTATTGCACCCTGGGAACCTCATGGTAGGAAAAAAAATACCAATTCCGAGGCAAACCCGCCCTCTATCCGGTGTTTCCCTCGTCAGATTAAGTCGTTTGTGGCATCCGATTCTCATTCCTGGCCCCGCCATTTGCGCAGTTATATAAATTTTCCGTGGCCGATCCTCCCACCCAATTCCTGCACCCTCCTATGTCATTCCTCCATCTGGAGATGGGGGTTGACTGAGTGAAAGTAACGAAGTTGCCGATAACGGATACATTTCATATGACTTTTACTTTTAATCGTTAAATTTAAAAAATACTATTGTACTTAATGTACTCTATTATTTATGAAATTAACCATTTCTTTCCACTGCGACTGCACAGATATGCCAAACGCGTGATTACGAGTTCTTTTGCTTGCCTAACGATGCTTCAAAAGGGAATTTTAAGTCAAATTTTAATCATAAGTTAATTCTAACTGTTGTTTAACGAAAGTGTAGCTTACAAACAATACGGAATGGATTAATTTGCATAATCCTGTGAGGCAATTTTGATTAAGTTTAGTAAAAATTTAATATGACTATAGCTGAAAATAATTCTTAAATATCTCTAGTAAATAATTATAGAATATCTAAATATTTGAATGGTGATTGGTACTCGTAAATATTTTTTTATTTAAAGTGACGATAACGGAGTCCAGTTACTTTTTCTTGTTACTTTCCCCTGCATTGCCCCCCCCCCTCCTCAAGGTGCCTTACAAAGTAGTGGCCGTAAATGCGGAGGTTATACACACACCGCAGGGAGAGAAAAAAACGAAGGCGTGGAAAAGGTAGGGAAAGGAAACGAGAGTTCGTTAAGCATGTGCTGGCGTGACATTTTCATTCTTTGGCACGTCTCGTTTCCCCGAGGTCGCGTGTTTGAATCCCATTTTGGGGCAATTTGAACGATGTTTACCTCGTAATAATAAAAAACGGAAAACCTTCCCTGCCCTTTGGTCGTGGCCAGCTCTGGTTTTGATTACACGTTGCGTCTCTAATAATTGACGGCCGTATCACTCTTGTCCCTCCCTCTCCTCAACCTCCTGTCGTCGGTCACAACCCTACGAGATTTCCACGTGTTTTTTTTCCTCTTGCTACCACCCACCCCTCCTTCTCCACCCCGGGAGGAAAATTGGAGCTTATTAGCCCGGCCTCGTGGAGGCGGTATTTTGCATATTTCTTTTACTTCTCCGCTGTTTTATATTTTCTTCCCATAGGGGAGTCTGCTTGGAGAGGGTTCATGACTTCCCCACCCTCACATGGTGCGTCGCCCTTGTCTCTCGTCCTATTTACATTTATCTACATTCTTCCCCTCCACTTCCCTAGCCGTTTGTTTGTTTTGAAATAAGCAGCCGTTTAAGTTGGCGCCTTATCTCAGCCCCGCCCTCGCGAGACTTCGAAAATTACAGTGTTTTGGCTCCCCGAAGCGGCTCGAACGGAATCATGTCCTCGCGACTTCGATCCGTCAAATGTTCGCGCTGCAGCACTCCTTCCCTCCCGCTCGCTTGTTCATGGGGATAAGTAGGATTTTTACCGGCTTCCATTGTCGGTATCTCCGTTCCTTCGAGAAGTGGGGGTGGTTGAATCGAATACAGTCATGTTCACCCCCTTCTTGTTTGGTACATTCGAATTTGTGGGCGTTGGGAACAATATTGTATCCCCTCCTGCTTGAGATTATGAGGCTTCTCGAGGTCCATGTCTTATCTAATCCGCAATCACATCGGCCCCTTTGAGGTGGGGAGGTGGGAAGAGACGCCCCACCCCTTTAAAGGGAATTTATTTTTATCGTTTCCCCGCAGACTTCTGCTCTCCATCACACGTCGCCCGAATGGCAATCGAAGCTATTGGGAATACTAATCTCGGTCACCCGTTTGCTTTCCACTCTAGCATCCCGGTAGAGCACCAGACTTCAGAATTGTATATATATGTATGTATGTATTCCGCATTATTTAATGCCTCCCATTCTCCTTTATTGCTTTCCGCGAGCATATCCCACCTATCACGTGGGCAGGAAAGCGTTCGCCTTTTCCTTTTCTCCCCTTCCTTTCTTCTCAGCTCAAGTCTGTTCTTCTCCCGCCCGCGCCAAGCGTCGCGCTATAACTGCCTTCATTTGTTTTGGTGAAAGACGATCAACTCCCGCCTCCGCGAGAGCGGGGCGCATTGGACTTAATGTTTTCCAGCGTTCCGTTCAACCCCTGCTTGAAGATGTAGTGAGATGTTTGGATTCCTTGTCTATCGAACGGCGACGGTGAAGAAGCACTTCCTTTGTTCTTTCATGGGGGAATGAATGATTTTTTTAGGGTATCTCGGTCCCCATCATTACCTGCTGTGATGTTTTTAGAATTTTTTATGACCCCTACCACACGGATGGTTCAAAGGCTCACGAGCAATAGGAATGTGCAATAGGTTCTGAAATCTATTTAGGCTCTTTTTATTTTTATTTAAATAGCTATTGATCTATGAATCTCCTACTTAAATCGCTCGGCACCTAATTTTATTTTCATGCGCCAATTGACGTCATATGTGCTCAGAAGTGGGAAGCTTACTGTGCGATGCATTAAGATGAAGTATAACATTGATAAGTGCTACTTCCATTTCAAAAAGTGATTTTAAGGCTTACTTGATTCGTGGAGATGTAGTTTTATATGGATGAAATCAAATGTTGCCCAGCACTTATGTGCGTCATGCAAACATAAGCAATCAGTAAGCCAAACCTTAATAGAGTGGCCGAAGAGTACGTGCGATTTTGGCCTCACGTCGTAAGATTGCGATGCCAAACGAGATATGCATTGCTTATGTCTTACGAGAAAATATTTATCGCAAAGAAACCGTGTGTGTAATGCAAAGCGAGCTTTGCGGGGCTAGCGTCACGCACGTGCCTCGTGATAAATTCGTCAGCCTCCCACTTCCCCCTCATCCCCTCCGCATATCTCTCCCCATTCATCCTATCTTCTACCCTCCTCCTCCCTCTTCCAGTCCATTAAAGCCTATTCCTAGTCGGCACGTCTAAACACAGGCTTCCTGTTTTGGTTTCCGTGGCGCGAAGGCATCGGATCGGCACCTCAAAACAGCATTCGCGGTGACGGAATGGGTTCCTCAGCCGAAATTTCCTGTGGCAAACGGCAGGGGGTAGGGTGGGGAGGGGGAATGGAAGAGGAATAGGGAGTTGCTACCCTCTTCCATTCTCCTCAGCTTCCAATTTCTCTCCGTCTTCGTCTCTCTTCATCCTCTCTCCTTCCTAGTTCCACTAAAGAAACAGACACTCCACTTAGGCCACGCACGAAGACGCATCTTCAAGCATCATTTCCACGAAGTTTGTTTATCTCTTAATTTACATGTTTCTAATTTCAATTTATAAGTCGTCTACACTTACCACTTTCCATGATTCATTTCATAGGGTTGTGTGTTTGTTACTGAAATTAAATCCATTGATTCTTAACCGACTTTCCCTAAAAGTATATGTTTCCTCAAACTATCTGTCGCGAAGTTTGTAAAATTACCTTTCCGCAATGTAAACTAAACAATCGAAATATCACAGCATTCAACTATGAATAAAAAGCGAATTCAGAACTACAAATTGGAAATTTTCTAAACACCGTAGGTCTGCATTTGATTTGAAGCGACTTTCTTTGTAATTGTATAGCAAATATAAGATCATTTTCTTTGATATTCCCTAACGAAACGAGTCAATTTTCAGTTATCAACTGCGAGTTTAATAAAGTACTCGTATTTATTTTTAAGGGTTTAAATGAATAGAGCACGAGGAGAGCATTATTTTAATAATACATTCTTATCCGAATTTCTCATCCGTTGACACTCTTGGGATGTAAATGTATGGAATCCTGATATAGTTTAGGTATTATGGGATAAGGTTTCGGAACCTTGGAGTAAGGTTTCTGAGTATGAATTCGAATCCACTCGGGAAAGTGGCCGTCAACCTTGTTGATGATACTGGCCGATCGAGAAACGAATATCCCGTTTTTTGCCTCTATCTATCTCCTTTGCGAGGTGTCAGGATCGATGTTTCCGTCCTTTCTCCATCGTTATATTTATTTATTTATTTCCAGAGTTTTTTTTTGCTTCCTTTTCTTCTTGATCGAGAGCCGGGGAATAAATAAACACGACGTCTATCCGGAAAAGAGAGAGGAGCCGAGGTGTGGCGTGGGACGTTTGAGGCATCTGCTGTATTTTTCGCATCGTCTTTTATATCCTCGCAGAGGGGGGGGGGGGGAAATATACCCTATCTCCACGTTCTTCCCTCCCCTAACAATCTGACGTCTGCCTCCCGTCGAAAAATTTCCAATCCTCCCCCCCTCCACCTCCCACCCATCTTTCCGAAAATGCACCCTCTCTCTTTTTCACCATTTCTTCCTGTTTCCGAAAAACGAGAGAGGATCTCTCTTTATACACCCTCCCTCTGTCGCTATCGCTATAACAAGGAGTGTGTGTTGTCGGGTCGGGTTCGCATACATTTATATTTTTCTGACTCGCGGTTTGTACACACACACTTCATCAGCACAACCTTTTGCTCTCTCCGCGAGCTTTTTTTACGTACGCGTATCCACGCGCAGAGCCGTTGAACTTGCTGTTTTCTCTCTCACAATCAGTGGGGAGGCGGCGCCGCAGTCGTCTCTTACACAATGGACGGCGATAACACGAGGATCGAGGCGAGAAAGGGATGAATGGGAAAGAGGAAATGTTTTGGTTGTGGGGAGAGAAAAACATGAAGAAAAAAAAGAAGACCGATTCTCGTTGAGCCGGCGTGGTTTTATTTTATTTATTTTTATTTTTTTACAGCTTCCACCTCAAAAGCATAAAATATCCCGATCTCTGAGGTGATGGTTTTCAAGGATTTCGCGGAAAAAATATTTGATGCAAAAAATCCGTCAGAGCTCTGTAAAAATTCAAAAAACATTCGAGGGAGGGGTATCCGTAGTACTTGCAACCATATATGTATGTAGTTAATTAATGCCGGTTCAGATGACGACCAGAGTATACTACGTCCGGGTAGGCTATCTAATACGTCAAGGATTAATATAAGATTTCGTTTTTATCTCGACGAATTATATTAATATATAATTTTCGGGTGTCTAGCCGAGTAAGAACATTTTTGGCTGACGTTTAAACGGAACACTCTTCCACCATCCTCGGAGCAGTAATGAAGCAACCATTGTTCACAAACACTTAAATCGGCAATACGTAGCCGTACTATGAGCAGCTTCAGAGTCAAAACCTTAATAAGAGCATCACCGAAGCTCAGCTTCCTCTCGATGTCATCCAATAGTGCAGAAGCATTCAATGACTCCACTAGATATCTCCCGAAGCCGTACTGGATATGGATTGGAAACGAAATTTTTCCATAGAAGTAATTTTAAGTCGAAAAATGATGACTGCAGTTGAAAATGAATCGGTTCACGTCGAGATTCAATGTACGCGCAGATGATTTGTTGTGAATGAGGCTTGAACCCGTTATCCCACGAACGCTGGTTCCGTGTCGAGTGCCCACTGGAATTCTCCTTGAGGGAACTTCAACAAGGAAACTCTCCCCTTTTGTGGTCACTTCCACCGCTCAATTTTTATATCCGTCCAATGCAGCCAATCTCATTCCTGTCTCGAGCTCGAAAACCATCCTCTTTTTCCTTGGCTTTCTCATTCAACAGCATCGTCATGTATTCCTGGGCTAAAAATAATAAAAAATAATTCTTTCTGTTTTCCTTCGTCCCATTTGCGGCCGTGAAGTGTATTGATGGTATTTAGGAGGAGGTATCGCATTGCGGAACTTGACACCGCTGAACTGCATGGGTAGGTACACTCATGAACAGGCGCGCAGCCAGGAATTAAGGCTAGAGGGAGTTTTAGGAGGAACTGATACAGGGTATAGAATACGAGAGGTGCGTGTACCCTCCCCAAATTTTTTTTAAGATAAATGGTTCAAAATGGTGTATTATATGACTTTCTGCGGGATATTTTATTAACCATCACACTAATCTGTAAGTAATATTTATCCAATTAAGTAAAATAGATTAAATTTTAAACTTTCTCTGAGTTCTGGTAGGGGATTTATCCGCCAAGCCCCACCCCCTCGCTGCGTCACTGCTCACGAATATTACAGGAGAATGGTGATTATTGTATGCAGGGAACGTTACTCATCCCTCATACTGGATAACACATTGAACGTCATACTTTATAAGGAATAATAATGTGATAACTTTAATCAAGGACGTAGCGAGTCTGTGGGTTCGAACCCCTGAATTTTTTTGGAGACTTTGTCCTGGCCCCTCTCACTATCCCCTTCCCTCGCCGAATATTGTTTGTGGCTCATGCCCTTCATCGAATGCGTGAGTGTATATTAAATTACAGATTACGGAAACTGTGGTAAATTTTTCGAGTAAGAAATTATCAAAGTTTCAAACAAATTATCGTGTAAAATACTCAAAGAAAATACTATAGAGAAATTATGGAGCTGTGCAATGATTTGAGTCGTAATATTTTGTGCTGCACGAGGTTCAAATTCTTAGATATGCTGGCACTAGGTACGGTTCGATCACAGTGACATCGCATTGCGGAATTTATAGCGTCGATGCGTTGCATTTCGATGTCACCCGACACGCTGCAGAATGAGATGCACTTTAACACATGCGGCTCACGGCGATGCGAAGCGACGTGTCCGATGCTGCGTGCGACACGCGATGCTGTGTGTGGGCCGCGACGAGAGGCGTTTCACGTGTCTACGGCCTTAAATGGTACAACGGCGGGCGGCTTTGTTTGGTCTTCCAGCTCCGTGAGTGCAGTAAGTGGGTCCGCGAGGTAGGTACCTACGTAAGAGAGAGAGAGAAAGAGGACGATTGTGCGCGAGCGAGCGAAATGGAATTATTTCCACTCGGAAGAACGACGGCGCGAGTGCGAGCGGGATAAGAAGTGAATAGGAAAAAAAATAAAAGCGAATCGCACTCCGCTCTCGCCGCGGCCCTCGAGGTCTTTTGCGGTCTGGAGGGAAAACTTCAATCGGAGATATTTCCTCCAATTCTCCCTCTTCATCTCGACAGTGGAGTGCGGAGCGGAGAAGCAGGCCTTCTGTCCTTCTGTGTCGCGCTCTCTTTTTGATGATAATAATAAAATCTATTTGTTCCGCGCACAATGCTTCTAAGAGCGCCAATTGTAGGAAGTAGTGTGAGGTCGAAAGTGCATGGTAGCGTGAAATAAGCCTAAACTCAGACCAGAGTTGGGAACGTCACAATGCCATGCGCCATTATTTAGTGATTTCATAACGGATGCATTTCATATAAATATTAATGATGACCCAATAAAGTAATTAGTAAAGTATCAGTGTCAAATAAAGGAGATAATTCTATGATTCTTAGCGAAATATAACAAATTTAAATACCTCAATCCGACTATAAACACACACCGAGAAAAAACTTTACAACCACTAATTTCACGCCCACATCACTGTTTCCAATCTGTAATACTCGATACCCTGTTTCACCAAATCTTCATTTTTCTTGCAATTCTAAGGTACAGATAATCTATTCTTATTCTATTTCTAATATTAATAAACTCAACTTCATCATTTTAATTGATTTAAATAGTATTACGGGAATCTGATTTTTCGTTAATTTATTTGGAGCAGTGCGCGCAATTTTTTGTAAGTTCTCATGCTCGATTGACTTGCACTAGATTATTATTATGACATTTCATCAAATAGATCACTCAATGATGTTCGGTACAGTGTGAATCCCTATTAATTTGGCATACCTTCCCCGCTCACTCTTCTAGTTCTCTCCACCTAAACCGTTCCCCTTCTCCCCGCGTTCCATCGCCACACGTGTGCGTATCCCATCTACCTCAGACTTCCCCTCCGTGGCCCACCCGTCCGTAGTTTCCCCTCCCCTTAAAGGGCCCCTTTCCGGCGTATTTAATAACGAGAAGATTTTTACGACGATCCCCACGTCAAATTCCTGGGTTCGCAACGACACGGCGAAAATATTCTTCATATGCCCATACTTTTCTTTTTTTATCGTACGTCGGTGCGTGGGGAGGAATAAAAATGAAACAGTCCCGCGTGGAGATATGCGTGCGTGGTAGGGGGAGAGCTCAGGGGTCGGTCAGCGCGTCGGGTGTTGCAGTCTCCCTGCCGAAGCTAAAGTATTTATCGGCTTGAAATTTAATGACTTCCCACTGGGGGAAAGGCGAGCGAATTGAATTAAACATTTTCCTCGGCCTGGCATATTTGTGATGGGGGTTTACTTTATTTAGAGGGGAGGATAAATTTCAAAAAGGCATAATCGACGAGCGATGTTGGAAGGACTGTGGTTGCTCCAATTTTCTCCACACGTTGGTATGAATATTGAATATTTTCCATCGGTGGAGATGAATTGGGTAGTGAGGGTGAAGAGGGAGGTAATATTGGGGATTTCCTCTCAAATACATAGCGTGATCTACATAGCTCCACACGATCGCAATAATTTCATGTAAACACTGTGTGATTCATATATAACAATTGAAGGTTTGGAAACCAATGTCTCAAGAAGTCCCATCACCTTCGGTCTTTTTTCTTGCAATATTACTCCTTCAATCGTACACTATCGTCTTGAAATTTTCCGTGTGTAAATATAATAGATCTGTGTCACCATTTACATTCATTGGAAATTTTGCCTCAGTATTTCCTCATATGAAAACCTCTTCAAATTAGGTATAGGTAAATGTTCACGAATTTCTCCGAAAATTTTCAAAATAATTGCGTAAATTTAAACCTAGTAAGTCATCACGAAAAAAGGAAACATGGGCGTGGACGTAAGGGAATGATTCATTCTCTTCATTATTTATTCTCTCTTTTCAAATCCTTTCAATTCAAACCGCCCGATCAATTACACCAATCATCATCAGCAATCATCACTCTACGAATCAGCCTAAGGCCTCAATTCCCACGAATATTTTTTCGGAGAAGCAATTTATTCCTAAATGGAATGCATTTCAAGACTTGATGTTGTTAGCGCATTCGGTCTTTCTCATTACTTCTTCCAATTACATGTCTGGAACGGTTGTTGGGATGCCATACGTGGGGTAGTTGATAATAACCGCTTTACTGCTTGCTAGGGAAGAATAACCTAAGCTCTCAAACTGACGGAAATGGCCAGTGGTCAGCGTGGGGATGGGGAAATAGAGGTGGGACTTGAAAAAATAAAGGAGCGGTCGTATCTTTAGCGTACGGGAATCTGGGAGGTTGGCGTGGGGAGAACCCGTAAGACCGAGATGGAGTGGGAAGAGCGGGGAGTCCATCATTCCTTAGTCGGGACATGAAAAGGAGCCAGAAGCCCTTTTGGGATTCTCAACGCTCGCATTAGGTGCTGCGCCTGCCTCTTTCTCCTCTGCGCGTTATAGCATCTCTCCAATTTTGGTTTGGATAGTTTTCGCTCCTTTTTCCGACTCGAGGAAACCGTTTTGGAGGTGATTGTTCGATCTCTCATTCATCATCGCTGATTTTGGCTATCGACTATACGGTAGAGTCTTTCGATACCGATGGTAGGATATTGACTATATGTTTGATTATTTATTATAATATATCTCCTTGTTTCTCGGAGGTTGATCATTATAGGTGAAATAATTTTCTTTGGTAGAATAATTTACCGTTCCATCTCCGACAAGCAAAAATATTTCTTATGAAAGCTAGAATTTCGTAATAGAAAATGAATAAATTTACGGTGCATAACTGTTTTGTGTTACATTTTTTTCTGTATCCATGATTAATCGCGTGCTACGTCGAGGCCTAGGTTTAGTAAATTTGTGTGGAATTACGAAGTCCTAGATTTTCATTTTATATATGAATAGCAAATTCCTCTCAGAGGCAACCTCGTTCATGAAATGTAAAAAATAAATATTTTATATCCATTGGTCGAGATAAAACAAATCAACTTTTATCAATTATTTACGGCGATTATCGATTGTCGATATTTCTCCATTTTCAAAGGCCATCGACTGTTAGTCTTCAAGTCCTTGTTAAGCCTAGTTCACGCGTAGCAATAGACTGCTTTCGCAGTCGAATTTTATGCTCGATTTGTTCGTGTGGGCAATGACTGCGAAGTACTGCGAAGAGACTGGTGTCCTGTAAGTGCTTCAAAGTCGCTGTCCACACATACGAGTTCACCGGAACTGTCAAGAAATTTTAACCCAAACTTTCTTAAGAAATTTTCACCAAATACGGCAAATTGCTGATCCATTGTAGTTTAATATCAAATCGATAATCAAACATGATACGGAATCGCTAACCAGTATTCGCCTATTGGATACCTACATTCGGCATCAGATACCCTACTAATTTTGGCCAACGAAAGACGAAATATAAAAATCTTCCAACGAGCTTGGTAAATAAACTTTCACCAAAAACTTACAACTTGGTGCTTGTGATCCAAAAATTTAATCGACAATCAAACATGATCGAAAATGTACGGAGTCGCTAATCAGTACTCGCTAATTGGACACTGACATTCGGCATCGGAGTCCGCCTATTAATTTTGGCCAATGCAAAGGCAAAAATCGTCCATTGAGCGTGTGTATAGCTTCGAGAGAGAGAACGTGGAGGATCGGTGGTACGTTGGGAGGTTGGCTTGACGGAGGAGGATGGGTTGTACGAGACTATCTGGGACGCAGCCGCATGTTACCGTTACTCGCGACCCGAACGTGTAGATGTTGGAGGAGGGGGAAGAGGCGGCTGAGGCGGAGAGATGAGTAGGACGGAAGGGTGGAGAGGAGGAGACAGAGAGGGTTAGTTTAGGAATCTCCCTACAGACCGCTCCCACATGGGGGATACTCAGCCCGTGGCTACGACTTGACTCTTTGGCCTCATTATTCTCCCCCACCCCTCTCCCTACCATCCACCCTCTCTCCCCCACCCCCTCCGCAACAATTCTCCTTCCCTTTAAAAAACATCAGCCGGCCCCTCTCCTCCTCCCCCCTCTCCTCCTCACCTCTTTCCTTCCGCATGACAAAGGAACTTCGCGAAGATGTCTCTCCACGGCCACCTTTCCCCTAGTATGCACTCAAAACAGAAAAAAATATGAAAACCTCTTCCGCGAGTTCGTCTCTTTTCGTCCCGTAATCACTTTATTTTTTTATTTTCTCATCTTTTTTGTTTTGTACTCCTCTCTTCCCGTCCCTCATTCCGAGTCCCTTGCGTAGTCCTCGTAATCATCATTATCATCATCATCCCTTACTTTCCCTCAGTCTTTCTTCATACTTATATTTTCGTCCGCCATTTTTCCCTGCGACACGTATTTCTGCATCTCCTCCGGAATAAGCCTTATACCCCTCTCCAGATAAGGAAGGATTATACCATCCGTCTCACGCTAGCACCAGGGCTACGTTTATTTATCGCGTACGTTTGAATGTTATGTTTTAAAAAGAAATGCCAATGGTGCAATATTATATAATATATAAACAGGAATTTAAATTTTATTCTTGTTTTCTACTGCTTCGGTGTTCAGAGGATATGCGTATAAGAGCGCAGATCGGCTGCTGAGCTTTGACCAACTTTGAAACGACAAAAACCTATATCACTTGACGGATCTGACAGATTTGATCGACTGACTATGACGAAAGTGTTTGTTTTCATGTTTTCTATTACGATTGAAAATTTTACTTTCGCTAAAATGTAAAGCTCACGAAGAAGGAAAGTAAGTTGTTGCAATATTTTAATGGGTACTTCGCTGAAATTTTCCATTTCCTATAAAAATGAAGTTGGGGTTAAGTGTTGGCATCTGCTTATGGCTACTGCGCAGCCATTACGCGCGCTCTTGTATGGTACAATTCCTCTGAATTCCCGTCTGCCTTCGCCTTTCGTTCCACCTTTGTCATGCCCCTTTTCTTGTGTCGTCGCTAATGCAGTTTTGTCAACGCGGCTATTGTTTGACGTGCGACGGCGTAGGGTGAGGCTCAGGTTTTGTCTTGTTGGGTGTCTGATCTTTTATTCCGTTCGTCTTCTTTCGCTTCATCTTCTCCTTTTCTTCCTTCCTTCCGCGAGTTCGTGGGGACTTTTTCTCTCCGTACGAAGGAAAGTCTGCGAGATATGCATGTGGGAGGTACGAGCTGGTGGTCGTGTACGAATGTCGTGTTTCACTTGTTCTTTACCTATGTATGTTAGGATCTGCAGTGTTCCGTCGCGAGTCTTTTTTTTATTTTTCTCGTCACTGCGCAGTTTTTCTTTGTACCCTGCCTACCTATGAGACGTAGTATCCTTCCTGGACCTTTGTGTCGTTGTTTTTTTTGTTTTACTGCACGCTCTCTCTGTGCTCCGCTTGTGCGAAAATCCCGACGTATTTCTCCCGCGTCGTTTTTTTTCGCGTGCAGTTCCTGTGATGGACAGACAGTCGGGAGAGTCTCGCGTAGTTTACCGAGGAAGAGAAAAGGAAGGATTTCGTCGCAACTGAGTGAGGATGTTGACGTGAGGGTAACTCTTGCTATGTGAGGGCTTGGATGGCGATCTATGTTCATACAATGTAAAAATAATTGAATATAGCACACGACGTATACGACTGGTATAATAATTCCTGGGTGTGACCGTAGTTATCAGTCAATATATTTTCAGTTGGTGTATGTAATCTTACGCGTTACGTGTCAGCCGGCGAAGCTTTATATCTATACCTACCGGAGGTAAAGGTACCCAAATTAGTAATTTATTATTTTTCAACTGATGAGTAGGCAAATCAATTCCGTGAATAACAGAAATTTTCTGCCTACTGTAAATTTTTATTTGTCAAGCGTCGTGCAGCGCTCAAAGAACTCCAAAAGTAGGTGTTACCATAGCTAGCGATGTTTGAGAGGCATCCCACTTCTTCACTAGAAAAAATTTGTTTCGGCATTCTTATGGCATCCCTTGCAGGAGAAAATAGGACAGTCATTTCTTTTGACAGAACAGTAGTACTGAAGTGTTAAGGGATGTAAGTAATCCTTTCAGCAGACAGTACGCAGTCGGAAAAGTATTCTTGGAATTGGAGCAAAACACAAGTAGGTTGGGCATCTATTTTTTGTGATAAATGTAGCTAAAGCTGCTTGCGGTGCCAGCATTGGTTTTTCAGCTCATCTAACACGGACCCGTTTACCATTTTCTTTGTGGTCTTTTTTTTAGAATCTTTCATCGTATAAACTATCATTGTGTTACTATATCTCGCAATGTTTTGAGCCCCTTTCTATAAACTTGCGAACTTTTCAATAGATTTCCTAAAGCTTATACCTGTGCTAATTCGCTCAGTTACTTACCATAATTGGTATCTAAGAGAGAAAATTTTCCAAAATTACAAACGTGTCAGCAACGAAAAAATTAAGACTACAAAAATTAATACTTTTCCTGATGAAGTTGTAAAATATTAAAGGTCCATCTATTGGGAAGCTGTAAATATTAAATCCATCATCTAAGTGCATTACAAATGCATCTTGTTGCTATTATATTATCGAACAGAAAACGAACAATTACGCTAAATAATACTGCACGAAACAAATGAAAAATATATTACTGAATGCAGATTCGATTAAATACAATTATTAATAATCCATAAAAAATGTGACTACTTTGTAAATCAAGTCCACGTTCTGATCGACCCCGCCTGCTGTCGAGTTCCTAAAATAATGTCCCTCCAAGATGCCCTGAATACGTTCACCTTCCCTTCACACGTACCCTGTCAATCGCGCCGACTAGTATGCGTAAAGCTTTCGCTCAGAGCGGAAGGGGAGCAAAAATCTCTTGCGCTCCTTGAAAAAAAAGGATTGAGCGTCGTCGTGAAATTGGCGGGTCCCTCTAGAGAGAGAGAAAAAGGTGAAAGGAAAGTCGGGGTGGGAATGTAAGGCGGGTCAAATCGAAGGGAAAAAAGGGGGCGCTTGAGCGAACTGTAATTCCGACCCAAGGAAAAAGGCGACGAAGAAAAAAAATACGTCAAACTTTTTAATCGACAAACTTGTGCCCTCTCCAACATTCCTCTGTCTCGTATAGAGCAATACGGAGCAGTGAATCTTCCCCTTATCGCTCGCTCCCTTCCTACTGTAAGGTACTTGATCGAATAAATGGTCGGACCATGCGCAGTACTGGGAAAAAACGTTCCGTCTGCCAATAAAACTTCCTTTCAAAGACACCATATCTCTCCTCTTCTTACTTTCCGCATGTAGTTGTGAATGACGCCCTTAACATGTTTGAGCAAATAAAATATTCGATAAATATGATGTTCGTTCGGTCAGATAGAAATCTAATTAACCTGAAGGGTAAATCTGTTATGGCTATTTGATAAAGTTTCGTCTGCAATTTGACATAACGAACGTAAACAAAATATAATATGTGGAAGAAATTTGATTACATTAATCCAAACAGCTCTACAAAAATGTCTAAAATGATTATTATGTATCAGCAGGAAATTGACGTTCTTTATATTTTATCTTTAAATCAAGAAATCATCCATGGCTGATAAATCAGGCATTTCATCCATATCCGTCTATAACCCCTGACTGTTTGGAATGCTTAAATATAATAAAGCTATTGTGTTTTTTTAGTACTTGGTGAATAATTGTTTGACATATCCATTCCTTGCCCTCTCAGTGCAGTGATGTCAGTGTATAAATAATATTTGTCATTTGTTAATTTACTGTTATATAGTCATTAATTTGTAATTTCTTTTTTCAGGTAAGTGTAAATCACGGGCCTCCATAAGTGGCTGAGAATATTCTCTGCAGCAGAAATGGCAGTATCTGTGAGTAACAACAGACATTATCCAATAGGAAGAAAACGACGTCATCAATAACAATCAAAGTACATAATATGAAGTTTGTTTCCATGTTGTGCTTTTGATGTAATCTTCAATCCGTTCACGCGGATACAGCTTCACTATATAAATGGCTAAAGGAGACACATATTGAAAAGCCTCACTACTTAAAGATGGCCCAATCGGAATCTCTTCCCGCCCTTCCCTTTTTCATTCGCTGTTCTTCACCGATCAACCTGCCCTCCCCCCTTTTCCCACTGCTCATTCATTAAGCACTCCACCAATTCCCCCCCCCCCTACCACCCCCCCCCCCGAGGCACAGCTCTTTAAATCTCCCCTGCTGCCCTTAATCCGTCCATTTCCGCTCCCGTTTCGTGCCATCGGAGGAATTTTTCCCTCGACTCACGGTGGAAGAATCGCGTCATCCTGTCTTCGCCTCCTACCGTCCGTGTGAACATTTCTTTCCTCGCGTCTCCTCGCTCGAAAGGGGAACGCAGAAACATTGCCGGGTTTTTGGAGTGAGTGGACTCGCAATGGGTAGTAGGGATGAAAGTTTTCTCCCTTCCTGCCTGAGTTCCACTAACCTTTTTTGAGGAGCGAGTCTGCCTCCCTGTTCGCTCGAGTGTTGCAGCGCGCGGAAGACGATGGGTTGATTTCCGCAAGTGGGTTCTTCAATCCTGCGAGCAGTGTATTTAGATGTTCGAAATTAGCTTGAGATACGCTGGGAGCCAGTGGCGTAGCCAGAGGAGGCACGTCCCCCACCCTAAACCAGTTTATTTTAGTCGAAAAATATTAACCTATTAAACAAATTTATTCCACTCCACCAACATGTTTTAGTAAACCAGCTTCCCGACTACCCATCCATCGTGTAATTTTTAATGTCAAAATAGCATAAAATATGATTTAATGATGAAAAATTTCACATTTTCCATAGAAGGGGTTTCCCCCCCTCTGACCTCCCTGGTCGTGGGCTCCCCCCCAACAATCGTTCTGGCTACGCCCCTGCTTGGAACTAACAATTAGCAGGACCAATATGGGATGTGATTGACACTGATCGGAAGTATTCGGATCGGTTTTCATTCCGGATGGAAGATTACGATTGATTATTGACGCGATCGGAATTTGTTGTGTCTAAAAGTTTTCTCTCTGACGACTTTATTAGCCCCAGATGTGAGTCGTCGAAGTAATTTTTTTGAAATCATAAACGATTTTTTTAAGCTGGAAGAAAGCATTTGCTTTTTATAGCTTATTGGCAGGAAAATCATGTTCATAAATTTAATGAACGGTAGTCAATATTACCTAGAATTTACATAATATGGCAATGGCATATAACTAGAAATGTTTTCTTCATCCATTCGGAGCGAAGTGAACACTTTTATAGATAGAAATGTGTCAGTACTTCTTCGCTCAAAATGAGACGCATGAATTTAGCATTAGATCTAACATATTAATTTTTAATCGATTTTGTCAATCGTGATCGAATTATTGTTTCTCGATATTGATTTTGATTTGCAAACGCTTAGCATGAAAATAGGGCACTCAATGGGACCTGCCTTTGATTGCTGGTCTAACTTTGGACAAAACATTTCCCAACTGTTACTAGCAGTGCTTTTGTGTGGAGGAATTCTTCCTTTAGCAATTAGTATCCGCATTTCTGGAGCTTTCGTAAGAGAATGTTATCCTGTATGAGCGTCGGTTATAAATGACAATTTGATGCTCGATCAAACTCACGATCATATCAACAGCGGAAGTGTTGGTATTTTATTGGAAAGCACTGGTAGTTGTAAATGAATTAAATGCAATAACTCTTCATATTTTAAAAGTTTTAGTAGTACCGTATTTTAACTTCACACACATAAGGATTGTTAACAAATACAGATCAATAAACAATCTTGGTAACCAACCAACAGAGACAAAACACAACTGAAAATTACAAATGTCAACAGGAAGAACATCCTTCAAAGGAAAGGCTTATTAATGTGTGATCAACGTCATCCATTCAATCTTTTTTAGGAGTCTGTATGATTTAGACCGATGCTATTATTAAATATACGCTTTCGGAATCATTGCTTCATTCCGAGGAGGTCTGACGCATATTGTCGGTGGAATGCATATGGGTGTTCATTTGTATCGAAAACTAATCAAATCCCAATTGCTGGATACATCTCATGAATGATACCAGCTAACTCGCAAATCTTTTTTTGAACTTTTGAGTGAACTTGGAGGGGCAAAGAAGTTATAGTATCCCTTTTGTGAAGCCTAAGATCAATAGCAATCCTTTGAGCACTTTGCTTACGGGTAAAAGAGCAGTCACATCAAAAACATTTAAAAAATCGATATCACATAGCTGTAAATAATATTCTTTTTTTATCGGTGGCAGTTTTCCAAATAATTGGTCCCCTAGATTCTGCCATCGCTGTTTTTGTGGTCTCGTATTTTATCTGCCTCCTATTATTATATTTTATGGGCCATTAAAAGCGTTCTAGATTTAGTGGTTTTCGGTAGCCCGGCGAAGCTGTTGTATCTTTTAATTCTCTGTGATAATCAAAATGTACGAGGGCAACCAATAGAGCGATCTATTCCCCATCAAAAAAAAGGAAAGAGATTTGAATGTATTACACCGACATGTGTGGCAATCGACGGAGTGAATATTTTCCCGTATGATCCTCGTGCGGTGGAGTCAACAGCAGTTACAGCAGAGAAGCCGGCGTTCGGTGGTCCGGATAAAATCCTTCCCTTGGCCATACCGCGTTTGAAATAAAAGGATACTCTTTCTCGTCGGGATGTCCGTGGGAAAGCTTGACTCTAGAGCTTACCCACGAAACTCGAGTCTTTTTCCCGAGGAAAATCTTTCTCTCGAACGAAGAGGGTAGCAAGATTTTTTCAAAGCGTTCCTTTGAGATTTTTCGTGGGTATCTTCCACTTTTTCAAGGTATCATGTCCTCGCATTTTCGTAACAAGCTTCTAAAGTATACACAAAAATCTGAAAAATGCTCCTACATTCATGGATGTGCCACGTTATTTTTTCGCTGAGTGAGCAAATATAATAAGTAAAATGACGTCCGTGTCGTGTTGATTGTGTCAAAGATTAGAACCCTCTTAGTATGGTTTAATTGGTTCCTAATGTCGTGAGAAATGAGTTTTTTTATGCTCCTAAAGAATAATATCGCTCGACGTAACCTTGTGGACTTGCACACCTTATGCGTTCACGCCAGGACGATAATTAGTTTCTCGGTTAGAAGGGTAAAAAGTGTCCCGCGCGCACTAAGCTCACGGCGTTTGCGGAGTGGAAATATTCTCTTGCACGCCCATTTCTCCCCCTCAAACCTCTGAGTTTTCATTACAGCGGACCTCGCGGAAATACCGCACGGGGATATTCCACGAGGAAAATGGCGTAGTTTTTTGCCGAGGGCAAAAATCCTCGCCGCAATATTGAATATACGAAGACAGCGAGCCTTCTGTTTTGTAGTTTTGCGGCCGTGGCTGGGGTGGAGAATTTTCGGACGGAGAGGGTCCAGTCGAGTCGGCATATAACGAGTAGTATTTTTCTCCGGCACCCCTCCACTCTCCTGGTCTGCGGGGGACCCCTCCACCCCCCTAGGTGTCTTCCCCTCCACAGTGACCCCCCCGTAATTGCCCCACCCCGGCCGTATTTGTCTCCCGCTCCCCTCTTCGTCTCTGGAAACGCATCTTTCCACCTCCCCACGGCTGCTGGGACTTAGTCACGTTCCCGCTACGTCCACTCGCTGCTTCAGCGGAATCGTTCGCTCGTCTTCGCACTTCTCCTAATTTTCGTCTGTTTATTTTTTTTTTCTCTCTCCTCTTCCTTACGGATCGTCTCTCCCCACCAATCGTCTTTTCCCTTTGAGGAGTGGGTTAAGATCCTCCTCCCCCTTCTTCAACCTCTTCCCCAGCCAAGCTCCAGGGTCCCCTGCCCACCGCCCGTTTCCGAGGCAATAGCGCGAAAGTATGCGCTAGCGTAACCAATTAACGCGCATTTTTCCCACTTCTTGTTTCACCGTCGTCATTTTTAGTGTCCAACTCCATGAGTGTCTGGACCGTTCGGTGGGAGTATAAAGGCTTGTTTTGTTTATCGCTGAAGAGGTGGTATTTACTCACTATGGCCACGAATTCGCCATGACTGCAAAGATGGAAACATTATGTATAGATTCTGTCCGGTCTGGTCACTGAGGAGAGATGGTAGGACTCTTCGAAAAAATTAAAAATTCACGTGAAAGAATAGTGACTTCCACATAAAAAATGTATAGATATGGTTCGCTTTTCTATTGAGTTTTACTGTGTGCCTATTGAATGAACTTATGCCTTCCATTGTCAACTTGTACTTAACCCACGGTGAAAAAGCAATTGTTTTCTATATTTGTCTAATAAAATTTGTACGTGCTAAATGCTTGATCTGATATTTCGGCAATGAAGTTATCTGTTGGTACTTTCTCCAAATCACCTAACGTATTGCTCAAGAAATACTTCATTTTCCGATTCAGAAAGTTGAATAATATAAGTTCGATTTCAGGACTCGCACTTATATTTATCGACCAAACCGTGGCTTGAAATAAAACCACAGAATTCCAGTACCGCTCAAAACTTATGCAAAATCCTTCGAAATATTGCTTCTAAATCTTTTCGTTGAATTTCTTCTGCGCTACGTTGCAACATTCTTTAGAATGTGATGTTACCTAGTATCACTTCTCTGTACGAGCTACAAATCTCCTCCAACGCCCATCTCTTTAACATGCAGATCTTCTTCCCTCGTCCCGGGAAAATAAAAACAGAAACTTTAGCATCTTCCCTCCGGGAGCACAGAATATAGAGAGTTAGGGAACGACGTTGTTGCATTCTTCCCCCGCCGCCGGGCCGACCGGCGCACGGAGAAGTCTTATTCTGCCTCCCTTCCCTCGCCGCTCATAACGGGCGACCGACTCTTAAATAAAATCTTTCGGGATCGAGGTGGTGTGTGTGAGTTCGCCGCCGTTGGAATCCAAAAGGAGGCCTTTAGGAAGCGTCTGGACATAAGAGGAGTCTTCTTCTTCTTCATGCCTCATCTTTACCCCCGCTACCCGCCGGTCCAGCGCTCCCCCCTCCCTCCTCCATCGCTAGCAGGCCGACGACATTGCAACGGGACAGTGGCCGGTCGGGCCTGAGGCTGTGAGCGAGGAAGATGCTTGCTGTATAGGGAGAGCACGGAAGGTGTGCCGGCGTACCTAATGCACGGAGATTGGGGAGGGAGACCCAGGGAGTCGGAAGGAACGAGTTTTCTGACTGCTTGGGTTAGGTAATTATTTTTTTCCGGAGAAAAATCAGGAATTCTGCTCACACTCTCCCTCCTCGGGACTTATACAGTTATTCTCTTGTATTCTGGCATTTCAAAGGCATCCCGAAAAGATGTAGCGGGCTCCAAGGGGCGTGTTTGTAGTAAGGGGGGCCATTCAGAATCCATTATGCCGGCTTTGAGGGATGTTTCTCGTTTTTGCGAGTCAATTTCACCGGCTTCCATTAATTTTGTCCTACGTGTAATGTATTTTTTTATTTTTTTGGCATGCACGAAAGCACCCAATCATAGCAACTGGTGAGTCTCCATTTCTTATCTTTTTTAAGTCATTCGATAGAGTTTCTGCAATTCAGTCAGTCGAACTGTAAACTGCCTTGGTGCAAAAGCTGAGGAATGCGAACTATCTTTAAATGACAATCCATTCATAAAACCGCTGGGATTTAGTAACTAGAGGTTGCTGGAAATGAATGAATTCGGTTAATAATCGTCGGGCGTTTTCCCTCTCAATCATTAATACAATGGCATTAATGTAGGGAACGTGAGAAATAAATCAAAGAGAAGAACTATTAAAATAATCTATCGACTTGCTTTGAAACACCAATGGATAAATTAAGTTTCTTTATTTCCTGTAAAATTTAAGCAATCCACCCGCTCGGTATTCCATGACCTGGCAAATGTTATGTCAGCACTTTTCCCGTAAAATAAATAATCATGCTCCTGGATAAAAAAAAAAACTTGGGAAAAAGGATGTCATATTCTGAAGTATGTAGGTCATTGGTTGTTATTTTTTACACTAACGCAGAGGACTTTGGAATGAAAATAAAGAAATGGAACGTCGAGAATCAGACGCTGTTGAATGTATCAGATTCTTTCTGCTGACACTTAAGTTAAAACATTAGTGGTAGACCTCTTTTTCTAAAGCCTTGGGCGTGAAATTTGTGGCGGAGACTAGTGGGGATACGGCTGATTTCGAGGAAAAAAGGCGCTCCCTACCGCATTCTTCTCGTCGCCTGTTGCGTTTGCATAAATTCCTTTCTATAAATCCCCGTTATTGGACGGCTAAACGTGTTTAGGTTAATTATTTAGGTAGATGTTGGATATTTTTGGATTATACCGCGATTTTGAACAAGTTTTTTGAGTAATTAAATTAGAAATCCTGAGGGAATAGAGGGACAACGCAGAGAAGCACAGTTCTGTCACTGTTTTAACGCATACCAGGCACCAAATAACAGATTTTCTATCATTTTTTCGTGCTTTCGAAAGAAGCCACGAATTTGCTTGTTTTCTTCGCATAGTTATATTTTTTGACTAATCAGTCAAATTTGTCTTAATTTTAAAAGAAGTGCCTGCGTGGAGCAATGTGTTCTATCATATTGCGTAACTGCGACGCTGTGGCTCGTAGACAATTAGGGCGAAATTATCCAAGAATGCCGAAATGAAGCTGATGCAATGCGAAATAGTTACTGCCGCGTGATATATTTGTATGCACTCATATAGATTTTTGCGTTGAAAATACTATTGAAAATTGAAAAAATTCACCTTTTATTTTGAAGTTAAAGTAAAACGATGGGAGATAGATCAGTTACCTATAACCATTGCGGCACTGAAATAAGAAACTTGCGTCGTTCCTGAAGAGGTATCCAATCGTAGGAATTTCATAATGCATCTTAAACGCTGGCATACGAATCTAAGCCGTCCGGATATGGATACAGTGCCCAGTTCCACAGTGAAGACTTCAGTTCTCACGTCGCGTCGTCTTATAATTTTCTCTCACTCACCTTAATTCTTGTTTCCGACGTCATCTATTTTATTCCATCTCCTCGAGAAGTTTTTAATTCAGCCCGCACGTGATCGCTCGTTCTACTCGCTTCGCGGCTATTTCGGCGTGTGGAAAGGACGAAAAAATTCGGAGCGGAGTGCAGGGAAAAAGAAAACGAACCGAAGAATTTATTTTTGTATTCTTTTTTTTTATTACGAACGAACTCCGCATTCTTGCAAGCCCAGCGCGTCGGAGATCGTGAGGAAAGGGTTTTTGAGTGGTCTCCCCCTCCCGTTGCCGTCATTATGAAGAAAAAGAGGAAAGTCTGGTGGGTGCACGGGAGAGTGGGAACACCCACGCAACATCCTCCGTGGGTCCTCATATCCCCGCGAAGCTCTCAGGGACCGGAACCCTTTTACCCTGGTGCCGCACCCGGCCGCCCTTCCCAGTTCACCTGGTGCCTGCGATACACTTGGTGTGTCGTCACGAGATTCAATCGAGATTGCATGATTTATTAATTATAGCTAACATGAGCAGCAAATATTGTTTAAATATATTTTCCTGGATGACTTCTTTTGACGATATCAATAAATCAGGGTTCACCCTGACCAGTGTATTGCCGTAGGTATTAATTTAAGATTTTTTTCCATTTTAGTCGACTTTTGCCCTATCTTTTACGTTACTTCCTTTTTCGTTCTCACGTCTACATTCATCCACAGATCCAACTTCTTTACGCGTACTCAATTCGTGCAAATCGTATACAATGCTTTAAAATTTGTTTTTGTGGTATACATATGTGTGTTGAAAAGAAAAATGCTAATATATGTTACTGGTATTAGTCAAATAAAACGTATATTAACCCTTTTTCTATATTTCGAGTCCAAATTTGTAATTTTTGATTAAATTAATTTAATTATCACCGTTACTCAGTTGTATATCTCAATTCATTGCATTGGGTGATAAACTGGGCTTTCTTGGAATTTATTGCGAAAAGAGCGTTTTACTTCGTTTCCGTATCGGTAGCTTTCCGGAAATACTGCATTAGTGTCTACATATTAAAAATTGATGACACAGTATTTCCATATCACGTGATATATTGTAAATATGTTTTAGCTCATCTTTCATTCCTCTGATCGTTTTGATCTTAAGTAAAGCATTTCTCATCAGGCCTGTCTGGTCCTTCTCACTGTACACAATACTTCTATTTAAATGGGTTCAAATGTTTACTTTTATCCTCCGCGAGATTGTTGATGCACACGATGAAATGTCGCCTTCATTTCTTACCTGTTCTCTCCGGTGTTTAAAAAAAACCTCACTCCGTTATGAATGCTCACCCCGTCTGTATTAATCCGTCTTCCGCCGATGTTATCGCGTGGGCTGGTTTTCGGGTCTTTCTCCGCCTCCTCTTCGTATACCTACGCCTCTGCAACTTTTCTCCTTTCACCGCCTATTCCCCCGCACACAACCGTCCTGCTTTTCTCTCTCTCTCTCTCTCCCAATCCATTCTGTTGATGCCTCCCGTTCATTTACCTCCCCCTCTCCCGCAAGAAAAGCCAACAAACACTCTCTCCCTTCTTTTCCTCTCTTTACGGCTCGGCATCGTCATTTCTTGTTACTTTCACCACCTCTCGTGACCCGCGTTCCATTCCCCGTCCTAATGCACACTTCCCAAATTGTAATGTCTTTGCATCTAACCTCGACGAGTCTTCCCATTATGTCTTCACCTCTTCCCGTCTTTCTTTCCACCATCTGCCTCCCTTCTTCTCTCGCTTTCGTACTCGCGCCCACTTGTATTATTGCTCTGTTTTCAAGGGCGTACCCAGGATTAAAAAAAGGGGGGCAAGCCATGGTTGTTCAAGTTGTAGGTAATATTTTAGCATGGAAAATGTGAATGAAATCAACATTATAAGGACACTCTATGAGCTCTTTATTGTTTTTTTAAATTATTTGCTTGGGTACGCCCATGTCTGTTTTGCTTTCTTTTTGTCGATGAGGAGACTCCGACTTGAAACGTTCTTTTTTCACCCCTTTTGCACGCAGATGAATGTGAATCGAGGATTTTTACTTCAAACCCGAAATGATTCCGTATCCAGTCTAATTTCTTCACTGTTTGACCGAAACGAGTCTTGTAATATTCCCCAAACCAAATGGAGCGTAACGAACATATTAATATAAGTTTGCAGTGTTGGAGAAATAACACATTTAGCAAATTTTGAGGGAATTGCTGAATTCTATTATTGGAAGGAATTTCAGACCTCAAGCGTAATAAATCTTGAAAGAGTTTTTAATGCTTTACCTTTTTTCGTGTGCTATGATGATTCCTATTTAGTAGTAGAGATTGATATCATAAAGGCAAAGTGGCTAAATGACTATCAGCACGGCATCATTTTGGAGGATCGAGGGAGTATATCTAATTGGAAATTGCTCGATGTGATCAGTTTGAATGTAATTAGCAACGAGTGACTCTTCAATCTGAATAACATTTCGATTCGGTGCTCTTATGTAATTAATGACGTCTGTGTTGTCAAACATAGAATCATATCACCTGTCTCGATCCCTCCCATGATGCCGCCATTTCTTCATTTGGGCCCGACCCTGCGCATGAATGCTTAACTTGCACTTGGGTTATATCTCCTCGTCAAAATTATGGGACCATAACCGTTATTTTTCCAGCTCGTAATATATTTTTACCCTCAGCTCATGACGACCAATCCAGCTGTCCTTGTCCGGTATATTCTCGCCCTTTCTGCGCGTCCCACACTAATTTCTTTTCATCAGCACCGAGAACCAGACTACTCTTTAACCCTGGCGACCTTTTTATGTCCTTTTTTACATGCATGAGGGTTCCTTCCCAGGATCAATAGAGCGTGGCCTTAATTGGTGTCCGGAATTCGATGTTCATCGTTGCCCTTTGTTTCGCCCTCCATTGTCTGACCGCCTTGCCCACGGTTT
Source organism: Ischnura elegans (assembly GCF_921293095.1). Taxonomy (NCBI): domain Eukaryota; kingdom Metazoa; phylum Arthropoda; class Insecta; order Odonata; family Coenagrionidae; genus Ischnura; species Ischnura elegans. Next base: position 69,642,958 of record NC_060249.1, on the reverse strand, counting down.
TACTTCGAATTTCGGAATAAAGTTGGGTGAATCCGTGGATCCGATATATATTCTCGATATTTCAATCAAACCCCCCCTTTATCATACTCGTCTGCTCACTTTTTTTCTTTAGCGCTTCCGGGATCTATTTCTTCAACCCATTCTGGTGTTTTTTTTTAGGTTTAATTATTATTTTTTCGCAGTCCTCCCAAAGCCACCACGTACCCACTTTCAATCACAAAAAAATGGCTTTTGGTGCGCGCGGCTTCGAATATCCTTCGTCGTTCAGGTGGAATATTAAATGTACCGTGAGATTTAAAACAGGAGAATGGGTGTATCAAGGGGTACTTTATCACGTGTCTCTGGCGGGAACTGACACTCCACTTTTTCCCTCCACTTGCCTCTGTTTCTGGTTCCATTTTCTCCCGGGAGTAGTTCTCGGGTGGCTTAGCTTCGCCACCAACCAACTAAAACCCCTTCTCCTTTCGTTTTTGAAACCTCGCCCGAGTCCTTGATGACCTTTCAGCATTTTTTTCCCTTTTTGCATCTCAAGGGAATAACCCTCTCAACTCCTTTCTTTCACATCTCTACTTTACCTTCCACCCGCGCCCGGAGGACCACGAAGCGTTCTCGCATTTGTTCATTACACTTCATTAAACCAATGTGAGCCCCGAAATCCTTCCCGCCTTTCCCGTAGAGATATCATTCAACTGTCAAATGCGGCCGTTTCGAATGCGCCCACTCTCTCTCTCCTTCCATCAAGCCAAAACCTTGCCTCGGATGCGAATTCCGCTGCGCAGTCGTTTTAAACCATTTCACTCGGAAGTTTCCGCATTTCCTGGTGATATCATTTTTTTCTCCCACTCCTACGACCTTTCGTACTACCCTCCCCCCCCTTTCACACAACGGCTGTGACGACGCGCGTCACTCATAATTGCAAAAACTGCCAAATTACATTAGTGAGTGTTGTTATCGTCCCAGTTCAAACCGGATGTGAGAAAATTTCTTACACTTCCTAGGCACTCCTGCGCGAATGGTTGAGGAGTAAAGATGAAATAAATGTCGCCATCGTTAATTTTTAAGTCGTTAAATACAAAATTAGTGTAGATAGACCATCATGAAATATGCTTTAACGCATTGCTGAAGTTTCTAATGGTTACTATCTTCTCAGATTCTCGCTCATGTAAAAAATGATGTTGCGTTGCGCGCGTAATACCCTCGTAGTGAGCACAGTATAGTAACTACCCAACTGTCTTCACATCTTCCTATTTTCCCCGAATCTCTGGAGTTCTCTTCATTTTCTTGCATTTAAACTTATTGTGCAGATTCGCGCTCGAAAAATCCGCTGTCGAAAATACCTACTTCCCGCCTACTTCCTCTCTTCCCTTTACTACCTCCTAAGCGAGGTGGGTTGAGGGCTCGCAAAACTTTTCATGTTTGCGTAATGTGGCAAAATTTATCACGAAAGTGGCCCATCTACCGGTGAGAGAGCTCGCTGACAACGTGAGGAAATTTTTGAGCTAATGGCCTCCTCCTGAAAATTTTTCTGTGTCCGGGAATTTTATGTATGCGTGACGGTAGTTTTCTTTTGTTTGTTACAAGTGTAACCGTCATACCGTTTGGCTCCATTAGCCAACTTTATAAATCTTCGTCGAATATGCGAGGGACACGGGAACAGATCCATCGACCTTGGAGGGGACCGAATTAGCGAAAACTTGCCGAGTTGTGCGCCAATTTTCTTGCGCGCGGAGGAGTACACGAGCGAATGTGGAGGGGTCTCTTCCGTTTTGAATCGTGGTCATAACCGCGTAAAAGTTGAGCCGCGCGATGCGCAACGCGTGAACGCTCCCTTTCTCTCGTTCGCCCTCGCGAGGAAAAAATTACGCTGCTGCGTTCCGACTTGATTCGGGAGAGTCCGACCACATTCTCTCTCGTAGTTACCGCGATGGAAACATCATGTCTCCCTCGGCGGAAAACAGTGTAAGTGCTACGCGCCGCATATCATCTCTGCTCCTGCGTACGCACTCATGTTTAACCCCGTGACCCGTAACAAACTCGCGGTGTATGTAGGGGAAGGGCGTGTTCTGGCGCTGGGATCGTTCACGAAACCCAGACAGACGTCGACTCACGATTGTTATTCGATAATGCGAGTACGAAGCTGAGCCGTAAGTGCAAGAGTTTTGGAAACGATCGAAACGGTTCAGTACTGACGGGATTTGTTAGCAGGTGTGCAATTTTCCATTTCTTGTCACTCAAATGTCTGAATCCTTGTATAAAATTCTACACCATACGTGTTGAATCCAATCGGAATGTGTCAAATTATGTCCATCAAATAATAAAAATAATTCGGAATACTCAGTTTTGAAGTCATTGTAAGTTTCGTAACTGATGAGTTAGTCCAGTTTCTGAGGATGCATCTTTGTGTGGCTCAAGAATTATAACCACATCTAACGCGTGGAATAACCTTAATGAATGCGGTGACACAGTAGGCTTACAAAATGCCAGCTATCATTCCAGTGAACCTTAATAATTAATGAAACTTAGATCGATGTAGTGTCATTGTTTTTTACAATACTAGTTTACACACGTTACAATAAGAAAACCTAAATCTGATAAAGGAAACTGAGTGGGTATTTTTTCGTTATATCCCTTGTTTCATTGAGTGTTTGAGTTATACATGGACTTGATGAGAATCAGAAATTATTCGTTTTGCGTCATGAATTAACTCCAGCATTTCCTTTTCCACACCTTGCACCGTGTCGAGAAACAAGTTGAATCAATGGCCCGCTCCGTTTTGCTCCAAGGAGAAAGTTCAGCTCCTCTACGGAGAACAGCCGTACAACTTAAAAGAGTCAGTCTTATCGACCGTTGCAACACAAAAGTCTCCGTAATCCGCGCACTATGGAGATAATAACGGAAAGGCCGGCTTGTGTTTTTTTCCCTCCAGCACCTCCTCATTACGTGACCCCAATGAACCCCGTCTGACCTCTCCCGATATTTTAAAGCCTCCTCCGCCGCTACGGCGAAAGAGGCGATGGCGGCGGTTGCAAGGGAGGTGTGCCGCAGGGGCATAGTCTCGGCCCGGTCGTTTTTCCACGGAATCGTTTTATGGAATATTTTTCGTGTTTTTATGGAATGTTCTTCGTGAATCGGACTCACATCTCATCGCCATCAAAAACGGTCGCATTTTTCTCTCCCCGAGAATCCTCATTTTACAGCCGCGACTGGGAGGCGGAATGGACCAAAATTGGAACCAACTTAACAGTAGCGTGTTATTCTCGGAGATAATAACGGTTCCCATATAAAACTCACCAAATATTGTAGAGCGATTGCTGAACGAAAACGTCATCAAGTTCTGGGAATACTCTCACACGATATCCTGGACAAAGTCATAAAATCACACAGAGGAAGGGAGGTGTCGAGTAATTGAGCATCAATGCCAAATATCCGGAAATCGTCTTTTAGTTACTTTTAACCAAGTATGATAAAAGTATCAGGCCTTTTAGGTAGAGCTGATACCATCTGGTTTCTGTTCAAGATTCGTTCTGTTTAATGACCGGTTGTAATTGTAAAATGACCGGTGAAATCAAAGAAAATATTCAAAAGGTGACTTATATGGTAAACAGGGTTCACCCAGTGTAAAATATTCTGAAAAACGACTTAATGAAAACTACAGAAAATTAAAATTGCAAGCAATTTTTATTTTTTCAGCCACTACTTTCCTGTCTACAGCTACATCGTTAATCGTGTTAATACTTTAGTATCAGTAGGTACCTATTTTTTAACTAATTTCCTCTGTGTCATGTTACGTGCGATCGATATTTAAGAGCTCAGTTTATTCACGGCTCATCACCACAACTTTTTACTGCCTCATATCTGCAGATTAGTATTCTAGTACCTCATATCAGCAGTTTCATATGATCGAAACTAACCACCTGTCTCAAAGCGATGATGCAATATCCAAATTTATCTATTTGTAGAGGTAGTGCACGTACTCGCTCATAGACCGACGCGGAGAAACGAAGGAGAGTTGAAGGTATCAACATTTCTGCTTAAACGCGTTGTCCATTACGGCGATATTGAGCCAAATGGTTTCTCTGAATGGGTTTTTTTTCCCGTTCCAGTACTCCGTTCAACTCTTCAGTCCCTCCTCTCCGCTCTTATGGGTTTCCCCCGCGGGGTAGCGCGAAAAACGTGCAATAAAAGACCCCGAGAAAAAAATAATAATATTCCCCTTTCCCAACCCACTGCACATGCTGGAGTGCTTAACCCCGGCGGAGGATCCGTTATCCCTGGAGATTTTTCTCAGGGGGTGTTGGGGGGGGGAAGAGTCGGCTCGGGGGGAGGGGGTAGCGGAGGAAAAGATGGCGGAGTGGTGTGGGGGGGAAAGGGTCAAGCGGGAGACCATGTGTGAATGGTGGGTTTTAAGTTTTCGCATGGGCTCTCATTTGATGCCTCCGCTTCGTTTCCGATATAAAGATTTTTTCAAGAGCGTTTTATTGTCTCTCCTCCCCCTTGAGGCATAGCATCGCACCGAATGCGATGCTGTGCGAGGAAACTACTAAGGCTACGTGTCCTCACATCATTCAAACGCTGTTTGCTCGCGCGAAACAAGAGCTTTGTGAAGTTATGCGATCTTCCCCTTTGCTACGTCGCCGCTGCCTATCTCTTTCGCCGGGATTTTTCTAGACCTTCACCGTGCATTAGGAGTGCTGTCTCTGAGGTGGCAGTAGAAAAAATAACGCATGATTCTCCCTGTTTGAATTAATATTGTGCACTCAGTTCTTCTTCTCATCATATCGTGCGTCAAAATAATGTATATTTGTGCGTTTTTCTTTAGGAATTAAGTAAGGGAATGCTCTTACTGACGAAGGATCAGGTTTGATTTCTGCGAAAATTAAATTTTGATTGAAATGAATACATCGGAAAGCGGAATAGTAATTGTTAATTACTACTCCGCTCGTAGATGTATTATTTCGCGCTCATTATTAAACCGATCGTAACAAATCTCTCAAAGAATCTTCTACGTAGCGGAATATTATTTACCTTTTAACCTTCTTTAAGAGTCTGAACCTAAGATTTTAATTGCGTTCAAAGGAATGTTACTACACAGTTGCAACTGATTCTTCCTTCAGCAAGATGTCTTTTTTCGTTCGTTATAATGATCGGCTTCCTTCAGTACCGGAGTCGCGAATAGTTGATTCCCATTAAAAAGAAAAAAAGAGGATTTAATTCATGCGGGAATGTGCGACTGGCTGAATTTTCCGTCGTTGGCGCAACTCGCTGGAAAGGATCGAGATAAGGTCCCCTCTCTAATGAGTTGAATTTACGATATTGAACGGGTAATATGAGAGCGCACTAGATATGAAGCCATTCCCTTCGCCGTTATGGTATCACCTCCGGTATGGAACACTGTAATCCGGATTCCCTTTAACTGCCGCGGTATTTTTTTGCGAAAGGAAGCTCTCAATGATATAATTCGCGCAGAGTCAAAAGATATGTTTCAGTATCCGATACGGAGCAGATGAGACCATTTAATAGTATTTCAGCGCGTTATTATTTCTACTGGGTCTAAAGTGTAAGAAATTAAAAGATGGATCGAAATGTTGCGATGGAATACTTGAGTGTATTGTTTCCCATAATTCTCCCATCTTGAAGTCCTGAGTTGACATCCTGGAGTCGACGAAGTTTTTTTTTCCGGGGAATCCTGATTCAAAGCGTGCTGTATGAATGGTGTCCACGGTCCAGCGTATTGTCCGTTTGATAGAACGTGCAATTTAGTGTATTTCGGTACTCCCTATTGAAAGCAGACCATCACCGAAAACAATACTACCTCGGATTCTATCATTCCGTAAAACCCTCATCTCGCGAAAAGTCGAATGCGTAAAATTCATCCCCCTGATCCCAGTCATTCTCATTGATTTTTCTTCATTAGATGTTTGCCATATCCGAAGTGGCGGTAGAAAAATAAACGCAGAATTATTCTCCCAATATGATTTAATATCGATGTCAGAAAATACTTAATTTTCGCCCATCTCATTTCATCAGATCCTAAATTTTATTTCCTGCATGATTCGAATGAATCGAATCGCCTTTTTTCTCTACCTCCTCAAGACTCATCGACTAGCTTTAGCGATGTTTCAAATATAGAAATAAAAGACAGATCTATAGGATCGCTGGATGCATTTTTCGACTGGAGCATCTCCGAGGCTCAGCAGTACCAACATGATTGAGTGCTTAACCCTAGGTTGCTGTCGTCGAGGCGAGAAAGACAATGTGTAGGGCACGCCGGTCCCGAATAACGTTTGACTCCTCACGCAGGGATTTTGACCCCGCGACGAAACGCTTTATCGTCGTACGCTATCCGCTTGAATAACCGCCGCGCGGAGAGGTGGAGAAAAAAATAATCCTTATTCGCCTCGCATTGTTTTGGGAAGGCGTATTCGGGGAAGTTTATACAGCCGGGGCCTTGAAGAAAAGTGCTCCATCACCTGACTGATTTACGCCCATCCGTCTTTCCTCCTTCCCATACCTCCGGTATAAATCTCCAAGCCATCCACCCTTCACCGCCCTCCATTACCAGCTGATGGCCGACGAATAAAGACTCCTAATGGTGCTCGCTTGGTAGTGCTCCAGTAGGTTTTTGAGGGAGGGGAAGTTTCTCGGAGGATAAGCCTTCGGCTTCTATCGTTTTCCCCCCTCCCCTTGTAAAAGACGGCGATGGCCCATCTTAAAATGGGCACGCCCACCTCTTAGTGCCCCCGGTGCGTCTTATTCTTCGCGAGGAATGAACGCGGCACAACGATTTTGGCTTGTTCGACGGCTCGGTGGTAACTCACTGACGGTTTGATTGAAGTCGAAGTCATCCTGTCGAATATTTTGACATTCAATGTTGTGATGGTGACACTCGAGGTCAATTTTTGATTGTTTTTCAATAATCAACGGCTCGTCGATCGAAAATCAACGCTTAACGACAGCTGTCCTAACTGTTGGTAATCGATATCGATGCCCCTCTACACGCGCACTATCTATAATCTACTACTATCGATAAACACCGTAAATCGATTAACATCGATCATCATTGACCATTTCTTACGAGAGTCTATTCGAACCTCGATATTCCTTGACCGTGGACATTCAGAATGTCATAAAATAGCCGACCGATATTAAGAGAAGGTCAAACATCGAAAATTTCACTATAATGTAATTTAATTGACCAGCGGCAATCCTTAACTCTCGTTTACAATCCGTCGATGCCCACCATCGATATATCCATTATTTTTAGCCCTTGACTCTCAATAGCCAGGAGCGTCCACCGAGCGAGTCTGCAACGGACATCATCGCCTTTACCCCACCCTGAGAAATCCTCCTGAAGCTCCCATCCCTCAGCGGTTGGGGTTGGGGGGGGGGGAGATTTTGAGTTGGGGTGGGGATGGAGAAGGCAATCAGGTCCACCCACTCATCAATCCATCGAAACCGACATCCCGGGTCACGTAGCTCATGACTTTGCTTCAAACCGTTTTCGAGGTGGGAGAAAGCAGTCCCCTTCCCCTTTGAAATGAAGTCAGCAATAAGACGTGATATCAAGAGGTCCGTGACTCACATCTTTCGAAGCGGGTAGCCCTCGTCGTCTTCATCCATGTTCGAATCCTTCCAATATATCGTCAGTCCTCCCGGCTGTCTCCTGAAGAGGAGAGGGGGTCACACGCTCGTATTTTGGTTCCCTTCTCGTATCCTCTACGTCCGTTTTCGTGGTATCCTCTTTTCCTCTGGCCAATTCAGTATCATTAACACTGCTTTTGTATTTTTAAAACTGAATAAAATAGAAATTGAATCAGGTCAAAATAATGAATTCATATGAATGTAGTTTCCAGTACCATCGCTATTGTGATGCACTGACCCATTTGTTTTCGATCGTCGATTAACAATAACAATTTGTATTAGAATTTTAATTGTTTTCCCGTCCAATACTTGGTCATGTTAGACATATTTCTCATTGCAGCAAATAATTTTATTTGATTTAGCGATAGATCATTCAACGGGGCCGAATGTTTTTTATTTGCAGCTTGAGGACATATTGGACACATTTTATCTTGTAACGTATCCACTTATACGGAAACGAAAATAATAACAGCAGCGTTTATTTTTAAATGGAAGCATAAACTCGTAATTGAGTCGATATGCTTCTAAGAGCTATTTGTAAGTAAGTACAAGAATAAAATAGTAAAAATAATTATAAAAGCATTTATTTCATGATTAAAATATGAGTTCAAATGCAAAATTTTCAAAATATAATTTAATAAGCATACGAGTATTCTTATTCCCTGACGTTTTCACATTTATTTATCTGGAATCAATGCAGACCATTTTCATAGAGACTGTTCTAAAAATGGCAGTGATGGGAAGAGAAAATAAAATAGGACTGTGTTGGAAATAGGGGTCAAACGAATGTTGTATTCGTTTGAATAGTAAAAACAGCGTGAGAATCTTTTGAGCTATTTTTAGCATGAATCAAAACCCTGTATTGTTACTCGTTTTATTTTACGTCCATCTTTCCTTTCTACTGTAACAACTGCTCCCTATACCACCATCGAAGCCTTTGGGTGGAAAATAAAACAGCAGAGAAGATGTGTACGAATGCTTCCGCAACACACACCTCCACGAGGGGATTCGAGAAGTAAGAAGGAACCGGCGACGAGCCTTGATATTTTTCACCGCTTGTGTATCATACTTTGGAATTCAATGGCTTCAGAGAAATGTGACCCACGCATTTTTTCGTCTGTATCGCTGGTTCAGCCTCGACTCCCGACGGTGTGTGTGTGTATGTATTCAAAGCCTCCGTCCCTCTGCAAAAAAAAGATAAGGAAAAAGATGCTGGTAATGGGGAAGGGTAAGGTAAGAAACACAGACAGTGAGACTGCGCGACCTCCCTCAATGGATCTTAATGATCTCCTCCGTGGCCGTTTTCCACGGGACTCGCGGGTCGTGGGTAATTTGATGGCGGTGGAAAGGGAGACAGAATAATTCGGCCTCCTATGAAATTCGAACGTTTCACTTTGACGAGCAGGACTTGAGGCCGAATTTACTCGGTGGAAAACTGCCCTTTGACCTTCCATGGGTAATGGTTGACGTTGTTTCTTGCCGTGGGAAAAATTTATCTTATAGTAGCTGTGATAAAAGTGTGTGCTTAGGTTAAAGGTATATATATATTTAATATGCTAAGCATGTCCTACTACGAAGTGAAGTAATTCTTATTATCTTCTCAGCTGATGTGAGCATAATAATGGTATTATTCAGCTGAATAAGGTCACCTTGGAATTCATGCATTGATAAGTTTTTTTACATATTTAAACTTGAATTTTCATATAAGAATGGTATGTAGGAAATCTAAAAGAAAAAATGAAAGAATGAGGATGAATAAGTGAAAATATGCCCATTACATGTATCATATTATTTACACATTTTAGTCTATTTTAAAAAGCTCACTGTCCCATAGGACACAGAATTGAAAAAATTTGAATCTTTTTTGCCAGGTGTTTTAGCCTATTTCTGTTATTATTGCGTCAATATGCTTCATTTCAGTAAAAATGGTGATGCAGTAATGGTCTGAAAAATTTCTCGTTATAAATACAATCAAACACAAATCGGCGTGTGTACCTGACTATTTCGGACTATATAAATACCACAGAAGCGTCATCATTACAGCAGTGTATTCAATCGATGCACGGTATTTTTTTAATAATTGGGAGCAGCAGGACTGAATTCAGCATTCGAATCGATTCAAGCAATTGCAGGCAAACCTCTCGTTTAATTGCAATTGCCTTTTCTGTTCTAATTAGGCAGGTTCATTTTGATAGATTTTGCGGCGGATTCAATATTTTTTACTACTATAAAAACCTATCGATGTGGGCCAATATCTTTACCTCGTTAAGGTATTGTGTTTGTGACATGAGTTAAGTTCGGTTTTGCAAATTAAATTTCAATTTCCGTCATCGAGGGGACTGAAATACATCCAATGAGCGCTGTAGGTTTTCCTGGTGAGATATTTTCTCATGACTCTTCGTGTAGAAACCGTTGCCTGTGTGTTGAATGGTGTGGATTTGATCATTTCCACGTCAATCTCTCGTGCCGGGGAACTAGGCCGCGATAATTAAAAAGCAATCATCCAAGCGACAGGACTTACTCATTTTTCTCGATACCTCGTGCATTCGATAGTGAAATCGTGGAGACAGCTCTGTCAGGAAGTTAATTTTTTTTACCTTGTGCCTGAGCAAAAAAAGAAAACACGTTTTCCGCATACCTTTTGAACATTTCCTTATTTTTTTGCCAGCGAATAAAATGGAGTACCTTTGCGTTCGGAGCATTACCCAAGAATCCAACCGGCAACGTATAGTAAGAGCATAAATGTGGCCTTGAATTGGAACTTGAAACAGTCCCTTTTCCATCGCATCTGTAATGAATTCCTTTTCGATGGGAGTATTACCCTGAGAGTCGTTAAAACTCTCCGGAAAGATGTTTGGTTTTATGCCTGCATTGTCTCATTACGCTCCTTGCTCTGCGAGGCAACGCAGTCTGCAGTATACCGCATTAAGAGGGAACTAAATGCTCGAAATATGTCTTTGTTTTTTTTTCCTTTTTATTCTCCTATTTTTGGAGGGGACTCGGAAATATTTCTTCGGAGTGGTAAGCATTATCAAAAAAATGAAGAAAAAATTAGATTATTTTTTTACCGTGTTATTTTTTTCGCATACCTGTCGTTATTTGGAGATTATAAGAGGCCGAAAAACGTTTCACCCCCGACCAAAGTATGATGTATCACCTTTTTTATTCTCTCGACATCTTTCCTTTTTTCCCATAAAAAAAGGATTAAAAGGAATCCTTAATCTTCACGGGTGATTTGCATACACTTGCGTGGCGGGCCCATAATGCCCTGGAGCACTATGCTAATTTGTCGGGCCGGGTCGAATAAGAGGAGAAAGATGCGGAGGAGAGATGATGAAGGGACCCGCGGAAGGAGTGAAAGAATAAGAGCTTTCCGTGGTGGGGTTATACGCAGCGGAAAGAATCGCTGAGTTAGGGAAATGACGGCGATAGGTGGATCAGCGAGGGGGAATTAGATTGGCCCGCTGCGTTAGCCCGCCGAACGTTTGGCTGTTGAGCTATTCGCTTTTCTTTTTTTTTTTAGTGCCTCCGTTTCTCTATGAGAAGTTCCTGGAGGGCCATTAGAATCCTCCTCACCCCCGTTTCGTGCTCTTTTGTTTTATTTTATTCATCAGGCAGCCTCTCTCTCTCTTTTCTGGGGCCTGTTTCTCTCCACGTGAATGGCCAATCGTCCCCCTTTCGCCTTGACGGTCTCTTTTGTTCCTCTCGAAAGGACTGCTCTCACTTCCTCTCCTTCCGATAGAAAATTTTTTATTCCCTGATGCCTTCACAGGAAGAGGCTTTGCGTCTTAGCAAGGAAGATCAATGTTTTTGTCTGGTAAAAAAGTGAGCAGTTTAAGTAGTTCTCCATTTTGGAGGAAATAATTTTGTAGACTATCAGTTCCGCCAGGACGCTGTCCACAAGTGTCTTCATTTCCCTTGACGATATTTAGTTCAGGATGGGTTTAAGATGTCGATCCTCCTCTGTTCCATGCTTAGAGAGGAAAGACAGACGGAAGGACAGGACAAAGATGAATTTGTCCTCCACGTGAGATATCATCATGATGATCTCATTGCTGCATACTTTTAGTGGAGAATTAAAGTTTAATGTTGACTCAAATAATCTCAAAGTGAGAATAAAATGAAGGCAATTCGGTTTCGTAAGGTGCTTCATTTTCTTGCCGACAAAACAACTCCGCGAGTAGTCATATGCATTTTTCAGAGTAAAAAATAATATGAGAATTGTGTTTTAAAGTACCCCGTATTTTAATTATGCCAAATTCATCGAATTTTGCCGAATTTATCGATGCATAGTAATAAGCAGTACAATAATGAAATAATGTTGATGAATTTATAAAAACAACTAATGCTGTAATGTTTTTAAAATAAAAATGTTTAATATTATCACCGTCACATCCTCCTCGCAAATACAAATTCCTCCACGTTCGCGTGGTTTCTGATTTTTTCTTTTAGCAGCCCTTTTGCAAAAGAAAAGTTTTTATGGAATTTCAATGAAATATATTCCTTCCGTAATACAACTTTTTGTGTCGACAGAAAAGGGCATTTTAGCATTTACATTACCTACAAGATCATTTCAGGCGGTCAACTTCCTCTCATTGCGTGAATTTCGATTGGGATCATATTTACTCAATTCATGCCAGAAGAACACTGTTTCCCACGCGGTACCGTACATTTTGCACCCCATCCACCCTCGCAGCTGTATTCTATAATGTCACTAAGTGGTCTTCCGCTAGGCAATTTAGTCATGTTGAGGCAAAAGAAAATAAAAAAGCGTGATTGCTCGCATCGTAACGGTGGCCTTTGTTGGCTCTGGAGAAGTGATATGCGTGCATTTTGGATTTTTATGCATGGAGACGGGACCCGTCCCCGGCTGGCTCTTGGTAGTAACGCTGACAACCGCGTATAATTCATTGTCTGATGATTTCCGTGGTGACCTCTCGCGGAAACCCCCTATGCACCACCCTTCCTTCCTCCCCTTTGCCCTCTGACGACCCCTGTCTCCGTACCAGAATGTTGTTCCACGTCCCCCCTCCCTCCCTCCCTACCTTCCGGCCGCCTTTAAAAGTGATGACGGAGGTCACAAAATCCCATCCCATACCTCAAGAGCGCGGAGGTTTTTCCCCACCCCCTCCAACCACCTTCTGGTTTGTTCCTCTCCCCACAACATGGGAGCATGACATGTCGCGGCTGGATAATACCGCGCTTTAATGAGAGCTGGAGCTTCCTTCAAGACGGGGCGACAATGATGATGACTGCGATAATGGTACGGCGCGCCCAAATGCCCTCCGCACTGGAGACGACGACGACTCCGTTGCTAGTTTCCGTTATGTCTTTCTCCTTCCTCGTATCTCCTTCGCTTTCCCTCCCTCTACTGGTCCTGAGGGCTCGGAGGGGATCTCATCTTCTTCGTGACCTTTTTCCTCTCCCACCTTCCTCTTCCTTTCTCTCTCTTCTTCCCTCTCCTTCTCTCTCTTTCTTTCTCTCCCGCTATCTCTTCGGGGAGTTCTTGTGCCACGCAGCTGCGCTATATGTACAACGCGTAGAGGTTCCGCGATCCGCCAAGATGAGTCTTCCATTTGCCTAATCACCGTCATTCCGAGAGTTTGCCGAGCTTTTTCGGGGCGAAGTGCTGGGAGGACGAGTATGTATGCGTGTGTATGTCTGTACAGTTTGCCGACGGAACGAGCGCAAACACCGTATTCCTTGGCGTTACGGCACGATTTTTATTCGTTTTTTTTGCACAAATTTGTTAGAAAATATTTCTCGTCGTTCATGCTCCAAGGTTCGCTTTGAACTTTCCGCATTTTTCTTGCTATATTCATGCGGGGATTCCTGGTGAAGATTTTAGGCAGAGGTGTGTAAACACGAAAAAATCGACTTACTCCGAACAGAAGTCCATTATAGGGTTTGTCTAGCATGATTCATCGTAAACTAACATATGTATTTAATAGTATTTTTAGTATGTATCCAACAGTCAAAATATACTTACCATCAAAACTAGATTTTACGTCGATAGGATTTGAAGTGGCTCGCAAGCTCTTATTACAAATAATCAATTGTTAATCATTATTAATCAATAACGTTTTCATCAACTCTATTTTTTTTTAATTTGTCGTTCATGTTTCAGTTGTGTGTAGGTTTTGAATTTTGCATTATGTAATTCTAGAAGCTTATTTCGATTTTACTTACAGTCAGAAGTATTTCTAATTTTACTCAAATCTAATGATATTTCGTGAACGCTGAAACGTAATGCGTATGAAACTTCGCCTTTTTCGTTATTCTTATGACTAGTTACCTTCCGTGTTTTTTTTTTTTATACGTATGAGTGCCGTATTTTCGCCGACGATTTTGTTCGTCATGCTCATGATATCGTGACTCCCCCTCTGTGTACCCTCCCTCCACACACCGTTGAATTGCTCGAGTTCCATCCGGTGGCGAGGGAGAGGAAATCTCAAGTGTCTCCATCACGCATGTTGCTCGCATTGCGACCATTCTAGGAATCCCCGCGACACGTTATTGCCTCCGTGTCAGAGGACGCGCTACCATTTCAGTCGCTCTAACGCGAATTCGCGAGTGTTTTGATGAGACCCGAACCGTGTACGCTCTTAGTTTGATGATCAATGATATCTTCAGTGGAATGAGTGGGAGCAATCTGAAATCAGCTCGCCGTAATTCGAATCCGTGTTGTGTCAAGCCCCACCACTGAATAGACCCGTCCCTTGAGCCCGCTTGGTCCAAGCGTTTGTTCCTCCTCTCTGATTCGTGATTTTTTCCAACATTCCGTGAAATTCTCATCGCCTGACGAACGAATTTGTCGCCGTAGCGTGTAGTGCCCCATCACTCTCAGCCTAACTCAAATTTCGCCTCGTATTGTATCCCTAGCGTATTCAATAATTATGTAATCCGTGTTTATTCTCATAATCTGCTCAGTCGGTCACAGCGTAATATCATTTCCTATGATTATGGAGTAAATTTATAAAATAATTTTCATTGTTTTCAAAAAATTATCTTTGCCTTTTTATCAGATTTTTTTTTCTTTGTCTGATCGTTGTCGTAGATGGTTGCATTTTACTGGGCTCATCTCAGCAAAACAGGCACATTTCGAATATGAATGTAATCCGAGACATATTGGCCCCTCAGATTGAATAGGAAACGCGTGTATTTGGTCCAAGTACACGACGTGAAATTTCGTCCTCTCTACTGAGTTTATTTGTAATTTCTGCGATCCCCGAGCCTCCACTCCTTACATATGATTGACAATATCTCCAGCGAAAGGCAACACGATGTCGCATCGATTTCTGCTCGCCCGAAAAAAAATTCGAATTCATATTGTCTTCCGATCGCGTATAAATAGAAATCCATGGAGGAACTCGTTCGACATTTTCCTTGGACTCCCGCTCTGCGACCCGGAAAGTTTTTTTTCTCTTTTTCTTTCCCCTACTCTTGAACTATACATTCTTTCATATTATGAGCGGTTGCCTTCCCGATTCTCAATATCCTCCACTCCTTTCTCCCGCTTTTCCTTCATTCCGGAGGAATCCGTCCGGAGTAGTTGGCGAAGACGCGCCGTGGAAGCAATGAGAGTGGTCCCGACACTGAGTGTAAGGCGAAAAGAGATGGTGGAGGAAAGGGCGGATGAAAAAATAATATGAAAGACATCTCCGCTGCGATCCATCTGGGATATGAAAGAAACATTTGGTTTGTTCGGGGGAGGGGGGGTCGGGAAAGGAGCAGCGACGCGGGGAGCCGGGGACCTTTCGCGACTAAGTGTCTTTTGAAAACGCTGCCGCCAAGGGTCGGGGGGAATGTCAGGTCTCCCGGCTGGGACTTGGGAAGTGGTGTTTTGGGTGTGCTGTGCGCCACGAGGCGCCTGGGAGTGGTGGTGCGTGTATGTCGGGGAGGAGAAAATTGTAAGAGGTCTCCCGCGGTGAAGGGAAACGGTTCAGGTGGGAGCAGGAGTATTGGTTCCTTACCTCCTGAAATTGTACTCGAGAACCTGATGTACCTACTAGTCAAGATTGTATTTATAAAAGGGGGGAACTACAGTGGTTCATGATTATTGTGTTAGGAATCCTGTTGGTTTTTTAGCCTATTCGAGTCCTTCATGATGGAGTATGAGCATTGGTTCCTTACTTCTTGAAATTATGCTCGAGAACCTGATGTAGTAGTCATGATTGCATTTATAAAAGGTTATACCGTAGTTCATGATAGCTGTGTTATGAATCCTGTTGGTTTTTCAGCCTGTTCGAATCCTTCATGCTGGAATATGAGCATAGGTTCCTTACCTCTTGAAATTATACTCGAGAACCAGATGTACTAGTCCATATTGTTTTTTAGTAAAATTAACTATAGTGATTCATGATAATTTTGCTGGAAATCCTGGTGTTTTTTCCGCCTGGTCGGGTACTATATACTGGAGTATTGGTTTCTTACATCCTGAAATTGTTCTCGTGGATCTTTCTCACTAGTCCAAATGGTATTTATAATTGGAAACTCTTGATAATTGTGTTGGAAATACTGTTAGTTTTTCTTCTAGTCAGGTCTTATATTCTGGCACAAGCTTCCATTCCAAACTTGTGAATCATCCTGTGAGCACATACAAAAATCCACCATTAATAAACCTTCGCTCATACGAACCGTACCTGAATTTTGCTGATATTAAAGGTTGAAAGAACTACTTCAGCCATTACGCAGGACTAACTTTGCGCAATAAATTTTTGAACGTCATTGCTCTTCACGAACTCGAACGCCTGTCTTGGACCGTGTTTAATCAAGACTTGAAGTTGCGGAATTTAGTAGTTTTTGTAGGCATAAAATCTCATTTCAATTAATCTCTTCTTTTTTATTGCTGTATTTGAAATATAAACGAACGTGACCTCAAAATTATACCTTTTCCAGAGCTCGAAATTTTCGCAAAAATATCAAACCCTGGGATTTACCTGTAGGTTTTTTTTCATTGAGGTCCAAGTGAGAGATCCCATGATATAATGCCGCTTTAGATAGTGGAAATATTCGCACCGTGCTAACTCAATTCCTCGGAAAATCTATTGTCCGTATTACAGTGAAGGCTGGCCAACTAATGCCGTGTTTGCAGTGGAGGGAGTCACGCCCTTCGCGAACCTCCCCCTAATGCCGAAGAGGCCTCGATAATCAAGGGTCCTCGGTAATCTTATGGCTTCTCGCCCTCGCATTGGAGTTTGCACTAATTCCGGCCGCCCCCGCTGGTGGCGGGCGCGGAGTTTTTCGCGTGGATGGATTTGCGAGGCGGGATTCCTCTTTTCTGGCCCGAGCGAGCGCCGGGGAGTGTGTGTTCGGTGCTGAGTGAGCAATTTGCCGTCGACGCCTCCTCCGCGTGGGGGGATACGTTGCGAAGTTTATCGCCTTAATAGACGGATTCCTGCCGGCAGTTCTAGTTGGCAGGTATTGCGCCGAAGTAAAAAGTTTCCTAAAATGGAGAGGTATCCGTGGAATGCGTGGAGTATAACACGCCGAAATGTCTACGTGCCAAATATACATCCTTTGCCCGAGATGAGATACCTCGGGCGCTCGAACCTGAGGGAATATTGATCATCAAGTAAGAATTTTCTATCGAGCTATTTTACAGTGTTATTAGAATATGAAGTACTTTTTGCGTAATTTTCGCTGTAGAAAGTAGGTATTTTTATTTTTCATTGAAAATCCCGGTTTAACGTCTTATTTTCAAAGAGAACACGATATATCATGCGTGGTGAAGTAATTTTGGGAGTTTATTTCACAAACGAACGAAAGGTACAATATTTGTTCCCCTCATGAGTTCAAAATTGACTTATTTTCAGCCGGCTGAAGTTAGCATTATCTCCCAACCAATCATACTAACTTTAAGGCACACAATGCCATTTTTCCGTGAAGGAAACATTCTCCTACTTAGTTTTCATCTTCTTATTGAGCTCAGTCCGCAGACGAGACAAATTTTATTCCTTTCCTCGTCCAAGAAAGGAAAATCTGCCTTTGATCCCCTCCCAGAACGAAAAGGCAACCCCAAGTCTTCCTTCGCCAAAAGCCATATCCACGCCTCCCACGAAGATCCACTACCAAAGGCGAAATATTATTCATAAACACCCCCCCACGTCCCGGAAGATGACGCTTTGGACAGTTGAAAATATCGCACGTGGAAGGCCCAAGACGCCTTGGTTTTCACAATAAACATGCGGGCCTTCTTTCTCATCCTTTCGCGAAAATGAAGAGAGAAAAAAATAAAAGGAACCCTGGGAGAAAAATATCCCATATCTTCCCGCATAAAAATGGTTTTTCAGTTCAGCCACCCCAATCCATATACACAGGGCTGACCGTCGTATTTCTCTCATGCATCCTTTTCCTCACGATGGTTGCTACCAGCGTGCGTGGGGCAGCTGCCCAAAATACACCGGGTGACTGCAATCTCGACGCGAGAAGCTAATGTAACGCTGTAGTAACGCTGCCAATTTTGCGATCGTATGCGGTGAAACTTTAGCCCAAACCGGAAAGGAGGGTAGAAATTGAGGAATCACGCACAATATTGATTTTATAACAGTAGGTAGGCGGAAGATGAAGACGAAGAAATAACTTTATTACCATTGATTTTGAACACGCTGTATAAAAAGTTATCTCATAAAGACTATTCATTGAAAATGCTTTTCTTTAATAACACATACTTCTTGTCTTCTTTTCTTAAGGGTAATTCACTAACAAGTAAGTTTTTTAATGATTTTGGCAACATAAAGACAGTTTCATAAAGCGTATGAACATACGTGGTTACACACGTTCTCAAACCGAGCGTAACCCTTCAAGTTTTCGGTCGAAGGAGTTTGAGCCATGACGTTGATTCAGGGTAGAAGCGGCAGGAAGAAAAATTCTGAGATGACACCCTCTCTCATGACGGCTCTTGTATGGGAGCATATTTTTCCTTATTTTTCACCCGCAGATGGTCGGAATTCTTTCCAATCCAGAAGGAAAACTTCTCCCTTAAGCCCTGCCATACGTTTCTCAAGCCTGTTCGTTGTTGCCGGCCTCGTGGTGCGGTCACCACTCCCCATCGCATGCACCATGGTGTATATTGGAGCGAGGGTGGACGTTGGGATGCTGTCCGAATCTTCTTTGTCCGTTTTTTTTCTTTCCTGGGCGATGGGTGAGGGTCGAGAACGAATAAGGCCACAGGGGCCCGAGAGAGGTGTGAGGACGCGTGTGGATTGGTGCCCTGACTCTGGGACGACGCTATGAATAATGTTAGTCGTTGAGGGTGGAAAACCTCGGGGTTGCGTTCGTTTGTGGGGATCTCGGGAAGATCGAAGGCAGGAGGCGGACGGAAGGAAAGAGGATGAGAGAAGGTTAATGGAGAAAGAATATGGGAGAATGGTTTTTAAAGAGGAATTTGAAGGCCTGTGGAGACATTTAATATCTAAATTAAAGAGTTTCGATAATAATGGTGCATTATATTGTTCATGGACATTGCATTACACTTGTGTGAAGAATGCATATGAGCGGTAACACTATTAACATTTGGATTAGTCCTTTGTTTTCAAGCAAGTGTATTATTCGATGTCTGATCGTGTTATATTTTAATTTCCTGACTATCTATCTTCGAATATCATTAAATCTAATCATGAGTGGTATATTTGTCCAGCACAAATTTTGGTCTCTCTTTACTCAATTTCTCTGCAGAGTTTGTCATTACTCACTCGATTTTCATGTACAAAGAATGTACTTGAGGAGTTGAATAACTAATTTCGCAATTATTATTATTTCCATATTCATTCTAATGCATATAATTTATACTCGGATAAATGTTTTTTGTGATGAGAAGTAATGATAAGTTTTTAGATGCGGATAAAAGTAGCTGGATGAAGGAGATGAGGTAGCGATATTACGGTGAAGGTATAAATTGAGGGAGTTATTGTTAGACAAGGGCTTTAATAATGTGCAATAAAATCGGGAAAGAAAGGAAGTGGAGGCGCTTTAGTTGTAGTGAGAAAGGGAGGGATAGAATGAAGCTCAGGAGATGGAGATAGAGGTTGGGGAGGGGGAGTACCCGTCTCCCACCCCTCCGCTATTCCCCATCAACCTCCCTTTCGCCCTGAGGGGGACAGGTGGAAGGCGCAGCTCCCCGGTGGGGGATGGGCATCATGGGGTGGCGGCTGGCTTCGGCTGAGGAGGCGGGCACGATGCACGGGATAAAGGGAGGGAAGGAGGGCGACTTCTCGCCTCTTATGGTTACCTGAGGCAGCCGGGCCTTCATCGGAGCACCTCGCTGGGTGTTTTTCTCCGGGTCTCCCCAGCCAGGCGGCTGTTGGAAGGTTTTTCTGGGGATTGAAAGGGGGGTTGTTTTTGGGCGATGCGGGACTCCACGGCTGCCTTCACGCCGCCCCCGCTGAGCTCTCGGAAAATCCTGCCCACCACCACCTTGCATGCCCTCTCCTTTTCTTTGTGAATCCCTGCCCTATTCTTGCTTCTCTTTTGGTATCTTCTGGGGCTCTAGCCCTGTCCCTCAGCCCGGGAGGAACCCACCGAGGGACAAAGGATGGTGTCCCGCGGGTTTTACGTCCGACTGCGTGCCATTACACAGTGCCATGCTTCCGAGGCCTCGCACAGTCACCTCCTATCTTTCTACCCCTCCTCACCCTGTGCCTTTTTCACTTCGAGGAAGAAAGAATGAACTGCCTCCCCTAGCTTTCCATCTTTGGAGGCTGTTATAATTCTTCAGAAGGGTTCGTAAATATGTGCGCGAGGCCGTCCCGTGGTCCTCTCTCGAAGTGGCCTTTCTCCCCTTGCATTGTTTGTTGTGTGCCGTACGAATTCTCGGCTTCTTTCACAGTGCTCAAGTCTCTCTTCTTTTGGGAGGCTTTCCTCCTTTTTCCTTTGTCCTAGTCTCCCAAGTTTCAATGCTCGCTTTCTTCTGCTCCTCCATCCACCTCATGCACAGAACCATTTTCACATTCCGTCGAGTGACCAGCGAAGGGATTTTCCACCTCGAGTGGAGGCTTTTTTCCGCCGTTTTCAAGCTCTAATCCTGGCGGTCAAAAAATTGAGATGTTCTTCCTTGGGGATCCTGTTTGGACCAGCGGATACCACCCAGTAAGTATTCGGGCGAATTGCATACCGAGGGTTTGCAAACGTGGACCTGCTCGGCAAATAGTGTTTTTGTGGATTCTGCTCTCGAGATTAGAGGACCGTTGTGGCAAATGCACTTCCTTTTCGAGTGTTTCTCAAATATTTCCGATCTTAGATCAAATGGAGTGATGATACCGTTTAAAGGCACACCACACCTGCTGCAATGCTGCAGTTGGGTCATGATTTGTTGCCTTGAAAGATATTTTTTGACAACTTCAACGTGTGCCACAGTAGGTATTTATGGCCCTTAATATTTTAAGATATAATTGCGATTGGATTAGTCGGGAAAACGAATGAATTACGCATCACAATATTGCTGCTTCCAGAGATCTTAAAAAGTTGTTTTAGTCATTTAAAATAATATCCAACCCTGGTCTGAACTACCCGTTTCTCACCGGATGACTTGCATTTTAAGAATGGTTTTTCTCTTTAAATGGTTCTTAGTTTGAAACTGCAGTTGATTTTTATGTGCTTTCAATGGAAATTTCCGTTGAAAACAAGTCTATCGTAGGCATATATTTCGAAGGAAATGATGCATATTAAATCATAGAGTATCTGCAATTGGTTTAAACGTGCGGTGATTGACGAATGTATTATGCAAGATAAATGCTATATATATATGTCTATGCTAATGCTATATATGTCTATGGAGTGAAGATAATTTAACCTAAAATGCATATTTTTTATATTCTCACTTCTCATTCATTCATACATCTCTTTTTTCGCAGATAAACTATAATTTAGACGTTTTCTGAAATGAACTGTTATTGGCCTCATAATAATGAATTGAGCATTTATATTACCCACTGGTATGAATTCATTTAGAAACAAATTGTTTGCCTGTTTACATAGATACGAAATGTAGCCCTCACAACGGCATGGAAATGGAAGGAAATCAAATTAGATCGTTATGAAGCTTTGAAATTCACACGTAATCCATGGAGAGGAAACTAGGAATAGCTCATGGAAGCATTTGAGAGGAGTTTGGCTCCTTGCCCGGTTTTTTCATGGACACCGACTGAAATATTCTGCCTTATGTATCCGTCAAGAACGTAGTTTTACGGGAGGGAACTAGTAACGGGAGTGGAATGCGTTTCTCCCCCATGTACTTCAGGGCAAACGTCAACGTTTTATTTCACTGGGAACGGTCCTCCCTCTTTTGCCACGGATACCCATGGGTCAGTGCATTTTTGCCCCGACGAAATTGGAACTCATTTTGAGCCGTAGGGGGGTTGAAATGAGGCGATGGAAAAAAAGTCCAGTCTAGCCGGAGTTGGATACGTGCCCAGTCCGAAACAGTTCGAGATCTAATTTGGTCGATTGGGGAAGCGGTGATAAATCACATTGGCTCAAAATTTGACCTTTTACTCCCCGGGATGGAACGACTTCACTATTGCACCGGTATGCCTCCTATGCTAATGAACTCATGAATATAACTATTTTGTGCATGGAAAGAGGTGTGGGGAAGTGTGAGTAACGGGTATCCCTCCACTTAATTGTGCCCGTGTGTATTGAAGTATCAACGTTGCATGGAGGAAAGCGGCGTTGTGCCCTTCTTTTTTTTATATCGGACGTGAAGAAGGAAAAAAAGCACCATCGTGTCGCGTGACCTCAACTCCTACCTCCTGATTTCTCGTAGAGATATTATATACACGTATAAATTTTGCGTCCGTCATATATACACACAAAGCCAAGACGGGGCCCGTCGCCCTATTCTTTTGTCATTGTGTTCTTTCTTCCCTGCAAACGTCCAATGATACTTCCTCCTCAAACCCCCTCCAACCCTCCCGGCTCTATTTACAGCCATGGGAATGGCGAGAAAAGAAGGCTTTGGTGGTGGGAAGGCGGTGAGGTGGAAAAAAAAGAAATAAATGAAACGCTGTTGCCGCAAATCTCAGGTCGTAATCTCGTGTGAAGCGTCGTCCTATTAGGAGTAATTTTTTCACTCACACAAACGAGCCACAAATAAGGCGCCGCGGAGGTCTGCCTTGGATGAGTCACCACCAACTCTCTGTACGACTCGATTCCCCAGCATGAGGTCTATTTTTATTCAAAAAAGAACTCTTGAGTTAATATCATGTCACAATTAGGGCTTCCACCTACTTGCGTGCAATGTTGGCGTCCATAGAGACTTTGTTTCGAGTAGACTGTCAAGTTAACATGGTCAACTACATTGATTTCATCGACTATGAGCCAGAAACTTAAGAGTCAATTACGTAATATATTTGGTAAGTGGGTAAGATCAAGTGAGGTGCTCGGGGGGATTATAAGGCTACTGAATTTGGGACATTATCTTCAGTAACTAACTATATCATAAAATTGGAAAAACTAAAGAAAAAGTGACAAGAAAGTAAGGGTCTTTGTGTCCCTTAAGAGAGAAATGTATATTTATAGTGGAAAGGAAATCACTTCGTTTAATCCAGTTATAATATAAAGCTAAGGAAGTTTTTAAAAAGCGGAAATCAAATACAATTTAACGCAGGTAAATATTATACTCAGTTCAGCGTTGTTTATTTTTTTGCTGTTTTTGCGTCGTGTGCTGTAGTTAATTAAACACGGCTCTAGGTTTTACTTTTAAAAGTCTATACTATGAATCCTCGCGCTTCTCCTCCTGAGTCAACCCGCCGACCACACTTGGTTTCCTCTCTCCCACCCCTCCGTGGTCGACGAAGGGTGAAGCAGAATCGGAGAGAGAGAGAAAGAATAATAAGATAGCCTGAGCTGGTTTATATTATCGCGTGGGAGAGTCAGGTTCTAAGGAAGAGGCCCCGGCCCGCCTAGAATGGAAAGACTTTGAGAGCGCGGAGGTAAGGAAGCAGGCAACTGCGCGCTCTCTCGGAAAATTCACCGGAAATGTGCAATAGATGCGTCAGGGTCTGGAGGAGTTGAAGGCGTTGCTGGAGGGGAGGTGGAAGTTGAGGGTGTCTGAGCGGGGTGAACCTCGGAAGGAGTGGATTGGCGCGGAAGCGAGTGCGGGGTGGGGGGAGAGGAAAAACTCGAGTCTTGACAGCGCCTCAACATTCAAAATGATGGAGTAGCTTCGACGCGCAGTCCCCTTTTACGTAAATACATATACACGTTAAAAAATTTTTATTCGGCCCTTCACTGCGGCGAAAAAAAAATTCAGCACTCTAAACAAGCTCTCCTACTTTCGCGTAGCATTTAGAGAAGAGAGAAAAAAAACTCATTTTCTGCACCTAATGCATTCTTGATAATTATACATCTAGCAAAAATTAAGTGAAAACGTCCCGCACCACTTAAGCTACCTCCTAAGAGGGGGAGGGAACATAATTTCTTTTGCGTGTAGTAAGAAGGGAAATGTGTATAGCATAACTTTTATTTTGTCTTCATTTCTTAAAACCATGTGTGATATTTCCTGCACTCGCAGTAAGTGTATCGTCTTCTCCTTCCCGAGTAGGAAGAAAAACAATTTCGGAAATTGTGAGAAAAATATGTTTTCCGTCCTGTTAAAAATTAAATTATACTGTGGGGGAGGTCGGAAGGGTGACAAAATGGTGCCAGATGCATTATTTGGTACCATCCTTCAGTGAAATACGTGGAAGAGCGTCGTGCTGTTTAATATGACATGGAATTGATGACGCACCCTTGCTACCGTATCTCTCGTGTGATTACTCCAGCTTGACCTTACCTCTTTACGTGCAGTTGGTCAAGGTAGGTCACTTCGGTGTCCCAAAACGTGACTTTTCTACGAAATCCTCCTTGTGACATCGATTGGTGAAAACAGCCGGGCTGGATGCTAGGAAAAATAATTTCGTATAAAGTAACCCATAATAATCACTTTCCCCATATATATTTCCTATAAATTTTACTGACTTGTGCCTTGATATTTCCTGTATCATTTTGAAGATAAAATGGGATGGGAGATAAGAAATAAAAAGGTATTAAGTGGAATGGGTGAAGGATGGGCAACATGTAGCACCCTACGGCTATGAAGAACGCAGAGGGTTTTCCTATTTTTTTCGACTAGTTCGGCTCACCCTCCATTGCTGAGTTCAGGAAGTGGTTTAAGCTAGAGTAGGAGAAGGAAGGGTAGCGTGTTGCACCCTACGCCAAAAAAGAACACGGTTGATATACCTTTTTTTACTAGTCCGCTTACCGCCTAATCTTCCGCCTTTGGGCTCACGTTTAAAAGAAAAAAAAAGTCACTCGTCGTTAGCGGGTGGTTGTGATAATTAAGGCCGGCTTTTTAAGTGAGGTAGTTTTCGGAAGTTGTAATGGCAGGTGGCTGCGTCTGTATGGATCCTTCGTAAGGGGAAGAGGGTTTGTACCTAATCATCCAAGGTGTTTTCTATCACCTCAGGAATCATTCGGAAGCGAAGGACGGAAGTGGACCCTCTACTCTGTCCAATGCTACCCTCCCATACACTGTGAGCCCTTCATCTATCCTCCTTTTCGATTTCCCTTCTGCGTCCCAACACCCCACACGTTCCCGAAGGACCTCAAAGCTCCACCACCCCCCGACCAGGTTGCTACCCCGTCCTCCGTCAACCCTCCCCCCAGACGTCATTCGAAGGGAGAAATCCAAAACCACCTGCGGTTTCTTTTCCTTTTCCAAACCTTCCAAAAACTCTGCGGCTCACACATGCACCCCTACCCTCCCTGTCCTTGCCTCCTGGGTCCCGTCAACGTCGCCCTGAGGTCATCACGCCCCCTGCCGATATCCAGACCAAAGCTCTCCGGCCCCTCACAATATAACCTTCTGCCCTTCTTCCTCCGCATAGTGCTCACACCAGTTTGGAACCCCTGGGGATTGCAACTGCAGTGCTCACCTTGAGCAATACCTTTTATTTCTCCGTGTTCCCATACGTACGCAGTTCTGCATTGCCTGCAGGAGCTCGCTTAGAAATTCGTGCTCTGAATAGACGCCGAATTTCCGCTAAGGAGATTTAGTTTGGAAAATTGTAACTGGGTGTTGGTGTGAAAAATAATGTTTTTTTAACCTCTATAATTATCACCTTTCATAAAAGTCATTGTTCTCCTCAGCACTGTCATTTGACCTTCCCGATAATCATGAGCTTTCCAACAAACATATGCGCGCGTTCTTGCGAGAAATAACAGAGCTAAATGCACGTATGAAACTCTTATTACCAATCGCTGCCTAGTTACAACCTACCTGCCTAGTTACGCTACCGTCGCTGTCCAAACAGAAATAGGTGCGTCACGATCGTGAAAAAGTCGTGATCAAGTCGACAGGAGTATTGAGTTGATAAGAACTTAAGTTATCATCAATGATTGAAAAATTACTAATTATAAAATGGGTACAAAGTTACAATTATTAATGTAGATTTCGGATCAAATGATGTAGGACCTAACTTTTATTTGCTTTATTTTACCGTTGTTGCCAAATATATCAGCTTTACGTAACTTTTATTTATGTTTTATTTCACTTTTGTTGCCAAATATATCATTTTGTTCTATTATAATTGTTATTTCTGTCATTTGCTCGCAGCAGTCATGTGCATGGCCCGCCTTTGATCAATCCGCTGTGGTAGTCAGGCAGTTATAGTTGCACGCAAGCGGGAAGGATACGCGCAACTTCTTGTGTTAAAGAAGCATCACAATGCAACCTTCTCCGTAGTTCTGCACTCCTTACCTTACCGGAACCCCTTGGGATGGCAACCAGAGTGCTCACCTTGAACAAAACCTTTTTTTTTTTTCCTTCTCCAAACCCTCCCGCTCCCCCTCCCCTCCGCCCCCAACGACGCCTACACACGTGCGGCTGGTCGTTTTTAAATTGTCCGGCAAATCGATCGGGCCAATCTTCCATCCGCACCAACCCCCCCCCCCCCTCCCCCAGAGTTTTTTCTCGCTTTTCTCTTTCTTCCTCCTCCGCGTACGTACGTATGTGTTCCCGAATTCTGTAAAATGAGGCATGAGTTTCCGGCACCTGGTTTTGATGGAGGATTTATGGCTGGGCTCCACAAAGTTGGCTTTTCTTCAGAGCACGCTCACGGAGATCGTGGGTGACGAAAAAAGGGCCATTCGTTAAGCATCGCGCTTAAGGGAATATTGATTCTTCAGCGTCGTGGACCAATGGGTTACGTCGGAAAAAATTTACTATGGGTGGCCTCTGTAATTCATGTCGGTGATTGCTGCTTTGATAAGTATGTATTTTGAAGTTCATGAAAAAGTGGTCGCTTAGGAATTGAATAATTTGGTCGGGAAAATGGAGCAATGATAAAACTGACACTCCTATTACAGCAATATTAATTATTTAATGAATGCTTTCACATGAAATGTTAACGGTGTAAGTGAGATTGATTGGAAATTTTATGGAAAAGTGATGAATCCGGAATTGAAACCTTGGGTTATAAAATGAAAAAATGACAAAACTGCCATCCTAATGGAAAAATTAATTCTTTAATGAATGCTCTCAGTTGATATTTTTAACGAGATTGGATACGTTTTTGCAGGAAAGTTAACTGTATTCTAAAATTAGTAAAATTGGACATTGAAATATTTCCACTGTTGACACGGCGCGTTTCATTGTTACAAACAACATTATCAAGTGCTGCAAGTATTGTTTGTGATAACAAATCGCTTCGTGTCAAAATTAAACCCAGTGGAAATATTGCAACGTCCAATTTACTAATAATTAAAACTTCCACCATACCGAGCCTCACATCATATAATGTATTCAAAAATGTTAAAAATAAATGGAAACTTAGGTTTTACACGAATATGAAATTGGCCTTGGAAGAACATGATCTGGCGGTGTCATTGGTTCCTAGCCTGAAGTGTAATAGTCTGGGTTCGAATTCCGTTCTATGATGTTTACGGAAAATTTTACCTTTTGGTGTATACTTTTTACAATTAACAGCTTAACTGAATCCCGACATCGACCTGAAGACGCCGGTTGGAATACCGGCGAAACTGTCGTCACAAAGAAAATCCACGCGGTGAAACCCAGGAACATGTAAACATCATCTAGACAACACCGCGGAAAACTACGCATCAACTTAACAGCTTAAGATTAGCTTATAGGTCTCCTATGATGAGAAGACAGTCTATTGAGAGTGATATTCATACTGTAATTATTCGATAGTTCCTTTGTTGGACCTCTGGGTTTTTATTTAAGCTTCTCATGTTGCCGGCATCCCATTCCCCTGGATCCACGTTCCGAAATTCGAACTCGAGCTGCGTCCGGTTCAATCTCTCTCTTTCCGGTAGCCGCGAGTGTTCTTGATCCGAAATATTATTCACGCCTTCATTGCTCTCCCGAGAAACTCATAATCATAGTTTTCGCCGTAAGAGAAGGGCGGAATTTATTTATCTAGAGTACAAATTGAAGCATTAGGCAACCAAGCAGTGAAAATTGGCCGGGATGATTTCTTTTAATCTGAATTATCGCTCGAATCGAGCGCATGAGGGCAGAATCTTAAAAAACTTCGGGGCCAATTTAGAATTCCCACGGATGCCTTCAGCAGCCTGTGCTCCCGACATTTTAGCGACGCTTATTATTTCGGTCACGTATATGCATAAGCCTCTTTTATGGAATTCCCACCCCCATCCCCACCCTCCCCCTCTCCGCCTCCATTACCTCCTCGTGAACTGAATTATTTTTCATTTTTATCGCCAAAAATGCTTGTCTCCGGAAACTAATGGGACCTTATCTCCGGTCCCAAAAATGTGTGCGGGACCGTCCGCTCAGCGGGTGAATCCAATTGCTCTTCCTTCTCGTTTGCTCGTTTCCCTCCTTTATCGCATCCCCCACCCCCCACTCAAATGTGCATAGACTTCAGGATGAGAAGCACCTCCAGGAGCGGTTGAAAAAGATGATTTCCCTCCGAGCATCCCTTGCTCGTTCTAGTCCGACGTCGAAATACACACCTTATCTCGAATACCTTGATTCCACTAGACTTCGATATTTTCGTCAATCGATAAGATTACGAAAAAAAATATCGATTGAAGGCTTTGTGTATATTAAATGGTACACCCATGATGTAAAATCGACCAATTGCCAGCTAATTGCGATTTAATTAAGTATTGTTCCAGAGAGAACATAAAAGAAGTGCAAGTATTTGGGAGAGCACAAGTTTTTGAGGTTCCCCTACTTCGAAGTAAGCTTCGAACTGAAATTCTTTTAACTCATCGCTCTGTGGCAGCATTATTATTAAAATTATTAAGTCTTCAACTAAATCCAGCCGGGTTGGCTATTTACTCGAAAATCATAAAAGGATGAGTTTCATTCCGCAACGTATTTAGTCGAAACTCATCCAACACAAAATTCTCAAATTCAAAGAGATTGGTTATAAATTGTAGCGATACTAGAAAACGTACATTGATTTGCAGAACATCGCCACACCAACACTTATTTACCAATTTATAATGCATAAGTGATTATAATGAGAGAATCTAGAGAATCCCTGTCCCTACACAACAGGTATAAATGTACACTAAAAAGTAAATCAGAGCATGTTCATATATTTCAATTATACCATTCCCCTGCCATTGATCATTATATTCTGTTATTGCTAAATCATCATTTTTATAAATTAGCTAGGTATCACACAGCAAATTGAATTCCATATTATAGTGGACGTTGATTTGAATCTATAATCTGGAGCTTCGACGTCGACGACTTGTTTCCACTGACAGAAAATATGGCTGTGGTTAAATTGCGGAGCCGAATCCATGTCACCAGAGCTGCTCCTTTTCACACTAAGTGATTTTCTTCGATGTGTCACGAAAGACGCGATCTATACTTTCCCCTTCGATCTGAAACAGATTCTCCGTGCGTGAGCCCCCCCTTAGTCTCACGGCCGTATCGGTTACGTCCGTCAACTCCTTCGATCCTTTGGATGGCTTCACCGAGACGCCATCTGCATCCAAAGCGCGATGGGGGTGGGGGGTTGGTTTAGGCTCCGCGACAGACGGGGAACGGTATCTTCGGCGCAGTCGAGTATCGGGGAAGAGCGGAGGGGATTGCCGCCTCTGGAGGAGTGTCTGGCCGGGAAGATAAACACTTGGATCGTCTAAATGATTCCACAAAATGGCTCACACCCAGCCTTGAACCGATATCCCTCCTCTCCATTGCTAGTCCCGCGGGAGTGATTTTGCTTCCTTCTGAACGGTATCGAGCCTCCACCGGGTGAACTTCACGAAATTTTAAATAAGAATATCTAACTACGGCCATTTTTTACCTTTCTATTACCAAACCATTTATTTCAACCGTTTTAAAATTAATGCTATCAGAGACGTTGTCCCTCAATAATGTCATCATTTTACCGATTTAATAGATTAGTATGCGAAGTTGCTATATTTCTAACGAGAAAAACTACTAGCCAGATGGACAAACGAGGCATATTTTGAGATCAGAAATCGATAGTACTGTATTTTATCAATCAGAAGAAATCCAGCAATGGGAAGCGTTTTTCCGCGTGGGAGTAATGCATTTCGTTACCCACAAATCTGATTTTTTGTACCCCCATTTTCTCAATGATAATCGTTTAACCTTGAAGTGATACCATCTTTATAATTAATTAAATACGTATTAATGTAAATTCTTTATGAGCATCACCCCGTGTGATCTCTTTCGTACGTTAAGGAATATTAATATGCCACCAAATTTATTTCACTGTTCACTTACAGGACTTATTGAGATAACTTTTGGATTTTCATCGGCATTTCCATTTAATTTATGTAATAAAAGGTATTCAGTAAAAAATTATGAATATAGCGTAAGCATCTATAATTTTTCTGTCAGACGTATCAAAAGAAAAGCTTTTCCTGGTGGGAAAGGTAGAATTTTTGACTCAGTAACTTCATTTCGCTGGCGTATACGTAATCTCGGAACCTGTAGCATAAAATCGCGTCCTTTTTCTTTAAAGCAATCGCAAATCCTCGGTGGTCTATCTCCTCCTTTGTTCCTTTTTTTAAAGCGGGTCAGTGTTCCGCCGGGCCCCGGTAAGAGCGCGCGTCGTGGGCGAGTGTATAATCGATATGCTGATATCGTTATAAATCACCCTCGCTGGTCGGTCCAGATCCCCCGTGGCGGCCTTTTTATTCGGACTTGGTTCCACCCTCGCCCCGTGAGTTCCTCTGCAACGTGCTCCGACGCCTACGTGAATCGTCCCAGGAAAACACCCTGGTGCACGATTTTGCGTACCCTCCCTCCGGGTTCATGGAGCATAAAAAGGATATTTCGAATCACCTTCGGAGGCTACATCCGCTGGATGTTGGATGAATGGGTCACATTAGAGGGAAGCTGCGTTCTCGTATAGGTGCTCCGTAATTGGTTCACTTATCTTCAGACGTTCACCCGCGGAGTAAATCAGCTCGTTCGTGATTCACCAGACTTGCGATGTGAGTCCATACGGAAAAAATATGAGGATTGAGTATCTCTCGTGATGAAATTCAAGAATTACTAATGATAATTATTAATTCGTATTTTCTTCGATGCCACGAAATACCCGTAGAAAAAGTTTTTTCGAATAATTTTATCGCCAATTTTAACAACCGCAGACTAGTTTCATTGTAAGTATTTGAGAGCTTCGGTTAAGTGAGTATTCAGAGCTAAGTGCTCAGGGAACAAATTAAAGTAGGAGAGTAAACATCTTGATGAGATACGGAGGAGAGAGGGTTAAGATGGAGGGAGTATTGAGCGGATGGGGGATTTTAAAAACCGTGTATGAAGAACGTTAGGTAAGCGAGGAAGGGAGAGACAAAGAAGAGGATTCATAGATATGATGATATGGAGTAGGCTTGAATTGAATTGAATGGGGAAGTAGATATCGCGAGGGGAGACAGGCCGGGGTGATTTGCAAAATATTCCATGTAAACTTATCTTAACCGATAAAATGCGTGAATAATATTAATCAAGCGACTATCTTTCAGTCAACATATTTACTGAGCCTGTTCAGTCATTTTCCCCTCCTTGGCAGTCATTCATCTGGCGGCTTTCTTGTGAATTTATATGTAGATTAAACCTCTCTGCATGGTTCGATCAAGAAAAATATTCGAACCTCAATAGCGGCAATTTCATTCCATCCGCGGGAGCAGTGTAATGGACTTTCGTCCCTCGAAATGATGGGGATATTCAGTACCGTACGTGCAACCAATGCATCGATGGTGTAGTTGGCCATACGTATAGAGGAGGTATTAATGCGATCGCGTTATTATCCGCCGAAGGATGTTTTTATGGGTGCTAAAATGCCGGACCGGAGGGTCGTGACGGGCGACTGGGGGACGCATGGAGCTGTGGTGTAGTCGGCGTTTGTGCCGGTGAATTTTATCGTTCGCGAAGTAAGAGAAACGGACTCACGCTCAAAATGAAATGATCGAGCGGTCGGAATGGTGGTAATCTCGACTCACGCTGTCCAAGCTTTCTTTCTGGAGTGATATTTCACGGGTGCACTCGACGAAGGAGGGGAATGGACTGTTGGGTAAAACGTTTTGAGTTGTTGTCGCCCTTGGCTCGAGTTCGGAAAAGATGGCTCTTCGAAACGTTACTTCCGTTGAACAGAGCGCTGCTAAGCCCTAAATATTCCCTTGGGGACAGATGGGCGCTATTTATGTATCGTTTGTTGGCAATGAATGGCTCTCCCTTGACAGTGAGTATGAAGGGTCCGAGAAATTGAGTTATTGGTTGTCATTCCTTTGAGAAATGATGATTAAACGGAAAATTAAATTCGCCAATTGTACTACAATGTTTAGTTTAAAATTTTCAATCCTGGAAAAATTCAGCCTAATAATCTACCTCTTTACAACCTTGATAATTCAGAATGGTACATATCTGCCAAGTAACCGATGCTCTTACCCAGCCGATTTTATAGGTCTCCTCCATTCACGATTGAGCTGAAGTCTCTCTTGCAGCCTTAAGGTGCTTCAGTTGATATCCGGCTTTTGTAAATTATCCATGTAATCATAATATTTTCCTAGCTTATAGCTCTGCAGAAGTTCATTTGACGCGGAGAAAATACAGAAGAGCCGACCTATCTACATATTAAATCGATATTTAATTCTCGAGCCACCAAATGCCTTCATAGAGTAAGCAGGAAGTCAGATAGAAGAAGCATTCAAAAATATTCTAAACGACTCCACTTCGGTAGGATGTTGAGTGATTTTTCTTCAGTGACAGAATAGTCGGCACTTGCACTGTCCCTTAGCGTGTCTTAATAGCGACAAGCCAAGAGTACTGTCTGGGTGGAAATGATATTAATGTAAGGGGGGAGGAAGGAGATAGTGGAAATTGATGTCGCCTCTGGTGTCTTCGCATCGCTTGCACTTAAAGCCGTATTCCTGGTATTTACCACGAATCGACGTGGAAGTTTCCCTGGGAAAATTTATACGCTCAGGCTTATCCCCGAGGTCGCCTTCACGGCTGGCTAGGATAGATTACACGTAATATTCAACTTCCTTTCGCTAAATCTTACGTGGATATGAAGACGTGATGTCCGTCCACGCATGCGCGAATTTATCAGTTATTTTTTATCTTTTTTGTGCAGAGTTGTCGTTGATGTAAGTAAAGTTTCCGAGGAGCCGTATTTTTCATGTGATCCTACGCCGGCGGAGATTCACGACAGCTCAGGGTAAATACATACAAGGTCGCCAAAGATGTCAATATACTGACTAAAAGCTGAGACCACCATGGTAAACCTAATTTCAGCATTTTCGTGATGAATTAAAAATTTGAAAAATGAGATATTTGTAGAGAGATCATATTATAATCCTAATTCTTTTTAGTGAGTATTCAATTAATAAAATATAAGTAAACGAAATAAATTGAAAAAAACGACGTAGTAAGACGTAGTCCCATAGACCTAGTGGCAGGCCCATCACTTGATCTCTGATTTTGCAGTCTCCATTTTGGTCCCTTGCGCAGCGGCCGATTATCTCATGTGTATGTTTACACTTGAGCGCGTCACTCATTGACAGCAGCCAGCCCACTTACCCGACATATTTTTCTAACTCCATCAACTCAGTTCTTTGCGGAATCGTGCGCATCTCGTGTTTACCAACCGCGTCGGAAACGGGCTGGGGCCGGTCGTTCAGCCGCAGAATCACCAAGCGGCGGGGAATGGCCTCGGAGGGGATTCGAACCCAATGCCGTCCACTGTTGCCAAACCTCTCCTTCTTGCTACTCTCGCGTCGCCGGCTGAGATATGATTGCGCCATTAAAGCGTCGCTGTTTATTTATTTTTCCGTTGTCCCTTTTGTTTTTTTTATTCTTTTTTTTTAAAACTTCCATAGCTGGCGGCAGAGCGGTGTCGGCGGCCGAGTCGTGAATTCCGTGAAACGGGTGGAAGAGGATTCTCAGCCACTCCCGGCCGTTAAAAAAGACTACGCTGGTTAATTCGCTGGAAAAGCTGGATAAAAATGGCTTCTTCATAATGATGCAGAATATCTTATGAGACTTCCCCCCCTCCTCTTACACTCCGTTCTTCAACCGTTCCTGCTGCTCTTCGGCCTTCTCGCCTCTTTTTTTTTTCGTTGGAATATTAACGCGGAATCAGCCGGGTCACAGTCAGGCGAGAGAGAGAAAGAAAAGAGATGCAGGAGCGTTTAATTTTTGAATGGTTTTCGGAAGGCGAGGCGAATAATCATTTCCCCGGAAGAGAGGATTTCTTATTATTTTTTTCCTCTTTCCACAAGCTAAGCTATCCTGCTACAAGTTAATTTTAGAGCCTCTCCCTCTTTTGGAGGAAAGGGAGAAAGAGAGACGTGAATATATATGAGTCCCAAATAATGATGGCCTTCTTAGTCATTTTGCGGTCGTCTAAGTTTTTTTTTCATTTTTATAATTTACGTTTTTTTTCTTACCCTTCTGACACTTTTTAAAGAGGTACACTGACGTGATAGCCATAGGGAAAGTTCATTAGCATTTGGTGCTGTATTAATGATGCATAGCATAAAGATGCTTCTGCTAAAATTAATGCTATCCTGTTAAAATTGAGTCAATGACAGAACTAATTATTAAATATTCCTATAGTCAAATCGTCATAGGCATTTACAGGTGATGTCAATAGAAATGATAATATTGATATCGACATTTTTGGAAACTTAATTAGCTAATTACTAGCAAAACAATTATACTTACCGAAGTGTAAGAGCAGCTCCCTATAAGAATGTCTGCTATTGTCCTCATTTTTTTAAGGTACAACTTTGATTTTTTTCACTCATCATTCTTTCCTTGTTCACGACGTTGTCAGGGTTAGTGAAATGTTTTCAGGGCAGCAGAGAGGATGTTTCCCGGGAGTTCGCTAAAAGGAACTGAAATTAACACACTGTGTGGTAGCGGCTTGTGTTCATTCTTGTTTTCGACCTGTAGCTTCGTGTGGGACGTGCACTTTGAAAACTCCAGCTTATATCTTGTGTACGGAATCGGCCGATGAGGCTTTTGCAGAAACTCTTCCATTATGCCACGCAAGCAAGCTACTCTGGATGCACTCATGCTTTGTGGAAAATGCGTAAAAGTTGGGAGCGCTAATACCGCTGCATTTTCCTGGAATCCGGAGAAAATGAGGCGGGATTAGCGGAAAAAGCTGCCGGAAAGAAGCGGCTTACGAGTTAAAATTTAATTTCCCCTTTCCAAAGTTCCATTAAGTTATCAATAAAAATCTGAATGACCGCCTAATCCGCAAACACTACCATAAAATATCATTAAAGGTTGTTTTTTCACAACTTTTCTGCCAACTTTTGAGTGGTTTTTATTTTGCATTTTACTTATTCCTTTGTTAATAATTTTCTTTATCTCTTTCTCTTTCACAGTTTACCTTACGACGAGCACGATAGCAACCGAGGAGGCGAAGGACACTCGTGAGGGCGAAGACGTGACCCTTGAGTGCCGGTTCCGCCCGCAGATAGCAGCACAGGCTGAGGTTACCTTCTTCTGGCTCCGCATTAACAGACGGAACCACGACAATGTCGCCATTCAAAAGACTCCGCTCAACAGCAATTACAAG
Source organism: Ischnura elegans (assembly GCF_921293095.1). Taxonomy (NCBI): domain Eukaryota; kingdom Metazoa; phylum Arthropoda; class Insecta; order Odonata; family Coenagrionidae; genus Ischnura; species Ischnura elegans. The sequence continues at coordinate 69,607,271 of NC_060249.1, read as the reverse complement.
TAAGTACTGCAATATTCTATACGATTGACGTTCACTGTGAACATTATTTGAAACCAGTCTTGCGGTATTGGAAGACACTATTTCTTTAACCGGGCCAGCTCAATCATATTATTATTGCTACTAAAATATTCTACCGTTTAAGGTAGGTTTACATTGAGCATTTTGCGAATTATATCGTCCCTCCCCCCTCCCAAATTAAGCCTTCCATTTCAATTCATAAAATTCAAGACTAAGGCCCCCTCACCACATTACCATGACGTGTCTTCAAAGGATGTCAATTAGTTACTGTTATAGTATTCAACCTGTTAAGGTGTATTCCATTATTTGTGGCAACAACCAATTAATTCTACTTTCATTGGACCCATTCAGTGGTTAAACGTTCATAAAGCATGCACACCAGGATTATATAACGTGTAAAAATGCATACAACTTGTTTCTTTTAATTAAAAATTTGCAATCGCAGGACCCGCCGCTAATGCTTCTACTAAATTACTATACTACCTTCAGAAATTGTCCATAACTAAATTGTAGGTTTGAGAGAATCACTTTTTTCACCACTCCACTTTGGGTTAGTTCCTAAAAAAAAGCTCTCATGGCTGCGTTATAAAACATGTAAAGATTCATACGCATTGGTTCTTGTATTGATTGGAGACGCAATCATTGATTGGTTCAATGATTGGGTCTCCTATGCCTCGCCGTCGATGCTTCAAGTGAAACGCGGCATTGTGTAAAACTAAATTGGAGCGGGGGAACGGGAGGGATGAAAAATCATTTCTCCTATATATGTAAAAACACACTACTCCGCACAGGACGCAGTTTCGCGTTAAGAAATCAATTCCGGAGCGGCATGAAAAGGCCCTCCCTACTCTCCTCCCTTGACCCTTCTCGCATCCACTTCCTTTTCAAGCGCTAATGACTATCCGCCAGTTTCTCCCCACCCCCCACTCCACCCACCCACATCCCCCCCCCCCTCCACCTCCTCTCCCAGCCTCGAGCCATTGCATACAATGGTTGTTGCAGTACAATACAAGTCCATTGCGACACACACATACACACCGAGCCCTTTCCCGTGTACTTACTCCCCCCATCCCCTTCTCCTTCTCCTCCCCCCTACGGCTGTACTCTTTCCCTCGCATCGCAATTTGCTCCCGTCAACCTCTCAGACGCACACTTGACCAGATGCGTGCGCGAAATACAGTAAGAAAGTCTCGGGTCAATGTTTTCTCTCTGATCAGCGAGGACTCGGTTTGGAATTTTATCTCTCAAATGATTACGGTTCACGAATATGTGCGTGGGGATTGGGAAAAGTTCAATTCAAGGTCCATCATTTTGATTACTGGTGCGAACTTGTTTATTCGTTGTTTCATTCGCGTAATCGCGAAGCTCTGGGTGTAAAAAAAAGTTAGCAGGAGGATAGATAAAGAGGTAAAATACAAAGGAAGCGAACAAAAATAGGAGAGACGTTGGTTATTGGCAAAATACGTCAGAGATCCATCAGCGTTGGGGAAATTTCTATGTTTCAACCACCATTGACTTTTTGAATCACTGTAGCCCCAAAACTATGAGGGGTTTTATATAAATGTTAGCTTATTATTAATTTTCCTTGTTATTTAAGCTTGTAAAATAAGTTAGTCTGCATTAGTTTAAAAAGCTATTCACTGACTATGGCAATAATATCATTTGGAAGTACGTTTTTCCAGTTTAATACACCCTATCGTTCATTGACATAGATGGATTTTTTCCGTTTTATCTGAACTTGTAATGGTATGATTTTTTTGCCTCTATAGAAAACATTTCCTATCGTTATCGTGAACAGGTACTGAGATAATGGTCCCAATAATATCATAATGATAATTTATTTGAATACTTCTTTAAATTTAAGCCATTCAATTAAAGTAAAGTACATCATAAATAGCTCGGATGATGCCATAAATATAGTGAAAGTGCATAATTGCTCCTAGCAACACAATATTTGTGATCAGTTTTTCGATGATTAAGTATCGATTATAATAAAGAATGTTTAATTCTTTCCACGGAGGAAGTGCGGCGTGCACTTGTGCCATTACTTATGCAATCGCCAGCACCTACGCGAGCTGAGGATGAGAAACTTAGGTCAGGCTAGCGCTCCCTCGAGAAATCGAGAAGTAGGATGTGGTCACGCGAATGACTCGGCAGCTCCGATGTGCATGTATACGCGCTTGCTTATCGCTCAAATCTCTCATCCAGCGTAGGCGATGGGAACCATTCCGGTAGGAATCATTAAAAGGCAGATGTCATATTCGTTGCGGTGGGGGGAGTGGCGGATCCGAAGGTCACACCCTTTATGCCGCTCGCTTGGCGGGGGCTAAATTACTTTCGATCGGCTGTTAAGATTATTTCGGTTCATAGATGAGGAGCTTAAAGGGTGGAAGCAATTTGGAGCGGGTCTTGATTGCATGGTGTTTTTATCTTCCCCTCCTTCTTGCCAAAACGTGCCCCTAAAAGCTTTCCCTTCTTCTAACAATGAGGGTAATGATTGTTACGTAATGGTTAGCTACCGCGGGCGGCGATCATGGTGTTGACGAGTTGAAGCATGCGTGAGGTAGTTCGTTATTTTCCTCGGCTCCCACGCAGTTCATCAGCTTGAGAATAATTTTTACCAACTTATTTTTTTGTTTGTGCCGCCCTTTGTGGTTAATTGATACACAACCGAAGCAAGTAGCCTTCCCGAAACAGAAAATGTTTTCCTTTGGGCTACTATCCGCAATACACCTGCTGAGAAGACCACTAGCCCACTGGGCATATCTGACACTCCACTCTTCGGCATAGTGTCACATTTCATTAAGTCAATTATGACAATTAGTAGCAATAAATTTTACTTTCAGCTTTATGCAAACAAAATGTATAGCTGATTTTATGGAATATATGTTTTTCCAGTCTGTACGAATTTTCATTTTAAAAATACTGTAGGCAACCCGCATATCATCTAAGCTCCCCCGAAGCAAATCTCCGAGTACATGCCTACGAAATCAGATTAAATTGTCGCAAATTTTGAGCGTAAATATAGTTGGTATAGTAATTTAGCATTGAATATCAAAAAGAGTGAAAATCCGAGGCCTTGATTTAGGTTTCATATCGTGGAAATGAGCCGCTGCACTCGATTTGCATGCTAGCACTTTTTCTGAACACTTTTTTTGTGTCTAAAACGTCTCTCTCCATCGCCTGAGGAAGGCGTTATCTATGCTTGTCATTCACTGCCGTATTTACGATTCTAAATTGCTAATGTCTCTCACCTGCATATCTTAATCGCTCGTGTCGTTGGGCATAAAGGCATGCGGGTCCACACTTGACAAAGTGTTGCTCTTTATTGGCGCGAGAGACTGCGATAGGCGAAGAACGTGTTCACCGCCCTTGTCAACATTCTTTCCTTATCATGAAACTCCCGTCCATTTCATACGTCCCCACTCTCAACGAGGAATCTTTATCCGGTTATTCCACGTAAAAAGCAGGTCCCGAAGTCCCAGTGTCGGTGTTTTTAAAATCGCTAATTCAGTTTCTTAGGAGTAGTTGACGCCCTTAATTGTGAAATAGTTTTTAAAAATTGAATCATTTTTTGTTTTATTCTTCATTTAATTGAATCACTGTGAATCGATTTCACAAGTTATAGAATTTACAGAAATTGTCACGAGACGTTGGACAAAAATTTTAACTGCAGGACACTCAGCGTGATCTTCACGCATATATCTATGTCGAGGTTCTAAGTTGACATTGAAATATTGAGAACTTAATTTTCGAAATTATCTTGTCATTTTTCCACGTTTTTAGCTGTTTCTGAAAACTTTCACATGACGAAGTCCCATATCCCATTTAAAAGCTTGACTGCGTTACACGCTCAACTTGTGCACATTCACTGATATATTAACATACAAAATCTGGATAATAATTTTAAAAATTAACTTATCATTTGAAGATAAAACAAAATATGTAATAACAATATGATTAATTGTTCTTGGGCTTGTCCATTATGAACACAACAGCGCTCATAATAGACAAATAACAAAAAATATTAATAATAACAAAAATAGAGACCGTTGGCGAAGTAAAGTTAAGGTATTTGTGGAAAATTGTGAGTAGCTTTTAATATACTGATATGTTCGACCAGATTAAGCCTGAAAAAATCTTACTTATTTTTCCTCTGCCCTCTTTTCGCAGGTTGGACTTCAGGCCCGAACTTGGCCGATACGACCTGCTCATCTCGAACGCGAGCTACGAGCGGGACAACGGTCGATTCGAGTGTCGGGTGAAGGCCGCGGGCAGCGGCACCGACATCCACTCTCAGGCATTCCGGCTGACCGTGCTGACGCGTCCCTCGCCCCCGCGGGCCGCACCCCCAGCGCCCATCGCCACCGAGGGCAAGCCGCTGTCGCTCACCTGCTCCAGCACCGGAGGCAGCCCCGACCCCGAGATAAGGTGAGTGAGAGTGACCCCTTATCCTCCCCCAGCTAATCCCCCCTAAGCTCGTCCATCTTCATTTGCGTGCCAACTCCGTCAGCGAAAGGGTTCGCGACCTCATGCCGCGGGCCATTAAGAAGACGCTCTTTCTCTCGTAAAGTCTTTTTTCGTGACAAATTACTTGTTTAAAAATCGAGTTATACTAATTTAAGTAAGACAATGCAGATTTGTTTTCGCTGAGAAAATTAGGCAATGCCTTAATTAAAAAAATGTTCGAAATTCCACCGTATCGCTCTAAGTATAGTATGGTATGCAAAGCTATCATATTTAAGTTTTCAGGGTATGAATGCTAGTCGTGTTTCTTAAACATGAACATTTTAGTTCATTATTTTCTTTTAGGTTAAGGTTTCGTTTTCGCCAAAATATTTTCGCTTGCCAAAGCACTTAAAAATGTAGTAACAACGAAACGTGTCTCGTGCAATGCACGATGATATATTTTGTACTTGAAATGCATGTGATTGATCGAAATCGTGCCTTCCGATATACCCTGTGAATTTCAAGCCGATAGTGTTACGTTTTATGTAACCTAAAAATGCTTTCTATGAAACATTGCTCACACTTGCTATAGATGGATGTTAGTTCATTGCATTTCTGATGTGTTACCATACTGTTTAAATTTCTCGAATTTCCCCCCCTTGGTAAGTCAACGAACCATCCTAATTGTTATTCAGATTGACATGACCCCCCAATACTTCAACAGGAAAACCTGTCAATTGGGAACGTTCAACTTCAACAGAAATATGTTAGTAGCATATCGTACACGTGGCGCGGGGAATCGCCTTCGATCAATCGATTGAGGGAATTGTGAATATTTCAAAGATCCGCGTCCAGGAGACAGTGCGTAGTAACTGTCCATTCTTTCCACTGTGTGACAGATCGCTTTGTCATGCTCGTCTCGGAATTCGGGATGGGATATAAAGAATCGTTATCCACGAACTGACTCGCAGTTATTTGCAAGAGAAAAATCATGAATGATAAATTTGTCTCGTATTTTTCACGCTTTGTGACAGTGAACTTAAGGGGTCAGACGGACAATAGAAGTTATATCGACAAGAAAGATGACTGACAATGAGTAAGAGCCTTTTCTAATGTACTGTTTAATGAAAGCATTCGTTCCGCAGTACTTACCCTAAACGTTAAAAATGAACGCATAGCCCGAGCGTACTTTCTTCAGGTGTAGTTTTAATTTATAAAGTAATGCTATCATTTTTGAGAAGTCATTGAATTTTCAAATTCTCATCGTAGGTGTCGTATATGCAGTACTTATTCACTTTTCAATAGGCATTGATACTCGTAGTATACTATATATTGAGGCAGTGAACATAATATCATTTTTTTATTAGGAAGTTTGATGGATCAACATTGAGGTAAACTATATTTCAGTTTACTTTTAACAATTACCTACTTATTAAGTTGTACTGTGTTAAATGTTGAATTTATCAACCCTTCTCCGGTGAAGAAGTGTGTCTAAAGTTTGTTTTATTCGCTGCTCTCTTTAAATTTAAATAATCGGCTATGTGAAGCCTTATAATATTTTTTAACTTTAAAACTGCTAAGCCATTTTCCCATTAGTTTAATGAATACTTCAACTCACTTTCTATTTCACCTCTGAGTCAACTTTCCAAAAATATATGCCATCAATAATCAAATTGCTGACCACCCGAGGGTTGTGATGCTATTTTTATTCTAATTTGCGACTCCTCATTGGGTGTAAGTTCAACTGATTAAGACGTGATGTAGTACGTAGTATAGTCGTATATATTAAATAATTGTAGAAAAGTGCAATTACCTTTCATTTCAATATCCATATTGATGATATATTTTTACTGAAACATTATGTATGATCCTCTCCAGGTGGTATAAAGATGGTGTCTCCCAGCCCTTGGATGCTACTGTGAAGGCCGGCGGATCTCGTGATGCTCCCACCACTGCCATCCTCTCGCTCACGCCTCAGAAGAGTGACGATGGTGCCATCTACCGATGCGTGGTGTGGAACAGGGCGATGGGTGAAGGAGAGAAGATGGAAGCAACCGTCACGCTCAACGTCAACTGTGAGTATAAGTTACGGCCTCACGATGTGACATGTGCGGATTTGCGGCCAAGTGTTGGGATAACTTTCTGAGCCTTCTGCGCCATACCCAGCACCCCTCCGACAGAGAAGACTTAGGTGCAATTTTATAGTGCATTTATAGAAACGTTTACCCTCCACTCACGCCACGTTAGTTTCATTGGATTAAAGAAATAATGGATTTTTTGCCTAAAATGTTGTTCTAATTACAAAAAATTCATTTTTAATCATTTAATTATTACATTTTTAATTGATTTTGGTTTTAATAGGAATGATTCACTTAATGCATCTCTTATTTTATGTACTCCGAAATAATCAAAAAGGACAAAAATAAAAGTTGGCTTATTTTATTGTATTGCCCTAAGCTATTTCAGTCAGCACGTGAAAAAAATTAAGTCAGTTTAAAAAATACGCGACCACTTCTTGTGAATGGGGATGGGCGTTTTTTTATGACGTGGGATGATGGGATAATTGTTGCTCTCTTATTTAATTAAAACAAGGCCCATTATTTTTATATGAAATTTTAGATGTATAAATTTTAATTATTTTTTTCTTTGCAATAAAATTATAGTTTTTTTAGATAGGGTCCAATGCAGTATTGCAATGAAAGACAAGCTCAGCGTAAAAGTCTTCTAGATACATACTTATGTCCGTTTTATTGTTTGGTAATCGTAACTTCATGCGTCATATATGGCAGACAGTTCCTAAGAAACGGATTCTAGCGAGATTTTATAATACCATAAGTTTACTTGTATATATTGAATAAAAATACCTAAAATATAATTTTTGTTTCATTATTATGGATCGATTCTCGCTAGTAAAGAATCCTCTCTCTACCTCATCTTACGATGAAAATTTTGTATCTAAAGATAAGATGGAGTGAATAGTATTTTGGATAGTGTTTTAAAAGGCAAAAAAACACACTCTCTGGAATTGCTTTTAAATGGAGGAGTACAGTACGCATCCTTCCATGTTTAAATTTTTTTTCGGAATATTTATTTTATCGCGTCTGCAAATTTGAATTATTTAGACTGCCGTGAGTAGCCTATTAAAGAAATTCATATAGTTTCATCTATTACCTCGGAGATCCTTTTCTGATAACCCTTGCTGTCAGCTATTAAATATCAGAGTACATTAGAATAGCTCGGTGTTTATCTTCAAGGGGGTAATGAAAGGGTTTGTTTGGCCTCGCGCCCAGACTTATTTGGGAGGAAGAGTCGTTAAAAAAATCTATTTAGCGTACATTAAATTTAAAAAAGACGGCGGAAAAGGAAGGCGTGGCGAGTGATGCTTGTGCGAGGGTCAGTTTAAGTATATAACGAACCGGAGGAACTGGCGGAAACCCACACTCATTTGTTTCCACTCGGAGAGCCCGTAATGTAATCTCTCCCTCGCAGTCTACAGTCATTTGTTTGCTTTTTTCGCATTCGAACCCACCCTCCCTCCCACAAACTATCCCCCACCATGCCTCTCTCAACCATTCACTTGAACGCCGTTCTAACCGTCAACATTTGCTCGGAAATCGCCTTTTCCCAACCCCAAACGCAGACCAAACGAAAGGAGTGAGTTTATTTTGGGATCCACGCGCCACCCCATCCTCCCACACTAAAAAACTCTCTACTCCTCCCTCTCTCCCCATCACCCATTTACATCCATCATCCATCCCAAACGGGTCACGCGGCCGTGTTGCAAATTTTCCATCAGCGAGCGGTTTGCCGAGGAAAAACATTCAGGCTCGGTTCGGTCCCGTTTGTTCAAGACCTATCGTCAGGCGGACACTCGATCGAGTCTAGTTAACGTAGCAAAAAATTTATTTAATAATTCTCTCGTCCACAGTAAAATAGAAAATTAACTGTTTGTATGGTCTCATGTGCCTTATCAGAACTTAAAGCTATCTGTGTTTTTGTTGCTTCAGATGGGTGGTATTCAGGCACAAGAAAACCGAAAAAAGTATACCTTGGTTACATCGCGATAATAATTTTCCTGCGTCTCCTCTTTATCATTCAATTACCTCAGGTTGTCAAAACTGCGATATCCTAATGAAAATTTCAAAATATCAACAAAAGTATATTTCCAAATATTTTCCAGGTGTTCACAAGTTCATAATGTTTCCCAGGGTTTTTCGTGATACTTATACTACACTTAAAGTCATTATAATGGCTATGCGTAATGGCTAAAGATCGTCAAAACTCACGATACCCTTGCGAAATTTTCAATTGATCGGCTAAAAGTTATTTCCAGGTGTGCACTATTACTTGTATGAAATCGATTCTATATTTTTGATATTTATAATTTCTAATTTTTATTATGGTAATTTCATATTCGTGATATTTTCCTATTCATACCCTTCTTTCACTCAAACTTCAGTTGATATCCTTAGCGCCATGTGCCTCGATAGCTTCCTCCCCCGCGTTTCTAGAATCAGATACCCCACAACACGCTTGCTTTAATAGCATTTTACGCTCAGCAAAGTGTCCTTCGAACTTTCCGTCCCACGAGAATATGCGGAGAGAGCGGGGTGAATTTTCTCCGACCTTACTCAGCGTCACTGAGAAAATAATTGGAATTTAATTTCGGTTAACTTGCATTTATAGTTTCGGCTGTTGTATAGTTGAGAGTGCCACAAGGGAGTGTGTGAGACCCCCTTTCCTTCTTATTGCTTGAGCACCAGTAATGGAGGAAAACCGCAGGAAGAAAAATTGAAATTTAGTTTTAATGTAGTCAAATCTGCATTTTGATGTCAATTTTCACCAATATCCTACAAATCTGGTGCATGTAATTGCCTTATTGTGAACGAAATTTGGTATGGACGGGTGCTTTGTGGATTGAAACAACTGCACGAATTAAATCGTTATGCAATAATGTTCTAAATTTTCAATTTTCTAGTCGGAGTGAATAAAAACAGTTGTGGAATACGATGAAGTTTGCAGCCTTTTTTTGGCCCTTGACGCTCGGGAATTGGCCCCGTTGCTTCATGCCTATTTGCATTTCGAACCTATTTTATGGTCCAAAATGATATAATGTAAGTTCCAATGACCGTTGTCGATTGCATCCAAGCCAAACGGCAGCTACATGCTGTATGGTTTGGAGCGATGTGGAAACTGGAAGTTGGCAGAGCTAAAGAAAGGGTTTCTTTAAAGTGAAGTGAGCTTTTTAATGCCGACAGCTCCCATTCTGGCGCGCAAGCTCGCTCACAAAAATCCTGCGGTCGCAAAGGCGGCGCCTTTATAGAATTGGGATATACACGCTCTTGATCCCGCCGCTGTTCATAACTCGCCGTCGCACTTCATCCTTCGGGACAAGATGGCGGCGAGCGTTTCACCACGTGGAGGAAGGGAGTGAGTGGAAGAGATGAAAAATGAGTGGGCATGAGTGAGAGAGAAAAAGAGGTTTGAGGATCGAAAAAGGAAGCGGCGGAGAGCGGAGTTTTATTTCGAAGTGAGTTTTGAAAGAGAGGAGGGCGCTGCTGACGGAAAAGAAAACTCCGCAGACCTCGTGAAAAACTGTGTGGAAACCGTGGAAACTGGAAAGCGACCGTCCTCTCTCGCCTTCTCTTTTCTCGTCTCTTTTCACCCTTTTTCTCCACTCTCTTCACGTTTGTCCCCCGAAAGGAACGGTAAAAAAGAGCGAAGCGGGAGAAGTGGTGCGGTGGAGTGGAGGAGAAAAAGAGGGAAAATGGAAGCCTTCTCTGCTTTTCATCCCGGGGTCGACCGCAAGGAAAGAGAGGTGCAGGGGTCGGTGGAAAAGGGGTACCTCTGCTCCGAGGACCGCTGCTGCACCCTTTCCCCTTACGTTACCGTCGTACGGGGGTGGGGGCCGGGATACAGCTTCTGCCCCGTGGAAAACTCTTGCCTGCCCACAGCTTTATTTTTTCTCTCCTTGTGTTCTCTGAAGGACTACAGATAGAAAGAAAGGTTGTTAACGGGGTATGTTTGTGACGTCTGAAGAATGAAATTTGCGGAAGTGTTGTTTGACCGCGGCAATGCGATTGGTAAATAATGATAATGATATAAAAAGGGATCATTTAAGGTACCGTAAACACATTGCTTAGGCCTTCCTCCACCCCAAGGTAAAAAAATGATTAAATCCTTTTTATACGCCGTAATGAATGAGGTTGCCCATTAATTTCGGTAGTAATCGTAAAATAATACACTAATAATGTGTGTATCTGAATTCATGTAGTGTGACTGTGTGTAGTGAGTCTTACTTGCGAGATATCAGTGATTAGTACTAAAATCATCGGGGAAAATACGTGAATTGTGAATTTCTCAACTTTCATCCGAGGAAATAATTCTTCATCCTTTTGAAGCTTGCTTTGTACCTAATAATTGAAAGATACACTATATTAATTTAGGCAGTTGAGTGGTTTCTCCATCTACTTTCTGTAGCATCGTTATTTATCTTTAAAAAATTACTGGTTGGAGAAAAAAATGATTTTTCTGTAGGGTTGAACTTAGACGTCTTCATTAAAAGAGTAATGTGTTCACCTGTATTTATTCTTACGCTATCGCCACCCGTGCCATCGATTTCCACCGCAGAATCCGCGATACCCCGATAAATAGGCGAGTTCGAAACGCCTGAGGTCCCATGCAAACATCCCTGTGGCACGCTCATTCGAATTTCTGCGATTTCCCGGATGAAAGGGCGATGAGAAGGGAGGCCCCGACGCACGGCGCGTGCTTTTAATATTTCAGAGCTGCCACGTTCAGCCCGACGGCGATGATTTGTTCCTCGACTAATCCCAAATTGCTTTCCCGCGGAAAGAACAACAACCTTAACGGACAGGGCATACATTATGAACGAGATGGAGCCGGGAGACCCACGCTGCGCCGGACGATCGCGCCAAGGAGACGAGCCCGCATATCTCGACGGGAATCAATCAATTACGCGCATTTCCTTAATACCCTTTGGTAAAAACATTTATGTACACGCTCTCCCATTAATCGCTTGTCATATTTATCTTTAATTTTAGGGACTTCTTTAGGGGCGTAGCCAAGGACAGGGTTGGGGGAGCACGACCAGGGGATCGGGGGGAAAGAATCCTCCTCTGGGAAGAATGTGAACATTTTTATCTCTATCGATCACATTTTATGATATTTTTACACTTAAAATTACGCAATTGATGAATCGTCGTGGAGATGTTTTACTAAAATATACTGGAATGTAAAAATCATTTTGCAAAAAGGAGTTTTTTTTGGAAAACTAATTTCTATAATCAATAACTTTTACTCAAAGAACAAACTTAGGGGCACGTTCCTATTGTGCCGCCTCCCGGCTACGCCACTGGACTTCTTGATTAAAAATTAAAATGGATGAAAAATTGTGATCTTCTGATCCCCATAATGTGGGTCTAAACGCACAATTTGGTAAACATTAACAAAAATTACGTTTTCTTCTGTGTACCAAATTTGCATAACTTAAAGTGCCCATAATGAGAGTTAAGAATGGCACGAATTTAATGGTGCAGTTTGTATATTGGTAGATATATTCTCGTACAAACTCTACCTTTTTGCCCCGCCGAAGCAAATCCCCATAATTTACGAGCGAAGTAAACGAAGAAAAAAAAGGAAGTCGAATGTGCGTGTAAGAGGGAAAGGAAGAAAGATAGTGAACGTGTGGGAGGAATAGATGAAAATGAAGAGAAGGAGAGGATAATAATAACCCTCTCTACCCCTCCGGATGAAATAGTGCTTCCCTTAAAATACCTTCGTTATGGTAATGACCATTTAAAAACGTCCGCCATGTCATAATGCATTCTGAGATAGGTCGCCACCAACTCTCGCATTCCTTCTCGATGTCTTATTTTTTTACATCTCCTCCTCCTAATAATTCTCCTCAACTTCATTTTATTTCCCGTCTCTTATATTTTTTTATCCTTCTCCGTGGTACCAGACGGATCTCACCAACCCTTCCTCCCCGAGCCGGCGTAGAAATTGGCAATCGGCGGCGAGGGAAGGGGGTGAGAAGGTTAAGAGACGATAGGGGAGAAGGATGGGGAGGTCTTGTGAGGCGTGGTTCCTATTGGTCGAGGGGATATTAGGGTCTACTGCCCCAGAGATATGAAGCAGAACCCGAATTCCTACGTCTCGGTGGGTACTCATGGATTCCCCCAGTACTATTCATCCTGCCCTCACTTTTTTTCCTAACCCCCCTCAAACTCATCCTCAGGGAAGGAGGAGGTGAATAGTGAGAGAGTGAGGATAATGCGGGCGTAATTAAAGGCAAAAGGGTAATGCGATGGAGGATCGGACGGAGAGGTGGCGGGGTAAAAAGTTTTAGGGAAAAAAGTTCAAGGGATTATGTGATTTTTTTTACGTCTGCGACAATCTCTAATTCTTTCTTTAGGTTCTTTCTCAAAAGTCTCCATTCTGTTGCCAGGGACGCTGCATAATCGAGAAAACAAGGGTACCAGGCTATTTTATTCCTCGAAATGTAGTAATTGAGAATTTATAAAGCTAAATTGGCCAAATAAAATATATTTTATTGACCGTGTAAAAGTCTTGATGACTGTTATAGAAAACCTCGTTAACCAAACTTGATCTTTCATCATAGTTTATCCCTTTATAAAAACAACCATCGTTAAATTAGATAGATTTAGATAGTGACTTTCCCCGTCCAAATTCTTTCCCAGGACAGGGAACTTGTTAAGAAAAGAATAGTAAATGTGAAAAAGGAAAGGGCTATATTATATGAAGTTCGCAGCACGATAAATATGGAAAGTAAAAAAACAAAGTTCGTTAGCCTTAGGGAAATCTTGGAAAAATTAAATATCTCTACATAATTAATCCCCAACAACATGCCAAGAAAAGGATGAGGAATACGCAAAGGAACTTAAATGTATCCTCATTCTAACGTTCGTAATAGAAATAGTCTTAATTGTTTCATTATTACTTCCATGTTCGTTGCTATTGATACAGTAAAATATGCGCCTAGTTTTAAGGTATAATAAAACAAACGGCAGTCGTTGATGTATTCCACATGTAATTGATTATACAAAGTTGAATACGCCGCTATTTTGAAAAGTATCTCGAGTAAAGCTAAAAAAAATGCTAAGTGTGTGCTGGGGATATTTTATTAAATGAATTGTCTGCGCGAAAATTAAAAACGTTTCAATATAACTGAGAATGATTCGTGATGCCTTTTTAAGTGCTTATTTATGTCACGCAATATGGAGCATAGAGCTTTATTTTTGTACTCCTTTTATTAGTGAATAGCCACTGTTGTGTCACGTACTCTTTCATCATAAATTATAACATAAAGTACAAAGGTCAATTTATTCACGTGTTGCATTTTCTTTTGGACGAATACTCTCCACTTTCGAATTCCGATGGCGTTTAACCGTGTTTTCACATTTCATTAGTTTCATTTTAGCCCCAAAGAGATACCCTTTTGCCCTACTCTTGACTACGCGCGTGAGTCACGACAGCGCAAAGCTTCAGCCAATTCTATAGCAAACTGCAATCCCATCGGGACATCACCGATGGGCGCCCCATGATGATGTGAGCAAATTACCCGCTCTCGTCCGCAACCTGAGCATTAGCATCTTTCCGAACGACTGCCCTTGTCTACTTTCACCCACACGCCTATTAACGCAAGTTAATCAATTTGACATCAAGTGCCCACTACATAATGGCTTTCCCCTAAATTTCCATCCCACATAAGGCACATTGTTTGAGCGCCGTGCGCTCTACGGTGACGACGGGCCAGCAAACGACGCTATACACGACCTGTCAGCTTACTCGCTCCGGTTATCCTGTGTTGGAGAGAGAGAGAGAGAGAGAGATGGGGGCAGCTATGTTTGTGAGGACTGAAGCAACGTGCAGTGCCATCCATCAGCCGGGAAAAAAATCGCCTCTCGAGTCGCAAATCATTGGAACTGAATGGATAAAACGCTCCGAGAGTTGCAGAAACAATGATGCAGAGGGACTGAATTTTTTTTTGTCAATAAATCCGCCTTCCCCTTTCACTTTTTTCGGATTATTTTTCACTTTTTCGGCTCATATCCGTGATTTCTAACTCCGACCACGTTCAACAGCAATGGAAGCGAATCCCATTTAATTATATGTTTTGGTAATGAGACCTAATGCGTGCGCTTTCAGATGAGCGCCAACTTTTTAATATTCAATCAAGCACTCTTGTGTGCACTGCGATTATAATTTTTGCGTCGGAAGCGCGGTGTGTAATCGGTTATTTAATTACGCCTCCCACCACCGAAATTTACTGTCATCGGGAATACTCCTCACGTAATGCTGTCCTGCCTCCGTGATTGGCCCTCGCCCCCAACGCTTAAGCCTCGGATTTATTACTTTATCGGGGCCGTGCGTTGTAATCGGAAAAAATGTTTTGTCGCCATCTAGTTAGCAGAGTGCCCCTCTAATCAGTCCGGTTCCCTGATTCTTTTCCGCCAGGGCATGCACCGGAAAATTTGGAAATACGTATTGTTCGCAATCGATTTTGCTCGCTTTGCTTTGCCTCGACCTGGAATTAATGCGACAGACTTTCGGTAAACGTTGCAGCGAGAAGTCCCAGCCCTGATATAAAGCACTTCGATATCAAGTCCCTAAGTATGTGTAAATATGAAGCGTTAAGGGAACTGATGGCTAAATGGAACAAGGCTGTAAATTTTTTATGTAGTTTTTATGGCATGTATTTTTTATTTTTGGTCCACGGAGGCAACAAGGATTTTATGCTAAATAATAATTAAATTGAAGTCGACGAAGGAATTTATTATTCTGGGTCATTATTCTTATTGTGCACAGAGTAGTTTACTTTTTCTGAAATGGAATGCAAGATGAGTACGAGTTTATGAAATATTTGCTATTGTATTTTTTATTAGTTAAGCTTACAAAAATAATGTGCCACCCAAAATGCGTATTGAAATATACAGCTAATAGGCTCGTTGTCATCTATAATCTCACACTCTGAGGCCCCACACCCTCCTGGAGGCTCTACTATACACGCGATGTTTTAACACTCTCTTTTTCCACGATCAATGGAATTGATCACTCATAAATTCATAGATAAATCATAAATCAATGGATCAATTATAACTTTTATTGTAGAACTAAGCCTATAATCCATATAAATTTAAGCCCTGAAATCCAAAAAAGCTCTAGTCCATTCAGTTTAATTTTGATACGAGTCACATATTCTGTACGTCGGTAAATATATTTAATTTTTTTAATCGAAGAAACAGTACTATTAACCTCAAAAATTTACATAAAAGGGTTCGTTCTTAGTTCCTGCTAAGTGGACTTGGGCCTGTTCTGGCCAAAAGTTCTTCGAAGGAATCATTTTTACTTTTATCGTGTAACAGGCTGGCCGTTTTACACGGGGCACGTACTTGCACAACATGACGTGTGTACGAAGGCGCAGTCAAAATTGCGTCGTGTAAAGTGGTGAATTGCTGGAACACATGAGAGATTGCTTTGACGTGAGATAGCGAAATATCCCGTTCTAATTTCGTTCGTGCATTCGCGCAATGCCGCGCCATAAAGGGAAATTAATCGAGTTCTAACCTGCGCAATTCCGTGCCCCTTGTAAAACGGCCTAGATGCTTTAATTTCTGGCATCAACTTTTATAGAGTGACCATAAGCTGTTATTTTTTTAATGCTGGTGTCAACACATTTAATTATGACACTGGGTGCGGTCTGTACACTCCACTAGCCATGATATAATCAATTCTGTTTTCCCCCTTCGCTGTTCTGACCTCATTTTTTTCTCCCTTCCAGACTATCCCCGAGTTGAGGTGGGCCCCGAGAACCCTCTCCGAGTCGAGGTGGACAGCACCGCGGTGCTGCAGTGCTCCGTGGACGCCAAGCCTCCAGCAAACGGCATCCGATGGTCCCGCAACGGCCGCTACGTTTCCTCTTCTCCCACGCACACACTGCGGAGGGTCTCGCTCACCGAGGCCGGCGCCTACACCTGCTCCGCCGACAACGGCCTGGGTCGCCCCGGAGACGCCACCTTATCACTGGACGTGCTGCACGGACCCACGGTGACCGTGGAGCAGTCGAGGGAAGCAGAGGAAGGCGACGCCGTGACGGCAAGATGCGAAGTCTCCGCGAACCCACCTCCGGTTTCCGTCGAATGGTTCCGGGAGGGAAGCCCAGAGTTCAGACAATCAGGGTCCACCCTGAGACTCACCAGGGTCTCGGCCCTCGAGGCCGGTCGCTACGTCTGCAAGGCCGTCAACGTCCTCTCCACCTCACCATCCGGAAGGCGATCGGGCAACGCGACCCTGACCCTGAGGGTCAGGCACCGTCCAGGAAAGGCCAGGATCACTCCGGATCGACCCGTGGCCGTGGAAGGTGGTGGTGTGACCCTGACTTGCTCTGCGAATCCTCCCGGATGGCCCGCTCCCCAGTTCAGGTGGTGGAGGGAGGGTTCCGAGACAGCTGTGGCGACCGGTGCGCAGTACACCATCACGACGGCGCATTTGACAAACGAGGGAACCTATCACTGCCAGCCCTCGAACGATGTCGGCATGGGAACCATTGCATCTGTCCTGTTGAGAGTTCACCAACCTCCACGCTTCATGTCCAAGCTGCAACCTCATGTCACCAGGAAGTAAGTTACAATTTTTTTACTTTCCTTTTTTATAAATGTTTATTTTTGTTTTTGGGTTGGTTGATATGAAAGGATAATGTTAAACATGAACCTAAAAACCTGTAGGCCTGTTCCTGCCCAATTTTACTGTACTTCAACATTCAGATTACTTTCCTCAATTCATTAACATTCCCTTCCTTGATAACCCATACACCCTTTGCCTCAGTCTTTACTATTCAATCATCTTTCAAGACAAGATCTAGCCTAGATAACACAAGATCTAGCCAAACTCTCTACCTTCTCACCATTCAGAAATTTGCTCTTCTCCCCTAAGTCAGGCACTTCCTTGTTAATTTTCCTCTTCCTCCAAATCGCCTTCTATTCCTACCACTCGAATATTACCAGACAGTGGCGCCGACTCTATGGGGCCTAGCCCCCTCAAAAATTCGTTATGGGGGTGAGGAAAAAATGTATGAGACTTGTCGATTTTCCCTGGAGTGTTGAGTTATCGAGAGTCGAGTTTTCAGGGTTCTAATGTTGATCATATGGCTCTTATAAAATGCTTTAAAAACTTTAAAACTCACTGTTTATAAAATTTCCTGGGGCAAGACCCCCGGTAAGAGCCCCCCAAATATTTTTTTTAACTCGGCACCCCTGCTAACAGCCTATTCTTCAATCCTTTCACTGGTTGAGAAAATTTATTTTTTCAATATTGACGTTTTGAAAACTATACCTCTGGTTAGAAATGAAAATAATGGGAATTTATAAAAAATAATTATTCTGGTTTGAATGAATTATAATTTAGGATTGGCTACTTTTATAACAATGCCATTGTCATGAATATGAAATGTAAAAATACAAAAAATTGTGGTTAAAGGCAAAATTCTATGATTAAAAAGTAAAATTTTATTTCATCAGAATACAAAATTGGTTTTAATATGATAAATCTGTTAATAAATAAAGTACATTAAATATGATTGTGAAATTTGAACAATAGTAATACTGGAATGAATTATAACAAACCACCCCTTGTTGTCAAAACCTAATGAGTTGTTACGGTGAATAGTTATTGTTATATGCAGAGAATTAACTTTCTCCATCCACTCTTCCACCTAGGGCTGGAGATACCAATCTGAGTGTTACGTGTGCCGCTCAAGGAAAACCCAGGCCCATAGTTCGATGGTTGAAAGATTCTGAGGAGATCGCTGTTGCTGGTTCAACTCTTGGAGAAGGAATTGAAAGTGAGATGGGAGCAGTGGAACTGTACAAGACCACTCAAGAGGAATCGGAAGGAAGGGCTGGCATTGTAACAGTGCAGAGCACTTTGTATTTCACTGGACCAGGGCGCCCACAGGGTGACCGACTGCTTCCCTCTGACCGAGGCCGATATTCTTGTGTCTTTGAGAATGAAGTCAAACGGGCTGAGTCTATCATGCAACTGAGAATTGAGCGTAAGTAAACTTAAGCTTATGCGAAGGCCTTATGCTATTAGTATTAGACTTGCTTTCATATTCTAGGGAATTTTATCACTATTTTGATCTTACAAGTTGTGATAAAATTTGATAATTCTATTTGATTATTATTTTGTGATCATTTTTTAGAGGTAATAATATCTTTCTTTCCACAGTCTAGAACTTCAAATTTTAATTTTGTGTTTCTTTAATTACCAATTTCAGATCCTCCTATTGCCCTTCATCAGTACAACAAGGTTGCTTATGACATTCGTGAAGCTGGCTACATTGTCTGTGAGGTGCAAGCATACCCCAAACCTGAGTTCCAGTGGAGCTTTGCTGGCATGTCTTTGGATCCCAAGTCAAATAATCACTACGCTGTAAACACAACTGCATTGCCTGGAGATATCCATCGCAGCGTCCTACATATTGCAGGTGTCTGGGAGTCAGATTATGGAGAGTACTCTTGTCGTGCCGCAAATAGTATGGGTGCCTTAAAGGCATCGCTTAGGCTTCAACCTAAAGGACCACCAGAGAGACCTGGAGTCCCCTCTGCCACCCCACTCGGCCCTGGTACTATTTCCTTACGCTGGACTCCTGGCTTTGATGGAGGCATCCACAATACCAAGTACTTTATTGCATACCGCAAGATCGGAGCCAATGATGAGTCGCCCGACTGCCAGCCTCAGTTTGGATATAATGGAAGGTCTTACAATTCAATTGGAGCTAATGCAGTCCCGAGCACAGATGGCAGGGATGTGATACTTGGTGGATGGGAGGAATATGACTGTCAACGTAACAATCCATGCAATGTGACCTCCTTGCAACAACATCACACCTATGTTTTTAAGGTAATTACAAAGTCTATTGAGTTTCTTGAAAATTTTAAGTGTCTCTTTCTCTTGATTTTAAACAAATTGATATGACAGCAACAAGCTGTGTTTCACAGAGGAGAGGAAATTTAATTGTTAGCTTTTACTACGGTTCAATAGTTTTTCTGGCAATCATGTTGCTGACTACATCGGAGCAATTTTTTGTTGCCTTTTTTGAAAAGCTTACTTGATGCTCTTAATATATGCACATATCAGTAGAATATAAATACATGGATGTTGCAAAAAGTTAACGAGTGGTAGAACTTTTTCACCAGCTGAAGCTTCAAATATTCTCTTAGATTATGAAGTAAACTTAGTTATGTGAAACTTAATTGTGTGCGATAAAGACCCACTCATTGCAAGTCACCTTTTCCTTTTCTAATAATAATTCTTTTCTGATCATTTTTGTCCCTTAGGTCAAGGCTTACAACACCAAAGGAAACAGCAACTACTCTGATGAGGTGACTGCCACTACCAAGGTTGATCGATTGCCTGAGCCACAGAGGGTGACATACGATCCCAAATCCCGTGTTGTCACAATCAATATTGCCAGTAGCTGTTTGCAGTTTGTAGGTGTCATTGAAGCTACTGATGAGCGGACTGGAGAATGGCATCATGTAGAGACAGTTGCAATCTCTGGGACCACTCACCGAGAAGTTGCCCTTCCAGACCGGGACATTGAAGACATTTCTGCTGGACTTGGTGCGATCATGGTGCACACAACTCCTCCCTCTGGCTTGGAACGCCAAGTTCGTGTTCGGCTCTGCCTACAGTCAAACCAAGACATTTGTGGAGAATATGTTGATGCAGAAAGTGAGTATTGCTTAAATTGACATTGTTTTAACAAAATAAATCACCTATTGCTATCGTTCAGGCATTAGTCATGGGAAATATTTCCCAAAATTTGATCTAATAAGAACCAAGCACAGTTAGTCCCCATTTTTGTAATCTCACTTTTAATCCTCTTACATATATTGGGTGAAATGTAACACCTCTAATTCATTGTATACGGTGATGATAAAGGTACTGAAACTGCTATGAATTGTAATGAAATTGGAATAGTTAAGCACTATTTGTACATGCATTTTCAACCATTAATTCAATTTTCTCAGTAAAAAGAATGTCTCTTTTTTTATAGAAGGGTGTATTTATATGAATCTCGTCCATAGTGAGAGGAATGATTAGTTTTCATCATTCCACTTCTTGTCATAGGTTTTGTGAACATAGCGGGATAGAAAAGTGGAGGCTGCTTTTAATTCACTACAAGACATGAAAAAGACAGTTTTGCATGATAATGTCTTTGCAGTCCTTGTTGCATGAATAGATTATAACTTCTCACTTTAGTTAAAGCATGCTAATTAATTTCAATGATTAGCTTTCTTTAAAAATTAGTTTAGGTTAGACATGAGGAGACCTCATCTAAACTGTATCTAAATTCCATCAACATTTTTTTGCAGTTGGACCATCTTACATCAAAGAAGCAGCATTTCTTCCCACCCCTACCTTGATTGCTATTATTGTTTCGTGTGTTGTGTTCGTGCTGTTTGTTGGACTGCTGCTCATATTCTGCCGATGCAAACGAAACCAAAAGAAAGTCAAGAAGGAATATGAAATGGAATCATCCAGGTAATTTTTTTATAGTACTATATTAAATACAACTGACACTATGTTTATTATTGAATTTCATTTGATCCATTTACATAACTGGTTTTTTAAAAGCATATTTAATACCCAACTAAGGTGAATAGAAATGTCAGTAAGACAAAATGTGTCGTATGATAATGAGAAAAGAAACAGAATTTTTTTTCAACGACCAAAATTAATCTCAATTGTCAACTATGTAGAGAAGTTCTATTTTTTTAATGCATTCTATTAGCATGTTTTCTATGAGCTAAAAGTAGTTTTATGTTTTAATTGCAGTGTTAGACCTAATATTGTGGCGCAGCAACCTCCCCCTCCTTACTACCCAAGTGGCATGGAGAATAAAGGACTTGAGCAGTCAATGGATCTGGTGGGAGATGACACATCAAAAAATCCAGTTTACAATGGAGGAAGTGGTCAGAATGGCTATGGTTACCATGGAAACCCACAAACTGGCAACAACATCAACGGCGGAGAATGTAAGGATTATTTTATTAAAATTTTCGTTGGCAAAAGTAACCTTGTTAACTTGTGAAATGTTACAGTAATGAATAATGCATCTTTCCAATTTTTGTTTAATTTTTTCAATGGCCAAATAAAAGCTTACTAGCTGAAATGGGTATCATGTACGTGCTGTATTCATATTTTGAAATTTTCTCTAAAAATTTTAATAAGTTGATTTTGCATGGTAAAAATATGTAAATTTATACAATATTCATTTTGTGATCTTTAAAAATTTTAGAATTAATTCCATCTCTGGTCCTTTTTAGGGGTCAATATGGGATACATGGATAACAGTTACTCCAATTCCAACAATGGTGGTTCAGTAAACTCACAGGATTCACTTTGGCAAGTTAAAAATGGAGGTGGGGGAAGCAGCATTGGAGGTGGACCAAATGGAGACATACAGCATGGCCATCACATCCAGGCTGCACAGCCAATGATAGGACAACAACAGGGACTGCCGATGCACCACCATCCTGAGCGACCATATGCTTACGACCCTCTTGGACCCCCTCCCAACCACATTGGAAGCTATGGAGGCGATGACTATGGCCACTATCCTCCCCCACCTCCGTCCTCTGCCACCCCCTCATCTGGAGCCATGCAGCCAATGTCACAAGGAGAAGACTACTTGAACCAACGTAACCGAGACTACATGGGACCAAACGGTGGAGGACCCAATGATGCCTATGCACCGATTCACAAGCAGAAAAAGAGGATGGACCACATAGGTATGTAAAGAAATGACTATCCTTACAATAATGTAGCATATACTTCATACAAAAATATTGTTCATCCCTATTCTATTCTAATAATGCTAGCCGAAACTGAGGAAGGACAGCAGGTATGGAAAAAAACCTACTTTTTCTCATTATGTAGACTACCTATGTTTTTTGCTGTAAATATTGTTCGTGATGTTTCTTTTGTGTGAATAGTTAATTGTGTACATACAAATATTAGTCATCTCCACTGCTCTCACAAACGTTACTCGTTTGTGTCAAAAATATTTTCACTGATTTTTTTTGTTATTGTTTTACACTGTTGTGTACAAATGTACAAATGGTGATAGTTGTTAGATAGCAAGATGAAATATGGAAGTAGTTGAAAGATCACAAGTGAAGTAAATCTCTTACGAATCACATGCATAATGCAAGCTTGTTATTTTCATGGGCACATTACGGATATGAAATGCATGTTGTGTGAAATGGAATACAATTGCTTGAAATTTTTTGCTGTCACGCATGCCTAGTTTTATGAGTAGACTAAAAAATTACATCTTGTTTCTACAGATTCCCCATACCATGATGTGAGCGGTCTTCCTGATCCGTACTTGGACCAGGATAGTGATGAAAACAAGACCCAGCATGTGTCTCTTTCTTTCGATGAGAGCCTAGAAAGTGGTTACTCTACCCCAAATTCACGCAACAGGAGAGTCATACGAGAAATAATTGTCTGAGTAATGTTGAACAAGGATCAATTCCTTTGATCTACAATTATGGATAAGCATGGTGAGTTATCATTCTAGCCATGGATTTAATTCATTGAATAGTCTGCAAGTTGGAAGCTTTGACCATGTTTGTCCCAAAATTACGACGCACATGTGCTGTGTGCTTGCAAGTGCAAATGGAATCAAGAAGCAGCAAGCATATTGTTCCAGTCAGTGCTAACTTTCGAGTGGCGAGTTTCTTTTCTGTGATGAATCAGGGAAGATAATTGTTATCAGACAATTGTAGGCTTGCGTTTTAGCAAGCTTGATTTATTCTGACCTTATCAAAAAGTGTTGATGGCCGCATTCCACACAGTAGTGAATGTATTGGTCATATGCAAATCCCATGAGCAAACTAGGGTCTGCATTAAAATGGACCATAGGTATAACAACCTGCTTAAGTCTCTGGATGGTGTCCATTCCCCAAATTTTTGTCTTATCTATGGTCTGTCATTGATGTTTTCCAGCGCCAGAAATACCTACCACTAAGATTATACATGATCAAACATCTAAATTACTGCCGCATTTTAAATTTCCTAACAGATGATGTTTTTTGATGTTGATAACCTTATTGCAGAAATAATCCAATTTACATTGTCTTTGCCAGCTTTTATCAATCTTTTACAAATTAATCGGCCACATGTACGTAGTCAACCAAAAATTATCTAGGTGTATCGGCTAGTATCTGTGCTGTGGTTAACTGTGCAAAGGCTTGTTGTCACTAGTGAGTGTTCTACATAGTGTACACAAAAAAGTTTGGCTCACCCCAAAGAGAGTGCCATTGTGCACTGTGCAATATAAGTGTTTTATGTGTCATATGACTCAAAGACCTTTGATTGACCACGGCTGAAGTGCAAAGTGGTGTGCATTGACTGGTCATTGACTTTATGAAACATTAGAGGGAAGGAGAGACATTAAAAATGAAGAAAGCTAAAGTTGAGAGGAGACTGGTTTTATACTTTTATAGATTTATTGAGAATGTGCTCAAAGAATGGTATTTGGATGGGGGAGAAGAAGATCAAGAGATGCAGCCTTGTTACTGTGGTGCATCCCAAGTGTTTGTGCTTCTTTTATTTTTTTGTACATATATTCAGTGTGATATGTTCTGTGTGGGATTTTACTCGGAGTGGTGAACCCTTTAAAAAATTATTATATGTGGATTAAATTATGCTTGAAATTTTACTGCCAGGGTGCAATTTGCAGTTGGGATTTTGAAGTACTCCCACCGTCCAGTCATATTTGTTGACTTTTGTTTTACTTTTATTGTATAGGACTCAGTTTTTATTTAAATGAAAGAGATTTCTTTCGGAAACAACAGATACACTTTTCATTAACTGATCTCAAATGTTTCATTTGGTTGTTTTTATAAAACCAATAAAATCTCATTGTGTCAGAGGAGAAAAAATAGATAAATAGATTGTATGCACTGAGTTAGTATCCACTGATAAATTCATGAATATGTAGCCTTCTTCTTATAGAAATATAAATATTAATATATAAATGTGTGTACTTAACAGTGCATTCCTAATCCAGCTGTACTCAAACACAATATTTCATCATTGGTGCTGTAAAAATGATATTGTATATCTAATTTTGATTTTTATGTAGATTGCAGCTGGATGTCAACATTTCTTCTACAGTTATACAAGCCTGTATTAACACTGTGTTTCAGTGATGCCCAACAAACATTGTAAAGAAATCATGTGTCCTGGAAAAATTCCAAGATCACACTTTCAGTGTATATAATTGTTTCTGTTCCTGTAAAGTCTGTGAAAGTGTTGTAGTTCTTGGATTACCATCATGTATATTAAAGACTCCTGTCATCGACATATATTTCTTGCTCTTTCATTTCAAATACATTGAAAATCCATTAAATAAATAGATCCTCCTGCATGCTTTTATATTATCTCCATACTATCAATACTTTAAAAAAATGAGAGCGAAAAGAATTTCAGCAAATGAAATGAAAAATATGGCTATGCATGTACTTCTTTCACCAGCAGGTGATTTTTTTCCTGCACGAGAAAATATTGACAAGGCCTTCAGAAAACTTGTATAAAATTTTCCAAAAATTCCTTGAAGAGAATTGACTTGAAGAAGAAACTTGCAGGATTATAAGTAAGCTGATACATGTATTAGAAACCAATAACTTCATTGGTTTCTAATCTGTTGCCCAGTTTTGAAGACATCAGGAGTTCATGGAAATGTTTGAAGGAGTTGCTGGTGAGGTTCACTTATTGGCAAGTCCTTAGAAGTATGCTAGAATTATGATGCGGAAAGTGATAGGAGAGGTAAAGCCTTAGTAATTTTCCATACACAATTCTCATTTCTCCCATCTGGTTTACTGATTCATTATCAAGGGTACAACTGCAACAATAATGACATTGCAGCTGTGAAAACTGATTATGTTCATTCACTGAACCATTTTCGACCCTTAATGTGTCATTATATTGTTGGAGTTTTACCCTTGATAAGTGCACAGTAAGCCAATTCGTAGAATAAACCCTTTGTTGGGTAGAAAATAGCAAACTCATAACCACTCCCATCATCGGTAAAATTCCATAAAGCTGAGTCAGCAAAGTATATGAACACATCCATGCCAGCAGTGGATTTTTTCAGGATCATGTGACCAAGCAGCAATCCAGTCATTATACCCATCCCTTGGAAAACCCAAAAAGTTTTCACCGGCAGGGAAAGCATACGATTATTTTCAATGGGAATGTTTCAATTAACAACAACTGAATTGGCAAGTTTACCAGTAAGTACAAAAAATTAAACATGCTCAGCATGACTCCCGCAAAATTTTTGAACCAAATCTTGTGTTTGAATAGGCGTACTCCATGGTAGATGTTTAGCTTGGAGGCGGCTGCTATATGGCTAATCAAAAAGGAAGGAAATGGAGAGCATTTAGACGACATCCTGCAGAGCTAATCAGAATTACAGGAGAGAAGACTTTAAACTCAGCTGTATAAAGCTTTTGGTGAGATGTATTCAACAGGAGATAGACCAAATGGCTTTTCAAGAAGAACAGCATTCCTATTCCCAAAAAGAAGAGAGAAGTGTGATGAAGAGTGTAGGACCTTAAGCCTGATGACAAATACTTCAAAGATACTGACAAGAATCGTCTTCAGAAGAATAGAACCAAGAGCACAATAAATTCGGGATGAGGGCCAATTCGGATATAAGAAAAAGCAAGGGCACAGGAGAAGCAATTTTGTCCTTTAAGCTGCTGAAAGAGAAGAGAATGGAGAAGAACAAACCAACTTTCATAGCATCTGTTAACCTGGAGATGCCCTATGACATGTGGAATGGATTTAATGTTTGGATTATAGAGAAATTAATGGAAGAGCAGGCAAATAATTACTTGAGTGACTCTATGCTTGGTTAGAGGAAAGGGAAGTCAACCGGTGATGCGATACCAATGATGAGAATACTAGTAAAGAGGAACCTATAAAGGAGTATGACAGGTATGTACAGGCCCGTCGCGAGGGCGGGGCAACCAGGGCATTTTGCCCTGGGCGCAGCAAGTTGGGGGCGCACCGTGCTCGCCGACTAAATTTTTTTAAATTTTGACTAACAACGTTATCCGCTTTGTGGCGCTCTCAGCTCTCTTCAACACAGCGAAAGAGCTCCTTTACTTTCATAATCAATAAAATATCTTTATTATGAAAATGTTTTCAATTATATTTTCAAATCTCCCGATTGCAGATATAACAATGTTATGGGGTGGGGGGGGGGATCCCAGTTTGCCCCGGGTGCCAGATCAGCTAGCGACGGGCCTCGGTATGTACATGCATTTGCTTAGTCTATTTGAAAAAGCATTTGACAAAGTGGACTGGGTAAAGCTAAAGAGTAGTCTCATGATCATATAGGTGAAGACTGGGTATATGATTCATTTTTAATCTGTATGTGGCTCAAACTGCACTAGAGTGAAGATATCCCGATCAAGTATAAGCGAGGGCAAGCATAGGCAGAGGGTTGAGACAAGGCTATATCCACTAATACCCTTGCTAATTAGTGCTTATATGTGAAAGATGGTAAGGTAGGTGAGGGAAGAGTTAGATGCTGAAATTAAATGGGAAGGGATTTATGCTGAAATCAGTGAGGTTTGCCGATGAGCAGGCTCTCTCGATAAGCTAGTTATGGAGGGCTCATAGGCACTGATGGATAGAAGATTAATCACATCGTCGTAGACTAAAGTCGATGTTGCGTAAAGCTTTTAGAAGGAAGATCCATTATTAAAGCAGATGATTTAAACTTGGCAAGTAGAAAAACTTTACCATTTGGTCAGCTCTTAAGAGAAAAGCAGGCAAAACAGTAGAGATTTCTGGATGAGAATAGGATATATATACTGAATACTGTTATGCAAATGGATTGTTAACTTAAAGGGCATACAAGTGTGTATAACTGAACAGTGTATTCCTAATGCAACTGAAATCACACACTATATTCCATTAATGGTCCTTTAAAAATGTTACAGGATATCAAAATTTTTATATTTTTGGCATGAGTTATACAATTATACAAGCTTGCATGAGCACTGTGTTACTAATGATGCCCAACATTAAATGTCTTATCTATTGAGCTCCTGGGAGTTTTACGGAAAAAGTTCACTTACTCGAGAGAATAAAATAATGAAGGCTTTCTAGCTTACATTTGAAAGTTTATCTCCGTAAAGCCTCAAAATGTCTCAATGCAAGGTGCTGCAAGGAAAGTAAGGATAATAGTCATATTTTCATTATTTTAGAAGAAGTATAAAATAGATTACCCTTGTCTATGACATTGAATAAATTCGGAAAAAACACGTTCCCGCCAGGAGAGAAACAAGCTCGCCGCAAAATTAAAAAAAATGAACGTCGAATTTTACGAAATTTGGCTCCATGGATGGCAGAGAAAAAGACTCAGAATGAGGTTGACTGTAATATCTCATTTTCTGTTATTTCTTCGCTCAAGGTGGAATTCTTATATTTATTAATGTGGAAAACTTAAATCAATAGTTAGATGGCATCCTCTAAAAGGGCAATTCGGTGAATATGGAAGGTAATTCTGCAAGTCAAACTTCGACCAAGTCACAGTCTACCTTGTCGGGGTTTGTTTATCGTCGTCCAGTCAGTGCTTCATCTTCAAGAAATCTCATTTCCCCATCACCCAGAATCCCTAGGCCTCTGGCTACAATGTAAGTTTCAGTTTTATAGTTTTTATGCCCTATCATTTACCAATGAGGTATTAATATATAATATGATGTACCTGACTGCAATGGAACCGTTCTGAGCGCAATGCATGTCTTCTTGTGGAAAATTCGTGGCTTTTCAAAACTTTTAATTGTAAATGCTAATTACAAGAGACTTGAATATCAATAGTTTCCGTAAATTGTCATTCATAGTGCCTCATGTTAATGAAGGTAGAAAAGGAGAAGGATCTCATCGATAACCAAGCATTTTTCCTCTTCCGTATTTACAACAAGATGGGTGCTTTCCACATTTGAAATACTTATTGTCGCCCTCCCTTATCGATACCGATTGTAGTGTTCTTATTATTTATCTTATTAATCCTGGATTTTTCTGTTTCTGTGATAAATAGTTCACCGCAGGCGCATACATCAAATCAGCGTTACGCAGAAAATTCAAAATTTCAGCCTGTTCATTCCCAAGTGTTGAAGAACTCATCTGATGGACCCGGATATAAAGGTGTGTGGAGGATATTTGATGTATTTTATGACATATGAGGGAATGAATTCTATGTGGTGTTATATTTTTCAGCCAGTCCAAAGTGTAACTTTGAAACGGCATTTGTGGTCGATGAACTCGAGGATACGCACGCGTTGGAAATCAAGAGATTTCAAGTAATGGAAGATGATGGTGACAATATTTTTCCAAAAGGGAGGCCCAAAAGAATTTTGGACGACAGCATTGATGAAGGATCTTCAGTAAAAGATGATGATTCGGATTTTGAAGCGTCTGATTCTCTTCCTAGGAAAAAGAATCGTGAGCTTTCCATTGGTCCTGAGGTAAATGAGTTCTACAAGCTCTTTAATTATATTTAAATTTCTTTGTCCTTTCTAATTGGGTTTTTCAAAACCTGGGGTAAAACCAATCTTTATCCACCAAATTCCACCATCAAAAAAAACCTCATTCACAACTCTTGGCCACATTTTAATGTCCGCTGTGTGTATCTAACTACTATCTTTAGGGCTGGCCACAGTGTTTTTACTCTCTGACATTGCAAATATTTCAAGTATCTAACAGCAAATCTTAAATCTGGTTTTGATCCCATGAAAGTATATATTAGGTTTCCCATTGCTTTTTCAGTTGCTCATCTCCTGACTTTTCTTCTATCGGAAATGAATCCATTGGAGTAGCAAGTAGTTTGCACTCCTCCAGATAAAATATTTGTAAAACTACCTTTAAGTATGATTTGATGCTTTCCTAGCGAATAATGTGGGTAAACTCTTCTCGCAAATGCCACCGAGATACTTTTACCTACCTTTAAGTACTGTGATTGATCTATTTGGTGCTATCCTTTTTTTGTGTACCAAAATGCATAGTGGTCCTTCCATTATCCTAATTCTGGAAGTTTGTAGTTATATCTTATTTAAGGGTACATATTTAATTTCTCCTCCACATTTCTCAATACATACATGAATGCAAATCATCTACGCATAGCAGAATAAGGAGTTTCTTGCTTCTCTTCATTTGTGCGCTGTGTGAATCCTTGATTCTCCACAAGTATATGAACCAAATATTTTACGGTGCCATGATATATTTGGTTATTTATAGATATCGCCCAATACCACGGGGACTTTTTAAATTCATAAATTGATTTGTTGAGCTTTCATTTTTTCAACTTTGCCATTTCAATCTGTTTTTCCAAGAAACACACAATGCTTGATCTCAGAATACGAGACAGTATTTCAAGAATCCACTTGTTATTCTGTCCTCATATTTTTTTCTTCAGCTTGAAGAATTTACAGTACAGAGAGTGAGTTTTTTAGCCTGAAGGCCACTTGCCATGTGCTTTGTTATCCTCTTATGAAAAGCCTTTTTATTATCAATCACATCTGCTACATCTGGCCGAATTACTTCAGTTCATGTGCAGTACACTCCTGATTATCCGGGTTATGATGGGGAGGGGCGGCATGAATAATCGGAAAATACGGATAATCCGAACTTACCCTTTTATTTCCTGTTACTTTCATCATTTATGTAAATCAATCAGTCTATTATTATCTATGCACACTTTTTTTTTTTTTTTTTTCCTTTCTGGAATTATAAAGAGCTTTCTATTTGTGACTGTGATCTTTTTAGCGGTGTGTACGTTCCGTGTAATACCTGGTTTCTGAAAAACACGCGTTCATAGCCGCAAGACCACGGATTCGGAAACGTGGTTTGCACAAATGCTTTAAAATCGCTGTGCGGCTTCAGAAACGACACTGTCAGGCACCACGCTGAGTCTCTCACAAGTTGCCCACGATGCAGCTGCTGTGGGATGTGCATCCGTGGTCACCAAGCAGGATCGCACACCGCAATGCTTTAAATACAGGAGCATGGAACTCCTGTGATGGCTACAGGCACGCGATCACCCCATCACCCAGTAGTGGTTATGGGAAACCAGGGCTTATGGCAAACTGTCAACGCAAGCAAGTGCATGGCTATGACTCGTTATATCTCTATTTCCACTTCCCCCATTGCCTTCACTTCCACTCATCTGCCTCCACTATTCTCTTCCTCTCCAGTTTGACCTTGACTAGTAAACATGCCCGAGTGTGGCGAAATCTCCGGCTCCCTTGGGCTGTATTCAGCCATATGTGAATCCACGGCAAGGGGACTGCATAGAGGAGGCCCGATTCCATTCCATACAAGGCTGATTTCTGTTGCCACTTCGGTCGCATTTTAATCGACTTTCGAAAATGTCCGCGGCGTGGTGATGAGTGCAATGCGATCCACTATTTTCCAATATTTTGCTGTATTATCTTTGTAATTGCAAGGAATAGCATTGAAGAGTTATGAATTTCATTAATAACATCATCATGAATGTATATTTCGGTTGACAACCCTAATGATACCTTATTTACCCGTGAAACTCGGATCAATTTGTCCGTCAGCGACACGAGTGGCGACTTCTGTAAACCCATTTCAATGCACGGTTATTGACAACACTTTAAGAGGCCGACTTGAGGATCCTCTTTTCTAATATTCGTGATCCACGGTAATAATTGCGCTTTCGCGAGGTGGAATATACATTTATTGATCATGGATAAAAATTTTAGAAATTTACGATTGGCTAACCGTTGAAGGATCTTCTAAAATTACTCAAGAGATATTTTCCTACCACAGATTGTCGTTTGCATTGCTAGCTCAGACACCAAGTAAACTTTAAACGTTACTTGTCAGTAAGTATATAAAATAATTCCATTTTAGGAAGGGAATTGTAATGGAAATAATGGGTCCAGTGTAGCCATGCATTAAAATGCAAATATCCTGCTGCTTTTGAGTCCAATTTTATTTTTTTTTAAAGATAGCGGAAAACATTGAGTGTGAACTCATGCACGGATAAACCGCACCTGGATAATCAGGAGTCTGCTGTATTTTTCTTCTTCAAACTTATAATTCTTTGGTGAATCACAATCTTCTACGCCTGTATTGTTATTTTTGTTTAAATCACTTCTTCACTTTCAAAAAACATCACTGCAAAACTTCTTTTATTATTTTACAGGTTGAGATCCTTGGTCCTTCCCCAAAAGCAAACACAAATAGCAACCATAGATTGAAAAACCTTGTCTCTCTGGAAGAGGCAAAATATGTTCAAGGAAACAAAGATACAGCCAAAACAGGTATTGTGAGCATTTCATACCCTATTTATAGGAAGTGTACAAAATTATATGAAATGAAATGTATGTATTTGATTTATGATTCAATTTGGTCTGATTTCTAAGTTATGTTATTTCTAAGTCATGTTTACGGTACTGTGTAAAATAGTACAGATGTGGAAAGTCCTTACTAAATCTCTGTGCTCACAAAGGCTCTAAAGAATCCTACACTCTAAGTAGCTTCAGCAGATTACATGTTATAAATCATGAAAATTTAGAAATTGTTTCTAGAATTTCCATCTCCTTCGATCTACAACCTTGCTGTGGTGGAAAGAATTGTGTGTTCTAATGGCCTTAACAGCTGTACTGGCTGGAGTAAGTCCTTATTACTTACAGTACAGGCTCCCTTATTCCACTTTGGTGGTGGTAGGGTAATTCCCTCGCTTGCCAAACTAGAGGTCATGGGTTTGAATCCTACCTGGGTGAGTTTCCACCATGCAGGGCATGGATGGATGTGGATGAATGTCCAAAATATCAAATGTAAGAGAGGGCTATATTGTCCTAATTATACATATTTAACAGAGAGACTCCCTTTGGGTTACAATGGAATTGTAGTAGCTGAGCAAAATGTAGTGCTCATGATGTCTCCTGAAAAACCTTATAGAGGTGAATGGGGGGAAAATTACCACCCTTGAAATAATCAACGCTGCAAAAATCTTCACTATGTATGTAAAGGTGTACCTCAGTCATTTTGAGCTTAAACAAATCTTTGATTCTTTAGTGCAAATTTGTATGGTTGAATGTTGCGATAATGTTGCAATAAGGGATAGTGTTATGCTTGATGAATGTTGATTCACATGTATATTGATCCTTTCTGTTAAAGATTTTAAATGATCACCCTTCGTCAGTGTAATATGCATATTTTGATTTTTTTGTGTCATATTCATGAGAAGGTCTGAAGTACAAAAAAATTCTCTCTGAAAGATATGGGAGTTTCAAAATGGCCAATTTATGGAATTACTGCATTTAGTTACATAGTTTTATCATGATAAATCATTTCTCCTGTCTTTATCAATGCCGAAGTTTTTTCAATGTTTTATATAAAGTATGCTAATCTTCCTTTTTAAAATTTTCTTATAGCCATTGTTGAAGTAAAAATTTGCATGTTGTGATGTAATTTTCTTGTGATATTTCAGACAGCCCTCCAGGTACAGTGGAAGCACAGGGTACCCCTGATCGCAATAATATTAAAATGAAAACATGGCTCAGGGGTATTAATGACCTATTTTCCCAAAATACCTTTTCCACTAAGGTGAGAATTACGTCATATGTCAAAGTGAATACACTGGCAGATTTATGGGGGATCACAGGAGTCATTATTACCCCCTCCCCGCCCAAATTTTATAAAAAAAAATATTAATTGAAGACTTCTTCTATGTGTAATTGTCTAAAATGTTAAATTTAATCTGTTGTTAATGAATAAAATTTAAATTCTAGCCTCCAAAATCAATTAAAAATGGGTATTTAAAAAAATTTTACACGACAGAATACCTCTCTCTCCTGCAGGTATTCCATACTTCCTGGTCCCAGGTCTTAATCCCTTCCCCCTCAAATTTGTTGTTGAATCTTCCTCTGAGTGAATTTTATGCATTAAATGTAATTAATACCCTTTAATAAGGAGAGTTAAGATTTTTAATATACATGTCTATTTTTTGCAGATGTCTCACAGTGATTTAATTCAATGTGAGAGTGAATTCAATGAAATTTACCTGAAGATTATCGAAAAATCTGCAGAAATATTGGAAAAAATACCAGTACGTGCTTTGAATAAAATAACAAGACTGGATTCTTCAATATTTATTGAAATGAAGTGCCTTCGAAAGAGAGTTGCTGCCAGCAAGAGACTGATTAAAGGCTACATTAAAAGTAAAGAAATACCTGGCAGTATCGAACCTGCATCTGTGGAATGGCCAGTGGAAGAAACAGTCAATAGGCCGTCTAAAAACTGTGATAGAGGGGAGAGTAGTCAGCCTTATTTTCCTAACAGGACCAGTGGTGCGATGTCTAATGACCTTGCTCATGCTCATAGTGAACCTCTACCTTTCTCTCCAAAAGCTTTATTTCAACCAAAGAAAACTGTTCCGAAAAGTCCATCACTGCTTGAAATGAAAGGCAGGACTCACTCTGTGAAAAGTGGGAATATTTGTCATTCTAGTGTGGATTCAAGTGCATTTCAGGAATCTGGCAGGACTTGCGTTGATGTGAGTGGTGCTCTTAATAGTGTTAGGGAAGTTTCATCAAATGCTTCTGTAGGAGTTTTCAAATTTAAAACACCAACATTAAAGACCCAAAACAGACTATCTCTCTCATCAGAATCTTCTACACCTGATGAGCCCTCTAGAGAAAGAGTTCCTCCAATAAATGCTGGAGATGTGTGTAGTGCAGCAAACAGCCAATCATTCACTAACACTGTCCGAAGTGCTGGTTGGAAAGTTTCAGATAATTCCCCATGCAATTCTCCAAGGAAGAAGTATGGTGTAGGGTTCTCTGGTCAACGTCCTGGTGAGTAGTAAAATTAATCATGTTATTTATCAAATTTTCATGCTTCAATTGCATGATTACATAGCTGCACATCTTTTATTTTCTTTTCATGAGCTTACAAATTTATGATTATGGTTCTTTGATAAACAAGGTACTGTCCTTGCAAAAAGTCAAATATCCAACACCACTAGAATAATGAAAATAGCTGAGGTTTCTTCGATAACAATTTGTAGATCCAAGTACAATAATTACTAAGTTCTGCTTTGGGAAGTTCCTTCCTCTATTGTCTGTACTCCTATGTCAATACATTGAGAAGTTCTTGACAAATAGTGGCCTAAGTGGAGTTCCTATTTTCCAAGCGTCAAATATCGTGACTTTTTTCAAAGACACGATATGATTAATTTCCTATGATTTCAAGTTCATGGTATTAAATCAGAGTAGTTACAGAGATACAGCTATTCAAATTTGGATATCTTGACTTTGTGCTAGGACAGGAATCATGTGGAAACTAGATATGCATAGTGGAGTCCTTCTTGTGCTCATGGCCCTTGAATACACAGGATGCTTGTGAGTGTAAGAGAGGGTACTTCTGATGAGAAATCTTTTAGGGGAAGGCACACCTCTCCCTTCAATTCGTTCTGCGGAAAGGAATTGGATGAATGGGGTAGGATGGCCAGAGTGAAGTGAAAGGAATAACTTTTGGGCCTGCCTTTGGATGTTTACCTAACTCAGTAAAAGCAGTGATATTTGCAGCAAATAGATTGAGGTCCTGTGAGAAACATGAGAGGGAGGGCTGTCATCCATTTCACCAAAACCTCGGAAACATCCATTCACAAGCATACATTCATATTCGCCCAGGTAAATTAAAGGTTTCTGGGCATGGTTCATGAGCTCCTGAATGGACTCTCCCTGGGTACATGCATGGAGTATTAGCACTCGCAGGGGCGGATCCAGGATTTCTTTCTGGGGGAGCACAAGGATACCTCGTAATACAAAACAAACGTAATGATAATGGGACCCTATTAAAAATCTTGCATATTTTTTAAGGGTCTGGGGGGGCACGTGGAGGTTCTGCCTAGATCCACCTATGAGCACTCAGTGTCCTTTGACAGCAGCAGAGGAATTTCTTCCTGTATGTGACTGTTCTCTAATTGCTCAGACTCAGCACTTGGTCATCTCCCTTGAGTCTGGTCAGTGCATTCCAAGTACTCCTAGGTGGTTGTCCTACAATTTTAGAGTAAATCAATTTTTTAAGAGGGTATAGCTTCATAATTTGACAGTTCAAAGCTAGTTTTATTCTTAATTTCCATGGTAATGACAAGGGAACCAATTGTAAAGATTTATGAAGAGAATTTTATGCATTTATTATTGTTGGAAATAATTTCTTTTTCTCAGAATACTAGCGTATTTACCCAAAACGAAATTAAGTGGTGAAACATATTTTTTATCAGTCAAGATGTGTTTCAAATTCTTTCATATTTAATGAAAAATGCCAGTGTCAAAGCTCAAGGGTAGTTTGAGGGACAGAGGATGTCCAAAATGATGTCAGTACATGTAACATTTATGTATTATGCATGTGAGCTACCTCTTATATCTTATGGTTATAAGAAATCAGGAAAGCCTTTTATCATAATTTTCCCTATAGCACATTGCGTTGTGGTGTTTGAAGGTTTAGGAGTCTGGCTGCCATCAGACTTCCAAGTGACTAAGTGGTGTATATGCAAATGAACATCTTCTTCTACACATTTGCATCCAACGTAATGTCATTCTTGAACACTAATACATAGTCTCTTGAATTCTTCCACGTCACAGTGCATGACCCAGTGAGGGCAAGGATATTAAAAGAGTTTGATTCAAGACTAACCAAATAGTATTTATAGTACTAGTAGTAATAGTACTAATCATTGCTTTATAATCCTCACATAGTGAATGAGTTTGTTTTTTTAGTCCCAGTTGACTAGAATACCATCGTGAATTCATTACGCTTTGACACCATAAAGTACCCTCTCATAGGTACTATGTGTCAAAATAATTTTAAATCAGAGCCTGTGGTAGATTTTTTATGGTGTCTCCCAAATAGAACGTATTAAAATATGTAATGTAATTTTCACATTCTAATTTTTTGTGGTGGTACCTGTAAAAGTTAAAAAAATTTTAAAGTTTCATTTTTAGGAACAATAAAAATAAGTGTATAACAGGTTCTGGCTTCAAAATTTTTATAGGTTATTTGTAATTAAATATGATGGATTTTTAATCATTTCTTCTCCTCAAAAAATATATTTATTGCTTTCAACTTCAAAATCAGACACTAAATATTACAATGAAGGAAAACCCATTCCAAATTATTAATTACTGTGTTATAGCCCTTCATATGCATTGGATGACGACTTTCTAAGGCAGATTTAGTGTAGGGGTACAAAGTGGACATGAATCTGCCCTAGAAAGAATATAAAATAGACAAGAATGCTTAAAAGAATGGACAAGATTTTTAATATGGTTATCATTATGTTCACCTTTTTGTGTATTACGGAGCTTCCATCATTTAATTTCATAATAATAACTTTCATACTAAAATAAAGAGAACATTTCATACAGTAATTGTTGTATGTTGTTTTTGATCTCAAATATGAGTGGAGCGTTTGCCTGTCAGAACCTTGTGCCCCTCTCCCCCACCAGAAAAAAACCCGGATCTGCCCTTGACAAATTCTACATATTTCAATATGTAATAAAATTCTAAACCTTAATTGAGAAAAAGAAGTTACTTCCAACGCTTGTGAATGCAGAAAATATGCTGTTCTGATGTTGAAAATGGCTGTCAAAAATGATTTTTTTTCCAAATTGGTTGAGCAACTAATTCAGCAGTTTTTTGGCTGCCTCATGCTTGAATGTGACTTGGTGGGAGCTCCTCTGATTGGTGGGAGCTCCTAGGGAATTAAAATATTTGTGCCAAAGGGCCAATGATGCATTGCCAGAAGGTTTTAAAGCTTTACCTCAGTGCTAGTTCTTTCAGGGGGGATCACATATGTTTTGCATCAGTCCACTCCTATGCTCCGCAAGAGCTCTGAGTGCTCACTCACCCTGAATGCAACCATTTATTGTGTTGCACATACTTTTTTGTGCTAGTTTAATTGAACCTAAGTTTTTGTACAGATAAACAGTTTACTCATTGTCAGTATAAATAGTTACTGAACTGAAAACTTCTTTCCATAGTAGGAGACGAAAAAGTGAAAAACTCTAGTTGGAATGTTGGCTCTCAGTTTATCGATCAGGAATGTTCACAAGGACAAACAGAAGAGTGTAATGATTATGGATCAATGATAGATGAAGCTACGCAACCACAGGACATAATATATCAAGATCCATTGCAAAGAGGTATTCATTAGAAATTTGTTGATTCATTTTAACAACCCTTTAATATTCATGTAGCATTTATATGTATATTTTAAAATGCCTAATTGCAAGCATGTATGTTCATTTTTAAGATATTTTCCTCTCTAGTTCCTGCCAAGCCCAGTGAGGATTCAATTAACTACTCAAATTCGTTGTATACTCCTAAACCAATGAAAATATCTCCAAGTAAGAAGAACTCAGCTGCTCAGTTCCGCAGTAATATGAGGAACGACGGTGCTGGAGGAGAGTTTTCTGGCAAAAATTACGCACACTCAAAAGATTTGCTAAAAGTAAGTTAAATTATGATTTACTTTTTTCCCGTCTGTAGAATTGTTTTTTGATGTGTTTTGCTGCATATGAATAGTAGCTAAATTTAATTTCAAATTTTAGATTGCCAGCCTCGGTGGTGGCGGGGTAAAGTCCTCGCCTGCCAAACAGTAGGTTGCGGGTTCGAGTCCTGCCTGGGTTTATTATCCCTATCCTGGGCATGGTTGTTTGTGTATGTTTAAATTGTTAACATGTTAATAACCCTGATGTAAAAGGCACCGTATAGAGCTATTTTCGGTGGAATGGATATTTAAAAATATTATGTCACTATTAACAGTCCTTTTTCCTTTCCATTCCTATTCTGAGGCACGTGTGGCACTTGTGTTGAAAATCATCATGAAAAGGAAACAGGAACAGAATAGGATTGCTTTCTATTTTCATTCTGATCCTAAAGGCCGTTTTACACGGTACACGGAATTGCGCAGGTTAGAGCTGCATTAATTTCTAAAATGGCGTGGAATTGCGCGAATGCATGAACGAAATTAGAACAGGGGCTATTTTGCCATCTCGCATCCACGCATTCTCGCATGTGTTCTAGCAATTCACCGCATTACACAACGCAATTTTGATTGCGCCTTCACACGTACGTCAGACTGCACAATTCCGTGTACCGTGTAAAACGGCCTTAAAGCAATCATTGGCTAAGCTTGATTGTCACATCATCGACAGGCTTCAGGAATGGAAAGGAGAAGGGAGTGTGTAATTCAAAGGAGGCACTCAACCATGTCATACTCTCTTGGAATTCGTCACTCAATTCATATATATTGTGTCTTCTATGCTTCAAATAGAAAAGTGGATATGGAGAGTTTTATGTATTCAGGATAATATCAGCTTTTTTATTTCTTTCATCCTTGGAATAATTAATCATTGAGTTCCTATATTTTTAATTGATAATTTTCATATATGCTCCGTAGTGGACCCTGAGAAGTAACTGGTAAGGAAAATAACAAAAACACCATATCTTGAATATATCCATGCTTTTTTCATGGGATCAAAAATGAAATAATTTGGGCAGTTCAATTTTTGCCTTTTTAATGTTGAACCAATTTTTTTTTCTTTTACGCCATGCCATCAGAGCTGAATGTCACATGAGTTATGATTGCCTGCTTGTGCTATTACTACTCCCTCAACTTCATCAATATTTGTTTGTTGTTATGGACTGGATCATCTGCACATTGCTCTGTTCTTGGGTATTGTTTTAATCTATTACCAGAAGACCACTAATTTACCTGTGACTTCATGTTGTTCTTTCAATTTCTTGATAGATATTCCATGAGAAGTTCGGACTTCATTCATTCCGGCCAAATCAACTAGAAGCTATTAATGCTGCATTATTGGGTTATGACTGCTTTATCTTGATGCCCACTGGGGGTGGCAAATCTCTCTGCTATCAGCTGCCAGCCCTTGTAACTCGTGGTGTTTCTATAGTTATTTCTCCACTGAAATCACTCATTCTGGATCAAGTGCAGAAGCTGAAATCTTTGGATGTAAGTTTTGAGTTTATCTATGCATCTCTGTATTGATGTGGAATAAGGGAATTTCCAGTTTGTATATTTTTTATATCAATTTTTTATTCAATCCAAAGTGTTTATATATTATTACTAATATTGAACTATAATTTTCTGTCATTTTATCTGTCCTCATGAATATACTCTAACAACATGGTATTGTTTTAGATTCCAGCCAGCCACATGTCTGGAGACATGCCTTTAGCAAAGCAAGATACAATATATGCGGAGCTTTGTAGGAAAGAGCCTGGTATGTGTTATCTTAATCTCAATTATGGTACAATTTGCTGATAAAAGTATCAGAACAAACTTATGAAATGGTTTTATGCCTTATATATTTCAATCATTCTTTTTCCAGGGTTAAAACTTTTATATGTCACTCCGGAGAAAATCAGTGCTAGCCCTCGACTTTTGGACACATTGCAGAGCCTTTATAACCGTGGAATGTTGGCCCGTTTTATAATTGATGAAGCTCACTGTGTATCACAGTGGGGCCATGACTTTAGGTTTGTATACTTGTAAATTAATGTGGTTTATAGGCAAAATGACGTAGAACTGCTGTTTATATTTCAACTATGTAGTACCATTTAGAAGGTTTCATTAAGTATTGTGTTGAACAGGAGTTGTGAGGGCTATGGAGGGCCTTTTCTATTTATTGTGTTTGTTATGACATGAGGAATTGCCGAAGACCCCATGTGTGGATGACTTGGTATGAGTGAGCAAGCGGATGATGCAAGGTTCCCCTGCTGCCTGTCGCACCCCCATTTTTATTCCCCTGTGAGTGATCTAACTTGATGCCCGAAGTTTTGAAAATCCAAGTTGACCGTAACCATCAGTGACAACAGTCATTGCGCTTGCAAAAAAACCTCACCCCCACCCCTAATAGAACGTAAGTGTCGCCCCTTGCCATGCTTTCCCCTTCTTCCACCTCTCTTCACTCTTTACTCCTCTCTAAAAAGGATAAAAAGGGTGGTTTTGGGAGGAAATAAGGGAGAGAGAGAGAACCGGGCAAGGAGGCAGAATAGTATCAGGAGTGCTTTAGCCAGTTAAGGTACCAAGGCATCTTTCCCCTCTGTGGAAATTTATGGACTATACAAGATAGTGTGGACTGATGAGCATATTATGCAACTATAGTTTGGTATAGTCCACAAATTTCCACTAAAGGGAAAAATGCCTCCGTAGCTTAACTGGCTAAAGCACAAGATCGGAAATCAAGGGATCAGTGTTTGAATCCCGGTCAAGGCGAATGATTTTTTTCTCTGTGGAATTTTCGCACACTTTGTGGATTGCGGGTTACTCCGTATAGTTATCACCATGGCTAGTCCCGGTATGCTTAAATTAGTACCAGGAGGCTGAACACTGGTGTTTCTCTGGAAATTGTGGGCTGACAAGGCTGGGGAGAGGAGAAAGACGGCTCGTAAACTCTGCACCCAGAGACTGTGCCAAGCTGTCTGAGCAGAGTCCAGCATACTGCCACAAACCATCACTAGATGCAGTCAGCAACATAGAAGAGAAGTTTGAGCATTTTAATTTTTGTCTTGTGACCCCCACTTGTGAATATGGTGTAATACTTATTGTGCTCTAATCCAGTGACCAAGATTACATATCATTTGTTTTCCCCTTACCCCCCTTTTTTGTCCCTTACATATAATTACAGTGTTTATGAGTGTATGTGCTGGCACATGGGATTTTACACTTGTCCTTCATGAGCCATGCATCTCTAACCGTCCAACTTTTGAGTTCCCCTTTGATCATAGTATCCTAATGAGGGGATTACAATATTGAGTTACTTTCCAGTAATGACAAGGTTAATGAGTGATTTGATTTTATTCTTTTTATTTGTCTACTGTTATGGCAGTTCGTTGGTACAATGTTTTATCATGAATTGCAGTTCTGTCATATTTCAGTCACATTTGAGTGATTTTCTTATTTATATTTACTATTAAGTCTACTTTTAACTGGAAGCTCATCAAGTTATGCTGAAAATTCTCAATTGTACACCCATCCACCCTCATACCCTTGTGAGGGTCATTGTCTGTACCTGTTTGTCCATGCTGCACACAAATCAATTTCAGGTGAGGGAGGTGTTACCACAGAAACCATGCGAAAGAGGTGGTAGTTGATGGGGTTTAAGAGGAATTTGAATACATTATGGACAAAGAGTAATATGTTAATGATATGTTGTAGTGTTAAAGGCACTTTGGAAGGTAATTTTAAAAATAACTATCAGCAAGAGGAAATTCGTGCATGAATATTATGGTGTGGTGTCTTTCAGTAGTACAAATGTGTGCAGTGTTTTAGCCTAGGGCCAGAATTATTATTTTTCCTGCATGATAACAATTATCTACCAAACGAAGTGGTTCTTCAAATCTGGAAAGTAAACATGTCTTAGTAAAATTAAGAACTTCCACCATATCGTGCCCAACATCATGCATGATAAAAATGTCTTTATTACAAAGAAAGTAAGCAAGAAAAATCAGTGGGCAAGATTATGGCTACCATCTTGTGGGATGGAAAAGGTGTCCTGCTGGTTAAGATAATGCCCTAGGGCACAAAAATCAACTCCAAGAAGTACTGTGAGACTGTCTGCAAACTTTGAAGGGCTATCCATAACAAATGACATGGTAGGTTGACAAAAGGCATTCAATTGCACCGGGACAATGCATGTCCAATTGTGTGCCCTCAAAACAACTTCACTCATTGAGTAATTTGAATGGAATGTGATCGATCACCCAATGTACAGTTCAGACATTGCCCCCTGAGACTATCATCTCTTTCAGGCCCCTAAAAAATAATTGGGAGGGTAAAAATCTGTAAACAACAATGTAGTTCAAGAAGTGGTTCTTTCCTAGCAATGGGAAGGCATTCAAGGAGGGAATACTAAAGTTCGTCTCGCAGTTGCAGAAAGTCATCAAGCACGAGGGTGACTACATCGAAAAATAGCTGAATGTTCAACCATGGTTTCTAACCATTTAATAAACATTAGCAATATAACTCATCAACTATGGAAAAAATATTTGATGGCCTCATATGCCCCTTGTATTTAATTGCAATTGTAATTTTCTGTTAGATGATTTAACTATTAACGTTTAACTCGTTTTAGTTTGCCATGTACATTCTCATTTCCCACATTCTTTCTGGACATTTTTCTCTCTTATTTTTTGGCTGATTAATTATTTACAAATGTCACTAAGCCAGTGTAAAATTGAGATTTTTTTATGTTTTGTTCCAGGCCAGATTATAAAAAGTTGTCTGTATTGGGGGAGAGATTTCCAAATGTGAATATGATTGCATTGACTGCCACTGCAACACCTCGTGTACGTGTTGATATACTTCATCAATTGGGGATGAAGAGCCCGAAATGGTATGCTTTTCACTTTCATTATAGTCTCTAATCATCTTTAGTTAATATTCATATTCATGAAGTACAATATTATCAGCTCGTTTAGCTATTCCTAGATCTCCTAAAATGGTGGGGAAGTCAGAATTGTGAAGATCAAACTCATTAAAACAGCTCCTGGTAATTGATTTCATAACTCAATTTGAAAAGTAAGAACACT
Organism: Ischnura elegans; assembly: GCF_921293095.1. NCBI lineage: Eukaryota > Metazoa > Arthropoda > Insecta > Odonata > Coenagrionidae > Ischnura > Ischnura elegans. The sequence continues at coordinate 69,564,077 of NC_060249.1, read as the reverse complement.
GTAGCTGTAGCATTCTAAGTTGACTTGTATTTCATTTCATCGCTGATATTCTTTTACAGGTTTTTGTGTAGTTTCAACAGACCTAACTTACAGTATAAAGTTCTTCCCAAGAAAGGAAAGTTAATAACCAAGGAAATAGCTGAGCTGATCAAATCACAGTTCAGGATGAAATCTGGAATTGTGTACTGTCTTTCTCGAAATGAATGTGATCAAGTAGCCAAAGATTTGTCATCTGCTGGTGTCAAAGCTTTGTCCTACCATGCTGGATTGACCGATTCACAGAGAGCCCAAGTCCAACATGCGTGGATTAATGATCAGTTCAAGGTCAGATTATTATTTCTTTTTTAAGGTTAGTGCATGGTGGTCACCCACTAATGAAAACTCAGGAAAAACATGGGAATTAGAAACCACAGTCACCCAACCCAAAAGGTGGGTTGATGGAGTGTGCCATTGAAAGTTGCGCTGAAGTTACAAAACAAAAGTGCAGCAAGGCTTCAATTATCCATCTTACAATCAGTGGAAGAGAAGTCCAAATGGGTCATTTAAATACAGTAAAACCTTGATTTTATGCATTATAAGGGACCAAAATATGGGCACTGAAGCGTGTAAAATCAAGATTTGGTGTTGAGGATATGTAGGTATGTAAGTACGATATGTAGGATAATACTTTCGCTTTATTTTTAGGATACTAAGTCCTGAACTATTTTCTTAAGTTTGGTAATTTTTATTTAATAAAATGTTTTGTAGCTACTAGATTTCATGCATCAAATCCATACCTTGGTAGCTCATTAATTTTATTTAACAATCCTTTTTATAATCTGAGGCTGAAAATTCATTTCTCTTTGAGTTTTAATGTATGTATAAACAAGCATTTTATCTAACTGCATACGTACATAGCTCTAGTATGATTATCTGGCCATCCATTTCTTAAAAAACCCTTTGTAGCAGGTACTAGGTCAATCATAAAAAATTCTGCCAAATCTTTTCTAGCTTGGATAATGTCTTAAAACAGAAAACACTGATATTATGGATGGCCTAGTATAGTATGTAGTGAAATAAAATGGTTACTTACCAAACAGCAACCACCTGACCACTCTGATAGGAATATATGTTGTAAATTAAGTGGCTAAATGTCATTAGATTCTTGAAGTCGGCTGAGGAGTTGTATTCAAAACTTTGGATGAACCGGAGAACTTGGCACTCCCTGAAAAATATTTGAGTATTTCTACCAGAAAGCTAATCATGAAGGTTGGATAAGATGTACAAATGGACATACATCTTAAAAAATATCTGTTGATGTATTTTCCTTAACAGTATTCTTGCACTCTACAAAAATAATGGGTGAAAATTAAGTTGTTTTTTTCAAAAGTTGCAGGAAAAATTTTCTTTCAAAACATTTTGTCACTGGATTTTGGGTTTTGCTACACCTTGTAGTGATGAACTCCTGATCTTCTCTTTCAGGTCGTTTGCGCCACCATAGCATTTGGCATGGGAATAGATAAAGCTGATGTACGGTTTGTCATTCATTATTCTCTGCCAAAATCAATTGAAGGTTACTACCAAGAATCTGGAAGAGCAGGGAGGGATGGAGAAAAGGCTGTCTGCATTTTATATTATTCATACAAGGATTATCATCGTATTCGCAGGATGATTGACAGTAAGTCAGTCATTTTCCTTTGTTGTGAACCCTTAGGCTTATCTCTGACTTGGCTGATTAAACCAAGAATTGATTGCTTTATGGTTGATTTAACAAAAACTGCTTAAGCAATACATAGCTAAAATAAGAAGGCATTGAAATATTTGCAGCTGTGATGAATTTTATTCCAAAAGGCCAAAGTCCGTAGTCGTCAGTACTGTGGTAATGTTTCTCAACAGTAGTTAAGAGAACTGGTGTTCAAGTCTTGCACGAGGAAGATTTTTTTTGCTTCAACCCTTTTAAGTATATTTTACTGGAAGGTTTCAAAGTACCAATCTATGAAGGGGCGAATCCAGGATTTCTTTCTGGGGGGGGGGGGGAAAGCAAGGCCGTATCCAGGATTTTGTTCTGGGGGGGCACAAGGATACCTCGTAATACAAAACGAGCGCAATGATAATGGAACCGTAATAAAATCTTGCATATTTTTTAAGGGTCTGGAGGGGGTAGGGCACATGCCCCCATTTCCCCCCCCCCCCTCCTAGATCTGCCTATGAATCTGTGTATGGTTTTTCCTCAAAACTATTTTTGTGCAAGAAATTCATTTCTGTGATCGTACAGTACTACTATTCTTCCTTTTTTTCCATGCAGAGGCAGCCTTTGAATTATGTTAAATCCGCATCTTAACAAGACACATTTATGCCTTTTTCTACTCTTGTTCTTCTTTTTTGCAGCCTTCAATAAAAGGGAAGGAGGAAAAAAATCTTCCTTGAGCATAACTTGAACTCTGGCTTTGAGGTAATGATACCTGACTATAGTGAGGGTGCTCCCCTTTATATACTGTTGGGTATAGTAACCTCTGGACTACTGACAACTATGAAGTTCATTCTTTCAGAAGGGAATTCAGTACAGCTGCAAATTTTTATATGCTTGTTTAAAACTATTGGTTATACAAAATGTGTCTGAAAAGTATCCGACCTGTATTCATATCTTCGTCCCAGAGTGCTCGAGATGGCTATAAGAAGTATCAGTGTAAACAGTAGTCTTCAAGACGTCCCTGAATGCCATCGTTATCAGTCAGACACCAAGGGTCGCATGCAGCAAGTGTTTATGTCCAACATGTTTTTTCTGTTTCATGTTTCATCGCAATTGTTTATCATTGAAAATAGCACAAAGAACAGATCAACAAATTTGCATCAAATTTTGCTTCAATCTCTGCAAAAGTTGTACAGAGACAATGGAAATGATATAGAAGGCCTTTGGGGATGAAAGTATGGACATAAAACAAGTAAAAGATGGGTATAGATGGTTTAAAAATTGCTGCACATCTGTTAATAGTGACCCTCATTCTGGCCGACCTTGACATGGCCGAGGGAGCCACGTCAATGCTGATTATGTACTATTTTTTTCAATTGTGAGGATTTTTTTTGCCCTACGAATTTGATCCAAGAGATCAGATGACCAACAGCAAACATTACGTTGAAGTTCTGTAAAGATTGTATGATGTCGTTAGATGAAAACAACTGCGTTTCTGGTCTAGCGCTGACTGGCTTCTTCTCCATGGTAGCAAGCCAGCACATTCATTGTACTGAATGCAGGAATTTTTAGCGAAATATACATGGTACAGCTTTGCCAGCCTCTGTACAGTCCTGACAAAGCTCTGTGTGGCTTTTGTATGTTCACAAAATTGAAAATGGCACTCAATGGAAAGCAGTTTGAAGTCGTCGAGACGCAATTCAGGGTAATTCAATGCGCGAGTTAAGAGCCATTCCAAAGTCTGCGTGCAAAGACTGCTTTAATATGTTGACACACCACTGGGAGCATGTGGTGCAATCAAATGAGGACTAATTCGAAGGATGTCACAGCCCGAATGATAAAAATAGCACCAATGCAGATATATAAACATAGTTCGGATACTTTTCGGACACACCTCGTATAATCTCATAAGTGGGGTTATTGTTTTACAGTAACTGATGGACTGAAAATCTACAAAGTTTGATTGAATTTGAGATGGAAAATGTAGACACTTCCCTTGTTTGTTAGATGCAGATTTTTATTAATTTTGGAGGGTGTTCCTCTTGGTAAAGATTCTAATTATTTCTATTAAGATTTGATGGGAAACTTATAAACACTTATACAATTTTTTTCTCGGTGAATTTCTAGCATTTTTATTTTTATTACTTATACCTTTGAAGTTTGAAGTTTAGAAAAGTTTATATAATGCACTTATAAATAAATAATGTCATATGACCTTATGAAATTATCGTATATATTATGTTTCATCTTAATTTTAAAATGTTGAGTATTCTTTTATGTAATATTTATATTGACTTTCCTCTCTTTATTTACTAAAACTGTGTTGTTTTATTTAGTGGACCGCTCTAACTATGAGGCAAACAAAACGCACATGGCCAATCTCTGGAATATTGTTGCCTTCTGCGAAAACAAAGTAGATTGTCGCAGGACTCAGCAACTCAACTATTTTGGAGAAAACTTCGATAGAGCACAATGTAGAGCAATTCCCTCCACAGTCTGTGATAATTGTTTGCAGCAGGTAATTTTACATTATTTTGAATTTGAATTTTTATCTTTTTTACAACTTTGTGAAAATATTAGTATATTTTTACCAGAAACAGAATTTTAATTTCTCATTAATCCTTTCAATTAAGCCAGTCCAGTCCACAGGGTAGCTAATTTATCTAAGGTATTAATACTGCATTGTGTATGTATATGTATTTATATAAGTTTCATGGTTACTTATTCAGTATTTAAATTGGTAGAGCTCTCTTTATTGGGATGAAGTTATTTTGGTTTAACTTCAAATCTCTTAGTAAAACTTATTAATATGTACAACCTATGTACCTATCTAGTTTTAACATATGTATAAATTATTTTATTTACATCAGAAAAAAATGTTATGGATATTCATGCATTTTGCCTCTAACCTATTTATAGATATGAGTGATATGTATTCTTCATGTGCTCACTCCCTCAAGGAAAAAATCACTTTTGCGTGACAAGTCGTATTTTGTCTTGGTTTCCTGTCTTAATACATGTTTAGAATTTACTTTATAATTTTGAAGTCCACACTTTTCCATAAACCTCTAGTTAAAATCACTTGCATCACAAATATATTGTAGTTCTATTCCAGTCTAAAGAAATCCACAAAATTTGATTCTGTCATTGTTCAACCCAAAAGATGGGATGGGTGGGTGAGTGATTGAGTCACCATGGAATTAGCCAAATAGCATTTGAAGTTAACATGTTCAAGTTAGGGGGGAGTTCTTTTCTCAGGTTCCCCTTATACTTAGGGGGATTTTATGTGGAGGTGTCTGAAGGTTTTACCCGGGATTTGAACTTGGTATCCTACTATCAATAGGCCACCACTCATGAAGCCATGGGCCACCACGCTCCCCTCTTTTACTATGTTCCTTTGCGTGTGTGCTCCCTATTTACTATTATTGTGTTGCAAATGCATCAATTCCTCTTGATGGGTTTGAAAATATTTCTCTATTGTAGGAAGAATATGTTTTTACTGATGTGACTCAGGAATGTATAGAAATTGCTAAAGCAGTGCAACAGATCTGTGGTGGAGGAAATAAGTGGGGAAGTAATTTCACCCTCCTTCACTTTGTGGACCTCTTCAAAGGTGCTGACACAAAGAAGATGAAGGAAACAGGTAATCTACTATTCTTTATTCAGATGTTTCATCTACGAATAACAAAAATTTTGAATTACATTGCGTTCAAACTCCCCAAATGTCCTTTACTAAGATCCATCTTAGTAAGAGGCATTTATTCACTCAGTGATTCAGCATTAAGGTTGTTTTGAGTAGGTGAGGGAAGAGCAAGACAAGTGAAAGTAATGAGTTATCTTAAAACAGCAATTATGAAATAACAAACCTGGTTGAAAATCCAAGAGAAATGCATCATCATAATAGTATGCTGTGAAGGACATAAATTAAGGAATGACATTGTGACAATCTTTGGCTTCATCTGCCTGTAAAGTTTCTTTTCTCCATTCAGTGAATTAAGTTGAGTTAATCCATCTCTTATGTTGTCACTGAAGCTATATTATCTGAACTTCATTTGATTTAGCAGAATGTAACTTGCTGCACCTTTTTGCAACTAGCCATAATTTTCATTTATAAATATCGTTGTTTCTGGGATTATTTGTGAGGATGTTTTATGCCACTTTTCTGTTGGCAATTTTCATGACTTGATATGGCATAAGTGAACTGAGCAAACTGATGCATTGGGCTTATTTTTTTCTCTTTTCGATATTCATGTAAATACTGATTTTACGAGGTACATCTTTTGGAATTTGTTTGACATGCTTAATTAAAATTTGAAGCTGATCCTGGAGGCATCGCACCCTCTATGCATTCGATTAGTCCTCAAAATTATCCCAAATAACAAGTGTTATGTTATAACTGTAAATGTGTTGTGGGGTGAATTATATTATATATGCTGTTGTAATGTTTGCCACAAGTGCTTCTGGATATGAACAAAGGTGAACAGTTTTCCTTTAACTTTTCAGGGCACCTTCACCAATCCCTCCATGGTTTAGGCAAGCATTGGCAACGTTCTGATATTGAGAGACTTATGAGGAAACTTGTGATGGATGAATATTTGCAGGAAAACATGGTAATACATAAAGAAGATATTCCTGTTGCGTATCTGAAACCAGGGCCACGCATTCAACAGCTCCTTCGTGGAAATGAAAGGGTATGATTTGTTTTTTTATAAATGTCATTACGATGAAAAGTAAAGAAAACTTTGTAATTCCACATAAATATTTAATATACAACCTAGGTTTCGACATGGCACGTCATCATGATGTGGGTGCTAGATTTCATACTAAGTTTGTATTTGGAAAGGTTTTTTTGATACTCTGGAATTTCATATAATGTGGATATCATGTGGGGTGCTACGTATATTTATGCGATTCTAATGCATTAAATCTCTGGAATTAATGAACCTGATGAGAAGCTGTTGTTGCTTGGATAAATCCCTTCTATGTTGAAAAAAAATGTAATTGGCTGTTTCAATGCGTAATTTCTTTGAAGACCATGTTCTATGGTATAACATAACATATGTTGAGTTTTTGGGATGTAGGGAATGAATAGGGCCCAAAATTACTGGAAGGGAGGCTTGTGTCAGTTGAGTGGAGAAAAATAGTACATATACGAGAGTGAACCCAGACGGCACAGAACCCTCCGTATCTAATTCGTATGTACATAGTACCCATTGACTACGGGGATACTATGCCGCTCCGTCGCTTTTCGTCAATGGATAATTTCCATTCGCGGCCTGTCGACGAAGCGCGTACGCAGCATGTGAATGTCCGCTATGAAGCATGTACGATAGGATACGAAGCGCGCAGGAACACAGCACTCAGGCTAATCTCAATCGATTGGGTCGAAAATTAGATATATCGTAACTCGCACGATCGAAAAATGTATCGAACGCAACACAATCGATAGCTACCAACCGTAGCGAGAATGTTATGAATCATTATGAATTGTAAGTTCTCAATAGGTAAATAATACTATATCATGAATTCTAATTACCATGATACAGTACTATTTACCTATTGAGAACTTACAAAACTTATTCGGCCACTTAAATAACTGCGAAAAATGAGATTCTCAAGGCTAATTCACGCATCCCCAGCATCCAGCATTCTTAAGTGGCTTAAGTATACTTACTTGGAAACCTTGAGATGTTAATAAGAGTAAATTCTTATTAATTTTGACACTAAATAAGACATCACATAGCCCACGAGCATTAAAAAGCTTACCCTAAAGCCTAACGAAATAAAATTTTTAAATAAAAATTGCCGATGAAACAGGATTGCTGACACATCTGCTATTAGTATGATCGAATTCATCAAAATGCAAGCAAAAATTAACGTATAGTTCAGTCTCAGCCACTAAAACTTACCCATATCAGGCGCTAAAGTATTTGAAAAATTATTTGGGATGAGTAAAAGTCTCTAGGTCACTGCAGTAAATGTATCAACCTATTAAAAATATGAAAGTCCTGCCAAATCACCAGCATAAACACTTGTAAAATAAAACATGTTATCTCTTAGATCACACCTCCGATTTTATACTTACTTTGCATGAAGTCACCACCACAAGAAATTTTAAAGAGGCAGGAAAGAAAAAACCCACAGAAATACAATATATATATTATGTATTTTCTGTTGTCAACCACAATAATATTTCCAATTTTCTCTTCTATCCCACATCTAATTTAGCGAAACAATTACTCTTATTCTCTTTCGAATAGAAAATTATTTAAAAGAGGACTGGTCGATACATAAAAAATATCTTCAATACTTTCTCCGATGAACGTCCACTATCACAGCATCAACTTGTACAAATCAAATCCACAAATATGTCACTTCTGCCACAATGTCTGTCTTCTTGGCGACAGGTAACAGTGAAGCAATGGTACCTTCCTCCAATCTGGGCACCTTCAAGTCAGCAAGAATTTTCTCCTCGTCTTCTCGTCCAAGGCCACAGATATACATTTTCTGATATCACAAGGTGCGATGTGAAGCTCACACACCTAAAATTAATAAATAATAATATACCATGTAACTTATTAGGTCAAATCATTTCCAATTTTTGGTATTTCTGCATGAGAAATCAAATTACTAGGCTCGTAAATATAGTAAATATTTGTATGCCTGATATTTTTATTGTTTTAAACTATAGCATAAGATAATTTGAAATGATGAAAGCCCACGTGTAATACACCATAGGGCAAGCTAAGAAGCAATATTCGATCCTATAAACTTGGCAGCTTATTCCTAGTTTCTCCTTTAACCACACGTTTACCGAATGAATTAATACAAAAAAGACAACTAAAATGCAAGAATTTTCAAAAGAATTGCTGCTACAATATTTTGAATCACCATTTTTAGTACTGAATAGTACTATAGTACTTCAGTACTGAATAGTTCGGGATGTTGATGCATCAACATCCCGAAGCCACTTCTAACTTAAAATTACATCCAAATAATTACAGCGAGAAAGAGTACATACCTCACAGTTTTTCGTAGGGGTGAAATGTCTTCATCTTATCGCCCAAATGCACTTCTTCTTCAACTCAGGATCTTTTGGAAAGCTAAAAACTTGAACCATGTCCCGGAGTTTCCATTACATCCCGACAATACACACACGAAAGGCATTTTTAACAAAAATATCTCACAAACACGTTTCTGAAGCCCAGTGAATGAAATTAAAGAATAAGTGAAACTTCACCATTACCAGACACTCTATTTTTCACAAACTTAACCACAAAAATCCCTGAAATGTGGTGAGACGTGACGTAAGCGATGCGATCTCCAACGGCTTGTGCCAGCTTGTGAAGGCATGTGATCTTTCTAGGAGGATATGGCACGATGGCACCACCCGCGAAAGAAAATAGTCCCAGACCGAATACAGTTTTATCGATGAGATACAATTTTATCGATGCATATAAATTTGCCAGTCCTCTTGCATCTTTTTTCGTCATTAAAGGAAATAAAGAAACAAAACCTTTTTAGTAACTTCCTAAGCGCGATTTTTGTATCTTGATGGTCCACCCTCGTATTCAGGTACGAAAACTTCCTGTGCCGTCTGGGAAGGGACATGAGGAAAAAAAAATTTCTTTACGTTTTATTTATTTAATTAACATTAATTTAAATTTAATTTACGTTACTGTTGTGGAAAAGTTATGCCAAAATTAGGAAGTAAATTCTACTTGGGAATGGGGTATTCAACCTCGTAAACTTTTGCTGGACAAGTTATGTTGATTAGGAAAATGTTCCATATAAATCTGCCTTAACAAGCACATATTCTGTATTAGTAATGATATGCAGAGCTTTTAAATACAAAACAGATTTGAGCCCATTCATTCTGGAGTATTTTCTGCAGATGTTAATATAATTTTTACGTGTTTATTTCGAAGTATTAACTGCATTAATGTACGCACCAATATTTTTCACAAACACAAAAGGAGGGAATTCACTCCAAAAATTCATCCAGCTTGATCCTAGTCTAGTCAAATGATTTTTGCAGCTAATTTCCTTCTTTGAAATTTGTTTTTTGGTCTTTGTCCCCATTGTTGTGAATGTGCTCTACACCATTTTTTTTAGCTTTTCTTTTCTAATGTTTTTTAGTGGTCTATGAATTGTATGAAAATTTTCAAGTATGTATTTTGTCTCTAATTGAAGAAAATTGTTGCGATAATTAAGTTTATGAGTTTTGAGATCTAATCTATTTAGTACCCTTTCGACCAAGATTGTGCCAGACAGAATTACCCAAAAGCCTGAAGTTATCTAATTCAGTTGAAAAATGATCAAATGCATAATTAGATTGAAAATGCTTTGTTGCATGGATAGTGTCGCTAATGTCAATGTTATTGCTAACAAATATTCTTCTTTCATCTGTCTAGATAATGTTTCCAATGAAATCCTCTTCTAAGAAGGGTGATAATGCTAGGAGAAATTCTGTGAATGGTACAGGAACTCCCGAAATATCAGCGGAATTAAAAGCTCTTCAAGAAAGCTGTTACGAAGATTTAATGAATATTATGAGGGGTTTTGGTGAATCATTGGGAGTGAACAGCAACAGTCTCATGAACATACAGGTTTGTTCTTACATATTTTCAATTTTTTTTTTCTAAATGCATAATGTACTCAATTACTTCAAGAACTGTTTTTGGAATTGTCTTTATTTACTAAAAAAATAGTTCTTTCTCAAGAATCTGTTTTCATTTGGTGCTCACTGGTTAGCTTCCCAGATTTTTAGCATAGTGTGGCATAATGTGATTACTTAACAAAATAATAATGCAATAAGTATTTAGTTTTAATATCTAAAATTAAGGGTATGAATTTGCCAATACAAGAAGTTAAGTCAAATAAGACTACAATGAAGTCTCTCTCCTAGTGAGACAAAACCGATTTTTAGACAAAACTTGCTTTTTGGGCAGTCTTAGTGAAGTATCAATTACATATACCATTGTGAAGTCAGGAACTGTTCAGCGTTTCATACGTTTTTCCTTCCTGGGGGCAGTGAAATGTTTTCTGCTCCAGCCAGGATGCCAGCGCAGGAAGATCAGTTCATCAGTATTGTGACTTAACTTAAAACTGCAATCCAGTGTTGCATTCTGTAGGATAACTGCACTTTACATTGCCTTGCTAAAGTTTTTCAACTTACGAATAAGATCTAAGAATGCATCTTGTGCGCATGTGGAGGACTTACTGTATTGAGACTAAAAATCAGTTTTGTCTCACTAGGAGAGATGCTTCATTGTAGTCTTATTTGTCTTAAGTAACTTCTGGGGTTGGCAAATTCATACATGTTATTTTAGATATTAAAAATCAATACTTATTACCTCAATATTTTGTTTAGTAATCACAATACAGGAGTGGTTACAGGACAGTATTGTAATTGTTAATACAGCATATTTATCATAAATATGGGATTCAGTGAATCTACAGTATTCTGTTGTGAAATGCCTTTGTGTAAATGCTGTATGTATGTATTCATTTAGATCTTTTCTGTACTGTTCATTCTTCAGAAATACAATAATGATTGATAACTTGTATTGCTTATTTGAACAGATAGTGTGGAGTAAAAGAGAATCTCTGAGATGTTCCTCCCATTAATTTGCAGTTTTCTGTCATATTTTATCAATTTAGGCAATAAGGATAATGTCCCAGAGATTACCAGAAACAGAAGAAGAAATGCTGAGAATTCCACACGTTACACATGCAAACTTTGAGAAATATGGGAAGCCTCTCCTGGAAGTAACCATTCAGTATGCAACTCAGAAACTCTGTAAGTTTAAACTATACTACCAGTATTTAATGACCCTTTGAAAATATTATTTATGTGCTATTTACCGGACGCACAGTTACAGAACGCTCCATGAACAGCTGAACACCTCATGAACAGCTGGGAAACGCCTGCTGAACAGCTTATTGGAACGGTTCGTCACGGTTCAATGGGCCAAAATACAGTCCGTGAACGGTTCCCGAACAGTTCATGAACACTTAGTGAACAGGTTCTGAACGCTTCGTTCAATGCTTCTTGAACAGTTCATTTTCACCAGGGCCCTCATTTTCTCAAGTATTTTTGTCAAAATAGTGGAGGCATACAGTTGATCCCTACTTTATGATTGTTCAACTCATCATGGATTTGTCCTACAATCTGAGCTGGTATTATGTGCACTTTCTAAAATTTCAAATTTTGTCAATTTTTTTACAGCAGTACATTGCCATCAATTACATAATTATGCATCTTATTTTTTAAAGAAAAACATGTTATGACATGGTAGTACATATTTATTTTGGCTGATAATTTTTGACCTGATTCCTCATCTGCAAAAAAAAATTCAGCTTAAGATGTAATTCACTTCACTATTCTCCTCCGTAAGGGATTAATATTGTAAAGCGAGTATCTACTCTATTCTTATTTTCTAGTATTCAGTGGAATGTGGGGTTTAACCCTATCAATGCGTCTCCGGGAGATGATAAATATGCTGGCAGCAGAAAGTTTTTTTGTACAAAACAGTTATTTCTGCATAATTTAGGCATAATATGATAATTTTATTCTTATTATACCCATTTTTGCTGAAAAATCAATATTTTTCGTTTTGACATTTATGGATGTCATCAGTGTCGAATGATGACTTCTGTGTTATGTAACCCACATTGCCAAACCCGCTTTTCTATCTCTTGATGAAATTTTTTCAGTAAATTCAAGTCATTAGATACATTTATGTGAATTAGTTATTCGGAATTAAAAGATATTGGGTTGATTTATTTCAAGAGCTTTAAAGCCCAGTACTTTTGTTGTTTTTATCCAGAAATCGATAATCTGAGTGCTTTTCGAAGGAATGCTTTACTACAACTGACGTTTATGAAGCGTTGACAATACTTTTTTTGTATTCGTTTTGCAAGTATGCTCAAGGAATTAAAAATAATCATTGTTATGGAAAATGTTGCTAACTTACAGTAATCTTTTGGAAGTGTGGATATTAATAATAGTTTGGTAGAAGAAATTTTGAAATTTAAGAAAAAAAGAATTAAACATTGCTAGTTCCACAATAATTTTTTCACTTACGATCGAAGTTGATACAGTGTATCATCTTCTGGCATTCTTACTGTACTCTGAATTAGCAAAAGGGATATTTTTCTTATTTCAAGTGTGGATAAATTATTGTGAAACTGGCAAAGTTTTATTTTTTCCGAATAGTCGTGGAGTTCCTCGAGTAACTCTTCAAACCTGAATTTTGCTGAATATTTATTTATTTTATTTATTTTTTTATTTTAAAGAAATATAACCACATACAGCATATGCCATTTTATAGTGGCCAGGTAACAATACATAAATTAGAGGACGAAGACGCAATATAACATGTAGAAAACAATATTTATATTTACAAAAACAAAAGGACAACAAGAAACTGCAGTGACAGACTACTTCGGTGACAGATAGGATAGGGAGAGGCTTATGAAGGATTTCAATGGAAGTGCAAAGGGGTCGATGTGTGGAGGGAGTGAGTTCAACACAGAAGTAATGCGGTAGAAAAACGAACGTTTAGTGAGTGAAAGTCTAGGAATGGGCATGTGGATTAGGGGATGAGAACGGGTAGGGCGGGGTGGAACTTTAAAATTGATAAAAGAGAGCAATGCTGGGCAGTCGATGGTGGAATTGAGAATCTTATAAATAAGTTTTAAATCAGCTGTGAGCCTATGGGTAGTGAGATTAGGGATGAAGAGGGAGGAGAGAATATCATTAGTGGACATGTTGCGTAAATGCGGTATTCTATTTTTTACTATATTGGCAAAGAAATTGCTGACACAGTCCAGGGATGAGAGGTTGGTTTGTGAAGAGATAGACCAAATGGGACAAGAATAGGTAAGAATTGGAAGAATAATAGATGAAAAATAAGTTCGAAGTGCCTGGGGGTCTTTAATTTCAGTGAAACGGAACAGGAGTCCTAAGAGGGACATTGCTTTAGACTTGATGGATTGTATGTGTGGAGAAAAATTTAATTTATCATCAGTGATAATGCCTAGGTCCTTAGATGTTGATACACGTTTCAGCGAGTGATTAAAAATACTGTAGTCAAATTGATGAGTTATCTTCTTTAGGGAAATGGACATCACACTACATTTATCTGGGTTTAATGCAAGATTCCAGACATTACACCAATTCGATGTCTGACGTAAGGCATCTTGTAGGTCTTGGCAATCAGATGGTTTTTGAATTTCCTTGAACAATTTACAATCGTCAGCATAAAGGAGAGTTTGAGCTTGGGAAGAAGGTAGCAAAGAGGCAAGATCATCAATATACAAGTTAAACAGATAAGGACCAAGGACACTCCCCTGAGGAACCCCAGATGTCAGAGGAGACCAAGGAGAAGATGAGCCAGAAAGAATAACCCTTTGAGTTCGATTGTTGAGGAAGCTAGTTAGGAGACTTTTGAAATTACCAGAAATATTAAATCGTTCACCTAATTTGTGGAGGAGGAGGCTATGATTGATAGAGTCAAAAGCTTTGGAAAAATCCAGGAAAATGGTGTCTAACTGTGATTTATTATTAATGGAGTTAATGGCATTATGCTGAAAGACGGATAAGTTGGTCATGCATGAGCGACCCGGAAGAAAACCATGTTGATTATCAGAGAGATGAGGGGAGGTGAAGTAGTATAGTCGATTTAAGATTATTCTTTCACAAACAGAAGAGAGAACTGGAAGTAAGGAGATGGGTCTATAGTTTGATGCAACATTTTTTGGCCCGGATTTATGAATGGGGATAACATTAGCAGTTTTCCATTGTGGTGGAAAAATGCCAAGGGAAAAGCATCGGTTTAAAAGCAAAGTTAAAGGAATGGAGAGTGATTCAGCACAATGGTGAACAAATATCGGACTCAGGCCATCAGGGCCTGATGAACGTTGAAGGGGAATTTTGCGTAAATATTTAAGAACTTCAAGCGGGTCGGTTCGGATTTCAGAGAGGCAATTACTGGAAATGGGTGCAGGGAAGTGATCATGGGTGAGAGGTGGAGAAGAGAGGGGCGTCATGCATTCAGAGAAGAATTTGAGAAAGAGGGTCGTCCTGTTTTCTCCAACGGCATTAGCATTACCGTAAGAAACTATTTCAGGGATTCTAGGTTTACTGCGGCGGCGATTTACAAACGACCAAAATTTTCTTGGGTTGGTGGTAATGGATGAAGTGACATTCTGGGTGAACTCAGCATAGTCATGTTGAATGAGGACCTTTGAGTAGCGACGCAGGTCTTTGAATGAGCGAAGGGTATACTCGTTTGGGCAGGATTTGTAGAGGTACCATGCGCGGTTCTTATTTCCAAGAATACGCAAGGTCTCGGGCTTGAACCAGGAAGGAAATTTTCTGGTCCTGCGTTTTACCTTGGGCACACAGTCCTTAATGACACTTTCAATAACACTGTAGAGGTAGTCGACCGCTTCCTCAGGGGATAAAGACGATAGAACGCCCCAGGGGATGAGGTCGAGGCGGCGGTTGACGTCCTCCCAGCAAACTTTTGACCAGGCAGGGAGGGGAAACAAAGGACCATTGGGAGGTGCGCGGGTTGTCCGGGAACGGCAGAAACGGTACTCGGCATCGAGGGATTCGTGGTCAGAAGCAAAGATATTTCGCCCCGGTGTAATTTCTTCTGGAGGAAGAGACGAAATAAGGAAATCCAGTGTTGCCAAATCGCGAGTATGGTGAAGATTATATTGAGAGAGTTGAAGGCCAGCTATGAAATGGTCAAGAAAATAGCGATCGTGGACATTGAGCGGATGGCCACAATTTGGGGAGTCCCAACGGATTGATAGGTGAAAATTAGTGATGGGTCGGTTCGATTCCTCGATTCTTCGATTCCTCGATTCTCGGCCAAGAACCGGAATCGAAAACGAGTACTTGCCAAGGCGAAAAATCGATTCCGATTCCAGTAGTACTTCAAACAACAAAATACACGACCGCGTTTCCAACAGTCATTTGAATTTTCGCGCCACGTAGTTGTAATAACAAAACACATATCTTCTTGGGATGCGCGAGTACTCGAAAATTCAAGTCGATCGACTAGTTGGTACTCGACTCGAGCGTTTCGAATAGCATTACGAATGTCGAGTCGAGTAGTTAAGGTTACAGAGCTTTCGAGGCTAGTAGGTCCAGCAATCTGCCGACAGGAAGCGCTATCATGAAACTCATGTATTAGTGCAGTTTTTATAGCCGATAAGTCATTCTAATGCCTTGGCCTGGTAGTTTCAGCTTGCCGAATACACTATAGTTGTCGACGTGGGCGCCGAATACCTTTACGCCAGCCGCGGCGGCCGATCGTCTTCCTACCCCGCGCACTCTGGTCCGAAATCGGAAAAAGCTGGAATAAAGTCCAAAATGACCTTTTTGGGGATAGAGACTTGAAACTCAGCGTAAATACTCATAAATCATTACCAAATATTGATTTATATGCCATTTTACATACATACGAACCTTTAGTGAGATACAGAGGCCCAAATATGACCAATTTTTCAATGCCACGCGAGATATCGTTTTTCCTCAAAAATTCTTTGAATTTATCCAAGTGGTTTTGCGTTGGTATGAGTTTTGTGGAATAAAAAACACAATATTCCTTTGATCTGGTGCTTTGCCTGTACTTTCAATGACTTTTGAAGATTTTGGCTCTCATTTGTCTGGTTTTACAACGCAAAATGGCCGACCCGTTTTTCACGTGAAATTTGACGTAAAGTAGACATTATCTTTCGTTTACGAAAAATATAACTCGGAAAATTTGAACCACAACATAAAGTAGGGATTTCTAAAGAGTACTAAGTAGAAATCTTGAAAAAAAAAGTTTGCGACGAAGGAAATAAGAGCGATTTTTCAATCGCGCGTCAAGGCTGAGCTGCACGCTGCGGAACTTTAAGGCTCGGTAACTGAGGCCGATTTCTCAAGTTTTTTAAAACATTAGTCTTGAAAATCGTCATTTAAAGCATGGATAATCGTCTTCGTTGACTTAAAACACTAAAATGAGGATGTTAAAAAGGATTATGTAGAGATCGACTTGACCATTTAGCGCATTACTCGAGTGAAAATACTAAGGATTGGATATTTTTCGGAACCATCCCACGAGTAAGAAATATGCCTCGGGTATTGAAGTAAAGTGAAGAGATTATGTCATCATGCTTAAGAGAGAGAGAGAAATGAACTGTTTCCACGAAAGGCATCAACCGATACCCTTTTTCCCTTTCCACCTTCGCCGAGGTGAGCCGCGCGGTAGGGGGAGTTTTCACACCACAAGGCTCTTTTAGCCTTTTTTATTACTGCGTCCGTCCGATGTGCTATTCATTTGAAGCGTTTAGTTTCTTTCTTGAACTTAAAAAAAGCAAGAGATCTTAAGGTTAATTTAATGACGTGAGAAGTATAGCATTTTTTTTGGCTCTACAAAACTAAAGTTTAGTTTTATAGTTGTTCGCTTCGTCCACTTGAATTCCATGAAGATTCAAGATCAAAAAAATCGTTGAATTATTTTTAATAAAAATTCCAAAGTCTCAGAAATCTTGCAATTTTGGTGGGAAAGTACTGGCCCAATAACACACATGTGTAGCAAAAGGCAATTTTCTGCAGGCAGTAATACTGTAACACGGAGACGTCAAAACCTGCTGGCTGAGCATGCAGAATAATTGGTTTTTCTGCTTGAGAATTTGAAAGGGCCAAATATTACAAGATTCATATACGTAGTAGGTAATCTTTATTACAGCTATGAAAATTTCTGTACTCAGGGCTCTCCCTTGTAGTTTGGATATATATATAGTCGACATATTATGAGTGCCAATATTCTAAAGTAATACCTATCATGTAACACCACTTTTCAGGTATGTTCTGTTTTGAAATTTAGCTATTATATTTTAATTACATAGTAATGATATGAAAGATGCTTTTGTCAACTGACTCTTTCATAGAGTAATATTTTTAAAAGTGGTTTTCTTGTTGCCTGAAATTAAATGATATTTTTCTTGGAGCCTATGGCATCAGAATCGATGGAATCGGAATCGGTAGAATCGGAATCGAAATATCAGAATCGGAATCGGGATCGGAATCGATAAAATTTTGGAATCGACCCATCACTAGTGAAAATCTCCCAAAAGAATAACATCACCAAGCTTCACAGCACTAAGAACTGAGTCCAAACAATTTTCTAATATTATGATGTCAGATATTCATTTTGAAAATATGTATTGTTTCTTTTTTGTATTTAAAAATTTATTTTTGTTTCATTTTTGTGTTTAAAAATTCCTAATGATGCAAAAAATATAACAAATAATTAAGACTTTTCCTAATACCTGATATTATTACAGTTTAACACCAATGTGATGTACAGAATTAAATTAAGCAATGTAACTTGTACCAAGCAACCACCGACAATTTGACTGAAAAATTGTTGCTATGAGGGGTGCCCTATGACAGGGGTAGAGAGGTCTGGATAGATCACTTCTTTGAATACATGAAATAATTAAAATATTGAATGGCTGGATTGAAAAAATTGGGTAAATTCTTGATCTTGCAAATTGTTTCAAGGAGTAAGAGCCGAGTTTCTTGGAATATTTTTACCAGTTCACCAGAAATTTTACAGTTCATAGCATTTTTTTTATATTTTCACATTACAAAACATAAAATTACATATGCCACACAGGAAACGAATAGTGAGTGAAAAGGAAAGTGCACATAACACAGTAGTGATAATGCGCTACAAAAAATTATTTATCTCGAATTAGTGTACTTTAATATCATAAGTTTTTTATTCCTTCACTGGCAGAAGAAAGTGTTTGGAAATAGTATCCTTAAGACCTTGTAATTTCTTCTTCATAACTTCATTTTCAAACATGAATTTCAATTTAATAAAAGAATTTTTCATTTTCTCCCCTTAGAAATCAATAGTTCTCTTTGAAATATGGCTTTTTTCAACTAATTGACAGTGTTAGAAAATCGTAAAATCGTCCATGCTTTTATGATTGCATGCCTTGACAGACATACCTAACTTTGTCATGTGCTGGTTCTTGGAGCATCTCAGCCAGGTTGGCTTACCAACCACCAGCAGTGATTCTTTTCCTCCGATCACATTGAAGCAAACTGTTAATCGTTCTATTATATCTTCTCACTTTTCCAGTGATTTAGATGGCTGAGAACAGGATATAGCCCATTTGCTTTCATGTTGAAAATATGGGAATGTTTTCAGGAATTTACTATTAGTTTTATTCTTGGCTTCCAATCACAACACACTGTATTGCTCAAATCACCATGTTCACTTGAGATTCCCCCGAAAGTGATAGAATGCTGTCAGTAACATCTTTTAACCTAGTCATTTCTAGCAATGAAATATTCATCTTGTTACCAGTAATTTCCAACGTCTTTACCTTTATTTTTGCACCACTAACTAGAATATTGTTTTTATCTGAAAAGCTGAAACCACTCAAAAACTGACAAATTATCCTTTCAGATTTTTCCTGTCGCTTTATCCTTAGTTCACCATTCTGATTACTGTTATGCCACACCTAAAATTATACCCTTAGATTTTCAAATGCTGTTTATTTGTGATTACTCCAACTTAAACTTGCTGGCCTTCTATTAAGCTCTTCTATCTCATTTCTCAGCTACTTCAACCATTTCCTCTTAACACATTCAATGCTGAGAAAATTTATCATAACACACGGCCACGCAGAAAAAATATTTTGCGATAATATCAGATATTATGTCTTCCTTAATCGTATACAATCATACATAGTTCAAAATTATTAAAATTTGCACTATTAATAAAGAAAATATTAAGTATTATAATAAATGTATTATAATAAAAAGAAGGCAAAAAATCTGCTGCAAGCAAACGACTGGTATCCAGCCACAGGAGAAGACACACTGAGACGCTGGGCACAATTGCAGGGTCTAGTAAAAGATGCGGAGGCAGATGGCGGGCCGAGAAACCTAACGGGACCGATGCCTTGTATTCAAGGCATCCATGTCCTAGGCTAGCGCGGGATGCCTTGAATTCAAGGCGTCCGCATTGAGTGTGTTAACTAACAGTGAGGCGTGTTCTATTTTTTATCTTTGACATAGAGCACTTTAACACTCAATACTAAATACGACAGCTGGAAAGCTACTGCACAGCACGCAAAACAACTGGCTGAATCATCTCTTAGGATTTGTTTACGTAGGGATGGAGTCTAAAGAACAGCTGGCAGTGAAATGCCGATCCAAAGGTATCCATCCAATCGCAATAGATTGACCAGAGTCAGTTCCACAAAAACTCTGACAAATGACGATTATATCAGCACCTTCTACTTTAACCCTTGGATACATATGTACCACCTATATACAGCTTAATGAATAATGGGGAGAGATAATTACTCCCAGCAAAACACCCTAAAAGAGATTCGTAGGATATTATGTATACGTATACAGTGAGTCCTTGTTCTACGTCACTCCATTTAACGTCATTTCGCGATAACGTCACGAAAATTTTGAGACCGTCATTCGTTTATCGCACCTTCGCTTCGCCATAACGTCAAGTCTTTTAAATTTCACGCGAAAAAAAAGGCGAAGCGGCGGGCATTGCAGGTTGCTCGTTTTGTGGGCGGTAATAGAGTCAGTCTAAGCAAAGTGTAAAACGGTGTGTTTATTCTTTACTGCGATTACGGTTTTGGCAAAAATTTCTGCAAAATGAATTCTTACGTAGGTGTGCAAGGTTTTACTTGACATAATGGTTTTCAGGAACCTAAAAAGTAGTGATGGGTCGATTCCAAAATTTTATCGATTCCGATCCCGATTCCGATTCTGACATTTCGATTCCGATTCTACCGATACCGATTCCATCGATTCTGATGCCATAGGCTCCAAGAAAAATATCACTTAATTCCAGGCAACAAGAAAACTACTTTTTTAAATATTACTCTGTGAAAGAGTCAGTTGACAAAAGAATCTTTCATATCATTGCTATGTAATTAAAATATAATAGCTAAATTTCAAAACAGAACATACCTGAAAAGTGGTATTACATGATAGGTATTACTTTAGAATATTGGCACTCATAATATGTCGACAATATATATATGTATATCCAAACTACAAGGGAGAGCCCTGAGTACAGGAATTTTCATAGCTGTAATAAAGATTACACACTACGTATATGAATCATGTAATATTTGGCCCTTTCAAATTCTCAAGCAGAAAATCCAATTATTCTACATGCTCAGCCAAATCTTTTGCAAGTTTTGACTTCTCCATGTTACAGTATTAATGCCTGCAGAAAATTGCCTTTTGCTACACATGTGTGTTATTGGGCAAGTACTTTCCCACCAAAATTGCAAGATTTTGGAGACTTTGGAATTTTTATTAAAAATTATATCAACGATTTGTTGGATCTTGAATCTTAAGGGAATTCAAGTGGACGAAGCGAACAACTATAGAACTGAACTTTATTTTTGTAGAGCCAAAAAAAATGCTATACTTCTCACGTCATTGAATCAACCTTAAAATCTCTTGCTTTTTTAAGTTCAAGAAAGAAACTAAACGCTGCAAATGAATATTACATCGGACGGATGCAGTAATAAAAAAGGCTAAAAGAGCCTTGTGGGGTGAAAACTCCCCCTACCGTGCGACTCTCCTCGGCGAGGGTGGAAAGGGAAAAGGGTATCGCTTGTTGCCTTTCACGGAAACAGTTCATTTTTCTCTCTCTTAAGCATGCTGACTTAATCTCTTCACTTTACTTCAATACCCGAGGCATATTTCTTACGCGCGGGATGGTTCCAAAAAATATCCAATCCTTAGTATTTTCACTCGAGTAATGCGCTAAATGGTCTAGTCGATCTATACGTAATCCTTTTTAACATCCTCAGTTTAGTGTTTTAAGTCAATGAAGACGATTATCCATGCTTTAAATGACGAATTTCAGGACTAATGTTTTAAAAAACTTAAAAATCGGCCCCAGTTACCGAGCCTCAGAGGTCCGCGGCGTGTAGGTCAGCCTTGACGCGCTATTGAAAAATCGTTCTTATTTCCTTCGTCGCAAACTTTTTTTTCAAGATTTCTACTTAGTACTCTTTAGAAATCCCTACTTTATGTTGTGGTTCAAATTTTCCGAGTTATATTTTTCGTAAACGAAAGATAATGTCTACTTAATGTCAAATTTCACGTGAAAAACGGGTCGGCCATTTTGCGTTGTAAAACCAGACAGATGAGAGCCAAAATCTTCAAAAGTCATTGAAAGTATAGGCAAAGCACCA
This sequence comes from Ischnura elegans, assembly GCF_921293095.1. Taxonomy (NCBI): domain Eukaryota; kingdom Metazoa; phylum Arthropoda; class Insecta; order Odonata; family Coenagrionidae; genus Ischnura; species Ischnura elegans. The sequence goes on along the minus strand of NC_060249.1, from coordinate 69,542,137 downwards.
GATCAAAGGAATATTGCGTTTTTTATTCCACAAAACTCATATCAACGGAAAACCACTTGGACAAATTCAAAGATTTTTTGAGGAAAAACGATATCTCGTGTGGCATTGAAAAATTGGTCATGTTTGGGCCTCTATATCTCACTAAAGGTTCGCAATTATGTAAAATGGCATATAAATTAATATTTGCTGATGATTTATGAGTATTTACGCTGAGTTTCCAGTCTTTATCCCCAAAAAGGTCATTTTGGACTTTATTCCAGCTTTTTCCGATTTCGGACCAGTTAGCGCGGGGTAGGAAGACGATCGGCCGCCGCGGCTGGCGTAAAGGTATTCGGCGCCTACGTCGACAACAACAATAATGTATTCGGCAGACTGAAACTACCAGGCCAATGCATTAGAATGACTTATCGGCTTTAAAAACTGCATTATTACACGAGTTTCATGATAGCGCTTCCTGTCGGCAGATTGCTGGACCTACTAGCCTCGAAAGCTCTGTAACCTTAACTACTCGACTCGACATCCGTAATGCTACTCGAAACGCTCGAGTCGAGTACCAACTACTCGATCGAATTGAATTTTCGAGTACTCGCACATCCCAAGAAGATATGTGTTTTGTTATTACGATTACGTGGCGCGAAAATTCAAATGACTGTTGGAAATGCGGTCGTATATTTTGTTGTCTGAAGTACTGCTGGAATCGGAATCGATTTTTCGCCTTGGCAAGTACTCGTTTTCGATTCCGGTTCTTGGCCGAGAATCGAGGAATCGAACCGACCCATCACTACTAAAAAGTGATTTCAAGGCATTTTTAGAACTCTGAGTTTTTGTCGTCACTTTTTTTGCCGAGTTCACAATAATTTTGGTTCCTGTAACTGCGACGATGTTTCAGCGATGATGATGCCCAGGCGACCACCATAGCGAAGCCAAAATGCAAATGCTGGAAGATACAAAAATGGAGAAGGATTTACGTCACTGCTGCTATTGTCATCGATGAAGACAGGAACTCGTATTTATGCGATAGTTTGGCATTCCCTCCGTAAAAAATGCCCCACATATGATACGCTTACATTTTTTTCGCGTAGGAATTGTGAGGTCTAGGAGCCGACATTCACTTTTTACATTATTTCTTATGGGATATTATGCTTCAATTAACGTCATTTCGTTTATCGTCACATTTTTCAGGAACGGTAAGTGACGTTAAACGAGGACTCACTGTATGTAGATGTATCGGAAGGTGGGGAAGGAAAATTTACATATGCTTCGCACCTCTATCCCTAGGCTCGTGACTCTCAGAAATGACAAAAGACAACCTCCCCATCAATCAGTTTTCACAACATTTTTATTCTCTGAACAGGGAGAAATTTCTTTCATAGTGGTGGTCATTGGTGGGAATGAGGGAGGTCTTTGATCAGGGGTATTACTTATGTACTGTGAACCGAATGGGCACATACAATCAGTTCTGTGAAGTACTAGTCTTTGGTAGGGATTGTTGATTTATAGTAGTGGTTTTTAATAGAGGTTTCATTGTAATTAAGACATTTATGTCACAGGAATAGGCCATAGCATCCCTACATGCATGCACGAAACACTTTTTTTTATTGCTTGAAATATAATCTCTTTATAATCTAATCGGTGGATTGATGGGTAAACAAAATGGAATTTGCCATAGGTTTACCATAGGCCAATGAAATATGATGTATTCTAAAGAGACTTTTTAAAAATCTATGGTTAGCCAAAAAACCTTCTGTTACCATGTTAACTTTTCTTCTAGAAGTGCTGGAAAATCTAAATGGTCATTTTAGCAGTAAATTTTTTATTACTACATAATTCTTTCTTAATGAATATTCCTTCGCTATTTTATGAAAGCTAAATTTTTTGCACCTTTTCTGTAAATGATGTCCCTGCCAGTTATTTATAGAACTTAAAGGACTGGTTAAGCCTGAATCACCCGATCATTTTTTTTTCGTCGCGAAAGTGATCACTATCGCGATCACTAGAGTGATCACTCGCAAAATGATCGTCGCCTGCAATTGTTTTTTGCGATGAGGATTCCCATCGCTATTTTTCATCACTCGTCCGGTCGCTTTTTCCGTCGCTAAAACCGTCCCTAAAACCTCATATCAGCCAATCAGAATGCATGACGATATGGTGTGATTGCAGCGCATCGCTTGACAATTGTGGGAACGACATAGATAAACAAACACGCTAGATATTTTCGTGATGCGGGTCCTATGACAACGAGCTGTGATATCGGAAATGATACGAAAAGTGACGGCGGGAGTGACCGTGTGATTCAGAAAAATGATCACTAGAGCGATCACTTTAGCGATGAAAAAGAAATGATCGTGTGATTCACGTTTTACATTAATTCAACTTCTAATCCGTGACTTATTAGATTTAAGTATAAATCCATGGATTTGATGTGATTCATCTGAATAGTTAAATCCCTGCCTATCTAATCCATAATCAAATCATTTCATTTCTAATTTAGTATCTGCTATTAATTTCCAGTGATGTCAGCTGAATGTTCTGATGATAATATGGGCTCAGATGCTGAAATAAGCTCTCCATATTTTGGAGGTGAAAGCAGTGGTAAAAGTGCAGGTACCTCTTCAGCTAAAAGGAAAGGTGGAGAAGATCCAGATGATAAAGTCAAAAAGAAGCCAAGAACAAAAGCCACCAGGGGTGGAACTGCAAGAGGAAGGTTTGTTGGTGGTGCATAATTTTTTATTGTTAGTAAAAAAAAAAATCTTGATAATATTTACACTGTAAACGACTCAACCCACACAGCCTAGTTGGCCCCCTTGCATTTGCCCTGTCATTCACAAAATGTATTTGGTCCAAAGGTTGAGTAGATGTGTGCATGAGTCTGTTGACAGCCACCCTTGTCATCCTTCGGAAGTGGATATGGAAGATGCAGCTTTGGGCAAAGGGGAGGACCATACCCCAGGGGACATTAAAATTCATGGTTGAGTGAAGGGCAAGCTGTGAAATATGGGACATAATAATGAGGCCAATGAAGGGAAGAAAGCAAGTGTGTTGGGCGTGGTTATTGTGGCAATAATTAATGCTTTGATTAAATTTAATCTGCTGTTCCCTTCATTGAGCCTTTACTTCATTGAGACTTGACTAAGTGTACTTAACAATTTCTTTCATTGTGATTTCAAAATACTATTTAAGGCACTTGGTATATGTTTGTGGGAGTCTTTATTTATTTATTTTATATATTATAACATTATATATATACTATACACCACCAAAAACGGCACGAAGGCTTTTACATAGGTTGTTTACATGAATAAATAATGGCTAAAAAGGTAACACAATAAATAAGAAACAAACAGAAAACAAAATTTTGAGCATAAGAAGGGGCATTATGGATGAGACAGCGGTGAATTGTTCAGGTGGCGTTTTAAATTTATAAAGTTTAAAGGATTTGTAAATAGTGGCAGAGGGAAAGAGGTCCAGGGAAGGGATTTTGAAGCCATGGAGTTAAACAAGGAGGGGATTCAGTGGAAAAGAGAGCATTGAGAGATGCAAAGACAGAATCGTAGAATGTGAAGCAGGTAGTTATTATGTAAGGGGAGAGGAGGAACATGAAAATGGAAAAGAGGGAGAATTTCGTTAGTCCGGAGAGAACCGCTAAAGATTCTATGCAGAAACATGAGATCAGATGAGATACGGAGGCTAGTTATGTTAGAAATCCTGAGGGAGGAAAGGATAGAGGCACGGGTACAATATCTGAGTATGGGGATTCGAGGTTGGGCTACAGCAAGAAAGGAGTTGACAAGGCGGATGAGCAAGTTTAGAGTAGTGGGGCAGGTGGTAGACCAAACTGGTAAGCAGTATTCCAGTATGAAAAAGGAAAAAGGGGAGAGGAGATTACATTAAAAAAATTCTGTTCTTAAAGTGGTAGGGTCATGAAGGACAGTTAGTCGATAGGGCATACCGACAATGGCCATTGCTTTCTTCACAATCATCGAAATGTGATCCTGTAATTTTAATTTATCATCAAAGATCACTCCTAGGTCACAGTGTGAGGTTACAGGAGGGCTAGGCGTATTTATAAAGGTTGTATGTATGCTTTACAGGATTGATTTTCAATTAAAATGTCATCAGCGCAAATTTTGTGGGGTTGACTATCATCAGACTAGTAAAGCACCACTCTGAGACAAAATTTAGAGCAGATTAAAGGGAATTTGAGTCAGAGGGGCGATCCACCTTTCTGAAAATCTTGCAATCATCCATGTACAGTAAAACGTTACTGCCAAGATAGCTTATGCCATCAGTAATGTCATCGATGAAGAGTGCAAACAGGAGGGGACCGAGGACGTTTCTTGTGGTACACAAGATACTCTGGCTATATAGGCACTTTGGATTTTTTATGGCATTAAATAATTAAGGTTGGATGAAAATGTGCTATAATAATTGTCTGAAATAATTAACATCAAAGTGGGTGAGATTGCACCATCATATTGTTGATTCTTGATCTAGGCTCTTGTTTAATCAAGCTCAAAGATTACTTGTTCCAGAGAATTTTAATCGCAAATTTTTGTCCATAATTAATTATTCAATGTCCTTAATAATCCACAGCATTAAATAAAATTATGTAAAGGCTGGATAACCCAGAAACTGTTTTCATGGTAGCTGAAAAGTGCATCCAAAAACATGTTTGCGTTGCCATAGCTCAGTAACTAAGGAGTTGCGACAAAAAAATGCTTAAATGGTCTTCCCTACCACCTCCTGAAACACCCTGTATATCCAAGTTCTTTTGGCTAATTATCTTTTTAGATCTTGTTGCAAACGACCAGAAATAGGACTCCCTAACTTATTCCAGAATAGTTAAATAAAGTACAAAAATGTCAATGATAATGTGGTTTAACTATGGCAAGGCACACTCAAGAATTGTCTCCTGCTGAACCGTCGGGTAATCAGTACCAATCCATGATTCCGTTCACCCTTGGTGGGAAAGGGGCCCTCCATAGAGTTGGGGCCATCATGAGACGTACTTGGGAAGAGAGACATGTACTAATCCATCATGTATTTGGACTAGGAAGGAATGGAGATGAAATAGTATGAATCTCTCTTATCAGCCAAACAGGGACGCAGACTTACGAAAAATATTGGGGGGGCCCAACCAGGGATCATGGCCCGGGAAATTTTATAGGTAGTGAGTTTTAAGTTTTTTAAGCATTTTAGAAGAGTCATATGACCAACATTAGAACCCTGATAACTCGAATCTCGATATCTGGACACTCTGGGGAAAATCGACAAGCCTGACACAATTTTTCCTCGCACTCATAACGAATTTTTGAGGGGGCTCAGGCCCCCTCAGGCCCCATGGAGTCAGTGCCACTGCAGCCAAATAGTAACCACCCAATGCAAATGAAATCTATGTATTTATCTACTAAGTGATGGTGGCGGCACAAATTTTGTAGAGATACTTTTTACCCCCATAGTGCATACAAATCAGTAGATTAGTTCTCTCTCTCTCTTGCTACTGCATATCTCTTCACTTCCCATGTTGGAAATGAACATAAAACTTTCTGCTTATTAGGTACTGTTATATTGCCAATGAATGTTAAGAAAATTTTCTATAATGCATCAGACAGCGGTAAATTGTTCAGGTGGCATTTTAAGGAGGATTTGTAAATAGTGGTAGTATATTAATACATAGTAGTGTAATAGTTTCTAGTAACCACTTGTTCAAATTATGGAAAATTAGTGTAGTTTAATTTGTGAAATACTCAATTTCAGAGGTCGGAAAGTTGGAGGTGCCCCAACCAGAAAAGTTGGAAATTCCAAGAAAGCTGAATCTGCTGTTCCAATGAGTCAATCAAGTGGAAAAGTGGGACTAATGCCAATGCCTCAACGAAAAATGCCCCCAAGTAATCGGCCATCTTTTCTTCCTGACCCAAAGGTGTCCTTCTTATGAACTGTATGTAATTCTTGAAATAGTATGCACATAATTTTTATTTCTCATCAATTAATTATTCATTACATCATCAACTTAACATTAAGAGGCCTTCTTTGTGTATTTGTCTTCTAAGAAGACTGCTGCATTTGTGATTCCTATGAATATCCAGAATTCAGGATCTGGTTCCAACCTTTTCTTCCCTCAGGTTCATTTTTAAATCCTTCGTTAATCCTATGTACTTTTAGTGTGTTCGATATTTTGTTATGCTCCTTGTATGTTTAATTTACACCGAATATTCTTGGTACTTTGGACCAGTTGCTGTTTATCTTTATAATTTGTGTTAGTATCAATTAATGGTATCCTTTTTTTAACTTACTAAATGCTGATGTTGTGCATTTTTGGCAAGTTACTTGATGTGAGGAATTTTAAATACAAGGAAAAGTTGTTAACCCCTGTAAATGAAAGTAATAATGTACAGAAGTGTGAGCTGGATATTTTTTTATTCAACTCATTGGGAGATAATAAATTTTGGTAATTAAATTTTCACTTTATTATTTGATGTTTTTCTCATGTTTTGGAAATTATCATCCACAAGCTTAAGTCATTCCTGATGCTGGTATTTTAGTTTCATTAAGCGTATGCATACTCCTACTTAAGAGATGGCTTGAGGAGTATGATGCAGTCTAATGTAGGTGTTCATGACTGGAACTAATTGTTTCATATTTCTAGCAATGAGGCATATGGTGGCATCATTTTTATCAATGAAAACATGCTGGTAATTGATGAAAGTTATTTGTAATATAAATTTTACTTATCTCGTAAAGGGTATACATTTAGGAAACAATTAATATGACTAAAGGTAGGTTTGTTAGGTGTACTGGTGTATCTCAAACTTTTTTGCGTGTCTTTACTATTTAAATTTATAAGATGTAAGTTTTGATTGCTAGTGAGTGCAGTCTATTTTATATCTTCTTTTTCCAGTAGGTGTGTTATGTTTATTGGAATATGGCGAGTCATGCTTTTTTTACTCTCCTTGTTTTTAAAGATAACATCTTCACGGAACTTCTCACGGTAATCCCGCCATATGACTTTTTTCAAGTATTCAGCACAGAGAGTCTCCTCATCTGGGAGATTATTTTGGATAAACTCTGCGATTTTATCCCATGAAGAATCACGAGCGTCATATTCTTCAACAACGTTATATGGAATGTATAAAATCGTGACGTCATTGAGAGCCATCAATACACGATTTTTCCAACTTTCTCCTATAAAATGAAATGGTTTACGTTTTAGTACAAAGGTGCAACTTCCAAGAAATATGTAATGCATCGAATGAGCATACACAATTTCTTCGAATTGGTAGTTTCCGGCAAAAAGTGCATTAATTTTTTATGCAAAATTTATGGCTACTGTCTGTAAAAAAAAAGCAAGATACTCGAGTTTGAGGAGCTCTAGCGTCTAAACGAAGCAATCGATTTCAATGCAATAAAAAGCATACAAAAGAGAATTCAGTTCTACGTTATGTCATGTACTTAAAAAATTCTTCGGCTCAATAGTATTTCCTGTACTTAATTTTTTCTCGAAAAAGTACCCGTTTTTTGCGCGTAAAATCAAGGTGCCCAACTTTGAGCGCTTGGCATTCCCGTAGTTTTCGTTCCTATAACTTGCAATTTTGATATAAAGAAGCCACATCTATTACTAGCAGTTTGCCGAAAACAAATTGTTTATACTACAAAAATTAACGGAGTTGTTGTGAACAACGCAAACCTCTGCTAACTTCGAAACAAGTGAGTCAATTGAAAATTGATTGGTACTGTAAAATCATGATTTCTCATTTGCTTCATTTTTTTGTTTGATGTACACCAATAAATTCTAGGAGAGTATCATGTACAGTTGCCGCAGTTTGACTGGTAATAGTAGGAAGGGTTGAGATTACAGTTTAAGGCTAGAATGCCAGGTCAGAAAAAATGTCTCAACAAAGTTGTAGACCTTATTTTAGTATGCTATCAGTTAAGATACTTTTTTTATGAAACATTTTGTGAATCACTCTTTTCTGTCTTCTCCTCCCTGATTTAATTTCGTTTTTAATTTATAATAGGTCCTATTCTCTTTCTTTCTATCCATGAATCCCCATTCTCTCCTCCAGTGGCACAGCGAGGGGGGAGGGTTTTGGGGGATAAAAAAACCCCCAGAGCACAGAGGAATTTTTAAGTTTAATCCATTTTACTTAAATGGATTGATATTACTAATAGAATAGTATAAGGATTAATAAAATATCCCTCAGAAAGCCATAAAACTCACCATTTTGAACCATTTATCGTAAAATCCCGCAATTTATTAATTTTTGCACCTACCGCTTATCCTGGTGGGTATTCCATACCCCCACACACCCCGGTATTAGTTGCACCTAAACCCCCCAGCCTTAATTCCTAGCTGCACCCCTGCTATCTTCCCCCTTTGTACTTATCATTCATCCCTCTGTGACTGTTCTCAGCATACCCTACCTACTTAATTCCCACTCCATTCATATCCTCTGTCTCCGCCATATCTCCACTGGAAGTTTCCTTTCCTTACCTGCCATTATAGAAGTGCTAGCCATAAAATAACTTTGGAAGGAGAAATTTGTTTGCAAAGAATAGTAAACCTCACATAAAAATAGGTAGAAATGAGGAGATTATGCAGACTACCTCATCGCATAATTTTTTAATTTTATCAGAAAGGAGATAGTTTGGATTTTTGAGCAACCTTACTTCATCCTTAGTACAAATTTACTGCACATAATTATGCTATTAACCTGGCCTCTAATGCAGCATACTGCATAATTTGCAGACGGGGAATAGCTAGTGGAGGCAGCATCAACATCACTTTCCAACACATGCGAAAACAACAATCAGTGACAGTTTCAACTCGTGCATACTCATATCAACATGAAGGAATGTATGTTTTCAATCAAACAAACTGAATAATGAGAAAAGAAAGAGTAGAGTTTATTTAGTCGTTTAGTTTAGTTTATTTATGCCGGAAAGAGAAGAGTTTATTTAGTCTGTAACGACTACCATCGTGGTGACCAACGTACCACTGATGAAACTGGACCACAAAGAAGTTTGAAATCTATTCTATATATTCCTGGTGAGCACAAAGTAATATAAATCAATATTTCAAGTTTCATTTATTCTTGCGAAAGACCCACAGAGAAAAAATCATTCGCCTTGACTGGGATTGGAATCCGGATCCCCCAATTACCGGTCGAGTGCTTTAGCCAGTTAAGCTACCAAGGCATCATTCTTCCCTGTGGATATTTTCGGATACTACCGGACAAGGTATTGCTGGACTGCAGGGCATATGATGCCACAACCAGTCCAAATCGTGCGCACAGCGCCACAGCTGGAGAGCAGGCCCGGACATAGAACAAGCGGGTGACTCCCGTAAATGTTATCACCACGGCTAGTCCCAGTATACTTTAAACTAGTTCATTTATTCTTATTCATGCATAAAAATTTATAGAGTCAAGTAACAAAGATCAGTGTCTCACACATAACCTCAATCACTTTTCATTAGTACCAATGTTTATTCATTTATATTTTAGTCTCAGTTGGAGGGAATTTGCCTAGTGTGAAAACGCTTTGAGAAAAGGATGTGCATTTACTTAAGAAGGGGAATGAAGATGTCATTTAGTAAAAGCTGAAAGAGAGGAAGGTGGTTGTTGTTGGTTACAAAACAACCAACAGGAAAGGAGAAGCTGTTTTCATCACATTTATGAAAGCACTTCCTAGTGCTGAATCTCCTGACTCTTTTCTGTTTGTTGGCTCAGTGAAGGTCTTAACAGCATACAATGCAGACCAGTGCTGTGAAGAAGTTGTTCAGGAAATGTTATATATTTTATACTAGCAGGCCACCCAGCATTGCTTGGGATGGATGGTAGCGAGGGATGTGGGGAAATTGGTACTTGGAATTCATAGTCACATAGCTGGAATTATTGGTAAAGGAACAAAGCAAGTATGGTGACAGTAAGTATACATACATACATGATAACCTCCTTATATATCCCTCAGTTGACTCATAATTAAAATAGCAAGGTGAGCAGAAGCAGCTTCAAAGTAACAAGCAGCTTCTTGGCTTGCAGGGATAACTTTAAATTTTGAATACAACATGTGTTAACTAACCTATTCCTTGTCCTTGTGAATACACAAATATAGCGTTATTTAACCCTTTTGCTTACGCTAATTGCAGACTTTGAATTGAATTCGTTTTATTCTGAGAGTTGTCAAATTTTTAACAAAGCTCTACCGTCAATATTAATGCATTTAATGCAGCAACAATTTCCATGTTGATGTTTATATCAAAATCGAGATATAAGTTAATATTTATCGTAGGATTTTGTTTAAAAAATGGTAAATCGTCTAAGATTTTTCTATGCAGCAGAACGAATGCCGAAAATATACGTTTCCTTACTCTCCCCCTTTTATGATGGTCGCAGGTTTGCAAAGTCTTACTTCTGGGACCTAACAAAGTGGGACTTAGGCCGTACCCTCGAAATCCAGGAGCAAGTACCCGGACCCCTCGTCTTCTATTACCACTCTTTGTGGCAAGGGACCGCAGTCATTCAATTGTTCATTCAGTCAGTTTTTTAAATAAATGTTTGTTCCTTTCTCAAAAAATATAAACTAAGAATTGAATTCTTTGTCTTTAGATCAGCATTTACCATTTTTAAACAAAATCCTACGATAAATATTAACTTATATCTCGATTTTGATATAAACATCAACATGGAAATTGTTGCTGCATTAAATGCATTAATATTGACGGTAGAGCTTCATTCAAAATTTGACAACTCTCAGAATAAAATGAATTCAATTCAAAGTCTGCAATTAGCGTGCAAGCAATAATTATCCATGTAGCTAATTCATATAAACAGAGCATGACTGACCACAAACCAATGCTGCTGGTAGGGTTATGAACCCTGAAAGGAGGGAGCCCAATTACCCTCGGAGTCCAAGATAATGCGGAGTCCCTGCTAGGAAGGGTCAAAAAAGGTTGGTGCTGAGAGTGTGTGATTATCCGCGAGACCCTTCATAACGAATATCCTGCAAAAATGCTCCGTACCGAGGGGACGGAAGAGTCTCTTAGGGCTCAGTACAGCAATCATGCTAAGGAGAGAACTCCACCATCTCAAAAGGGTTAAAAGCATTGAAGTAATTCAGGATGTTTTAAAAAATTCTTATCTATTGCAGTAATTACGGAAGATTAACCTGGAATTTTGTGAAATTTCCCTGGAAAATCTGGAATTATGCGTGAATTTCTCTGCTTTGATTGGCTGAATACCCTGATGATGTGACAATACATAGCTTATGTGTGACTTTAAAGCATGGGATATTGCGGCTCATATGAAATCAAGGAATTTCCTTAATACTTACCCAAGTTGCAAGCCATTCCCTTCCTCAAGTGTGCTACATCAAGGAAATGAGTCCGTAAGTAGCATCCTGGAGGGATATCCCCTTTCTTTGCTGGATAAGGAGTGATTGATACTCCGTCATCTTTTATTCCATGTATCATGTCCAATCGCTGGATGATGCTGCAAACTCCATTCACAATAAGATGAATGGTCTCCTTTTCACCAATGCTTTCACCTTGTCAAAGACGTTTAAAATGAATATGTGGGACAGAAATTATTAATTCAGTCTGGTGGAGAAGTAATGGAATTTTATTGTGCATGCTATTAATTAGAGGAAACTATAGTTATGTCTTCAAATTTTTATTTTATTTGTGTTTTTAGAAAAAATATTTCTCAATATTGTTCAAGATTGTGAAATACCTAGTGTAGTAGAATACAGTAAATGCCTTTTTTTTCTAATTTTTTATGCAGATTTATTTTTAAACCTCAGACATCTTAAAATGGAAATACAGTGGAACTTGGTAATAACGGCATCGGCTGTAACGTCAACTCGGGTTTAACGTCACATTTTATACAGACCAGCCAAAATTGAACATTTTATGTTGTACGAAAACCCGTTTATATCGTCAACAAATATTGCGACGATCGGGTATAGCGTCAAAAATTTTGCGATTAATAGGTTGCAAAAGTGGTAGTGTGATTGTATTACGTCCCAAAGTTCATAGAAACCATGTGTAGAAACATCAAAAGCAAAAACAGGTCACAAGCTGGACGTTGAGCTGGTGACGGGATGCAACTCTTTTGTTTAATTGGTGTCTGGAGCGGGGGCTGTCCCGCCCGCATACCTGGGTCTTATCCCTTCCCACTCCTACATTCTACAAGGTCACTGACACAGGCACGCTGTATTGTATTGTATTCACTCAGATTTAAGGCTGCTTTTTTTATAACGTCACTCGGATATAACGTTAAAAATCTTCTGGTCCCTTTGATGACGTTATAACCAAGTTCCACTGTATATAGATTTTCCTTTGATTTACTTGAAAGTATGGTAAATAGGCTTCTCACTCGTGCTGTCCTCTCTCTTGTATGGCATTTTTTTTCTTCGGATCTGGAGTGTTGTACATCTGAGGTTCCACTATTATTAGTTCACCTCTTTTCATTATTTAGTGATTTGTATTCAAACTTCAGTATTCATAATTTTTGCGTTGATAGAATGAATCTTTTGAAAATGTATCTTTTCACATTACCACCTACTTTTCTATTATTCCTTCATAAATGGTGTGTTGATATTGATTGCAATTCTTTCTACAGCTTTTGGGATTATATGTTGACATCAGTGGCATAACTAGGAATATGCTTTGTGGAGGATGAGGGAGGCGATCCCCTCTTGGCAATGGAGGGTCCGGGTCACCTCTTATCAAAAATTTTCTTGAGTCGCCCGTCGGTATTCAGTGACTCATCTCACTGCCATGATATTAATAAATGATCTTTAACTTTATAGGGAGATCAGGGTCGGATCAAAGGGGGGGGGGGGGATAGGCCATGGGCCACCCACCAATATAAATGTAAATCTCGCAAAATTGGAAAAACAGAAAAAACATCATGTATAAGAGGATTCAAAAAGAAGCTGGGTTGTTTCTTTGTTAACACGTAGTTGTCAACATTGAGGTTAATAAATTTTTAATGCTGCTGATAGAAAAAACTTATCTGTTGGCGTTGTTAATATAGCTTTGAATGCAACCGGACTGCCAACCAGCCTTTCCTGTTATTATGTCACAATTTACAACACCTTGAAACAGTGGGCCTCCCACGTAAATGGGCCCCGGGCCACCCACACACTAATTCCAGCCTTGAAGCAGATGCAATTGTTATATGTCAAAACTAGATAATAGTTATAAATAATTTTGTTATTTCTCTGAGGCTTTAGGGAGGGGATCTAACGATACACACTATAGTTACGCCACGGGTTGATATGCATAAGAACAAAACACTGTCAGCATTGTTGCAAATGTGGGTTATAACTTCTTTAGGGGCCAAGACCAATCTAAGCTTTGTTTATGTATCCTTGCATTTGCCAAATATATCGCCAAGCATTTGCCATTGCATAGACCATATTCCATGAGTTGGGCTCGACACCACCTAGTAGCTGATTGCCATGTAGGCTCAGAAATTTTGTGACAAGGAGTGTTGTAAAATACATGCTTAACGCCTGCACAAGACCTGGCTTAACTTTCGGCCTAGCATGAGACCCGCAGGTTGGCCACCCATGGTCTAGGAGTAATTAATTGTCAACTACACTTACCCAGAATTGCTGAATCTTTGGGGTGTTTGAAGATGTATGCTTTTGTTGATAGGCGTCTTAAAGATTCTTCATCCCAATTAGAAAAAGAAGTTAAGTGTGAAACTATTTTTCGTATTGTTTCAGACTTCTTCTTCGCAGCTTCAAGGAGAAATTTATCAAAAAATGTTTTGTGCCAGAACACTGTTTCACATGATGCTACAGGAAAGAAAATAATTACAGATTATCAATAATGACTCTATTTTACATTAGTGTGTATCGTTATCCTTGCGATGTAGATTCAAAAATTCTTATTATTTGTATTGTATGACGATCAGTTGGAATAGTTGCTATAGTTACTCATTGTAATGACACTAATAGTTCTTGGCAGATTGAAGAGAAGTGGCGCTTCTCCAAATATTTGCCCTGGGATAATGGAACCAGTAGGTACTAGAGAAGGCTCTAATGTCAGAGGGTCCAAATGTAGTTTTAATGTAGCTGCTTCTCCAGATGTTATCAAGTAAAGTCCTGTTGGTGGATTGCCTTTGCGCATCACCTCACGATTTGGACGAAAACAATAAAGAACTGCAGCTTTGGCCAGTTCCTCATGAATCTCCTGTATTAGTTAGAAAAAATTAAAAGATTTTCAATTATTTGCTAATCAGTATTCCTTTTAAATTTGATAGAAATGCAAAACACTAAATGCTTAGAATAGACGAAGAAAGAAACTTTTCACTCTCAACAAGAAGGTTATTCTATGTTGATGACTAGTTTAGCTAAATATATATGTATTATGAGCGTGATTTACTCGTGGCTATAAGCCTTTCATGCATTGTATTCTTTCAGTGAATTTTTACCCATAACATTTGTAATGTTATATTCTAATATGCAGCCCATAAACTGTAATTGTTTTTAGTTACGCATCATGTTTTTCTTGTATAATTATTCACAATTTAATTTTTTCTAACGAGGTATGTGTAGCTTCCGAATACTACTTTTGACCAATAGAACATAATTATTATTTTTTCATTCTTTTTAGGCTATATCCAAGTACAGCTACAGCAAGTGTAGCTTCAAATATGATTCCTGATGGAGTAGGATGCCCAAGAAAATGAAGAGGTCATACACCAAAACCCAAAATTGTAATTTATTGTAAGAATTCAGTAGTTGGAAGGGAAAGATATGTTACAAAAAATCAATCTTCCTCTATTTCCATTCTCCCATGAGCTCAAATGAAATAAGTGCCAAAGTTGAGTAAAAGTTCTAGCTACGTTTTTATAGTCCATTTTTAAGGTAATGGTTATATAAGCTGTGTATTTTTTAATTGTAGCTAAATTAAATACATGTGTTCTATTCCCATCTACTAGTCATAATATGTGTGTGCATTAAAAGATATCACTTTTTTTTGACCAAATTCAATCTGTGTTTATATTTTAGGTATAGTGAAATGAGGTGACTTTGTCCTTTATGACAATTTTAGTTGTTATATCTTCAATTTTACCAGTTCTTTATTATGACAAAAATTATATCACTTATAGGAAAACTTAGTTATAAATTAGGTTTAAATTTTTCGATCAAAGAAAGCTCAAGTTAAAAAAGAAAAAAAATGTGAGATGAGATGGGGTAACTTCAGCCATTACACATTTTCCACTTATGATACGCTTGGTTGATATTTTTGTATTCATTGTTTCATAGCTTCTAGCAGATAATAGTTTTATATATCTAAGGATTTATAAAAATCACCAGTACATATGGCTTATGATCATGCATTTCTCATTTTTATCCAGAATTATTATGGTTGTATGAGGAGATTAAGTAAAAATGTGAATATTTCTTGCTTTGCAAGTTCTTAACTTCATTCTTTCACAATCAATAGATACTATGCACAACCACTATTTTTTATTCACATTATAATCATAATCATAATTTATTCAACATTAAACATAATACAATGTAATAGTCTTCGTCAAAGAAAAACTAAATCTAGAATATACAATTTAGAGTAATGCTCTCCAGAAATTCATTGAGTGAATAAAAAGCTTGAGTCACAATCTACGAGTGAAGAACACCTTTAAACTTTCTTAAAGTACAATTTCTTGCCTCTTGAGGTAAGTGGTTGAACATGCAAAGTTTAACATGGTCAAAAGAATTTTTTGTAGTTGACAGCCTACAGTGGGGCTGTAACAGATTATTTTCGAGCCTTGTGTTGTAATGGTGGACATCAGCACCAGTTTTATGGCTGTCAATATTCACTTTTACATTTATTAAACATTTAAATATATATATACCGTACAATGTCATAATCCCTTGCTGCCTGAATAGTGGTTTGCAGTGTTCCCATACGTTAGAATTGGTAATAATCCCAATGGCTCTTTTCTGTAGAATGAATAACTCTTTAGATGAGGAAGAATGGCCCCAAACCTCAATGCCATAGGAGAGGTGGCAGTGAAAAATGGCAAAGTAAACTGCTCGAAGATGTTCGGCAGGAATGAGTGTTTTCAGTTTTCTAAGGAGGAATATGGCTTTTGATAACTTAGCAGTTGTAGAGGATGTATGGCAATCCCATATTAGTGTGTTAAATATTAGTCTGTCTATAAAATTGTTGCCAAAAAAATTTCACTCCACTAGCTCTGGCTGCACATCAGAAATATCAAATCAAATGTGTATTGACAAATCAGCCACATATGATGTCTCTAGGTTTTATTAATCTCAGGGTTCCCACTCAACCGTGAAAACCTTAAAACCGTGATTAAGCCGTGAATTTCGTCCACCGTGAAAAAACCTGGAGAAAGCTGTGAATTTCACCACGAAACCTTAGAAATCTCACAAACTTGATTGCAGAACTACGACTGACACATTTTAAGAAAAATCGAGATTTCGATCATGTTTCAAGGCCCAGTCACGTTTAGATACTGTCCGCGCACTTATCTGCTCACTTGTATTTGAAGGACAATTATGTGTTGGTCCGTGTGCCATCAGTGGCGGATACAGAAAAAACTCAAGGGGGGGCGCAACATATCTTGAGTTGTCTTTACTTTTATCGTAATAAAAGATGATCAAGTCACAGGCAAAGTATATGAAAATTTTATTTAAAGTGATTATAAACATGCAAAAGACAATGCCATCTTATGATATAAAAAAGTTACAATTGTGATTTTGCAATGTTCGGCAATACAAGCGAACCCGCAAGGGGGGGGGGCGTGCGCCCCCCATCTGTATCCGCCACTGTGTGCCATTACAGCACATTGACCTTAAGCCTGTGATTGGAAGACATTAACCCTGGCAAAAAATCGGGCACTTCTTCACTTCCCTGCCACCCTGCTCCCTCCATTTTCCCACTTACAATCTTTAGCCAGACCTGAATTTTGCAAATGATGGGTGACGTCATGAGAGATAGCACTTTCATTGCTGCGTTTGCATTCAAGGCATCTGTCGCGTTTGTTACACTTTTTTTGATTTCTAAGTGATCAATATTTCTGCCTAAAATGCCTTATCTACAAACCGTGAATTTGATGACATTTAGACCGTGAAAACCTGGAAAAAACCGTGAATTTTATAATGTGGTTGGAGTGGGAACCCTGAATCTATAAGCCATTTGTTTTAGTGAACCAACTGTTGTGTCTTCAAATGCAGGAAAAACAAAATAAGTGCCTGATCCTCTTGAGTGAATATGAACTGCTTGTGATCTATTCTCAAAGTGATAGGAAGGGTGAGAATGAAATGCTGCTTCGTACTTTTTAACCCATTGTGTTACAAAGTTTCAATTTATGAAGCGGTGCACATGTGGCCGATGTCACCCCATTCTATACTACTTTTTATTATTATCTTATTGTATTATTTTTCCTATTGGTCAAATTGTACTTACCCTGCCATATGCTTTGAAGCATTTAATGTTGGAAAATGCTTCAGCAAGCATTTGTATTTCCTCATCTGTGCGGCGTGAAGGTCTCTTTAAGAGTGCCATTTTCTCCTAATACATAGTTAATATTTATTGATTATTTTTTTCATTGATTTGAATTATTAACCATAGTTTATAAATTAAATTTTAGCAATACTTATGAAGAAATAGTTTTTCATCATTGTCCTTTTTTATAATAACTCCCCTTCCTGGTATTATAAAATAAAGTTGGTGATACTGGTCTTTCAGACTGACAAGTATACATAATTTGTTTGCTATAGTACTATTTTTTGAGTTGGCAATTATAATTGGCCATTGAATAAGAACTTACAATTTTTAAGTGAAGGGCATTCACTGTTGAATTTTTATAAATATCAATGCAACAATCAAATGTGTCAATAGCGTTCCATACCATGTATTTTTCTGAGTTAACCCACACCACATACCGCACATTTGGGGCGAGGATTTTCTTCGCAAAAGAACAAAAACCACTTTGGCGCTGTGCAGGGTGGAGGAAAGTGACAGCCGCAGACACATTAGACCAAACTACTTGGTCGGCCCTCGAGACTCAGCTTCTGGGGGGGCCCTGGCACTACCTCAACCACTCAGATCAACCCTTTCCCATCCCCTCTGCGTGGTCACCCAATGTAGTGTTTTATTCCAAAAAAATATTTGTTGCTTATCTTATAAATCTAAAGTTAGAAATGAATTCTTCTTTTTTCGCTTATCGCATAGAATTTCAAAAGGAGTGTTCTAGCGTTAACATCAATGGAGTTCCATTCACTTTCAAATCAGTCGATATGGAATAAAAATATGTATGCTAAATCCATCAATATGAATGCTAAAATTATGTTTAAAATTTCTTCATGCTCACAAAAACACAGGGAATTCATCTTATATATTAAAAAATCTATGGGAATAGCAAATATTTGGTCGTATAAAACATGGCTATTTCAGTCAGTTGCCCGTGGATTCATGCTAAGAAGAAGTCTTTTAATCATTGTATGTTCTTGGACAGCGGCCGAGAAAGGATCGAGCAGAGGAAAAAGGATCGGCATTCCACTGAGTTGGGTCATTGCCTTTGGATGGGTACGAACTTCTGCCTTTGGTCAATTCAGAGGAGCTTCGTACAGGGGAGTGCAGGCAATTTTCAAGGGACTCGTATCGTGGAAGAATTTCCCTCCACGAGGCTTTGGCGCGAAAGAGTTAAGGGGCTAACCTTTATATATCTTACTGCATTGAAATGTAATATTTTCATTTCCTTTAAATAGTTAGATTTAAATGAGTACAATTAATTATCATTCATAATATATACTACATATTATGAATGATAACGAATGGGCTCTGGCTTTTTCCATTTACCAGAGCATCATTCAGTGGCGCCGACTCCATGGGGCCTGAGGGGGCCCGAGCCCCCTCAAAGATTCGTTTGGGGGGGCGGAGCCCCCTCAATAATTCAAGAAAATAATTTAACTATATTATTGTTCGTGAAATCACAAAAATATATTGGTATTTTTTATTTCCCATGCTTGACGATAGTTACCTTTTAAAATAAATTCAACAACGTGTTAAAACAAATCATGAGGTAGTATGCAGGTTAACTGAAAACAAGTGATATGAATCATGATAGTGTTTCGGTGCTGCGACACACTTTGAATTTAACCTCTTCCCGGAGCAAGACCTCCGATATGGGCCCCCCCAATATTTTTTATAAGTCGGCGCCCCTGGCATGATTGTCCCTGTCCTTTTTCTACTATGTATTCGTATCCCTTTCTTTCCTACCCTATGACTTTATTGTATGTTAGCAGTTATGGCATTGTGTGAATGAATGAAGGAGTGCATCAGCCATGGCTTGTTTCATTTGGGCTCAGGGTGCCTTGAAATGCATGTTCCTGTCTATTTCGAGCTATTGTGTCAGTACTTATCTTTCCTTTCTTTCTTGTGTCCTTGTGCAATTCTCCTTTTGTTGAGTGGTGAGCTGCCCTAGTGCCATCAATTGGTCTGGCCAAAGTAATGGGAGTTTTCTGTGCATAGTAGTCTAATTTTGGTTGATTGATAAACTATTTTCTTAATGGAATGCATTAATGATTGGCCTATACAAATCCACATCTACCTTACTTTTACCTTGAATGAGAGGAAGATGTAAGGTGGCTTACCTTGAATGAGAGGAGGCTCAACTGGCCCTTTTTTTTGCGTAAAAGGCGCAAGTTGAAAGCAAAATCATCTGTCTTCTTCTCTTCTCCATGAGATGTCGACATCCACATTATGTGAGTCATCACTAAGCGAACAACTGCCTTGAAGCGAAATTTAGGGTTGTAGCCAAATTTATGCTGTGCAGCGTCGCTCATATGCTTTGTTCCAAATTGTGTAATTTTTTCTTCCTATTGCATTGTAAAATTATGATTTTGCATTTAAACAAGTAGTGCAATGTATATCAAAAAATTATTACCTTTTTTAAACAAAGTATTAATAAATGCTATTATGAAATGGTTTCAAAACATTGAGTGCTGTGTGCACATATTTGTATATATGATGGGAGTATTGATTCTACTCTACAGAATTCCGTTCAGGGAGTAAATTTTTGAAAAAACAGGGTTCTAAGTAGAGGGTTTTAAACTAATTTTAACACTATTCATAATCTAAAAAACTTCATTTGTTAAAGAAATCTTTTGTAAATTCATGATTTTTCAATATTTTGTTTTCATTTATGAAGGAAAGTAATTTGTTTTCCTATTTTGGGGGGTGGTCCAGACCTGGCGGACGTCTCCCCTCGCTACACCACTGCTGACTGTATTGAAGTGATACTTATTTACATTCGTAAAAATATTAAAGTAAGGCAGATGGTTAGAGAGGATTAGAAAAAGTGATCTGTGAGAGAATTTAAATGGTTTTATTGATATTTAAGTCAGTAAAATTTGTGGATGATTAGATAAGCCCCACTCATCCCTACCTCTCGAGCCCTAGTTGTTACTTCTGTGGATGCCAATTTGTGTTGTGATTCCAGAGCCAATCTCACACTAATCATTCAGTAACTGAAACTTTCAAAAATTCATTTATTGTATCCTCATTATGCTTCTTACCCGTGTGCTTAATATAATTTAGGAATTCCTAATTGCTGATCTCTTAATTACGTTTGGTGCAGTTTTACTGTAAAAAGCTTCAACAATTTGAACGAATTTAAGAATGGTGTTCACAGTTTTTTTTACATTTATTGAGGTACAAGATCAACAATCTGCATTAAAATCAAATTGCATTAACTTTCTCACCCTCATGCATTAGGCAAAATTTGCTAGTTTCTGAGATTAGCAATCTTAATTGATGTGTAAAATATTTATTTGCATGTATTTCTGGTACGGACAGATCCACCAAGAGTGGAGTTATTTGTAGGCCTATACTCCTTGCTCTTAAACAGATTAATTAGTGATGGCTCAACATTACCACGTGCTAAATTTGAGGGCTGTCGAAAATTGTTGTGCTATTATTTTTTTTTAAAGTATGCAGTTGAAAAAAGTTTGTTATTTTATGATCAACCATTGCAGGGGTATAAAATCAACATATTTTGGATTATGTGATCCTTCATAAAATTTAATGCTACTTAAATTTGAAGAAATTAAATTTATATAGTTGGATACATTAATCAAGTTGCCACACAAAATTTTATTTGTCGATTATTGAACAATTTTTTTAGTTCCTCAAGTGGATACGACAATTACTTTGTGCATTTAAAACATAATAGGCATATATGACGTAATTATTTGTTGGACTTAGGTGCATAAAAATGTGGGTATAGAAGCAGGAGAAGTGTACTTCATGTGGTCAATAGTCTGGACCTCGCTTTACTTTCCATACTATATACGTCTGCATATGATAAGTACACATTGATCTCCGGTTTATTTGAAAATACAACCTTTTTGTGCAAATATGTATTTATTGTGTCATTCTTTGCTGTGTAAAATCAATCTCCTATTTAGTGTTAAAAGCATGAAATTACTACACATGAATCGAAAACAAGATATGCCTATATTTTCTCTTGGTAAAACAGTGTACGTGAATAGAAATAAATACTTCTGTAAGTTTATCTGTG
Organism: Ischnura elegans; assembly: GCF_921293095.1. Classification (NCBI taxonomy): domain Eukaryota; kingdom Metazoa; phylum Arthropoda; class Insecta; order Odonata; family Coenagrionidae; genus Ischnura; species Ischnura elegans. The sequence goes on along the minus strand of NC_060249.1, from coordinate 69,520,568 downwards.
GTAAAAAGCTGGATTAGCCAAAGAGAATCTCAGCAATGCTTGTACATACTAAACCAAAAGTGGTCATAAAAATCAAATTGGTGTCAACTAACTTCAGGATGGTATGTTAAGCTAGATCCTTCAGCTAAATTACTCTGGCGTAGTCCCTCTAAATGCTTTTCTCTCAAGGAATCCAAGATTTCCTGGGACCTGTGGCCAACTTCAGAAACAGTAAGTATTTCTTCTTTTCTTTCTTCCTTACTCTTATTTTTCTCTGCCTTACTTTCAATTCTTTCTGTCTGACTCCTGTTTCTTTCTTCCTTTATTTCATTTGTATCTTCCAATCCACCATCAACTTCTTCAATTCCTTTCTCACTTTCTGCGATACTTACATTTATTTCTACATTACTTTCACTTCTTTCTTCCTTGCTTTTATTTCTTTCCTCTTTTATTTCATCTCTTTCTCCCGATTCTTTGTCTTTTTCTGCTGTACTTATATTTCTTTCTACCTTACTTTCACTTCTTTCTATCTCACTTTTATTTCTTTCTTCCCTTCTTTCATATCTCTCTTCCAATATGTCATCTCTTCCTGCCTCACTTTCATTTCTTTCTTCCTTTCTTTCATCTGTATCTTCCAATCCTACATTTCTATCTTCCGGTCGTTCATCTCTTTCTTCCGGCCCTTTGCCACTTTCTTCTAATCCATTATTTTCTTCTTCTTTTTCTTCTATTAGACTCATTTTGAGATTACTTCTTTGAGAAATAACTATAAACAGTTACTATAGAAACAATGAAATTAAATTAAACTCAGACAAAAACTTTTTCAAAAGTGTAATAGAATAGAATATATATTTACTATGGTCTGGGTATAAAGTATATACTTACTCTATGGTACATATAACCCTTCGAGCAAAACACAATTTACAGTTTTTGGCATGCTAAAAATCTCATTTGGTTCATGAAAAATAAAAAAAATGTTTTATTTATAGCTTTCAATGCAAAACAAAAATAGATAATGAGGTAAATAAATAAATGTAGTAGTATGACACAAAAATAACAACAGGAAAACTAAGCCTAAAAATTAAAATTTTCAACATTCTGAATATGTAGGTTATGATATATTTTGCACTGCAAGTTTAATTTTGCTCTGCATTGAGTAGAGCCATGTATGATTCATTTTTGAATGCATGAATGGATAAAGTCAACTTTTTGCAGAGAGATATAATGGGAAAAACATATCGAACGATAAACAAAGATATCATATTGCCCACTAATTTTATTTTAACGGCTTACATGTGTTTTGATTGCTACGCAATCATCATCAGATACTAGACCTTTTTGTTTATCATTTGTATGAATGGAGCCCTTCTATTGTAAGCCTTCAGGGAGAGAAGGTTTGGTTGGTTTTTACATGGACTTGAATAATGCAAAGAATATTCCTTTGTGAGAGATGTCTTCGTAATGGACTCTATTGAGAGTCCATTACGAATCGAGAGGTCATTAGCAAAATGTGTCTCAAAGAACAGGGCTGGTTGTAAGGCAAAGGAAGAAGTGCAAACAGCCCTGTTTGTCATAAAATAAGAGATCCGGAGGATGGAGGAGGAAGGCGATGACTGGGCTGACAAATAGGAATAGAAACAGAGGTGTGAGAATAATATGGGATAGACCATTAGCGGAAAGCTCGTGGGTCCCAACTTTTCCACACTTAAAATTCGTTTTTTACCAAAAGAATCCATCACCTTCCCTGCTTTTAACTGTCTGTACGTCATTCGGGAGATAGGAAAAACAAGGCGGAGAATATATTGAGGTTAAGCTCAAGGAATATAGAGCTTAGTTCGTTCTTTGATGTGAGAGTGCCAGACTGCACTCTACCCAAATGGGTGTAGTATCACAGATTCCCTCTTGCTTCTCATTGCGGATTCATGGAAAATTTCCTCGCTCTTCGAGCCCAAGCAACAGTTAAACTCATTACCGAATTCCTGTAAATAAAACTCAGTTCTAATCATGAAATCGATTTCCTTCCCCTCAGGGAATTGAAAATTATAAGCTGTCCGCTTCACGTGCACTTTTGCACATAATAGTTCAGTCCACCAGCAGCCGTCGCCCAGTCATCTCCTGCCACCTCCTCCTGCCTCTTCACCGATGACACGCCTTATCTCATGAGGGCCCAGAGACATCGAAAGGTAGATTTCCTTTTTCTTTTTTATTTAAAATGTAATCCATGCACTATTATTGAGACCCCATGCCAATGGCAAGATCCCACATATCTGTGTTCAAGCCTCATCAGTATCACCGCCCGGGGTCTGGTCATGACATCTTCTTAGTGTTTTCTGACCTATTCTCATACATTTACCTGAGGAAATTTGAAATTCTCTCCCTGAAAATCTTGAAGATAAGAGCTCCAAGTAAATATTTCCTTTATATTGGTCTCAAAGATTTATCCAACATTGGCTGATACTGCACTGTGATAAAGGAACATCCCCTCTTAAATTATATGTATATATCTCACAGAGGATTTCGAGCTGCCTTTGTAACTTTTTATCCAGCTCATTAGGCAATTCATTATAAGCAAGACTACAATAATCAAAGGAAGGGAATACCAAGGTGGAGATTAAGCTTTTTCTGGTGGAAATAGGAAGTAAATGCTTATGAAGTTTGTGTGATATTGACTTTGTTGCAGATGTCATTGACTTGTTGGTTCCAAGACATTTTTTGTGAGGGTGTGTCCAAGAACGTGAACTGAGTTGCTGAGTGATAATTGACAATCACCTACTGCAACTAGAGGAAGGTGATTTTTAACCATTTTGTGGTGAATCCTTGAGTTCTTGATGATAGTGTACATATAGCCATTGGCGGTGCGTGCGTATACGCATGTTAGCAAGTGCACACCCAAAGATGAATAAATTATAAAAGAAAACTATTCCTTTGCAACGCGAAGGATAAAAGTACTGTCTGCATATGCAAGAAGCATGAGCCTCCGAACGCTACAGCTATCTCCTTTTCGAATTCACCGCTCTACAAGTGTGCGATCCCGTGGCATCATGCCGGGCTCATTTTCGCTCTGTGCGATCGCTTTGAGGGAGCTCTGGCGGGACGAGGTAAGCGAGGGGTATGTGCTGTTCAAAGGGGCGATGGGAGCAGACTCAAAACCATGCGAATGCGCACGCGCATGTTTTTGGTGACTGACTAGCAGGTAGTGTAGTGGTGTAGCCGCCACCTACACTACCTGCGCCCAGGATCCTAGTCCGTCTACAGAGCCATCTGTATGGCCGTTTTCTACACTACTTCCTCATAGGGTGTAAGGAAAAGAGAATGAATTTCAACTACCGTCACTTGTAAAGGTGTGTTGAGAATAATTATTTTCATACATGCTAATATTATTTCTGTTCATGCAATTTTAAGGGTAGAGTGTACCAGTGATATGTTTTTCTTGCTATGTATTCTATTACGACGAAGTATGACGCTCATGGATTAGGATTAACATAATATAATTAAATCATCCTATATCTGCTCTAATGCACACCCTAGATAAATTACCACCAGCCGCCACTGCATATAGCTTTCGTCTTTAAACAGAACAGTATTAGGGAATTTTCGCCCACCCATTTTGTGATATCTCTGATATCTTGTCGTTATCTTGTCAATTTGAAGGTCATCTGTATGCATCATGTACTTACAGTTTTTAATCACAATCGAAATGTCATTGACAGGTATAGAAAATAGTATAGGCCCAGATCCCTAGGGAACTCCACAAGATACAGAAATATTAGCAGATAAGTTATTATTATCAGGTCTCAAGATTGCTTGCGATCTATTCCTCTGGTAGGAGCAAAATCACTCCACCGAAATCTTTGATAAAGTTGAAAAGGACTAAAATTGAAAGCACATGCTTGTCCATACCATGTCGAATGTCATTAGTAACCTTTAGTAGGGCTGTCTGTCTACTGAATTGATGCTAAAAATATGATTGCGGAAAATCAAGTTTGTCATTGTTAGTTAAATACTCAGTGGATTGTTTGAAATTATTCTCTCCAGTATTTTTGACTGATTGTGAGCGTAAAGAAAAAAGATTGGTCGGAAGTCAGGAAGTAATTTTGGATTTTTTGTCTTCTTTATTAAATGGATAAGTGCTTTTTTCCTCGGGGGAAAAATGAATTTCCATATGTATCTGTTCGGCAAAACATCTCTCTTAATTTATCACTTCTGTCAGACCTGGAAATAAAGTGGGGCTCTAATATAATGTTCTGTGTGTCGCTCTTAAAGATATCTGTTCTCAATTCAAGTAATCTAAGCCTAGTGCATAGCCTCTGAGTCTCCAGGGGGTCCCAGTTTAATTCGCTTAACATCTGGGTAATGCTGTCTGGACGCCCGTAGCAATTTTTGATGAACCGCACAGCCTTCCTTTGTATTTTATTAAGTTCACGAAGAAGTCTTTCTGTACCAGATCCCGTACGCTCACTGCATATTCAAGGTGGGGTTGGACAAGTGCAAAATAGCACCTTTCTTTTACGTTCTCATCTGAAAATCTTGTCACAATGCACTTGACAAATCCTAATTTCTTCAGGGCTATGCCGAAAATATTCCTTATATGTGTTCTCCATGAGAGGTTTGAGGTTATTGCAACTCATCACAATGGAGCATAAAAATTGCACAGGGGTTAGCGAGGGAAGGACTTAGCATCATCATCAGGCAAGCAATCAAGCACACCCCACCCTGTTAGATCTCTGTATTTTAGAAGATCTGGAAAAAGTTTCAAAATTCTCTCATACTCCCAATACCTTCTACTTGGCTTGTGATTAAATTGAAATTACTTATATGTACTTTCAATTTGAATATAGGCGAGGGCTTACCATCATCATAAGTTGACACATGGCTCTTAAGCCTAAACTTGTAGTCAATGTCACTCATTTAAAATTTGACCCCTTAGGTGACCCCATGAAATTCCACCACGTTTTGCAACTGCTCTTCTTCCATTCCGTTAAGTTGAGACTCAATATTTGTCGCTCATACTTCTTTGGCAGTTTTATCACTATTTCATTAATTCAATTTCTCACTTAAGTCAGCAATTGACAAATTGAGAGCACAGTAGAATTTTCAGCGATTACTACCTTTGATGATTCCACTGCTCTCTTCTGCTCATGCTGGCTCTCCTTAATATGTTTCACTGGACATAGTAGTTCTGCTGCTAAGCTGGAATCAGGCACTGATCCCCTGGTGTTGCTCATAGATGAGAGCTTAATGGGAGTGGAGTCGCTGCTTCAGGACCGGACTCAACCGCATGTTTAAGTTGTGGTGATTTTTACTGGAAATAGTGCCATTTTAATGCAGAATATATACAATAGGCATATCAATGCTAGAGCAATTTTCAGCCGCATCTTCAATTGGGAGCTGACCAATGTTTTTCATCTACTTCATTGCATTGTCTGACTTGCTTATGCTGCTCTATTGGAAGTTATTCTTTTGAGAGTTATCCTCTCTATCATTCATTTCTTGTGATTTTGAGAGGAGCTTTATCTTTACGCAGTCCATTGGCAGAATATATATAGTATTATTCCAGGAACGTTAAATAAGACTTGCAGTTCTCTCCATGGTTTTCAGGTTAGCTGTGTCGAAGTTGTTTTTAAGATGTCCTATATACACCATCCTAAGGGTGGCATGACCAATCAGCTTCAAGGGCCTGATTTTGGTGTGCTTTTGCATATGAGTCTTTTGTAAGTGGCATTTATAGTGTATGCCCATCATCTCTATTCAAATTTATTATGCTATTTATTTATTTTTTATTTATTTTATTTATTTGCCAGCCTCGGTGGCGGCGGAGTAACGTTCTCGCCTGCCAAACAAGAGGTCGCGGGTTCGAGTCCTGCCTGGGTAGGTTTCCCCGGTCCAGGGCATGGCCGTTTGTGTACGTTTACTCGTTACATTTGTTGAACACCCCGGTGTAAAATGGCCAATAAGAGCTGTATCCGGTGGTTGAGAATAAAATAGAATAAATAAATAAAATTGTCTGCTACTTTTTCAATATCAATAGCCTCCTGGATGATGTGAGGGAAGTACTACTTTTCTTTAGCCAGGACTTTTGCTTTATCAATCATAATCTGATGCCCGGCATCAGTGAACGTAGTATGATCTGCCATTGCTGATTGTTCACAATGCTTATTTTTGAGAGCACTATGTGGTGTTTGTTCGGATGTCTCTCTTCATTTTCCCGATGTATTTCTGGCTGCAGCTGCAGGGAATCTTGTACACTATACTCCTTCATATTGTAAATCAGGGATTATCCTCATATTTATGAAGAAGATGGCCAATCTTCTCAAAAGCACTTTATCTTGATGTTATGCCATGTCTCTTTAGAATTCTCCCTATCTTTTCTGCGGTGCTGGTGATGAAAGGGAGACTTGCATATTCTCTTGGCATAAAACAATCAACCCCGACGCAGCTCTCCTGAAAACCATGAAGAGAACTGCTATCCAGCAGTCTGAAAGCCTCAAGCAGGAATTAAATAATACTTGTCTCTCAAATAAATATAAATTGTGGACTTAATGATCACATTTCCGTAAGGGATTTTTCATAAAAACCGAATGATTAACAATAAGCAATGCATATGACAATAGGTGAAAACAGGAAAATTTCCAGCCATTCCTTCACGTTTCACAGGTATAAATTCTTAATTTATTATAATAATAATAAATTTATTGTTCCGCTGGTCATGTGACATAGAACTCATCAAATTGGAAACATACATATTGTATACAATACTAATACAATATACAAATTTACAATATATGCAATACACAAAAAATCAATCAGAGAATATCTTCCAGGTATTCAGTCAAGTTGTAATACCGTTTGTTATAAAGAATTTTACATAATCTGCTTTTGAAAATGGCCGGAGAAGAGAAAGACTTTAAAGAACTTGGGAGCTTATTGTATATTTGGGAAGCTGGGTGGAAAGGACCTCGCCTAAAATACTCTAAATTGTGCCCAAATGCATGTATATTGCCTCTACCACGTGTTTTGTATGAATGGTAGTCACTGTTTGGTGGGAATAGAGAAGGATTGGTTTTAACCAACATAGAGCATTGCAGAATATATATACAAGGGAGTGTAAGAATGCCAAGAGCTTCAAATATTGGCCTACCTGGAGTCCTAACGGACACACCTAAAGTGGCTTTGATAGTTTGTTTTTGTAATTAGAAAGCTTTAGCAGCTGCTGTCGTGCTTCACCATTTTTAGTGTGGTAGCAGAGGTAGTTGGTCTAAGTTTCCTAATCATATAAATGCCAGTAGCAGCTTTTTTGGATAGATGTTCAACATGAGTAGACCAGTCAAGATCCTCTGTTTAGTGGAGGCCCAAAAATTTAATTGAATATGAAGGTTGAACTATGCTGTTGTTTAGAGTTAGCCGTGGACTACTTGTAGGAGGAGATATTTTGCAGTGAAACTGCATGGAGGATGTTTTATTGATATTAAGGGACAGATTGTTTTCATGACACCATTGAGACATATGTATTATTGAGTTTTTTGTGTTCGAGAAAAGAACTTCTGGAGTAACTGCAGAATTTAGGGAGGAAGTATCATCTGCGTACAATACCACATCACTGTTTGGTAGAGAGAGGGGTAGGTCATTGATGAAAATTATAAAAATTAGGGGTCCAAGAATTGAACCCTGGGGAACTCCACAACCAACTGCAGGTGGTGTAGATCTAAAGCTTTTTATTCCCATTTCGGATTTACTTTTCCATTGAACAATTTGTTGGCGATTTGACAGATATGACATTAGCCAAGAATGAGCTATGCCAGAGATACCCATACCAAGTAATTTGTGAGATAGTATAGAATGGTCAATGTTGTCAAATGCTTTACTTAATGCTTTACAAATGCTTTTCTTAATGCTTTAATTTGTCTAAAGAAGTTTTGGAAATATGTATTTTAATTGTATATATTCATGGTACGTCAATAATTTGACTCAGAAATCAGATTTATATATATTTTTAAGATGTGAAGGTAGTTAAAGCGGCCATTTAATATCCGGAATTAAATTTCCAAAAATGTTCACGTTCATCTATTGAGACAAACTTGGCGCGTCAAGGTGACGTCACGCCGGTCGTAAACAATCGAAAGGAGTGCGTTGTTGCCATTTCTCATAAGGGCTTGTATTTGTTTTGAAAATCTTGAAGAGGTGTTCATCCTTTCTTGATTGACTAACATTTTCGACATTGAATATTGGAAGAGTAAAATGGATGTGAACGCTGCTGGACAGAGGTGGTTTTGGAGGAATTATGACGCATGTATGAATTGGCATGAGCAACATAAAGTAGCATATTGGAAATCCAAGGCTCTGGCGTTGGAATATGAAAGAAATGCTCTTCTACAGTACGTACGCGGGTATCAAGAAACCACTGTAAGTTTCAGCGAGGTTGGCCTCAGATTTTAGTTATTTTTAAGCCCATCGAATCAATAAGAATCTCTTAATTTATTTGTTTAATTTACATTAAAAATAGTCGTAATGTGGCAGTAAACTTTATCGGAGTCTTGTCATATTTTCCTTCGTTACCTTTCGTTTTTATTTAAATGGTGTCTTTTTGTGCCTCATAAACCTATTTTACCCCTTTGACTGGACATCACTTTGTAATCAAAATAATCATCTGAATCAGTGAATGCCAATGGTACCCGTCTTGCCTCTGTTCCTTAAAAATTGGTGTCTTCATAATTGTTATATTGTCTTAATCATTTCATGGAGATGCATTGTGTCTATACATCTTTCATTAGTACCTACACTCGTAATCGATTGTTTTTTTCGTGGTATTTACATCTTTCCTGTGTAGAAATATCCTGGAGCAACTGCCCTCTCCTCATTTCTGGCACATGATCCCTATTACCTTAGCTTAATTTCATTCCTCGACCTTCTTTCCCTGTGGGAATGGCGAAACTATCACTTGAGTGCCTAAAGTGACCTGTGGTGATATTATTTTGGCATGTGGAGCGGCGAAGTAGAGGTCTAGAATTAAGCCTGGGATAAGGTACGGACATGTGGTGGTGTGGTAAGGAGGATGGGGCTAAACTGAGTCATTCTGTTGCTATTTATCAAAATTCCTTAGCAATGCCAAAAAATACCTGTAAGGAACATTTTTTTGGATAGACTTTAAATGTTAAGAAATAATGTGGATTTTTAGCTTAAGTATTTGCTCATCATTTTTGTTTTACATTTCATTGAACTCAAAACACGTCAAGCATTGGATATGCAAGAAAAGGAAAACCTTTTAAATCCCTCATCAAAGATAATATTTTTAGGTATTGTTTAAGGAAAGTATTCATATTGTTTTGAGCTACTACCCTTAAAAAATATTATTTTGGGATATGTAATCCCTGCATCATTTTCGGTAGGCTTATTTAATAAAAAATCTGGATGGGTTGGGTGAGCTGTATTAAGGTACGAGCCAAAATTATTAGCATTTGGGGTGCCTCCTTTCTTAATTTCAGTTACTCATAGACCTCTTTTGTGTTTACTTCACCGTCATCTGACTGCATAACTAAACCAAAAGGTCTCTCTCTATGCTGCCCATCACCCGAAAAATGGCAACATGAAGCTTACACCACCCTTGATGAAGGCGGTTCCTCCTCCCCCGAAAAGGGAGACTTTTATCAGGTTGGGGATTATTGAATGGCACACAACCAAAGAATTATGGGCAAACTTCCCAGTGCTCAAGATACATGGGCAGAGGGTGGCAACTGCCCCCCCTAGAAGCAAAAATAAATTTAGTTCAAATCAAAGGTTACGAAAAAATTTTCCTTCTGAAGAAAAATAATAATAGTATTAGACGTGGAACTAAAATAAAAATCATTATTTTTTCTAGCAAATAATTGTAAAACTAATAAATTGCTGTCATAATTTCCTTAAAATTTTGGTTTCATAAACCTTTTCTGTGCAAAAAAGCTACAATTGGAATGACCACAGCTAGTTATAAATATTGATGAGTGTTTCACAAAGTGAGGCCTGAAAAGGCTCCAATCATGCTATCAATATAGCTCTTAAAAAATACGCTATTTTTGCAAAATGTAAACTTTTTTCTTTATGGTCGTTCAACGAGCCAAACAATGGCTGGAGTAATAGCGTGGTTTCCTATTATTTTTTTATTGCCTAAATCGAAAGATTATTACTCCTGGAGTACGTATTTCACGCTTTTAGATTTTTAAATTACAATATCTATTTTTCGTGATTAAATGAAAAGTGAAAATTTTCAAGCGCGCGAAAACGCGACGGCTAAGTATGAATGCCGGAAAAACTCTGTGTGACGTCGTTCTGGTTCCCGCTGCCGCAAGTGAGGTGGCCTTGGGGCGAGGTTTTGAGTGCTGATGCGACGCAGGATGCTAGCAGGCAGCAGAGTGCCATGCTAGCTGGTAGCGCTTGGCTTAAATAATGATTATTAATACCTTATCAAACGAAGAAAACTTTCCGACCTTAGCCAGTTTTAATAGGTGATTAGTGAGACATGTTTCTCTGAGCTCTGTGCCTCATGCATGCATCAGTAATCTCAGACGATGTAAAACTCCTCATCTACTCATATAGAAACTAGGTCCCCGTGACGTCATGTGGAGTGGCATCGCATGGGCGCCAATCTGGCCTTTTTCAAATGAGGATAAAAATTGACCATTGCCATTCGTCTAAACCGGCATTTCTAAAACCAATTAATTTGTATATTATCAATACAAATCTTAACCTGTAACCTTATTGTCCTATCATAAATACGTTTTTAGCTGATATCCCAACACTTGTAATTTCCTTTACTGTAAGGCTTAGTATTAATTTTAGGAAAAGTAGTTATCCTGTAATTGACTATTGTCGATTACAGGAGAACTACTTTTCCCAAAATTATAAATTTTTATTAAAATTATATAAATTATAAAAACTGAAAATGAGATTTTGGTAGAACGAAAGGGGAATTACATACATGATTATGTGATTTAAAATCCAATATCAATACTTAAAAAGACACACATTCAACAAAACAAATGCTTTTTCACCAGTGAAAAAGTATGCGTATCATTTCATAATTTTTGGTGGCCCTGACTGCAATTCTTCTATCGTTTTCAATGACTTCACCCCTGACAAAGGCTTCATGCATATATACAAAAAATAACAATTAATTATAATAATGGTTGATAGTATCTTTTCACTATTTAAAAGAAATATATTCGTGCTATCATTTTACTACCCATTTTCAAACCAAGGTAATTTTTTAAGCCTGATGATTATCTTCTTTGCTTTGGATGTGTTGAGCTGCAATCAGGGCACTGGATTTGGGGAGATATTAGTTGATGTTTAGAATATGTTTGCCTACAATATGATTTTTGTGTGAAGGAAATGAAATAATCAGTGCCATTGTGTAGGAGAGGGTAACAAGGATGGCTGTTTGCCACCAGACTGCATTTTCAGAGGCAGGGCCCAAAAGTGGCCTGTTGGGTTTTTTATAATTGGAAGGAGTTAGGTACAAATCCCTTGAGGAGGATGTTCTCTTATGTCCTGCTTCCGGGCATCTGAATCTATTGCAGGGGAGTAGGCCAGGAGCCAAAGGTTTACCAAGTTGCACTTTTAGAATGGTTGGGAAGACTGTTCTGTGGGAGTGGGACTGGTTTGGGCAGGAAGGTCTAACTAGGTCCTTTCTCCGAATTTCAAAATGTAGCAGTTTTCCAGTTTTTCTGTCAAAATAGTCATTACTGTTTGTACACGAAAATGGAGGGCATTGACATGTATGCTAAAAATACACAGTTAATGTTATTTTTAATTATTGAAAATATTAGTGTCAGAGGTAAATTAGGTACCTCCATTATCACTCAAGTAAGATAAAAATGACCGCCCTTTTTTTTTAGGGAAAAAAGGTCTAGCAGGTGAAGATGGAAAATGTAAAGTGCCCCCAGATATTTCAGCAAATAAAAAATTTATGCTTTAAGTGCATCAAAAATTATGTCTTTCCCAAAGTTTCAGATCATAAAAATTAAAATTAACCCAAAAATAATTGAAACAAGATACTTTTGTTTTTTTTTAGCCATATCTCCAGTTTTTACGCATATAAAAACGTTTTCTTGATTTTAAATTGTATATGCTACTATGTTCTACCATCATGATTTTTTTCAAAATTTTAGGAGATAAGAGACACGTCGGAAAAAAAATGTTGTTATCCCTTTATCAAAGTATAATCCGAATTTTTTTCAGATTAAAAAAAATGGTGGAGCACTCTCAAAAACATGAATAACTGCTTTACTCCATTTTTACCTATTTATTCCGGGAGGATATTCGATTTGCATTCCTTATAAATTTTAAAATCAAGAAAACGTTTTTCCATTAATAAAAACTTGAGATATGGCTAAAAAATGAAAAATCATGTTTCATGGGTTAATTTCAATCGTTAAAACCTGAAAATTTGGGGAAATACAAATTTTTTGATGCACATTAAGTGTGTATTTTTTATTTTTCAAAATATCTGGGGGCTTTTTCACCATCTTAACCTGCTAGACCCTATGTCAGGGAATTTTAATGAATGTTAGAAAAAATATCAGAGAATTTCAAATTTTCAATCTGTGGCCTCGCTAAAATCATGGATATTTCGATGCCAATATGTCATGCTACCTAATGAGTATAGTAAAATGATAAATGCATGAATTTCTTTTATTGTAGATACATCCTCTTACAGATCCATCTGAAATACTGTTACACTCGGTAAATGAAGAATTTTAGTCTAGTACACGCGATAGTGTCACCATGTTTTAGTTACGTGTAACTTTGGCTGTCATCCAAAAAATTTGTTGCTGAAATAACTTACTAATTTCAGTGAAACTCTAGCTAGAATGAAAAGTGTTGCTTCTAAAAATCTAATATGTAGTTGTGCATATTATATACTGACACCTCAATAAGTATATCCAAGGTTTAGGCTCAAAAAAGTTCATCTGTCATTGAAAATTTTGTTACCTAATTGCTATTACTAGGATCTATAAAAAAACCTGTTGATATCCTCTTTATATTACATTAACTTTCCCATGGTATACAGATAATGCCTTGAAATGTGCACTCAATTGTTTGTTTAGATTTGTAATGTAATTGAAAATAATTCTCAGGCCCAAAAGAAGTTTGTGCATACGATCAGGATATGCTGTTACAGCATTTTTGAGAATCTTTGAAATTCCTTTTTTTCATCTCATATCTACTTGCTTTCTTTTAAGGTTATACTCTGGCAATTCCTGGTTTTATATATCTGTGTTATGTATTACTTGTTCCCGTAGACCAACTTGCATAATCGCTGCAATAAGGGTAATATGCTAATAATTAGTAATAGTAAGTTTCTATTTGGTGATGGTTTTCCGGGTTTACACCGCGTTGATACATGTTTTGCGGACGACAGTTTCGGGCGCGTTCCAGCTCCCGTCTTCGTATTTTGGACCCGAAGACGGGAGCTGGAACGCGCCCGAAACTTTCGTCCGCAAAACATGTATCAACGCAGTGTAAACCCGGAAAACCATCACCAAATAACTAACCGCGGAAGCCTCCGTAATAAGTTTCTATTTGTTCTAAACGTTAGTATAATTTTTGCCTCAGAGTTTGAAAGTAGCTTCTTCAAAGTTGAAGCTTTTAAATCTTTGACTATGCACAAGGAATCTTTGGGATTGCATGTAATGTCTGTAGTGGTAACAATATAGGTACTTGTGCACATGGGCGTACCCAGCAAGGAGCAGGAGGGGGCAGCTGCCCCCCTCCTAGAGGCAAAAATCGCAAATATCTTTAAGGAAAATAATATTTTTTCGCGCAAATAATTTTAAAAACTAATTAAGAGCTGTTACAGTTTCCTTCAAATGTTGATTTCATTCACCTTTTCCATGCTTAAATCTTACCTACATTTTCAACGACCATGGCTTGCCCCCTAGTTTTGATCCTGGGTACACCCTTGCTTGTGCACTTGTACTGCTGTTCTTCCTTGCTCCTGTAGTCCTGTGATTGCATTTTTATTCCCAAAATTCTTTCTTTTTGGAGGGGGCAATTGGTCTTCGTATATTTACTATTCTTTTCAAAGCAACAATTACAAGTGAAGAATACCCAAAAAGTTATCGATACCCAATAAGATTTTACCCATAATATCAGTTATTAAATTTTCTCCACTTTTTCCATTTGGTAATCATCACCATATTTTACTTACCACAGAAAGATTTCCATGGGCCAGTAAACAGTGGTAGTCCCCAATTCTTCGAAATGGAAACCAATGTCAATCGGAATAATTCTCGGAAAAGACGCATATGCAGAAGAGATAAACGGAGGAAAAGATTTATGACTCATGCAAGATACAATAATTCATCTTGTGACCATGAGGATAATATGAGATTGGCTTCAACAGAGGAACCAGTTAGTTTAGATTTGGAGACTGGATCTAATGCAGATTCAGATGTGGACCATGACTTACTCGAGTTTTTCAAGCAATCAATGACTCATAAAATGGAGCTCAGTAAGTCTACAACTGATTATTTCCTTGGAGTTATGTCATTTTTTATTTCAATAATGCTTAATATGTGATTTTTTTTAGGGGCTAGAAGAAAGGCATCAGAAGAAAGTGACTGTAAGTGTCTCCATTTCTTTATTTGGTTGAAATACAAAAATTGCTGATCTGGTGTAATGATAAGACTTATCCTGAAATGCATGTAATATTATTTGATTTGTGAATTTTAACTGTTTTTTTTTAATAGAGACCAATTTCTTTATAGTAATTGTCTTTGTTCAAGGTTTTTTTTACTGAATCTGAAATTTTCTTTAAATTATCCTTGTCTGAACTTAGTACGAATGGCTTTATTTGCTATTGCTTAAATTTTCAATTTGCATTTTTTGTAATTGTTTGTGCATTTTAGTCATTCATTACCTAATTTATTATAAATGGAATTTTTATTAACATGAAATTAAGCTATTCTTGTTATACCTACTTTAGACTTTCAATGTTTATGCTGCTATCATTATTATTAGAATTTTGTTACATCTGGTTAAGTACTGGTTTTTTGTCATTATATGAAAGATATCGGAGGCAAATACAGCACAGCCAACAGTAATCCTCTGGAAAGTCTTTTGCTGGTGTATTAAGGCCTCTTTAGACAATACTTTAATGCATACTAGTTGATGTCTTCTAGAGGTATGAACAATTTTGGTGGAATGTAATATGTACAAAATCGTGAACCGAAGTAGAACTGGTTATATTTTCTGCTCATACATTCATACAATGTGGGTGGCTACACAAGTGCATTTTGGCATTCACACATTGAGATATTCACCCATATGTGTTAATGTACCATACAATCAGGCCTTTAAGAGTGTAAAATTTCTGCGTGGGAAAAATCATTCTCTTCGATCTTGACGGGAACTTGGATCACATGAATTTGCACATAGTGCTTTAGTGTGATAGTCTACTTTATAAAATTCCTTTGGTGTCATATGAAGGCTGACTTGTACATTTTTACCTATTATAACCTTGTGCCTAGAATGAAAAGTAATGGGCCCATCGGTAACAGGGGTGCCGACTTACAAAAAATATTGGGGGGGGGGGGTCCAAACCGGGGATCTTGCCCCGGGAAATTTTATAAGTAGTGAGTTTCAAGTTTTTTAAGCATTTCAGAATAGTCATATGATCAGAATTAGAACCCTATTAACTCGAATCTCGATATCTGGACCCTCTGGGGAAAATCAACAAGCATGACACATTTTTTCCTCACACCCATCACAAAGTTTTGAGGGGGCTCGGGCCCCCTCAGGTCCCATGGAGTCGGCGCCACTGATCGGTAACAATGTTGATGTTAATATATTATTAACGAAATTAATTTTAAAAATTCACTTACTTTGTATTCTTTTATACCTCTTTATTTCTGATGATATCATTTCCAGGGACAGATTCCTCAAGCATGAAAAAGTCTGGGTCAGTGAGATCTGAAGAAATGCGACTGCTTTATGGCAAAAATTCAGCAATGATTCATGGGATGGAAACTGCTATGCAGCTTACTTTTGAAAGGAATTGTGATATTCTTAATCCTGTTTTATGGCCGGTACTACCATTAAAAATGTAAATATTACTCTGTATTCATTTTTTAAATAATAATTTTCCTGTCAGCAATGTGTCTCATACTTTTCAACAAAGGAGTTTGTACAATATTTTATAATGAAAAATCATTTTCAGCAATGAGTTTTATTTGCCTATTGTGCAATTGTATTTTGTTCATAACCTGGAATTGGCTTTCAAGTTTCATGAGCAATAATTTCAAACAGAAGTGTAGACAGGGGAGCTGGGATCTGTTGGAGCATCCATGTAGCAGACACAGGCAAATCTGCCTGACTTTTTTAATTTTGTGATTGCAGCCTTTTCAACAGCGGATGTCTCATTATATTCATGTGCTTTATTTCTTCTCCTTTGTATTATGAAAAATGAAGTTGTTGAAATAATTTAAAATCTAAAATCTTACAAATTTGGGCAGTAAAACATTGTCAGTCATCTCAAAAATTTTAAATTAATGAGTTTTCCAGAGAATTTGATGGTGAACCATTGTCTTCTTTGGCCAATCATAGACATGCAGGACTACCAGATAGGAAGCACTAAGACAGTAATAGAGTTTGAAAAATACCAAAATTTAAAGTATTAGGTAGCTAGAACATTCCTCTAATTAACTAAACCAATCCTCAAATATAGTGAGACCAGTGGTAGCACAGGAAAGAATGGAATATAACAGGATGGAATCCTATTGAGTTCTCCACAGGATTAGAGAGATAGCAAGATCAGATTTTGCGACACCTATCTCTGACATCATCATCACAGCATATGTAATGACGTTTACACATAATGCACATCCATGCCATAATTAAAATGAAGAGTCAAAATGTTGGAACTCTAGATCTGGTGGGGAACCTACGGAGATTTGGTAAGTAAATGATGATATGGAGATGCAGAAGATCAAAACTTAAGTAAGAGGGAAGAGTAAATAAAATAGGAAAATATGCTCGCACATGGATGAGGAATTAGGGTGCTGGAAACCCTAAGACTACCTTCGCATGTGAATTCTTGCCAATATTGGTAGAAATAACATAATACAACCAACACAATATCTTGTTGCATACATAATGGAGGTAGCAATAGATCATGACTACAGATGTTGATAATCAGAGACATTTTCCCTCTTGGCATCAAACTTCTTCCAATGATGGATTTTGAAAATAAGTTAGATGTTCTATACCAACCCATGGTTAAGGACGATTATCCATTGATTAACATAAATGTCAGTTATTGTGGCAAGACAAAAGTTTGATTCTGTTTTTGTTTAGGGAAAGAAAGGTGGCATAGCATCGGTACAATCATAAAATTAAACACAGTAGTCAAAGACACGTTTCTTTTTATTTTTAGCATTATGGTATTCCACATGAATGCGGATAACCATGCAACGCTTTCACAGAACATGCAACACTCTTAATGAACCGATAGAAAAAATGTACGAGCGAAATATTCATTAACGGGCCTTCCAACGAGATAAAAGAAATGGAATTTTTAAATATTTACGGATTGAAAATAACGGAGCAACCATGATTTAGCTAAATGCACTGCCATACGAATAGCTAGGAGGAAAGGTAAGAAGAAAATTACTATAATCCCTTCATATTAATGAATGGAGATTAAAATTGCACAGCTTCCAACGCCAAAGAAACAATTTTAATGAAAATGGAATTGGGGTAGCACTTTCAAATTCGACGGTGAAAATTCCAGACGCTTGCAGCGCAAGTATGTATTTGTTTATATTAGTGAAGGGATCGTTAAACGCATTTTAGGTGTTACATACATATTATGGACCAAGTTATACTGAAATAAGTTTTAAACTATTTTCTTGCTCATACTCCGTACGTAAGGTACCGCCAAAAAATTTAGTACATGCTAAATTATTTCACCGTTAGTGCCGACATTGATTAGCGTGGTGGTTCAGATGAGCTATCGTAGTAACTTTGTTGTAGGGCACTGTGTCATTAAGGGCCCTGGGCAAAATTTATAATGTATTTCTGTGTAAATATAAGGGAGAAGGTTCAACAAATATTGTGTAATATTTTGCCGTAATATTGTTGACAATTTATTTTATTATTAGTGAATATTAGGGTTGTGGTAATGGACATGGCGACTCGTGATGGTAAGATTTTAATGTTAATTTTTCTATGGGGACGTTATTCTTCATTTTGAGGGTACTGTTATGTTGGTTAGTGATTGGAGTGGCGTTCATATAATCATCGTTTTACCTCTTTCAAAATAGGAGCGGCGTAAACAGTCGATCGAACTGTATTCATCGTCGTTGTTTACGTATATTTGTTTAGTTCTGTTTTCATTTTGGGGTGGCTCTTAGCTGAAAGAGTTATAACATTGGTTTTTATTGTATATATTTTAAATTATAATTAATTAAAAGATTGGCTGAAAGGGCGTTTCACCGAGGAAAAGCTTTTGTTTTCTTCTGACAGTTGTAGCATATTTTTGTTCACATCTCTTCTTTCGAATGCCAAGAGAGGATTCGTTTTGGGCCATTTGTTATCTGTACTGTACGTCTGTAATTTTAAGTGTGAGTTAAGTGATTAAATGCGATAAAATAAAATTCCAGACCTAGGACTAGTGTGGATTGGGGACGAACTGTTGCAGAGTGATACAAACGAAATGATGTTGAATCAGTTAAACCCACAAGCTGGCAGTCATTTCTTTTTCGATAGTCCCGCAATGGAAGAAATGAGGCCAAGGGATCACCTGGTGAGTTGTTTTTTGTTAGTTTCAATCAATTATGAACAAGCTAATGACATTTTTTCTGATTTTAATGGCTCCAAACAACTACGCTCAGTTGAAAGATTCAGTGGCATTTTCTCTTGAAAAGGTATGAGTGAAACTCTGGTGATATAAACTTTGTTATTTATCTTTTTAAAGGATGTTGACAGCTACATGATGCTAGACGAGTACGACTCTTACGATGAACCGCCTGTTAAATACATGACCTCTGCGGCCACTCAGACAGTTCAGCCGTCTAAGAAAATAAAGCCGGTGGAGCATCCTGGTTTAAAGCTGAAAACTCCGATTGCGTATCAGCGTGATTCTGATCTAAGTGTCATACCAATTCAGAAAGATGGAATGGGTAAGCCTGTCTTTTCTTTTAATACATTTTGTGTGCTTAATTTCTAAGAATAGCATTTATTAGGTTTTAAAGCATACTGGGATGTATTATATGCATTCAAATCGAAAATACAAATTCTGTTGACGTCATGTTTTGTTGTAATAATAGTGTATTGACGTGTGACAAGGGATTAAGACTTATGTTGGTGAATTATGCTCATTTGAAATTAGGTAGTTACTGAAGTGGCACTTTTTTTTAGCCATTTCTATCATTTTGTTTGTTGTATTTCTGTGGTTACATAACTCATCTAATACTGAAAATCATGAATTATACCGAGTTCACTTCTTATTTCCATTATGAAGAGAATTCTGGCCTTATTTGAATGGGGTTAAAATTGACCTTTAACATTCGTCTAAACTAAGGTTTCTAATACCAAATAATTTTTATATTATGAATACAATAATGGTGGGCAATGAATCACAATCAATGCCTTTCGTTTTCTTTGATGAAGGAAACTATCCGATTGTGTGCCAATTGGAATCAGTCAACAGATTTAAAATATGTTATAAATCAATGAATACATGGTTACCTACCTATGAGTACTTCAGTCAGTGCTGACAGTAGATATTTATGTATTCAATTGATGTGGTAAATTGGCTTACTCAGGTAGCAAATTTGTGTTCCATGAGCATTCTATGAAAATCCTGTTTCAATCCATTTGTGTTATATGCTCTATTAAGCATCTTCCACACTACTCGAGATGTCTTGAATATGGAACGTAGAACTAGTCATCTTGAACGTTAAAATTAGATTCAAGAACATTCGAGCCTTTGAAGATTGATTGTTCAGCACATCTTGAACCGAGTTGAATGGCCTTTCACACTGTTCCAGAACGCTTGAATTGACTTTAATACCTATAGTAAACATGATTGACAAAGGAATAACATATAGAGTTCCACTCCCTGATGGTTAGGAATCGAATTTCAGAATCATGATGAGGTTAAAGTATTCATTATTTCTGCTGTTTCTAGCCCCGTTATTGCAAATAATTTTCCTGGCTGATTGAAACCCACATAATAATTCCAAACATACTTTTTTTCTGTTTGAAGGTAGACCAAAATTTTTATGAAAGCAGCCTTTTTATCCTATGGTCAAAAGTTTAAAGGAATGGTATGCCAGGTAGAAGACATTTCCACTCAAAAGAGTGTTAATGGTACTTACCTTGTCACTCTTTTTCTTGGGTGAAAGGCAAAAGCTGACACTGTCCCAATCATTTCAGCAATAAATGATGATAAGGTAGATGCCCCACAAAACTATATTTTTTAAAAGAGAGGCTGAAAGTTGTGGCAGTTAACATTTGATTTACACAATTTACAACTAATTTAGGTTGCGTAGTTCCTGATATATTATGATTACTTAGTATGATAGTAGAAAACAATTATTAAATCATGCAACACACTCAAGATTTTTAAATCATGATCAATGAGGGTTGAAAAAATGACCAAACAACAGTGTTTCCACCAAAAAAATATTAATATCAAATGGAATGCAAATGAAAAGTACATGGCAAAAAAACAGATAAAGACATTTAACTACAGCACACACCCGATTATCCGGGCTGATGATGGGGAGAGATGGCACGAATAATTGGAAAACATGGATAACCCAAACTTTCACTTAGATGTCTTGTAAGGTTCATAATTTACCTAAAACAAACTAAATTATTAATGCAGTTATTCTGTTATTTTAGACTGCTTCCCAGACTCATTGAGAGCTTTCTTCACCAGTCTGCGATCTTTTTAGCGGTGATCAGAAGGTTGCACTTGTATTATTACGGATCCATGTTAGAACTGGTTTCAATCCCCAGACTCATTGAGAGCTTTCTTCTCCAGTCTGCGATCTTTTTAGCGGTGATCAGAAGGTTGTGCTTGTATTATTACGGCTCCATGTAAGAACTGGTTTCAAAGACCATGCATCAGTGGCTGCGTGATCACGGATACAGAAAAGTGGTTTGCACGAATGCTTCAAAACCACTGCACGACGTCGGTAACAACACTTTCAGACACCACGCCAAGTAGCCGCGTCTCGCACAAGTTGCCCAGGTCGTAACTGCTGCGGGACTTGTATCCATGATCACAGGGCTAGCAGCCATTAGTGCCATTCCGTTTAACGAAGGGGATTGTAATGGAAATAATAAGCTCGGTGTATCCTAGCATTCATATGCAGTAATTCCGGTGATTTTGCGTCTGATTTTATTTTTTTATAAAGATCACGGAAAATATTGAGCGAGTGTGAAAATCATGCACGGATAATCCGCAAACCGCATATACCACAGCCGGATAATCGGGAGTTGCTGTATAATTCTCATCCTCTTTCGCTTTCTTTAGGATATCAAATACTTGCTGCATAAGTTTTCTGCTAATTGTTATGAGAAATTTTGGATAACTCTTGCCCTACATGTAGGTCGAAATCCTCCTACTTAGTGTTCCTCTTCTCCATTGAGTGCTCCAGGGCTGATGAAGCCTTTGAGAGGAAATTGTTTATTTCATGAGCTTCCTCAGTTTTTCTCCTCTTGAGGGTTGGTGCTCCTCTTAATGAACCATTCCGTGAGGAGCTGCTGAATTGCTCAGCACATGTAGTGGTGGACTCTCTACAAAGTGGGGGGATAAGGGGATTGCAAATTTCATCTTGCATTTCTATGATTTCTGGTAGTGTCAGAATTACCTTTCAATCTTCGTTAAGGACAAATAAATTAGTGTAATTTTCAGAAGTGAAAAGAAGTGCTGGAGTGGATTCAAGTGTAATTAAAGCATAAATATCACAGAAGGAATTACATTGAAGTGGACACACGACATAAGATCACAAATTTCCGGAAACAGTAAACCAAGAGAGATGCTCAACAAGAAGGGGGTCAATGGCCGATGTCAAACAACATGCGCATTCCAGGAAAACTAAATATGTCAAATGGAGACACATTGATTTGCAATTGTCATTGACATTGCATTGTTCAGCATCATGGGATCTAAGTTTAAGATGCTCTTCCTAGGTGTCTTATGCCTTTCTAGGAATTTTTATTGTTTATAGTGCCATTATTTTTGCGTAATCACCTCTTTCACTGCTGATCCATTCATCTTTGACTTGCTTAATTTATTTTGTCTGTCGTATACTGAGTACGGAGCCCATTTATCTTTAACGGCCTCCTACGAGGTAATAGGTCGAATCTATTGGGAGCATGATTACACACAAATTTTGAAAGACACTATCAGCAATAACTACAAAATAATTCTTTATAAGATTCATTCGAAGTACATACTATGAAAGCAAACGCAGTACTAAGGCCAGTATGGAACTGTGCAGATCTAAATAAAAACAATAACAACATCTTTTGAAAGGTGCAAGCCCTAACTCTAGAAAACTAGTTTTTGAATGAAATTATAATTTTAAGGAAATAAACATATAAAATTCTAAAATGAAAGTCATCAAGGCATTCCAAAATTAATTGTATAGGTTAATATTTTCATGGGGAATGTATCGGCCATGGGTGACCGAGACAATTATATTCATAATTTTACTTAAAGCCAAGAAATTAGTGGCAATTTCTTGCAGTGCTAAACTTCTCTTCTGCTTCATATGATATTCTGGGGAGCTCACTTCATAGAAACAACTTTATTCCTTGCAAAAATTAATGAAGGCTTCAACAGCGTTTCTCTTATAAACGGGCATGGCGTCAATATGTAATCATCTCCAAGGTCACATTGGCAAGGCTCGGAAAGCTAGGAACCCTTCACTGATTGGTAGAAATGCTTTAATACCTTTCGAGATACAATGGAAATTAGAACCAATCAAGATGAGATGAATTTGATGGAAACAAAGGGATTCAAGACAAGACTTTCACAGTCGTGACAGTTGACATGACATCATATCCATTTGAGAAAGATTGTTCAACGAGTCTTGACGAGAATTTGACAGTGTGAAACTGCCTTTATATGGCATATTATATAAATTGTATAAATTAAAAATTACATGGAGTGGAATAGTGAAATTTGAGCTGCTAATTAGCTAAAGTAAACAAATCCGGAGACTGGAAATTAGTGTTTTAAATTGGCATTTGGATTTCCTGTCTTCTGAATTTCATGGAGTGCTCAATTAACTTGAGGGAAGCTGTTTTCAAAATGTTATAAGAATATTAGAGGTATAGGGAACAACCCCATGTATCCCTCTTTCTCAGCATGTATTACTGCTTTTGAATTATACGTGGAGGGATGAGTTTTTGGCGTATGCACAAGTTTTCTTTGAGGTCGGCTTATAATATAGATTTAGTAATTTATCTCTACAATTTGTTTGCCTGTTCTATCACCAGCACTCTCAAGCAAGGTTCATAAGCACGCAAAGTTGACGGAACGTACAGAAAGCTGAAGAGCATCTAGCAAATCTCTATCTGCCTTTTATCCACATCCCGGCTATTCTATGTCCTGGATTGGCTGAATACCATTCAGAATTCCACCCATTCCATCAATTCTGCTCTATGCGTTTAGCAGAGCCCTCTGGTTAAAATCCATTCTACTCCCTATTAATGAATACCAAGTCAATTGAAAAAAAGGCAGCTGTAGGAGACATTTATTTTTTCCAACTTAAATTGGCATTTGGATTTTCCTTTTTAATGATTTATTTTTAATTTATGGAAAATGTCATCCTACAGCAATACTGCCTACAGTGTTGCAATAACAAATTGCTCATAAAATATAACAAAAAGAATTGGAACAATCAGTGAGAAAGTGTATAAGAAGTGATGCTATTGATTGCCAGAGAGGTAAAATAGAGCCAAGTTTGTGATGGCAATCGTGGGCGTAGAAAAGGTATCAATGCTGGAAGGAAGGGAGTTTAGAATTGAGAGGAGGCAGGAAAAAGTGAGCGTTAAATGAGTGACAATCTGGGAACTGGTATGTGGAACAGGAAATGAGTGCACATTAGGTGGGAGGGCTCTTGGAAATTTAGAAAATAAAGGAGTTCAGAACAGTCTGTGATGGAGTTGAGGATTTAGTAGATTAATTCAAGGTCACAAGGCATATCAAAGTGAGATCACTATTTAAAGAAAAATTAAAGAGGTAAAAGTGAAAATTCCAGGATTTTGTGAGTAATAAACATTCAGTTCATTCTTTACGGTCTTGAGGTAGTTCAGCAAACAATAGGGTGGTTTCCTATTATTTTTTTATTGCCTAAATCGAAAGGTTATTACTCCTGGAGTACGTATTTCACGCTTTTAGATTTTTAAATGACGATATCTATTTTTTGCGATTAAATGAAAAGTGAAAATTATCAAGAGCGCGAAAACGCGACGGGTAAGTATGAACGCCGGGAAAACTCCCGTGTGACGTCATTCTGGTTCCCGCTGCCACAAGTGAGGTGAGTGCTGATACGACGCAGGATACTAGCTGGTAGCGCTTGGCTTAAATAAGGATTATTAATACCTTATCAAACGAAGAAAACTTTCCGACCTTAGCCAGTTTTAATAGGTGATTATTAAGACATGTTTCCCTGAGCTCTGTGCCTCATGCATGCATTGGGAAACTCGGACGATGTAAAACTCCTTTCTACTCGTATAGAAACTAGGTCCCTGTGACGTCACGTGGAGTGGCATCGCATGGGCACCAATCTGGCCTTTTTCAAATGAGGATAAAATTGACCCTTGCCATTCGTCTAAACTGGGAATTCTAAAACCAAATAATTTGTATATTATGAATACACTAATGGTGAGTAAGGAATCGCAATCAATGCCTTTCGTTTTCTTTGATGAAGGAAACTACCCTATTGAGGTCCTTGGTATTCATAGAAATATTCACAGATCTTCAAAATCCAAACTTCAGGTAGCATGTGAGCCTGTAATGGGAAAATGAAATCCTATAATTCACGTCGTAATTCCTCATTTGGAGATCTATGTATGTCTGCGTCTATGTACCACTTACTGTTTTTCTTAGTAGTGAAGTATAAGCTGCCATCTGATCCGACAAGTCCACTGATGATTTGGCATAAATGTAGTCGAATGCTACTTTTGGTTTTGTAACCTTATCGTCATTTCTTTGAGCAACCTCAACAGTTTTTTGAGAATTCTTTGTGAAAACTTAATAACTTTTGGGTAACAGACGTCTCTGCATTCACTAAAATGAAAAGGGTCCAAATATATGAGTGAAAGAAAAAATAATTTGGCGCAGTGGGTGAATTCATCTAAAAATCAGTGTTAGGGAATGTGTTAGTGGCAGTGGTGTTAATACCATTTTATCCATGCTATGTAGTCCTTCTTGTCCAAGTTCTTTTAGGAATAAGGTTTTTAATCGTGTATTTTCAACCACAGTGTGTACATATTAATGAGAAGTATGTTATGAAACTGAAAATGAGAATTATTCAAGTCTTAAAGGTATAAATTACAATATTGTAAAACTATTACTTATACACCTTGACCACCATGGTATCTACGTTGATTTTTCCTGAAGTGCGAACATTTTTTTTTAATCAGTTGCATAGTATTGGTTTGTGATATTCAGAAATATCATCGCAATTGAATCTAAAATAAACGTTTTTTCTCTTTTGAAGTGCTGTGGTCTTAATGGACACTTTGATCATGATTCATGCCTAAAAAATCGGTCCTGGTCCCCAGTGAGGTCACAAATCCACTGGTATTTAGGTGCAATTTGGCAGGTCAATATGACTGGCATGGCTTTCATTGCTGGTATCTGTAACTGGTGGTCAATGTGTTAAAATTCATCTATGAAGGTGCTCGTGTATTTTCTAAAGTGATACTTGTCTTGTGGCATACTTATTGATGAAAATTAATCTTTCTTTACTAGCTGTGTGTGAGAAGTGTGGTGCAATGGGCGTAAGGCATGCATTTTACACAAAGGAGAGGAGATTTTGCAGTTTGGCTTGTGCAAGAGGTGACAGTGAAAGTGCCAAGACAGAAGTACCCGTCCAAAAAACAGCTGTTATTCCCAAGGTATGCTGCAATTGGATGAATTTGGTAATTAAATGATAATGCTATTATTATAGGATCACAATCTTAGGATTGATATACTGCAGCCCTCCATTTCTCCATTCCCAACCTAGTTCCATCATTTCCTTGATTCTTTCTCTGTTGTGTTTTGTGATGGCTACTTAGCCTTGGATTCCACTCATCAGGCATAAGGTTGCCAAAGGGAGAGCAATGAAACAGTATTTGGAAGTCGAAAGAATTTGCGTTTATTTTTTGTTGCTCTACTCTGCATGGAGATGTACCTTTGGGGACTTGAGGCTGTAGGGCACAGGTGATGAGAGCCGGTGGTGGGTATGGACTTTGGAAAATGTGCTAGTCTGTGGAGGGAGCGGAAGCATTGAGTGTCAAAGAAGTCCCTGCGGGTGGCAGAAGCTTTGGGGGGTGCATCAGTCCCCAGAGATGGTATCCAGGCCAAAGTAGTCATCAAATGATGGCAAAGTACAGTTGAGGACCTCAAATTCATAATCCAGAAACCCGGAAAACCAGACATCCGGAACATTTGAAAATTCCTGTGTGTAGTATTTCGACTTGAGACTTTGTGGCACCACTCTCCGAACCTTATTCTAGGACGAGTAAAAAGTTAGCTTACACTATGAACATTTGCTAACAACCTAGGCAGGGACACTTAGGGATCTCAAATATCGAGCTCAAGAGCCTGAACGCACTTATAAATCAATTAATTAACAAAATATACCATCAAGAACAGAAATCCAGAAACCCTTTGGTCCCAAGCTTTCCGGATTTGAGGTCCTCAACTGTACTTGCCAGGAGTCAAATTTTGTGCCTTGTATGAGCAACTTAGCAAGGGTGCGGTGCGAGAGGATGGGTGGGAAAGCATGAGTGGGGGTGGTATGCCTTCTTTCCTTAAAACTATTCTCAGAAATGATGCCTTTTGAGAAAGGAGTGCTAGAGTCTAAAGAACATGTCCGAATTTCAAGAAATGCTCCTCAGACACATGCACGGATGAAATGGCAAGGGATTCAAAGGGGGGTGAGCCCAGGGTAGGAAAAGTTGCATCATGCCTCTTTTCCTGCCATGAGATGTAATACTCTGCTCCCCATGTCTTGTGTCTTTTATTTGTTCCAAGTGTTGTCTCTAGGTCTTCCTTGGGAAGCTTTTCCTTCAGTGTTTCTCTCCATTATATTCCTCACTTAATTGCTAAATCGCATGCTTTGGCCTATCCACTGGGCCCTACTTAAGCATTTATTGCTCACCATATCCATCTATTTGATCTCAAGCACCTGCTGTCTGCGCTAGGTCTTGAAAGCTTCTCATCTCTTCTTATCAGCTTTTCTAATTTTTCAAGTTTGTGATCCAATGAGTGGTATTGTTCTCACAAATGCTTTCACTTAATGTTTTGGTGTCTTCATTCATATTCTCTTGGAGCAGGGTAATACCTCTTTACCATCAATGCCATCGAAGCATGGGCTTTATGTACAATGCTTTCTATCTGTTGTACTTCTTCTAACCCAAGGTATGGAGCCCTTGAAGTACATAAATGATCCTAATTGCTCCAAAATATCTCCTTTGAGGAGAGCCACCGCATTTTCTCTCTTACTTGATTTTATTTTTATTAATTTAGTGTCGTATTCCTGAAATACTTATTCAATTACATTCATTGAGCTATCTTTGCTTCTTGATACAATAGATATATACTCAGAAAATCTTAGCGTGTGGATTTGAATCTGTGCTAAGTGGTTCGAATTGTAAATCTAGCTAGACAAAATTATTTTTCTAGTTAACTTTGAGCTTTGTTGTGTAAATATGAAATAGCCAACTTAATACATAAACCCAAAATAACACTAGCAAAGGTTTTTTATGTGTTAGATTTTATAATAAAAAAATTGAAATTTAATTTTAAAATTCCATGGTAAACAGCACTTTTAAAAAATGTAGAAAAATAGACTTTGATATCCTGAATATAGCACTTGAGTCCTCTTATTCACCTTTTCATATACATTCTGTAAGGCCCTACAGGAGCAGGGTCCTTCGAGGGGTCATCAGGGAACCAATTAATTTCCCAACTCAAGTTTTAGCTACTCTCGGTTTATTTGGCCGTTCAGTACAATATCCCAACCAAGACTTCTCGTCTCCGCTCCCAGCCACGCTTTAGTCCGTCGGCGCCTTCCTGATCTCACCCAAGCACGTTCTTCCCCACCTCTTACCTGATAAGTGGCCGAGATGCGTGAGAATCTACATCAGCATTCCGTAGGTGGCCAACGGAAGGTGGTGGAAAGTGATAGCGATGGTAGGGGGCCTTACAATACTGCAATTAAATTTTGTTGTTCTCAGTACACTTGTTACCACTCATCAAATTAAAAATACATTCACACAAATATCTATATTTGGCATATTATTATTACAGAAAAATCCTGATTATCCAGCTGCATATTACCTGTGTTGCACATTATCTGTGAATGAATTTCACACTCCTTCGATGATTTCCACAATCTTAATAAAAAATAAAATCGGATGCAAAAATACCTTGATCATTGCATTTTAATGCACAACTACACTGGGCTTATTATTTCCATAAAAATTCTCTTTGTGAAACAGAATTATTTTATTTAGTTGCTCCAAAAGAATGTTTCAAGTTTACTTGGACATTTTTACTTTATTTTTATTTACTTGGAAAGTGGTCATCTTGAGTTATCCTGTGAGACTATTGAAATTACAAACTTATGATGCATACTTTTGTCATAGTTTGGATTGCATTGATAAATATGCTCTCTGCCATGCTATGTTCCATGGTCTGTTGGTAATAGTGGTCCATTTAAAATTTAGCAAGTGTAATCTCTCTTGAGAGGTAGAGGAATCATTGGGATTTGGAGGAGAAGCGGTGTAAAAGATAAGGTTCTCCTATGCATTATAAATACTGATAGTGCCACTTACGTATCAATTTGTGACCTGGGTGCAATTATATATAATCCAAACTTCTGGTATCTTAAATCCAGGTTGAATTATTTACTTAACATGTCTAATGTTCTGCCAATTTCTTCGTTTTCTTTTGTAGGTGGAGCTCAGCATACCAAAACCTCCTAGTCCAGCGGTGGTGATCAAGAAAGAAGAGGTCCCAGAGACACCCTCACCAGTGGCTCAAGAGACTCCTGTTGTTGCAGCGAGAGCTCGAAGAAAAACTTCAGTATCTCCCTATCAGGATTTGGATGAAGAGCAGGAGTTGTCACCACCATTGGGGAAACGTGGAAGATCGTCAGAGTTAGCTAATACTTACGAGTGGAAGAATCAACTTTCTGAGAGTGGATTCATAGCTGCACCTGTTTCATGTTTTAAACATGTAAGTATGGTTTCATAAGTCCTCCAATATTGAGCCATTTATCAATATGTCTGTTTAAGATTTTGATCTGCAACAGAATTTTCCTTCTATGTTCTTTTTCTAAATCTGTTGAGTTCTTAGTTCATACTGCTATGGCGGAACATCTAATTCGGTAAAAATTTTCAATGTGTATCATTCAGGATTTAGAAAGCACTTAAGTTCACCAACAGCTTTATCAAAGGTAACTGGTTACATACGCTTATCCATTAATGAAAAGGTTACCGTTTTGGTACAATTTGATCTTTGTAAGGCCTTTGATTCAGTGGACAAAGCCTTGCTTCTAGAATCATGAGATAACTTAATTTTTCCTATTCTTCCCTTTGCTGGCATCACTCTGATCTATGAAATTGCCAGCAAGCAGTTAAAAGATGAATATAGTAAAATAAAGCTTTTAAAGCCATGTTGAATAAAAACTTTTGGGCTATGTCGCCGCGTCAATTTTTGGGTGGCCCAGGCGTTTCCCAACCAATGCTGGTTGCTTTCTCAAGGGATTTTGAAGAGGTGGGAATTTAAATTCTTATATATAGGTATCCGTCTCAGGTGGTGGGGGGAGAGGAGCGGGAGGTTGGAGGAGTAGGCTCATAATCAACAACCTATTCCTCCAACCTCCCAAAGTTAGTAAATACAAGGTAATAAGGCTATAAGTCTGGAAGTCCATTATATTTTACGCTAAAATTTCGTTTAAAAATTGCTTGGGTACAGAACAAATGGAGGAATTCATTTCAAAGTATAAAAACATTTTAGTATGCAATAAAATATATCACTGAAAAACCTTTTGAAAATATAACCACTTCGCAATGGATTCCTTCGGTGAGGATGGTCATAAATGAGTGGGAGGGTCGGGCTTAATTGCTGAAGAGTGGCCCTAAGGACTTGATAAGCTGGGTCTCAGGCCGGGCCTGAATGCATCCGACAATTGCTACCTCAGCAGTCACTTCCCTACCCTTGCGTCGGGCAGAGCTGACGTCCTGTCGTCTGCATTGAAAAATCCACAACAGCTATACCCGACATCAGGTGTTATGCATTTGAAAATGCCCGTCAGCTCCACGCAAAATCAGGCACGAAAGGGTTAATGCCCAAACTGAAAATATATCGATCCGAATTATAAAAATGTTTTACTTCCCTGAATACTGCACCATTCAGTTTCAACATTCTTATCGTATTTCTTCTTGTAAACTATGGAATTCCTTGTCTGTGAACTTTAAATTCTCCAAGAATGTTTCACAGTACAAAAGAACCATGATGGACTTTTTGTCCTTGTGACCTTATCTCTTCAAAATGTGAAAACTTTGAAAATCTTTGACGAAAAACCTAATATGCTTTTATGACTTCTGTCCGTTTGTTTTTGCTGTTAACCCTTAACCTGCTCCCATCATCTATAAGCGATTGCCTTAGCAGACTGCTCCCATCGTCTATTGACGATTTGAACTATTCTTCTACTCTCCCAGTCTGTGTGTGCTTAGAAGTTCTTCCTTTGACAAGTAGATGTCATGCGGACATCTTTTAGACCTCTTTTTATTTTTATTGCTCTAAATATTTTTGGAACATTTTTTCCTTAAGTAAAAAGTTATAATTAATAAAACTATGCAAAAACGAAAAAAAATATTATTATTATTTTTTTTTTTTGCACCTCTGGGGAGCTCTATTTCAGCTTATTTGTGCAGTTAAAGGGTTAAGGGTAACATTTTACCGTTTTTTCCTTTTTAACAAATTACTTCCCATCGTGGTATTTATATTTAATGTATGTTCTTAGGAACAGAACCCTAGAGCAATAAAACATATTTCTATCTTCACTGTCGCTCTCCTCTGTCATTTAATTGACTCGATGCTTCTCTCACCTCTGCTTCGTGCATTCAGATTAAAGAAAAAATTACAAAATACTGCGATTTAACGAAAAATAAGTTAGAGAAGGATACAGATATTCGACGAATGAATCACGTGTGTATTGATATATTTTTCACACACAAGATGGCACTCTAGTTACTCGGTGGATTTATGCAGCTGAATTGGTAATCGAAGATTAGGAATTTTGCTTTTGCTAAGAATAGGGTGGTTTCCTATTATTTTTTTATTGCCTAAATCGAAAGATTATTACTCCTGGAGTACGTATCTCACGCTTTTAGATTTTTAAATGACGATATCTATTTTTCGCGATTAAATGAAAAGTGAAAATTTTCAAGGGCGCGAAAACGCGACGTGTAAGTATGAATGCTGGGAAATCTCTCCGTGTGACGTTTTTCTGGTTCCTGCTGCCGCCATGTGAGGTGACCTTGAGGCGAGGCTTAGCGCTGGTACGACGCAGGCTGCTAGCGGGTAGCTGAGTACCCTGCTGGCTGGTAGCGCGTGGCTTAAATAAGGATTATTAATACCTTATCAAATGAAGAAAACTATCCGACCTTAGCCAGTTTTAATAAGTGATTATTAAGACATGTTTCCCTGAGCTCTGCGCCTCATGCATGCATTGATAACCTCAGACGATGTATAACTCCTATCTTCTCGTATAGAAACTAGGTCCCTGTGACGTCACGTGGAGTAGCATCGCATGGGCACCTATCTGGCCCTTTTCAAATGAGGTTAAAAATGGACCATAGCCATTCGTCTAAACCGGTATTTCTAAAACGAAATAATTTGTATATTATGAATACAGTAATGGTGGGTAACGAATCGCAATCAATGACTTTCGTTTTCTTTGATGAAGGAAACTACCCTATTGTCACTTTACCGGAGGTGGAGCAAATAATAGCCAATGAACATATTGCCCACACTTGTATAAGAACAGGATTGGTGTGGCAACAGAGACATTTCCTCGCCTCGTAAGACTTTTTTTATCATTCAATGTAATGTCTTTATTATCTACAATAAAAAAGTCTGCTATGCATGCATAATGATGTGATTAAAAATGCCTTTGTTTCTAAAAAAGTTCCATTTTTAGTATTACACTCATGATGTCGTTGAAATTATACCCTG
Organism: Ischnura elegans; assembly: GCF_921293095.1. Classification (NCBI taxonomy): domain Eukaryota; kingdom Metazoa; phylum Arthropoda; class Insecta; order Odonata; family Coenagrionidae; genus Ischnura; species Ischnura elegans. The sequence goes on along the minus strand of NC_060249.1, from coordinate 69,488,131 downwards.
TGTGTATCCATGGAACTGCAATAAAAATGATTTAAACTAAAATTGGTAATATAAGAATAGATATTAACTTGATATTATTTCACAAAAAATATAACGCAGATATCATGCTGATGTCGCTTAAGTAAAACAAAACCAAGCTGCAAGAAACTGTGACTAATGCAATACCCATGGGTAATATGTGCAACAAAGAAATGGAAAAGCATACGCATCTAATGGACCCTAAGGCCAACAAAACTTATAAGTATGAATTTATTGATTAAACATTCCCAATAATGACAGCGAAATATAAAAATGAATGCAGAATTTTTTAAATTAAATATGTAAACTAAAAGCTTTTTACATGTGTCATCACTAACAGCGCATTACCTGCCTCTAGAAAGCATCATTGCAAGAAATACCCCATACTGCAAGGGTTTTGTCGGGGAGTAGGTTATAAAAGAGTTCAGTTTTGTCTGCGTACTGCATTGCATCACCCGGATAATACATCTTAAGGTACTCCGCTAGGATCGTAGTCCTTTCTTTACGGCTTCTAGTTTACACCATAGGCATCTGCAGGAATTGTGAAGGGAGATAATGCTTTTATGATTTTAATTAGTATAACCAACCTTCCGAGCTCTTGAAGTTCTCGATTCTCAATCTATCACTGAAATATTCCACTTTAGCCTATGCCACTTAGGCATAAAGCCCCTTTCTCAGGAGTTCCTGCAAATTCAAGTGGGCAAAACCACCCGAACAAAGCTCCCTCTAACTCTTCATGTTCTGCATTCCTCGGGCGCTTTTGCTGTGATGGTGTGCCCTCCAGCACCACGGTAGACCTAATCTTCTCCTTATTTTTTTTTTAATTGTGAAGAGCGAAGAGGAAGGTATATTAATTACGCCACTTTGGTGTTGCTCTACTATTTTCATTTTCTTGCTCAGATGTGTTTTGCATTTTTTGGCCATGGTGTCTACCTTCAAAGCTCTCTATTCAAGCAACTGACGGACATGCAGGTATGCTGTCTACTGCTTTGCAAATGTAGCACATGAAGCAAATATTCATATATTTCTTGAAAGAATCGATATATAATTCGATAACACTTTGTGAATTTCTTTTACAACTCCTTATGATGGCCTCCTTGGCAGGTCATAATATTACGGCCTCTAGGTCTTAGATAGCGGCTGGCTTATGGCATTTCGCTCATAGGTGAATTGCTCAAAGCCACACATATGTCTCGAGGCCGTAGTTATGGTCAATTTCCACTTATAGCCAGGCCATATGAATTGTGGAATAACCCTGCTACTGTGGTGAAGAGGCTATGACCGTTAGCAAAAGGCAAACATTGCATTGTTTTTCAGTTTAAAGATCCAATCTCGCATTCCTATGTTAATATAATTTTCCGGCACTTAACATTGTAAATAACATTTACCCTTCACCAATGTGAGGTATGTAATTCATAACTGAAGTTCTGAAGCACACTAATCTAAATCTATCTCATTTAATATTTTGTTCGTTCGATGAAGCAATGAACATTGGTGAGATTTATATTGTGTCTTGAAGCGAAAAAATATTCCCTCGAGGAAAATTTCTTCCTTGTCTAAACAATAGCCTCACCCCACCAACCTATCTAATGACAATATGATCTCCTTTGGAGGTGGGAGCCTTTAGCACCAACTCAGGCCAGTAAGGAAAGTTTGACGAGGTATGGCCATTAAAAATTCATAACTCCCTTTGTATTCGTGATAAAGCTACAATTCTTTCACAAAAAATAAATTTGTTGTTTTACCCAAATTCCACGCACAGCATATATGGACCTATATCGTATGATACTACTGTTAGTAGGCGACTTCCACTTGACAAAAATAGGAAGTTTAGGCCCTAAGATGCTTAACTGAATATGTATAACCATTCTCGTGTCATTTTATATCTCATGTCAGGGGAAATACATTTTCCTCTCGCAGTATTTCCTCTAGAAAATGGCAAAGGAGGCTATATTAGCCATTTTTCACTTAGTCACTTACTCTTTCAGCTCCACCAGCAAGTGTTGATCTGGCTATTTCCCTATATCTTACCCTAGTATTCAGAAAGTTGGTGGTGAAAATTATCTGAATAGTTGATAAATGGACGAGATAATCAAAGAAGGCGATGAAGTCCTTTACAGCACTTTGGAAGGCTTTCAGCTCTAATGTTAATATTTGTTGACCTAGTTTTTTCATATTCTGTACCTTTCTAATAGCTAACAGGTTTATTCTTGCTGACATTTGTGATGTAATGGACTCATGAAATGTTTTTTTATTTTATTTTTGAAGGCACCCAGTTCTGACTGTTGGGACAGTATTATTGTTGGCATGAAGGTGGAAGTGGAGAACACTGATGGTGATGAGTTCTCTGAATCATTTCCCGACTCTTTCTGGGTTGCAACTGTATTAAAGATTTCAGGTAAGAATCCATGAATAAGGTTAAATTTCTATGTTATTTCAAAGGTGGGGGTATTCAACATTGGAATTCTTGGCCCTAAGTACAGTAAACTCCTGATTATTCACATGCGGATCATGAGTTTCACACTCCTTCAATGCTTTCCTCAATCCGAAAAATAATATTTGAGGCTTATTAGGCATTTAGAATTGCCTTCGTGAAAGGGAATTGTTTTCTTTATTTGCTGACAAGGAATGTTTTAAGTTTACTTGGACTTCTTCTCTAGTTTTGCGGAAGACTATGAACAGGGAAAAAAAACTTGATTCATCTTAGAAGAATACTTCAATGGTTAACAAATCATAAATTAAGAAAAATATTATTTACGATCTTGAAATGTAGCTTTCGTATTGCCGTGGCCTTGCATGCAATTGAATACATTCCAAAGGAAGGAAGCATTTTGTTGCTCCCAGGCATGTTAAACCAGTCAAGGTCAAACTGGAAAGGGAGGGAATAGTAGAAGGGAAGGCATAGGGTGAAGGAAAAGCAGTAGCAAAGAAAGTAGATATTGCATGAATCACAGCCAAGCACTTGCCTGCATAGACAGTTTCTTGGAGTATATGGACCATTGAAACCTTGACAGGAGACTTGATGCTGCTCCAACATCAGTGATAAATGAAGTAAGTTTCGTCAAAAATGTTCAAAAATGTCCCTCCTTCTTGAAAAAGGCACCCATAAAATGCCATTGATAAGTCATGGCAACAAGTTGTCCTCGGCAGGTTGCAAAAAATAGTAACATCTGAAAGCAGCCTTAGGTATTTCTTAGAACTATCTGTCATTCAAGTAATCATAATTGTTTTGGAATTTGGAGAAATCCTCTTATTTTCATGTGAGAGGGCTGCTCCCAAGGTCATTTTACAGGGTTTGTATTGGTGAGGGAAATTTAAATCGGGACTGTAAATCAGGAAAATGTCAAGAATGTAAGGTCTGGGGTACTTAGAGAGACAGCACATAGGTGAAAATAGTAGTTGAATGTGTAGAGCATTTGTGAGTTTGAATAGCAAAGTGGGCTTTTTGTTTTGTTTTTCTTCAGACAAAAGGAGAAAATAAAGCAAAGGCAAGGTTGTTGGTACACAATTTGGCTGACCTGAAGGCCAAGAGGCTATGTTAGTGACTGAGTAGCCTTAAAAAATTAGTGCATAGGAGTACCAGATTCAGCTATGGCAAGCTTAAGATAAGTTTCCTTTTTTGTGATGATTAGAGTGATTTTTAATTGTATCAGATTTTTAAGCAAAGACTGCTTGGATTTTTTTCTTTTTAATTTTGACTGGAGTAAGTTACACCCCTGGTATAAATGTTTCTTGTTGCATTTTTCTACGTAGTCCCTATGTTTATACATGTTGCTTACTTTAAATATAAAGACAGGGGAAAAAAATGGCCTGGAAATGAGGGAAAAGTGAGGGAAATCGAAAGGGGGAAGTTGGTGTGTACCCTGTTATATTGTCAATGTGTATATAGAAATTGCTACTTGCCCTGAGTTATTTAATTAAAGATGCTGCATGTGTGGCTAAGAAAAAAGGGCTGTTCCCAAGGTTAACTCATAGGGGGCCAAGAGTATACTGACCTTGGCTGTCTGGATGATCTATGCACCTTTGAGTGAGGGAATTGGAAGTTTAGCTGTGCAGCATTGGAGTCGCTACCTACCTGTGAGAGGAATACAGGTCAATGGTTTACAATGTTTGACAAAATTTTCTAAACCCTGTAGGCACAAATTTTCTAGGATTGCAAATTTCAAAATTCCAGCAGTTCAAAATTGACTTTAATTATGATATATTTTTATCCATTCAGGTTATCAAGTTCTGTTAAGGTATGAAGGCTTTGGTCAAAATGATAGTAAAGACTTCTGGGTCAGCCTGTGTTCATCTACTGTTCATCCAGTGGGCTGGTGTGCAGAAAGAGGAAAACCTTTAATCCCTCCAAAGAGTAAGTCAATTGAGAGATTAAAATATCCATTTTTTTATTTATTTAAGGAAAGGGATAGGAAATGCAAATGATTGCTGGTCTGTTTTAATATTGTAGCCATGAGTATTTACTTATCTAATTTTTCCCTTAGTGGGTAGTAATTTTTCATTGCAAATTGGTGTGTAAAATGACTCTGGTGATATTCATTAAGCCACGTTTAAGGTATAATTACTAATTTAGTACTTTACTTTGGGGAATGTCCTGGTAATTGCAATCATAATTTCACTTTGTAATGATCCATTAGACTTACTTCTTACAATACAGGTTTTTATCTAATTGATATCCTGGAACAAAATGCTTGAAAATTACATAAAGTAAGAGGGATGATGCTAGTGGTTAATCATGAATCTAGTTGTCATGTGGTCTATCACTATGTTGAGACCACAGGGGTAGCCAAGGGACAAAAGATTGACATCTCTAGCCTTGTGCTATTTTCATGGTCCACGAAAACATAACCATCAAGGGACTTTCATAATTTATTGTATTATACATATTATTATAATTTGCTACAGAATGCTGTCAATTTTTGGCAGTAAATGGTATTTACATAGCTTAAATTAGCATTTTACATTGCAGTGTTCATTACTTTATCCTCGATTTTTAGTTTTGGCACTGGAAGTAACATTTATTAATGATTTGTTGTCTTGTTTTAATTTGGTTGGAAGTAAAATACTCGCGTATTTTACTTCCAACTTTACTTACAATCGCTGAGTTTCAGTTAGAACAACATGAAGGTGTCAAAGGAACATCAATGGTTCAGTCAAGCACATTTTAATTAACAAATGAAAAATACTACTAAGAAAACACATTCATATAAATGTAGGATCAAAATTCATGGCAAATATGTCCTACAAGTCATATTATTGAGGCTTGATCATTTATAAATGTTTCCAACCTCATTTGCTTTTCTCCATGAATGAAACAATGGCAAAGGGAAGGAGTACTGATAGATTTATCTGATTCAAACCACAGTTCCTTTTATTAATTTAAACGTTGGGAAAAAGATAGGTAAATACTACCATTATGTGCCAGCATCCTCGTGAATTCCTCCATAAGTACCGAATTATTAATGCGCACAAATGCTAAATTACTTCTGGTGAAAATATTTTTTTGCTCTAAGGGCCAGTTTCACCAACGAGGATAATTGAATTAACTCGGATAATATTCTCAAAAACCGAGATATTACAACAATCGTGTTTCACCAGATGCATTAACTCGGTTTTGGGCTGTTATCTCGGTTTATACTTTTACTGACGATATTCCGCAGTTCAAAGCTTATTATCCGAGTTAATCTGAGGGCAGATGGCATGGCGCGCATGCAGCTTCATTAGCTCTCGGAAAATACGAATGACAGCGATGAAGAATATCGACATTCTATTCGGAGACCCCGTTCATTATGGATAAATGAGCGTGCAGATTATTTTAATATATATGGTGAAGTACATTTATTTACTCATCCCAAAATGGCATATGAAACTGCAAAGGCAGTTCTCGCTCTCATTGAAGAAGACGAATTTTACTAACAAGGGGAAGTGGAGGTTTCCAATGCCGTATATTTTATAGCATTCGGAATGGCGAACACATCTATAAACTGGTGGTGATTCTAATGAATGGGCCTTTGTTTGGCTGTGATTAATTAATTTTCATGCGGTACTTTTAACAAGCCTTATTCAATAATGATTTATAATGCTAAAATAGCGCGGTATATCATATCTCAGGTGGTTGGTGTAGTGGTACCGTCGTCGACTCTCACCCAGGGGACCAGGGTTCGATCCTTCGCCGTGGCAACTTTTGCATAGCTTTTTTTTTCGTCTTCGTTTTGATCATACGGCGACAAGTATATGAATAATTTTAATTGTAGCAAGCATAGACATGAGGAAAATTTTTTATCATCATAATGGGGTACGTGATCTCCCCTTGTCAAAGAAATTTCACGTTTCTTTCTCTTAAACTTGAGCTTTCCCATGCCTATGCTCCCCTTGAGCCAATATTTCCGACAACTCTTGCCAAAATATGTTCGTATTCATAAAGGTCATAAGCCTTTCTTTGAATTTTCTTACATATATATACAAAAACCTTTTATCTCTGTCCTCTTCCTGAATTAATACCTATGTAACAGCATCGTTATCTTCGAAATCGCAATTTTACCAATGTGAGACGTAATTAATTATTGTAGCACAAAATAACCAAGAACTGTGTTTGTTTAAATGTGGGAGTCTCGGTAAATTAAAAATTTTCATTTTTAAATAACGATGCATTAAACAAAGGTGCTTACAAGTTTTTTTACCGCAATATTCTCGCATTCCTTGCTCTTGCTAAACGCGGTTCCCCTATTTGTTTTTTATTTATTTTTTACTACCCGTGCGTGGTATTTCGTAAGGCAAATTAATAAATCCTTACACGAAAACTTAATATTTGAGCTTTTCGAACTCTCATTGTCTATATTAATACTGTTGCTGTTCATTTTATCACTCTGTACTTGATTGTACACTTACCGCCTTATTAAAGCTGATTCCATGTCATACGGTTGCTTACCGTCGTTTGTTTTTCCCACGTCAGAGTTATGAAAAACGTACAAGCCAAATCATTTATTCTGATTATCTCGGTTTTTGAAAACTAGGATAAAACGTCGTTGGTGAAACACGGCCCTCACATTTCTGAGATAATGATTTTAACCGAGTTTTTGAAAACTGAGATAATAGAGAATATTATCCGTGTTGATGAAACTGGGCCTAAGATGATGAAAATATGAATTTTTTTGTGATGATCACGAGCAGTATTTGAAAGCACCCTCACACTTGGTCACATTTTGAAGAATGTCATTTTGGCCTTGAATAAAAGCATTTTTCTCCACTTAGGTCCACTCATACTTCTAATTTGCACTGGTCGCAAGTACGAGCTATACAATGGCGTTAACACAAACTTAAATTTCTTTTAAGATCCACTACACCATCATAGCATGTCACAATTTCAATAGCATTTGAGAAATGGTATCATGGAGATTGTGAAGGATTTAGTGTTAACTCGAATTGGTATAAAATTTTAAATCTCTTTTCTTTAATGCTATCATTTTTGTTGCAGCCATTCATGATAAGTACAAAGACTGGAAGGAATTCTTGGTGAAGAGACTAACTGGAGCAAGAACGTTGCCTTCAAATATCTATAGTAAATGGCATGAAAGTCTCAAATCAAGGTTTAGGTACGTACTACTCCATTTTGTGAATTTTTAATGCATTTTAAATGTCTTATATTTGGAAATGGTGTTTCAAATAAATATCAAATTGTATATCTCTGTCTTTCAGATGCGGTATTAATTTAGAAGTAGTTGACAAGAATAGAATATCTCATGTTAAAGTTGCAACTGTACGTAAAATTATAGGAAAAAGATTACATGTAAAATATTTTGATTCAGCTCCAGATGATGGTAAGTAAGCAAGTATTCATAGTACTAGTGATTAAACAGATTGCCTTATTGCTAAGATTTAGCTGCCAGATTTAAATGCCTAGTTGCCCTTTACTGCTAGATAGAATCCCAGGCGTTAAATTTTACGAGCCCATGAGGACATACCAGGCACCGAGTGAAACCCTTTTTGATGACTGTAATGGCACACAAGGCATTTGAAGATTAAATTTATATTAAATCATGGAAGAAGATATTGCATTTATGGGATTTAAGTGCTGTTGTCATTCAGTAGGTATCTTGCCCTTTTGTTTTTCAAAATAACCTACGACTTTTATATCTACCCGTATTTTCTTTCAATAGGCTTAGAACCTGTATCTGTGATATAGAAATGAATTGTACTGCCAACTAACCCAGCCAACAATTCTGAATATTTAAGGAGACATATTTTGTCTGGGAATATTTAAAGAGTTTTTGAGAATTCTGAAACAAATATTTGTCTCTACCATGGATTGGGTAGTGTTAACTTTTATTATTTTTATTTTATTTTTATTTTAAAGAAACAGAACCACATACAGCACATAATTACCATTTTATAGTGGCCAGGTAAAAATACATAAATTAGAGGGCGAAGATGCAATATAACAAGCAGAAAACAATAATTACATTTGCAAAAACAAAAGGACAACAAGAATCTGCAGGTACAGACTACTTTGGTGACATAGGATAGGGAAAGGCTTATAAAGGATTTCAATGGAAGTGCAAAGGGGTCGATGTGTGGAGGGAGTGAGTTAAACACAGAAGTAATGCGGTAGAAAAACAAACGTTTAGTGAGTGAAAGTCTAGGAATGGGCATGTGGATTAGGGGATGAGAACAGGTAGGGCGGGGTGGAACTTTAAAATTGATAAAAGAGAGCAATGCAGGGCAGTTGGTGGTGGAATTGAGAATCTTATAAATAAGTTATAAATCAGCTGTGAGCCTATGGGTAGTGAGATTAGGGATGAAGAGGGAGAAGAGAATAGCATTAGTGGACATGTTGCGTAAATACGGTATTCTATTTTTTACTATTTTGGCAAAGAAATTGCTGACACAGTCCAGGGATGAGAGGTTGGTTTGTGAAGAGATAGACCTGATGGGACAAGATTAGGTAAGAATTGGAAGAATGATTGATGAAAAAAAAGCTCGAAGTGCTCGGGGGTCCTTAATTTCATTGAAACTGTACAGGAGGCCTAAGAGGGACATTGCTTTAGACTTGATGAATTGTATGTGTGGAGAAAAATTTCATTTATCGTCAATGATAATGCCTAGGTCCTTAGATGTTGACACACGTTTCAGAGAGTGATTAAAAATAGTGTAGTCAAATTGACGTGTTATCTTCTTTAGGGAAATAGATATCACACTACATTTATCTACGTTTAATTTAAGTTTCCACACATTACACCAATTCGATGTCTGACGTAAAGCATCTTGTAGGTCATGGCAATCGGAAGGTTTTTGAATTTCCTTGAACAATTTACAATCATCAGCATAAAGGAGAGTTTGAGCTTGGGAAGAAGGTAGCAGAGAGGCAAGATCATCAGTATACAAGTTAAAGAGGTAAGGACCAAGGGCACTCCCCTGAGGAACCCCAGATATCAGAGGAGACCAAGGAGAAGTAAAACCAGAAAGAATAACCCTTTGAGTTTGGTTGCTGAGGAAACTAGCCAGGAGACTTTTGAAATTACTAGAAATATTAAATCATTCACCTAATTTGTAGAGGAGGATGCTATGATTGATCGAGTCAAAAGCTTTGGAAAAATCCAGGAAAGTGGTGTCTGTGATTTATTATTAATGGAGTTTATGGCTTTATGCTGAAAAACGGATAAGTTGGTCATACATGAGTGGCCCGGAAGAAAACCATGAGATCAGAGAGATGAGGGGAGGTGAAGTAGTAGAGTCGATAAAAGATTATTCTTTCACAAACAGAAGAGAGAACTGGAAGTAAGGAGATGGGTCTATAGTTTGATGCAACATTTTTTGGCCTGGATTTATGAATGGGGATAACATTAGCAGTTTTCCATAAATTTTTCTTAATAATGGATTCAAGGGACATGGAAAGTTATTGTTTTTTTTTTCCTAGGAAGTATCTCTTGCAATAAATGGAAGACGTATGAAGTGTTGTTATATATATTCCTACCCATAAAATTGTACTCCCAATTCCTATATTTTTATTCTCTATCATATACGTAATATGGTTACCAAGGCCTGATCCAGAATTCTTTTCGGGGGGAGGGGAGGTATAAGGACCTGACAGGCAAACGGTCTTCTTATATTTGAGATAAAAAACAAAATAATTACTTTGTGTAATATTCACTTTATTTTGATATGAAAGTTAATTGTATGAAATTAAATGATTAAGGCTCCATAGTGTAAAAAACAAACGAAATGATAACCATATTAAAAATCTTGTCTATTTTTTAAGTTTTCGGTTAATCAGTTGTGCTGATGATGATTACTGCTTGTTGATAAGCAGTAAAGACTGGAATAGTTCATGGAATATGTTACTTTTAAGTTAGGAGTTTGTTCATTGTGGTTTATAATTCTTGCTCATTATTCCTGAATTTCCTGACTTATATTTATTTGTTTTTTACATGTATGTTTACCTTACTTGCAGGGTTTTGGTGCCATGAGGATTCTCCGTTAATACATCCTGTGGGTTGGGCTCAAGTAGTTGGTCATAGAATATCGGCACCTCCCGAGTATTTGGAGAGGTGTGAGAAACACCAATACAATGCAGATGACGCTAAAGTTGACCTTTTTCCCACTCATCCCCCCATACCTTATCCCATGGCTACCGGTGTAGGATTTGTGGAGGGTATGAAATTAGAAGCGATCGATCCCTTGAATTTATCGGCTATTTGTGCTGCTACGGTGATGAAGGTGAGTTTTACTATTTCAGTATTTGACGTAATAATACAGTTCTGTGTACATTGGGTGTTAAGTTGGTGAAAAGAAAGTGAAAGTTTGAGTATTTTAGTAGTTACAAGATGTATGTCAGGAACTAAAAAGAAAAAAATATGACGGGTCGAGTTGACACTCTTTAAGTTGATCCTTCCTACTCTTGATTTTCCAGTAGATGAGTCATTGAATAGTATAATGCTTGCGAACATTATTACTATATATTTTAATTTTTCTTCATTTTAGTCATCTTAAATTTTTAATGATGGCTGATGAACCTCCTGGGCAGTAAAATATTTTTTCATGGATTATCTGAACAAAATTAATGAAGGATATTTGAAATTGGGGCTTTTGTTATTAAAAATTATGCACCAATTATTATCAAATGATATGGTTTACCTTTAATGTCCTGACTTATCTTTTAATGGGATAATCTCTTTTCAGGTGTTACAAGAAGGCTACATAATGATAAAAATCGACTCTTATGATGCAGATGCTACTGGATCTGACTGGTTCTGTTACCATAGTACTTCCCCTTGCATTTTCCCTGTAGGTTTCTGTGAAAGAAATAGCATAGCCCTAACCCCTCCCAAAGGGTATGATGCTGGAGACTTTAACTGGGAGTCCTATATGAAAGAGTGCAATGCTATCCCTGCTCCTGTGTCTCTTTTTAACAGGGTAAGACATGAAATACTTTATATCAGTGATGGTGTTAATGACCAAATGAGTCCTGATTTGATTTGAATCAAAATCATTTTATAGTAATTCTCAAAAATTTTTGATTGACTTCCATTCGTAGGTAATGCAAACACAAATATTCACCATTCTATTTCATTCATTCTGAATTTATTTTAGTTTTGACTCATTTAGATTTTAAAACTTTGTAAGATGTGGTTTAGTGTGCTCCTAAGTTAAAATCCCTGTTTTGAACAATACTTCCTGTGTAGAAAAAAATAAACGGGTAATTGACTGTTGCATGATTCTGTGTTTGTCAATCTCCTGTAAGCAATTTGTATCTCTTTAATTTTATTCTAAAAAAAACGTGGCTCTTGTTTTACTTTTTTTTTTAAGAATGATAGATTGGTTTTTTTTCTCGATGAAGGATGTACCTGTTCATGGGTTTCGGGAAGGAATGCGGCTAGAAGCAGCAGATTTAATGGATCCTCGATTGGTGTGTGTGGGCACAGTTTCTAGAGTAGTTGGACGATTACTTAAAGTTCACTTTGATGGTTGGGAAGAAGAATATGATCAATGGTTAGATTGTGAGAGTCCTGATGTTTATCCTGTTGGCTGGTGCCAACTGGTTGGTCATCGTTTGGAAGGGCCTCGAAACACCAATTGTACTGGTTAGTAACTTACATTGGTTTTACATACTTTTTTGGTCAGTATTAATGGTTGTTCCTGGTACAAACTCTATTGCTGTCCTGCACTTTTGTGATTCCTTATCCACTTTCCTGTCTTTCATTTTTCCTGCCTCAGCACTCAAGTCCTCCATCATCATTCAACTTTTACGGTAGACCCTTTCATTACGATATTAATCCATTTCAGAAGACCAATCATAAAGCGAATTCCATAGTAAGCTGAATTGGCATTATTCCTGTTGATAAATCAGTTTAAAGAGCAACAGCACATGTAATTGTTGCTATGTTACATAATAGCTAACTAATAAGGCATACAATTACATAATGGGGAACATTCACAATTTTTTTAAAGTATTAGAATAAAAAGGGCCCTACCTCAAATGTACTCACAGAAAATTTCGTGGATGAATAATGTTTTTTTAGCTGAGTTATGACCCTTCAATAATAAATCTTCATTGGCTGCTTGAAAACACTATGTCAATCGGACCTTTACGTCACAGGATGGTATCCACTGATGACAGACTGAGGAGGTGGATAGAAAATCGGTCTATGCAGGGGCTCAAATGCTAATTTGGAGAAAATAATTGCTGTTTTAACGTCAAGCGGCAAATTGTGAGTATTTTGGGTTGCCAAGGCGTCATTGAAACAAATGAAGGGGATTGTTTGGGGAGATTTGGAAAGATTAAATGAAAATAAGTTGATTGCAGATTGTAGTCCATGTCACACACCTACATAATTTGCTTAGTGGAACTAGTGTATTGCAGCATGGATACTCAATAGAAAAGTGTAAGAAAACCATATAAATCGTGTATAGTGCCCTGTAGCCCAAGTATCTCTATTTTCTTGCTGGAGAAGGTTTTTGCTTGTGTCCCAATTATGTTGCTATTATGTAACATAGCAACAATTACATGTGCTGTTGCTCTTTAAACTGATTTATCAACAGGAATAATGCCAATTCAGCTTACTATGGAATTCGCTTTATGATTGGTCAAAAATAAGATGGTCTCGGATGGCCTCCGAATTTAGGATGTATCACGTGTTTCACTTTGTAAACAACCCTAGAAATGTACCTATGAGTCTACCCATTGTAGGATTAAATAAATAAGTAGGTGGCTATTCAGGAGAATAAATACTGATTATGATTAAAACGCGGTGAAAAATAAGGAATATACAAGAAATATGAGGCTTTTTAGGTAAACTCAATATGTATTATGTGATACCCATAAGGTCCGCTGTATGTCAATGCAAAACCTACAATTTCGACTCATTTTTGCCGTGGGTCTTGGTTTAAAAACAGGAACTTGAGTAAATACAGTGTACATAGTTCTTTGAACTTATTTTTGTGTATATCAAATACTTTTTCATTACATTTTAACGATCATTTGGATCTCAAATCCGGCCGATTGGGAAAACTATGTAAGCTCTGATTGCTAGGTTACTAAAGTAAACACATAAGATGAATTTTCAGCTGGAAATAGATCTATTAAATCTTACTGGGTAATAAATAAATAGATATTTTTTTTAAATTCGTAATATAATTTTTATTAATCGTATAATTATTTACCTGCTTGTTTCTACTCCACGCATTGCAGTAGTTATATATGAAGCAACTGCTTTTTCAGAAAATCAGCCTCCATAAAGGAGTCCACCAAAAGTACACTGTCGTATTGTGCCTTCTATTGTGGCTCTACTGCGCTACTCTCTTAGCGAAGTGAATGGTGTACCGTGGGATGACGTCAGAGGCGTTTCAGGTCGCGTGACTTCAAGCGATATACGAGCACTTTTAATTAGCATTTAAAAATGTTTGTGGAGTACTAGGAGAGTTTTGGCTTTAATATTTGGACTCGTGAGAAAATTGTCTATTCAATGAGACTTACTAGTATGATGAACAAATTTCCTGCATGTTCCTCATTGATGATGTATTTTTTGCGTGGAAACAAAATCAGTTAAATGTGAAATTTGATCACACCATAAAGCAGAGGTCTATTGTACTTGGGATCTCCCTCCTTAATTCCTTCAGCTGTTCATTTACCCCATCCATTTTCTCATCATTGCAAGTGCTGGTACGCATGTGCACCTAAACCACCACAAGATTAGGGGGCTGTGCCCCTGTATTCACCACCATTATCACAGCACCACCTTGTAGTAGGTCTTAATTAGCTTCCTATTTGAAACATAAATTCTTCCCTTGTTGACTTTCTTCTCCAGTGTTACATAGAGTACATTCTGGTTAATTGGAATGTATTAGGATCAGTAATCTTCATGCCAATTATGTGGTTGCCCCATTAATTCATATTATTCTGTAAATATGCATTCATGGACGTTGAAATGCAACAAAGATATTTTTGAGGATTGAAATGCATATTTGAATTGTTATCTCTCTTTGAAATTACAATCATGAAAAATATAAAAACTACATATAAACATCTATCTAAAATTTAGAGAGTCAATATAAATTATTCACATTTCCCTCAGCCTCCACGAATGAGAACATGTGTTTATGCTAGAGATGGGTTGAATAGCAGATTTCTTGAAGTGGAATATCGAATTCGAATATTAAATCATTGCTCGAATATTCAAGTATCTCGAATACTAGAATTGCGCAAAGCATATTTAACGTACGTTTCTTCTTCTATTTCCCTTGACAAATGTATAAATAAAAAGGTATACAATCGAACCTTGATCTATCGTTTTACAATGGGATGGATGAAAAAAAAACGAATACAGGAATGTTTGACTAGGTTGCCTATGCAGCAGGAAACCCAGGATTTTGGCGAGTAATTGTGATTTCCTTTAAAGGATTCAAACAGGAATTTAGCTGATTAATGGAATATTTTAATTTTATGGAAACAATTTGGGCATATAGTTGATTCAACTAACATCTCTTTCAAATATCCTAAGGGGACACACCACCTCGCGAAAAAATGATTGCATGCCATCTCAGCATTTACGCTGCTACGATGGATTTCTGTCTGATGCATACATTCTTATCTACCAAACGCCATTTCAGCGGCACACCCATCTGATACTCGGCTTCATCCATCTTATTTTCAACAGGTAGCTTGCTTTACCCTCACTACAGTGCTAGCGGACAATCCGAGGCATTTTGCAAAATACACGTGCTTCTCCACCGGATTTTCTTCTTCTTCAATTATTTTCAGTCCATCTTTGGAAGGTCTCACGAGATAAGCATATGAATTCGAATTGCTAGCAGGGAGAAACCAAATATTTTGAGAAAATATCCCTTCCTCTGTGACTGTGACAATAGAGATTTATAGCATAACTCATAAATTGTAACTTGATATATGTTTTCGGAAAAAAATACTGCATCAACTTTCGAGAAGCTCAGCTGCGAGTATATCGAGTTTCGCCAAAATGCTAAGTCTCCGTTGCATTTTTACATTGATTTCCTTGCGTAAAATGCTTAAATAAAGTCAGAAATACGTTGTGTTTGGTCTTTTTTTTTAAATTACACACACATTACTAATATTTCAATCCAATAAAGGTGTAATATCAATTGCCATAAGTCATTGTTAGACACCTTTTGTGCTAATAGATGACTCTTGCATCAGTTGACCTCCAGAAATGGGGAACTTCGAAGCAGGTAGGCAGGAAAAGGTCGGTGGGGGAGAAAGAGGGAAGGGTGAAACATGATTCAATTATTCTTCTGTAACTTGATATTTTCTTTTGAAGCTTTTGATTTATGGTCTTCATAATACGAACCCTGCACGAGCTGGGGCCTTTTGTTTGATTTCGGAGAGGAGGAAAGCCTCGGAGGAGGGGCCGAGGGCTGATGGATGGAGGGGGAGCGGATTTTGGGAATTGTGCTACTTAGTTACTATCCCACGGCACTGAGGTTCTGGTGGGGGAAACTGAGGATTTTCGGATTTTTTCACCCGATCATTTTCGGTTCCCCACATCATTTTCGGTTCCCCACGTCAAACTCTTTTCACCGCTCTAATCCGTGAATTTGATGTAGTTCGTCAACTTGCCTAAACAGCGCTGCGTGCACTGAATGACTAGAGTTCTCTTCATTTTTCCAAGTCAACTACCAGTGACGTGCGTGTGGCAGTGTATGGCACGAAATTCAAATTATTCGAGATCTCGAATATTGAATACTTTCTAGTATTCAAGTATTCGCGGATACAATTTGCACATCTCTACTTTATACCTTAATCATTCGTAAGAGAGAGAATGAAAGAGGACTTGTCCTCAATATTGGGTTCTTGTGTAAAATAAATTGCATATCTTCACCAAAATGTTGGATAAATACCACTGATAGGTGGCCCATAAAAATGGCTTTTTCCCTATTAATCTTACAAAACTCAAGTCATTTCTTAATTTGGTTCTGTTCTTGGGGATTCGTCCCAAATAAGCATCTGCCCATATTTCTAGTATTGCTCACTCTCCTTAATCTCACTTTGTACACTCCCAATATGTATTTGCAATCTTGATTTTCTGTCTGTCATTTTTTGCCTTTGCCTGAATTTATCCAAGCATTCATTGCTGTTTCCATCTTCTTGGTCTCTACCCCTCTTTCTTGGAAAATGCTGATACAGTAGAAGTCTTTTGTAACAAGATAACCTATAGTAAGGGTAGCACCATTGCAAGTGATTTTTTGTGTTGCTTTGCCCATGTAGAAAAGCACAGGGAAAATGTATTTGCCTATGATGAATGTCATTTTTTTGTTGATGCAATAACGAGTCAGTTTTGCCTTGAAAGTTATCCAGAATGTATAAATTTAAGGATGAGGATAATAACGATAAATTCCCCTCTCCAAGAGCTGAGCCATGGTCTGACTCTTTAGGGGGTGAGTTAAGAATGTGAAGGTAATTCTTCTAATATTTTTTTCTTGAAAGGAAGATTTTTCCTTTCGTGTGTTGTGTAGGTTTTTATTGTCTGTATTATTCACTGATCTGTCGGTCTGTACAGTGTGTGGCATTTAATATTTAAAGCTGTTCTACCATGTAAGGCCTGAGAGGGTTAAAATCATTGCCTCTAATAGGGGTCTTGCATTGTGGTTGCTCTTTCAGCATCTGCAGCTAAAAAAATGAAGAAAAAACCAAGAAGACGGCACAAAAAACCCAAGGGAGCTGCTCCACACCTAAAGAGGAAGAGCCCTATTTCTGGACCAGTCAGACTAAATGATCGATTCCACCATGAACCAGCTCAAGCCACGAAGCTAACATCAGAAGAGCATTCAGGTTTCATACTTTTCTATACAGACTCATATCATATTATTTATAAGTAGATATTGCTTCCATTCTTTTTTGCTTTCTTTAAGAGAGATTTGTTGGTATAAACAAAGTTTAATTTACCCAGTTTTCCGCTTGCATGTTCATTAATATTTTGAGCTTTATAATAGCAATAATGTGATATCCTTACAATATTCATTCGAGCAAAGAACAGCTTCATGGTAGATATTTTTTTGCTCTTATTTTGAACTCATGCAAAATGAACATAGAGTTTATGTTCCTTCAATTTATTTTGTACTGATTGATTTATATAATTTAATTTAAGGTTATAAAAGTAATCCCTAACCTAATTTTTTTCAGTTTGTCAATAATTCTGTTTAATTTTTGACAGCTGTATAGTGAACCTTTCCGTCAAAATAAATTAAAAAGTTAACTGAGCTTTATTTAACAGTGGTTCTCAACCTGTAAGTGGGTCCACCACTTCAATATTTCCTGCTTATATCTTACCTGTGGTAGGTTTGCTTTGGCTGTTCTATGTGATTATGTTGATTTACTGGGCTTGAATGGCTGGGTTAATGGGAGTGGAGGAGTTGTGTTTTGGAATTGTATTATCATTATTTCTGTGACAGTGGATTTTGCGATTAATAACTTGCCATATTTGCTTGAAAAAATGAAAACAACTCAAACTGATAGTTGAAATTTTTTGGGTCTTTGGTTGGGTGTCATCTTATCGGAAAATGTTTTTCAGAAATGTGGACCAACATTATTGTAACAAAAAATACCAACGCAATCTATCAAAACTTGATGGAAATTTATCCCACTATTGATTTAATGTCTCCTTTTAAAGATAGTGTGTCAGAGAAATTATTTTGCTCAAATTGCCACAGTGAAACATCTTTAACATGTTGCGTACGGGTGGCGAGAATTCTCGTAATTTTTTTCCTGAACGTTCCGGACGGATGACGAAGATTCATTTAGGCACGTCAACCTAAACAATTTTAAAGCGTATTGCAAGCGAATACGTATTTTTGGTTGGGACGTTACATGATAGGTTGACGCGCCTAAATGACGAGAATCTTCGTCATCCTTCCGGAACGTTCGGGAAAAAAATGACGAGAATTCTTGCCATCCGTACGCAACGTGTTAACAAGATCAGCGCTGTTTCTGTCATAATGACCGAAACATGTACGTCATCTTCATGCTGTTTCGGTCATTATGACCGAAGAATTAGCCTTTCTTTTGGCCGCTGTTAGCAAGCTGTCGGTCACAGCTACTTCGATGCCACTTATATGACGTGACCAATGCGGCATTCATAGGGAATGCACACAAAAACTCAAATGGAAAGGATCCAAGTATTAAAGTGAAAGAAAAAAGAATAACACATCGGCGCAATTCGTCTAAAAGTCTGTGGCAAGCAGTGGTGGATACAGAAAAAACTCAGGGGGGGCTCAAAAGATATTTTGAGCTAACTTTACTTTGGTCGTAATGACAAATAATTAAGTGACTTGCAAAGTTTAAGAAAGTTTTACGTAAACTGTTAATACACTTATTCAAGACAATGTCATTTTATGATGTAAAAAAGTTACAATTGTGGTTCAGCAAGGCTAGGCAATCCGGGTGGCCCCGCAAGTTTGGGGGTGTGTACCCCTTGTGCCCTCCCCCCTATATGTATCCGCCACTGGTGGCAGGTGACGTGTTAAGTAGAAATAAAAGGGACGAAGATTTAGGTCATTTTGGCTATGGAGGTTTATGAAGAGATTTATGTGAGTTAAATTTGCTCTTTTATGTGTATGAATGATTATGCTTGCTAAATTAAATGAAAATTATCATTAGTCAGCATAAAGATATTTTTATAAAAAATGAATTTTTGCCAATTTTTAGTGTCAATGATGTATACAGATAGAAAGTATGATGCAGACAGAGAGAAAATATGAATGTATGCAGTAGAGTTTTGAAGTTGGAAATTAGGGAAAACTATAAATGTGGCTGTAGAAATACGTATTGATTTTTATGTAAACCAGAGCTCTTCTGGAAATAAGTTTGATTGGTGGATGGTAGCTTTTAGAGCTAAAAAAGGAGAGGCTGAAGTGGAGAATGCAGCAAAGAAAGTGGCCAGATCATGGGAGGTGAAGCAATGTCAGGATGTGCTGGAGTAAGTGCTTTGCAGTAATGGTGTAGTAAAATGAAATACAATGTAATTATCATATTATATTTCCCACACTGTTGTTATTATTTCTCGGCTGGCTTCAATATATGTACATATATCGAAATCACCATGAAAAGGCGAGATAGTTAAGTTTTAGTAGAGGTAGTTGAGGCTGGTGGAGGGAAACTAAAAATTAATATGAAATTACATGTGGCATCTTATTACATCATAAATATGAGGATCTACATATTGTCATCACCACTAATCAAGTTCAAGTACCTTGCAACTCTGTGTAATAATGATGCAGGTAGAAAAGTATAAATCCAACTTTAGAATGCAGGTAGGTTAGTGGAGAAGTAGCAGAAAGGAAAGCAAAAAAAAGAAGATACAGTAATAGTTATTACTAGAGATGGGTCGAATAGCATTTTTCTCGAATTCGAATATTGAATACGAATACATATTTAATTTTTTACATCACTCGATTATCAAATACTGCACTGCGTAATACTAAATATGCATTTTTCCACCAATTTTAAATATAAATGGCAGTTAAAATTTAAAAAATGCTGAAAACTTTGCAAGTCATCCTTCTTCAATGCAGCTCCTAAATCCTGAAACAAATATTACCCACGAATACATCAAACTTGCACGCATGGAGTACCGCAATTCTTTTGTTTTTTATAATATGAATATTTAAGGTTATATCATTAGTAATGCTTCACTGCATTTATGGAAAAACGTAAAACTACATTAAAAATTGACTATTAATTTATAATTGGAAAATGTAAAATGCGAATTTCATCATTAAACAGGGAGTCAGAAAAGGAACAGCCAATCATGCATGCATTTGAATGTATGCATACATCCTTCTTAGTGTTGTTCTCGTGGAGGCATCAGCATTTTAAATATTTTAGTGCTTACTTTCAATGATAAGTTTTTGTAAAAATATAATTAAAGAATTGAACCACACAAATGTGCAAACCTTTATGTAAGGCTCAACCATTTTCTACGGATTTAAAGAGAATCACAAACATTATCTACTGTACATTTCTAATTCAAATAATTGATAACTTTGTGTCATCGAATATCAAAGAGTGTGAAAGCTCATTATTCGAGGTAGTCGGTGATTCGACTATCCGAACATCCCATCCGTAGTTATTACATATAATGATTAAAATTGGTTAGGCCTCCGACATAGATGGAATAAAGATAAAAATAAGAAACGAATATAGAAAAAATAAGATAATTCCCTTTAAGGATGCTGTGCCAATGAATCAAATGCATGAATAAACTTCTTTCGGGTTTGAGTGTGGATAAACAAAAGTTACGCTTCGGGTTCCATCTCATTACCCTTTCTCAAATCTGTAGCCTTGAGTGGTTATGTGATGGAACCCGAAGCGTCGGCTGCCTTAATTTTTCTTACCCACACGCAAATCCGAGCGAAGAGTTTTCAATCTTTTCACCGGGAAATTTTCATATATCAGTGGCATAATACTTTTCAACTCATTGCGAAATTATTGGGTAATTGATACTGGTCTTGTATCTTCATTATTTCATGATGTCATACTTCCTTTAAATCCTGTCTGAATCTGTTAAGTTGACTCATGAACTGTTAGGGGTGGTTTATTAAATATAACTATAAGACTGGGAAGAATGCTTATGCTATGTAATTTTACAATTGTATCAAGTAAAGCGTGGAAAGTGAAATGAAAGCTGTAAAGTATTGGGGAATCGGTCTGTTTTGCACCGTGTGAAAGATGTGATAAAAGATTGGCCAAATACAGGGTCCGTTATGAAAGTAATATGCATGATTTTATTGTGACTTGACTCTCCATCATAGCGGGGTAAAAACGGATGGGAAATGCAGTGAGTGGTCTGTCCTTCAATTGCAGCCAGTTGCTTGTTTGCTCCAAGCAGTCTGAGTAGAAAGACGAGCCTCTGCATGAAGTGTGTTTTTCGACTTTGTAACATGGCACTTATTAGGACAGCACGTAATGCGGGCTGTCAAGAATTGTTGGATTTGATGCTAAATGAGCCAGACTTTCTGAACTCTGTTTCTTTGAACTCTGTAACCGGAGACGAATCCTGGATGTTTCATGAAGTCTCGCATGAAAACAATGCTCATTGTCTTTTTTTGAGACCAGAGGAATCGTCTCTTTTGAGTTTAAGGGAGAAATTGTCAACTCAGCCTCTTACCAGTAGGTGCTACAGAGATTGAAACGCCATGGTGCGCCAAGTCGTGCCGAGGGATGACCAGAAAGACACGGTCAGGCTCCACCATGACAATGCACCCAGCCACACAGCCTTCATAGTTACCAATTTCTTGACCCGGAGTAACACCTGAAACAAAACCCTGGTGGTCCCCTAGCCGCCTTACAGTCCCTAATTGGCCCTATGCGACTTTTTTTTTGTTTCCCCGACTAAAGAGAGATCTGAAAGGAAAGCATAGGGAGTCCACGGAAAACTTCCAATAGCATGTTACAACATTCCTAAGAAACATTCTCTTCGAGGAGTTTCAAGGTGCCTTCCAGAAATGGCAGACATGTCCCTGCAAGTGCAATGATGCTGAGGGAGAGTATTTTTAAGAATTTTAAGCATTTGTACCAATATAATGAGTAAACATATTTTTCCTAGAAAATGTGCATTACTTAATTTTGTACCCTGTAATCATCATCCATGAGTTGATGAATCGTTGGGTATATTATAATTACTGATCACCCCAACTTGAAAATTCATTCTAGGAATCATGTTTTCTCTCTAAAGTCTTACCAAGGTTACGTATCTGTGAATTTATTTTATGGGAACCTTTTACGCATTACCCAGGGTTAATGTTTTGTGCATACTCTGGTGGTAGCCCAGAGGACATAATTGTTCATTAATTATCAAACCATATGTCTAGTGGAAGAAATTTAAATTTACAATCATCTAATGACTGCTTAACAATCTCATAAGAATGTAAGTACAATGTGACGGATGGATTGGTCTTACTGAGAGGATAATACGTGTGTATGCCGCCTGTGGGTTCTACAGCAAGAACTGTTGTGATCCATCCTTGAAGAATGAGTTATTTTCTATAATACAAGTGTGGTAGGAATCAGAGCCATCAAGAGAGAGAGAGTTAAGTCTTTCTTGAAGCTTGTTTTTGGCTCATGATGATGGAAATGATAATTGTTGCAGTTCAGGTAATTGGAATTGACAGGAAATTGAAATTAACTTCAAATTTGTTTTAGAATTCTAGTTGTAAAACATCATTTTGATAGTCTGAATAGATTTGAAAAGTAGTCATCATGAAATAGACACGATAAGTCCGTTACTGTTGTTTTTTGGCTCTGCTTCAATTTAGGGTTAAAAATTTATTTGTTCATTTTTTTCTGGGGGAATAATTACATGCATATTTCAATGAGAAGGAGGTCATAGGGAGTACATTTTTTTACTTACTCGTCATCTGTGGCATATTTAGATAAACTTCAGCAGTCTGAATTCCTATTTTGTTATGTGTTTTTTTAGCATTGTGGGTCATTGTTCCCAAATTTTCTTCTTCTGTTTGTTTCTTCCTTTTGACAATTTATTACAGCTGCATCATGGCTGACCCTTCAGTTGTATGAAGAAGTATAACTCAATCTGCCAGAGAGTGTTGATTCGATAGGAAAATACTGCATTTATTTATAAATTAAGGATTGCCAGATCCGATACCTCGGATCCAAATATCCGCAGATATTACCCTTCATCACATACTTCGGGTCCAAATTCGCTGAAGACATCAGATCCGGATCAGAAATTTTAAATTCATGCTTCAGAGCTAGATGCTAATAAGCATGAAAACAAATTTAGATAGTGTTTATTGTGAAAGAAATGATTTTTTTGCAATTTTGTCTACTAATGTGTTGTTGACACTGTAAATTAATCATAAAAGTCTCAAAATCTTGGCATTTTTTACCTCTTCAGGTGATCCGACTCCTTTCCTGCTTTCAGATACATAATATTACTCTTCGGTATTTTTACCTAGTTGTTTTTACCATGAACACACAGTTTGTACTTTTTAATTTGATTTTGGGCTAGATGAAAAAAAATCTTCACCTATTTCATGAAGAAAAACATAGTTTTATAGTATGAGTGCAATACGACTTTTTTTTCGACCATGTCTCTAAAAACGATTGAAGGTGTCATTCTAGCGTAGAAAAAGATGCCCTTCATGTGATAATTTGGCTTGAAAATGACATGGAGAGATACAAGATTTCAAGGTTGGTAGAATTTATTTGATCTTCTGTATTTAATTCTGTTGTGGCCCTGTTCATGAAAATTTTCAGTTGGGGCAGAAGCAATACCTGAAGGAAATGGGCTACCTAGCATGGAACCTGAGATGGGTCAGGAGCCTGCTGGCCCAGACCAGTCACTGCCTGTGGCCTCTGAGCCCTCCCCTCCTACTTCTCTACCAGAGTTGCCTCGGGAACGAACTGCTACATCCTATATAAATGTGAGTATCCTTTCCAGTAGAATTTTAGTTTGAATGGACTTCCAAATTTTTTCTCTCTTATCATTACTTACCTAGTTTCTCCTCCTTTTTGAGTTTTCCATTTTAGAATAAAAGAAGTTAAACATGTCGGGCAAAAAACCATAGGGACTCTATATTTTTCTGGAGGAAAGAGTAGTGAGCATAATCCAAGACAGTTCCCAAATATGAATGTTTATGTCCCAGAAAAGTCATACCCATAAGTTGCTGGTTTTTTGTCTCTCCTAAATTTTTCATGGAATCATTGTTTTAGGGCCGTATTCATAGTCGACCCTTCATATCCGTCCCTACATAACAAAAGGCCCCTACATGCGTTTCTCAGTTGACCCTACATAAGTGGTGTGGGGTGACTCCATCGTCAATTTTTCTGATATGACGTAGATGATGGCACAGCACCAATTTTCCATTCTGGTTGCGTAATGGGAACTAACTATGAAACTAAGAAAAGACATCCGATAATTTTTGGCGTATTGTTAGGGAAATGCCTCAAGGTAAATAAACAATACGTGTCGTCCGCCATGTCGTGTCGGTACCTTAATTATCGTTACAAATACTCTCATATCGAGCCAAAAGTAGAACCTCATTGTCTTTAAATTACTTCAAAAGCGGTCTGTACAAGGTAATAATAATTACGGTGCAAATATGATCATTGACGTGGGAACTTACATTGTATCATCAAGGTTCGTTATTCGCTTTCACCTTCTGTAGTTAAGTTTATTATGTGGCAAATAGTGGCATGAAAAACATTTTCTATGGTTAACGTAAACGAAGTATGTATTGGTTTCCCAAAAGTATACGAAGTGCTAAATGTGAAAAATATTATTATATATTCGTAGAAACAAGGTGCATGTATACTGCTATATTGTTCTTATTAGTCCAGTCAATTTTATAATTTATTTAACTTGGTGGTTATAAAGTGGTAGTATTATTACCTTTCCGCTGTGTTACTGTACATTTTAAAATGGCTTGTGTGAGGTCGTCTCCCTTAATATCCATTTTAACTTTATCCATTGATTCTTTAATCGAAGTGATCAGCAGACGATATTTGGCCGCCATGTTTTTGTAGGGTGTAGGGTTGGTTCGGGTACCTTACATCAAGTAGGGTCCGTTTGGTTCCAAAAACGGCCATATGTAGGGCTTGATTTGGCGTATGTAGGGCGAGATCGGTTTCTGTAGGGGCTGATGACCAATCCAGGGTTGGTTGGCCCTACAGGGTCGACTAAGAATACGGCCCTTATTCTCTTGAGGAATTTTTCCCAGAAAAAATGAGAACATTGGTGTCGCAATATTTCTGTAAGGTTAAATTTACAGAACATAGAGGTTTGATTTTAGTTGGTGAAGTTGGCAAAAACTTCTGTTGTAATTTAGGATTATTGAAAATCATCCAATGTGCAATACTGTTAATTTCCTTAGGTAGCTTTGATTGGTTTTACTTTTCCACTTAGAAATGAAAAAAATGCAAAGAAATTTAATTCAATGAAAATCTGTGATTAATGTGAGTGTGATTAATGGAAGGATGGTTGTTCAGGAGTCCACCCTGTAATGCAATAACTGAAAAGTAAGTTTGGGGTGAAGATATTCTCTTATTTCTTCTTGGTTTCATGGGTTTTTGTATATCCCCTTCAATCAGGTTTCTCTGTTATTTTATTTTCACATCAATTAAAGCTGTGGCTTCCGATGCTAAACACCAAATTCGTTATCCCTGTTGCTATATTTTTTCTGTCTTTGAAAGTGTTTGTATTTTCTTTCATACAATAAATTTTTTAATACCAATCACTAATAATTTTGCTCTTTCTCTCCTTAGAGTACAAGCCCTAGTGGGAAGTTCATTCCACGACTGGTTGACTCTACAGGGTTAACTGAAACTGGGACATTGGTCCCTGATGAGTGGAATGTGTTTGATGTTGCTCAGTTCCTCAGGGTCAATGACTGTGCCACATATTGTGACTGCTTCAGTCGACAGGTAAGATGTGATTACCATAGGATGATAGTGAGGTTTGTTCCCTAAAGTTCGTTGAAGTATATTATATGAGTCCTTTGTACTTAAATTTCTGATTGTTTACCATGTTATTTTATATTACAGAAAGTTGATGGGAAAACATTACTGTCCCTCACAGAAGATCAAGTCATGGAAATAACAGGCAAAATTGTTGGACCATCCCTAAAGATTTATAACTTAATTAAACAGCTTAAAATGAAGGTCAATCCTGCTCAACAGAGGTTGAAAGCTAGCTTCAAGAAGCATCTGTAGTCTGGAAGAATTAGTGCTACATTACATATTGGCATGCATGTGTGCGTGTGATTGTGCAAGTGAATGCGGAAGTGAATTTGGCTATTACATTTTGATAGGTTCTTTTGAGTGCGCGGAAGTGACATTTTATCATAAGTCAGTCTTTACCATTACTCGTGATGATTTGCAGTTGGGATTGTATACATTTCCCCAAAGATATTTTTAGCTATTACTGACTTTAAGTTTAGGAAAAAAACATCATGTTAGTATGAAGTACAGTTTCATATGGTTGAGGAGGTTCAACAAACATGGCAAGAGTATTTTTTCATGTAGATTTTAAATATTTCCATCATAATAACAATATTCCTTCACGGAATTGGCAAGGAATGATGTATGATGTAATTGAAAGTAACCAGCTGATAGAATTATTCATTTGTTTTTACTTTTTAGGATTTTAATCTAAGATCCCAAAAACTTGAATAAATCCTGTTTTAGGAGTGACTAGTCATAATGGTGAAACCTCAATCTATTATGTAGCAATATATTTTCCAGTTTTTCATAATTTATAGGTCCTCATTACTGTTTGATAGTACTAAGCTATCATTCTAACTCGCTCTTAAGCATAAAAAAATTGTCATGAATGCATTATGCAGTTTTATGCATGATTTTTTAATCCTTATATCCCAACCCTGTGGAAGGGCTTTTAGGTAATAAGTTGAATGATTTCACGCCCACAATTTTTTTTTGCACTGGCATGAAAGTTTTTCTGAGCTGTAATCTGCTTCCAGATCATGAAATGTTTTCTCATATCAGGCATATAGTAATTGTTTGATTTTCAAGAATGCTTCACCTGATCTTCCATGTTATCCATTTCAAATGTCATGGATGCTGCTTTGAGGATAGGAAATATGCTTACCAACAATTTATTGAAATCTGAATAAAATTTCACTTTTCATAGCATTATCCATGTAAAAGATAATTATTGATCTAAACTCAAAATTTTAGGCTGTCAGCATTTCTCTGTTTGAGAATGCTAAATTTTGAACCATTGGTAATGAAAATACACATTGTGGTAGACACTCTTGCCTAGGTTTATATAGTTGATGAAATGAATATATTTATATTTTTAAACTAGACTTTATCCACAAGAATTTTTCTCTGTCATTCAAAAATAAAAATTTATTTGATGGTTGACCTTCTTGGGGAAAAATCTATAACTCTTCAATATACATATATTGAATTTCCATCCAATTTCTTAATTTACTTAGTTTTTTCCATGATTAATTGAAAAACTTATTTCTAGCGCTTCCTATACTTGCACTAATGTGCGTGGAATGTGAAGTTCATTATATACATTCCTCTTTTCAATTCACTCCATGTTTTGCATCGTTTTATATTGCATTTGGTTACTATGCATATCTGATATTTTTAAAATAAATTATGGCCTATGGATGCTGTGCTGTTAATCAAAGTTTTCATGCATATGTAATTTTTGACCATTTTAGAGTTCCATGCAGGTCATACCATGAAGAAAGATTTCGTGCTTTCCCGGCGAATGGACTTGTTGAAGAGTTCTCTGGATCGCCACCGGGTCAGGAACTCCGTATCTGCCGACGTTTCGATGTCCGACTCGGTCATCGTCCTCAGGGCTGTGAACGTCGGCAGATATGGAGTTCCCGACCCGGTGGCGATCCCAAGAACTCTTCACCAAGGTCATACCATTTGGCCTGGTCAATTGTCCTGTAATATTCAAAGATTTTTCCGTTACAATTTTTTTCTTTATTATATGAAAAAAAATCCTCATTTGGCACATTGAATTTTATTACTTAGGTTGCATTAATTCTGAAATAAGATGTTATTGAACAAGACTAATGTAACAGTCATCATAGAATTTTGTTTTTATGGCCCAAGGTATTTCAATGTTTCTTTTCGCATTTTTTCTGGTCCCATAATATTTTGACATTGATTTCTTAATATTCCTCTTCATATTTCCTTCTTTACTGTCTCATTTCATTTATTGTAAATATCTCCCAATTGAGGTAGTCCATCTTTGAGACACCAATTAGGTACAAACCAATGTGTTGTATGAGGTAGTAAGAATAATCATTCTTTAATTATTTTAACTCCTGTTGTAGTCTTTGTGACAAAAGTCATTGTATATATTTGGTCTGAGCAGGGCCAATCACAGACATAAAAATAGGAAAATGATCTACTTCCAACCCCAATGTTAAGGAATGCAGAGCATGTTTTTATGGAGTCCCATGTATTCACCTGTAAGTGGGAACCTAGAGAAAAGTGACCTTACCCACTGTGCAAGCCTAGAGTTAATCGACTTTCAAAGTATGTGAGTAGTGGTTACTTGAATGATGGTCTGTTTGTGTACCTACTGCAATTGAAAATAATCTCTTTTAATTAAAGGTTTTCGTATAAGTGCCCAGCAACTATGCAAAAGGGCTATGCTGGGTATATTTTTATCCACAGATTGTACAGCAGAATATCCAGAGGGTTATGATTCCAAACTAGTTTTGTTGGTTCTTCCATTGAGACCACCTTGTTTTAATTTCTGGCCAACTTATGATTTGGGAATGAGTCGGTGACAGTATCATCAAATTAAAGAATTCTATTAGAAAACGAGTTGTAGATGTAAAAAAAGAGGTATGTGTTCCTGGGAGGTGATGTTAAAAGAGCAAATGAGGTCAAAATTTTTGTATTCCAGTCAATGTTTTATTATTACCAATGTTTTATTTTAGTAATGTTGCTTGAAAGACTTTTTCTTGATTGTGTGTAGATATTGCTTGCAGTTGTGATATTTTTTGCGTGAATGAGTTTAGATATTTGTATTTCTTTCAAACATCACTTTCATTTTACACATGTGTGTACAAAAATCATTTATACTTGAAATGACCTAACCTTCTAAGCCAATGCTTTATTTTTATATGTTAACTATATTCTTAATTTAATGCTTGACTTACGCATTGTTTTGAGCATATTCCTTCATAAAATTCTATCTTAATGGTGGAATTGGAATTGTATATGGTGACGATCTTGTATTTGGAATAATTCATTTGCAAGAATCTTTTCCCATCCCATATGTCATTGGCAGCTTATTAAGCACCTTTTTCTTCATTCTCCATTTATGTATTTTTTCTTTTAGATTGAGGTATCACTGAGTAAACATATGGCATAAAATCATATTTTTTTGTATGATTTTATCCAAATGTTTTGGGCCTTTGAGTATTAATTTATAAATTTTCTACTCAACTATTTGTATTTGTTTCAGTTTATCCTGTGAATAATTTGAAATTAAAAAAATGGAATAATTTATACACCAGCAATTCCACTTTCCTGGTTTAGTCAAGGTAAAGGTTTAGATCTATTATTGAGTGTAATATTCATTTAGGGTACATGATTTACATATATTTTTTAAAGTCAAGGGTAATTTGAAAAGTTAGAATGTTATGAATTATGTCAGTATATCTTATAAATTGTGAATTGAGCCTATTAAATTATATTTTTACACTAAGTCGTCAATTTCTTTATCTTATTTCGCGCCTTGCTACCATCCCCTAGCAGTTGTCCTCCTTACCGCTAGATGGCAGTGCCGTTCATATTGGTCGTCGACGGGTTTTGGTAACGCCGGATTCGAAGGGATGTTAAATTAGCTCTTTTGATTTCTATTTCTAATGTAATCTGATAGAAGTTTTGTTTTTTTGGAAGTTATTTTTTTTTAGCATTTACAGGCACCGACAATCTGTCACGAATCATGCATTTTGCCGTGAAATGATAGCGGTGATCGTCGCTTATGTATATCCTTTTTGATATCGCGAAGTTACTTTTGTCATGAATGGCAAAACGTCTAAATATTGTCTCCGTAACGCAAGATAAAGTGAATGGTTGTCCATGTCACATTTCAATTTGGAAAAGCTGAAGATTTACATCCAAAGCTTCACGCGCGTCCATTTCTATGTTAGCCGTAGTACGTCGGAAGGTTGTGAAGACAGAAAATAGTTCGCTATGTTTTTGCTATTTTAATAGTTATTTTCCCTAAAGTGGTTAATAAAGTCATAAATTCTAATTGGTAAAAATATTTCTGGTGATATGAATACGCATTTAGTACGAAATATTAACATTCATTTTTAATAAGAAAACGTGGTTGCGTAATGATACCCGTTTGTCTCCCCGAACGGTTCAGCTGTTTCCCGCCAAAGATATCCTTACAAAACGCTGAACGGCGCTGTGCGGGCGGCGTGGCGTAGGTATTTGTGTACCGAAGTGTCATTTTTTCTGTGTTAGAAAGGATCTAATACAGAGTGATCTC
This sequence comes from Ischnura elegans, assembly GCF_921293095.1. NCBI lineage: Eukaryota > Metazoa > Arthropoda > Insecta > Odonata > Coenagrionidae > Ischnura > Ischnura elegans. The sequence continues at coordinate 69,457,622 of NC_060249.1, read as the reverse complement.
AGTGGGTTTGGTCAAGATATGTCAGTACTTGTTATCAATGGAGAGAATTTTCGATTAGAAGATCTTCGCTTCGAAAAGGAAGTCGTCGGCAGGCTTGGCAGGTAAGCCATACACATTTCGGACAACGCGCCTTCGAAGTGGGCGGGTAGTCCATACTATCATCATTAGTGTTTACTATCGTGTTGATGTATGGGTTGTAAAAAATTGGTGTTTAGGAATGCTGCGACGTATGTTTGGGAGTTAATGGTGTACCTGTCAGGTTGGTGTTTCATTTATCGTTATGATGTTTAACCTCTGGATTTGTTGTCCCGCGGTAGCGGGAGTGCCGGTGGTGGGTCAGCTGTTTCAGTTGCGCCATGTCCCGGTGAACATGTGATGTTAATGCCGTGGATATGTTGTTATGGAATTGTGTTTACAGTGGTAAAGTTACTACCGTGTGTGTGAAGGATATTAACCAGAGTGTATTTATTTAGTGGAAATTGTGTCGCTGGAGTGCAACAACAAAATTGTGTGGCCCTGTAAACCACGTGGTAGTAACTTAGGTATGGATTCGTCAATCACGTTTTGGCATAATTTGTGTGTGGTATAATTAGTTGATGGTGCTTCGTCAAAATATGAGTGAATTATATGTGATTTGTAGGATTGTTTGATATATTGGTTTGCGTTACTTGTGACCATTGTTGGATAATTTCTATTCGTTAATCCACTCATTGTTGTGGCGATAAATCGATGAGATAGGGTATTCATAGTTATTGTAAGCAAGTTTATCTTGATTTATTGAATCTTTTGCAGCGGCGTTGATGAAACTGGCGATGATATGTGTGTGTTGAATCTTAGCATTTAGGGACGTTCTTAGGAGGACGTTCTTCGGATGTCATTCATTGTAGAAGCCCTGCCTGGTGTTTTCCGTTTTAGTATAATGACCGTCTTCTCATATAATTCGTGCTTATTACATTTCATGCGCTGTGAATTATAAAGGCATAATTTCACTAGTCTTTGCCGAAAGACATACCCATAGCTCCACGCCAGGTGATTGTTGTCATGGGTACACCCTGGCTGAAGTAAATCAAAATTAAGTCCTCTGGTTTTAATGTTTCTGTTGTACTGACTTCAGTGTGTTTACGGGATTGTCGCGGACATAAGTTGTCACAGTCATTGGTCGACCAGTTAGTCTTAATTATGAAATTCGTTACGATATAGCTGTGCCATCCTTTCTTAGTATGGTATAGACGCACTTGATCGGTAACACTTAAACTGGAGCCCTGTATTTTTATTTGTAAGTTTGCGATTAGTTTTTCCGTTAGCGATTCACTCCACCTCTAGAAACTGTTGTTTACCGTGGACTGACAGTTTTGTGGGCTGCTTGGGGTGGCATTGGTAACTCTTTCTTCCGTGAGTAATTTTAACACATGCCACTTGCACACCCTCGCCGGTATACCCTCTGGGCTTCATTCATCGAAGCAGTTGTGTATCACCCTCACTTAACGGCGTTTCTGTCAGGAATAATGAATTGAATTTGCATTAAATCGGATGAAATAAATTATTAAAGGATGTTCACTATTTTGTGTGGATGCTCATCGGACGGTGAGATACCTGTTTTGGTGAGCTGCCCTACCAGCTAGTTGTCGACTTGGTGTTTTGGACATTTTTTGAATGGCTTAGTGTGTGTGAAGATCTTATCTGCGATTCTAACACTTAATGCTTATGAATCCTTTGCTTTTAAGTGCGTTGTTAAATGTTTATGTCGGGGAGTGCTTATGCTTTAATCTCACAGCTGTTTTATTTAGTGACAATTGGAACTCCATTCTTGTGTTCTCTGGATGATGTGTATTTGATCATTTATATTTTATTGTATTCGGATGATGTTGATTTGGGTCCTATGATATATTTCTGTACGTACGATACCAGTGTCTTACGGCGTGCGTAAAGGCAACGCCCTTTGGACGTATACACCTTTGTGACGGTTTTTGCACGGGGTAATGACGAGGGGGTCGGGTGAACTTGTGTACGAAAGGAGGAATGAAGTACGGGGAGGCGAGTGACTGGGGAGAGACACAGAGGGCGTGTTGCGTGTGTAGGTGGATGATGATGTTGGTAGTCATGATGATGAATGAATGGACGGCATGACGTCATCTCATCAGCCGACGTGTTTCCACTACCGCTGCAAGGCGGGGTAATTTTTGCGGGGGCGCTACACTTATTTTGCATTACAGGTAGAGCAGCCGCCCTCCAGATTTTCGAGCGTTTCGCTCCGGCCTGGCATGCGGGGTGCCTCGAAGCGTGAGGGAACCATCGCGTATATTTTTTTGTAGTTCGAAGCAGAGAGAATGTGGGTGGGTGGCATGAAGCATAATCGAGAATATATCCTCAGAATCCGTGACGACGGCTATAGGTGACTGATAGGGGGAGGAAAGTGGTGTGGTCGCGGGAGTATAGCATCTAGCATCCGCCGAGCTCTTAAAACCGCCGCCGCTGCTTCATGATCGACTCGCTTCGTCTGGCCCCCTCCCCACCCTCTTTCCCCAGAAGGAGACCACCCCGACCTCCTACTCCTCCCTCCCCTTCCTAGGTCGTCCGTCCTTCCTGCACTCTCCCGCGCGTCTCGCCTCGGCTGGGAGAGGCCCGCCTGCCAGCCGCATCGAGGCGGCCGGTTGGGATCCCGCTCTGCATCGGAGACTCGCTCCGCTTTTACGAGGGAAACTCGCGCCCCCATCCCCTCCTACCCAGTTCCCACCCCGCCAGTGCGCATGCCCCGAGCCGCCACCATCCGTCCCATGTTGCCCTTCCTCGCGTAGTCTTTCCCGCTCCCATCTTGCTGTCGTTCTCCATTCGCGGGAGGGGTGGGGGAAAGAGGATGTCGTTTGTATGGCCTGTGCTTGTGTGTGTGTTGGTTGGGAGGGGAAGTAGGGGATTTAAAAGGGAGGGAGGTTGAAGGGGAATGCCTGGTTGTACTACGAAGAGGAGGGGGGCTTCCCTTTGATGGAAACGGGAAGGAGAGGTTATGCTTTATGCCGGGATAAGTTACGACTCTCCTTTGTGCACTGTCTTTCCCATTTTTGCAAATAAATGTGTAGATTTTTCGGTACAATTTAATGTGCGTAATACATTGCGTTAATGGCAAATAAGTTATAGTGCACATGATAACTTTTGATTTCTGATTTATGTTGCCTTTGATTTTTAAGATGATGTTTCTCATAAAATATGATTCCCTCTCAGGATGATGTATTACTATTTTTGTACTTTTGAGAAAACATATGGAATGTTTCATTAATAAGTTCTGCAGATTTTACCCCGTCTGACGCCTGCTAACGTTGTCTTCCTCCCTTGATATTCATCATTATGATGATTTAACACATCCCTCATGCTTTGAACTTTGTTTCGATTGTAAAGAAATTCCAGCTGCAATATCCTCGGCCATTCATCGAAGTTGTGATAACATATTGTATATTTGATAATAAGTTAAAGAATTGAGTGCTTTCGTTGTACGAAAAGTTTTTATCATCCTACTTAGTTTTTAACCGTAGGTAAACTATCGGTAACCCTAGAAAAAATGCGTTTCATTCTTATTTGCCGGTGACCCATTCCCTCGACCCCGTGCTAGTAATTTTAAATTACTGTGGAAAGTACCCTCTGTTTTATTAGTCCTTCTCGGGCGAAGTGCTTACACTCTAGTGGTCTGAATTAAGGCTTCGTTTAATTTTTGTAAATTTATAAAAACTTTTACTCTCGCTCTCCGTAGGTTATAATTCAGTCATGAAATTGTAAACATGATGCGAAAAATCTAAATGCAGCTGATAAATAAATTAAAAGTTAACCGACGTTAACCGTAGCGCAAAATATCCAATTTTGCCTATTCCGTATTGCTATCTGTTAAAAACGACCTCATGTTAGATTTTACATTGCTCACATTTTTGCCTCATACCCGCCCTGTTTCAAACGTACCACGCCGTTCCGGCCCACCTTCTCGTCATATTCGTGGCCGCCGCGGTGACTATTCTGACAGCCTTCAACTGGTTGGTTTTGTTCACGTATCCAGCCGGGTCATGCGACCCCTGCCCCTTTCTTTCACCTGATTACCTCCTCTTTTTCGTCCCTGTTCATTTCTCCCCTTTGGCTGCCGTAGAGGAACTCCACTGAACAGGTTGGCGGATGACATGCCGAGAGGGAGCGGACAAAAGACCAGCTAATGACTGAAAGGAATGTCGCTATGGAGCTCGTGCTTAAAATCCCTTTCCTTACCTCCTGGTGAGCCCCCCAATCCCCTAAAATTTTGGCCGCATGGTCTCGCAGATGCCATCAGTTCCTTTAGCATTTTTCGTGGCTCCAGTTCCATTTAATATAATATCCCCAAACTCGCGTTTGTGGCGTATGGTTATTCATGGTGACTTATGCATTCTGAATTGTTATCCATCCTGTTGTTAAATGTGATTTAAACGCATTATGGTTCCTTTTCGAAATGTTATCACTCTGATTTTAAAAAAGTATCCGTCGTCTCTTACTACATTTGTAGATGTTGAGATGTCGTGTTTACTTTTCGAATGAAATTCGAGTAGCAATGTGCTCGGTTATTCATCCCAGTTTTGTAATTAATTGATATGTGTGGTAATGATCACATGTGACTTGGATACTTATTTTAATGGTGTCATGTTATCTATTACTTGGCAAGCCGTTTTTGCCTTCACAAGTTGTATATTTTGGTTTTAGGCAGATGCATAGCTCTCCTTTCCGGATTTCCCTCACATTGCGTGATTCATTGATGAGATTTTCACCGGTCAGCTGTTTCTGCGGACTGGGGACTTCCTTTGGGAGAAACCCCAAAGGCAGAAATTCTTTCAGCGGTTCCCTATCAATAGAAGTTAGAAGATTATATTGGGTGATGTTTACAGGGGATTCATGCTAAAAGTGCTATTTTAATGGTGTTTCAAAGAACATAATGCGAATAACCATTGCATCATGCTGTTTTAGACGCCTTGGTTGGGGAAAATAGCTTTCTCTAAGATTTTACGTGTTCATTCATCCTATTGAGGGTATAGAGGTTTCCTAGTGTGGAAAAGGGTCAGTCACATGCTTCCGCAAGTTCGGGCTTATCGCGTTGGCTCCCTTCATCCGTCCTCATAGTTAAGCTCGTCTGGCCGGATGCTTATGCTGCTCTTTATCCATGTTTATCGGTAGCCAAGGCTTCGTTGGTTTTGAGTGAGCGAGGGAGTTTCCCATTCAGTTTTATTGGAGTGGTCATTTTCAGAATCTGCTAAACAATCATATTTCATATCAAACAATCATTTCGATATGGTAATAAGTACTTATTATTCGAATTTGATGGAAGGCATTACTCTCAGTGATGCGATCCTAATCAACCTTAGGGTTGAAACAGTCATTCATTTTGAATAAGGGTGATTGATGGCATTCAGTGAAGATAACTGTGTGATAAAACATGTCTAGTTATATGTGAACTGTTGTAGTATCAAAAAATTTTAAGTTATAATTTTAGATGTTCAGTTTCTTTCTCTCCCGACTCCACCCTTACTCTCAGTGATCTTGAGTATCGAAATCAACGTTAATTTACCTTGGAATTCCTTTTTGACGACATGTTGCTAGCCTTTCTCATTTTATCAAGTGTTACCGGAATTTTAAAAGGCGCTCTCGATTTAATCGTTCATTATTAAGTTAGATTTACCATATTCTTCAGGTTCTTTGTCGCCAGATTTTATTTAAGGTTAACTTTTCCCGATAAAGTGGGTATATGTAATATTTTTTTAAAGTATTTTATAGTCGGGAATTGTAGAAAGAGAGAAATCCTGTGGTGTTTGTTCGTTGGTGTGCCTTTCCGTGGCCGTGGTATGCTTTTTGAGTATCGGTTAAGGATAGGAGAGTTCGCGGGCTCCTTCGTATTCTGTCGTCTTCCCGTTTTCGCGTTCATTTCTCCGTCTTCATCCTCTTCTCTCATTTCTTCCTCTCCCTCACATCTCCGTCTCATTCATGTTTTCCTTATTGTTTTGCACCCTCCCACCTTTTCATTTCATGCATCGCTCCTCCTTGTTCGGGTTGACGTGTCCCATTTTCTTGAGAACCCGACCCTAGCTCTGTTCCCTTGTTCATTTTCCAACACCTCTTGTCCTCCCCTTCCCTCTACCTCCTTCCCTGCACCCCTCTATTCTCCCTCCCCTCAATTTATATTTTAATGAGATCCTTTGCAAATTCTCTCCTTCATCGTCCGAAGCTGAGATCGCGGAGAAGGGATCGCAGACACATTGCGGAGCGAGCTCATAGTGTACTATTATCACTAATTTAAAGCGGATAGGGTTTTTACTTGCTGTATTTATCATTAGCAATGGGAGAGTCGACTGTAGCGTTGCATAATTTTTACGTATTCGCCGTTACTTGGCACTGAAATGATAGGGTCCATACTACGAATCTTAAGTTCCCAGCATCCTTCCACCTCATTTTTCCCTCATCGTTTCGCAGATTTATTATCATTTTATGGGATATTTCCACCGTAAGTTAGGTTAAGTTTTAGTAAGCATTACCTCTCGTCGTGCATGAACTTCTGTCGTGTTTTTCTAAGGTATGTAGGAATTTCATCCACTTTCCATTCTCCGGAGAGAGAAATCTTCTATTTTATTCAAGCAAGACTTTGTTTCCTTGTATCCATCGGATTCCAATCGTGACTCTTGTATCAATAACCGTAACTAACCTTAGGGTTAATATCTTGCCAAATTTATCATCAATATAGAGGTGTTACTTGGGATGATTATGTTCAAGTTCATTCCTCATTGAGCGGTTTTTCATCGGGTAATGAATGGGTAAAAATTTAGATGGTTTATGTATTTTTAAGTGGTTGTTACGGTAATCTCCTGTCAACTTTTGTTTTTTCAATTTATAGTTTTCGTTTGTTTACAGCATTTATTGAATGTATGTTGACTGTTGAGATATTCTCTTGTTGGTGGAATAAAGCACTCGCGCTTTCAGGACCGTTTTCCCTCATGCTCTCATTCATGGAAAATCCTCACGCGGGCTACTGTAAGCCTCTCTCCTTTGATTTTTCCATCGTCTCCTCATAATACTGCACCTCGTGTTTCCTCCCAGTTTGCTTTTTTATTCTTGTCTGCGTATGATGAGGTTTGCGTATATATCTTGTGAGAAGGATTTTCTTTTCAATTCTCAAGTCACTCTTAACGATTATTTACTCTTGAACGTGTCACTTTTTGCGTCTTATCGTGGTCCTCTTGAAAGTATTATATTTTCCTTCGCAAACATTCGAGTCATGTACAATAAAACCATGAGATATTTCATTCTTTACTCTCGCTCTGGCTTGCTCGCAGTCCATTTCATACATGACTCGGGATAATTTTCCTCTATGGAGTGGTGTTCAAGAGTGACGTGACAAGGCTCTCATCGTTAGATTTAATTTGGAACCGTGTTTCACGTTGATAATTTATTTAGCTGATTTTATTAAGTTGAGTTTCTTGTCTTTTTATATAAAAAGTTAGGGTATTGTCTTAATTAAAATGTGTATTCAAAAATTAACTTCATTAGATTCACAATTGTTGTGTTTTATGTATTCCTCCTTTTCGCGCAGTAGTTGGTCCTGTATTGAAATAATTCTTTGCGAATTAAAGGTTTTTCGTCGAAAACAAATGAGGAATAAACCTTTCGTAGCCCTTGAAAATCCTAAAACCTCTGCTATATCGTTGAATTGTCGTGGATGCAAGAGTCGATTGCAATTATTTATGCACCTAGTCTTGACTGCTGTGCAAAAGACCGCGTCCAGTCTTTTTGGAAAAATATTATAGCGCATCTAACCTTATATTTACTTTCCTGTCGATAGAAGCGTCGTCCTCCGGTCGTATTTGAGTTATCTGTGGATGGTGACGGCAAGAGGCGGGGAAGTTGTTGTCTCAGCTCGTTCGTACCCTTCCCTCTTGCCTCCCGTTCAATCGTTTCTCACCACGCGAATGACGTTGTCATCCTCGTCGGGTCTGTAGTCGTGGAGGTGGGCAGGACGAGCAGGTGGTAGATGTGAGGCTGCCCCCCCCCTCCCCTTTCCCTCCGGAGTGGAGTGCGTTCGGTATTTATCACGGTGACGTGGCATCTGCGGAGGAATCTCATTTTGCGCCCGCTCTTCTCACTACAGGAGTCTCTCGTTCGGGTGCATCTCTTACTATGCATCGCCCAAGTCAGCCATGTGTTACGAAATTAAAAGTTACTGGTCGTTTTCCACAAACACTTGTTATTGTAATTTCGACCGGTTTCAATATATTAGATTAAGGCGATGAAATGCTTTGGCATCGATCCTGAAGTAAAGTTACAATTTTTTGTGGAAATTTGCCTGTAACTTTTAATTTACTTATTTGTTAGAATTCCATCATATGAAACTTGAATTTACGCACTACAATCAGCCCATGTATACTTAAAGAGTGATTTTATTTTTATCTGCTAGCAGTTCGTGAATCGAGACCGTTTTTATGCCATTTCTTCGTTTACGGTTGAGGTTCTGTAGCGTAACTAGTGTCTTTTTCTTTTATGTAAACTTCTATCGTTGATCACCGTTAGTCATAAATAGTCTATGGACTCATTCATTCATGGTAAGTCTTAATGTCGGGAACTAAACTTCTGGTGAATTTAGGTAGAATTAATATCTCAAGTTGGCATCTATGGATGTGTGTAGACTTTAGGCAATGGGTAATCTGGTGTTGCTGCAGGAATTCTGCTGTTTATCATGACATATAATGTCACTGCAAGGGAAATAAACTTAGTCTGAAACGGTTATGTGCAATTCGGTGAATGTGTATTGCTCCCGTGTAGTTTTACGTAAAACTGCGAGATCTCCCTCTTTTTTTTAAGCGAATGAATCGCACATGTCTTTTTCCCTAGACTCCTTTCACCTGTTCACGGCACTATTTATCCAGCTGTCATTACCGTCGCAGCCGTGGAAATTAATCTGTTTTTTCGTCTCCCCGTTCCTCAGGGCGTTTCCATCACCTCCGGACAATTTGTCTCGCACGTAACACGTCCCTCGTAGACTTTAAATTCGGAGGCGGTGCGGCCGCGTATGTTGTGCACGGGACTCGCTGTAGTTGAGAGGGTGGAGGTGGCTGCTCTGTCGTCGCGAGGGAGTGGAAGGGGGCTTGTCGTGCGTTATCGTGAGGTGGGGAGGGGGTTTGGTGGGTGGGTGAGATTACAAAGGTGAGGATAGCTTGTGACGAAGAGGATCGAGGGGGTTGCGCAATGGACGGTCACGTGACTGCCTCCCCACCCCCTCGTCTTTTTCGCACCCCCTCCCCTCAGATTGGCGTTTGTCGCCCACGCCGTCGTCTTTTACGCCTTCTTTGACGTAACGTCTCCTTCCATCCCTCCTTTTCGCTTACACCTTCCTTCTCTTCCCAGCTGTGCTTCTCTCGTCTTTGGCTCCGTTCGCACTTCCGTGTCGGTGTGCCCCATGTCTCGTTTTCTCCCTCATTGCCATCCTTATTTTTTCACTCGCCTCTTCTTCCGAGTTTAAGTACGCACCGTGAGCTGTATTGCGCTCCTAGGAAGGGTGTGATGTCGCAGGGGGTAGTTCCTTCGTTTGGCAAATTATTGTTCGCTCTTTTTTCTCTCACTTATGTTAAAAAAATATTATCTCTGGAATGATCTAATTAGTAGCCTAAACATTATTAGACCCCCTAATTAGTTAGGGGGTCTAATAATGTTTTATTTTTCGGGCGGGTAAGAATTGCTGAGAAATTATGTCAAGGGAACCATTTGGTAGAAATATTGTGATATTGTATTTATCATGTTTTAGATTCACTATGTTTCCTCCATCCTTAAATTTCATGTAAAAGGTGCATTTGTTTTTCTTATATTAATGTCGTCGAGGATGTTACGGCCCTTCTGCTCCCAATACTAACAATGTGAATTAGCGATATTGAAATTCGTTTATCCTCCAAAGATACTTCTTTTTTTCATGACTACTAATTCTGTGGGACGAGTATGTAATGGTATTGATATATTATTTCGTTGCTTTGATTAAAAAAAATCGATTGTTTACTGTTGACACTACTTTGCACGTAAATTTGATGTCTTGTACCCCTGTTATACAATTTTGTGTGATACTCTCCGTCATGCGTCCCCCTCCCCGTTAGGCACCGCTGGTTACATCCATATTCTCTCTCTGTCTTCGCTTCTTCTTTCCTTGATAGACTACCCTCCCCTGGGAATCTCCCCGCAGACGTCTCACCTCTCTCAGCCACCGCAAGCCCACTGCCTTTTTCGCCGCCACCTCCCAATTACCGCGGGCCACGGGCTATTAATTTCCCGTGGGTTTACCGAGGCGGGATGAAGAGCCACTCGTGGGGCGGTCGTGGGTTTCTCTTTCCTCTTTTCTCGCTGGCGACGTCGTCGGGGGGCCTTTCGACTATTGCCTCGCTTGCCCTCCCCTTCTTTTGCCCCGCCGCTAATGTCTTGACTCCCACACCCCCACTTCCCACCACGGCCTCCCATGCCTTGCATTCTCCTTTTGTGTGTGTCTGGATTTTTTTGTGGTCCCTGCCAAAATTTCGCCGTCTCTCGTGTCTGCCTTCTATCAATCAAGGCGCGAAGGACGCGGTCGTTTTGATTGGGGGAGTTCTTAGGAAAGTCTGTCTTCCGTGAAGGGAACAGCTGATGTGTGTTTTTCCTCCGTTCTATCAGCGTCCATTCCAAAATTACTAGTTTTGGTTTTATCGAGGCCACCGGGATAATTGTGAGGTTGGTGTGAGTGACGTTTCCATGTGTGCAGTTGTGATTGATATGTTAGCTGTGAGGTTTCGAATTCGTTGTTCGCGGATTTGTTGTTAAGAATTATATTATATTTTTAGTTGAGATTGCAGTGTTTTTTTGTTTCTGGGCCTTATTATCGACAGTTTTGAGTAATGTTGTGTCACCGCAACCGTTATTACACCGTATTCCGTTACAATTTTCTAAAATAGCTTTCATTTCTTTTTATCCGTATCACTTTGATATTTCTTGATATGTTGGTTTTCAGGAAGGTTCATGACTTTCCCTGCGTCGTAGGTTCTCCTCGATTTCTTTGGAAACTGAAGTTATTTTTTCTATTTTCCTTCTCGGGCTCTCTCCCTCGCATGCGTTGTTAGTCACAGCTGAACTGGCGTTCTCTTCCATTATTTTAGTGCGAAGCAATGGTAGGGGGGTTGTCTGGGATGTCGCTGAGAAATTGTGGGCTGATGAAATTCATGGCTCCGCTTATCTGCCATCTCCATCCATAATGCACTCCCACCCAGTATTTGCTTTTCTTCCTTACAAACACATCCTAGAGCGCTTGGTTTTCTCGCGCGAGTGATGCTTTCATCCCCCTTTGGAACGGCTGTCGCCTCTTGGAGACGGGGCGAAATTCCACTTGACTTGCATCCTCCTCCCGGATTTATTCCCTTTCCCTCTCGCTTAAGTAACGTCTTCGCCACCTGTCGGCTGGTCAATCCTTCTCTACCCCCCGCATCCCCTCTCGCTTCCATCCGCGGCACGCTCCGCTCAACTTCGACGCCCACCCTCGCGGCCTCCCAACAGCCCTCCGGCGTGCCTCGTGCTCGCTGGCTCGTGCCCTCAAGACGAGCGCCGCCGTCTGCTCACCCGCTGCTCCTTTCAACGTTCCCTTCTTCCCCTGCCTCCTTCTCTTCCTCTCCCAACCCTCTCTATTTCTCTCCTCCCGTTTTTCCTTTCAGGAGGATATCTTCAGCAGGCGCTCCTGTCGATCTGAGAATTCGTCGTCTCTATTTCTCGTCTGCAATCCTCCGCCCAGAACGAAATATATGGAACAGGTAAAGAGGTAGCGAAAGGTTAGATTTACGTAGTAGTAAATAGATAAACTGGCAAAAGAATTGAGGGGAGAGCTGCGTCAAACCGATCTTAGTATTGTTGACCTGTGAAAGCCTTCGCCCAAGCCATGGAGCTAAGAATAGATTAGCTGTTGTGTTAATTCTATGTCTGTGAGGAAACTGAAGTGTTTAGATGTATCGAAAGCGAAATAAATTGTTAATGCATAGATATCTCATATGATTCCACCCTTTCCAACAATTTTCCTGTTATCATCATTCGATGGCTTCATAGTAGCGGGCTCCCAAGCAGGGAATGGTATTATGTTTACTTTAATGTTACTAAATATTCCATGTATAATGAGAAGCATTTAATTAAATTTACGAATGCAATCAATTCCGTTTGAGGTGGATCGTATGATATTTAATGGACTTAAAAATTAATTGGAACATCATCTACTTAATTCGTTTTTGATTGAATTTTTACAGAAATTCTATCAATGAGTTCAATTCAGTTTCTTTTGGTGTTCCTGCTATCTCAATAAATGCATTTCCGACAGGCCGCGGCGTCTGCTGTTCACACTTATCGAAAGTGTCATTTACTATTCTAGGTGTTTAAATGATTAAATTATGAGTGATGAGCTTCTGCCTTCCTTTTTCGTCAAAAAATATATCTTAAATTGTGCTGGAAGAGGTACTTAATTTATTTACCATATCGCCCCGATCCATACCAAGTTTCTCAGTTCTCTTTTTTTTTGCGGTAAAATTATAGAGTAGGGGGGGGGAGGGGTTAGTCCTGGGAAGTCCTTCGGTTCGTTGATATCCTCTCTCCTTTCAAGATATGTTATGAGAGTTTTAAAAGACGCTCTTGATTAAGTCGTTCATTTAATGTTATTTTATTTATTACTTAGGTTCTTTGTCACCAGATTTTATTTCTAAATAAATTTCCTGGGAAGTGTGTCATTTCGCGCCGTAGCGTAGTTTTATATAATTGTTCAAAATTATTTGATAGTCAATAGCCCCAACGAGAGAGAACCTCTTTTTGGAGCTTTTGTTACTCGTTGATGTGTACTTTTTACTATCACTGTTGTCTTCATTATTTCGTGGTGAATGTAGAATGGAAAATCAGCATTTGTTCGGCACTCACGTCGTTACGGTCTCAGCCCTCGAGTGCTGTTTAGCATTGCTTCCCTATAACTGGATATTTGGACTCAATTTATCAGCAAGTATTGCATCTCTGAGAAACTCGTATTACTTAACACCCGCTGTCCCCAAAGCGTTCTTCAATCGGTTCATTTCTCCGCTTCGACGCCTCGCCCCTGCGCCCGCCTCCCGTCTGGTGCTATTTATGGTACCACTCCCACCCGCACCCAAGCAGTGCAGCGCCTCCCGCCCACCCTTTTACCATCCCGTTGGCATGGAGAGAGGCTGGATCCTTGAAGTTAGGTCGTTCCTATGAGTCTACGTGGCACGTGCGTGGGTCTCGTCTCTGTCACTAGGGAAGGGCGGGCTAGTTGAAGCCAGTGGAGGGAGGGAACAGATATGCCGTTGAGAGATGGCTGCTGATGGTCGTCTCTACTTCGATTCTCCATTTCCGCTCCTTCCTCTCTGCATCTCTAGTTAGGGTCTGGTTTTGGTTTTCCACGGGCTCATTCAGCAGATGTTCCTTATCAGTTTTTTGACGGAAGTGGCTTTATGGGTTTAGGTTTTAGGGCTTTACGGCTTGGGTGTTGCTTGAGAACGTTGTGGAAGGCTATTTTCGCTCCCTGTCCCGAATGAACGTCATCTGTATTGTTTTTATTTCTTTCTGTTGTTGAAAAAATATATTTTCGTATCGGTTAAATTGCTGTTTTGCAAGATTCCTTTTTTTCATGAAATAGATAAGAGCCTGCATAATCAAATAGCCGAATTATTATAAAAAACCTTTTACCTTTTTTTGTCGTTTTTTTCAGTTGTTTCCAAAATGCTCACTTTATTTTTTATTATTTATATTTAGCAGTATTCTGTAAATTAGTGCTTATATCTGATGGTGATTAGGATAGACGTGTTTTATTAATATTCATGGTAGTAACGTATTTCTTCAGATCTTGTTTTCTTCTTGCGGTCATATGGAAAGATAATTAATTTTCGACTAGTTTGTAAGCTAGAGTATTTGAGTTATTTTATCTACTGCAAGCAGATTATTTTAGTAATCACGAAATCTCTCTAGAACTAATACCTAATTGTAGAATTGTGTTGCTCTTATTGTTAGGATGAGTGTTCAATTTATGGTTAAATTTGAAGGTGCGTCAATTTCTAGCTATAAATTTAAGGTTGGGCTTTTCACCGCACCAGGATTCTCTTTTCATGGCGTCGGTAATGACACGGGGAGAAGTTTTAAGTTGTCTTTGCTTCTGCACCTTGCCATTTGTCACGCAAATTGAAATTTTCTCCTTGCGCCGCGTCGAAAGTTTGCTCGTCCTTTTCTACCATTCGTCATTTTAGTCGTGATGGGAGGCGTGGTGTTTCCTTTTAAAATAAAAAAGTCTCTCCCTGGAAGGGTATTTCGCGCGCGGTAGGAAGAGAAAAACACGCATTTTTTTGTGCTTTTAAGAGTCCGGGGCACGCGGCAAAATTCAACCCTTTACTAGCTACTTGAGACTTCTCCTAACCCACCCCTCCTCAACATCACTCTCTCTCAGTGCTCTTTGGGCCCCCTCCCATAGTTCCACTTCACTCTCCTCCCACGCCCCCTCCTCCATCTGTTTCCCCTCCCCTCCACCAGCGCGTCTGTTATGACTGGCTCCCACCTGTGATTACGAACCATTCCACCCGAGTGCGCTCAGGGTTTCCCCCCTCCCTCCCTCCTCATTTCCCCCCTCCGTTAACTCATCCCATTCCTCCTACCCCACCCCTATCCCCGCGTGGTCCCCCCTCCACTGAGGCTTTCTGCGCTTTGGCATTGAAAATTCGGGAGGTCCTTTCGTTCGCCTGCCTTGCTTACTACGCCGTAAGTGGCGTTGGGCTTTCTCGTCTGGGAGTTCTGCGGAGGGTTCTCAAGGGTGGTGGCTTGGAAGTTGGAACTGGGTGCGGGTAAGGGTGTTTTGAAGCCTCTGTCTCGTAAAGTTCGTTCGTCGTGATGGGAGTGTTTCGATCCTCCCTGCTTGGCGACTATGGTGATTATTGTCGTAGGCACCCGGTGTCAAGGTCATCGTGTTGTGTGGAAGAATAAATTTTGGTTGGTTTTATTGGCGTCTTAAAATGTTTTGAACCTTAGGATAAGTAATTTATTATTTGCGTGGTAGGAATTCCTCTCTTTTGAATGTCATTACCTGAAATTGAAGCTGTTATTGGGGGGTTATGAATGATTGAAGGATTTTCGATTCTGGTTTTACTATGCTATCCTTGTTTAATAGAATACGTTGGCAAAATTGCATTTTATGTTACCCTGGCGTTTTTAGTCGCTTTCTCACCCAATCCTATTACTGCAAAATAAATTCATATTTCCCCGCAGTATCCTATTGATTTTGCCTCACTGAGTGCTTGTCATCGTTAAGTCATTGTTTAAGTCATCGTTATGTTTTGCAATTTTTACTTGGGAAGCATTCTGGACGTGGTCATTTTCTCTCCACCTGTGTTTAATTTTTTTTTGTGTCTTGTTAATGATTACCTCATTATTTTAACGCAATTTTTCGGTTGGGGGCAACGTAATCCAGGTGTTTCTGGTTACTGTTATGTCGATTAAAGTGTAGCAGTCAGTAGAGGGAGTTTTGGCGGCCGCGAGCTTTCACATAAGGGTCGGCGCTGGACAGCCGTATTTATGGGCGGGTGATAAGGCGGTTCCTCGCGATAGCGGGAGTCTTAATATTTTGGTGCAGATAAATAAATGCTTATCCGGCCGCGACGGGGAAAGTTATGGGACTGGTTTCAGCGGGCGCAGAGAAGGCTAGAGATATTTGCGGCAGTGGCCTCTGCTTGCGGCCATGAATTTGTTAGGGTCATCATACTCGTGGTGATGACCGATGCTGGGCTTGTAAGCTACTCGCCGAAATGACCCTCCACTCTCTAGGTGTGTTACCACTATTATCGCCATAGGTTTCATCCTTGCAAGACCTCAATGCTCTTACTACGCTAAGGGAAAACGTTTGAAGCCGAAGTGGTTCTATGTATCCTTTTTTACCATAATTTCTCTCTTTTCTGTTGGGGTCTGTCGACATTTGTCCTAATTTTTCGATTTTGTGAGCATAACTCCCCATACCCATTTTTGCAAAAGGGCCATCCGTATGAGCAACGGTAGGATAGGGATTTTTACTTTGACATTGACTGTCGATTGCTCCCTTGTGTTCATTTTTTAAATACATAGGGTTTCCAGGCAGTGGTGGATCCAGAATAGGGACGCGGGTGGCGGGTTAACCTACCAGCATTAGTGGGTATTGGAAAAAAATACAATTCTATAAAGTGTAAATTGGATACCCGGGGGGGGTATAGCCTCGTAGCACCCCCCCCCCCCCCCATAGATCCGCCACTGTTTCCAGGTAGGATTTTAATCCTACGAGTTCATTTTCAGACAGGGCAAAGGAAGTCTGGAATACATAGTATTTTTTAATTGCTTTGAATATGTATGAGTAAAGCAGGCTATTTTTTTAAGGTGGAGGAGTTCTATATTTAGGAGCTCCCTGCTAATTTCAAAACATATAATGTGTGGTTTAATTTAAATATTTACAAAAATTAGTTTCTATTTTATTTGAAAAATGGTATCGTGCCTATAGTGAAGTAAAGGCATCAGCATTTGGGAATGAATGATATTTCGTGCTGGCTCTTTTTACCAGGTAAATATATTTTACCGACGAAAATTATGAAGGTCATTATCAAGACTTGAGCGATATTCTTCTGTAGCAAAACTATTGGTTTTTTAGTTAAACTCCCATTCGGAAGTAGCTCAGCTGACATTTTTTATAACTTGTGGACTAGGCTTGGTTGGTGGTAAAATTGATGCTCCAGTTAATTCTTAAAATCTGGAATTTTCGCCTTTCTCCAAAGTTTTTTGAGCGGCTACCACCCAAGGGCGACTCATCGGTGCTTTTGTCTCCACGGCGTTACCTCGGAAGCGCGAGATATCGTTCCCGGGGAGAACCGTCTCGAGTGCCCATACCATCTCCACTCGTCCGGTCATTATCCTTCACGTTTCCAGCCGCTCGCCTCTTTTGCTTCCCTTATTATTCGTGTGCTCTTTACCCAATCTTTTCATTCCGTCGCCGTTTTGGTCGAGCCAGACGTTTTTTCTTTCTCGTCAGCTTTTTTTCGGGGTCTCTCTCTCTCTCTCAGTGGAGTGGAGAGGTTTTTATTTTCATATTTTTTCATTCCGGGTTAGGCTTTTGTACCGTTTTGACCTTGGCCGAGGGCGAAAGTTTATTTCCCTCATCCCCCTTCTTATCTTCCTCACTTCCGCCCCCCACCCCCTCTCCCACCATCTCCGTTCTCTTACTCTGTCTGTGAAACGGTTCGCGATTTTTTTCGGGGCTGCCGTGAAGGTTATTTCTCCTTCCTTTTTCCCGCCTCCCCCCTACCCTTGTCCCTCTGTGATGGTCTGGTGGGCGCAATTGCCGAAAAACGAGCTTGCCAAGGAGGCAATGAAGAAATTAAAATGGTGGCTCGGGATTGGTCGAGAGCATGTCTCGCGATTTCCGCTTTGGAGGTGCATCGCCAATAAGGGGATTGGAGCATGTTAAAAAAAAAATTCGTCGAAAACATGGGTTTCTCTTTCGATAAGGTGGGAAGGTTGAATATGTCTGTAGCGGATGCACCGGTTCATGGTCAATTTTGGAATGCCAGTTCTCATTATCGTTTCCCCCCTGCAGTTGTTTGGAGTTGCGTTGTGTGTGCTCATTTCCATTTCGATGTGATAAGGTGCTTTCTTTTTATCTCCCTTTATCTTTACGGTTGTCGTTAAAATTGAAATATTTTTGCTCGTATCTTGGTTTTAATTCTTGTTTGGCGGTGTGTAGCATGTGGTAACTGACGTCAATTAATCCAAGGTACTTACTAGTGCAACTAGCTATCTTTTAGTGTTTTTGGTATTTCGATAAAATGTGTTGCTATTTATAGTTAGCTTTTCAAATGAAGTTTTGGGGTCTAGAATTGGTTTTAGTATTCAAAATTTCTTTTATATACCCAAAGGGTTAATTTAATATCCAAGATGTACCGACTCGCAAGAATTGTGTGGTGAATTGAAAACTCCTCAGACGCTGTCATATTTCTATTTTTCTCGTAATTTATGATGTATAGGTCACTAATTTATGAGGAAACGGATCTCCTGTTGGCCCCAGTTATGCCTATTTTTTGTGTTCAAAATAAATTGTGAAGACTTAAATTATTTCGCTGTTCAGTGTAAAAAGGAAAATAAATTGTATTAGAATCAATAGCTTGAGATTTTTGGATGCCACTATAATCATACAAGCATCGAGACATAAGTGTTTTGTAATTGTCTACAGTGGGAATCATAGTTGGTATTTTGTATTTGTAGGGGAATCATGGTTACTAGCAGTCGGAGAAGAATGTTTCCTCACTTCATTAGCATTCGGCGCTGGTCATTCATTTACGATAACTTTTATGCAATAAATTCAGTCTGAGGCAATGCGATCAAATGTTTAATCAGATGCTGTCATAACACTGAAGGCATGTGAGGAAAAAATTCATTTTTGCGGCGAGCAAGATTGCTTGCAAGGACATTACTATGGGTTGTGCGGACTGACGCAGCATCATAGTGTCACCTCGACGTCTTTTCATCTGGAATTCAAATCCTCTCGCGACGTCGAATACGCTGACTCAACGGCGTTTCCGAATTCCTGCCTCAGCCTTCACGACGACGGTTTCGAGTGACGCGTTCACTTTTTGGTGAGTCTGCGTGAATCTTCGCCGGAATTCCATCCACGTGCCCTCATATAATGTCACTGGGACGTTATGCGGCTCGCTCGTGATCTCAAGGAAGGCACGCCTTCGTGCATCACCCCTTTTCATCTCTTTCCCCCTGCCCCTTTTCGTCTCTGTCCCTTTTGCTAGTCGAAGCAGCTCCTGTCCTAGTTCATGAGTGGGTTCGTCACGCCGTAAATCGTGAAAAATCGCCCTCGCAAGCTGGACCGTGGAGTCTATAAAACGGGTAATACCGGAATTGTTCGTTTCCCCTTTTACAATTTGCCTTTGTGTTGGCTCCTACGGAGTTATGTCTAGGTTCCCGCATTGAATTTTAAGTTACATCCGCATTCTGGCCATCCTCTGCGACAAATCGGTGGGATTTCATTGGGAATATCTTCCACTCATTGTTTCTCGTGCATCTGCATTGACTCGTGGTTCGACGTGCCTCCGAGTTTCTGTACAGTCTTCCTTATTCTTGACGTCATGGTAATAGTGATAATGGAGTGTGCGTCCATGATAAGAGAGAAACACAACCCGTTTTGCGGTTTTTTCCTGGTGTTAAAGATAATCAGTAAAGGAAGGGCATTTATTATGTATTCTTCACTTCGGGAGCTCGTTGGTAGAGTATGAATAGTTAATTTTATCAAGCCCTGTTGTGTTAAGCCTTATAGCTTGTTTCACGCAATTTTTATGGAACAGTAAAGTGTTTTTAAGGATGATTGTCGGAATGGTGTCCTCAGTAGTTCCCGTAAAAGAGCATAGTGTTGCTTAACAATATTTATTGCTCGTCACTTCTTCTACATAAACTATTGTAGGATTTATACCGTGAAGCACGTTGCCAACCAAGTTCACCCTGACCAGCCAGTTAGCAATACATTTATTATTGTGCGCATTTTTTGTGATGTGGGAGTTGTGTTGACGAAATGGTAACATTATATGTTAACAATAAGGTTGCCCACTTATTTCTGGGTGGAAATTTTTTGTCCGTCTGAAACGATGCCGCAACATCTGGTGTCAGTTACAAGCTTGCGGTAGTTGTAAGCAATTATAATTATATGAATCCCTTCCTTTAATCAAAGTAGTGTTTTCTCATGCTTGTCCATCTTAAGACTTCAGCCTGTTGCTGTTGGGGTTGATTACGGCCGACCGTGACTCTTTCACTCCCCTTAATATCGCCATGCATCATGACTTCGTCGTCATGCGCCAAGTGTCCCGAGAGCATTCTGTATTAATTAAAGGAAAACACGAGCTTGATGGAAAACGGCGGTAATCCACCAGTCTTCTCCCACGCCGCGCTCCGGAAAATTGGGATTGATAAACGGATGGCTTACGACGGCGGCGGGCCGGAGACTTGGAGCCTAATGCTGGTGAGACGCCCATTTCTCCGCTAGATTGCTTTATTCCGTGTACATACAACCTATAGACCGTACGTATGCCCCCATCCGTCCTCGCTCAGTTTACTTTTGGTGTATTTTTGTGGGTTTAATTTTTCGTTATCATCTTTCTACACTAAATAGAGTTGTTGATATTGTAGTTGTCTTTGGTACCAACTGTTTTTTTCCTCATATATACTTCTGAATCTGATAATCTTGCGGTATCGCGTGTTGGGACATTTTTGAGTAATTCTAGACTAAAAAGTCTTTAGTGGCCAGTAGGTTCGACGTATTGTCTTTGAATTTTTTGCGACGATAAAAACGGTGGATTGGTGTAGCTGGATTTCATTTTATATTTCTGATGAATTCCAGGTATAAGCCATGAATAGGTACGAGGTTTTTTTCCATTCTGCTTAAACATCCTCACCGGTGTTGGCTCCTGTGGTGATTCAATACGCGCCTGGTACGACTGTCTGTTTCCTGTTAAATTTATAATTTCCAACTTAATTTCACACGATCTTCGTTTTCGCTTTCACTCCCTTATCCTCCCTCCGCCTGTTCACGACTTTGCCCACTTAATTTCCCTTCGCGTGGATCTCATCTCCTTAGTCCGTCGCTCTGTCCGTGACCTCCTCCCCTCCATCCCCCGTCAAGTCGCCCTCATCCCCATATCCCGTCCCCACGCCCCCGTCTCCCCACCCCATCCATCCCCGTTTTTAACTACCCCGCGACAGTGTGGTGCGGGAACCTTACTTCCCACGGGAAAGTAAGCCCCGTCTTGATCCTCTAACTCCCGAGTCTCCGTCCCAACCCACTGCTATGGGCCATCCTCGTATCCCTCTCACACCCCTGGCTCTCTTTTTTTCCCAGCTCCGAGACGCTCGCTATCTTTCCTCCCACAGTTCACCGTCTCCAAGCCTCATAACTGCAGCCGATGCCACCAGATTCCCATCTCCTCGACGCGGTTCACATACGGGAACTCTGATGAGGAGATCCTCCTCCTTCTCTGTTCTGTTCCGACCTTTCTGCTAGTGTATCTTCCTCGTCCCTGTACAAACGCCTCGGCGGTTCTTTGTTGTTTATGGTTGTTTATGGTGTGGGAGGTTAAGTACGAAGATTCTGAAATGTTTCCCTCTTGTTAAAGATAGTTTGTTTTCGACTTAAGTTATTATTGACATTTTATTCATGTTTTAATAATTATTTGATTTTTAATCGTTACCGTATTCACTTGTCACAACTTCGTTTATCAATTTACGAAAGCGTATAGGAATGGAAAAGTGTGTTATGTGGAAAAGAGTGATATCGGTAGCCAACATAATTTTTTTAAATACTCATGAAATCGGGGAGAGGGGATGATGGTATAATATAATCGGGAAATAGGGGATGATGGTATAATGTGCTGAAACTATGGTCGGAGGTATGGCGATTGAAAACGTTGAAATTGTTCCTGTGAGAATTCAA
This sequence comes from Ischnura elegans, assembly GCF_921293095.1. Taxonomy (NCBI): domain Eukaryota; kingdom Metazoa; phylum Arthropoda; class Insecta; order Odonata; family Coenagrionidae; genus Ischnura; species Ischnura elegans. The sequence goes on along the minus strand of NC_060249.1, from coordinate 69,436,111 downwards.
TTTAATTTCGAGTTCTGGTATAAAATTCTTCCTCACAATTGAAGCTAGTGCTGCCAGATTCTCATCTATGCGACTCGGTTCACATTGAGGAACTCAGCTGTGGCGATCCTACCTCTTCTCCATTCCTCTCCTTCCTTCCTGCTACTGTATCTTTTCTCCTCTTCTCATCCCATGACTGCAGTCTCAGCGAGTCTTAACCTTGTTTATAGTCGCGTCTGGCTCGCGCGATAGTTTTTGTGCCGGCAAACTGTTACGCGTACCGTTCCTCGAGTCTCTCCTCCTCTCTGCTCTGGAACGCTCCCGTGGGGATTTCTGCAAAGGAGGATGCTTTTAATTGCCCTCCGTGCCGCCGAAGGTTTTGTTTGCTTTCAAGAGTCTGGCGGAGGTTGATTGCTTCTGCGAGGAATTTTTACTACTTTATCGTGCAGATTGTTTCAGGATGTATTACTTTTCGTGTGTTCTCATCCTGCGTGCGGCGATCGAGTTCTAACAGTTACTAGATCACCGTTAACAGTTTGTTTTTCCTATATGTTATTTTCGAACTGGGCATTTTTCGTGGAGTTCATTTCGTTCACGTATCCTTCGTTAAAAGTATCCTTGCGTATCCGTAGTTTTTTCGGCTGCTACATGGCTGAGGTTATAATTCTTCCTTAGAGAGTATCTATTTTATTAACATATGTAGTCGTATTTATCGTTCACGAACTTTAATTCATTTTGTAACACGATTCTCACATTTTTATTCTATTTTAGTGTTCATTTTCTTTCTATCGTGTCTAAAATTCATAGTGTGATGCCAGGGTTTGTATAGGGATCTCGATTTATTGGGCATTACATTTGTATTTTTTCCTTTTTCTCTCCGTTGTTGTAATTTACCGTTGCACCCACGGATATAGACGACACTCGCACCCGATGTATGAAGCTACAACGATCGGAAATTAAAAATAACGCCTAGCCTTTCCCGGGATCAATGTGTCTGCAAGGCCTTAACGGGGTTAGCGGCCTCAAGCTTTCTGCTTCAGCGTGTGTAATTGTATTTTCTGTGTGTGCCGCGGGTTTATTCACTTTACCAGCCGGTTTAACTCGATTTTCCCTTGGGCGTTGATTGCTCCCTTGCCATGTTTTTGACCGTTTTGCCCTGTATTTGCCTCCACGGCGCGGCAATTTTCGACCGGAGGATTCGTTTTACCTTAGATTACCCTATCACAAAGACGTTTATCTCTTTGCCCCGTCTTTCTCGTACACAAAGATTTTTTTTAACTGCGGTCATTCGGTTCAGTTGAGGCTACTATATTGCGTTTTCCATATGTGGTGCTTTCCTGTCCTCACATGATGTGGTGCGTGCCCTTTCTATGATTGGAGTAGCAGTGGCCCATGTGGTATATAGGCTTTTTGAATTAATTTTTTAATTGTGCTATTCGAGTATTTTTCGTATTTTCCTGGTTGTGCTCATTTGTATTTCACCATATTGTATTAGTTCGGTCTCAGTCAATGTACCTTCCAATTAAGTATTTGTGATGATAGATTTCCATTGAGTGCGTGGTTGTCATACATCTCTTTAGCCGTTGACACCGCGGAGGTTTTACCGTATAAGCTGTAAGTTGTTGCAGGATTTTACCTCACGGTAAAATATTCTCATTTAATAAGCTTGAGTAGGGTTGCCGGTTTTTGTATGCTGTCATTGATATCATCACGACCTGAACAATGCCACTACGGGCGAAATATGAGGTCGTTGTTTTTAAATTCATTCTTATATGATTTACTCTTGAAAATTGATTTTGTTGAAATTGATTGTTGGAGGCGTAACTTGGTGAAAGCGATTCATTATTAAAATTAAAAAGAAGAACTTTGTGCTTTCACATTAATATTTATTCACACATTCACGACCATGGTTTCATGGTTAGACGTCATCATCAGGTGAACTCTTCAGAGGTCCATCACATCCTTTTATACCAGGCTAGGAGGGAGAGGGAGGAAGGTAATGAGGTTGAACGGATTGGTTTTTTAATTTTAATTGATTTTGTTTTTCGTTTCGACTCATGGATGTAAAAAAAATTCAGCCAAATTTGGTTGTATACGGAGAATTTTGTGATTTTCGCCCTCGTTTTTGTGCTCCGTTTTCCCCATGTCTCATTCCGTGGGCGGTGCGACTCAACCTTTCACCCCTCGCGTCTGTAATTCGAGCCTCGCTTTTCTTAATGCCCTCATCCTCATCATATAGTCTCGTGATCTCTCTCTCTCTAACGCCTTCTCTTGTCTCCCTGCCTCCCCTTCTTTTTTATCCTTCCAACCCTCCCCTTGAGTTAGGCGAACCATAAATAAACGCAGCAGCCTCCCAACAGGTAAATTTAGCTCCACCCGCCCCGGCACCACCCCCTCCTCCTTCCGCGTCTCGTCCCCTCAATAGTGCCTACGGCTCCTCCCTCACCCCCTCCACTCCACATTCTCCTCCGTCTCTCTCTCTGCCAAAATTTTTAAGTCTCCGATTGCCGGAGGCGTCTGTGGTGGCTTAAACGCCTTTAGTCTCCGGGTGCCCCGTCTCGTCCGCTTCTACAACTCTTTCCACGTCCGCGGGTTCTTTTCCTTTCCTCTCATCCTTCCCCCATCATCCTTCTTCCTACGCTTTGCCTAATGAAAGGGTCGCGGCTTCCGGGTGTTCCTTCGCGTTGAGTTGTCCATAGGTAACGATAGTTTCTCCAGCCATCTTGCTGATTAAATTCAATCGTGTCTGGAGAAACATGATGGAACTCCTTCATGATGTATCAAAAAAGAAAGACAATGGGAGGTTCAACATTTATTAATTACTGCGACCGGTTTCATTTACATTTTTGGTACATTACACCGCCTGATGTTGATACTATGTAATCGACACCGGTCGCAGTAATTAATAAATTGTGGAACCTGCCATTGTATTTCCTTTTTTGATACATCCTGCTGGCGTCTTCAGATCAGAAGTGAAGACCTGACGACGCCAGCAGGATGGCTGGAGAAACCTATGGACAACTCAACGCGGAGGAATGCCCGTAAGCCGAGACTCTTATGAAGAAACGCCGCGGAAACCTCAGATCAAACTTTGGCTAATGTGTTTTAATGTTTCCTCCGTCTCTTTTGGCGACTAGCGTCCTCGTAGCGTCTTCCTCCTGCCGCTGCCTCCTCCTGCCTCGTACCTCTGGCGTTCACTCTTCTTCCCCCAGATTGGGATTGCTTGATTTTTTTCCGCCGGCCTTGTAGATGGGTCGTCTCGTTTATTTTATTTTATTTTCTGCGAGTGATTATTTTTGCTTCTCTGTTATTTTTGTCGTCCTTCACATATTTATCGGCGATTACTGATCTGAGATTCTTTCAAGACGTCATTAGACTTTTGACATATATATTATGAAGTTTTAGTTTTTTGTTCAATTTTTTAGCCTTATAGCGATATTGTGATTAAAGTATGTTGACAGAGCTTCTTTTATGTGATAGACTTGCGATTCTCGAGCCATTTATTTTTCAATGATTGAGTTTCCTTGGTATGAAAACGGTAGATAGATGCTCCTTATCTTCGTAATGGTCGCTCTTCTACCCGATCATTGGCGAAGTCCTCTCGTCCGATTTTACTTTTTTGGTGGTTTTTCGTTATTAACACGCAAACCAGTCTTCATTTTAGTTACGAATTGGATTCCTCGATGTAATGGAACGTCCCATAGTTATCACCCATTGAATATCAATATTTCTGGTCGTTTTCGCTGAAATTCTGGCAGAATGTGCATACGGTGTCCTTGAGCGTTTTAAATGCCACCATGACATTATCTTATCGCAAGGTTTAGTTTCCTGTTAGCAGCTTTCGCTCAGAGCTATCAATATGCTTGAAAACCTCCTGTCAACAGGTTGCGCTTAATTTATTCCATTTAAATTTGACGGTAAAGTTTGAAATCTTGCAAGTGGCAATCATACTAAATTCGTCATTTGTCATTTCGCTTGATAGTCGCTTAGAACTCGAAGTGTTAAGATTGATTGTACTATTGTTTGCTACATTTGTAGTTTTTTTTTCTGTTCGGTTAACAAGATTATGAGTTCCGTATAGTTTTGCTCGTTTTCATTCCCAGAAATCTGCATTTTATGGTTGTGTAAATTTGGAGGCATCTTCATTTGTATTTGGCATCAGCTGCTTTCCAGTTTTTGCTGCCCTACCCTCCCTGCACTCTTGAGGGTGTCGCCAAGCGGGGGTTAGCTTGGATGAGGTGACGCTTGAAGTGGTGTTGTGTAGGCTTGCCGCCGCCTCTTGGCCGCGAGACAAAAACTGCGGCTGCGGTGTGGCCGTTGTCTCCTCGTAAAAGCGGTCTGCGCGATGAAAGGGTTCTCACTGCGGTCTTCTCACGAGAAATCTATCGTATCAACCCAGGCGATTCACGTGCGGGATGCAAATGTGACTCCACGCAGTACTCATTAATAAGGAAGGGACCCTTAGGTATTAATCTATTACATATGGCATGCCTATGACGAATGGGTATCTTATTGCAGTCGAGTTACAAGTATAAAATTCCGTTTTTATCCTGGAGACGTGGACTTTTTCAGTTGTATTAGTGACTTTGCAAACGTGCGTCTCACGTAGTGAGTCTATGCCTTCATTACGTAATAATGATTAATCATATATTTTAAGCTGACTTACCGGAGTTATTTTTTTTTCGAAATCATTACATTTTGTGACCGATTCCCCCCCCCCCCCATACTTTTCCTCCACATATTTATTTTTGATGCAATTTCAACTTTTTTGTGTACATTTTGTAGAAATTTTATTATAAGGCATTCCACTTCAGGATCTATTTCTTTCCTGAATAATTGATACATGTTAGTTTGACCATGAAAAACCTTGTTGATTTTTGACTATAGTATTTCCATTTTTGATAGTTCTGCGGATTTGTTAAAGTTCCTTAAATGATAATTCCTATGTTAAAGCACATTTTATCTTGATGATTTGATTTCCTTAGTGGCGGAATGACCAATTATTGCCTACCCAACGCTGAATTTTTAATAATCGCATTTAGACTTGTTATTCTACGTATGGCCGTCCTCACTTAACCCCATTTCCTTCCTCATACTTCCTCTATGCCAGCGGTTCCCAAACTGGGGGTCGCGACCCCCAGGGGGGTCGCGGGCCGTTCGGAAAGGGGTCGCGAGATGTGCGAATAATAAAGTGAACTATGTACTTAAACTTAGACAACCATTTTTAGGGGGTCGCGGCTAAAACGTATGGGCTAAAATGGGTCGCAGAAAGAAAAAGTTTGGGAACCGCTGCTCTATGCCAATGATGACCATTTATTTCTCGTAAATTGTGAGGAAAACCGGAATTATTTGAATTATTGCATTTATTCTAATAGTAATTCCTTTTTTGATAGTTCTTCTGCCGATTTGCAAATGCGCATTTTACCACTTTCAGTTGATTTCCTTAATAGCGGTAAGACCGATTATTGCCATAAGTCATCACATAAGTTTTTCTAATGACATTTAGACCGATTAATCTACGTATGGCCGTATTCCCTTAACCCCATTTACTACATTTTACTTCCCTGTTGACCATTCATTACCCGTAAATTGTGAGGCAAGCCGGAGTTGTTAGAATTTTGCCGGGAATCGCGTAATTCACCCTTTTTTTTATTATCGCTCGTGTGGAGGGGCTCGCGGTCGTCCGTGGTGGTGGTGGCGGAGGCGGCGAATCCCCTTGTTCTCTCCCGCCTTCCCGTCTGTGGCTTCGGCGTGAATTATGTGTGGGATGTGTGTGGACGAGGATTTAATGGAAGCGGCGCATGTGGTGGTGGCCGGAAGGAGTGGGAGGGGGGAGGAGGGGGTAGAGCCTTATATGTGGCGGTCGCTGAAGTGGGCTTCGTGCATTTCGTTGCAGACGGTGAAGTCTCGGCCTGCATGTGAATGCATGGGTGTGTGTGTGAGACCGGGGTGTCCCTTGGCCACTTACCGGAACGCCTCCCTCCTCCATTCCCCCTTTTTCTTAATCCCCACCCACCCACCGACATCACCCACGCTTCCTCTAATCCTCCCGGACTTATCTTCTGTCCCTTCTCTCTCTTCTGAGAGCCTCCGGTGTACCCTACAGAGCTTTTCGTCCCGCTTCTCACGATCTGTCTTCTGTCCGGCTTTCCCATTGCATCAGGGGTTTTCTTATCGTAATCAGTTTTTGGCATGTCTTTTAATGACCTTCTGTCAGCTCTTTTAGTGCTTAATCTCCTTCATGGTTTGAAAGTATGTTTTTTGTGGTAGATTTTTTCTGTGTTTATCCATCGTTACGATAGGGACGTTCTTGGTTTCCTTTTATACCCGAGATATGGTGATAAACTAATATCAAGTTCATATATCTTTTAAACGTTTTTTCTTAGTTGTCGTCGTCAGAATGTCTCATTCTTATAGTTATTTAATGGCTTTTTAAAGGAGAATTAGTATAGAAGGCTATACACCTAAATTTCTTGTCGGTTTTAGCGTACATTTACTTTGAAGAGCGTATATGGTTGGTTTTATCCGCAGCTGATCTTACTCATTGCATGTTATTTGAAGTTTCTCAAATCTAGATATAACACCTGAGGAAAGTTAAAGGAAACGTGAGAAATTCCCCAGAGCTAAAGTTTTTTGTCGTGACTTGTCTGCCATCGTAATTTTTCGGGATCTATACCGTAAGAAGGAAGGATAATTCTCTGAACTAATTCAGTTTCACACAAATAGTGGTGATCGCTGTAATTGATTTTTTTTAAATCTTTCTTCGGCTCAAAGTTAAATACATTTCCTTATTCATCGTATTCTTTTGCTTCAATCCCATTTTTGCTATCATGTTACCTCTGCTGTTCCTGATACTTATAGTCCTCCATGTTTCGTTTGGTGTCCTTATACTGGATTCAATGTTTTTTTTTATTTTTCCGTTCATTTTATGAAAAATACATAAAAGAAGGGTTGATATTTTTCGTGCGAGCGAGAACGCTTATTCTCTGGGAAAGAGATTGTTTTTCGCCGTTTTCAATGAACGAACTGGAAGTAGTGTTTTAAGCGTACTCCACATTAATGGATGAGCATCGCTTGAGAGTGTCTTATGAGGTCGCCTTTCAGATTTCCGCATATCTTCTTGGATTTGTATTTTCTTCTTTGCCCTCCTCCTTCGCTTTTTCCTTTCCGGATTCCTTTTGTCTTTCCCCCCTCCTATCGCCTCTTCTCTTTTTGAGCTTCATTCCTCGAAGATGTTTTCATCCTTTTATTTTTGTAGGAATTCTTTCTCCGAAGTCGGCCACTGGAATGTGGAGGTTAGCTCCTTGCCGCTTTTTATGTCGTTTCTGGTCTTGAAAAAAAGGAAGGGGATGGCAGCGAGGCGGATCTTTATTTTTGGCCTGTGTGTTGTCGTCAAAGCCTTTTGTTTTGCCCTACTGCAGTGGAATTTATCTGGCGTTGCACTTGCTCCGTGGGAACGTCAACGAAGCCTTATGAGGGAATGAGTGGTCGGCCGTGGTAATTTTTTATTTGTGTTTTAGTGTGTCTTTTAACACTGAACATTTTTCCCCACTAAAAGTATTTTTTTCCCAACCAAATACTGAGTAATGAAGGTCGTTCGATGAGTTGATCCTCCATTTGGTGGAGTTGATAAGATCGATGTTAATTGATCTAGCTTAGGATAAGTACACAATTTACCTCTCCTAGTATTATTGTTCCGAATTACATCATTGTTCATTGGGCTAAGTCCGTTGTTTTTTTGCTTGGTTTACCTCCTTGAAATTATTTAATTTATGCATAGTCAGTTGAATTGAACTTTCATATTACGGCTCCCATTCATTATATGCCAAATGACATTTATTAGCTGATAAAATTTTCTTTCGTATACATCTACAATTTTATATTTTCTTTCCTCTAAGAACCGCGTACGTGGAGATATTCGAAACATTGCCACGGAGGTCATACCTCTTTTGTCGTTTCCTGTCTTTACTGAATGCGAAATTCCGCGTTTATTGAATGCGTCGGTGATATCTCGGTAATCCCTTTTTGGCATTGCCCATTGTCTCTTTAATTGCCGTGTTTCCGTATTGTGTGTGAACGCAGTGTTCCGGTGGGATGTGGCGTTTAATCACAACACGTCATCCCGCCTTTCGTTCTTTACGCTCATATCCTCCCTCTACTGTTCTTTCTGTCACGAGGATATGATCCCATAGGTATAACCGTATGAAAAGTCTTTCCCACGGGACTGGTTGGTGGTGACTTGCTGTTCACGTTTTCATCCCATTATGACCTACTTCTGTTAGTACAACCAGATTGCGCAATACTGCACAATCTGGTTGTAAATAATATGCAATGTTGATAAGGCTAGGTTACGACGTATTCCTGGGAATGTAGCAGCTTCTCTGATGAACATTTTTTACACATGTTAATTCATGTTGTATTCCATGTTATATTCTTTTCCCTTTTCTAGGTTATTGTCGTGTATTTTTCGAGGCATGTGTTATCCTAATGTGTTTTTGATTGAGGGACGGCTCGGAATCATTGATAAGAAGTTGAAACCGTTTGATAGGTAAGACAGGAGGATATACTGATTGCTGGAATGGGTCCGTATGAGATGCTGTAGTTCGTGGTAGAAGGTTTTGGCTATTGCGGAGTAAGACTACTTGAAAGTGTTTTCCCAGTTCCGTTTAAGGATGTCTTATGGTGAAATAGGACGTAACAGCTATGTAACTGTTACTATTTTTTTATTGTTCTTTGTACGATTTTAAAATACTATCGCGATTCAAACGTTCTGTGAGTTTGACTTGGCATCTCGTTACTTTGTGGTGACTTCCTCTTTCAACTATTTTATCGATCAATATTTCCTCCGTTAAGTGATGACCACACATTCTTTCAAGCTAGGTCTGTAGTAATAATTTCAACCATGGAAACACTATTTCCTGACACCCGTCGGTTCTTAGTAGAAATGGGTATTGAGATAAATCCACAGTAAATATGGGATAATCACTTCTTCGGCATTCTTTCGGATCCCCGAATTATTTATCTTATGAAAAAAAATATTTCCTATATCTTAATTTCAGATTTGATTTCCCATGTATAAAATCCTCTCTTCGTGCTTTGAATGGCCTTTTGTTGGAATTTATTTTTTTATTGGTTGTCCGTCAACCTTTTTTCGAAGAAAAGCCGTGAACCATCAAGGACTCCAGTTTATCTAATTTGCGGATTCTCGGGAAAATTTATCAGCTGAGGGCAAAGAGATGTTAGCTTTAGTAGGTCAAATACTCGCCTCCGAAGGTCGTTATTAACTCTCTACTGGCTTGTAACCGATTGTATCTTAATTTCCTCGCCTCTTTTATTGCTGCACTTCCCTTGAACGGAGAATTGGAAGTTTCCGGAGGACTTCGTACTCTGTATTGATTTCGGCCACTATATTTATTTTATTGGCGGTTCTCACAGTCGTCAATGCTCCTCATTTATTCTTTTTTTTATGTGGGAACATAATCAGAACGCCCTCCATGCAGTTTTAGCTGATTTTATGTAATGAAATCGTTACTGCGTGGGTAGTCACGTCTTTAGTTGTAGCAATAATATTTTTATATGCTTCATTTAATTATGGTTTCGTTTGTTTTTCTCGTCTATCATGAGCCGTTTTTCTGTTTCCAGGCCAATTCGATTTTTTTGGTCTTATGCTCTTTTCGAGAAGTGCTTATGCTTAGTCTGCGGTGAGTGCAACCGTTACGAAACGAAATCATACTTGGGGTTGAATCACTGGCGAAAATGGTTATGATAAAATTCCTTTCCTACCTCTTAAGGCCGTTTAAACGGGGCACGAAATTGCGCAGGTTAGAGCTGCATTAATTTCTGAAATGGCGTGGAAATGCGCGAATGCATGAACGAAATTAGAACAGGGGCTATTTTGCTGTCTCGCATCTCTGTTCTCTCATGTGTTCTAGCAATTCACCGCTTTACACGACGCAATTTTGATTGCGCCTTCGCACGTAAGATTTCGCAATTCCGTGTACCGTGTAAAACGGCCTTTATAATTCTTCTTTTAGTGTGCTGATGTATCACGATGACTTCTTGGTTTTATTATTTTTGGTATATATAGGGGTCAGAAAATAATTACATCATGCTCGATTCTTTGTTGGTTTGGAGTAAATCGGGGAATTCATCTGTTTCGAGTCAGCAGAGCAATATAGACGAAGAACGGTTTTAGTGCTCCGGGAGTGCACCCCTTCTAGCAGTTTCGTGGAAGGGTGCCAGAGGGTCGGCGCGACAGCCTTTAATTATGCAAATGTGGCGAATTACGAATTTGCCCCGGTAAGTGGTCGCGAAAGTGGTGGAAGGTCCTTTTGGCGAGGGCTTTCCTCGAGTGTTTCTTAGGTGTCTAACCTTGGATTGTGGCGCGAGTGCTTAATGCCCGCGGTAGTGCTGGAGGCAATTTCTCTTATTTAATCCCCTCGAAATGTAAGTTCCGCGAAAAAGGGTCAGTGCCGCAGACGTGGAGGGGCTGGGTGATTTGGTAGCGTTTGGTAGTGTGGATATGTGAAGACATTAGGAGTTTTTTCATCTTGAGCAGTGGATCTTCATGTGGGCGATATTACTTCCCTACCACTTCGGTAGTAGTCTTATGACTTGCGGGGGCGGTTCATCTTTTCTTATTTTGTGCTGCTGATATAACTTTTTTCTTAAATGCAGGTTTCAAGCGTCGTAGTGGCCTCATACGTGTCACTTAACTTTACCTGTACAGATATATACTTTCTACCTTAAATTTCATTGTATCTCAAGATCATTGCGGACAATGGCCATTATTACTATTGCTGATATCTAGTAGGGTACCTCAAACGTATATCGTTAAGGCTCCCTAGGACCATCGCTTTCCAGAGGACCCCATAGACAGAGAAAATGTATCATTTATAGACAGAATTTATCATATATAGACAGAGAAAATAATATATCATATCTAGAATCTTAACTTACATCAAATGTGAAGTAAGGGTGAAAGTGTGGGAAAGAAAGAGTTACTTTTGATAAGTTTATTAAATAAATTTTGTCGTATTTTTCCTAACTATAATCGGGCCATGAAGCCTCAAGGGTCCGAACGCTACCAATTGGTAACTTTAGGTATAGGCATCGGTTGAGGAAGTGAGAGAAAATCGCATTCGCCTATTCTGCACGGTCGACCTCGTTCCTTACCTTGCTACAGTCCTCCTACCTTCGAGAACTGCCTTTCTGCCACCCAATGCCCAGCCAGCACCAAATTACCCGCCTCCCCTCCCCCTTCCGATTACCCACCTCCCCCCTCGCGACCTTTCCCCGACCGCTATGCTCCCCCCCCTCCCTTTCCCGTCTGCCCTCCCCTCCTCCATACTCTCCCCGTCAAAACACAATTGTTCGAGCAGTCTCCAGTTCGAGACAAGGGGTTAAAAGTCTGTCGGCACGATGGCGAATGAATGTTGAAAGGGAGCCGGGTGGGTTAATGCAATCGCTTCAGACGGTATTCAAGACTCTATAGGTTTGCCACGCCCCTAACCCCTACTTACAACCATTTTTTTTTCTTCTTTTTATTATTAATCCTCTACTCCTTTCCGCGGTCTTCCTTTCTTCACCACAACCTCCCCTCTCTGAAAGTTTTCTCCGCTTAGTGATTTCGCAGGCGTTACTTACGCCGTTCTTCTCTCCGTCTTTACAATTCCGCCCCTCGGGAGCCATATTTTCGCCATTGTGTGCAAATCCTGCGTGACCATTATTCTCCCCTTTGGCATTGCCTCCGAGAGCGCAAAGTGCGGAAGTTTTCGTTCTTATTATGCCCCTCTCTTCGCTTTCGATCGCGGGGGGCTCCCCCGACGGTCGCGTGACGTATCGGGCCTCAATGTAATCCGTCGAAAATTGGGGCATCGCCGCATTGATCCCTTGTCCTTTTTTTTCATTCTATCCCGGCCGTATAACGTGGCTGGGTGTTTTTGCCCGTCTGCGCGTCGTAGGTTCATTTTGGCGGCGGTGCCTCGTTTTGACTTCGGAAATTGCTCCGCCGCTATGATGGCCCCGAGTAACGCGTTCATTTACTCTGCGGATTGGCTGCCCCGAATTTGCTTCCGATGTCACGAAGGTTGTCCCGTGTTTATTTAAAATGTTTCCGGGCTGTAGTTGATCGTTGGAGGGTTTTATCTTCAATTTTATTTTGCCGCTGTAACGAGCACTATGGACGCTCTTACAGAGACCGAATAAGTTTCCATGGATATTTTTTGATCATTTGTGCAGCTTGTTTTGGGCTTTAATGACTTCATCATTTCTATATTTTTAATTATTTTATCGTAATATCTCTTAACTTTAATCTCTAAAGAATTTCATTTATATTTTCTCAATTAATTATTTTCCATATTCCCACTGATGAGGCCCTCTAAATGTTTTAAAGGGATTACCCACACTATAAGAAGAATAAATGGGTATTATTCTGTAGGGTTGTGTAATTTTTGTCTTTTTTATCTAGCCTGTTGGTGTTTCATGGTAGTGACAAGAGAATTTTTGTTATAATGATTATAACCTATTTGTTGCATTGGCTGATGTACAGTTGTTTTGCCAGCGACATATACTCCATTCTACATGTTTATTGATATCGTTATCTTCTCACGACTGAAGTTCCCAGACTTCGTATATGCATTTCTTCTGCTGTGTCGTTTCCTTCTCTGGTGCACGTCTGTGGAATTGCCGTGCGTAAACGCAGGCGATGCCATCCTCTCCTCTTCTGTTCCCCGTCTTCATTCCGCGAGTTTTACAGTTGTTCGCCGCGTGGGATCGGATGCTCACGCGGGGCTCACCTCCGCCTTCAATGCCATCTGGTGCACGATGCTCTCTCTCTCTCTTTATTTATCGGTTCGCAGTGATTCAGCGTCGACGTTCCTGCATTCCCGTGCTGGAACGGGTTCCCCCGCGCCTCCGAGAGGGAATGAAAAATGTAAAGGCCGCGTTCCGTTCGCCATCTGTCTCTTTCTACGCGATCGTACGTGTGCGATCTCGGTCTGTTTTATTTTTGCATCGCATGTTTCTATAATCAGTCCCTCCGGGTTCTCTGGTTCCCGCACTCGGTCCCGTTCTCCATAGCCAGGGGGATTAGTTGGCTGTGGCATGCCGACAAACCGCAAAAAAGTTTTTAATTTGCCTCGTCTCTCAAAGCCTTCACCTCCGCGACGCATCGTGTCTAATTTGCTGTCTCTGTGCCCCTGGGGTTTTTCATTCGAGTCGCATAATGCTTGTGTAATATTGTGGTATTTTTTTCAGGTGTTCGCTGCGACTTTGTATCGTTCTTGTCCCCTTTTTTAGTTTTTAAATAAACGAAAAAATTGTTTTGAGCGAGAGAATTTTCTCGTGCCCTCTTGGATATATTCGAGGTAATTCAGTAGTAAATTTCACACGCTAGAAACTTAGCGATAACTTCAGTTTTTATTATTTTAAATATTTTATCGCATACATATACCTACTGTTTGTTAAACTAAGTTCAATGTGTTAAAGGCTTATCCATATTTCAATTTGGCAATTATATTTATTCTGTTAGTGGGCGAAGTGGGCATCAGGTTCATCGTGAAAATCGTTCAGTTTTTATTTATATTTACGCATTTGATCATTTTATTGGTATCATAATGTTACGTCACTACATTTCTTGAAGAATTTTAGAGTTGCTAAGTCAAGTGAAAGTCTAGAAACACTGTTCAAAAGTTGATTAGTCCATTTGAGGATTTTACGTTTTAAGATTTGCATGTTATAACCCGCTGTGTTGCCTTTTCTCATTTAATTATGTTTGTAAGTATTATTGAATATAAATAAGTGGTAAACAGGCATGTAGTCTAGCGTTTTTGGTGACGAATTGGTAGTCGTTGGCATTTTTCTCCATGCTCTCATTTTTTGTCATAGAGTGCCAAAGCATCGTCATGCAGGAAGTGTTGCCAACTCAATAAAGACTGGCGCTTCCCCGTTTATTTTTTTAGGCGGACACGCTTTCCTCCACCCTATTGTTTCCTCCTCGACATCTCGTTGCCCCCTCCCTCATTTATCCTTAGGGAAATGGTGGTGTGAGTCGGCGTATGTGACTCGCATGTTGGTTTCCGTGAAGGGAGATATTATTTGTCGCGAATGAAAATGACCGGCGTCGCGGAGCGGTGAGGTGTATGAAGAGGCTCCGACGGCGGTTTTGCTCGTTTTAGTTCTGGCAGTCTTTATTTTAATTTTTTTTACCTCGACCTGCGGCGGACCTTGTCACCACGTTGTGAAATACGTTATTTGAAAACTAATGAGTCGTTTTTGTGGAATAATTTGATTTAGTGCACTTTATATTGTATTTATTTCCATATGTGTCATATAGCTCAAATATTAATCATTTTCTACCCTGATATTTTCCCCATGTTCGGCGGTTATAATATGCTATTCGCTTGGGACTGGCCTTGCATGCAGAGATTCGAAAATTTTAAATTTTTGTAATGGTTTTATCTCAAGTTTTTCGTGATTTAAGTTATTACAGCGTGTTTTTTAAATTGCATTTAAACTACAGCGGATCCCGTGCAAAATTTTCACCGCTCGCGAAAATATATTTAAACTGCCCAATACTGACATCACATCAGAACCTAGACATTTCACGGAATGCTATCTCAAAATTCGAGAATTATCGAAGTCGAGACTACACGCGCATGCAAAATTGCTAGAGGCGTCGCAATATAGTTCCAGTTCTTCAAAAGTGAATACGTTGATTGAAGTCTGATCTAACCAACTGAATGTGGAAATTCAATTGACAGTGGCAGTGAGCAGACGTCTTAAGTTTTGACTGTGAACGTCAGAAGTTAAGACGTAGCAGGGGAGTGAAAATTTCGGGAGGCCTCTAACGGTTAGGGTCCTTACACCCTTGATCGTACCCGGGCGAATTTACGTGTGTGGGTCGGTCGGTTGGTCTGGTGACCCGCGGTGGCGTAAGGGGAATTGATGGGGTCACCGCGGGTGGTTGTGGGTCGGGAGGTTTCCTTCTCCCCCACCCCCATCCCAGCCAATCGGTCTCCTGAGCCAGTTCCGCCCAGCGGCATCGTGTGTCGGTGAGTGCGGCAGCATTTCGTCCGTCTGGTTGGGTGGAAGTGTGTCAAGGATGGAACCGTTCCCCCATCCCCCTCCCTCTGTCTCTCTCTCTCTCTTTCTCCTCCACCCCTTCTCCCTCCACCACCTCCTCCTCCTCCTCGTCTCGTGGTGTGTGGAGGCAGGCCAGAGGGGATGGGGGTTGTCGGTGGTTGGGGCGCGGTTCCGCAGCGGTGCAGGTCGGAACGATTGTAGGGAACGATGGGCGTGGCGGGCCACGTTTTATTTAGCATTATCATTTTTATTTTGGCACACGGGCGTAGTCGTAGTGATTTTCGCAGAATGCTGTCCCAATGGCGTAGTAAAATAGTTGGGTGCTTAGGGGGCTTCTCGAGTAGTAATGAGATTGCCTTAAGTGTACTAATTATGCCTCCTGTAATGTTTGGTGTAGAATGTTAATGTTTGTTTTCGCAATCGGACCCAGTCGTTGTGGCAAGTTGCTACCTTTTCGCATGGGAACATAACTAAGGGTAGAAGTTCCTACTGAGGCCTATCCTGTATTTATATCTATGCTAATTGCTACATTTTATTCACCATTTTACTATGTGTTGAATAAAAACTTCTGGGCTATGTCGCCGCGTTAAATTGACGCGGCGACATAGCCCAAAAGTTTTTGTTCAACATGACGTGTACCCGCGAAAGTTTTAACGAAGAATTTTACTATATGTTTTAACCCTCATGCGTAGTCTTGAGGTTTTCAGCAGTATGGTTGCGTGCTTTTGTTTCATTGATTAATTTATTGTGATATTCTGCGATGCAACGTGGTGGCTTAGTTGTTGGTGCGCGAGATACGGTCATTTGGGTTCCCAGCAAAAATGGGTCTCTAATTGAATCATATTTACACTCACTGGGGTGCGTCTGTCTCATAAATGTGCCAGTGACTAATTAATTCCTCTCGATAGAAGTGATAATAAAATATGTCCTAATGTCTTTCTATATTTTATCCTAAGTTCTGGATTAAGAAATATGCGATTAATTTTCCAATCCTTAAGACATTCATCTTACGGCAACCATATTAGCACCAGATATAACTTTCCTTGTTGAAATGGATTTTGCAAATTCCGTAGGCCCTGTGTTTGTTACTATTTTCTAGGGAGAGATCCGGACGTTATCTATCTTAAGATGTATGTCTTGGGTTGCTTGTCGCCAGTGCGGCATTGGCTCGTAATCGACGATATCAATTTGTCCCTAATTGCCTCGTTTTGCCGCCGGGGGAGGAGGGAGGGAAAGAGCGAAGTTCAACTGAGGACAGCATGCTCTATTTGCAACCGAAACCGGTATGCTTATGCGTAATGCCAAGTTGAGATCCTTTAAGGCATCACGTGCGTAGTTATACACTGGGATGTGGGGCGAGCGACCGCTGGAGATGCATCTATGACGTGCGACCATAGAACCAATAATTATTGTCCCAGGTCGTGGCTAAATTGCGATGCGTCGATGTTATGAGCACGTTTATTTTGAGGACAGCGGTAAAGATGGGTGCGCGGTGGTGCAATAAGTGGATGTTGATTACATCTAAGAGAGGTCGTTTGATGCTGTAACAGTTTGTTTTCGAGAATTTCATTTACCTTGTAATTCCCGTCGGCGATTTGAGGCAAAGCCGTCATCGGAAAAAATTATTTGCTAGTTGAGGTCAATGAACTTCTCTTCTTTTCAAAGTTGTATAAATGTACTGTTTTGCCTTCTTGTTGATAGTAGTAATTAATATCTGTATTATGTTCTTGGTTTGTGGTTTTTATCGTTGCTAAGTATCTAATACGTTCGCTCACGGCCAAGAGTCTCGATTGTAAATCCCTAGCGGGATATCCCGACCTCCATCGTGGGCTTTTAATTCGTGCATACGATCGGCGTCATGTTTTTGATTATCTGTCTCAGAACCTTCGTTTACATCTTGTAGCAGGCAGCTCATCGTATAGTAGCATATAAAATTGCGGCGAATTATTTTACGAGAAGAAAAAAAAACGGTGCCATATTATTGTATACTTCAATGACTGTTTTATTGATTAGGGGTAATTTTTCTTCTGATACTACCACACGTCATTTCAGTATAGAGTTCCGGTTGGTAAGAAACAATTCTTTAGCCTCAATTATCATTGCAATTATTTCATTTTGTCGTTTCAGCTTCATCTCTCTGGATTTATTTGTATATTCTTAATTTGATTTTTTAGCTTTGTCCTTCTTTCAATTAATTATCATTGGCAAAAAGCCTTTCCCCTACCATTTTGTTATCACCTTTGATGAAGTATTGATACGATCATTCACTCACTTTATTGCTGCCATTACGATATCTGCATATATTAAATGATATTTTTATTCAATCGTATTCTCATGCAACAATTTTATTAGGTGATTCGTCCAGTTCTTCAGTTACGGAGTATTAGACTTAAATCAGTAGACATTTTGTTCAGTGGTCGGACTGGATACCATAGTTCGGTAGTGTTCCTATTGGGGAGTAGGTGATGTTTTGTGAAGTGCAGTGGAAGCGGATATCTTTTGTCTCCTGCTTTTCACGTGAATATTTTAATTGTAAGGAGGTTGTGGAGGAAAACGTTTTATGTAATCGCCGGGCTTGGACGGCTCGACAGGAATTTTCACCTTTGTTTCGACCGATGGTAACACTTTGCTCTGACGGTTAACGGTAATTCGCCACTAGGTAGGCATTCGGCAAGGTCGATTGCAGTTGAAGTGCATCTGGAAGTGGGTTTCCTTGGCAACGGTGGGATCTTGGAATCTCTTCTGAGAAGCACTGTCGGGTCGTGGCCGTGGAGGATAGCGTAGTCATCTCAAGGGAATTGCCCTGATTTTTATTGGGCTTTGATATATTTATTTCGTTTGAACCTGTCCTGTTTTGAAAAAAATGTCTTTAAAACTCGACGGAGGCGCTTTTCGGAGGCGAACAAGGATTTTTTTTGTGTTCTTTTTCCCTAGTTGGTCAGGGGTAAGGCGGAATGTTGTGATCCGAAAGCTGTTCTGTTTTTTCCGGTTTTTTCACTAAAAATTTCATGTTTCTGTTCGTTTAAGGGGAATGTGTGACCAGAATGCCAGGAAGAAGTTATTTCTCAATCATGTACTCCTTATATGCTTTTTAAATTAAGCAAGCCGAGGGTTGGTGAGCTCTGGCCATAGGTCGGTCTTAATTAATTATCTTGCCCCAAGGATGGCGTCTTAGATACTTTCAAGATGTCTTGCATATACCATCCCTGCGTCAATGGCGATGAATTTTAATTCCATTCGTTCGATATTAGAGGTGCAGACTTTTTTTTGTCTATTGGATTAACTTAGTCATTCCGTATGATATTTTATGTTTTTATTTTTCCTCGGTCATATAATAATGATTTTCGAAAAATAATAATGCTAATGAATCACCAGTATTTTTCTCTCAGCCCCATGTGAAAACGTAACTAACCGCTATTGAGATATCAGAACTCACATTCGTTATCAAGTCAGTGTCTTCTAAAGCTGTTTGGTTTTTGTGTAAGTTCTTTAAGTAACGCGTCTTAGAAGTCATTAGTGTGTTTATCTTTGTATGGCGAATTACTCTCCCTTATTAAAATCATAACGTTAGATAAGGGTCAGCACTCACACTCGTTATCAAGTCAGTAAGTTTTAAAGCTGTGTCGGTTTTTGTGTAAGTTCTTTAACCCTTAACCAGTGACGTGCAATTCCTGTTACACTACCAGTGACGTGCGGTCTGGGAGACCGCAATAAATCAAAAATTCATAAAATATTGCTACGCCATTTTTATTGTTATGTTTAATTTTTCTTTGGATGCTTAACTATTTTAAAAATTATATTAAAATTTTTACACTCCCAATACGAACCAATTTGTCATAAAAAATTGTGATTTGAAGCAGGATCAAAAAACTGATGCCAAAAACACTTGAGTTATAATTATCATATTTATGTATCAATATTTCCCCAGATTCAAAAAAGGCCTTAAATGTTAAAGTTGGAAGGCTTAGTAGTAAGTAGCCATGAAATTTATCCTTGTCGTTCCTTTTCTTGATGAATTCTTAGTAAGTGACGTGCGGTCTCACAGACCGCTAATCGAGTTCAATTGCAAATTTACAGAAATTAATAAAAGGAACGTTAAATTTTAAGAGTGGGATGTCCTTGTTATGCAAAAATATGAATCTAACGAGAATTGTAGATATTTTGAAATCTTAATTTTGAAAATATTCATAATTTTAGAAACGCAGCGGTCTCTCAGACCGCACGTCACCGGTTAAGGGTTAAATGCCGAATGTTACAAGTCAATAGTGTGTTTATCTTTTTAAAGCGATAGTAGTACAATCATAACGTTAGATTAGGTGGAAAAGATTCCGAGGGACAGGAGCGCTACAAGTTGGAGGCCGATTCCTTAGCCTTTTTAGGAGCGGCATCTTCGCCCGCACGCACGATTGTGACCGGTTGAAGAGATGTTTCTTTCTCGGTCGCCTGTGTGGGCGTCCCGGCGGAGACAGAAAAAGAGATCCATCCACACATACGCACACCTAACCGTGAAATAAGTGCCTCGGAGCGGTGCAGGGAAGGTGGGTTGTGGCGGCTACATAGAGTGTGGGTTTGGTGGGAACTGGGCGTGATGGGGTCGTGTACAGCAAGGGTGGGCGGACGCGTCTTGTTTGTGCATGGGTGTATAACGTGGTGTTCCCGTGGGCAGATCACAGGGGGAGGGGGGGAATGGGATTTCTCTCTTGCCCTGGGGGTGGGAGTGTGACCCCGCTCCGGTAGTCGGTTCACTCCCACGCTTCATTCATCCCCACGGCTCTACAACCTGGCCGCAGTTCCCGCCTACTCTGGTCTCTCCCCTACCGTGCCCTTGCATCCCATCGCGTGCGCGCCGTCTTATGGGATCGCAATTTTTTTTCTTCTTTAAACAGCTCCCCTCCATCTGTCTTAATTGTTCAGTAACATGATTTAAGTTAGGTTAGATGACTCAGAAAGGGCCTTGAGAATTTTTAATGCATTGCTTATCGCAGTTTTTTTTGTCTAGATGTGTATGTCCTCATGGGCGTACCCAGCGAGGGGCAAAAATCGCTAATGTCTTTAAGGAAAATAATATTTTTCAAGCAAATAATTTAAAAAACCCAATAAAGAGCTGTTACAGTTTCATTAAAATGTTGATTTCATTCACCTTTTCCATGCTTAAATCTTACCAATAACTTGAACAACCATGGCTTACCCCCCCCCCCCCCCCCGCTAGTTTTAATCCTGGGTTCGCCTTTGTATGCCCCAGTTATTGCTTAGATCCTTTCCCCTTTTCTACGTTATTTTTTCGCGCGAATAGTTAAGTTATTGGGATCGTATGATCCATGAAGTAATTGGCATTCAAAGGTTTTATATTTTTATTTTTCTAATTTCTAAGCTGCTCTATCCCAATGCGATGAATTTAGTTTTAATATTTTATTATTCCCCTGACCTTTTTTAACCCTTTAAAAACATATATTTTGAAGGGGAACTTACAATTTGTTACTTCGGTAGTTAGGAAGTAGTAAATTCATAACTTTTATCTGGAATAGGAGCTACAATCTCAGCATTATTATTTATGTCATGCAAGGGTGCTATAGATGGAAACAACTTATTGATTTCAGTCTGTCTGAAATTATGTTGAAATAACAACAAAGGTGAAAGCAAGGGATTTTTTCATTATTTTGGCCATTGTTCCTTACTTATCCTGCTCATTATTGAAATCGTGAAAACCAACCTGTACCATCTCGATAAAATTCAATAAATACTTTAGTGTAGTAGTTTCAAATAATTATCCAGCGGTGAAAAGATACCCTCCATTTTAGTTTACATTCTTCATTGTTTTTAAATTACGCTCTTAAATCTGAGGAAGTCGTTGCCGCTTACATATTTTGGTTCCTCGATTGTTTTTTTTTAAACTGGTGCGTGTGCTTCGCGAAAGTTCTATCCTACGGAGTGCGTTATAATTTTTTTCCCAATTAGTCTCTCCGTATTATTTCTCGCCCGTCATCGTTTTTTCTCTTTCCGCTGGTGGTCCTCGCGTGCGTGCATTTTCCAACAGCTGTGCGGCACAGATCTCCTCTCACGTATATTCTTAACATCGCGCCTCGGATCAAACGGTCGCACTTTCGCTTGCGTCGCGGCCCGAGGGGGCATCGGCCCGATACGGCGAGGTTGAGGCGCGGAGTGGGGCGGTCGTGGTGGGGGGCGTGGCGGAGGAGGAGGAAAGGGACAAGGGACCCACAAGTGTGGGCTTTTCGTTTTCGGCCGCTCGCTCTCGTTTCTCCGCTACCGGAAATGGGCCGGGCAAGGTTCAAGCAACTCAAAAACCGACGGACATTTTTATATTTCGACTCCGTGAGGAGTTGGTTTGGGCCGTGTTTGGGAAGGTTACAGAAAAACTAGCTGGGGGAAATTATGTTAAATCGGTAATTATTATGTTACCATTACTTGGAGGAATTGTTTACTTTATAAGGAATATTTTACTCTCCATGACAAGTAACTGGTTAAAGTTGCAGTAAGAAAATAGCAACTTTTACGGTGTAAGGTTACCTTTTCGGATTCTTATTAGGAACTTTATCTAAATTGTGACGGATTTGAGTATAAATTCCTCTTGCTTTATCGTCATGTTTCATTTTTCTACCAGTAATTAGCGTATAATCTAGTATTTGCGTTTTCGTTAATGCATATTGGTCGGGTCTAAGTATTGAATGATGTTTTATTTGTATTATGTGTTAAGGTAGCTATGTGCGCTAATAACGTATAGTCTATAGCTACAGATAAATCTACTAATACAGCGAATTAAAGTTAATTTTAAAATACGATTGAGAAATTTGAAAAATTAAAATTTACTATCGAATGCTTTTATATAAAGTAAATATTCACTTCAGTAGTACTCTACAATTTTGAGATTATTTTCTTATCGATTTAATTTTTTTCAATCGTTGAACCCACGTATGGTCTGCACTCCGGAGCGATCCGCCTGTCCCTTCTTCCTATCCTCATATTTCCCCCACTCTCTCTCCACTTCGGCAGTGGCGATGGAAAATTTTCGGGTTCCTCGGGGCGTGAGGTCTCGTGGTAGGCGTCGCTGCTTTGGAAACTCTTCCGCTCTGTTTGTGTTGTTGTTGTTGTTGTCGTCGTCTCGCTTCCTTTCCTTTGTGGAGCTCGTTCGGAAACCGGAGCCCGCGGGTGATTCAGGCCGCATTCCTCGGGAATAGCTCTGAGAAGACGTAACTCCATAGCAGCTGTAGTGTTTGTTGCCGCTGGGTAGACGGTAAAAATTCTGTGGTATATTAGCTCTTTCTTTTTGAAAGAAACGTTTCTCTCTCATTTCATCCGTCTTGAGTTTCATTTTCACTTTGACTGAAATGAATCTCTCACACCGCGGTTTCGGTCGGCATAATGGGATGTATGTGAATTTATTATGAACTATGACTTAACTCCATCTCAATATGATACTTATGCGTTGGGGGATTTTAAATTATTGGATATGAATGAGCGTATTGCTGTCAATTAGATAACGGTGTCCCACAATCTGAATAGTCTAATTGTATTTTGAATAATATTAAATAATTTTCTTTACATACCAGTTTTATTCCTTCTAGGTTAGTGGATGGTTTGGGATAAGAATGTCTGATTCCCTAGGCCAAAATATTTCAATCGAAGGAAGAGAACACCTTTTGTTCTTCCTTACTGGATGGACCACCCATGCCCCCGAAGGTTAGATATTTTTTGTGCCTAAATATTCCATTTCTCATAGTATTCATCCAGTTTATTTGCTTATCGCGGTCTGAAATAGAAAATTGGTGAATATTTAGAAATGTGACGCATCAAGTATGGTATCTTTAAATGAATATGATAATAGTACTCCTTCGTATTAATCTCCTTTGGGCGCACGAGAGTATGATGCACGCCCCATATAACGTATTCCTTTACATTGCGTTATTCACCGTCGTCGGTGTTTCCTTTTCTTACTCATTACATCGGAGGGTAGTGGAGTAAGTAGCGTGTATGTTGTGTTTGGTCCAGCTGCTCTCAAGCCTCATGCAAACAGTGCGGTGAGGCCGTGTCGTAGGCTGGCTGTAAACAAAAGCGTTCCCACGGAGATAGCGATTCAACTCGTTCCTAGTTTTACGATTCTTGCCGTCACACGCGCGAGGTCACTGGGATTATTGGTCCTTCGTCATCCCACACTCCAAATCCTCTCCCCCTCCCTGTTCCTCTCCTCGATCAAAGCGCGACGTCTCCCCACAGGTCGGCCGTCGACTGTGGTCCAAGCTACGAACCTTGACGCCGCTGTAGACTTCGGGCCATAGGTGAATCTCATTGGACTTAGTTCCAAGGTTTAACCACCCTATCATTACGGTGTAATTTCAGCGAGAGAGACGTCGGCCGAAGAATTAATTTTTCGTTGATTTTAATTGACTTAAGGATCGTCTACATTATGTTTTCACTTCTTCCTTCGTCATTTATTCATAATAAATTAAATTTGCCTTGAAATTTTCTGGAAATTAGTTTATCATAAAATCATCTCTTTTCTCTCGGGTCGGCTTTGCACGCATATATAAGCGCAATTACAAAACTTAATTAGAATTTGAGAAAGTCCTCCTCTGTACGTGAAAGTCCAAAATTTTGATCCTGTCTTTCAAAATTGGTGTAATAAGGGCTAAAAATATTACAAATATTATTTTTTCTTTAAGAAGCTGTTTCGCATCATCTATTCGGTTCATTTTGAGTTTTTTTTATGATTAGTTTCTATTTGTTTTGAAATGATTATATCAGACTCGCGGAATACGTATTTCTATAAAAAAAAATCTCACCTCATACATTGTGGTCGCGAAACTGGAGCCCCTGGTATATGTAATTTTGGAGTCCAGAGCTAAGTAATACGAGGATTTCTTTCCAAAAGTTGAGTTTGAGCGAGGCGAATCTCATTCTCCATAAACTATTGAGGCTCTGCCTTGTCAAGTCCTTGCTGAATATGACCCATTACTTGTTCCTTGTCATCGTGTTCTCTCATTGCCACGGATTCGGGTCAAAGGACTAAAACACCTCCGCTATTCACTTGGGTCCCGGCAATGGTGGGAAGGCGGTGTTTGTCCGCGTTACAACACCTCCTTGTTTGCTTTTGCGTCGGATCGGCTGATGGCCCAGGATTGACGCAGCACGAACGCTCTTTTTTATCACCACCTCGCTCCCCCTTCCCTTCACCAAATTGTCGGTCGCCACTCACACTCAGGTGTGTTCGGTGGAATGGATCGGGAAAAAGAAGTTCCCCTGGCCCTCAATTTTCCCCATCAAGGCTTAAATGCCTGGTCCGTCTCTCAAAATCCGTCTTCTTGGGAGTTAAAAATGTTTTGTTTACCTCGTCCGTAGGCCACTTACTTTTTTATTCAGTGAAAATTAATTTTTTGTCGCCTTACGGCTGTGATGTGTGTATTTTTTTTGGTTCTGAGCGGTGTCGACTAAAATAATCTATAGTGTGCAATCTGAATCAAATTTTCAGTGATCAACTGTGAAAAATATCACCCATGCCATAAGCAGGATCAATCTATGGTGAAGGTTATTTTTGTTACATGTTTTCTGTAAGGATTTTTCGCTTTTTTCTTTGCAAATGCCCTGTTATTTTCTTAATAATGTTTATTATGGTATTCATTACTCTCGAGTTCTCATGATTTCCAGATTCTTGAATTGTGCACGTTCGAATTCAAGCAATCATCCGGTATTAATTAAGCCTCGGGAGTGATGGACGTTTTTGCACCTTTAACTAAGCGTGTTAATGTGGGTACTCAAGTATTCAAGGGCGTGTCTCAGGAGCGTGTTCTAGCCGACCTAATTTCTCAGTCGCAAGTGTACCTATGGCATTTCATGCAAAGGTGACGATGCTTCAATCTGAGTCTCTGCATTCGAATAAATTGAAAGGTGCGATAATGTCATATTGTCTCCGTTGTGTGCCTCAAGACGGCAGTGGCGAACATCTGTCTAAATGCGGCCGTGACGTGTAATTAGCATAGTGCCACTGTCATTAAATTTACTCCTTATGTTCATAGCTTTATATGAATTATGAAGTTGAGAATGTTTGACGTTGGATATTGCGTTAATTTTCTCCATCCATGTTCTGTTATATTATGGAAGTCTAATTTAGAATTTTTGGTAATGGATTGGTGCGCTTTTCTCTCATAGAAATCAATCGGTAGTGATACTGTGCTGATTTATCTTTTTTATACATTCATTGTAATATTTCTAGAAAACTGTCGTTTCTTTAAAAAGTTATCTGCTCAGAGGTTGGTTTATTTATGTTATGTCATACGCCGTCCTCGCTTTACGGGCGTAATCTTTGCTGGTTGCTGGTTTAAGTATGTTGCAGCTCTCTTAAGAGATCTTATAATTCAATCGCTTTTATGGCAAACGCAATAAATCGGGCGATTTGTTGCTCATGAGCGTGATTAACTTCATGGGAAATTCAGTGCACCGTTTATTGTCAATGGCGTACGGAATTGTATTAACTTGGAGTATCTTCAAAACAACATGCCTTTATTCATCCGAAGTTAGTTCTATCAAAGTCGAATTCTTCCCATATGATTTTTGCCTAGAGTGAAGTCTTATATCTGTCGGTGGAAAGCGAAACTGGTTTACGGGGCGCGAGTCATTCACTTCGGTGCGAGTGTATTATTCATTCACCTTAGATAACCGTCGACGTGTTACGTCACTCTTCCCGTCAGTCTATGAGCGGTCAGAAATCATTTGTTTACTTTTCTCTCTCATGTTCTCCCCTCCCCCGCCTCTCTTCCAGAGTCAATTTGCGTTTCGTCACCTCGTTTCGCCGTCATCCGTGCATCGCTCCATTATGCTAGCCGTCGTAATATATTTTTCGTCTTTTTTTTATGGCTCTCGTTATTTTTAAAGGTCACGACTTTTCACGTAGGTTGTGTGCCGTTCATCATGCATGACTCAGACAGGTCTGAGGCCGTGAGCCCGTTATCGAATCGAATTAATGACGGGTAGAGAAATTGATATTGCCCACGCATCAGGTCACACATAGGAATTGCGATCGCTCCACATGAGGCCATATGGCGTATGCTTTATGCACTTAATATGCGGTAATATTCGCTACCCACTCGCGCGCACCTAAACCCATTGCCTAATATTTCATTTCTGATCCCGAGAATCGCCGGCGGCCGTTTTGGTAAATACCGTATCACTTAGGTAGTGTACGTCGTAGTGCGCGCGGCGTTTCTCTTATGTATGCACAAGTCTTTACTCCGCAGATAGTTGAGCGATGTATTTTTCGGAGGAAGTGGTCAATGAAAGCGACGTATTACTTCATGTTCTGCGAACGTCTCGTTGCCTGGAAAAGATTCAAACGAAAAGGGTGTGGACTAAACTGTTGTAGCTTTCCCGGCCGATTAGTATTGCGAATTTTTCTAGGTATTATGATCGGGTTGAATTGTACATTTTCGGCGGCGTGTCGATTAATGATTCAGTTGTCTTCAGTGTTATACAATGCTGGGTCTCCGACATTTCGTTGTCTGGCGTCAAGCAAAGTCAACGAAACAGAATTAGGCATTCCTGGAAACATCGGCTGAGATGAAGAATTGAACCCGACCACTATTTCGGAAACTCTTCATTTTAAAATCCAGGTACTTAGGCAACCCTCAGTGATTTATTCTGATCCTGAAGTTGACATATACTTACAGGTTTTTGCAAGCCTATGGGGGAGAGAAAGTGTTGTAGACTTGAAGGGCCTTATTTGGTTTTCTACTATGAACGTATTCAACCAGTTAAGGAAGGTTTAAGCATGGAGCATTTTGCGAGTTACCTGAGCTCCATCCCCATTCCGACATCTCTTCTGAATCCGTAATAGTACTCCCTTTCATTGCATCTCAGAATCCTAATCTTTTCCTTCCTCTCCCTCCCGTGCCTAACATTCTTTCCTCTTACGCGGAGTTCAGCATCCACTCCCCGCTCAGTACTCGCTCCATCCAAACCCTCAGTCTCCTCTGTATCTCGTCGAAAAGTTCCTCTCTTCGTTCACCATATGTATTTTTTCATCGATCTTTTCTTCTCGGTCCACGTAAGCTTATGCTTACATACCATGAGAGGATTTGGAAAAACCCACTAGTGAAACTCCAGTGTATTTCATACAACTCTTCATATCCGTCAACGGCATCTTGGTGAGAGTGAAAGCGACCCTCGCGAGCGAATCGTTTGTTTGCCCCCGAATTAATTTATCCCCCGTCTCGCCTCTGGTGGTCTGGTGGGGCTTCCTCAAGAAGACAGTTGGCAATTTGTCCGCCCACACAGTTCGCATCCTCCCGCCCCCTCACGGTCTGATTAGAGTTTATCTCGTTGTATTCAAGGCCTTGATGATGCCTTTTCGCGAATCTCCGCTTCTGCGCAGCTGTTTGATGATTTTACTCTCGCGTCGGCCGCTCCCAGCCTAGATAGCGCTATCTCTCTACTGCACAGACGTTCGGACTTTCGCTCAGCGATATAATTAATTAATTGATAAAATTACTCTCGTTTTTCTCCGTGAGTGTTGGAGCGTTAAGAATTTTCAGTGTCGCAGAAAAATATTTCTGTTTTCATCGGTAGGGATAGCATGCTGAGGGATCAGTGATAATCCCCTTATCATTTTATCTTTTCGCAATGAATAGTCTGGAATTGAGGTAAATGATTGTGATGATTAGAAATCATTGAACAGTGTGGCGTAAATCTGTGATAACGCGTTCGATTTTCGTTTCTTTTTCAAAGATTTTATTCAAAACTGTCATGTCGTCCTAATCACTATATTCGGTTGAAATGAATTGCTATTATCGCAGTTTAAGAGTTAAGTCTTTGCCGGGTTTTTCTCGGTCTTAGTAACGTGGTCGCACTACCATTATTCTATCCTGGGAAGTAGGTAACACGCAAGCCGTGGGTCATTTGCATCGAGTAGGCGCAGCAAGGTGAAATTTTAGGAATGGCTTGTTGAGTAAATATGTTTCCTTTCGTCGATTCGCATGCAGTAACTTGAAGGATGAGAGTTGTTTTGATTTTTCTGCGCTATTATGTAACATCCTCACTGGCTTGCCTCCGAATAGCCCCGCGGGGTTGTTGGAAAGGTAACTAAACTTTGCGCGGTAGATTTAGATCTAGCTCTCTGCCTCATCGGGCTTTTAAAAGTGTAGGTTCTTGGCCTCTCGCTTCCTCCGACCCTCTCTCTTTCTCTTGTTTTCCGAGAACACGCTCCTTGACCCATTTTTAAGCTTTCCCCCTCCCTCCATCCTCCCCTCTTCTCTTCCCTCTCCCGTCTTCGTTTGTGAGCTTTACCTCCCTCACACTCCCACTGCTCCTCCAAAATCAAGTATTTATCAACCTTCCCTCCTTCCTCTCGCCCCTAAGTACCTGATGCTCATCCCCGATAGTTTTATGAGTGTGGAATCTTCGTTTGATATCGTTGGGGACCTACGAGGTTTTTTTTCTTTTTTGTTTCTGCCGCATAACGGTTTTATCATCTATATCCCACTCTCATCTGGTTCCGTTCCAGGCGACTCCGTCGGATACGACGCAGTTACTATATTCTGTTCCTTATACGCAGAAATACTTTCGTCTTTCACCTTTGACCAAGCGTTTTAAAATCAGTGGTTTAGATAATACCTAATATTTATTAGATGCACCTATGTTTTCACACTACGGTAATGGTAATTTTTTTTCAGAGGAATTACGGTTGTAGTCTTTGTTTTCAGATAACTTATATTTTGGGTCTTCTAAATGATCATTATTATTTGACCAGGTAAAAGACTTTTAAAAATGTCTAAATTCTCTCTGAGAATAGTCTGCTTGGTTGCTATATTGGGGATTCTTTGGGCTATGTGTCTTAGTTCATACCTTATGAATGGTCTGGCGATACAGTTAGCCCACAGACGGAAGTAAACTTGGAAATGTCAATTTTTCCCTCCTACCCTTCAGTGTGTTCCTTTGGATCTCTTCTCTCCCATTTTAAGCGGCTCTCCCTCTTTTCATCCGTATTCTGGATCAGCTTCCTCCTTCTCACATCTTTGACATCTACCTTGTTCCTCTCTGATATTTTTAATCCTCTCGAGTTTTTTCCTTTCATTTTCATATGACGCCTTCGTAGAACGTCTCTCTAGTCTTGGCTCCCACCTTCCTTTCATCCCTCTCCATTTATCATTTTTCCACAAGCACCATGTCGCTCGGCCGTAAACGTCTTCATTTTCCTAGGACCGAATAGTCTGGCTGTTGTCATTATAGGATGGAAATTAAGCCTGCATGGATTGTCTTCCGATGACCACTCTGGTGAAAGTTTGGAAACTGCTTAAACGTCACCGCATGCTCATTGGTGAAAATGCTGATGACTGGTTTGGGTACTATCGTTTCCTACAGTCAGTCGTTTCAACTCGAGGAACTTAGTGGCACTCGTAGGAGACAAGAGGATATAAAGGTGTTCTTAATTTCGTTCCCTGGGAAGTAAGGTAGCCTCATTGATCTGTAAGTCGTTTATGCAACTACTGGCAGGTCTTCTCTTTGTAGGTCTTGTTTCGTCACACTAACGCTACCTCCGTGAACCTCGTATCTTAATCTCCGAGTTGCTATGACGGTTCTAGCGCGTGTTTATGCTAAATAAGTTCATGAAGATGAAAAATGACTGCTCACGGTGAATTTATTCCTCCACACCTGATTTTAATTCATTAATACCTGTATAATCTTGTGTTACTGTTTTTCACAAATCCTATTTTCCAATTTCTTCGGGTGCTACTCTATTGCTTTTTTAAGACGTATTTATTTTTTTATGTCTTACTTTATAGCAATATCCTTTCGTGTAATCGTTTTTTTCATCCGCGAATGTTTATATTTAGGAAGAAAAATTATTTATCACGCAGTCGTTTTCCGTTATCGGGTCTGTGAATGTTTCTATTTCTTTAGATTATCTCGACGAATAAATATTTGTGTTTATGGTGTTGCGTTGTGTTTTCGGCTGGATTCTCTGCTGGAGAAAATATTTTTTTTCCTTCTCATAAGCTTCCCAAAATTCTCTTCTGGGCCGTGTTCCAGCTTGCAGAGTAGACTTTCTTTAAATGCAACACAAGTCCATTTACCTCTTAGCCGACTCCGTGGCTAATTATGTCCTCTCCACCTGCCGGTGTACGTTGCAACTCGTGTTTTGTCACGTATCCAACGCATATGCTCCGGGCTTTTTATTCGAAAAGTTTTGAAGCATTCAAATTTTTCTCGTTTTTTTTTCGCTTAGTTCCTCGTTTCGCCTCTTCCTTTATTTGTGAATCATTGAGATATCATCTCGTCTTTCGTGGTCTTTCTTAATTCTGAAACGCTAGCGTTATAGTCACTAGTTTCATCTTCTCGGTGTTTCTTGAGGGATTTTTTTCCTTGACAATCCTTCTCCAGCCTACTTCAACGTGGTATTTCATGAAATGTAAAAAAAACTCCGTTTGGATGAATTTCGCGAATGGTAACGACCCTGAAGCGTTACTATCCAGTTTTACTCCAAAGCCATTGCTACGACGCGACGTGAGTTGGGGTGTCATGACTTCAGCATGGTCGTCTTTCATTTATGCTGGATAAATTTCTTCACCGAGTCGGGTTACTTGTAACGCTATTAATTTAGTTTGATATTTCGATGAAATGCCGAAAATTTGATTTGTTTTGGTGTGCTACTTCTCAATAAAATGAATAAATATTCCTAGGGACAAAAATTTTCCTTATTGGCTGCTGATATTGTTGAGGGAACGATTAAGAGATGGAAAGAGGACGTTGGGTAAGCAAGGAAGGAACGGAAAGGAATAAGGGTTCATTGATATGAAGAGTAATTGGCTTTATGCCGATATGAAGGTAGAAATTTGATGTGGGAATGAGTACAGAATGGAGTGATGAGTACAGGGGATATGTCGTAATCATTGGGATCCACCTTACCAGTGGATCAGGTACCTGTATTGACAACTAAATTTAGTGTTAATCAGCGTATCGGAGTATAGGTCTTAGACCTTGTTTTATCTTGGAGTATAGGTCCAAGACTTATGCTCAGAGACGAAAAAGGCCAACATCAAATATTAAATAATGAGCATTAAAGAATTAAGGCCAAGAAAAAGAAATCGATTTCACTAATTTTGGTAGCATCGTAATAGATTTCCAGTGTAAATATTATGGATTATGGTTGGTGTGCACAAATTATGGACGTCTTGCAAGATACCAATTTCTTTAATCATGTCTATTACTTGGCAATTATTAATCCTTCCCCTGCTGGGATTCATGGAAATTTTCTTGCTTCAGTGGGGACAGTCTCGCATGGTCCATTCGTGGCTGCTTTTGGTAATTACTTCCATTTGCTGCACTTAACTTCCCTAACCGTGTCACGCAAGGTTCTGTTCACAACGCTCCACTCCAAGTTGGGGCCGGAATAGACATCGATTTAAATACCGACGCAAATTCTCAACGCTTTAATGAGATACCTATCTTCTCCCTTTTATGCCCTAGCCTCCACGCCCCGTCGTAAATTTTCCATTAGCGGTCCTAATAAATTGCCCTGTCCTTGATATTATGCAGCCTCTTTGCTGATGCGACCGTAGTTGCTATCTTGCGTAGGCAGAGGTGCCTAGTCGTAGAGAATGGTAAACGGATCGACGTCTCTCCGGCGGTCGAATGTCGCAGTCTTTATCGCGATGAGGCCGTCGTCCCAGTTGGCGCACGGCTCCGGAATGGGGACGTAAAGGCGACAGGTAAACATGCGTGGCTTTTTTTTTTTAAGGGTTTGCCCCCTCCCAAGTGCATTTCACTATTTTATATCGAAAGTTTTGCGTTGATCACGCTCCTACAATTGAGTTATTTGTCTAGTACTCTCTAAATGGACGCTCTTTTTAGTATATCTATGTGCGTGAAAAATATGTATTGTTTCCTATCGCCATTCTTTCAATGAAGAAACAGCATTAGGTTCTTTGTATTTTGGAGGTGAAACGAAAAACTTGTATTCTTTACACTAATGAAGATAGAGAAATTAAATTATGTTAGTAATAAGTTTATGCAACCAAATTGTTTCCTTCACTTATATATTCATGTAATTAACACTTACCTCAGTGATCCTCATGAGGATTCTGGATGTTGTAATTTAAATGTCTAATATTACCATGAATACGGTTGTAACGTATGTAAATAAAGCTGTTTGATTACTACTGAAGATCTCTTTGCTCTGCGATGTTCGTTGTGGAACCTAATTTCCCTAAACTTCGGTTTCACCTATCAGTCATCAAATCTCAAGGCACCTAGCGGTAGTTGACTGTCGCACGTGGTAGGATATCCTGGTCACCGCTCTTGCAAACGATTCATGTTTATTTCGTCGGCATAGCGCTCTCAACTTAGCAATCTCCTTTTAGGAGTTCCGGTGTGAGATGCTTGTCCGTCGACGTAATACTCTTCGTAATTGGCGACTATGCCAGGTGGCCTCCCCCTGTTAAAAGTCTTCTTCATTCACAGTGTACTACTTGCTATCGATCATAACGCGACTGAGTTCGGTCATCACTTAGAGCCTCAGTTGAAGAGATGGGAGAAAAATGACATAATTTCGTGCTTTTTTTGATGGATTGCTTCCCCTTTTGCATCCAAATGCTCGTTTCTTTGTTATGCTTCGGCCGGATGTAAGCGTAGTTTATTACCGCCCGTTCGGAGGCATCAATATCTGGAGTGGTTTGTATTGCTGTTAGCTTCTATGTCAAGATATACGATAAGTATGTATTGTAAGGGATTAACTTTAACTGTTGTCGTTGAACTTGTTTTGCCGGTAAAATTCATGGGTGGTATTAGACAATAATTTAATTTACAATAAGCACAGCATTTTCCCTGAATCGGATGAAACTTTTTCTATGTTTTATATTTTATGGAAAGTTTCCAATATGTTTCCTCCGAGTAAACCGTTTTATCAGTGTGAATTATAAATTAGTGCTTTCGAAGAGGAAATATCTTTTGTTAAATTGCTGCAATGGTCTAGCCATACCTTGTTACCTGATCCTCAATTTGGTTATTTGAAGCCAAACACTTATGGCACGCTTCCTACCTAGACTGGTATATCTCCCTACCATTCGTTTTTCTTCTTGCTATAACCTGACGCCGAATTCACGATGGTGCTCAAGTTTGTGCTTCTTTCTTAGTGACCTATCTGGCGTTCCCCTCTGTAATCCCACGCTATTAAGTTGTTTGTTAGATCCAGAAGATTTGAGTGAGCGCGACATCTCGAGTATCACGTTTGCGACGTCACTCTGAAACTTCCCGCCCAATTAGCGCTGAGTCCTTGGTAGGGGCTCCCTCTCGCACGCAGACGATTCAATTTGTAACGCGATATTCGGATTTAATTTGAAGCTTCACAGTTAATCAAGGGGGTAAGCGTGAACTTACCCAGTTTCTCTACTGTTCGTGGTTGTGTTCGTGTAAGTTGGTCTGGTCCTCTCGGTGATTTTTGAGTTCATCCGAGAGATGGTGGCGTACCCTATTGGCGGCGTTAGCTTGACAGAGTTCGAAGTCTCAATTGCGCAAAGAGGATAAATTATTTAAACTGTTAGTTTTTTAGGTTGATGGCGATTTTGGGGATTTATTGACGTAAGATCGGTTATGTACGGGTCTTGCAATTGGAATATCTAAAGAATATCCGGTAAAATTTAGAAATTAAAGAGAAAGTGAAGCGGAACGAGTGGAACATGTATTTATCGCTTAAAAATTTAAGTTTAATTTCAGTTCCAAGAATTATAAAGAATAATCGTGAGTCATTGTCTTGAAGTTATGAGAACATGTCGTGAAGTGTTTGACGAAATTAAATAGCCGTTCCATTTCGTAACGACTTGTGGAAAAAGTCGATGCGATTATGTAATTTAGATCACTGCCCTTCATTTTGGGCGTTTCGATTGGTGCTTATTAGGTATAATTCCTTTGATTTGGGTTAATGTATCAATTCAATCGTACATATTAGAAGCCATTAAGTTGGCGTGTAACACTGAAGAAAGGTATGCAAAATATTTCTGTGTAGAGAGATTTTTAAATCGCTTACGCGCTTGATATCCTTGTCCTTGGGCTAGTCTTGTCGCGGTGTGGAGGCTTTATTGGTTCACCTTCATTCATTTAAAGAGCATCCGCGTTGTCAACTGCACGAAGATTTCAATTTTTGATCATGCCTCCCTGCGCCTGTATTTCTCGATTGGATGCGGACGGAATCCGCCAATGGGAATGTAGGGGTATGTTCGAGGGTGGATTGGGAGGCGGAACGTGGTTTATGCAGGGAAGATGTGTATCGTCTCTGAAATGCCAGCGCTGTCATCCTCTTCCCCTTCACTGCGCCTCCCCCCACCTCCTTTCAATCTTCTCTCTCTCTGGGGCCACCTGAGGGCAGCACTGTGGGGTTCTATTATTAGAGGACAATTACGGGTGCCTCCCTCGCCCTTTCTCCTCCGACACCCTCTCTTCTCCCTTCCGTTCTCCCGTCTGTCTGCGCGGTGTTCCCTCTCTCGGTCTGGGATAACAGAGCTCGGGGGGCTCCAGCATCTTCGGAAAAAAAGCCGTTACTCGTCCCCCGTTAAGTCCACCCACGTTGCCCGTGGTTGCCTCCGAGGTTCAATTTTTTTCCTTCTCTCCGCCGTGCCTTTAAACGCTCTCGGCTGCGTTGCGTGCGTTGCTGATTTATTAGCTCAGCGAACCGGAATTTTGATTCCGAAGATGGTCATGCGCTATGTAAATTACAGGGCGGAAGAAATTCGCGGTGGTCGCTTGCTCTCGGTTTTACAGTGTATGTTCATTGCTTCCTCGTACATCTCTTGTACTCTTCGTTTTTCTTCGCTTTGTTATTTACTGCGGGGCACTTCATGCTCGCGGCATCTGAGAGCGTCTTTTTCGGCCTATGTCGGCGATCGGGAATAAATCTCGCGTGTTCGTCGTGGATGAGAAGCTATGAGGATTATCATATGTGTTTTACAGGGGTGGTTGTAATGTATCACTTTCGAAAGTGTATGCAGTGGTGCTTTGTCCTTTTATCTTCTATATCATGCCTCTCTCTTGAATTTATGCATTGGCATTATCTACAGCACGATTATATTCATCGCTGATGTCAGTCTTTTCCTTTTCATGTTTGAATTTTATCAATTATACTCAATTGTTACTAAATTATTACTTGTGTATTTTTTTAATGTGATCCAGGAATCATTAAAATTCAAAAAACCCAGTTCTTGATATTTATTGTATATAGCTTCGAACTCTGTGTAAAGGCCGCTTTACACGGGGCACTTACTTGCACAATCTGACGTGTGTAAGAAGGCGCAGTCAAAATTGCGTCGTGTAAAGTGGTGAATTGCTAGAACACATTCGGGAATGCGTGGACGTGAGATGGCAAAAAAGTCCGTTCTAATTTCGTGCATGCATTCGCGCAATTCCACGCCATTTTACAAAGTGGTGCAGTGCAAATCTGCACAATTCCGTGCACCGTGTAAAACGGCCATAAAGCACTGAATATTGCCTTTATTTCGCCAGGTCCGAGGTACTTCCAGTTTTGTTCCTTAAGAAACCACGAGTTCTCTGCGATTGGCTGCATTAGTGATGTTTTTGTTATTAATTATTTATTTGTGCTCAATTCTCTTCCTGTAAAAGAATTCTGGGCAGAGAAAGATAGGATGAGAACGTGCAAAAAGTATTCACGGAAGAAATGGGGTGTTTGTTTACATTTCCTAACCTTTCGCGTCGCATGTTCTTACGCTCTAGTTCAGGCGACGTCTCGAGTTACGTCTCTTTGGTAATTCTCACATCTCGCTTCTTCCCCTTCGCCGTCTCCCCACTGTCTGTATTCACCCACAGTGCCCACCCCGTTCCCCAGTGTCTGCAACGCCTTCGCGAGACGGTCATATTTTTTCACGAGTCGGTAAAGGTTTTCTTTATTCCTCCTCTGTTCCTCTCTCCTCCAATAACGTCACACTCCCTCTTCCCGTCCTTTTCCTCCCCGCCCACTTTGGTCCGCTTATTTCGTCCGTTTACTCACCTTCCGGCGTCGCTCATCTTGGCGCCACCCAGCCCATTGCCAAGTCTCCTGTTTGTCGCTCGCACGGCGGTGATACGAGAGTTTTAGCCAAATTTGCGCGCCTTCCGAAACTTGTGTTACCTGTGGATCGTCCCCACCGAGCGTCGCTACGTCGAGGAGACGCCCTCGCTTTGTTATTCCAAGCTGTGAAATTGAATCTTAGTGGATTTATTTTTGTCCAAAATATGGTTTTTACCAATAGCGAATCACTTAATGGGTCTGACGTGTTTTTCATGGTACATAGTACCAGAAAATACTTTATTTAATGTTATGTTTTACAGAAGTGACCTGATAGTGCGTGCGGAAATGATTCTTAAGGCTATGCTTCTATACCATGTACATGGAGAATTCATTATTAAGCGTATTCCACGGATGCTTATCTGACTGACCCTTAAAACTGAATTTCTTTTAACATGGTTTTTGTAATATTTCTTTCTAGTTAGATTGTAGGAATAGGCACGGTGACCTCTATGCATTGGAAAGGTATGATCC
Organism: Ischnura elegans; assembly: GCF_921293095.1. Classification (NCBI taxonomy): domain Eukaryota; kingdom Metazoa; phylum Arthropoda; class Insecta; order Odonata; family Coenagrionidae; genus Ischnura; species Ischnura elegans. The sequence goes on along the minus strand of NC_060249.1, from coordinate 69,399,525 downwards.
CACTTTACGTATCCTTTAGTATATCCAATAGACGTGTGTGTGTTTATCTCTGCGGTATTGGTTGTTTTATAAATGCTGCAACGATGTACGTAATTCGATACAATACTACGCTCCCCTCGTCATATCCGAAGAAATCAGTGAGTATTGAATTATTTTCTTAGTCAGGCGTGATTAATTGGCCGGCCGGGGGTATTAAATGGTGGTTGCGAATGAAATCTTTTTGTGTGGATAACGTAGGCGTTGTGCAGTTAAAGGTGGGATTCTTCTTAATATGTCAATAGGGTATGCTTTATAGCTGGAAGTTTCTTAAAATGGCAGTTTTCTCCTTGAACGGTTGTCATTTAGTACTCCATTACCCATCACAGGGGACAGCTCGGCAATCATCGGTGTGAGTGTACACTCCCGAATAGGTATTGGGTATTAAAGTGTGAAATATCTCCCGTTCATGATCCAGATTTGTTGGCTCTTACGGCCCTCCATCAGCCTATTGACTTGTTCTCAGATTCCAGTTGTTGCGTGGGAGGCAATGCCGTTGAAAAAAATGAGGTGAACTCCTCTTTTCATCATTGTAAGTCAGGGCTTATTGAACTTAAATGCGTAATGATAGGTGTCTCGTCATATCAACCGTTTCGTCTCGTTAGGTATCGATTGTCGAACCGCAGACGCTTATTATCTCTTCAGCTGCATTGGTAGGGAGGTAGCGGCTATTAGTCGCCGTGACAACGTAATGGCGGCTCATAAATAGTATTCAGCTGCTTTTTATTGTGGTGTTTTGTTGAGCCCGAGGGGAGGCTCGTGGGAATTAACAGAATCGAGTACCCCGAGGCAGCAGCCGTATCGGGGTTTCGAAAGGTGTTCTCGCTGCGCGGCTGACTATAAATGAGTTTCCAATTCTTCGAAGACGAAGAAGTACATTGACTAGATTATAGTATTGAATAATGCGAAAGTCTTGAGTGAATCTTTTGCCCTATCCATCCTTTGGCATCGTGGCATCTCATTCACCGTTTTCATGAAACTTTGTTTCAGTGATGACACTTTCTTTTAAAATAATATTTTCACGCCTCTTAAGTGACTATGACGATTTTCATCTCAGTGAGTGATTTGAGGTTAGTGATAACGCATATAATAGAACCATTTTATTACAAGAGGAACAGGTTATATTTTCTTTCAAATTAAAGGATCATGTATTAAGGGGATTAGATTAAAATTCAGGCTTTGATGGGGCAAAAATTGTTGTAGTATGTGTATATCTCGTTGATTGTGATGAAAGGTCTTTAATTTTCATAAATCACGAAAGGATCTGATTGTGCCCTGTTTCGACGTCATCGATATTCGGAGAAAAATTCTTCACTCATTCATGGAGAAACGATTGGCTTTCGTAATAGGTAGATAATATTATAACTATCAGGTAAATTGGTTCAGTCGAACCATCGAACAAGCCGACTACGACCTCCTTGTAAATCTAGCGGTTAGCTATGCTTATTAGCGGCGTGACCGGCTTAAGGCGGTTTTGTTGAATCATGGTTTAGTGGTCAGCGTTGCGTGTTCGTCGTATATTTTTGCAGTGCTCTCTTCGGAAACAAGAGACGAGCGGATCCGCAAATCCTTGCGCTTGTGCGACATGCCGCGTCTAATTTAACTCGTTCTCGCTTTGCGGGCGCGACGCGATAGCTCTCCTCCACGATGCGACGGAAGCGTGTGCAGACTCCGGAGTCGCGTGCACCGTCGCTTTCGCAGCTCGGTTTGCTGCGACGGGAGCGAGGCATCACGCTCTGTCGGAGCGTCATTATTTCGCGGATAAGAATGTCCCGATGTGCTGCGGTCGCGCGAATGTGGTCATGGTGCGGGCTCGTCTCACTCGCGTTGCAAGTTTTCTGATGTCAGCGAAGTATTTATTTATTTATTTGCATTAAATGCAGAAACAGGCTAAAAAAACTTTTTAATTGGATATTTAAACAAAGGGTTAAGTTAAAAAGTATAACAAGTTATAACAACAGCAACGAACAGATTGAATGCACTCAGATAGCTCGTATTATTTCACTTATATACCGCCACATCCGCTCTTTTTGTAATATAGGGAAGAAGGATTAAAGGAAGAGGTATTTATGGAGGAAGTTAACTGATGGCTGTTGTAAATGATGAAATGATAGCATCTTTTGATATAACATCATCATTGGGTGATAAGTTCTATTATGCATTCACTAGGTACTTAGCCGGAGAGCGAGGGTATTTTTGTTTTATTTATATTTATTTTTTTAATTTCCATACCACCGCAAACAGCTCTATTCGGCCTTTTACATACAAACAACCATGTCCTGACAAGGAGTAACTTACCCAGGCGGGACTCGAACCCGCGACATCCTGTTTGGCAGGCGAGGACTTTACCCCGCCGCCACCGAGGCCGACATTTTTGGGTTCCGTAATTCCATTGTGGCCACTACCCGTCGTAAATCTGCTGAGGAGACCTAGAGCGCTTCCTGCTCCATTTTTCGATATGGTTATCATTCATAGTCTCCCAATAACCAGCGATGAATTTAAATGTCAGCATCATGCAAACGAGATGAATTGCCTTTTTAATGAAAAGTACGTTTTTTCGATGCATGTGACCCGACAGCGAAATATCAGTGTCGGCCACCCGAACCTTCACGGAGCAAATTTCTGCTTCCTGCCTGGCCTCCATTGTTTGAGAATCGGTGGTTACAACTTAATTTTTTTGTCGATTTTAATCATTTTTCCAGATTATAATACCATCCTTATAATTCGTTTTTTTGCCTTAATCGATACCTGTCTTAACTTTTTTACTATATTTTAGATTGATTCATCTTACGATAGACAGAACCGCTCCTGCCAGCTTGGTAACGATATGGCATCTTGCAGGATCTTCGCATCCCGGCACTTCAGCTGTCGTACCGTAATTGGACTTTACCCCCTTCGCGCTGGGCTTAGCGGTACCAGTCAAAGCATCGGCCGAGTCTCTTTTTGTCGCCGCGACGTAAGCGTCTATACCCCATCTGACGAGGGAATTGAACGAAATGAGGGAGTATCTGCGTGCACTTGAACCGATATTCACTTCCTCTCCCCTCCCTGTATTTCCTCTCTCGCCTTGATAGCTGACATTGTCACCGACGTGCGCTTGCACATGTGATTGTTGTGGTGAATGCATCCATGCGCATTGTTTGTTTTCGTCTCATAGAAACTATTTCGTTTGAAGGATGTTTTCGTTTTTTTCCCGAAGCGATGCACTCGATCAAATGAGAATTACGTTGAAAGCAGCCGATTTTCGGTTGATTTTTTTAAGATCAGATGCGTCAAGGGGTTGTAATGTTTGGGAAGGATGGGATGCCGACTAAAGTGGTCGGTGATTTTATATTATCCTGGTTTTCCGATTCTACACCCTGCGGTAAAGTTAGATTTTTATCGTTATCGCTTTTCAGTGATCTCTCTAGTACATGCGTCTTGTAGAAATTCGGGCATTTCTCTACGTGCATATCTCATAGTTGTCAAGCATCAGTCGTAAAAACGATTTGATCTATTCAATATACAAGAACTTCATTGATATGATAAAGGGAATCAAATTGTAATTCGAACTTTAATGTTTCTTTTTTTTTGTCTGAAAATATATTGTGCATCATTGCAAACATTATTTTTCTTATTATGTGCGAGTATTGTCCCATTTTGAAATCCCTACGAGAAGAAGATATTTTCGATTATTGAAATGAATTTCCCCCTTTTTATTGAAATACAAATTTCGCACAATTTATGCTGAAACTATAGTAGCTGGCCACCGAAACGCTGTATCCTTCCGAATATAAGTATTAGAAGTCATCTATCAATAATATATTTGTCGTACTCCATCATCTCGTGGTTTTATTTTTATTATAAACGCTCTTCTCCTGTGTTCTTTTGAGTTCACGTTTTAGTTTGGATTGCGAGAAGTGGTATTACTTTTAGTATATGATCCATGGCTTTGAGTTAGCATAGCTGTTTCATTATTTCATTCACTTTTCTTTGCCTCTCACGGCTGCATTATATACTATGCCTCATGTTATTTGTCTTTACCGTCGTAAAGTTCTGCCCGAATATAGTTCGGGCATAGTTGATGTCTTACGGGCGGTGTGTTCGTTTTAATTCCCCGCGGGAAAGATCTTTTGAGTGGCGTTTTCAAGCGTCTGAGGCGCGTCTCGGGGAAAAAAATTCGCTCTACTTCCCTCCCTCGGCATCTTTTAATGAAGAGGCTTTTCGCTCCTCATTTATCAAAACGGCTTCCCCGCCCCCCTCCTTTCCTCGACGCCCACAAGGTTATCAGCTGAGAGAAGCTGGTCTCATCTAAACTTCCTCCATTATTCTTTTTTTTACGGTTTACACCCAACCAGGAACACGTCCGACGTCACATCCTTCCCGGCATGTTACTTTTTTTAAATGTGTGGTGTAGTTTACTCTTGTTTTCCCCCCCATATTCCCTTCCTCTTGACTGGGTGATCCTAAGCTTTTTTTTCCGCGTTTCCCCGGCTCAAACCTCCGCTTGTCTGACCTTCTCTCCCGCTTAACCCTTGCCGTAATTTCTCCATGCCCTTTCTCCCCCACGCGGGCGTTTAATGCTGAGGCTTAGGCAAAGTGGTCCCTCGCCAATCCATGTGTTTGCGGAGAGGGTTGCGTTGCCCTGCGTGGCACCTGCTGGCCTGATGCGAGTGGCAATGTGGAAGGGAAGGACTCGAATCCAATCGGATATTGAGTTATTATATCCCTCTTTGTTTTCGGGTAGAACACGTTTAACACTACCATCTTAGTTAATTGAATCAGTAATAAGTATTCTATTTAGTTCCGGTGAATTTAAGCCACGTCTGATTTATAGCATTTATATGGTTTTTGCACTCTGAAACAGTTGATTTCAAGGAGATAAATTCCATTCCAAGTTTTAATTTCAGACTGTTGGATATAGTATAAATTTCATATTAATGATATAGCCTCTTACCTTGATTGATGGTATTTTTTTTTTTAAATTGTCTGTTTATAAGTCCTCTTATTAATAGACCTTGGTGGGACAAGGCGTCATATATTTCCTGATAAATATATTATTTTACCAAGGAAGCAAAGCCCTTCGATTCGTAACACCCTAAGGTATAATGTGGCTCATTCCGGCACGTACGTTAACCGTGAAGTTAGAACCGTTTTGTTTTCCTGGTTATTATAATCAGGCGGAAAAATATCAGCAGTACAATTAACTACCACCGATTCAGGAAGACAAGCGTCTGATTTATTATTTTCCGACGTTCTGTCGTTTTTGTTTAACTTGAACTCCAAGTCATTTCGCTTGCTTGCAGGGTTGTTTGTTGATTTGATATTATTTCTATCACTACAAATTTATTTATTTCCATGTATTCTGCATAGGATTTGACGTCCCTTTAAATATATTACGATAACCCTCTTTCTGGCTTATCTGACCTTCGGGAGGGGAGGGGAGTGCAAAGTTTTAGCCACTAGGGAGGGTAGAGGTTTTTGGCTTTGCGACCGCCCGCTGCGTTGTCTCCTCACCCCAGATATACGTCTCTTTTGCCGCCTCTGTCCCAGACGGGTGATGCGAAGCTAAACCCAACCCTTTATCTTTTGTGTCCCTCTCAATCTCTCTCTACGTCGAGTTTTGTTTACGGCGGCATTTTTGTATTCCCCAACCCTTTTCTCCACCTCCCGGGGTATTTTTTTCGGCAGGCTCTTTAATTCATTTACCCCGTCGTGAGTTTTTGTTTTTGCAGCAGCACGCGAATCTTTTCGAGAGTGTTGTGGCGGCGTTGGGGTGTTTAGACGTGTTCGGAGGAGGGAGTTGGGGAGCTCGAAAGACAGGCGGCGGTTAATGGGAAGGAAGGTGGGGATTTTGTCGGGGGAATGGGAGCGTGCAGGGGTTGTTTTTTTTTTAGGTGATAGTAATGAAAAAGTGCAGTCGGCGTGCATTTTTAATGCCTTCCCTCTCACTTCGGCCTTCATCGCCCCAAAACACTTGGAGATACGGCTCTCCGCAGGGGGGTGTGTGTGTTCAAAGAGACGACGCTCTTCCACCGTCATTTCTTTTATTTTTGCCGCTTTTTTCCTCCTTAATTCTTCCCTCCCTTCCTTCGACCATCGTGGCTGACGTCGTGCCGCCACCTGGCTAACGTCCTTTGCAGTGACGAGCGGGATTTTTATCGAGATATCATACCCCTTTTCCTCCCGCTCAATTTCTTGCGCTCTAGCCCCTCTTCAATGTTCTACCCTCGCCTTTTTCCCCTCTTTCGCCCGAGTCCGCTCGTTCGAGTAAACGCGTGATTTCCGGGCGTGTTTGTCTCTCTCGCTCGACTTGCTTCTTTCACGGGCGTAAGGAGGAAAGGGAAAGTTATTTACGTCGGCTTTTGCGTGCTGTCGATTTTAAAGTCCCTGCGTTGCTGTAATGGTGTCGTTTCTCATGGTCAGACCGTACAGAGGTCTGCTGGATCTAACGGAGCTTTCGATGTTATCCTGCAATGTTGATGCCAGGAATTGATAGCTTATTTCGATCGTCAAAGGATTGTCGAAGTGCAGCCACCTGTTGGTAGCCTAGCGATATTTTTTGTCGACCATCGTTTGCTGTCATCAGTTGGCAGCTATCGTAATACGGAAAGTATAGTTGGCTATGGAGAATAGTTGAGTATGGATGACAGCAGATGACCACCCATGCTTACGGTTGATATCGTAGATCATCAATATTTTTTTTGCATTCGAATTATCGTTGATCAAAATCGCTCCTATTAGTTTTTTTTAAACGTACCGCTCTCTTTATCAGGTTTAAGTGCGTTATACCTTTCATCTAGATCTCAACACGAATGCCGATCGTTTTTTTTTGTTTTTATTTTATTATTTTCCGTCCCTCCTGATTTACTGATGAATGAGTACCAGAAGGGCGGTCGGGAAAAAGACTTCTTTTATCTCTCATCTCAATGAATAATGTCATCATTTTTTGGATGTTTCACTGATCTCATTCGCGATTCAATCACTCATGATAGCTGTGCATTTATCCCCCTTGTCCGAGCATAGCCCTTGCTATGATATTCGGTTATATTTCTAGGCTCGATTGGAGATTTAAATTATAAGTAATATTTTCTTCGCTTGTTAGATTTGGTGGTTTTCTGCGATACTTTGTGGAATTTTCTGAACATTTCGAACGAATACGTTTAAGTTATTCTAAAAAAAAACGCTTGTTAGTTTTATGAAAATAACAGCGTGCCAATTATTTTATTATTTGTATTCCCGAATTTGTCTGGGTCCTTGAGTTATTTGATGTAAATAATCATTCCTTACTAAGCATTTTTTTCTATTTTAGCGATAATTTTGAGAATTGCAGTGTAGTTTTCTGTTGTTTCTCATCGGTTCTAGCGTAGATATGATTGCGTCGTCTGTTTCTCGTTGGAGGCGCAATGACCCAAATACGGACGTTTATTTTCTGTTTTAATGTACCGCAGCTTTTGAGTGGTGAAATGCGAGACGTGATGTTCTGATGAAGTAGCTGGATAGTTCGTTGGACTTAATAGGGAACGCGTACATGATATTTTAACGGAAATACCAATGAAGAAATCGCAGAGTGTAGTAATTTAGTTGCCGATGCAAAGTAATAGGTGGACGATGGTGCATCGTGAATGAATACATGGATCGAAATTATATGCACTTGTGTATTTGGTGATATTTATGATGAGCGCCAAAGCAAGTTTACATCATGTAAATTTGTAGCCGAGTATCGTGTATTTTTTCTCGGTAAAATAGTTTTCATCGGTGGAACATGTCCAGTAAAAACTTATAAATGCAAATGAATAGACTCAGTCCGTTGTGGTGATACAAGCATGGACTCGGGTAACACTTTTTATTGCGTTTTGATGTTAGCTTACCGAAATTAGTTATTTGCTCTCCTGAATATAAAACGTGCATATTTCTACGTGATTCGCATTAAGTTTCACACGGATGTTATGTTAAAGTTAAGAAGTTAATATTAGAAGGGTTGTGCATTAAAAAAATAGTTATTTGCTCTCTTGCATAGAAACCCTGCGTGTTTCTATTTTATTTTCATTAATTTTCACAATAAAATAGAAAAATAATTATTAATCTCAGTTGGAATGATTTTAGAGTATCAAAGGGTAGTGAAGCTGATGTTAGGAGTGTGATAAACCCTAGGCTTCTTTTTTTGGCAAGCGCCTAAGCGAGTTAGTTTTTGCGAATTCATACATATTATGGCAGTGTTGCCGTAGTAAAAAAATGCGATGGCGTCCGTTCACCCTCTGTGGGTCTTCTCGTGCCGTGACCTCAATTTTTGTCTTCCTCCTCTCTTCCATTTCCTCGCCGCTCCTCCACTCTCACTCTCCTTGGCAACAGATCCTCGGATCGCGAATTTCGGTCGTTGGCCGCCTCGTATTTTTAAATACCCCACCAGGAAATGGGTCGACCTCGCCGCTTTTATTCTTCCCCTCCCCTTTGCGTCCTTCTTCCCTCTTATTCCCGTCCCTCTCCCATCCGCTAGCTCTTCCTCTACGGTCTTCTTACCCATACCTCTACACTGGAGGAGTTTAGCGTCATAAAATAATTATACGTCATGTTTGTGAAAATTTTCATCATCTGATTGTACTTGCACCACTGACGGATAGAATTAATAGACTTTCCGTGTTTTAATTGAAGCGCTGACATGGGAAAGATGGTAACTCAAAGAAAAAAAATCGAAATTTCATTTATTAATGGAGATGGTAGTACGATCAAATGCCAATGGCATGGACGAAGTAAAAAGTCAATTGGTACAATGTATCAGTGACTACGATTGAAGAATTTTTTATACTAATATAAGCTTCACGGTGTTGGCAAACGTCTTTCTGTCGTCTCCTGTGAAATCCACATTTAATGACTTACTACTTTTCCCATGTCAGCGCTTCAATTTATGGAAATTGATTTGAAGATTCGTATTTTTACTCTGGCTTTAATGGGGTTGCTTCTCTTGGTGAACGAAAAATGTATTTGTATTTTCTCTTACTAGATCTTACCAGAGGCGTAGGTAATACCGGATATGTAGATTAGCTATTCTTTGGGTATAGATGAATGTGGATTTTCTAAGATCTGCATCGTCTTATTCGGAAAGTCTCATCTATGTTTTTGATGTGACAGACACTATTCCGTGTTATTATCTCTATTAGCAAGTCGAAATTCATCTCCAGCGTCGTTGGTAGGTTTTTTATATCATCGATCCTAGTTTGACGTCCTCACCCCAGATCACTTATACGTGCCTGCGTGTTTAATAAAGTCTTCACAATAGCTCCATCATGTTTGACCTGATTACCTCTCCTCATTGATTCAATATCCGAATGCGACCTTTTGCGTCTTCCTTTCCTCTATTTGTCTTTCCTAATTACTTCCTTGTGTCTTCTTAACCACCCCTTTCTTTTATCCAATCAGCATTCTCTCTATTCCTGGATCAGCGACTCAATTAACTTGAGCTCAGGAAAGGGAGAGCTCAAGTGTTTTTAGCACTCTTTAGGTTTCCTTTCGCTGCGCTTTTGTTTCTCGATAAATCCCGGTCGTTGGTCTTTCGACGCTTTTTCTGGGGTTTTTCGTCACATCCCTTCATTGCAGCCTTCAGCTAGAAATTTGTTGGGATTATTTGAGTGCGTGAATCCTCTGAAGTAGAGGCTTATATAGCCGATTAGTGTGCGCTCAGTCAAGCATAGGTGTCCGTCGCACCTACTCAATACGAATTCTTATAGTCGAAAGCCGAAAAGCCCTCTTAGCTTCTTCACCTCTTACTTTGTTCCAGGGCTTGATTTTCCACGTATCATTCTGGGGAAGGAATATCATTGCTAAGATTGAGGATATGCGGTGACTTGAAATCGTCGTAAAACTTGTAGAATATTCCTACGCCATGGTTGAAATGTCATACTTTATCTGTTATAATCTGAAAATAAATTGTAGCTGTTTAGGTTCCATAAAAATAATATTTTTTTTATTATTCGTATTGGAAATTGTTGCGAATTTTCAAAAATTAGTAATGTGTATGAGTATATGTATATAAATCGTTGTGAATTTAAGTCTCTACATCTGTAATACTCCTACATTTATCTATTGTTGATGGATCAGGAATATTTTTTCGGAGTTTAATGATTAAAACATTCACGCTGCAGTTGCCGTGGGCTTTCACCGATCATTTCCCCGCACCGCTCGAGATGTCGCCTTTGTAGAATGAAGAAGTCTTCAGTTGCGAGGGAGAATCGTCGCCACTAACCTTTGTCAACCCGGAAATTCCTCCGTTCTCCCATTTTATCGCACTGCTGAGCTTTCAGGTGCAAATCCCCGCGGAAGCAATGGGTGGTCATGGGTGGAAACTGAGAAATCGTTTAGCCAGATCTCCCGCTGATGTCTGCTCCAGTGTGAGGAAGGATAGACGCACTTGCTTGCCGAGGCTGCGTGATTGACGCCGCCGAAAATTGATCACGGCTACTGCTTCCCCGCTGGTCAGCGAGAGTGTTCAGAAGGGGTCTTGGGCTGTCACGCTTAACTTATCACGGTCCAAATTTCCGCGACTAAATACTCTTCTCCGTCCGTCCATCTCTCCCCCAGTCTCGTTCTGTTGTTGCTTTTACCTTCTCCGCGTCTATCCATTCATTCAGATCAGCTCTCAATCACCCGTAGGAGTTAGTGGCGTGGCCCTGCCGCTTCTATCCAAGGGTTTTCAGGTACATCATCGCGATTTTCGACTGTACCAAGATATTATTCTGAGGAATTTTATTGATCTGTGTAGTGTAGTTCAACGTAAAATATCTTCAGCGAAATTGGATAGGTATAACTTAAAATACGTTCCCATACAAGCGAAAGATAACAGAAATAAAAATAATGTAATTAACGAGTGAGTTTATCTAAGATTTTTTGCGTAATAATGCGTTATGCGAATGTACTAATGCGTATTGCTAATTGTGCCACGTAAAAATAGCAAAAGTCCCATTGGCATGAGTCGGCATTTGAATACCCTGATTAATGTAACAAGATATCGTGCTCGGTTGTGATTACTGAATATTATTCGGAGCATGCTAAAATTTATTATTTCAAATGCGTTAGCTCAAGTGTTTCATAGAGTAGAGACTTGTTTAATTTCGTGAAGTGATTCATATCTAAGGAGTAGCTACTTCGCTCTTATTACTGGTCCTGAATCACTGGTCCATGCTTACGTCTCTTATCGCATCCCCCGCCCTTTCTCTTCTCCGTTTTTAAGTCTCCCTTTGGCGCTGGCCATCCTTCGAATGTCCGTCCGCGCTGGCATCTCACCTCTGGCTACTTAGTAATCTTTCCGCGGCACTCGAGTCGTTTGAATCCGCCCACGCACCGCCCTTCCTGTCTCCTGCTCCGTTTCGCGCACCGCTTATTTATTCTTCCCTCGTCAATTTCGCCTCCTCCCGCTTGCAGCCGTCCTGGATTCGCGCCTTGAGGTTTTCGGACGACTCTACTACGCCCACCCTATTTACACCCTCCGGTTCTCCGCGCGCCACATAGAGCTTTTCTGCGTCTTGGAGTGTTGCTGCCCGGTGTAGATCCTGGCTCAGAAAAGGCTCGGGTTTGAGTCGTGGTGCACTCATATTTAAAGAATAATATCATTTATGCACTGGTTTGCGAGATAACGTTGTGGAACCCCTAATTACTCGCTAAGTGAATAGATTTAAACTGTAAATCCCTCACTACTTAGTATTTGGTCGAACTCCATGCTGACGTTTAACATTCAAGTTCAACATCAAGTTACATTCTCAAGGGAAATGCACTGCAAAAATAAAGTTGTGTGGAATTTACAGTTCCAATCAATTTATTTAACTTTGTCTAAAGCAGTGGATAGGGGAATTTTTGTATGCTTTTTTATGTTACGTGCTGAGGCTCTCTGAGGATTTAAAATTATGTGGAAAGTAGAAATTTACGGGAGTAATTATCCGTATTCGTGAATACGAGTTGGCACAATATGCCTTTTTATTTTTACTTGAGCGGATGACTGACGAGCTACTCTGGAAACTTTCTTCGACTCCAAGAAATTTAGAACTGTAAACTTGTGTAATTAAATAGCGTAGTTTTATTTCTTTTACAACAGTCGTGAATATTAGAGATGAGCCACGTTTCTCTCTCGCCTCCGACTTTTTTTTATTTTTTAAATTGTATACGCTACAACGTACGAAATAACTCCTTAGACCCCTGTTGGAAGTCATCAGAACCGCTTTCGTGTCTAGGAGGTATTCTTGAGGAACCTCGAAATGGTTGAAATGGTTTCCTGTTTTAATAAAATGTATAATTCGTGTAAACACGCATTGCTCGATTCGCTTCTCATGCGCTCCTCTTTTTCCTACCATCATTCTTCTTTCCTTCAAGTCCCCACCGGTCCGCAAGGATTTATTGCTACATACAATGACGTATTTTTTTCTGTAATATTTTTTCGCTCTTATCTGCCGAAGGGGAACGTGTCTCAGTGTTTTTCGATGAGGCAGAATTGCGAGTCGAGGCGGGTCGTGCCTGGCACGCGGCGTTCATCCCGCGGCGCTCTGACACGCTGATATGGGCAACTGTTAGGGTGGCGGTTTGCCAGTCGAAAAAGGCATTTTTATAATAACGTTTTTATGAACTCGCTTTGTTGTTTGTCATCTTGTCTGGGTCAAATCTTGCTACTCAATTTGAACTCGCTTTCCGATTTGCTATCAAATGACATTTTCAGGATAACTCTCAACCAGATAAAAATTCATTATTATGACACTTTTAGCATGATTTTAAGCGTATTTCGATTGCTATTCAGATTTAAAATTTCATACGGATATTAGTTCAAAAAAGCGACCAAAATCCGATGGCGGCTCTGTGATCATTTAAGGGAACTAGAATATATTAGTCATAACAAAAAATGTCTTTACATCAAATTTCATTGAGAATGTTCGTGATAAAAACGTTGTTCTTTATTAAAATTTATTTTTCATTTGTATTATTTAATAATTCTTTTCATTTTCTTTCTCTCTCGTGCATCATTGCAGAGAATTGGTGTCCTACATTAGTCTCATTTACATTCGTTTGTCGTCGGCTTCAATTTTTTTTCGTCCGTGAGAAATGGTCCTACGTTCTTATAAATAATCTTTTTGGAATTTCAGTTTTTCGTATGATACACTATTCGTATATTTGATTAATGTTCTACCTAGTATCATATAGTCGGAGCGTTATTGAAACCAGGCTATCATATACTTCATCTTTATTTTCTGAATGTGACAATTTTTACTGGCCATGTTTTGTTTGAAAATTTTCGGCGAAAGAAATCTGTTGTGAAGAGGTATTTCTGGACTCTATAATTTTCCTTAGTTTCTTTTCGGCCATCTTTCTCCTCGTCGTTGAGGAATACATCTAGATAGATGACCTGAGGAAAATATTCTCGAATATATTGCTGATGCTGTAAAATTACAAGGCCGTATTTTAAAATAAATTTACTCTTGAGCACGTGGTGTTATTGAGGTCGCTGTATTCATTGTACTCAAGTAGCGTCAATGATAGCCTTGTATGAGCATCCCTTTACTGTATCAAATTCATTCTGTTCGGTTGGCATTGTCTGCGGAACCGCTTTCGAAAGCCGTCGCATTTCAAAAAACTTAAATCGCGAGATAATTTTGTCATTCTGCAAATAACTTCCGGCGTGATTCAATAGACCGAGCTGTTTTCGTCGGGGGTGATGGCGCAAATGCCAAGAATCGTTGCGACAGCGTCCTTGAGAGCATAAGATGCGACATGAGTGCTTTGAGGATCAAGATCGATTGTCTGAAAATACTCCCTACCCACACATTTCGTTGAGTGAGTAGTGAGATGCTCAAAATATGGAAAGGTGGGTGTGTTACGTCTGCAGGACCACCCTACTGTTCGCACATACCGTGTTCTTCGTTGATGTGTTCGACGTGTATTTTTATTCCTCGCCCACTCCGAACCGTAAGAAAATGTTGCGACTCTCGTTCTGAATCTTTCGGTTGCAAGCTAAAATTTCTGCTCCGTGCTGTGGCTCTACAACCTTCGGAAACGAGCCGTAAAATTTCAATTCTCAGCGTATATTTTATTTAATATTTGCATTTTATTAATTTATATTAATAAAATGGGCATATTGTTTTCTATATTGAGAGAGTCAAGTTTCCAGTTGTCGTTGCCCAGTACGCTAATAGTGTATGTTGTGATCAGAGGAGTAAAAAGATTTGGGGGTATTATTTAAGTCGTGAAGTTTTATGACGTTTTCTGTCTCTCTGATATCTTCTGGTTCTCATTCCGATTTATGTCCAACCTTTTTATGAAATCTGTGGACCAGAGCCGTCTCTTTTACATTTCATCATAAAATCTTCCTCTACCTTTTCTATTGCAATGGCCATAATGGAGAATCTTTGTCACATGAAAAACAGCCCATCTCCGGCTTACTAGAATTTATTTGTAGAAAACTTCATTGCTAGTGGGCTGCGGCAGTAAAGTGATCCGAAATTTCTAGTGAATCGAACATTTTTTACTTTTTTTTCTAGAGTATAAATCAGAATTGGTGGTGGTGGTGAAAAAATGAATGAAAATGTATTCTAGCGCTGAGTTTTGCAAAGGATGTGTTTTGTCAAGCCTTAAAAAGTAGGAATTATTTTTGTTACGACATTGTTAGGGTAGCGTGGTAGCCTAATGGTAGAACGCTTGGCTCTGTTATGAAGTTAGAACATTACGCATTTCCAAAGATGTTAAATTTCAATTGCTACGTTCCGGAGACTTTATAGATAAAATGAGAAGGAATTGGTTTTATTGTGAATTGAAGAGGGTAGCTCAATGTGGAAGGGGAAACACCCCACCGTAATTCGCAAAAGGCAACCATACTCAACCTTTTATAGTATTCTTCGGATATTTTCGGGGCAAAAAAGTCGAATAAACAACATCGTATCGAACGATGGTAGTTCTTTTTCGGGGTGGGATTGGGAAACGAGTGCCGTCGGGTGATAAAAGAGACGTTCGCTTCCCAGCACTTGCTAAAGCCGCCCATCCACCCCCGTCCAAGCTGAATGGCACCAGACGCGCGCCCGGACACAGACATCCATCCTCCCGCCCAAGAGCGATGCGTGGAGATAGGGAGCCTCGCCTCGAACCCCCTGTATGGTTCCGCCCTGCGCATCGGTCTTCGAAACCCTCCGAGTCGCTTCCTCTCCTTTGATACTAACGCCATTCGCCTCCGATAGTCCCTCTATTAACACCCCCATGGAAGGGATGTGCCGAATGCTATCGTTTATTGCTGCTCGATGAGCTGAGCGTATTCACTTGAAATCATGGGTACTAAATTATTACATGGGCTTTCTAATATAATGAGTGCAATTACTAAGACATTGCAACCAAGTTCTCGGTTTCCCCAATGAATGCAAATTAATAGCAATACTTTAACAGTAATCAATAGCAATAGCATACAGTTAATATTAAATTATAAGTGATGATTTGGGTACTTTCGTCGGTAGAAGTTGTCAATGGAAAAAATTTAATGGCCTAATGAAGAGAACAGTGCAATCGTGGGCAGAGCCGCAAATTTATTCGCTAGCGTGTGTCGGCCTCCGCTGATAATAGTCAGATTAAACGACCAGAATCATTGCATCGGCAAGTACCCGGTTTGTTTGATGAATAGACTAGTCTGCTGTTTTTTTTTTAATATTCGTCGTTTTAGTCGATGATATCAGTTCTCGTGTTCATTTGAGTTATCAGATAGTTATATGAGTATCGAAATAATCATTCTGGAACCAGAGTAACGACGATTGATCACGTATGGCACACCCCTGTCTCTCGCTAGCAGCGGATATGGTTCTCCACCCCTCGCTGCAGTGCGCATCTGTGACTCACCCCGTTCTTCGCTCACAGTTATGTTCTCGAGGCTCAGGTTGCAGAACGGATCCTCTAGTACAACGGAAAACCGCCCACCTTCGCTCACCACCATTCGTCTACCGACCCACGTACACCCCCCACTGTACTAGAGGGTAATGCATGCCCATCTGTGAGTCACGGCCGCCGCTCCTACCCCAAGCCAGCTGATGTGCACGTATGCCGTGTAGTTCCGGTCGGGAGGGGGTTAAGGTTCGTCCCTCCCCCCGCAGTGCCACCCCCTTTCAATTTCGCTCATGACCCCGTGTCGGCGCGGTGCGTGTTTTCGCCCGCTTTCCGAATGTTATACCTCGCGTTCATCCGGCGGTCGCGTGCCCCACTGTTTGTGTGTTTTGGTCCCGCGTTTAGCGGTTACGTGGGGTCGCGATGTCTGGGATTTGGTCGCAGGCTGCCTCGTTGCCAGGTTCAGTGAATCGTTGTGAGATATTGGCGCTTCAGGGGGCGTGATAAACTCGTTTGGATCATATTTTTGGTGACTGTGACTGCATGTGTACGTAAATGCGTTTATTATGTGAGTATTAAGTGAAATTTAATGAAGGACGAAACGGCGTTAAGCAATTTCACGCAATTTCGAATAAATAATAGTGAGGTAAAAGCAGAAAAAAGTAGGTGTGTATTAAAATAATTGGTAATGCTAACTGAAATCCTATTTCTTCGGCTATTTTATCCATTCCCGCCCGCTGTCAGCTAGCTTTTCTTCGCATTTTTCCAGCTTTTACCTAGTTTGGTCATTCATGGCGTTGATTCAAAATTCTTTGTCGAATTAACTTTATACGAAATACTTTCGTTGTTGTTTTATGTATTTTTACATTGTGGGTAATCAATTACGTTTGGTTTTATTTTGAGATCAATATGTGGAACCAATGGCCTTGATGTAGTCTTAGCGATGAAAATTCAATTATAAAACTAAAAAGTGTGTGTAATATTAGTGATATGTGTTTATAAATATCAACTCATCGAATGTGATAAGATTACGAGAAGTTGCGACCAAGTCTGTCAACTGTACTCAGGTGACAGTTGCCATTTAACCACGTCAGCTGTTTCCGAAACGTTGTAATCACTGAAGCGGATAAAGTATAGGTTGGACACGGAGTGGTGTTCGCTCCATCGTGGGCGACTTACCCCGCCACTCTTTTGCATACTCGCCGCTCGTGGCCTCGTGGGTTTGTTTACATCCTCCCCATGTGTTTCGGATGTCCCGACACTCGTTGGGCCGTGAAGTTTTTTTTTTACGCTTAAACCTCTCGTTTCGGAAGGGATGGAGAGCGAAAGACTCGTGGAACGGTAGTGGAAAACCTCTTACTATTTACATACTAGAAGAAATTAAGGGCGAATTAGAGAAGCAATACACGAAAAGCAAAGAAAATATGATGAGATACTCGATGTGAGGGCAAGGTCCAAAACAATCTTTAATATTTTTGACACTGACTGGTTAGGAGATCGTAAATTCAGATACGGAATTGAATGAGTATATATGACTGTATTTTGAATTAATTTTCAATGATTATAGACGTTCTGTCTTCAGCCAGTTTCTACTAAATTTAAATCAAAGAATCACCGCCGAATCGATACGTTTGTGTTGTCATCAGAGAAGCGACTCCACCGCTTTCGTACGCTGCACAGCCCTTGGCGGTTTGACGGAAGAAATGAATGACGCCAACGCTTTTCCATGAAGAGGTTAGGAACGATATCTTACCTCCGATAACTAGGCAACCTTACGTAACATCCATGTTAGTCCTGATTTTTTTTTTATAAAAATTGCATTCCTTTTCCTTTTCGATCGGGAAAATATGTCTCATATTTTATGGTTTCTTTCTGACGTGGAAATAAAGTCGCCTCTAAGATATGTTCTTCGTGTTACTCTGGGTGATATCGGTTTTCGATTGCTCGAGTAATGTAACAATTAGCTTAACACTTAACCTCGTAGTCTCGTGCGGCTCCCAGCTTAATTCCTGTAACGCAGCGATATTATGTGCATTCGCTGTCTTAAAGTGTCTACGTCTCCATCGGAATATATTCCCTCTAAACTGAATTTTTTGTCTTTCCGCCGAAGTCTCCCGCTGGGTCTTGCGGTTCTCCCGCTTAGTCTCGGTTGTTTGGCACGGAGGGGCGTTTTTTTTTTGCGGAAGCGGGGTTATTTTTGAGAATTGCGAGATAGTGTGGGCATGGTATGGGGTGGAATCCGGTGCCCCAGTGGCGAGGAAGGAAAAGACGTTAGGAAGGATGACCTCCTTTTTTTGGCAATGTGTATCTATTTTAGGCGAAATATTTTATTTTCTATGTTCTCCCATCTAATGGCAAAGTTTAGGCGAACTCGGAGCGGATGTTATTCTTCCGGGACGTGGGTTTTCAGTTTTCGTTCTTCTTAATGGAGATAAGACGTCATTCGGAGTCAGTAATTCGTAAGATCAGAGAGTAAAGAGGAGCGGGGCAAAAATTTAAAGTTTTGAGTGTTTTCTTATGTTATTTCCCGTGGTATGGAAATCTTATATTTGAATGTGCAGATTGACATTTTTCATTGCTTTTATTATTTTTGATCTATGGTGATAAGTTCCTGTTACTGTGTATAAATGCCCTCCTCGTAGGAATAAAGAAACCTATATTCACTCCTGTCTCTATCGTATTTACCTCAATGGGTAGAGTAATGTCATAATGAGACAAAGGTGCTCTACTGGGGTAGGTAGATGAGGTTTGCATGAAATATTTTTCTGATCGCCGTGGCCTTCTCAATTTTCACATTTACTACCCTTCTTACTTTCGGCCTAAGTTCTTTTATTGATTACGTCTCTGAACCCTTTTATCTTCTTCATCTTTTGTGCAGGCCGCGTCAATCATTCCTTTCTGTTCGTATCTCTCTCCTTTCGACGCGTAGAAACCCTTTATCTTCTCTTCACACAGTAACTTCTATTCTTATAATAACTCTAGTAAATTGACAACTAATGTTTTGACATGATCCTTGCGTTTTACTGCACGCCGGAAATTCAACGTACTGAACATCTCTAGGGTGATTGTAGAGACGTTAATGGATTGAGATGATGGTTCAAGCTTTGAGATGAACTTCATTGGCGAACTTTTATTTGTTTACAAGTTAATTACCGAAACGAACTCAGTATTGGGAAAGTGCATGTTCGCAACTTTTTTTCAGTTGTGATTAATCTAAGCCCTCGTAATTTATCTGTGAACGTAAATTGTTTACATGTGTTGATTGAAATGTATGTTTGTTTTGATTTGTGCAGGTTCCTCCCGAGTGACGGAGACAAGGAAGAGGGGGAGGAGGACGGGTGGGACGAGGAGGGTAGCGGAGGCGAAGGGAGCGGGGGAGGTGAAGGAGGAGGCGTCGGGGAGTGTATCGCGTGGCGCGGAGACGCCGGGGGGAGGAGGCGCAAGGGCCCGAGTAACAGCCGCCCTCCGGAGGAGGAGGACCCAGGGCGGAGCGAGGAGGCGTCGTCGCTGCTTCGGAAGGCCTCCGCGGTCCCCGCTCGCCGCTGCAAGCGGAGGTCGTCTTCGTCGTCGTCTTCGGGCCCGCAGCAGGTCGCCGCCGGGGAGGCGGGCCCCCACCGGGCCACGGCCCACCACCATCACCATCACCACCACCACCGAGGCTACCAGTCACCCGAGCACCACCACCACCACCGCCCGATGGAGCAGGAGAAGAGGATTAGGCGAGAGATCGCCAACTCGAACGAGAGGCGGCGAATGCAGAGCATCAATGCTGGGTTCCAGTCGCTGAGGACGCTGCTGCCGCACCACGAGGGAGAGAAACTGAGCAAGGTCTGTTATTAATTCATTTATGCCTCCTAATATTGCGCAATTTTTATTTTACCCCGATCGTTTTTAAATCCTAGAGTATCGCGTTTAAATCGAACTCGTCTCTTGGTGACCCTTGCGGATTGACGACAAGCAATGGAACCGCACGAGTATCGACGAATACACAGAATGCCAAATATGCTCATTTAGTTGCTTTTTGTGCCCGTTACGGCTATAACTCATTTGGATTAACAAATTTTATAGGATTTCACTAATGACTTTTTCAGTCGAGGAACTCGTATTTTTTCTCACGTTTCAAAACATCATACCCTTTATTGTTTTTATTCTCGAACATAAAACATGAAGCAAATTTAATGATTTCCATTGAAATCCAGGTTAGTTCCTGTCCTTTTATTATCGTTGTATAGCATAGCAACCTATCGACATTTTGCTGCATCTTTTTGTCTATGGTATGCTACTAATGACTTTTTCAGTCGAGGAACTCGTATTTTTTCTCACGTTTCAAAACATCATACCCTGATCTCAATCAATCAATCAATTTTTGCGGCCTCATCCTCCGACCAGCCTCCCATAGCTATAATTTGGCGATTCATCGAATCGATAATTTTTTCCACTCCGTTGGAAGTGTGACTCACAGTCCATCGCATCAGCTGCGTTTGATCATTATCGTCCGTAGGAATCAAATTATTCGCTGGACACAGCGAAAAAATCGCGGGCGAATTGGTGTGCACATTTCTCGTTGTGTCCCCCGTTCAATGTACTGGAAGGATTTTTTTAACCCGCTCGCACTCCCATATCGTCTCACACTGTTTTGAGGGCGTGCCAGGGCGGGCGGTCCGGGTCACATGGTCGGGGTTCGGGTGGGATGGGAATGGAGTTGGATCATGTCGGCGCTGTCGTAGATGTAGTGTGGAAATGTCCCCGAGCTTCCTCGACGACCCCATTCGCGGCTCTGCCTTTATCGCTCAATTTTTGCGGCCTCATCCTCCGACCAGCCTCCCATATGTCCCCGCCGTGCGCTCCCCCCGTTCCCCCACTCCCCCATCGTAGGGGTCCCCCTCCTCTCTTCGTTCGGTCATTAATGGGCGGGAGCAAATGGGCCGAATAGGTACCAGTCGTTTTGGGTGGACTCTTTGGTGGGATGGAGAGGGAAGGTTTGGGTATGGTTTGGTCTTTCGCACGTCCCCGCCCCCCTTCCGAGGCCCCTTGACGTTCGTGTGTGTGTGACCGAAAAGGGTTGGTGTCACGTGGCGTCTGGTGCCTATGTCTCCTGGCGGGCGGCAGGGGTCGCTCTGGGGTGGTGGTATAATTTTTTTCCTCCCCCATATACGGTGGCGGTCTGCCCTTCTGTGCTCTGACACCCTTAATAATTTCGTTGCCGTCCCCAGTCCCTCTCTCTCTTTTGCTGCCAATTATCTGGTTCGCGGGCGCGTGGTCGTTTTTCCCCCTGCCTCCCGCCTCCCTCCTCCTCCCGTAGCGCTCTCTTCCGATCCCCTGTATCGCTTTCTCACCTTCGGGGTTCTCCCTCGATGCCGCGCCTAATCATGTGCGACTCGAGCGGGGGATCTAGTGGCCCTGCGTCGGAGGTCGTTTGGAGAAATTCGTTAATCTCGCTTCGATCCAGTACGTGGTGGGAAGTCAACTTGTTTGTCGCCACTTATTAATAAGATAAATTTGCTGTTTCACTTCAAGTACAATATTGAAAGTTTGAAAATAAAAGTGCTGAACTTTGGTTAGGTTTAATGGTTTACACCATTGTAGAACCTACTATCCCTTATTTATGTATTCAAAAATTTCGATATAGTAATTGCCTTTAAATGAGATATAAGTGAAAGTAATAAAGAAACAAATACGAAGAGTAAACAAAAGAAACATGTCAGAGCAGAGTGCTAGGATATTAAATATATTGCTTACAATGTTTTAAACATGTAGGAATGTAACTGGAAAAAAATCCATGAGATAGTCTGTCTTTCTATGTTCCCTATTTTCATTGGTCGTCTCCGTTTCCGCATATTTTATGTCGGAAAGGGTCGAGAAAAATTTAGTTACTATCATGATTTGGTTAATATCTCAAGTAATCCTCTCTTTCCCTCTCAAGTAATCAGTGATTTTTTTGTTCACGTAGATGCCACGCCTCCTTTAGTCCCTAACGTTGGTGGAATTTCATACCTTTCTTTTCTTGTCCTTGAACACTACTCATTTTGTAGATCTGTCAACGTCAATTATTTTTTCATGCCTGTCCGATGCTCAAAAGTGTCTTCTCAGTTAGCGAAAGCTTTTTTCCCTCTAACGAGGGCTGATTTTTATCTATGCAAGAGCATTTAATGGAGCGTTGACAAGGACTTTATGGCTGTAAGTTTTGATGATTAGCGTGCTACGTCGGCATATTTGATTACCGGGTGATTATTGCTGACTCAGCTCATTATTTAATATTTTCCTGTTTCATTTTCATGGCCTTACATTTATTACATGCGATAGCATAACTCGGTGAATTGTTCACGTCAGGTCTCTTTACTTGCACTGATGACACAGAATTTTTTTATTATTGTTTGATATGTCTTCTGCAATTGGTCATTTATTTCACGTCTCTCTCCCATATATCCTACTCTCCCTTAGTTCGCATCAATACTTAGCGTTGCAATAACTTGTTTCACAGTCTCGTAGTATTTCTCTCCTTGAGATACAGTCACGAACATGCGCCTAATATTTTTCCGTTTCACTCTTCTCCGTTACGCCATTCAAGGTTTCTGTAAGTGCCTCATGATTAGGTTCTTAAGCATTTTTTTCCTGGTGACTTAGCCAACGAATTGCATTCTTTGCATATTTTTTTCCTGTTCGCATTCCTTCTGATTCTAGTCACAATTTCTTTTCCTCCCTAGTTAACTGTTGCCGCTACCGTCAGCTTTCAAGCGATATTTTCTTTGCTCGGCCATAAGGTGCTCTCTGCGCAGAATTACCCGCGTCTCCTTCGAGCTCGCCAGTGAGTTCATCTGTCGTTCGGGCTTCCGTAATCATGAGTTTTGATGCCACATGCCATGCACCCTTTCCGCCGTTCCTATTGGGTTCCCGTAGCAGTTGCGAAAATTATGTTTGTTTCCTGTTTGTTGTTCAATTTTTTATCGAGGTTGATGGACGCAGCACGTGTTGGGTGTTGTGACACAAAGGGGAAGGGCCAGTCTACCCGTTGCGCCATCCTCGACTCCCAATCGGACTAGGGAATCCTGATCGAGGAAAATATACGTCGATCGAGTTTTCATGAAGCAGTGTCTCTAGGGAAGGTTATTGTGTCCTCAGGTTCATCCTGAAAGATGGAGCACGTGGGGAGGGCATTAAGGAAATTGGTTTTGTTCGGAAAATAAAAAAAGGATGGAATGGAGTCGTGGTTCTTTGTATTTCGTCATTGTCGTGGCTTCCATCTGCGAAGTGTTATCGTCAGATGGACGTATCAGTGGATTTCAAAAATATTCTGATGTTCGAGCGTTTTTTCTGAGTAGAATGAGAGCGCTCGCGGTTATCCGGGTGGGAAGATGTTTACAATTAATTTCATTTCGTCCATTTTTGTCTTTCTGTCTTGGTGCCCTAATCAAACGATTTCTTGTAGGCTATAAGCGGTAACTCTACTCGGTATTGGCTTGTTTCCGTGTAAAGGTAGTGGCTAGTATCCATTTCTTTCTTTTTTATTTATTTTTGGAAATAAAGGTCACCCTGCTCATGAGAATGAGGGGTATGCTTAAGTAGTAATGGCATTTTGGCATGATGATGACGTGAAATCCAGAATCAAGTCTTGGAAAGCCTACATCAGTGCGGCTTAATTATTTTTCAGTAAATATTTATTTATTTTGAAGATATCGATAACTTTGGAGGAAATGATGTTAAGTGTCTCTACAGTTATATTTGCTGTAGCTTGGCATGTCATTGTGATAATTGTCGCGATTGCTTTTTCTGATGTATTTTTATAATGACCATTTATGTTAACGACGTAGCCGTTCAGCCGTTTTCTATTTCTTGCTATTGCTAGCCTAAGGTACTTTAAATTAATTGCTTAAAAAATTGATACTCACTTTATTCCTCGTGAAACTATTCGAGGGTGATATCATACGTTATTTCGGATTACGTCGTCGAAGTCTCACGGTTTTAGCCTACCAAACGTGGTGAGGTCATATATTGTTCATCCGCCGTTCCGAGAATCGCCCATTCCAGTTTTCGTGGAATCCGTGCCTTCCAGCCTTGGGATTATCCAACCTCCCACGTGCGTACGAGCGCTGCATCTAGACGGACGTTATGAGGTCGACCCACCCACGTAATCCACGGGTGGGGTTCTTCGAGATTTCTTTTTACTGTTATAGAGAAGCGCGGCTTTTGAGCGTTGGAATTAATTCGGATTTTTTTATCGAACTGGTTGCAGTGTGGCCTCGTCCGTATTCGCCTTCGCCCACTCCCGGCAACTTGGATCCTTCTTGCCGTTTCCTGATTTATTCTTCCATCATCGCATTTGCGTTGAGGTAATACTGTGCCGTGAAATTCGGAATTCTCTCCGGCACAAAGTGTTGTTAAGGATGAGTCCTGTTAATCGCTAGAGGGGAATACGAGGATGATGGCGATTATTGCATGTGTGGAAGGATGATAATGGAAGTGCAACGTTAATCCTTTCTGTTTTAGTCACCGTGAATCGTTCCTACTACATTTTTTTCTCTCGTCCATTCTGTACGGTAATTGTCGCGGTACCTCCCCAGTGTCGGCTCGTACGCTAATTGGGAATGCTTTCATTGTTCCCGTCTCCCGTACCCTTTCCGGCTATTTTTTTTTTAATCTCAAGCCTCCCCGTTTGGGTTGAAGTGTTTATTGTTGGAGCAATTAGTCGTGGCTTTCGGAATATCTATTTTCTAGCCCTCGGATGAGCCTCTGTCATGGATTTCACTGCACACTCCGCTTTTGTAGTAGCCGCACCGTGAAAGCGTTTAAAAATGAGTGAACTAATGGAATACATTCAATTTTAAAATGAAATTCAAGCTCGTCTCCCGCCGGAAATTTTATTCGTGAGGATTTTTCTATCTGCACATTATTTAGTTAGCTGGTAATTGTATTTGGTACCGCGGCGTGGGATGTGTTGTGCATTGTTAATTGAATCTTAGCACTACCGTGTTGCGTCATGGAACTCTTTAAATAATGGATAAACCTTGGCTTCCGTTATAACCTGATCATATGCTCCAGGAAGCCATGCGGTTGTTGCCGCTGCATTTAGTTGCTTTGAGTTCCTTTATTCGTCTTAAAATCATATTGTCCTACAATGTTTGAGCGAAGGTTGCATTAGTAATTTTTTGTTATTTTTCTGTCATCATAATTTGTTAAAGCACTAATATCAGGGTTCCCACTCAACCGTGAAAACCTTAAAACCGTGAATTAGCCGTGAATTTCCTCTACCGTGAAAAAACCGGGAAATAGCCGTGAATTTCGTCTTAAAACCTTAAAAATCTCTCAATCTTGATAATAATACCATAGAGTAAGTATATTCTTATATACTTACTCTATGATAATACCTTCCCAGAAATTTTCATCTTCGTTCGTAGCTAGCGCACTTCTATTCATTGTGGCGAACATCGTCGCATGCGGTCGCATGGGTCAGAAAAGCGTGGGAACGAATGTTGCCTGAAGAAAAAAACATCTTTCCCCAGCGCAGGCCTTTTCTCTCCCCCTCCTGAAATATGACACCACTTCTCATCAGCTTGTTTACTTTCCTCAAATGGCTTGGTTTCCCCTCCCTCGGTCACTGCTTAGTCCCCCTTCCACCCAATTAGCCTTCCCACTGGCTGCAGCGACCACTTTCGAAACTAAATCTAGATGGCCATTGTGTCGAAAAATTTGAACGTTTATTCAACACCCTCAATTCTATGACTGGAAGACCGCTAGCCTTGACAACCTGCCATGCGCTGTGGACACTACGCTCCCTGCGTTTGAACCGGGTGACAGTGAGCTTTCGGCGTGACGTTACTAATTCTCGCGCATTGCGGCCCTGAAAACGAGAGAAGATTTCCGCTTATGGCACAGCATTACACAATTGTCGCATGCGTCGACCTGGAACTTGCCAGTTTTACGTCGCAACCGGAAAGTTTGTGTGGAGTTATTTACTGTCGGTGGTGATCCAGTTCCTCCGCTTTGTGCTATCTAAGGTAATGCCGTTTGTTTGTGTCGTTAAAGCCTCAATGCCGTCGCGATATAAACTGCTGCATAGTCTCACGAATACAAGGATCAAGAACTTTGCTATTTCCTTGATCCTTGTATTCGTGATATTATGGATTTCCACCAAGTTACGCCCTCTACGATTAATTATGCTACATAGTCGTTCCATTTTTCCCAGAGAAACGGTAAGAAGGGAACATGATTTGCCTCTGATTAGAGAGATCGATTCAGTTTTGGTTTCAGAGTATTACGATAGCAGAGAAAAGAAGTCATTACACTGCCGCTTTCAAAAGAAAGTTATACGGTGGAACCTCGATCTATCGTTCCCGCATTGATCGTTCGCCGTTTCTGGTCCCAAATAAAGTTCCTTATAGACAATTTAATTTTTTCCCGCATCTATCGTTCCCCGAAGTATCGTTTCTCGCATTGATCGTTTGAAGATCGCGGTTCCGACTCAGAATTTTCCCGCATCCATCGTTTGACGAAAATGAGACGAAATAAATACAATGTGTAATTTATGGCTAATAACGACAAGCACGTAGTTGGAATCCTCCCCAAGAGATGGAACTACCATTGGGAGAAGCTCAGTGCCGTGGGAAAGTAACATTAGCGCATTTCCCAAGAACCTTTATCCCCCTCCATTCACCATTCGCCTCCCCCCTTCTGACGCTTTCCTCTTCTTCAAAATAAAAACAGGTCCCAACTCTCGCAGGGATCTTATTACGAAGACCTTAGCTTCGAAAAAAATATCGAGTTACACGAGAACAATAGAAACGTGTTTCGCGCTCCCCCCCTCTTCTCACCAACTGACCTTTTTTCAACCTACTGCTTCGAAGTTCCCAGTTTATGGAGGTCAACTGCTGCATGAATCACCTATTAGCCCAAAAGGTGTCTAACAATGATATTCAGTAATTGCTATTATGCTTTTATTAGATTGAAATGTTAGTAATTTGCACGTTAAAAAAAACGAGACCACACATGACGTATTTTAAGCAAGGAAATAGGTGGAAAAATACGATGGTGATTTTTGGCGAAACGCGATATCCTCGTAGCTGAGCTTACGGCAGTTAATTCGGCATTTTGTTCCGAAAACATGATACCAGGTTGTTATCAGTTATCAATTTACGAGCTATACTACTACTAGTAGTCTCACTTCTCAGAGTTACTGACGAAGGGATATCTTCTCAGGATTTTTGTTTCTCCCTACTAACAATCCGAATTCATCTGATCATCTGGCGCTACGCTAATTAGAAAAGAATGGGCATCTTTAGGGTAAAAAATTTCATGGCGCAGTCATATGGTCACGCTTCGCCCTCTGCTGTGTGCTCTGCGTACCCCCGTACGCGATAGCATCAGTTCCGAACTTCACCTGGTACGAGTGGTTCCCTACTTTCCGGGGTGGCTGGACTTCGAACCACCGAGTGTTTTCCATGTGGGTTTAATAAAGTCATTTTCACTAGTTTAATTTTAGTCGTCTTCCGACCATGGCCCCTCCGAAGAAACTATTGAGAACTTTAAGAGATGGACTGAAAATAATTGAACATGAAGAAAAGAATCCGGGCTAGATGCGCGTGAATATTGCAGAGCGCCTTGGGTTGTCCGCTAGCACATGACGTTAGGGGTGGGGGTAGAGTGAGCTACCTGGAGAAAACAAGTAGAGATATGAAGGCGAAGATCCAGGTGGGCGTGCCACTGACGATTAACGCAACCTTGTTCGCGCTTTACACACTACCTCAATTATATTAAAAATATATTCATTAGACAGGAACAATTCAAGTAATTGACTATTTTTGGCCTTCGTGATCCATCTCACAACCAGTCACTGCACCGGCGAATGCGGTTGTTTTAGGCACAACATGCACATTGCTCTCGTGAATACGTGTACTGGAAATGGTGTTTGATGGATAAGAATTTTTACATCTGACTGAAATCCATAATAGCAGTGTAAATGCCGAGTGGAGAGCAAACATTCAGAATTTTGAAAGAGACATGGGTCGAATCAACAATATGACGTATGTATCTTGATAAAGTACTACTATTCCTGTTATTATCTAAAATATTGTTTTGAAACCTTTAATGAATTTCTTAATCACTCGCCAAAATCCTGCGTTTCCTGGGACATAGGCAATCTAGCAAAAACAAAATTAAGCATTGATCGTTTTTCCGCATTCATTTTATAATCGTATCGTTATTAATAAAGAAAAATTGTCCCCTAGTGGAGTTCCAAAAAAGTAGGGTAGTCTTAGAATCGTTTTCGTCTTAGATTCGTGCTAATACGGTGTATGAAATTGTTTCTCGATGTATTATGTTCTATTAACAATTTTCATAAAATATTTTCCGCTGAATAAGAAAGAATCAATTTATTATATTCTATAAACAATTTAAATAAAATATTTTCCGTTAAATAAGAAATATTGGGGTGGGGGAAATTCGGTTACTGTGCAGTAACAACAACGTGCGCAAAAAACAATCTCTCAGCAAGGAATTAAAAAAGGACCTCGAGTGTCCGGACGGAAGAAGGTCCGAAGGGTATTCGGCGTCCGGGCAAGAGCGCGGTTGGGCTGGTCCTTTAGTCGGCCCTGAATTTTGCAAACGATAGATCACGTCATAACAGATATGACTTTTCATTGTGGCGTTAACATTCACGGCGTTTTTCGCGTACGTTAATTTTCTGTTGATATACGGCCAGTGATTTTCTTATTGTTGGCTTATTAACGGACCGTGAATTTAGCAAAGTTGAGACCGTGAAAACCTTAAAAAAAACCGTGAAAACGTGAAAAATAACCGTGAAAACCTGGAAAAAGCCGTGAATTTCATTGTTCAGGTAGAGTGGGAACCCTGTAATATATTACCCTCTGTCGGTTCCATGTGGCCTCACATAATTCCGTTCATCTATCTTAAAATCACTGTGTTGTCTGCATAGATATCTAAATAGCGGCGTGTTTAATATGAACGTAGAATAACTTGTTGTTCATTGCTCTGTTGCGAAGTCAAATTTCGAGTTCCGGCATATTTATTTCTTATTAATGTTATTATTTATTGTAAGCTCTTTCCAGCTTACATATAAGACTTTTCTGTGACGTTAAGTTTTAAAAGCTAAATTGATTCATTATCACTGTTACCTGTCGTCCAGGATTCACTGTAGCATAGCGTTTCTCTGTAAGGATATGGTTCCTGTTAGATATTTGTTGTTCCCAATCCACTTTTTTTAAAGTTCCATTTTTATAGAATAATTTTATGGCTTTGATCCTGATATAACCCCTCTCCACTTATATGAACGTGATGGAAACCGTATAGACTTCGTAGGATTGGGCGTACCTTATGACAAAACTAGGCAATTTGCCGCAGAAATTATTGCGCCAACCGTTTTTCGATGCTTTACACATATCATCATCAGAGATTAACCCCATCCCACAACACCCGAGTTAATCGAAGTCTCAAGTCGTTTGTCGCGTTCATATCGGGACTCAAATGTCGAGGAAAACATTCCCGCATGGCGCGGAGTAATTTTGTCGCCCCAGATGGTTTGATATTTTCCCGTCTCGCCCACTATCCCAGTGGGCATTTCCTCGTTCTCCCCCTCCGCATTCCACCTGCTGTATCTCTCCGTGCCCCTTCCCCCTCCGCCCGTCTGTTTTGAGAGAGAGAGGGAGAGGTCAGGCAGATGTTGGATTACTCGCCCTGATTACGCTAGTCGCCTCGGCTTACGGCCGAGGTCGCGGGACTTAAATCCCCGCCATCCATCCCTCTGCCATGCATGCATATGCGATATGCGACCCGCTTGATGGATTGGAGAGGGAAAGCACGGCCCAAAACTGTCTCGGATTCCCTTTCATCCTTCATGCGTACTTTCACTTCGCACCCTGGCCGGGATCCTCTTGTGATCCTGTCTGTATCATGCGACGTACCAAATGTTCGTGTGCTATTTTTATTTGTTTTTTACCCGGTGTGTTATCTTGTACTATTGTGTACGATTTGATAGCTGGATATCTTTAGTTTTGAATATATGTTACTTTTTTCCTTTTTATTTATTTATTAAAACGTAAAATTAAGTTTAATGTATTGGTATTCTGTGGTAAATATATAATAGTAATAATAATAATAATAATAAAATGCCTTTATTCGGGCGAGGTTGAGACTAAGAAGTCCCCTCTTCCACCTAACCCCTATATATAGGGATTGTATTTAATAAAGATCTGAGATCAATTTCGGTTGATCCTCTAAATTTGTAGCTTCAGTTTTAGAGTTCAGCTCTAGGCCAAAAGCATTAAGTTCAGTTACGAGTATGTGGGAAAAAATATATTGCATAACGTACCAAATTTTTATTATATCCAACGTAAGTTTTCATAGATAAACGGATATAATAACTGATGGAACGCTGAATCTAATGTCGCTCTAGGGTTGTATGCAATACGTAACTTTCATTGAAAACGTTGCTTTTATAATTACAATTCAACCAACAAAGTTATGCCGAACCTCAGATGAAATGTAATTTGAAAGTACAAAGTGATGGTGAATTAGTATTTAGTTTATTACGTCGTCAATTTAAAAAAAATATTTAAAGTGAGTTAGGTCAAAAAAATCTTCATTGCGAAAAATATTTTTTAAATATTGAATTAAGAGTCTTGCAATTGTCACCCGACGCGTGTTAATATCTGTGTCGGAATTTTAAACGGAAGCGCAGTTACTTTCACTCACAGCAGTCATTCCTGTATGCCCGTGTGAGTGTGTGACTGCCGGATTCCCCTCATCCTTCACGTCTGCCAAGTCGGTCGCTGGCGGATATGTGTTTCCGCGGCTTCTCTCCACTCGGGGCGGGGGTTGATGGATTGGGCCGGGGTTGGAAGGGCGCGCGAGCCAGCCGACTTTTCATCTTCGGATTGCCTCCCGCCAGGGTCTAGGCTCTCGCTGCCGGTGTGTTGTGTTTTTGCCGCCGATCCCACCCGCCGCGACGTTTTCCTACGTGTATATATACTCCCGTCGAGCCGTGTATCATAATGCCTTAATCCGCGCTAGGTGTAGTTTCTCCTTTGGGGATATTATTATTCGCGTCTCCCCTCTTTGCTGAAACGTAATTTCATCGGAGGGTGTTTATCCAAGCGTAGGTAGCTTTCATGATTCTATTGAATTAATGGCATCCGGCATGGATTGCGCGAAATGAGCATTTTTTTATATCTTTTACTTTTACCATTTTATTACTCACTTGTAAAGCTTAGCCCGTATGTCATTTTACCTTCGAGGTGTAGTATATTACTAGCTTTTAAATAATCGCCTCCTATTCTACCTTTAGTAGACGTAAATCTATCTTTTTTCTTTCTTTCTGCGAATAATAGTTGAGGTATGGAATGAGTTATCTGCATAAGGCGAGACCGGTTGTGTTGACGTGTTTTAGTGCCAATTATATTTACGGGAAAACCTAATCCATTTATTTCCTGAATGGGGCAGCGTTACTGATTGAGAGCCAAGTTGGGATTAGACGTCGAGATGGAAATTAATGAACTATTTCCCGCTGTAAATTATTTCCCAGTTAAAGACCGTTTGGAATGGAATTTCATATATCCATTTTCCGTTCATGATGGAATGTTTAATTGTACTATTTGCTTTAGCTAATTTATTGAAAACTTGTTTTCTATTGATTGCGAATCTAATTATCATGTATTTATTATTCGTAGTTCCCCGATGATGTCGTCTTTTGAAGGAACCGATCCCTTTATTTTATATACCTTGTTCGGTTATGATGTCAAGGATTACTTATAACCGTATTGAATTCATGAGTGCATTTAATCGATGAACACGCTCGTTGGTCGCTCTTAGTTCTTGTTTTCGTGAAAAACTTCTGCGGTGGATTTTTCTTAATTACTGTTAACCGTGTATTCTTTTCGCCTTGGAATTGTCTTGCGAAATGTTACTGTTTTCATCGGGTCCTTTGGCACTTACGCTATTTATTTCTCTCTAATTTCTAAAATTACTTCCATTTTTCTCTTTGCATGTGGTTGCAGGAATAATTAGGTAATAAGAAGTTCTTCTCTCTCTTTACTTCATCCTTTCCCTATCCTTTATCACCATACTTAGAGCAAGCATAAGCAACCCTCTGCGTCTTTACGGCTCTTAGTTCAGCTTGTCTACTTTACCGCATTATCGTCTCAGTAATTCATTTCTCACCTTCCAGAACCTTTTGTATGAGCATTTCGTAAGCGTATATGATTAATGTAAGACTCTTTGTTATTTTGTTCAAATTATTGTAAAATACTACAAAATCCATGGATCAGCGTGGAAATGTAACGTCTTCATTTCATCTCTGTTATTATTTAGAATCAGTATCTAATAATTGGTTTTTTCATATACCCGTGTGGAATGCGTGATTCTACGTCGTTTTATTTAGATTGCCTTTTTAGTCTTGAATGCATCTCAGCAGTGATAAGTGTTAGACAAGCAGCTCTGTTACATTAGGAAAGCTTTCCCTATTTTTTTATATGGCACCCGGCGTAAAAAAGCCATCAGGGTTCAATCCATTTCGATTCTCAAGATTTTTCTGACTATCTTTGATCCGGAAGAGTAATTTTCGTGATGGTTTCATCACGAAAATTTGTCTTCCGGATCTTTTTTTTTTTTTCAATTTTGGAATGAAAATTTAGACGGTACTGTAGTTTACAACATCGGATGATATGGCTGGTGGTCTTATTACCGCATCAGCGGCCGAAGTCTCGATATTTTTACTGCTGTATAAATTATCATGAGTTTCTTGGAGTTAAGGTCAAAAGATTGCAATTTTTTAATGCCGACGTTTCTGATTATTCGTTAACCATATTCAGGGCTTTAAATGAAAAACGAGTGTATAATATTAATAAATAAACAAAATTAAAGGTTGCTAGCAATATTTTTTTACAATAATATAATAAAAAAGGTAGACACAAGAAAAATTTGACCTCAACTCTAAGAAACTCATGATAATTAAAAAATAGAGGTCAAGACAAGGAAAAGGCAAATCTACGAGATAAAGTCAAAGCCACCCGCACCCGGAATACCGAACTTGTCTGGAATACTGCTGGGAAATCCTCGGATAATCATACTCGCCGCCACCCTTCCACTCTCGGGAAGTGTATCACCGCCAGCCGACCCTGTTACGGTGGTAAAAGTCCTGTCCCTAACCCTTTCAGATCTAATCATTCTCGGAATTTATTCCGTGGAGTGTGTGGATGCATGCAACTCGAAGGCTGGTCTACCGGGCGGCCTAAAAACTCACCAATTTTCCTCAGAAAGGTGGTCGGAAACGGGAATGGCAGCTTCGGCGAATGCTCGAGTGTGGAAAAAAAAGTTTCCTCCTCCATCCTTAACTTCGGCGACCGCACATTGACTGCATGTGAGGCCATTATAATGCCGTCTGGTGACCTATAAAAGCGGACGGAATATTTAGCGGGTATCGGTGGGCGCGATCAACTAGGCAGAGTTTCGGATATGGCTCGTAATCCCGCCCTTCTAAATTACCTGGGATTGCTATCGCTGTACAAGGGGTAATCGTATGCCCCACCCTCTTTTTGTATTCCGTTTGTACTTCATGCCATGCCGTTTACTCTTGTTGATGTGAGTTATTTCAGTTTATCAGTTCCTTTTCAAATAGTTTAAAGTTTTTTTTTAATGAATAGTTATTTTTGGAGGCGTACAGGTGCATTCATTGGATACATGTATGCATTTCCATGTTTTAAAGTATATCTTAATTCTAATTCATTTTTATGTCTGTCATGAGGATAGCAATCAATTTTTTTCGGTCGATTCTGTTGAAAAAATTATAATTCACCACCTGCGTTTATTTCCTCTTCGCCGCTAAAATTTTCATCGTTCCTGAATTTGCATGCAAGTACTCTTTCAAAACTTATTGTGTGACAAAAACCCGAAATAACCACAAAGCTTTATATTGCTCTAATATTTGCTGTTTCAGAACGCAGACCTCTTTTGTGTGGCCAGTTCCTTTGGTTCTATTATTATTTTTCCACCTCTCTTAGGTTGCTAAAACTTGTGTGTCCGAGTGAAGTGTGGCGCATTCAGCTTTTGGCCACTCCAGCGACACTTTTGTAAGTGATAATCTGCTCTTGATCTGCGGATGATTGGAGTCGCGGTCGTATTTTTCCTTGATCCCGAGTTGCGGTTGTGATCACTCATACGGCTCGTGTGCGTGTGTGGGCTATGACGGACGACCCTCCTCAAGTTGAGAAATCTCGTTATTTCACTTATGGAATCGATAAACCTCAGCGCGACCCCTTCAAAAGAATATGACGTCCATGTGCCGTGCCGCGTGGCGTGTTCTTCGGTTCCTGTGGTACGGTTAAGGAGAAAAACATTCGATGCTCTTGCTTTAGAAACTATTGTTTTGTAACTGTGACGGGTGGGTGCTGGTATGTCTTCCCTTTTATTCTTCTTCTCCGATTACACTCCTAGGATTTGTCTGCAACAGTCTTCCTCCTTTTCTAATCTTTTTACTTCTCTATACGATTGTCTTCCAACGTCTTTCACCTACTGTCCCACGTAGTCCACTCAAGGGTTTTTCCCTCTTATGTACCTTCTAGAATGATTATAACCAAGCGTTTGTGTGTCGGATAGTATGGCCAATGTAGGTGCTCCATCTCTTAGTCAGCATTCCTATTCGGTAATGATTTTCCGCTATTCTTTTTAAATACCTCCTCGGTCGTGTCTCTTTCAACCGAGGGCATTTTCAGTATTTTCTTTTAGCATCATTCTTTAAATTCCGGCGAAACTCTGTGACTGGAGCAGCCAAAGATATCATAGTTTTCGGCGTTGAAAGTTCTTGTAAATGGTCCATCAATACTATGGATAATAGTGAATGTTGCCGGAGACGAATATCCGGTCAACGACGAAAGTAAACATTAAAATTCGTAAATTGTTTTTTTTTTTTGTTTCCGCGAAGCTTGAATTGAAGAACTTTCTGCTTTTCGGTGCATCATCTACTTCGCGGATGGAATGAGAATGTAAATTAGAGAACGAAGTGGCGGAAAGGTTCTTCGATCTAAGAAATCTGCTTTTGTGGACTTAAGCGATCACCTACAGGGAGGCAATATTTATTCGCTTTCGGTTCTATTTAAGCGAAAAAGTCAGTCCTGGACCACGGGAGATACAGTGGACCTCCCCACCGTCCGAAGAGGCCCTCCCATCCTCCCGAGATGACTCTCCGCTCCAATACCCGTGCAGTACCGCCAACTCACCCTTCCGTCTCCTCACTCCCTTCTCCTGGTCTCTGCCGCTACGCATTTGCCGAAAAGCTTTGGCCCACTTTCACTTTCGGCGGCGGACGGAGCGTGGGATGGAGTCCGCCAAAGCTCTACCCCCACTCCCGCGGAGGCGCGTCTTTGCCATTTCCCCTCAACCTTTTCTTCTCTCCCCTCCCTCCGCTCAAATCTTGGCCTTTCTTCGTGCATTCTCGCAACTACCCTCTCGACTAACCTCTCCCCTTTCCAGTGTCAGGGGTTCTCAGGTGCTCCTCCGCGGTGTTTTTAAAAGGAGTGGTCGGGATGTGTTGGTGGCGGTTTTATTTTTATTTTTTGGCTCCCGAAAATCGATTGTCTGCGAGGAGTTTTTTTCTGCACACCGCCTGCTCCCTTTGTGGCCAAGTCTTTGCGCTCTCTCTCTCTCCCGTGCCCATCGGCGTTTATCTCCCGACGTGGTTTTTCTCGTCTTGCCGCGTACTTTCTCACGCTTCGAGACCGTCTTTTTCTTTCGTCATCATCCTATTCAGTACTGGGGAGTGCCTTGGTGCAGGCGTGGGCGATACCTCAAATTGGGCACCGCGGCATGATAATTTTAAAGCTGAGGTAACGCGTCAAAGTTCAGCAGTCCATTATTGCCATCAACTACGCTCGACTAATGCACATGAAACGCTTGACAGCTAAGGGAGTAGTAATCAACTGAGGGCGTATTCAATATATTAACTAAGTTGAAGTATTTAGGCTTATAACGCAGGCGCAAGACGAACAGGGCAAGATTTTATTGTTGTATCACAGATTTTTTTCTAATGCAAAAATTTACAGAATGTTGCATTATTATATGCCAGTGTTCTTTGTTCTTGGGAGTGTGGTACCTACGCAATCTCAGGAAAACCTCAATATTACGATTAAAAGACTTTGGTATAACGTTAGCAGGAATTGGTCATTTAACAAATTAGTAAACTAAGAGAAGAACGTCCTAAAATTGTGAAGTTTATCGATCCACCCAAATCCTGAAATATGAAAATAGATAAGTTTTGATGTTCATAAACACTTCACTAGACAAACGGGGGGAGGTAAAATATAAAATGAGTGACTCGTAGGATTTGCAACCACGGCAGGGTTGTCGCTCAAATTATAGTAAAACGTGTATAACGAAGGTGATTTCTAAAGTAGTTAAACGGTGTTCTATGCCAGAGAATTGGTTATTCAAATCGCAACAGAAACAGAATGTAATAAGGAGAAGATTACCTTTCCGTGATTTCATGAATTTATTTGGGGGCGGGTGAGATGCAATGCTGGAAAGCCCTTCTCAGCAAGGCTGAATGCCCTGTTTCTAGGCTTCACTCAGTATTGCAATATTCTTATATTGAGTTGAGAGGATAAAAACGCGATTTCCTAGTAATTCAGATTGTCGGACGACGATATAATTTTACTATCACTATCATCAACGATTATTGCGCTAACCGGACGACCTCATATCGTCAATTTTGTAAACTCAATATCCCGTTCGCGATAATCGTCTTTATATCGGTGTATTACATGGGCTCCTTCGGTGTCACTCCCTCATTTCTTCGGCGCGGAACCGCACAATAGCTCGGGCCTCGCTATCTTTTCCGTGCTCGGATGCGTAACCTTGTTTGCCCGAGAAGCCAATTATGGTGCGGTTGCACAGGGGCCATAAACATGTGCGTTTTTTTTAAGCCTTCGTCCCCGTTGTACAACGGCGATCGGACTCGGTGAGGGCAAATATCGCGTCGTTTATGATCGCGCGTTATCGTATGGTGATTGTGTCATGTGCGAAATGGGGTAGTTGGGTAGAACAGTCGTAGCCGCGAGCACTCATGGAGGGGAAACCCGGTCGCCTAGCAGTAATTGATCGGTGGATCGCCTCATGAGTTCTAACTTACCTTTCATTCATGCGTATAAATGTACGCCCGCGTAATACATCAGGCTATTGTCGCATTAAGTGCGAAGGGTACCCATGAGCTTTTGCATTGTTCAAGGGTGGTCCCACCTCTCGGGGTTCCGTGTATGTACCTGGTAGTCGAAGATTATCCGTAGATGGCAGTGCGTTGAAGCTGCGGATCCCATAATACTTATCATCTTGGGATTGCATTGATTATGATTTGTATCTACGTACTCATTCTGTATTCCTGTTCAAAATGAGTAAACCGATTAATGAAAACTCATGAAAATCATCTATTAAGTATCTATTTTCACCTTGAAAAACGTAATATTATTAAACTATATGTCTGATATCAAATATGAATTTAACGTGAAATTAGAACTCACAGTCCCATAGCTTTTAACGTCCGAAGAATTCAAACTCTACATTACACAATATTGACTAATCCGAATATGCTTAATATGAATAAAATCTGTCTAATCTATTTTCTGTACTTCCGTATTGAGCCTTTGATCTCCAAAAAGTAGGCTGTGGACCCAAAGGGGAAAAACCGATTAGTTACCGCTTTGATTCAGCATTAGTATAGACGAAAGAAGATACGGTGTTAATATTTCCTGTGAAAGTTAAGTATATTATGTTGAAGTCACTTGTGATAGCGTGGGTCATATTTGGTAGACTGCAAGGTTGATTGCCTAACCTGTGAATCCTCTTTCCGTTAACCTTGCTGACGAAAATATATTAGGCTTCTGTTTTTAGAGGTGCTCGAAGGACTTCGCCAGGATGGTATAGTTGGCGGTCCGACGCTCATCGATTGTTTTCAAGCCCGTGCTCTTCTATTTTAATGTGAAGGTCGTCGGGAAAAATCGATTTTATTAAGTGTGCATACTGAAGGGGATCATGCAATCCTCAAATCTATGCCCTTGACGCGTTTGGTGGACAAAGTGCCCTCAGAACCATTTCAAGGGGGAAAACGACAAGGGTATTGCAAGTTTTTTGTTATGTGACGTTATTTTCCTCTTTTTAGATCTCATCGCGGCCTCCGCCTGATTTCCTGGATCAATTTCTTCAGTTAGTGTGTTATGTTATCCAGTCGAATTAACTTACGATTTGCTTTTTCAGTTTCAGCTAATATCTGAAATATTGCTTTTTTTGAGTATTAATCGTAATTTATTCAAAACTGTACTTCCCTCCGACGAATCTAATTCTCTGGGCCTAACCAATTTAGAAACCTATCCCATTTTATTATTTCTAACAATTGTCAATTATTTTATTTCGATCCTGACACGTGCTCTGTTATCTATACTTAACGTCATCTTTGATAGCATGGAAACCATATTTATTCGATAATGCTGGTCAGAACTGAAAAGAATTTGTGGAAGTAATAAATAATGTAAAAATTTGTTGAAGGGTCTCCATCGGAATATGCAATAATGTAGATAACGTTCAATTCGAAAAAATGTCTCGAAGCTTCATTCGGAAAATGATTTCCCGATCTTTGGCGGTGGCATAGTTTTAGAACCACTTGTTTTTTCAGTCGGCTGTTGACGTGAGTGACTCATTGGTCGGAGAAAGTGCCTGTATTCCCAGCTTCCGTTTGTTATTCCTGGTATATCATTGGAGTCGTAACTCACGCCTCTCATATTACGTTGAAACCGTAATCATTTTGCAGCCTATCTATGGGCACCTAGTTTTGGCCCATTATGTTCCAGCATTGCTCTCTTTTATCAATTTTAAAGTTCCACCCCGCCCTACCCGTTCTCATCCCCTAATCCACATGCCCATTCCTAGACTTTCACTCACTAAACGTTCGTTTTTCTACCGCATTACTTCTGTGTTGAACTCACTCCCTCCACACATCGACCCCTTTGCACTTCCATTGAAATCCTTCATAAGCCTTTCCCTATCCTATCTGTCACCGAAGTAGTCTGTCACTGCAGTTTCTTGTTTTTGTTTTTGTAAATGTAATTATTGTTTTCTACATGTTATATTGCGTCTTCGTCCTCTAATTTATGTATTGTTACCTGGCCACTATAAAATGGCATATGCTGTATGTGGTTATATTTCTTTAAATAAAATAAAAAATAACTCTCTCTCTGAATCATGGGTAAATTCGTGCTTTTGTTTAAGGTTTCGAACGCGTAATAATTCACCTTAATATCAGCTTATAATTTACGTGGTTCCGGGTGGATTTGATCGGTACGCGATTTCGAAGAAGTAGAGGCGTTTTGCGTGTCGCTAGGTGCTTGTATGAGATTTACCTCTCGTGGAACGGACGATAACTTCCTTTTTCGAGAGGGTCTGACTTGGGACGACGTACCGAACGGGAAAGTTACCGTGGTTGTATTCAGCACTCTAGATCCTGCTTTCATGGCAAGCTCGGAACCACCCACATCCCACCGCACCAATCCATGCATAAACTTTTGTTTTTCTCTTGACATACTACCCGGAGTTGGGACAAACGGAGTTGGGCACGCGCGGTTGCAAACGGTGAAATTTCCGTTCCGGGGACAAAATCATTTTGTTATCTCTTTGATGCAAGTTCATTGTGATTGTTGTGCGGGTTTGTTTCTCATTCTCCATCAACTGTCTTTGTTTATTCCATCGCCCTATAGTTATTTTATTCCATTTTCTACCATTCATTTTCTTTTATGACGATGTAGTTTCCCACTGGCACGATTTGTTTCTGGAAACTGCTTATTTTACCCCCGTAGTCTTCTAAAAAAATTTCCCTTTTCGCGACATGGGTACATTCGCTCTCTCGGAGACACGTTTGGAATTTTTCCGTGTAAAGTTATCCTATATTCGCTCGAACGCTTTGGTTTATTTATTAGGTGCATTGTGTAGTTCAAGGCAGAACATACCTTGCTTGTTTCTACCCTTGTCGAGGAAAGAGCGGGATTTAGTCGTATATATTTTTTTTGGGAGCACGATCACTCTCGTTTGTGCATTAGAAGCGATGTGTATTGTGAGAGTGGACTGTTTTCCTTCATGTTCGAAACAGAGGTCGTTTTTATGTTCCCTCTCAAACTTTGGCCGCTTGATTGATGGCAGAGCAGTATTTCTCGGAGTTATGATTCGTGTTTGTCATATCCGGCCGTCGAATATCGTTCAGATTCCGAGTTCGTGTGCTGCGAATCGATCTTTTGTTTCGCTTCTCTCTCTCTCTCCGTTCCAAGTTTGCGTTCCCGCCCGCTCTGGAGTTTCGCGTGCCCTTCAGGATTTATCCCCAGCGTTTAATCCCCATCGTTTCGTTTCGATGGCCGGTTGAATCAAAAGGGGGGCGTGTCTTTTTCCTTTTTTTCCCTCTCCGATCGATTCAGATTTAGCGTAACGTCGTATTCTAACGGAAAGCGAAGTCTAGACGCATTACGACTGTCGCGCGATCACTTGGCGCCATCCATCCACCAATCGGGGTCCGGGCGAGCAATTATTCGCAAAGGCGGCACTGGCGTGAATTTCAGGTTGGCCACACTTCTAGAAAAACGGTTAAGTCTGGGAGAGTGATGAAATGTCAGGGAAAACGTCTAAATTGTTTTCTCCCTATCCTCCTACGCACAGATTTATCTTCGATATTTCAGCATAGAATTCGAAACACGGCTCTCGGATGGTGCTCCACTTTGTCTATAATTAATTTTACAACATAATTTAACGTAACTTCGGTATGAAATACTTACCTGCTTTGTGCTTCATTTTTATGTTCAGCTATTAAAATTTATTGCAATTCATTTTATGAAACTGTGTGGAAAGTTGTGAATATACATCCAGAATTTCATAGATATTTAGTTTGATATAACTGAGTCCCTTATGCGTTAATACCACTACGATAATTGAACATCCATTTTCCTACACGTCTTTCAGATGGGCCTCCTTGACTTAAAAATTTCATTATATGAAGTAATATTTTCATTTGTTCAAAAATGAGTATTTTATTACCTTTTGTCATATATAAAAAATAAAACTCATGCCGTAAAATGTGTGCTTTTCATAATAGCCCGGAAAATTGTGAAAGAGTCTGGAAAAGTCAGGGAATATTAGTCTGATATTCGGGTAGCCATGCTAGAACGGAAAGCGTAGTCTAGACGAGCTCCGACCGGCGCACAATCGCTTGGCGCCATCAATCCTCAAATCGCCGTTCCGGCGAGCAGTTGTATTGGCGGTGGCATGAATTATTTGCTATTTCGCTGGAGTCTTCGGCACTCCCTCCCATTCCAATTCCCTGCGATCAAATGGCAAGTGTTTCATCTCCGATGGGCAGGTGACGGTAACAAATGACTCCCCCAAAGGCGCTGACTCGTGCACCTCCGTGTATGCTTCCCTATCGCGATCAGCGAGCCGTATTTTTGTGCTTGCTGCCGTGAAATTTCCGTCCTCTCCCTTTTTTTTCGCGGAAGCTGAGGAGCATTTGTTATCTTATCGTCTATAGTGACTGCGCGTTGAGAAAACTGTCCGGGAAATGAGCGATATTCGCCCAGGCGTGGCCGGCGTATTTGCGAATTATTTTTATCGAAGTTTCTTCAAGATGAAGGAGAGAACCTGCTCTTTTGTTTTTTTGCCGCCGAACGGTATTCAGGGCGAGGAAGGAAGTATTTTATTTAGTGACACATTGGGAGTATTGGTCTCCCCGGCGACAGTGAGCCATGAGCGATGAATACATAGCCGGAAGTACTATTTTGGTAGCTTTTA
This sequence comes from Ischnura elegans, assembly GCF_921293095.1. Taxonomy (NCBI): domain Eukaryota; kingdom Metazoa; phylum Arthropoda; class Insecta; order Odonata; family Coenagrionidae; genus Ischnura; species Ischnura elegans. The sequence continues at coordinate 69,357,876 of NC_060249.1, read as the reverse complement.
AAATAAATGTGGTGCTTTCGGAGGATGTTGAATATCAAGTGTGGATGGAGCGTATAACATGCGGATGTGTGCTGGAAAGGGAAAGAGATCACTAAAGTACTTTTAGAATCCTGTAACAATAATCAGCCTAAGCATCGAGCGCTCTGTGGCGCAATAAAGGCAGTAGACGGACATTTCAGTGTGAATTAAACTTCTTTGTTATATTTGTTGCTCCATTGAGGTCAGTACAAAACAATTGATGGAGAATACTCATAAGAAACTTGCATGTGGTGAACCTAAGGATAATTACAGTGTGAAAAAAATGTAAAGCTCGATTTTTCTTGGGATTGTTTACAATTTGGAACTTCCAGAACGCTGATGGACTGCGAGTTGAATTAAAACCTAAGGACCCCTTTATTATGGAATTTTTACGGTATTTTTCTAGTAATAATTTCCTTATTCAACAGTGTTCTATCTTGTCCCTATGAGGCAGATATTTACGTTAGGATTCTTTTGGAGGAGACTATACCACAGGAGGTTTTTCTGACGATTTTAAGGCGATTGATTTACATGTCGCGTGGACTTATGAAACATGCTCTTTGTCAGAAGAGCATGAATTGGGGTGATCGGTTGAGTCGGGTGATGAAAGCTGTGTCCCGTGTCGATCGATATTGATTGCATGTATTTTTTCTTGCTCCTCGCTCTCCTGTCGATCTACTTTTTTTACTATGTCGCCTCTCTGCAGTGGGATCGTTCCCTTGATCCATTGACCCAGCGCCTCATCCTCCTCGCCACCCATAGATAATCCAAATTGATTCCCAAAGCGGCTCAATACGTCCGAATGTCGGGGTGGGCCTTTCCCTTATTCTCCACGGCCAAAACGTGATGACTTCGTTTATCCTTAGCAGCTACAGGGTTGAGATACGCGATGTCATTTCCCTGGATGTAGCTATGATCAAATCGATGGGAAGAATAAGGAATTCCCCTCAAGGGCCACTATATTTCATCTTTTCGAAAGTGATGCCGGAGGTGTAGAAAAGCCTTAAAGGTGGTTATGGAACGTGGTGCCCACTCTTAAGACCGTTTTACATGGGGCACATACTTGCACAATCTGACGTGTGTGCGAAGGCGCAGGCAAAATTGCATCTTGTAAAGCGGTGAATTGCTGGAACTCATGCGGGAATGCGAGGACGTGAGTTGGCGAAGTAGCCCGTTCTAATTTCGTTCATGGATTCGCGCAATTCCACGCCATTTTATAAATTAATGCAGTTCTAACCTGTGCAATTCCGTGCCTCGTGTAAAACGGCCTTTAGTCAGTTTTTTACTCCTATATTTCTCTTATAATGTTCTTGAAGGTCTGTGCGAAGTGAGGGAGTTGTATAAGCAACACTGTTGTGCCCGTACTTTGTGGCGTGCATATTATTTTCTCTTGAAGACGAATTTTTCGCGTCGCATTCTTTTTTCCCGAAAAGCGAGATGAAATCATTTCTCATTGCTTGGGTGGCATCGCCGTGAGCAATGCCCCAGTCCTTAAAGCTTCTTTCCCTTAAATCTCCATCTCTCGAGTCCCAGACGTCCCCGCGCTCAAACGATACCGCCGCCTACTCACACGAAACTGCTAGGGTTCCCTCTCTCTGTCTCCTCCACCTTTTTACTGCTCTTTGGAAGTGGATGGTGAGGTAAGGGAAGCCTTTTGTGTGCTAAGTCTCTGTCTCTCTCTCTCTCCGCGTCCCTTTTTCCACGTACCGAAAAATAAATCAGTCCGAAAAAAAGATGCCACAGAGGAGTTCGAAAGGGATTAGGATGGAAGGGAATGCGGCTTGAGGAAATGTAGGAAGAATTACCCTCGCACGCGGGAGGTTGAGAGAAGACTTCACGGCGATCTCATGGAGTCCTCTCTTGCGTGCGTTCTATTCTTTGGAGATATAGAAGACAGACCCGCGGTCATAATACTTAAAAAGATTTTTCCTTGGCCGTCATAACGCTTGTATTTTCCCATGCTCCTTTCCTGGCCCTCGGTGGTACTTGGAGATGTGATGAGAATCGGATACTAATACGCTTCCGTTCTTGGAATCCAGTAATCTCATTCTATGCTCCTCCTTGTGTCCAATTTCTGCCGATTCTTAGAGAAAATATGATTGTGCCCTCGGTGAAGGGTCAGGCGTGGCCTGAAGTTTATTGAAGTGAAGTTGCCCCTTTACTGTGACGGTGGTATAGTTTCTTGGTGAAGTAGTTTGCGAAAGCAAATTTCTATTATTTCGAGTATCTTGAATTTATCGCTAATATCCCGTGGATTAAAATTTTAATTGAATGGGGAGGCGATAGAAAAATAAATGGAGATTATAAAGATTGATGTGGTGATAAGGATAATTTCCGTGGGAATATGGAGTGTTCAGGGTATGGTTGAGGATTTGATCGATAGATTCATGACTAATGAAAACCCGTCTTCACAAGTAAATTTTAATAATCATGACCTTCATTTGTAATCGACTTCAGTTTTATGATCCAGTTGTTGAGAAATAAATGGATTGTTAAACCCATAACCTCAAGAACATGACATGCACGTTTTTCACTTACAGACCTGGTATGAACTACTTGGAGAGTCTGAATTCACATTCATTCATTCTTCCACTACGCAATCTCATCACCAACTGGATGCTGGTGTATTAATGTGAAGCATCCAGAAGTTCTTGCGCACATTAAGCAGAAGTTGTCTGCTATGTGGACCAATTTTGCCTTTCTATATGTGGATACTCGTCGTGTAATCTTCCCGACTCAAATTTACCCTCAGATTTTACTGCCTCCCTGCGCTATATCAAAGTCCCCCTAATATCCGCCGACTGCTGGTTACGTCAATAAAATTAGCTCCCCGTAAATTGGACGGCTGTTAGCTTGTTGTAGTGTTGAAAGAGGAGTTTGAGGAGAGTAAAAAAAATTGAGGGAAGTATTTTCAGCGAATTTATTGCCCCACAAACTTAAGTAGTATTGCCAGCTTATTTGGCGTGATTCTTCGACGAGAGCTGAGAACAATTTTAGCTTGAATGAGGCTCGATATTTTCCCCTTTTCTTTTTCCTAACCATCGTCGGCTATTTTTTCCCCAACGTTAAAGAAATATGTCGCCCCGGAGGCTATGGTTCACTCCCGCTGGAATTTATTGCCTCGTCTTTCCGGTGCCCTAAGTGGACAATTTGGAATAATTTTCCGAGGTGATGAGAATTGCTTTAAATAGTATTTGGTTCGTATTTCCCAGATTTGTTTTGCATAGTCATTTTTGTATATTTTCAGGCCTTTTAACGAACAATTCCCTTGATATCAAAGTAATAGATGATGGCTCGGCATTGCGAAGCTCATGGTTGTCTCTCCCATTTTGCTTCTTATGGATGTATTTTCTTTCCTTAGTAGAGCTTTACTTTTTCAAAATGGTGCTAATTTTTTTCTTCCTTTCTTTTTGCAGGTATGTACCGCATTGGTCCTCTGGTTTTTGTGATACTTAACTCCATGTGCTGTCAAGGGTAAGCAGTAATTTAGTCCCATAGATATTCTAAATTGAGCTCTCGTCCAAACTCTTCACATTATTTGATAAATACATCAGGTATTGCTCCACTCCCTTGACTCATTTGGAGAGCACCCCTTGGCAATTTTGTTCGCTCTTGGTTTCCTGTTGTCGAAATGCAGGTACCGTTACATATTCATGTCCTAACGACGACGATCTTTCAGTTATTATTTCATTGATAATGACTCCGTGCCCGAGGCAAACTTTACTAATTAACGTATTTTCTGCCCTAGTGCTTCGTGGAATATCGTTTTCTCTCCAGGAAACGTTTTGATTGTTCCCAGCCTCAGGAGTGATTTTACTGTTGTGCTTTGCATCACTTGTAGCACGGCTATGATTTTAATTCGGAGGGGAAGAAAAACCTGAGGAAACTTCACTGCAATTGTTTGAATTCCTGAATCCCTGATGACGATGGGCGAGTTGTCCATCGAAACGTTGGAAGGAAAAATGGAGGACCTGACCCGGTGCGAAACCCGAGAAAACTTCACTGCACGAATACGTTGCTCTTCCTCTTTCAAAATTCGTATCCATTTTCTTTTCCATCCGGTGATTATTGGCCATTTATCATCTGTTGTAATCTTTACCCCGGCTTGTAAACTTTCTGCCCCACCCGTGTACTGGAAAATCGAGGCTCTCGCCGTATCATGGCGGCGGAAGGAGAAAAGGGAGAGTTCTGGGAAACCTAAAAGGGCGCATCGGGAACAGTACAAAGGGGTTTTCCTTCACCCGTTTTTTTTTTTAAATACATTCGGATCGAGTTCGGCCCTCCACTTTGTTTTCTTTTTCGGCGAACTGGGTTTGGCTTCCAACCTGATGGTTTCCCAATGTTTCCCGCTCCTTCTCTCCCTTCCGTCCCCGTGAATGCTTTCTTGTATTCGTGACCAGTTCCAATTAGGCCTGTTCGATGGCCGATTTAGGCTTTCGAGTGTCGATGGTTAAAAAACTAATCGATGAGGTCGTCATGTCGATGGTTGGTATCGAATGATGGCCGTCAGTGAGGGTAGTGTACATAGTAATGTGTTGGAATTAGGATTATCGAGGCAGTCTTCAAAATTCAGGTGAAAAATTTCCTTGGATAAATATCAAATCGTTTTGATTAGGGTCAAATATGGTAAAATTTGATTGTATTCTTCAACATTGGCTTTCGTTTTTCGTTGGTGTATGATAATCTATGGACTAGGTTAGCTTTCTTGTGGTGATGTTGTTAATGGTCGTGAAATTTCCAAAGATAATCGTTAGACCATCGATTTTATTCAATAATCTTTGTTCGATGTATGAATCGAACTATTCTAGCGATAGCTAATGTCTCTTTGCCATCGTTGATGGCATTTACGATACTACATACTAGACCAGTCACACGCAATGATGCAGCTTGAGTCATGGTATCCGGGGAAGATAAACGAAATGAGGTCAACCTTCCGTTATATGGCGTTTTTATTGCGCGTGCAATACCATTTTAAAAGTGTTGTATGTGAAAAAAGTATCACAGTCATTCGCTCAGTGATTCAATCCGATGGTTGGTTAAGATGGGTGAGGGTAGAGTTCACCCCAGACCAGGGACGGATGTGTGATAGCTTATGTTGAGGGTTGGTGGGGTAGGTCCTCATAGGCCATCTCACCCTCCCGACGGTCTCACGGATTAGCCTATAAATTTCCTTATTATCTTAATTTTCGGATTTAATGTGTTTGCATGTTGAGGCCCCTACACCATTGGTCGCAGTAGTCGGACCATGTCCTTTCCCAGCGAGCCCTGCGTTCCTCTCCGTCCTCAATCACGGTTTCTCTGTCGTCCTCAATGATGCCGGCTGTTCCTCAAGTTCTCACCCCACCCGATTTCCCCGTCGGCAGAAGGTGGGAAAAGGGTTTGCACCGCCAGGTCCCGCCGAATTTAGAGGGACAGTGGCGTGGCCGGTTGACCGGTGGCGGGAAGGCTGCGATCCCCCGTAAAACCCGCCCTCATGCCCCACTCCCCAGTCTCGCCTTCTTGATATCTCAGCCGCTTTTGTGTGTGGTATGACTGGCGCACTTTGGAATTAGGACGACTGATAAATTTTGCACAAAATTTCCCTGAAACATTTTGAATAGGTGAGAAATGCTATCACGTTATAATGTTCCCTTATGGATTAAGCAGTTAGTAATTAAAATGTTTCAGTTTAATTTTGTACAGTATATTTCTTAATTTTGAGCCCGAAATTTTTCAATTTTCTTAATATTTATTTAATTTCAAAGCATCGTCGAAATTTATTGTCTCTAAGGATTTTTATGTTATATGCCAAAAGAAGTTGCGATATCCTAAAACTTTTGTTTTATTAATTCCTACAAAAATCTAGGTAATCCATCAATTTCTGCGCTTACTTTGTAAGAGAATCATAATGGTTTTTACTTTAAGTTACTCACAGTATGTAGAGCGTAGTTATGGGATAAAAAATTCTTTATACTAGTTATATCCTCTCACTTACTGTTTGCGCGTCTATTTAAATTATTATGCGGCGAAGGAGGTACTCCCATGTAAATTTGTTGTTAAGAGGAAATTCAAATCTTGTCTACTGTTAATAATGGAATTTTAGCGCAAGGTATTTAAGTTTTGGAAGTACTTAAACCATTGACTAAGAATTAATTTAAAATGTTTTACAGCCACCGAGAGTAACTTTGTCCTACTCCCCCAGTCGTCCACCCCCTTCCAAGCATCTTGACTGCCCATACGCTGCTGCGTTCTCATTTCTTTTCCTCCGGGTCCAACGTGCCTCTCTCTCTCCTGGTCTCCCCTCCTCTGTTGCTAGCACCCTGAGGGGCTGAGGTTGGGCAACGGCAACCGGCTATGCGCATTGCTTTGCCCTCGGGATGGGGGCACCAAATGGTGTGACACCCGCGGAGAGAGCCTGCAACATACATGTAATAGGATGGTCACTCGCCTGGAAAACCTGGAATGTCGGAGTAAATTAGGTGGAAAAAATCATGTTTGCATTAAATGTTTAGGAATGACCTTTCCTCATTCTCTGTCGATAGGTTTATCTGATCATCTTAATCCTAAGATGCCCATCTTATGGTGCTATTTAGATTGTTAAATTCATTTTCTTTATATTGAATGTAATTATGTTTGTTATTCTTGTTATGTAGGTTTTTGTTACTCTGCATTTAATCACATTTTTATGTCCCATTTTTATGTATATAAGTATTTAAAAAAACAACTTTTAACGAAATTGTCTGGAAAAATGCGAAAACAGTAAGGAAAAGTGAATTTCTGGTAAAAATTGATGGGCCCACGTGGACCTGATTCTTTTTTAAGCTAGCTCCGTGTGCAGCATTTTCCCTATCATACGCTTTTTTATGGAGTTAATAACACGGCGAAAATTTTTGTAGTTGATTTAGGGAAGTTCAGGTTATGAAAAAGGAAGAATTGCATTTCTCATCTAGCCCCCTTTTTTAAATTACTGTGTTAGTCATTAAGAATCGCCTTTTACACGATAAATTTATTGAAAATTCCTCGCGACCAAGTTCCCGTCTGTCTTCTGAGCAATCGCCCCATTATAGTTAATTATTTTTACGCGTCTGGTTTGATGTTTAATAGGATGGAAACAAGAGAAGTAATTTTTTGGACTCAATTTTCTTGTTCGTTTGGAAATATTTACTATTATCATTCTATCGAAAACCATGTTCTCTTCCTCCCTATTTCGAATTGTTATCTTCTTCCTTTAACTCATATTTTTCATTCCTTCATTCTGTATCATCTAGCTGAATCAAAGCCTTGTTTTACATGATCATCGAATATTGTTATGCTCCCGGAGGATGTCTTATGTATATACGTGATCCGGAGTGCCTGCCCAAAATCCCTCAGTAAATGCGTCGGCAGTGATGGAGAACGTCCGTCGTGGAAGGAGGGAAAACTGGGGAAAGTTGGGGATGAAACCTTCCTGTCTCGCTGTCAATACCTTTATGCTCGGATTCATTCGCTTACCACTCTGCTCGCTTGTCCGCCGCGCATCCCAACTCGTCCGTCCACACCCTTCAACGTCACCAGTCCCAGTTCTCTCCCGGGTCCACTTATTTCATCCTCTTCTCCTCGTAAGTTTCTCCCATTCGTGAGAGAACACACCAGAGATACCCTTCCCCTTTCCGTCGCCGAGAGCCCGAATGTCCCTCGGGATCTACCACCGTCTCTCCCTCTTATTAGGAATGCGACATCAACTGAAAAACATCGATCGTTCGATTTTTATATGTTTATATGAGTACTCATTACTCATTGGCCATTACAATCGATGATTCTATGCGTATAATGCTTTCTGCCTTCGTATTGTGCTTGTCAAGTCGAAATATTTAGCATGGAGGATTACGTCAAAATGTGGAGACATAGAACTACTACTCTCTCCTCCTCTCCTCTCTCTCTCCTACACGGAAGAAAATGTCAATTATTTATACGGGGGAGACCTTCTTTTTTCTCAATAAAAGCTTGTTATAAGAACTGTTAACTTCAGTCTTTACTATTTGAAAACTTTCCGTTATGTAAATTGAAAAATTATAATTTATAATCTTTCTCTCATGGATTTAAATAGGCTCGACCTGGTTTCATAACGAAACCGTGTAATATTGGCTATGAAACACGGGTCGTGTCCGATAAATTCGATAATTTGCATGGGTCAATTAATATTTTTCAAAAGTAATCCGGTAGAATTATTTATTTTAACCTTAACAGAACATTTATTGTTAAAAATCAATTTATTTTATATTAATTTATTAGCTCTATTCGAAATTTCAGCACGATATCGAGTGTTGTTAAAACCTAGATTTATTGTTCCGTCGATTCTTTTTCCTCATGGTATTTTCTATGCATCGGGAAAAAATCACTTTTAGTTCGATGCGTCGAGGTGAAATCCCCACCGCATGTCCGCCGACGCCTCCCACTCGTACTCGCTCCCCGGTCTCCGGGGTGTGGCCCCAGGGGGCGGGGGGGATGGTGTGGGTGTCGGGCGTGTAACGCACACACCACCCGGCCGACCTCTCTCTTCTTCTTCGCCGCCCACATCCCTCCTTTCGAATCCGCCAAAGTAAATCTAATTTGACCGGCGGTGTGCTCTTGTCCTGGGTGGTTCGGCAACTCCCGCCCGCCCCCCGAATGTCGTCGTAAAGTTTGTTCGCTTGGTCATTTCGGGGCGTCCCTTTTGTGTTGACGGGCGAAGATTTTCGGGAGTTTGGCGTGGTGGAAAAGGGGGTGGGGGGGTTCGCCGGGTATGAGGGCTCCCAAGGTTTGGGGTAATTTGAGAACCTTCTTCTCCCTCTCCTCTCGCGTTCTTTTTTCCTCTTGGAATGGTCCTGAGGCTTGAGTTTACGCAGCCTGCGGTACTGAGGGAAAGATGTTAAGTACGATTAATCGAAGATTGGCGAGGAGTAAAAGTTTCCTATAAAATATGTTAGATCGTGTGAAATTTATTGGTTTGAGTTTTTTTTTTCATTTCTCCACGCATGAGTCAGGAAATCAGCTCTCTTTGCATTTTATCAGTCTCTTTGTAAAGTTTTTCGTGATGCTTGAATGCGTATGAAGATCTTAGAGAGTCATCGAGAATTTCTGCTTAGATTCCATTTTTCGAATTTTAAATCACCGTCATTGTTCCCTTTTTTACTAGCTCAAGTTTTATTTTTGTAGATCCCGAATAAAAACTTAGTTCCTTCCCACATCCGATAATGAATAAAAGTTTTCTCACTTATTGCTGCACACATTCCATTTTCGCATAAATGATATATATTTTTGAATTCTGAGTGTCGTGTAACCGTTGTCTAGCTTTGATAAATATTATTTTTAATATTGGAGAAGTCACATAAATTGAATTTCGATATTCCGAGAATAGTAATTATTACTTAAAGGAGTGATATAATGATTCCTATTTTCAGACGTTTTTATGCTTTACTCCGCCCATAATATGAAAGCGTTCGCTATTTTATTAACTATCCAATTTCCTTCATCCCATTTTCTTGCAAACCTTATGCATACTCTATTACCCTTGCGCAGCGCCAAGTGGTATTCTTTACAGTCTAGCTTCCAGTGGGAGGGGGTACTGGTCCAATTGATTTTTGTCATGTAAGCGGATTCTTTATGGTGGTTATCAGGGGAATTCGATGCCGTGAAAGATCTCTTGTGTGTCCCGCGGGGAACGATCGGATGACTCAACCCCTCCCCTCTCATGCATTAGTCGCTGCTTGTATTCCTGGGAAAGGTCGTTCATGTCCCTCCGAGGGTGATATGTTGCATGTCCCCAGCACCTCGCTGTCGCATTATCGCCAATCTCACAGGCATCAGACTGATGTAAGAGCGTCAGATAAGGGCGCTTAGGGAAGAGGACGCTGTGTTGGCGGCTGCTGTAAGTCTGAATCGCACTTATGTGGTCGGTCATATGTGTTGATAAATGCTCCATCGTTAGGTTTCAGTTTTGCGAGATGAAAGCTGCCATCCATTTCCCGAGGCTGTTTTGCAAATTTCATTTATTAGTAAATGCTCGTGCGTGAATTGTTGCTTTAGAGAATTTGTATCGCACTCACCGTATCACATGATACTGTTACATTTTGTGCCATGTGTCCGTACTGAAATGATCTTATATTATTCAGACAATCAACCAATCTAGAAGCTTTGCTCGCTTTGTATTTATGTTTCAAGGCTGTGGCCCTGCGCTTAAAGTTAATAATAATAATTTTCTCGCCCATATGAGCCGGCATGCTTGTTTATTTTAATGATCACCATCTTATTATCACCAAGACTGCAGTTTTTACTAGTGTATTAGATATATACAGGCCTCCCACTCAACCGTGAAAACCTTAAAACCGTGAATAAGCCGTGAATTTTGTCTACCGTGAATAAAACTTGGAAATAGTCGTGAATTTCGTCATAGAACCTTAAAAATCTCTCAAACTTGATAGTAGAACCACAATTGACGGATCAAAAGAAAAATCGATCTTTCGACTGTGTTTCAAGGCCGAGTCACAGCCAGACTCGGTCCACGCATTAATCTGCTCACGTGTATTCGAAGTGCAATTATTGGTCCATGTGCCATGACGACACATTGACCTTAAGCCTGCGAATGAAAGACGTTAACCCTGGCAAAAAATCATGCGCTTCTTCACTACCCTGCCACCCTGCTCCCTCCATTTTCCCACTCACAACCTTTAGCCAGACCTGAATTTTACTGACGACAGGTGAGGCCATGAGAGATAGCAGTGTCATTGCTGCGTTTGCATTCCTTGCATTGTTTGCGTTTGTTACATTTTTAGTTTACGTGCAGCTGAAGATTGTTACGTGATCAATATTTCTTTCTAAAATGCTTTATGTATAAACCGTGAATTTGACGACATTTTTACCGTAAAAACCTGGAAATAACCGTGAATTTTATAATGTAGTTAGAGTAGGACCCCTGTATATATTATAGTTCAATTTACTAAATGTTTGATTTCAGTTTCTAATATATGTACCTCGTGTAGAAGTGAAGGAAGTTAAAATGCGGGAAAGGGGACAGTCAAAATTTATGAGTAATATCAGTGTCACATCTTATGCTAACCCACCTTAATTGATAATTAATGAAAAAACGCGAGCCGTCCCAATTTCAGTTGCGTAGGTGGCAGAGGTGGTCGCGCCCATAATTGGCCCGTTAACTCCACTCTTCACCTTACTCTTGCGCTCGTTTACCGCCCCGCACTCTTAATAAGGGTTTCCCCACTTCGGCGGCGATTAAAATGGCCGTGCGACCGTGGCCTCCGCGAGCGCGCGAGCAAGGATGCGTCAACCGTCCTATGAATGGATCGTCGTCCCGCCCGCCCGCCTCTCCCCGCGCCTCTTATCGCTTCCGGTCCTCGGTCTCTTCCTCCTTGGAGTGTTGCTCAGTCCACTGAATGACGGCGTATTCCTCTCCTCCCAAGGTGTGCATTGCTGCGTGCATGAAGGATTTGCCGGAGCGGAAAGAGCACTCGTACTCGTTCGCGATGAGGATCCTTCGTTTCGGAGCAGGGCATTTGATGTTGATTTTGGGGAAATCAAGCATTATTCTATCCAAGTTTTTCAATTAACCCTGCCTGCATCTCGACTCACATGCATTCATTATTAGACAGGGCATTGGTTATGAGTTTATGACAATTGGATGCTATGGTGGTTTAATAAAAAATGTTTACTTGGAAACGAAATTAGTTTTGTTTTCCTCGACCGTAAAGCCTAATGCTTTCACCTGTTAGTGCTCGAAAATGTTAGATTTTCTGGTTGAATTCTCGCTAATTATTTCTGAAACATCCGTATATTATTTGAAGCATTGGGATGTTGACTGTACGGTACAAAATACTGAGATGTCCATTAGTGGACATTAATCATTAGTGAGGAATCCATTCTTCTATGTTAGTAAAAATTGTTTTGTTACTCTTTAGAACCGTAGATGTGCTATTAAGCGTTACAGTACTTTCATATGTTGCTGTGAGTGCTAGGGTCCTCAGTTTCATCTGCCGAATGCATTAACGTTGTCTATGAATCGCAAAGTTTCACCATCATGTCAGGCGTTCACTATTGCATCGTTTCAAGGTTCGGCCCTCCTAAATATATCTGGAAATCAATTTTATATGACGCCTGGTTTCCCTGTTTCTGGAAACTTGTTTTCTCTATAGAACTTCAAAAGTAATTGTATTCATTTGTATTACTTACGAGAAAAATCACCTGGAGATTGTTCAGGTTGCACGACATTTAATGCCTATCCCGCACCGTATTTCTTTCGCCGCAAGGGCAACGCTAGTGTTTTCCATTCATGTGCCGATGTAGGTCGAAGCCACAGCGGGTGTATTTATGGAAACACGTGAGCGAATGTAGGTTGCGGGCGAATAATTGGCGAACGCACAATGGTCACAACAACCTTAGACATTAAAGAAAGAGGGGGGTTTGAGTGGGGGGGGGGGGTTGTGATTTGAGTTGAATGACTTCGAGGGGGCAAAAAAAAATGACTCACGCGGCTCGTGCATCGCGTGCTGCGCGCGTGTTTCGAGAGAGCGAAATAAAAACAAAACACGGGAGTCGGTAACGAAAGGAAGTCGGCGGTGGGAAAGGAGTGAGGAAAGGAAGGGGAAAAAGAATGTTTTTCCTCTTGGTCGACGAGCTATTTTTTTATTCTCTTCACTCTTTCGTGTAGTTATCTCAATGGGAGTTGTACTCTGGGCTCCTCCTTCTCTTCCCTTCTTCCGTGCTCGTGTTAATTTTCGCTCGCGGTACCCCTCCCCTCCGGTGATAGTTCCTCATTCCCTCAAGTCGTGGGTTCGTGGCCGTGCAATATTTTGATCATCACTCGTTGCGAAAGCATTCGATGTATTGAATAGCGATTTACAGTCTGCTGTTTGGTCCAACCCTTGCGGTTAATTGGCAATCAATTAAGCTTGAGGTGGAGTTGGGCATACCACAGTCTAGTAGAGATTCCGCAAGAAAATTCAGCGTGGACAAAGGTCTATAGAATTGTTGCAACTTTGAAAAATTATTCATAATATATTCGTTGGCTCTTCGGTAAATTTGCTTATCACATCCCAAGCACAGATCAATCAAGGATATCTGTGAAAAATTTCACCGTCCATAATGTTGTGCAATTTCGTTCCTTCTATGGTGCGTTCTTAGGAGAAATTCTGCATGAAATTGCGCTTATTAAGACTTAAAGCCCGGCGTAGTTTGTATACATTCGGTCATGCGATCATGCGTTTGCGCATGCAGTTCACGGTTTTACATCATGCGTTTTGAAATGTACCTCCCTGTGCGCATCAGGTGGTTCAATTACGTGCCTCGTGTAATGCGGGATTTGGGCGCATCTTCAAACACCGTGTTGTTTTTTGAGCGAATATTCAGTTTATAATTAGGGCAGGAGGTATTTTTCCGCCTCCAGGTGATGAATTAGCGCACGCCTCCAAGCGATTCACGACTTAACGCGATGAATATTGAAATCCACGTTATCTTTTTCAATGGAACACCTAGTGTAAAACGGTCTTCGGAGATGGCTTTACTTGGAGCACGAAATAGCGCATCTTCAAGCGCCAATATTTTTTATAACTGAGCGAACGCGAATATTTATTCCAATTTTAGAGGCAGGGGCTATTTTTTCGCCTCGCGATTAAGAATTTGCGCATGCCTCCATGCAGTTCACGGATTTACGCGATGAATAGTATAACGCGCTTTTACACGCGCATCAGGTTGTGCAATTACGTGCCTCGTGTAAAACGCGAGAGGGCAGCTCACCGGCCTCTTCTCGCTGCGACCGTCAATGGGCTTTCGTAATTCACGGGGCGCCGCCGCGGCCAGGCCCGACGTTTTCCCTCTCTCCTGTCGTATTGTCGTATATCTGTGTGTCCGCCTGTGCATACGCGTGAGGGGCGCTGCGGCGCGGGTTGGAAAGGTGGAAGGGGAGGGAGAGAGGATGCCGTAATCGGACCTCCATTCAGGAGGACGAGGGTTCAACGACCCCCTTTCCCGCTCCTCCTCTCGTCGGTCGCCGCGCCGGCTCCTCCTTTTACCGCACCACTGATATTACCGCTCACGTGCTCTCTCTTTCTTTTCCTTCTCTTCTCTCCCTCTTCTTGCCGTCTCTTCTTTACCTTCCTTTTCGTTTCGTGATTTCACAACCGGCTTTTGCCACCTCGTGTCTAATCCACCTTGCCTTCCCTCTCGTTTTTTATGTGTCAATCTCAATTCTCCTCTCCTTACTCTTTGACTTTTCCTACTGCTTTCCAATTTCTTTACCTAGGAGTTGGATTCCCAGCTCAAAGTTCCGGGTTCGAATTTCGATTTTGGCTAGGAATTTCTGCCATAAATGGAGCGCTTTAGTTATTTCTATCGTTTTAAATTCGGGTAGGTTGTTAAATGGCCGTCCTCTTACACTTACTTCGCGAGCTAGTTTTTACTGTGGCCATGAGATAGTGAATACTATTGTTCATAATTGTTCTGTGTTAGATTTTTCTCGTTTATGTAAATTATCTCCCGTTTATTTTTAAGATGTTAAGGTTACGATTGGTTTTTATTCATTGAGCCCCTACTAAAACAAGTCTGGGAAGAAAACCCTGTTGGAAGATGACTTCCAGGGAGACCGAGAAAAAGATGGAAGGATGAGGTGCTGATTGATATGGGGAAAATGGTAATCCGCGAGGTGGATGCAGAAGTTTGAAAGAGTTGGAGGCAGATAGTTGCCGAGGCGAAATACCATTTAGGGTATAAATGGACATGGGATTGAGAGTGTATTTATTCACTGTTACCGGTAATTATTCGCACCTTAAAAATTGTATCTAATATTTTTATAAGATTTCAGTTACTTTTCTGCCTATGTAGTTAATATTAACTCATCTTTCTTTCGCCTCCCCAAGAAATCCACTAGTTCTGTATTTTATTTCTGTTCTATCTTTTGTATTTCAATGTGTACATTTTTAATAAAATTAGATTTCGAGGAAATCATTTTGGAAATTATATGAAGTATTTACTCAAGTCTGCCACTGGTTTAAACCATTCCTCAGCATCTTCAGGTGACATTTTAAGTTGTTTCCATGCTTCCTGCTGGATGCTGTTTTCCCGTTCTTGCTTTGAAGTCATTTTCTTTAGCATGAGTCTTATGTTACTCTCTTGTTGATGCTAGATGGCATTTTATCATATGTGTGCGTGTCTCTCCGAGTTCCCGCGCGGGGTCACCCGCATTCTCCTCCATTCGAGCCGATTCCGGAGGCAATGTCAACTCAGCGTTGTCGCTATCCCTCTCTCCATATTTAGTCGCGTCAGGTATACGTCTGAGCTCGCTTTTCCTCGTGGTAAATATTTACGTGCGCTCTTTATTCCTGTTTGGGTTTACCTGAGAAGAGAATGTTAGGAAGATGGAAAGTTCTTATTTATGAGGAAAATTTTCAGAAATTCTTCGCAATTTTCTCCTAACTTTTGGTAAATAGCCCATTTTGCTTTGAATCCTCCATCGTTCAACTCCATCTGGTTGATCATTACCGGTACAAGTGCCCATGGTCCTTTAAATTTTTGTGTAGGTGTCTTGCTGGGGAAATTTATCTTTTACTTGTTCTCTTAGGTTGGCTATTCATTGGAGTTGTGGTGAGCATAGGATTCCATTGTGCTGTAATACGGAATATTTTGGTAAAAATATATTGGAATAGTTTATTCCAATTTTAGAAAGGAGTGAGGAAGTAAGAGGCGTTCTGGCCTTCATTTTATTTAATTTGAAAAGGTGAAGAATGTAAGCGATAAAGACGGAGAAAGGGTTTTACTTATTTGCCTCTGTAGCTGCGCTCGCAATGAAATAGTGGTACTAGTGAAGCTAATTCGTGTGGATAAGCAGTCATTCAGAGGTTGATACACCTCTGCTGTTTTTTATTTGCTCTTTCTTATCGTCGTGTGATAACCTAATCCGAAACCCCCCACCCGTCGCATTCTTCCGCGATGAAATCAATTAGTTTTTCGGCATAAGAGTCAATCAAGAAAACATCCATGACTCATTGTCGTATCGACCTATTCTTTGACATTGTATCAAAGATGTCCCTATATGTTTTTGTTCGTCCGATTTCGTGGGCTTTCAAATTTATTTCATAGATATGCCTCTGTTGTAGGTATATATTTATTCAGTTTTCCCTCAATGATTCTTTATCCTTCTTGTATTTCTTGTCCTCCGTTTCCTCTTAAGATGTTGTGAATGTGGGTTTCTTTCATGTAGAGTTGTAAGGAAAATTTGGTTCAACACTATAGTTTGTGTCATTTTTCTCCTCTCGATTTCATAGATTTAGACTTTACCTTAACTTGAAATCTATTTATTTTTAGGAGAAAAAATATAAGCAGAGAGCTAAAGAATATATTTTATTTACCATTCATTTGGTAATAGTTTCCAAATCCGCCCAAGTAATGCCAAATATCATTAGTTTTATTTCCGTAGTTCTGTTTTTTCGGGCTTTGTTCATAGGGTTAGGTGACTCTCGTTGTCCCTTCTTTGGTGCAGATGTTAGTTCTCGACTTAGGGAAAAGTGGTAGTTAATCTGCAATTCCCTCTCTCATTTTTCTTCGTATGGCGTTGAACTTCCTCCGTTTCTTTGCCAATCGGAACTGCAACTCCGCGTTGAATTATCCGCAATTAATCCAGTCTCGTTCTAATTCTCCCGCCTTTTGTGTTCTGTGGAAAGGGTTTTCTCTCGAGCCGGGAGGAATGGTGGGGAGGGAGCAAGTCTGTTCATGGCAGTAAACTTGCCTGCACAGCAGGGCTACGGTAATCTAATGATTGAATCGCACTATCGATCAGTGAAAGAAACATTAGCTTCAGATGATATCGCCCTTACTCGAAGTGCCATCGTAGATAAACTCTCCGCGGGGAACAGATGTTTGCATTCGTAATGGAGTTAATGCTACAATTCAGGTGTCATGTTTAAATTTAAATCTTACGGAGAATCTTGATTAAATACCCTTTACCCTATTTAGTCCTCGTCTCAGGGTGTTTCATACTTTTACTCTTCACGGATTTTTCAGCGAACTTTCGTGTCATTTCCTTCTTTTATCTTCCCTGTTGCCTCGGTGCAGTTGCAATTGGTATCACCTGTCGGTGTATTGGCTTGACCAAGCATGACTGGTACGAGGTTAATGGCGATTACTAGTGTTTCTACGTGGTGCTTTCCCCTTCTCGAATCGTGCATTCGTCTGGAAACCATAGATCCGGGTTCAATTCCTGGTCACGGAGTCTTACTCTTCTCTGGAAATACCTCGGCTAGTGAGGCAAATGCGCTTTCCATGTTTTTTTCATACTTTCAATACAAGGATCAGTGGTGAGTTTAGTTTGGTGTTCGACCTAGTCCAACTGTGTATAAATGCTCGGTAAATATTGTCGAATAATAGATTGAATGGGTGGCGTTTAAAATTCTTTCCGTCACGGAACGCACATACCTATTATGTTGTAGCTACCTATTTTTGCTGACAAAACTCGGATACACCGGAGAATTGTGTTACATAATGTTAACTTAACTTTCAACCTAATAACATAAAATAATTATGCTGGTAAAATGACTTACCGGCGTATCTTTCTACGATTGTATTTTTTTATTGATACAACTTTGGGTATTTTATAGATTGTTAAGCTCCTACTGACCCAGGTTTCATATTTTGTGATGCTTAAGTAATGCTTTTATGAATTGGGCATAGATTCAATAGATACTTTTAAAATATCTTTGGAATATATTAAGTTATATTATTTTCCCTGAAAACTTTTTGAAGTATGCTTGCATGAGCATTGTATATGGGGTACATATAACTCCCAAATGGCTTACCGTTTGTCATATTCGCCCATCGAGGCCTTTGATGAAGTAACTGTAAGTCGTTGCCGTATTTTTGTTCTGTCAGCGTGGGTTATCGATGAGTTTTCCTCCGTGAAACAGTTCCGAACGAGACGCATCATCAGTCTTTTCTAAGAATCTGCGATGCGAAAGGAACGCGACATCGCCCTTCGATCGGCCTTGGCTGGACTTCGTCCGAAGAAGCCCCCCCGGAGTAGTTGCGAAATCCATTCATATAAAAGCACTCTTTTTCAACTTTTATGCCTTTCAATTCCGTTTTTTTAATAATTTTATTTTCATTGACGCGATAACCCCCTGGGGCGAATTATCTTTCCCTTTTACGCAATCTTTCCGTTGAGAAACTGCCGTTAGGCGCGTGATGCTGTGGTCGCGTCAAGGCTCGGCTTAGTTATTTCGCTCCGGGGGCAAGGCGTTATTAATTGCCCGCTGCATTGCGTGCACGACGATGGTGTTTCATTCAGGAGCCTCGGGGACATATTGCACTGTCTCGTGTGTTTCTATTTTTTCTGGATTCGTCTCCGTACGCGAAAACTCTTTCTTTCATAAATCCCCCCCCGTCTCCCTTCGGTATTGGCGTTAATCCTCTCCGTCGTGTCTGTCATGTTCTTCTCCCCTTGTCTTGTCGGATCGATTTAGACGTGTGGGATTTTTTTAAAAGTGCGGGGATGTCATTGGAAGAAGTCTCGAGTGTGTGTTATGGGGAAGAGGGGGAAGAGACGGCGGGCGTAAGAGTCAGTGTCTCTTTTAGAAGGATTGAACGCGGCATTGACGGGTAGTGGAAGGTATGCGGTCGACGTCTCGTGCGATTATACTCCAGCGCTTACTCTTCTGCAGAGAAAAAGCTGGGTACTCAAGCTTGAGATGTCTAGCGTCTATACGAGGGAGTCAAATGCCGTAGAGTAAAATGCGCAAGGGAAAAGCTTATTTCTTCCTCTACGTAATAGCATGCGAGTCACGTCTCGGGTGTTGGATGAGTACATCCCCTCATCATGCACTTAACTTAAGGTACTTTTTGCCACAGTGATATGTAAACAATATTATTTAAGTTGATACTTACACTACATAATAGCTCCCACCTACCATGCACCATTTCTTTCTGCATGCATAGCAAACTCAGGGCATGTGAGGAAAGGTACGTACGTAAGGACCTATTACTATCCGTAATGTTATTTCCTAATAGTGATTAATAAATCAAAGATGTAACTAAGCTGTAGAAAGACCTGGTTTTAAATTGCGGCGATATCAGCTGTGGTATTATCGTTCTAGGGAAGGATTAACTTTTAACCTCGTTCTCCAATCGTTTTTTTGGATTTTGTGCTCTACTTTTTATTATGTACTGTGCAAATATCCTCCTACATTTTAATGATTGTTTTCTTAAAATGTGACCGTTCCTTCCGCGTAAAAATTTTGTTTTACTATTAATATAGCTTCCTATTATCATAATTATGGTTTCAGTAACTTGCGATGCGTAAATGAGAACACCAAATGTTTCCTTCAAGGGCATTCTGAAAACAGCTTTTTTTCCCTGTCGTAGTGAACGTTATGAGTGGTTGAGGTGGAGTGAAGTTGTGCACCCTGCACGTGTCACGGTGTTTTTTTCCGCCTGGGTGCGGTCTCTGGGGATGGGTGGGAACTCTCCTCTATGTGACCCTTTGGTTGGCTGAAAAATGGCTGGGGGCAATATTTGACTTCGGGGGAGGGGTGGATTTTGAAGAAAGGGTGAAGAATTTCGCAATATCATGCGAGAGCTTGCGTGCGTTTTGTCCTCAACCTTCGCGTATCACACGACTTGTTCGTGGGATTTTCATTTTGCGATATCGACTCGCTGTTTGAAATTATTGTTGCGGCCGTGACTTATTAAGACGGGGATGATCATGATGACTGAATGGAGACGGCTTCATATCTTCAGACGCTTCGAAAATCACTCCGTTATCGTCTACAGGGATTTTCGGCCTCATGACTTAGGATTCAGTGCCCTGGGGGCGAGGTGATAAGAAGTGATTGGGAACGTTTGAGGTTGTGTGCCATTAATCTTTAGTAAATCATATTCATATTCCCCCATGTCCGTTTCCTTTTTCCTGGAAACAATCTTTAAATAAACTAATATTATCTGCCATTCTCATGTACAAAAAAATCAGTATTCTGTATTTTCCGTCGGATATGGATTTTTTAATCGTTTTAGAATCGCTTTCTTGGGCTAGAAGTTTCTATGATGACTTAAGGTGAATCGTGTAATCGATTAAACTAGAGCTGTTACAGAAATTTTTGCCAAAAAATGCTATAACTTACGCCATATATTTAGGAAATTTAAAACTATTTTTCCGTATGGAAATTTAGTTAATTAATCGGACCATAATGGAACAAAATTCCAATTTTGTATTGCCATCAGAAGCCAGCAAGTGTGCAAACTTTCAACCTGATCCAATAATCTTAACTCGTTTTAAATCAATCAGAAGATTCCATCGATGGCATAGATAAAGGAAGCAAAATAAGAAAAAGCGTGTAAAAAAAAGGAGTTTTGGTGGGCACTGTATTCCTCTTCTTCCTTGCCTTTCCAAGTGTTCTCTCCTCTCTCTTCCCAGGAACCATTGTGACGCTGGTGTCACCGCACTTCCTCCACACTCGTTCTGATGAAGGTGCGAAGAGAAGGTCACATTAGCACTGAAGCCGTCCCCCTTTTTTATTCGAGAGGCCCTCTCGCGATGCGTGATGCCCGTCTCTCCCCCTTCTTTCATTCACGTCTTCCCGTCCACGTTTTTCTCATTTACGTCTGACCCAGCGGTGCCATGTATTGGGAGGTAGACGCGTGTAGCCGTGCCGGGAAGCGTATGCTTGTCACACATTGTGGGTATAATACCGTTTAAAGGAGGCTCTTTTAAAAGCCCCACAAATAGGACGGATAGTTGGTGACGTCGTCTTCGTTTGTTACACAGTTGACTGATTTGAATGAATACAGATTACAAACAATTTGATTCTGAATTACGAAGTTTAATTCATCCAAATCACATTTGTGATTTTTGAGGTTATCAATCTTGGGAACACTTTGTTGATGAGCTCATCTTTCGATGAAACGAACTCTGATGAACGCTTATGCTTAGGATCAAACTTCTAAAAAAGCAGACGCTAAAGATACCACGCTGGAAAAATTAATCACGAATATCAACAGGTTTCAAAATCTAAAATGCTATATTTGAGATGTATACTGAATAAAATATTTAAAGTTCTGGTTTTCATGTAGTCTAATTTTCTTTGCCTATTCTGTCCATATCACTTATCGCCTGCATTCCAACATCTCGAACTACTAAAGATTGCCTATCCACTTTTTCTCAAGGCTCACGTTTCGTGAGCATAAAACGGTACCTTCTATACCAGGCTCTCGTCAAGTCTTTGTACTCTCACGTGTGGTTCCCATCTTCAACTCTTTCCTGTTCGTGCCCAATTCTGCCCCGAAGGACATCCTAACATGTCACTCTTTTGTTTAGTGTTCGCGTAATGGTTTTCCCAACACGACCCAGATAGCTTCTCCTCTTTCCCGTACCCTCACCATTCTGCTCACACACCTCACCATTTCCTCCGCCCATACCGTCGCCTTCACTTCATGCGTTATCATTGGTTTAAAGAGACACCTTATCGCGTTCCCATTGTTCGGATGGAAAGCGTGCCGTCATCGCTGGGTGCACGCCGGCCGCGTGCGTGAGCCTTCAACACCTCCGCACGCGTCTTTGGCCCCCGCGTGAATGTCAATCGTCCGTAGCTCGTATGCCCGCTTTACAGTGTTTCAGCAGTCTGCGTTCCTGCGAAACTGATGGTCTTCTTTACAATGCATTGCCTACGTAACCAAGACCAAGGTAACGTTGTCACAGCGCTAACCGCAAGCTGACGTGGCTTTGAGGCTAGAGCCTCCAAAAGCGTGTGTAGACGTGAGCCTCCAAAGAATACGTTATTAGAAAATTTACTTCACCTTCGTTTTTTATTAACTGACCATTATCGCTTGCGTGATTCTGAAACATATCTGCATTGATTAATCACTCATGCATTTTATTAAATTCAGACTCCGGATTTTAAAACAAATTTCTGAAAATGTATGGATTGTTTATTACACTTTGAATTGGGGCGTCAGGGATAGCAAGAGCAAATGCCTATAACCCAAAGAGGTGAACGAGTATTTGTCTATTTCTGACGTATAATTGATTTCTTCAGGAAGTAATTGGAACTTATTATATATTTTTATTGTTAAGTGAAATACGTATTCTGGTTGTTTACCGTCCGTTGGTTCTTTTTGCAAGTTCCTCGGTAATTAATTATTTTGCTTGATAACTTAACTTTTCGCTTCTGTTTGTGTACTAATGCCTCAGTAAAGTGATGCTGAAGTAATGATTATTTTCTTCAGGACTTTGAATAGGGCTCAGTTGAATCGCGAATAAAATTTTTATCTAACACGGTTGCCGATTGATCGTGTTATTCATGGAATGTAAAGTTATTTAAAGCCACGCATTCTTGTTCCGAAAGGCATGGAAATCGTATATCCTGGTTTAGCGTACCGACCCTGTTAGCCATTTCCATCTACGCTGAAACTTCCATCAGCTGACGTGAGCTCATTTCTCCCTCCCTTTATCCACGGAATGTTTTCTTCCCTGGCCGTTGCATTTTTTTCCCTTCGTCCGAACCCTGTTTTGGCGGCCGGCCACCTACTCATCCTCCACTTCCATCAGCCTTTATGGTCAAAGAGGTCCTATCTTGCCGTTGGGAGCGGAGGAGACCTGAATCCATCAGTCATTCGGTTTTTCTTCTTTGATGTCCGGTGGATGTTGAAAGACAGGCAGTGCGGTCCGTCGGCTCGCGGTGTTTCACTTGATAATGCAGAAACTGGATTCACCTCGGCGATCTATTTCTCCCCAATTTCTCTGCTGACGTTTCATTGGCTTCAAATTAATGTCTTCGGCAATAATAGGCTCTAATATTATCTTTTAGTGACAATGAACCAGTATCCGATATTTTTTTTCAGATATGGATACTGTATTTGTTTTCGAATTAATTTCTTCTGTTAAACGTTTCTATGATTACTAAATCTCGCAGTTTTGTCTGAGTGGTTTCATTACGATCTTAATTTAGTATGTTAGAAAATTTTTCATTCCGATGACCAATTTCAGGGCTCATCTCGTCATCGGAGTAAAAATTTCGACCACCAAATACCGATCGCGTTTCCGGCCACTCGGAATCATCACTTGTAAGGACAACCGATCAGAATAATTAAGATCAATGTCAAGCACACACCCCCAAGCATTCCCCTAATTGCAAAGAACTATATCCTGTTGGAAGTTATGTTTCCACTCTCAAAATAAGTTAGTTTTTGTATTATGTAACTACGGTATATTTTACTTTTGCTCCTGGAAGGCTTGTTTCCTTAGCTGTTTTTATTGCGTGTGTTGGTTCCTGGTCAAAGGCGTTTTGCCAGTGATTTTTGTTGCCATTTTTCCTTTTCACGTTCTTTAATGGCGCTAAATTTATTATGAGTTCCTGCTCGTTAATATGCAATTTTATTGTTTCTCGTTCATTATGTATGGATAAGGAAGCAGAACCCGTTTTAACTTCTTTAGTTTCTCTATGTTATGGACAGTTTGGAAATCTTGAAGTTTTTTTGTGGTTTGTGAGTATATCAAGGAGGTGAATATAGTTGCAAACAAATGGTGATTGTTATTTTACAATACAAATGTTATTTTTTATGGAATTTATTTCAACTGGAGTGCAGTTTAACATATTACAGTCATGGCAACTGAAAAATTGATCCCTTGTCTTCAGGAAGAAAGATCATGTAAATGATTTGCCTTTGTTTCGATGGCAGTTTTTCTTCCCTCGGATCTCTTTTATGAGAGAGAGAGTGGTAATTCATAAGCCTTTGGAGCTGATTTTGTTTTTTTTGTAATATGTGCTAATCACGAAGTACGACTAAAACACTTTGTATATCATTTTATGGATATATTTAAGGTTTATATTGGTTGATTCTGCCATCACATCTTTCCGTGGATCATTAAAAAATGTGGGACTGAATAAACTCGTTGAATGTTTCATATTGTATAATGTATTCCACTAGTGTTATTGAAGATGATAGATATCGCTGTAATTGAGTGTAAGATTTATTGATCGAGTAAGATATGTTACGTCGTCGTATTCTTTTTTCCTCGATAAAAAAGGACTAAGGTATGCATTGTCGTGTCGTAATTCATGGAAAGTTGTTCTTCATAGACAGTCATCATGGATATTATGCCTGAGACATATGACTCGACGATAAGTTCTGGGGATAATGGAAATGAAGGACAGATTGAATTATGGTATTATTGTGGGATTTGCATCAGTTCGGTTCATTTAACTTACTGCCTCTTCTCTCTTTTCATTCTCACTAACGTAACATATTAGTTTGTTCTTACATTCTTACCAGTTGAATAGGGCAGTAGAACTTTAATTGTAGTAATTATTTAAAAAAATAAAAATCATTATTCTTTCCTGGCTCACCGTTTTGCAATTTTTCATCTTTAAAAATACTCTAATACGATCCAAGCATCCTCACTAGGTATAAATAAATGAACGTCGTTCACTGCTATTTATTATTATTCATATTATTTATTAACTGAATTTTATAATATTCAATAATATTACGGAAGAGGATACTCAAGTCAGCCTCTAAATGTGTTGCCACCCACGCGCAAAAATAAAATAAGCCGCTACTTGCGTCTCTGACGGACAAAGTGATCTGGGTTTCACGGGAACATAAGGTATAATTATTGGTGTTAACCGACATTTATTTACATGATGATGTTATCTATCAAATTCATAACTCTTTAATGCTATGCCACGCAATTGCAAACATTACTCCACAAAATATTGGAGATGAAGTGATCTCATTGCACTCATTACCGCGCCGCGGACATTTTTAAGAACAGATCAAAATGCGAACGAGGTGGCCTCACATGGGATGGAATTGAACCTCTATGCTGTCGCCTTGCCTTTTTTTGTAATATTCGCCGGACGGACTGTGGTTTCCTCAGTGTTGTCCACTCCGATCGGCTCCAGAGTGCGCGACCGAGGCGCTAAATCGAAGATCCCGCCTCCAGGGCGTGCCGCGTCCGTGGGCGATCGTCAACCTCTGTGGCTCTTTCCTCGCGTCCGCCGCTTGACTGCCCTCGTCTTCGCCGGTGGCCGCAGCTGGTTCACTCCGTCGTCGCGGGCTCCTTACTATCCTCGTGCGGCCCGCGCACGCACGGGAGGGAATGGAAAAAAATCGAGGAACGAAAAACGCAGCCGTTAAACGTTTTACTTCCCTGCACTCTTTAATGCATGCCGCGCTCTCCTCCCGATGCACTCGGCCGGGCCGATGAAAAGGAATAAAATGGAGTGATGAAGGGTTTTAAATGTGGAAAAAAGGAAGCTCATGTGTGCTCCTCATGTTTTTTTCTTCTAAGCTTCTCTTCCCCCCACCTCTTTCGACGTTTTACGACGCTACCGGCTCGTGCGCGATGCGCTTCGGCGTGTGCTCTTCTTTTTTTTAATTGCCGCACAACGTGCCGCACCTGGCGCTTTTAAGAGCTTCCGCTGTCGGCCCGGCCTCGCTGTGCCCCCTCTATTTATCCCCACCTCCCGGTCTCCGTCTTGTCCCATCCGTAGTGTCTCGTGGCCGGTCAGGAGTGTCGAAGGTTGAAGTTTTCACTACGAACATTTTGGCGACGTTGGCGGAAATTTCAAGTGACTTTACCGGAAGCTATTGCTATTTTATATTTATTTGTCAAACTTCTGTTTCACCTAGACCGAAATTGGTAAATGCTTAAAACGTTTCATTAAACTGAACTTAAAACATTTTCACAATATTGAAATGAAAAATATAAACGTGATTTCAATTAAAAGGAATGTATTTAATTTTTCGACCGTGTTGGAAGCATGCTTAGACATTGATTTTATTTCGTTAAATTAATTATTTGATTAAATGGTATTACGTTAGCCGAACTTTGATAAAAACCAAAAAATTTCGCGTACACCATACTGTATTTAGTGTTGAGTTATTGTTGATGAGTTTTTTTTTTTTAATAGTTTTTCAGGTCGATGTCCATCATCCTCGTTGATATCTTTGTGGCATGCCCATCGGTTTTTTAATAAACTATGTTTTTCATCAAAATACATAGTGAAGGAAGGGAAATAGTTTATGTTGCGATCTAGTATCATAGTATATCATATATTCCATATAATTACACTGCAGCTGGGAGGGCAATTCTTCGGGAGGCAGTAATTTTTGATGGCATTTGCAGTGCGTAACAAAGTAGAATACTTAAATTGAAACTTCCGCTTTTCGAGTGTTCAGAGCCCGAAATGCCAAGTACATACTTGGAACGGCGCTAGAAGGGAGAACTATGCCTGCAGAAATCGTTTTCTTTTCCATTTTAATAAAACGGAGTTCTCTCTTTGTAACTGCTGACATTTATTTGCAAAGGCTAACTATTTATTTTTCCTTTCCTAGTTAACTGTCCTGCCGCACTTGCTTTTCAAAATTTAATGTTTCCTCATAAGTTCAACAGATTCAGGCTTCAATTGGTGGAAGTTAGATATATTTAAATAAATAAAAGATCGCAGCACTTTTCCACAAAATATTTTACTGCGTACAACGCGCTTGGGCTCACTGAGCCATCATCTGGTACAATAAGCTCTTGCACCAAATGATGTTCTTGTACCAGATGAGCTCTTGTATCAGATGATGGCTCAGTGAGCCGAAACGCGTTGTACGCGGTAAATATTTTTGGGGAAAATTGCTACGATCTTTTATTAATTGATGTTTCCTGTTTTAATTGCTCCATATATGTGGCTTCGGTGCTTTATTTTTCCGCTCCCTATGTTTTTGCGTAACATTTTTCTATCCCAGTAGATTCCCAATGTCAGCTTCTGTAGGTTTTAACTGTGAATGGGAATTATATATACAAAGCGTTTTTCTAGGTACCAATTTGAGTACTCACCGCCGCAGTCAATTATTTTTTTTCATATCCCCTCCTCTCCCTTCCTCCTCGCTTTCTCATGCTTCGTGGCTTACCGAAATCCCAACGCAGAAATCGTGCGGTGCAATGAACTCGGCTAACTAGAGATCACGAGGTCCCCGCATCATGCGAAAAATATTTGTGATGCGTTGGTGGGGATAGCCATAAAGTGACCCCGCATATTATAAGCGGTTTTTCCCTTTCAAATCCGGATTCTTGCAAAAATTACGAGGCAAGTTACCTGGACTTCTGGTGCATCCAGTTTCTTGCAAAAAAAAAGTTGATGAAAGAAGCGACATCGTTTCTTTTTTGCGTTTGTCTTACGACTTAGTTTGCGTTTCCACCTGTTCACGCTTTTGTTTTTCCGGGAAATTGACAGGGACCGCTGTCATAGTCCCCATGTCTTCATCATGAATGAATGTGGTTCTTTTTTGCCTGAATAAACCATGTCCTTGCCTTCCTGGCAGGTCTCAGCCTCGTAATAAGATAGCGGATTTTATGCTCGTAATAATTGTAATTAGTTTTTATAATTTCCTTCATTGAAGACGTCTCCTTACTTGGCGTGTGGTGCAAGTAATACCTTGCTTATTATTTAATGCTACTGGCTTGATTCATTTCGTGACTATTGTCCCTGTGACCATCACTCAATATTTGCGAATCCCGTAAGTTTTTTTACGCTTACTAACGGATCTATTCGGTGTTCTAGACGTTCTGCATTGCATGCATAGATACGGTATTCCAGCGACGTAGATCGTACCAAACGACCTGGCTCGAGTGAAAAACTGCCATGTTCAGTGTTCTGGTGGGGAATAGTAGTAGTGGTGATGCTTCGAAGAATTAAAGAGATGGATGCCTCTCAGCGGAGACGGCGAACTAGTCTGCCCCACGGTGCGGGAGCAAAAAATTCTTAGACGACACCATTACGTGCTCTATCACTGGTTCCGTTTGGTTTCAAGCCTCACCGTCAGCCGTGCGTTTTTCTTTTTTTTTCGCTCCCCGACGCGTTTTTCTTTAGCTGCTCTTCCTCCGTGCGTGCGTGATCTTGTGCATCACGACGTGTGTGGCTGGCCATATCGTGTGAGGTACCGCCTGGTCGGCGGAGATGACGTGATTTCCGTCGAGGAGTCATGCGTCCCGTGATGTCTTAATGAGGTCGCTGATTTGCGACTTGGTGTGTCAGTTCCAGTGCTGACTTCATAAGTTTATCATAATTAGATAAGTGATAAAATAAAATAGTTGTAATTAATTCCACTTCAGTAATGATCAAAACTTCGTATTTAAGTAATGCAAAATAAAAGTTATGTATAAAATCCCATTCTTATGTCTATGATGTTTCAAAATGCTTCTTTTGCGTACTGATTATCTGAATTTTTATTCATACTGTAAGCAGGTTGCGTTTAAACACATTAATGATGAACACACATCTGCGTATCTACATATCATCCACTCATTAAGATCTGTTTTGGCAGTCAGTCTCCTAAAGTGGTTATGGTTATCTGGACCTAGTGAGGTAATAACTTAAATGTCATATGTTAATTAATTGCTTCTCATTGATGTTAACCTTATTAGAAGATTAGCGATATGACTGTTGACGAGTCAATAAATTTATTGTGATGATGTGTCATAGATTATACTTTGGAGTGGCTAGGACTGGTTTGAATGTTAGGAATGAATTAGGTGTAGTTTTACCGTTTATTTAGCTTGCGGTTATCCCTAGTTTATTAAGGAATGCTAGTTGCCTTGCGGTTCGTGGGGAATATTTTTGGCTATATTTCATTTCCCTCATTCCCATGCGTTTAGTTGGATCCTTATTTTCTATCCTCCTCCCCTCCTAGTCTATCTTCGTGTCTCTCCGTCCCATCCGCTTATCTATTTGGGTCCGTTCACCTTCTTGGCCGATAGTCTCGGAATTGTTTCCGTTCTGCCATGTCCATCGCAGCACCCCACTCAGGTGCGTCATCGTGGTTGAGTGTTTACCTGGGTTCCTGCCCATCGCTTTATTTTTAGTCGGCCTCACTTCGGTGTTTGGGGCGAACTTTAAAGATGTATACGCCAGCGAGCGTTAGTGATGTTCGGTACTATAAATATACCGAAATATTGGATTCCTATATTTATACAATGTGCCAGTTTGTGGACGGGCTTTACGTTATAAATAATTCGGTGTGTCAGCTAATTTTATATTGACTTTTTTATAGTTTGAAAAATGTTTCTGTCCTGGTAGGTACGCAAGGTTTTGGGTAAAATTCCCTTAAAACAGTGAATAGAGTAGATTTCAATTTCACACTTTTTCCAGGACCGCGATTTTCTAGCAACCTTTTTGCGTAAAATCAGTTTTGTAGAAATTTTAGTCGGTAATTAAGTATGCAGGCAAGGTTAGGTTACCGAATTGTGGTTATTTTTTTATGTGTGATAAGAATATGACTGATTTTGGTGATGTTTCCTTTTCAAAAAATATGTTACTCATTGTATCTATTTTGTACATTGATAAATTTAAAAAATCTAGAGTATAAATTGTAGTCACGGCCAGTTTACTTACGTCATGTTATCATATAACCTGGATCGGTCAAAAAACCAATCGTGAATGATATTCACTTTTGTCAAGTGGCGGAGATTTTTTTTTTTACCAAGTTAAATCATGAAGGAGCTACGTGGAGAGGATGCAAGCATGAGTCTATGTACTGGGTTTCTTTTTTATTTATCATCACATTGATGCTAATGTACCATCATGTCGATGCAGACAAAGAATGAGGGCTCAGGGGAGCCCTTAGAGGTTACAACACACCGAGCCAGGAACCAAGCCCGAGGCTTATACGCCCGGTCACCCGGGGAGGGGCTGGAGAGGAAGGAAAAAAGGATAGAGGCGCCGCCGCGATGGGAGCCCGCCGACGCCTCTGGGAGGGGATAGGAGCGGAAGGAAGGGGACGGGGAAAAACACTTCAACGCTACAGAGCGAAAAGGGCCCACTAAATAGCGAAACCAAGCATACGCAATTAATCTACCACCATCCCGGAGAGATTTTCCTATGAGGAAGGAAAATCCCAGATAGGGACAGTGGGAAGTCGATGCAGACAGTATCTACGGTGAGGGCGTAAAGGGTTAAGGCATCAGACGATGAGGCGCGTCAATTTAGCTCGCCTCCAAACTTGTCTCTCGCCAGCCACCCTGCCGTTCCCCTTTGCGGCTCACAAATAGCCCCCCACCGATTCAATTTCGGCCCAGTCGGGTGTCCACGGGAAATCCCAAACGATTCGTTTGCATGAATGGGGGTCTGCCGTATGATTGTTTGACCAGGGGGAAGAAAATAAGTTCGCGCCGTGTTTACTATAGTCTGGCTTTCGTTTTTTTCCTTAATGCCAACAGTTTTTGGCCGTCCCATTTCGTTCCCTATCCTCTTTCTCTTTTTATCGTTTCTCTCCAGTCCCAGAGATGGTGTACTCCGCTGTCGGCTCTTCTGAAAACATCGCCTTTATCATTACGCCGAGATTATTTTGGTCCGTGGAAAAGCCTTCTGGTGTAAACGCCAGCCCCTCCCCCTCTCGCACGGAACCTAGTCGTTAAAATAAATAAATGGATCTCGTTCGGTCCTTTCTTTTTTTAAGTTGATGGATTCGGCGAAAATGATCCTGAAGTCGTAACGGATTTCCCGGAATCTTTTTGCCTTTGGTGTCACACGATTCGATGGGTGTTTTTATCAGTGGGAATAGTTAGAAGAGATTAGGTGTTTCATTACGGAAATTCAGACCAAAGACGTAGCGGCAACTTGGGCTTTAGCTGTTACAAGTTCTGCCGCCAGCATCGAAAAAAAAATAAATGGTGGCGATAACTTATGTGTTTAGATTGTTTAGTTTAGATGACGTCCATGATTTGAAACGTATGCGAGTTTTCCTTTTAATTGGTGATGAATAGAAAATAGTTGGTCGTATGAATCGAAATAAATAAGCTGTATTAATAATGGTCCATTTGTACGCCATCGTGATTTTTATTGAGTTCCTAATTTCTTCAACCCGCGGAGAGTTTTTTATTTCTATTTATCTCTTATTTTTACTTCTATATCGCTAGTGAGTCGTGGCGATACTTCATTGTAATGCCGTTTATCATCGTATATTTGTATATGGAGTTAATTTTTACCGTCGTATTAATGTTTTGTTGCGTAGGAGTATAGAGTAAGTAATATACTTACTCTATGGTAGGAGTCATAAGTTCCTCCTGATTCACTAAGGTCAGTATTTGGGAATACGTTGGTTCTAATTCATCACGAAGTCAAGATAATATCTCAATGTAATTGGGCTACGATAAAAATTAAATTTCATTATTTTCACAGTGGAATCTGAAATTATTTGGTGTGATAAACGTTTCATGCTTAGGATTGTATTATAAACGTCGGTAAATCCTCTGTATTTGCCAAATGGTGGAGGTTTTTCGCTCTCATCGTACCTTAGGCGTGTGATGTCTCTGCCCATAGGCAATTTATTCGTGGAACGCGAGAAAGATAGCTTACGGCTGTCGGGATTTACCCGGAGATAGCGCGTCGTGATGAGCCATTTCTCAGTTTTCGGTTAGGTTTCCGAAAGTTATTACGAGATTTGTGATCCGAACGAATTGGATAACGATGGGCGAAAAAGTTCTCTCAGCTCTGAGTTTTTCACCAAATTGCCCACTCGTGTTTCGCATTTGTCTCGTGTCGTGGCTATAAATCGGTGATTGAAAATATTCAATCCCTCCGCGACGCGTATTCATTCCTTTCTGCAGTTGTTATCCCCATCTTCCCCCCTCTTAACCAGCTGAGTGATTCATTTTAATGGCTACCGATGTATATTTTTTTCGTTCGGGTGAGAGTAATTCCCGGCGACGAATAGTTTCTGTACCGGCGTCATTTTTTTCTCGAGAGTCGGCGTCAATTTTCCCCAGCGGCGGGAAAGGAATGTGCACTCACTTTTCGGGATAAATCGCCTGATTTAATGCGACCCTTCATGGGTGGACCACCTGGTTCCCCTTCTCCCTAAGGCTTTTTTTTTACCGCCCTTCATTCGATCGGCGACTGTGGGCCGTCGCCTCCGAGATTTATTTATGAAATGCGTTGCCGAGCAAGGAGTTTTTCGAGGCTCGTGGAAATAAATGAATGGCCGCTCTCCGCATAAGCGTTTAAACAGCGTCATCCTCGGCTTGTACCTAACTCTCCTTCCCTCCCGACTTCCCTTTCCACGCGCGCCCATCACTTTCTCGATAGTAAATGATTTAGGATGTTTCCCCCGTCCCCCTTATCATTTTCCGAAGCGGGATGGCATCGCGAGAAATCCTCAGGAAGTTATTTTCGCGCCCGATTTGCGGGGAGGAAGTAGTTAAGCGTCGGGAACTGGTCGTTACACCTGGATATTTTAAACGCGGGATATCAATACCCTTCTCTCGTATGAAATTAGTGATTTGCATTCACTTTACTTTCACGCATCGTCGCTGGTAGGTGTATTTAACTAAGACTTGCTGGATCAGAGTAGGATTTTTTCTCTTTTTTCTAGTTAAACGAATGATTATTCAGTTTTGCTGCGCATGTTTTATGAGTTCCTTTTTAATTACTTTATACATTCACGGATAACGTAATGGATGCACGTGCATATGTTTTATTCTGGCTTTCATATTGCGTGTCGCTTAAACATTTATCATCATTCTCGGTTTATTAAGTTATCTTTTTTGACTTTTATTTTATTCTAATGTTTATTCGAATGCCCTCCTGTCTCTTTGTTGCATTTACCGTTTTTATTTTATTATTCCGACGTGTTCTCTTGTAGAGTAATACATTTCGTCTGACTATTTATGAGCAATTTATTCCATTAGTATTAAGCCACCTGGTGTTTATCACTACTTCTGACTGACGTCTGTTTTTGTAATGATAGGCAAGTTTGCAAATTAAGTCATGTTTTCAAATCGAATGATATTGGATTTTTACTCTTATATCAATAAGTGCATAGTATATTATTTCACGCGTGTATCGAATCCTCAATTTTGCAGCTTATATGCTTTTTTTACTTTTTTGATTTTACTTTTGAATTTACATCTTAGAGGCGCAACAGTACTAGGAATGAATAGTTGCGTTATGATAGTCATTGCGAGATTTTTCGGTATCTACTATGCTTCTTGGAGTACTTTCATGTTCATTTTTATAATTATTTGTGGGAGAGGTTTATCTTTTTGCTCTTTGTCCTTATACGCGATAAAAATTAATGAAATGGACTTAAAGTTGGAAGGATTGCTGTAATTCTAAAGAAACGTATTGGAAATTACGGCGTTGTGTTGAAATCTTGGTCGGTGTTAATTTTGCTCTGCTTCTTTCTGCAATTTGTGCATAATTTACCCTCTGTATTATATATTTCGCTCGTTTTATAAATATTATATTCAGCGTATCTTTTGTAAAGTATGCATCCGCCTCTTTTATCCTTTTCATTATGTATAGTTTTGAACTATATTTCTAATGTATTAATTTTTTGAGTTCACTGAGGACACTGTTAGTTCAAGAACTATATTATTTTTCTTTCTTTCTTAGTTCGTGTTCATGGAGTATTTTCAGGATGTGACGCTTTTGACTGTATTACAAAGGTCGCGAGTCGAGTCGCGAAGATGCGATCTGAACTGTCGCCACCAAGGAGATATTTCCAGGGAAGGGCTCGAGCAATGAGGAGAAATATCATAGGATTTTATTCTTCAATTCCCTTCCCTTCGTATTCCGCTAAATTGCCAATGAAGAGGAAAGGTGTGGTGGAGTAATGAGGGTGATGGCAACGCGCTTGCGCGTCGGGGTTTTAAAAGGTTCCCCCGCCTCTTCCCCCCACCCTGCCCCCGGTCTCTCATTTATCGATATCGCTCATCGTCTGCCTTCGATTAGCCTCCCAAAGTGCTTCACACCTCGCTTTTTTTCCCACCACCCCCGACGGCTTCCTTCGCCGCTGTCCTTAATTTTCGCGCGCGTGGTGTGCTCAGTTGAGCGTGTCGACCACAGGCTGGCCTCCCTCACTCTCTGCCTCTCCTCGTCTCGTCTCAATCATCCCATCTCCCTAACCGTCCTCTCTCTCTCTCTCTGCTCTAGGATCCGTAGTAATGTAGGAAAATAGTTAATTTCCCGATTAAAAAAGTAATGCTCGTAGTTAGTCTGATGATGTCTAGAAATGGTTTAAACAGGTTGAGTCGCGTTAAAAAGGTAATGGAATTTACCAAGTTTTCTTATTTTGACGGTGTTCTAAGTCTATTTAAGTCACTGAAAGAGCAATGAGTCGGGTACAGGCAGTCCTGATTCTCGACCGTGATGGTGTATGTTATAAATTTAGCGGACGACGAAGGGAAGGGAATTGAAGAATAAAATCCTATGATATTTATTCTCATTGCTCGAGCCCTTCCCTGGAAATATGCATGGGTTAGAGCTGTAAACATCCTGCATAAGAAAGCCTTGGCCTCTGGATGAGGAATTTGTTCATTTTATTTTGTTAGATTTTGTTCTACAATCCCCTCGGTATACTTTATTTTTGGAAGTTGCGAAGAAAAAGGTTAAGACTAAGAAGTCCCCTCTTCCACCTAACACCTAAGCGTCCAACCCAGCGGACGAAGAGTTGTTCATGAAGTGCCCCTCACAATGCACTCGAGCAGAGATCGGGTGGCCTTTGAAAAATCTCTGCCATCGGCGGGATCTGAACCCGGATCTACCTGGGTGGGATCATCCATCACTCTAGCCACCACGCCAACCCGATCCACTTTGGTTTCTTTCTCTCCACATCCATGGCAGCTTACCAAAGCGGAGCATTCAGCTCTTAACCTTCCGCAGTGGGATTGAGACCCCAACCGTGATTGAGTCGTGAGGCCGGTCCGATGGCTCACAGCTCGTCGCGGGGGACGGGTGGCCGGGAGATGTTACGAGGCTCGAATGAGGGGCACTCCGTCCAGACCAAATGTGGATTTGCCGTGGCACTTGATCCGTGGGAAGAGCTTTTATTATTCCGCTCAGGTCTAAATTGGAAATATATTTCCACTCCTTTATCGTGTTGCCACGTGTAAATTGCGAGTTGAGTTTTATTTTCCCCAGACATCGGGCCCCAAGTGAGTTTATAGTCTCTAGTGTTCGTTTCTGTAAATGTTGTTAGAATATGTCATTAACCCATTTTGATGATAATTAATACTAGGGTAGACAGGTATTCTGATTTCATTGTAAGCGGTAAAATTTAAAGAAATGTATATACTTAATACCTTATATGTTTGCAACTTTTCCGAATTTCTTCCGTTGAGTACCCAAATAAATTTATGTGTTATTCGGAGTATGATCTTGAATGAGATTCAGTCTTTTTCATCCTTGTCCGTGCATTAAAATTCTACCTCCAACTTGCGCCAAAGCATCTTTCAACGTGATGTTTTTCGTTTTATAATTGGACTTAGAGGAATCGTATTCCATATCTGGCTATTTTTTCCTTACTCTCATGTCATATTATTGGGGATGCTGATGAGCGAAAATGCTAATTATTCCTCTATTCCTCATGTTCAAAGGGCGTTTTCTACTGATACTTGTATGTAAATACAATCGTCAACACAATTACGCGTCTGACACTGACCTCGGCGAGGATCTTCGTCGGAAGTCGTGTTTATGCCCAGAGTTATTTACATAGTTTCTTTACATGCCCGAGTTAACTATGTTGCCAACTTAATGAAGTCATTAAGACCTCACCACGAAGCATAACCATGCTTGCATCTGTGGAAAATGCCTTTCTTTTCGCGTGTCTTGCGGTCGAATTTTCCATCCATGACAGGCGTGTCTCCTTTTTTTTTTATATCGATCGGGAAAATCTTCGGAGCTCAGTTTCTTTCCTCAGATCCGCTCGCGCCGTTTATTTCTAGTTTAAACGGCGCAAAAAATAAATAGGAACGCTTGTGGGGACGCCGACCTGCCCGTATATGCGAGCGAAGTTTCTGCGTCGGCTGTCTGATGTTCCTCAAGATCGAAGGTGGGATCGACTCAAAGGATGAGTTTTATACGCTCTGGGAATTTCATTCCGGAAGGAGAGCCCCACCCTCCAGCTTCTCCCGTATTTAAAAGATGCCGCGCGATTTTCTTTCCCGACGTCTTAATTGGCAGGGGACTCAAGAGTACGAGGTTGTAAGGGGTTGGCAATAAAAGCCCCCATCCAGCGGAGACGAGGTATGAAGTCAAGGGTGTAAAGCCTGGAGCACACTTCGCATACAAGAGCGCCAGAGTTTTAATTGTTTTAAAACCTTTAAACGTGTCCGTTAATTGTCCGAGGGAAATGGGGGTTTGATTTGTAAGGGATGCCTTCGATGGAATGCTAAGAGCGGTTATTTAGGAAAATGACTTTTCATCTTGACCGTGGTAGTCAGACTGAGGCCAAAATTGCGGAGGATTACAATCGAACCTGTTATTTAGCGTCCCTAATCTGTGGCCATGGATGGTAAATCAAATTTCTTAGCATAGGTGTTGCGAATACTGAATATATTGAGTAGCATCGTACAAATAAAACTATCTTTTGTATTGTTGAGTACTTACTTACTTACTCCCATGACCATTTATACCGCATATGGTTTTTGGCCTTTCTGCTTCCTCCTCTGTAACTCTCATTCTGCTCAAATCACCTCATTTTTCCATCTTCTTTTTATCGTCCCGGAGGTAGTCTTCAATCGGTTTTTTTTTTATCAGACTTGTCTTAACTTCTATTGTTTATTATTGGGGTCAATTGTTTTTTGTAGTCAAAGGAGTAATGAAGGGATTAGAAGAATCGTCATCATTGTATTTCTATTAATAATGACGTAAATGTCTCAGTAATTTGTTAGATTATAAGCAGTCTAAAAGTCTTGAACTAAAAATAGGGATTCAATGTCTACCCCTCTTGTTCATGCTATGTGTTATAACTTATAGCATAACCGTTAAAACCCGTTGTGCGACCGATTGCGGTATTAAAAGCCTATGCGTATATCGTGTGTTGCTCTTTCTAAAAAAATTTAATGATATAAATTATATCTCTCGTTGAATCAATTTTGTCCCGCTGAGGAAATTTGTACTGTCTTAGCTCGTCTGAGTATTTGCAGTTGAAGCTTGTTTTTTTTATTAAACGTTAATCTTTTGTTTCGAGCTGTTTATCGTGCTGCGTAACGGTGTATCTTATAATCATTAAAAATATTGCCTATTTATGGGGAAGCAAAAGCTATATTTATTTGTATAATAAAGGTGGTCACGTTTTCCTGAAGTCGTTTGGGAAATCTCTGCAATTGTGTTAAACGAATTTTTCCCCTTCGTGGAAAATCTCGGAAAAAGCTTTTTTTGCTGCGATCGACTTAAAGTCGTGACTCCCATCTTTGGGTTTTTATTCGCGCTTTTCATATGCTCAAGACAACTTTCATGACATCGTCGCCTTTAGAAAAAATGCTAGTATTTATAGCCGTCTGAAGTTAAGCATGTGGTCATTTGGCCCTCGTTGGCGAGAAATGGGAAAACGTCTTGTGTAACAAAAGTCCGCGAGGATAATTTTATTTTTTAGTTAAGTCATGTTTGCCGGTGCAACTATATTATGGGAATGCTGTGAATGTCTCAACTGGTGCGGACAGCGTAATTTATGGTAATTGAGATAACATCGAACATCCACTTAAGTTTTCACTTAGTTGGATTTTTGCTGGAGATTAGCGGGCATGGGTCGACGCACAGTATCACTTAGGGAGGATTTTTATGATCTCGAGCTCGGGGGATTCGCGATTCCGCTCAATGGGGTCACTCGGCAACACTTCACAGCCTGTATCCCCTTCGTTTGAGTGACTCATCCCGATGTGACAGCCGGCCACGGTGTGAGTGGGTGTCTTACTAGACACGAGTAGTTCAGGAGGTTCCATCACACTTGAATGAGTCAAAACAAATGAGATAATATACTTCAGGGATTGCAAGAGGATTCCAATCTGACAGATGACATGCCTGATTACCGGGAAGCGTCAAGGAGACGAGTGTATTAGTATGCTTGATTTAGATTAGTTACTCCAGATATCAGTTATTTACCACTATGAAAGTTCTCAGAAGCTATAAATAGCATGAAGTGGACAGGGTCAATGGAGAAATATGTGATTATTATCGAGTCTATGGTAGAATACTTCAATAAATATATCAGATTACTCACATCTTTTTTGATGCTGGAGATCGGACCAAATTTAATTTTTCATGCCTTGGGGAACCAGCCCTGCGGTATACAAATCCGCGATCGAGGTTAGAAAATTACGACAATCCTGTCTCTTCGGAGGCCATAGGTGTGAGAAGATTACAGATTCAAGAATAAACAAAGATGAGATTACAGGGGATAGAAAGCTGGGCTTCCTATTCTCGTGTCGGATGCTCCATCAACCGAACTATTGGTGTCTTAATTGCAGCTGGTTTCGATGTAACTTTCAAATTGTTTTGTTTCTTTTATCATTTTAGGCAATTTTGTTTTTGCCCATTTCGTATCAAAATATGGACGTTAAGCTCAAATGAAAATAATATAACGGTGATTCGTCAGTAATAAAGCAGGAATGTCTTCAAAATTATCGATGAGAACAGCTTGATGAAATTATTAATGTGATTGTTTCATGGCATTTTTGTAGTCGGGAATTCAGTATCCAGTTATTTATTTGTGAGCAAATCCTGCGCGGAAAACTAACGTAACCATTAAATCATTTTATGGTCATATCACGTTGGCTTGTTTGGTTACTTGCGCTGCTTAGCGGAGGGAAGCATGCAAGGATTGAATAAGCTCGTTTTTCCTGTTTCCGACGCATGACTCTGGAGTTTCTCGTTGGCTGGCTGATTGACCCTTTTTGTGTGCGTGCCACTGCGAAGCTCGTGCATAATATGCCCAATGGCGGTGGGACATTTTTTTCTGTTGCGGGTGACAAATGGTTTGCTCGAAATGTAATTCGAAGCCTTTGTGGGTCTCGATGTTCTCGCTGCAAATCCGTAGAAAGGAGTGGTTGGTCACTCTAGGTTACACCGTGTTCACCAGAGCTGAGGGGATAAGGAACGAGTCGAGGTTTCTGAATCTGTTGATTGGTGTGCCCGCACTTGGCTTCGGACGTGTCATTTACCGGCTTTATCGCCTTCTCCCGTGTACTTTCACCCCACACCCTAGCTTAAAAGTCTTTCTTTAATTAATTAAAAGGGGCCGGTCTGTATTTTGCGGAGTCCCTCGTGTCGTGATGCGTGGCGGTAGCGTATCGTGTGGGTCTTGACTCGGGATGATTAACATTCCGGTTCGGCGAGGCGTTTCGTTTAATAAATAATGAAGATACTGCTGGCTGACGTCTGGTTTGTTATCTTCGTCTGTCGCCTTGGGTGGGGAGGGACACTCCGTTGTGACGGTGGTTTTTTTATTATTCAGAGGAGGGAAGGTCGTGGGTGGATGGTTGGAGGAGGAGGGGTTGTGGGCGTTGAAAAATTCACGCCCGCGTCGTTCACCAAGATATCCCCTTCGAGCGGGGTTTCAGAAAAATCCTTCCCGTCCCCTCCCCCCCATGCGAAGCTGGCCCAGACGGCGTGGGAGTGACCGCTTACCCTTTTCGTGGTCCCGGTCGCAGTTCTCGAGTGCAGTCTGTCCGTGCATTTTTGTTTTTGTGTGTCCTTATTTTGTTCTGCGTCTTTTGGTCTTTCGGTTACTCGTGACGAGGCGCGGTGAAAGTGGTTTTGTTCGTCCCCTCGTATTTCAAGAAGCTCTTTTTTTGAGGACTGGTGGGTGGACGGCAATGTTACCCTTCGGGGTGTTCACAATTTAACTTTTGAGTTTGTGTGCTAGATTCGTGAGACCCCCCTGAGAGAAATAAATGCCTGCAGTGAGGAAGACAGTTTTTGCGGGTGAGAGATGCATTGAAGAGAAGCCATCTCGTGAATACAATGGGACTGGTTCCATCCCAAAAATTGCTTTGTTTTTTGATGAGGTTCCTTTATATAACTTGTTTTCACATGCAATGTCAGTGTTTGGAAATTTGTGGTTTGTAGAATTTGGTGGGTGACCTTTTATTTTCATGTGGGGATTATGTAATTCACTCGAAAAATGGATTGTTACGGCGATTATTTCGTTCGGGGCTTGGGGTCTTTTGTTTTTCGTTCTGAATTCTTAAATGTTGTCAGTAGTTTCGGATGGCATCGTAAATATTTTCATCTTCTTTTCTTGGCTTTTATTTATTTACAGACGTTTTGTTTATTTTTTATATACTTCATTTTATAAATAGAAAAATTATAGATTCGAATTCATCAAACCAAAATTACTATCGAATAGCAGGAATTCGTTTGAATTGGATTAATTCTTTAGTCACTTTCCCGCATTTAAAAATGGAGAAATCGATTTTCAGAAACGGGACGTTCCTTTTTTTTAACGCAAGTTTTCTACTCGCTTACCTGTGCCTGAGCTGCATGGTAAATGAATGGTGTGCCGAAGTTGCCTGGGTCAAATGAATGATGAGCTGGTTAACTGAAGGGTTTGAAGCTGAAGCAGCTTCGAGATGAGGCCTTTCCCATTCAACCTGATTTTTTGTTTGACACTGGCTGGCTCGTCTGCGTCACTCCCTGATTTCACCTGCATTCGCATTATCCGAGGCTTTCGAAAGCACGGCCAAGAAAGCACGGGGAACGCAGAAATTAAAATTTAGTGCGTGGTGGACGTTCCGGAATGGAGTTAGGAGGGATGTGTAGTAACTGACCGTTTTATATCAATGCTGGAGGATGCAGGTTAATTCTCTTTTCTCCTCTCTCTCTCTCTGCCTCAAGAGTAGTTCACCTGAAGTTGACCTCCTTCAATATGCGGCAGTAACACTGTTCGGGCTTACAAATGATGGCCTCGTTCTGATATTAATATGATGAGGACTTTGGAATAATGGAAAATGCATGTCCTGGTCGGGCTATGCAGTTGTTGGGTCATTCATTTCAGAATTTCTCGTGCAGTTCCTTTTTGCTGACGGTTAATGCTGTGTTTAATGTGTATGTAGAAGCTGCGCTTCGTTTTCCCCTGTATATTTGAAAGTATTTTCTTGGCTAACTTTTCAAGCTCACCACTACTTGCTAAAGGGCAATCGTGCCCACAAGCAGTGATAGTTTTATTTTATTCTAGCGCGAGGTATGATTTGGTTTTTGTGACTTACGAAAAAAATAGCGTGATGGTAGGGATAATCATTAGGTGAGGTATGATTTGGATTTCGTGTTGTAATAAATTGTCGAAAATTAAATAAATGAAGTCGTATTTTGCTAGTACTGATCGTAAGCTTTTTGAGTCCTTTGTAATTGGCCTTGTGGTGTTTTTGGACTACATTAAGCTTCGAGATTTCGGAGCTCTTTCGGTAAAAGGTTTGCCTACACTATCAGTACACAATAATTTAACGTGAATTTGTAAAAATCTTTGTGAATTTACATTTTGTATTTTTTTGCAACTTTGAATTCGCGATATGCCAGTTTTTGGTAGTATTTTTGCTAAATGCGTTTTCGGTTTTTTTGTAAGTTCAATATCTGGGAAAAAAATTTCAAACCCCATCCCGTGCTCTCGTAACGGGTCGCCTCACGTCACGTGGTTTCCTTCTTCGTCCCCTACCCATCTCGGTCTCTCATTTTTAATTTCTGTCACGGATCTGCCGGCGGTCGACGGACTCTGTCCGTCGCATCATCCCTCCTCTCTCCGCAAATTTCCCTTTGCCCCATTTCGTCCCATTTCCTCCGAGCCGCCACCCTCACCCCCTCCAACTCCTCCGGCACGTATCTTGTCCCGTCGCCTTTCATTTGTCTGTCACCTTGTCTGGGGCTCACGGGCGTGACGATCCGTGCGTGTGTGCCGATCGCCCCCACCTCACCCACCCGCAGGCTTGTTTCTCTTCGTTCCGTGCCCTGCATAGACCCCGGGGTCCCGGTACAGATTTATTTCCATGCGGTGCGTGACAGTAAGGCGGCGGCGGCTATCCTCTTTTTCCCCATCCCCGGCGGATATTGTCGAAATATCGTCTCTTATCCTGCGGGAGAGGAACGTAGTTGGTTAAACGATCGATGTTGGTTGGTGATTGAAGTGTCCAGAGTTCAAATTACGGTGGAGAGTTGGGTGAGGTCGGACTCTGCCGATAAAAAGTAATGCAATGATAATTTTTCTCTCATCCTCATTTGTTTATCGTCGATATTTCGACATCCCATCACTCTCTCATGGGCTCTCTTTTAGGTGTTGTTCTGTAAAAATTAATATGCTGGTGATCATTTTATTATTTTTTAAACATTAAAGTTGCCTGAACTTAATCCTGTATTCACGTTTTATGAGTATTGATATTTGGAGAATTTCACATTATCTAACGGGTTGTATGTCTCGAAATTATTTTCTAAGATTTTAAGTTTAATCATCAGATATTTGAGCTAGAGTATTAAATAGGTGGCCACAAACTTAAAGAGCTTCACCCTTTCAGGAGGAGCAGTCAACTGTTTGGGTAGCACACTAGAGGTGAGCTGCAGCCGTAAGGGCATCATGAAGAGAATTGCAAAATTAGAGGGGGTGACAGGGCCATGTAATCTATAAAATGCTCCATGTTTACCTAACTTTATCGGTGGAATCCTATGGACCCAATGATAGAGCACTTCATGTTTCGTAATATTGGTACTTTTTAATATTTTACTAGAAATAATGGTGATGTGCGTAAATTAATCCTATATTCGTTTTATTTCAGGTGAGTTGGTTTACCACAGTCCATGAGACCTTTCGTAATTTGCGACAACCCCTCCATGGTAAGTTCCAACGCCAGCATCAACCATTTTCCCTCAGCGTAAAAACAAGCAACAACGGCTTTGCGGCTTTGGCTTATAAGTCCAAGATTTAAACGGAAAAATCCAATATCAAGGATCGAAGGGGTTTCATTGGCTCACTACGACGAATGTTCGTTGTCATATTGTTCGTTTCAATCCAAAAATTTGTTTTCTTAAAAGCCATTAATAAGTATTTCTTTTGTTAGTTCTCCTTTTATAGTAATAATAATAATAGCCTGGTTGGAAAGAACATCGAGTAAGCGGGGGATGGGAGGAAGAGAGTGGAAATTATAGGCAGATTGAAAGGGAATATGCCTTGTAGGATTTGATGAGGGGGTTATTCGTGTCGGGGACTGTTGGAGTGATTCGCAATATGCTCCCTGTCATCATCATCGTTAGTCAACAATCGTGAAATTGGTTTGACGCAGCTCTCCATTTCGCTCTTCAATTTGCTAGCCTTATCATAGTGACGTATTTCTTCTCTTTTACATCCTTAATTACCTGTCCAATGTAACTCACTTGGGGACGTCCCCTTCCCTTTTTTCTTCATAACGAAGCGGTGCTTGTAAGTATGAGAGCCTTGGCTGCGGTTTTTTCCCTTACATTTCCCTCTGGTATCTCGCCTGTCTTTTTCTTTCGGACCTCTAGCCGTT
This sequence comes from Ischnura elegans, assembly GCF_921293095.1. NCBI lineage: Eukaryota > Metazoa > Arthropoda > Insecta > Odonata > Coenagrionidae > Ischnura > Ischnura elegans. Next base: position 69,314,624 of record NC_060249.1, on the reverse strand, counting down.
GTTACCCCGTTCATTTCTCGGAAAGGGCTTTCCCCAGCTCCTGGTTGTCTTTTTTCCTAGAATTTCGTCAGCTGAGCTATTTGGCTGAGGTTTTTCTATTCAGCTCTGGCACCGTTTGGTTTCTCATTGTCTCGGAAGGATGTCAACCCTCCTGTTTTTTTTTTTTCGTTTTAAAGTCTCCTTGCGTAGCTGCCGGCGTCTTTTTTGTTTTGTAGGCAAAGCGTTTGATTGAGTTTCCAATGTGAATGGGGAAGCGAGCTGTTGCCTTTCACTGTTTTAGCCGAGAGATTTTAAGAGATGGATATCGATGCTGAAATGCCATCTTCATGAACATATTATCTCGTGAAATAATGTGAATTAGTGCTTGTTAGTGAGGATGTTTTATTCTCAAATTACACCTTAGGTTGAATTATTGTTTCAATCTATCGTTGCTTCCCTAAATTTAATACGCTTTTGAGGGAACATAGTTGTGTGTACTTGTTTCTGCAATGAAGTGTTGACATTCGCATTTGATGGTAGAATGTTTAGTAGTTGAGATGGGGGAAGAATGATAGCATGGGTTACGGACTAATTTAAGATAGGGGGGAGAGAGATACTTCGTTTTATTAAGAAAATAAATGAATTTGTTTTAGAAACGCGTCTGTCAAGCTGTGATGAAATATTCTTTATACACAAATCCGTACATTTACCCAGGTGATCTTTGGTAATTAATTTACCATTCTTTTCCCCGTTTTCTGCGTGTAAGTCATGGGCATTTGGACGTTTAACCCATTCTGAGATGAGGTTAATCATTCTCTGAATATTTCCTGCTTGTTTTGGAATAGAAGAACGAAGTCATGCTAGAAATCAGGTTGGTCGTGTAGTGGTAGAGAAATACAGCATAATCCTACCTTTAACCTGTTGATATCTGTTAATTAACGTAGTCTTATATTTTCTGTTTCATTTGTGTTTAACAGGGGTAGTAGTATGTTGAAGACATGCTGAGGCGAAATTAATGGCCCTCCAGAATTTTTCCTGCGTCTCGCTGCAAATAAGCAGCGTATTTATAAATTCTTAGTAGTTGATAGTGGGGTATTGACGTGAGCCCTCCCCCTGGACGCCCTTTCAAGCCGCGTTGGTTTATCATGGAGTTGAAAATCGTACTCGTCTTGGAAATGGGTGCTCGAACTCGGTAGATCATGAGTCGCTTTCGAAAGGGGTGTTAATTGTTTCACCACGCTGGAATTCCCGTAACGCGCGCTCCCTTCCCTTCAGACCGTATTTGCATTCGTGTCAATAGGTGTTAGCCCTTCGGGGCTACAAGAGGGAGGAAGGGAGGAAAAGGCAGGTGCCATTCAAGAGGGGTTTTTTTATCCTCGTATAGACGGCCTCTTAGCGCCTTTCTACTCGAATCACGTGAGCCCAGCGTTCACTGTGTGCCGGTTAGATGGGTTTCCTTCGAGTCTTCCTCTAAAAAATACAAAAGGATATTGTTAAGCGCTCGAGGAAAGCGTTATAGGGCGCTTACCTATCAATTTTGTTTTCATCGACGACTCCTTTATATCCCCCCTCCAGGCTACAATCGAATGCGGTTTCTGGAGGATCAATTTCGTCGAGAAATCGAGCTTTTTTTGTAATGGTGGGATTATCGTTGTGGAATCATTGACAAATGCTCGTCTTTTTTCGTGTATTATCCTTTGTTACTTCTTGCAGTTAAGCTTTCTGAGGGAGATATTCTTTCAATACCTGAGCATCGTTGTGTGTGTATTCGTTCTCTTAGTAATCAGTTGACTCTGATGCCATTGAAATAATGCCTTTGTGATGTGCATCCATCCCCTACTTTGTCATCTGGGAGTTCTTTCAGTGAGGTCGAACTTGCCGCAGACGTCGAAGTAAAATCATCCTTACGGCTTAGAATTCCTTTCAAAGGTATTGGAAACATTCTCTTCTTCTTAAGGAAAATTACTCGTTAATATATTGTGTACCATAGGTTTCATAGTGGTTGCCAATTGCCATATTCGTATTAACCTTGGAAATATTTCCTCTCCCTGCCTTAGAATGGATTCGTCAGACGATGCGAAATGTATGCATGCCGGTTCTCTTGCAGCGACAATAAGGAAGAAAAAAAGGAAGTCCTAAAACGATTATCCACTCCCTTTATGTTTGCGATCAACCGTATTGGGCCCGCCCCCTCAGGCTTTTCCCCGTAATTTTCTTTTCGTTGCCTGACGTCTTGTTTTAAAGTCGGATCGCTTTACAGTGAACCCTCCCCAAGAGTCCAGCATCCATTCATTTTAACTGCCTTGCCAATCCTCCTCCTCCTTCCTTCTGATCTTAAAGCGGCGACTCCCTGTGCTGGCCAACCTGTATCCTCCACCCCCATATGTGTCGGCGTAAAGAGTTGTGGCGGGAGAAGGCGGACTTCCTACCGCGTGGGTGGTTTTCGAAATCTCAAGTCTTGGACGCAGAGGTGGGAGTGAAATCGTCAGGTCGAGTTTTCGGTGAGCGATTATTGCCTTATTATTTCGTTGGCCAAATAAATGGATACACTCCGATGTCGTTGATAGCAGTGGCGAATTTTCCATGCCGCATTTTATGTTAAAGAAATAATTGTTAATCGTGAACGATGTTTTTCAACGTAAGATTTATTTCGCCAGCTTCTACGATGGTATCGGTACTTTGAACCTTCGAACCAACGTCTCATTATCGAATACCTCCACTGCATAAACGCTCAACAATCGCCCACCGAATCAAATCCGCTCATCTAGTACTATAAGGGCTATCTGGATGAGCGGTTTTGATTCGGTGGGCGATTGTAGAGCTTTTATTCATTTGAGGTATCGCATTGTAAGACAGGAGCGCTCAAGGTGGTTGCGCAGTAAATACAAAATGAGGCCCACATAGAACTACATCGGTGTCATTTGGGAAATTAACAAGTTGACTAATAAAATATTTTGATCTCAATCCTGGTACCTCTCCTTCGTATTAGATTTAATTGAAATGAAATTTGCAATCGAAATAAAGAGCATGTAAAAAAAGCTGTCTTCGGAATAAGCTAATATGAACCATCTGACCAATCTTTGACTTTGCCACTCCAGTCGTTTTTTCCGATGCGCAGAAGGCGATAATCCTACTATCATTACTCACTCATAGACTGGCGTAGATTTTGAGTCAAGGGATTCTGTTGGGGTATGAGGACGGGAGCCGAGTGGGTTCCACGTCGTTTAACTGCCCTATTTCAGTGGTGAGGTAACGGTGAATGCGCCCTGGCGGGTTGTGATTCAGGGCCGAGGGGATAAGGAGGGCCATGTTGGTGGGCTGCGGGGAGACGATGGACCGTTCTCATCCCCCCCAAGTCACCCCTTCTTCCACGCTTCCCTCGTTGCGGGAGCTCTTTCCGAAGCTCATAGTTGTCTCTGATGTTCGATCTTCGTTCTAGCGAATGGTGAATAAATCTTCCGCTAGGGATTTGGGGTCGCGTGGTGTGGAGTCCGCGCCACTTCACCCAACATTCCTTTCTCTTCGGGATGAGAGTTTAATTCTTCGTCACGTTCGAGGCTACGAGCCATAGCGAAGGATATTAATAGCTTTAGCCGTGTTTTTTTTTTGCGAAAAATAGGTATGACTGAATCTTCGTTGAATATATTGGGTTGCCCAATGAGGCAAACAGACTAAGAAAGTTGTAATTTAAAAAATGAGATTCGTCTTAGTGATAGCTTGTTTTCTCAAAATATAATGATTTTATGATAATTAATTTTAAATGATTGCGAAATTAAAGGATTCTTTCTAAGTTTTTGCGGTGAGTTGCAAAACAGGAAGATTTAATGAAGGAAGAAAGATGATATTGGTGGGTATTGGACCATTTGGGAGAAGTTACGGCCATAATATATTGCGGTTATTTCATTGGGGGATTTAGTTTGTTGCAATGAGAAAATTATGGCCACTGTCCTGTTGATCATGTTCAAATGTAAATGTTGGGTTGCATGTCGCACGCGCCCATACCTGTGTTACAGAACTGCATACTTTTTGGTGTATTTTTGACTTTCGGAAAAGGCTTTAAAAAAATGTCTGTACTTAATTAATTTCGTGATCTCATTGGCAGCTCAATCATGATATTCCATAGTCTGAAATGAAAATACTCACGCTAAGGCGTCATTCTCAAGTACTTGGCCTTAGAATGACCTTAGAACCTGTACTTGAGAATGACGCCTCAGCGTCGAAACGCGTCGTACCAATAAATAATTTCCCAGTGAAAAGTTACCAAGGTTGTGTCTTTTCATTTCAACATGGATTTTCACAAAGTAAAAGCCGAATCAATTGAATTCATTCCATAGTCTATTTAATTGACTGAAACTTATTTCACACCAGCAGAAAGATTTCTTTACCGAGAGGTTTCCTCGAAATCGGGGGAAGCAAGTTCCGCGATAGGCTCAACAGTATAGCCCGCCGTTGTGTGTCGACTCTTCTCCTCCTGTCTCTCGTCTAAATTTGCGCCTCTCTCCTGCAAGATTTTTCCTCGTTGCCGGAGTCAAAACGTTAATTCAAGTGCTCAAGCGAGCAATCCGGGGCGTGTCTTTGTCGGTGCAGTTTCAGGAATCGGCGGCGGTAGTTTGGAGAGGTCGTGGAGTGGGGAGTATGTGTGTGGGTCGAATTGCGCTCTTGCTTTTTTAACGTGTCGTTTTGGACGTAGCGCTCCCGCTCCTATTAAGTCCTCGACGCGTTCTCGTGCTAATGGACCCGAGGCGGCGGGGGTGTGGGGGGAATGGAAGTGTTAGAAGGGAGTCTCGTAGTATATACGTCGCGTGTACTCATACTCCCGCACTGCGTCCCTCTCGCTTACCCCTCCCCCTGTCTGTACTCCCCACCATTACCGCTTCCCTCTGTCCCTGCCTTTCACCAGTCATCGTAATTCTCCCTAAAAGGCTCTCCGTTCTTCGCCCCTTCAGCGGCCCTCTTGGTTTTTTCGAGCAGACTCCTGGTTATATTTTTTTCTTCCACCCTCCCACCCCCCTTAGCTTTGAGTGCAGCGGCTTGCAAAAAGGGGATGCTAATTTTTTTCGTCGTCATTTTTTTTTCTTTCGCGTGCCAGGTTGAGTTAGCGTGCCTTCGCGAGGTTGCTCTTTACTTCCTCCGCTCCGGCTCTTTGTCTCCAACTCCTTTGGTCAGAGTTGTTTCAAGATATTTGACTCGAGTTTCCTTTTCCCTCCAAGGTTCTGTGTGAAAAGGTTCGCTGATTTTTCCTCTTGCGCTGCTTCCCGTCGTGAGGGTTTGAAGTGCAGCGTTTGGCACGAATGCACTCTTTTCTCCCTCTGCACGTTGTTTAGAATGAGCCCGTTATTTCATTGTAGGTAGATCGTGGGGTAAAATATTTTTGTGGGTATTCGTAGTCGGTAAATTGTTTTCGTTTTAAATTGCGTCGGCTTTCCATTTCACTTGGAAGGACATTTTTTTGCGTACTGTTTCTTTATTTTTGTATATTGAATATGTACACTCGGGAAACATGTAGCTAAATTAGCAAGGTCACTTTCTACTCCGTAAATTCTCGTTATATTCCTCTTTTGGTTGTTCTCAGTAATATGTTTGCAATGCATTTATGTGTATTCTTCTGCTTGCTGGTGGGGAAACCTTAGACACCAGCGTTTTTGTCTTTTTTGGGAGGCTTGACGTGAATAACTATTAGTACATCTTTCCTTTTCTGACAGAGGTGTTAAGTTTTTGGCTGCAAAATACCGGTGAAAAATAATAATTGAATTATGAAGGATAAGGGTCCTTGAAGAACATTTTCCGTCGCCTGACTATTTTAATGCTTTGCCTGAGGCATGAGGAAGAACGCCATTTATTCTCCCAAAAGACTTCGCCGTAAATTTCAAAGAGACCTTATCTTCGGCTTTGTCTCCATCACGTGGCCCTTACTCCACCATGGTTCCTCCTATTTCTTTGAGACGGGACACTGGAAAAAAAGTCACGCCTTTGTCCATTCATTTGAACACCTCTCTCTCTCCCTCTTAGGCCATTAACAATTCCCCCCAGCTTCCCCCAACCCGTATGGGCCCATTAACGGTAACGGCGCCCCGACTTCCATTTTGTTTTCGTAATGAGATCTCTCGCATGCGCCTCTCCAATGCCTCTATTGTCTTCCTCATGCGTGCTCGTATACTGTGCTTTTTTCGTTTAATAAAACCCCTCCCCCGACTCGCTCGCTATTTCTTTTCACTCTCCTCCTTCGCTTCCTCCTCTTCTTCTCTTTTGTTTTCACCGCGCAAGGATTTTCCGTGTTTCTCCTCGCCTCAGCCGTGTCTTTTCCGGCGTTTATTGAGTGGAGCGCATCATCCATGGCCTCCCGCAACACCTTTCCCTTCTCCGAGTCCCGGGGTACAAGCCCAAGTTCCGGACGGTAACTCCGTCCGTGAGCCTGATGGTTTTTCGGAATTTCGCCAATCTGTGGACCTACCGTTAAGCTTGAGTTCCCGCTTCTCGGAAGCTCTGTTATTTTTTATTTTAAAAATAGTTTGGCGGAGAGGAATAGGAAGGACGAAATGCTAGATTGTGGACGAGAGGAGGGAAATTCTAGGAGAGATATGGAAGAGACAGGAGTTATATATTGACGGGATCCTAAGCATGGAGAGGTAATTAAAAGCCGTGTTGGAGGGAAGAATGTTATGCTAGCGAGAGAGGGGATGAAGTGAATAGGGTCCATAGATAAGAGTGAAAGGGCGGAGGCTATGGTGAATTTATGAGGGAAGTTCAAATTTGGGGAGGGGCCAAACACGGTGATCCGCAAAATGCTTCATGCAAATCTACCTTAACCGTTTGTGTACCTATAATAATAATTTTAAATTATTTTCTGGTTGTTGTCGAATGTATTCATTTAAAGTCGTGGAATTGGTTTTGGAACTGTCACTCTTTATTTACTTGGCACTTCAAGGCTTCAATTATTTTGTCGGATTTTTCTTTTCATCCGGGTGGTTGTTTTTACAAGCCTGATGCAGTGGGGTCTCGGTATCTCACTCCTGACTGCTTTTAGTCTGGCCGTGCCTGTCGCAGGGCAATCGTTGTTTATGTGGGCGAATGCCGAACCCCCTCTCTCGTTTCGGATGCAAATGCCCTCTCGATCGGTGTTTTTATCCGTGGACACGTTCCCGGCCCGTATCGCCGCAGGTCATGGTGTGGCCCATGCGCTCGGCTCCATTCATTCCAAACTCTCCCCGACCTCGTGACACCTCGCCCGCCTAGTCACTCCCTCTCGCGGCGGCCGTTATCACCAGAAATTACGGTTATTGCGTGGCTCGGCCACGAATGTGTGGTGTGTCCCCCCCCACTTCCCTACTCTCCTCCGTCTCTCGCAACTGGAGCGCACACGTCGCGGGGATGCGTGTGATTGGTTTAAATCATGGGGCCATTACAGTCTCATATCTGTCTCTCTCTCTCTCTCTCTCTCGCTCGCCCACTGTCAGGTTATCAGGTATATTGTGTTTGTGGAGGTTTGGTGGGTGCTCAGATGTAGTGCTCGCATGGAAGTGGCGATGGGGTAAGGCCGACGTAAAGTTGTGACGCGGTGAGTCAGGGCTTCGTAATTGTCAGAAACGCCCTCGTCCATGGTTTCTGATAGTGTTTTCAGGAACGCATCTTGTGAGTCGTGCTTTAAAGTAAATTGGTGGAATACAACAAAAATTTACATTTCATTAATGTTATAATTACATATTGTTTTTCCTAGTCAATGTATGGCCATTCATTAATACGTTGGTTTTTATTTTCTCTTTGTCGATCTTTAATTCGTTTCATTGTGCCAAAGGCAACTCATGTATCTGAAAGGCATAATTCAAGGAACTATATAATGAAGGATGCTTTGTTCAGTGTGAATTGTTGACATCGTAACTTTATTCTCATGCTGTCAAAGCTGTAATATTTCGCTTCATGATGCGAAATACTTTGTGCTGTGGAATTATAAAGTCATTCGTTATAATGAAGCCGTAGGGGTCGTGTTCGGGTAAACCCTTCCCTTGGCTCTGCAGAAGTAACTTTCTACCTTTTGTGTTTCTTGAAAGTTTCCGAGAAACGTATAAGTGTTTGTTCGCATACCTGTTTCTTGAATGACTTCAGAAAGGTGAAGACGACATTAGTGTTTCTTGTGAAAGTTCCATTAAATGGGGTAAATGCTTGAGCACCCTTGTCGTTAATGTTACTCGCTTCTCTGTACTTTGCGAATATGTTTCGTGTCAAAGCTTCTCCTCGATTACTTCTTTTCAGTTTTTTGCTCTCCATTCAAAGTTCTTGCTTCACTTCGTGTCTTTATGAACACCCTTGCTGAGTTGCTCATATTTCTTGGAATTGTTTGCTTGACTTCGGCGGGGCAACGGTGCAAGGAATTAGCGTCACAAGAGGTTAAATCAGTTCATCCGCGGCTAGTTTTCGTATTGATGATGTACTAATTTTTTTGAGCGCATCGTTTGAGTAGTTTCGTAAAGTTTCAGTTCATAGAACTCGAGGTAGGATTGAAATATATAAAAAGCAGTAGATTATATTCTTGCACCTTGACGGAACTATCCCTCAAACGCGTATATCAAGTTCCATCTATGGCCATACACCTATATAATGGGCGATATTTTTAATGAGTATGGATCTCTTGAACTAATGAGCCGTTTTTCTTTCTATTCGTGTGTGAAGTGAATCACATTCTTCATTCATTCCAAAATTATTTTATCGATTCTGTGCGTAAAAGCCCACTCCGCGTCAATATTTTAAATTCTGTTTACCTCACACAAGAATGCAGGTACGGTGCAGGTCGTATTAGTGAAGAAAATACGTTGCAATGGTTGCTTACGTAAATTATTTGGTGAAAAATGAAGTAAATCGTGAATAATTTTTATCTTCAATTACATAATTACGCAATTATTTAGTGATGTTGTTTTATATGCCTCATATAAGCTTTGAATGAATTGGTTTGCATTAATAAGGTGAAATAATACGGTTTTCCAGATGCCGTGCTTCCTACGTGTTCAAATTGATCATTTTTTTGCTCTGGCAATTTTTCCATTCCTCCATAATGGGGCATTCCGGCTTGACGTAGGCGGCACGTTTCACGACGTCTCCTTAGTTTACGACGTTTTTCTATCCCGTTACTTCCCATTCGTCTGGACAAAAGAAATGCCAGAAATGTCGATATAATGACACGTCATATTTCGCTCCAGCTTGTCACACTGTCCCGTTCGTCTTGCGTAGGAATGCGGTCCCTCGTATCAGCCGTGGCCAGGAAAGGAAGAAGGCGTTTAGCAATAGTGTCGTGTCTCGGCGTCGTGGGGGAAGCCGGTGAAAAATTCGCCATGGAAGCCGGCGTGCGTGTGTTAGCCGGGGAAGATAGGTGCAACTCGCTGAAAAAATTGATCGGAGGACAGCCAGTCGGGAGTGGTATTTGGGATGTGATTGTTTTGGTAAAAGATATGACGACTAGAATCTGAAATACGTTCCTGCTCTGCAATAGTGGACTTTGTCGTGAAGTTCTGTCATTCTATTCAAATTAGTGAGGGATTGGAAGTGAGGAAGACGGTTATTCTGTACCTAACAGTAATATTTCTGTATTTATCCTCTTATAGTTCTTTTTATTATATATTATATATAATGTGCAATTTTAAAAAGTTGCTGAACTTCGGCAGATGTAATAAAAACAGCTGTTCATATTAGACCAACACTTGGCGAAAAGAAGTGAGAATATGAATTTGGAGAAAATATTAGAGCTGAACGAGCAAAAAGAAATTGCTGTCATTCAAGTTATGTGGGTAAAATCTGGATTTATTAGTGAATAATCGAAATCGGGAATTAGAAAATGAAACATGCATTGGAGCGTGATTTTGGTAAATCAAAAACCTGTATTTCAAATATGCGTGGAGCTGTGAGACCGTTTCCCAATAAAATGTAAATTGATTCTTTTTATCGGCCCTGCTCAACACGTCTCGATAAGAAAACTTGCGTAAACATTTTAAGATATGAACTTAACCTGCTCGGTATGAACACATTTGATAAACTTTCTTTACTGTACATTCATTGTCAATATATTCGTCAAGGGAGACGATGGAGATAGAGCGGTGAAACGAAAATAGACTATGCCATAATGCTGTGTTGGGGCGGAGGTCGTAGAATTCGCGGTTCGCGCGTAGGGAGATCGTGGCGATGGAAAGGGACGTTGGAGGTCGGTCGTAGAGGCAGGTGGGAGATGGGGAGAGATGCCTGTCTCCTTATTTGACTCTGTCTGCCAGCGCGAGAAAGAGGTGAGTGACCCTCCCACGCTCCCGTGACGCTGCCTGCTGGGTGAAGGTGGTGGTGGTTGCGGCGGTAGTCCATGCGTCCTCACCGAGATCGACTCTCCTGGGATGGATCTGTGTGTGTGCGTGAAGGCGCGGAGACTAGATGCTTACTGCCGGCTCACGTTGAACTTATCTTAACGCCGGCCTCGGTGGCGGTGGGATGAAGTCCTCGCCTGCCAAACAAGAGGTCGAGGATTATAAACAAAGATATCGTATTGCCCACTTATTTACTTGATGATGTACCTGATGATGGTTGTGTGGCGATGGAAACACGTGTTAGAAGCTGTTATAATAAAATCAGTGGGCTGTAAGATATCTTTGTTTATCATTCGACATGTGGTTCCACGACATCTCTCCGCAAAAAAGTTGACTTAATTAGTTGAAGAGGTCGCGGGTTCTAATTCCGCTTCGGTAAGTTGCCCCTAGCTAGGGCATAGTTGTTCGTGCACGTGCCATTGTTAAATAGTAGAAATACCTCGATGTAAAAGACCAATATGTGCTGGTTTCGGTTTTTTACTTATCCTGTATTTTCTTTGATTGGTTCCGATAAATGGGCCATTGGAGCCTGAGCTTGATGAGTTTCGTTGCGTCCTTAATTTATGCCTTTACGTTAATTTTAAATCTCGGCGACCTCCGTCTCGCTCGAAATCGCCTACGCTCGGGAAATTCGAGTTGGCGTACTGACGGGAGAGATATCAAGATATCGCAAATTAAAACCTAACGAAAAGATGGGAATAAATATGGAGAACAGAAAACGTCTATGGCCTTGGGGGACCACCGTGATTCGAGTGAATCCGAATTTGACTTGGGACGCGTGGTATTGTCTTTTATGGCGTGGGTCCGTGGGCCGTTGTCGACCCTCGAGCAGGTACGGTTACGGCCTCTCATCCTCCGTGTGGACCGGCCTGTGTGTGATCTGGTTCACTGGTGAAAATAATAAGTTACGTCCCAAGGTGACCTGTCTCTCCATGACACGATTTATGCTTCATTGTCATCGCTTCATTCTGGAAGGTGTAGTGTACATTTCCACTCAGTTGTAAGTAGTTTTTGGAATTTGAAGAACAGAGCATCATGACCGATTTTGGTCGTCGGATTTTTATTTCCTTAATTGATCGATTGACTTAGAATTCGTTTATCGGTATAGAAAAATAAAATTACTGTCGATGGTCGCGAGCTGTAGGTAGTTTTTCATTTCCTTTTTGTTGTTAATTTTAAATTATCGTTTTGTAATTTCCTGACTGTGCAGAGTTGACCCATGTTAATATTTGAGTAAATCCAAAATGAAAAAAAAATCAAACTGGAAAATACTAACGTAAAATTTTCATGTTTAAGAGGTAGGAAAAGGTTGGAAAAGATCCAATCAGCAGGCCATAAAAATCCAACATAATTGCGTTAGTTTTTAATGTGTAATACGTCCCGGAAAACCCGTCTAGCAGGAGTTATTCAACATCCAAATGAACATGAGTTTAGAAGCACTGTTTAAAAAAGTTTAAGTGTCGATTATGATTTGGGTTTATCTAGTGATGAAGACTTAAGCTTGGCATGGGAGTGTATGTCCTCACGGACTTCGGCGAGGGGTGACGGCGGTACCCCTCGGCAGAGGGTGTCCCAGTGCCTGTTGAAGATGAGATGGGAGGCACTCTCCTCTCGGGCCGAAGACATCAAACCGTTGTAGATTGAGTGATAGCGTCGCTGCCTCGCTCTCCATTATGCCCACTATAAAACTCTTCCGTCGGTTGTTGCTGCAGCAGTCGCCGGGCCGATCCATCCATCCCCCACACCGCTGACCCGACCTCTCCCCAATTGGAGCTTTGATTGCCGCCGTCCGGTCCCGGCGAACAGAGAGGCCGGCGAGCGCGAAGCGATTCACACCACGTGATAAAAATTGGCCCGAACGGCGTGGCACTCTTTCATTATGAATCGATCTCATTTGCATCCTACTCCTCCCTCTCTACTTTTCGAAAATTTTATTTCCACCATGTTTTCCTCCTCTCCCCCGCCCCTCATTCCCCCAAATAACCCCTCGCCCTTCCCTAACGCGTCCGAATAATTGATGTCGGGGGAGTGTTCATGTGATAATTAGAGTTCCTCAATTTTTTAGAGCCGTGGATATCGTCGAGTTCGGGGATCAAACGAGGTTACGACGTGATTTGTGCGGATTAAAATATTTTTTTAAGCGTCAAGAGTATGTTGGGGATTATTTTTTTTTGTGCCGTGCCATCAAATCGGTCGTTTTTTATGCCGTTTTATTTTTTGACGCAATCGAGTTAGCGTGTGCTCCCCTGCTGGCTTGTTCTTATTCGATAGTCTACGATTCGATTTATTTTCTTCCTGTTTAATCCCGTAATTGGTTCGGTGCTTACTGAATGCCGTTTTGAGTGACGTTTAAGTTCATCGTTGGAGCGATTCAAACTAAAGGTATTTGTGCTCCCTGATTGGGGGGATTATAAGATAAAAATATTATTGGGAAAATTCGAGATTCCAATGAATATTTTAATCTGATTGCAAAGAGATGTCATTTTCAGTCGTATATAGTATGAATTATATTGCGCGAATAATAGGGTAGTTTCCTTCATCAAAGAAAACGAAAGGCATTGATTGCGATTCGTTACCCACCATTTGTGTATTCATAATACACAAATTATTTGGTTTTTGAAATACCGGTTTAGACGAATGGCAAGGGTCAAATTTTATCCTCATTTGAAAAAGGCCAGATTGGCGCCCATGCGATTCCACTCCGCATGACGTCACAGGGACCTAGTTTCTACACGAGAGGATAGGAGTTATACATCGTCTGAGGGTACCAATGCATGCATGAGGCACAGAGCTCAGGGAAACATGTCTTAATAATCACCTATTAAAACTGGCTAAGTTCGGAAAGTTTTCTTCGTTTGACAAGGTATTAATAAACCTTTTTTAAGCCAAGCGCTACCATTCAGCAAGGTACTCAGCTATCCGCTAGCATCCTGCGACGTATCAGCGCTAAGCCTCGCCTCAAGGTCACCTCACCGGGCGGGAGGGGGAACCAGAAATACGACGTACGGAGATATTTCCCGGCATTCATATTTGAGCGTCGCGTTTTCGCGCGCTTGAAAATTTTCACTTTTCATTTAATCGCGAAAAATAGATGTCTAAAAGCGTGAAATACGTACTCCAGGAGTAATAATCTTTCGATTAAAGCAATAAAAAAATAATAGGAAACCACCCTATTAGTGGTGATAGAAAACTTAAAAGCTCACGTATGCTGCTTATTTTTCAGTGATTTTTTTCTTGCGTAACGGTGGAAAAGAGCATAAGACAAAAAATGCTCCTATCTCTGTTGCTTAAGTTCAAACAATTCTTGCGTGATATAGTGGAATTTCGACGTATTGGAATAAAAGGTGATTACATTTTTCCAATCTTTTAATGCCACGACGATTTTGGTCTCCGAGAGCCCATCATCTGGCACAAGAAATTGTAGTGCATGCGAACATCACTTATATAACTACCTTTAAGGGAGGGGTGGGGGAGGATTTGACAAGTTTGAGGAAGGGGTGGGCATCAGACGTACTGCGGGGAGGCAATGAGGAAGGATACCCTTTGGTGCACTTTATACGAGACGTCTTCAGTTTTCGTCGCATTTCCGCGTATTTTTTTCCACGGATTCCGGGTGTCCTCTGCCTCCGCCGTAATATTTCTCCACACCACCGGGGCTATTCGTGGAAATCACGATCGCGTCTGGCTCTCCGGCTTCCATTTCGAGGGATTATTGCTCACCTGTCTTGTCGTGCCGGAAGAGTGGGCGGCCGTGCACGCCCCACACAGCGGCCTTCCTCCACGCCGTCACACGCTTCCTCCTTCCCACCTTCGACCACTTTCTCTCTTCTTCCCTCCCTCCTCCCACCCTCCCTCGCCCACTGTCTCTTCGTGACATCACGACTCCGGCTGCACTTGCTTCCTTAACATGCAGTCGCCGCTCTTTCGTCAGGTTTCGCCCTCGAAAAAATGCGCCGAGAATGGAATTCTCCTACTTTATTCCAAAATTCATTAACCTCACTATTACGATCGAGTGATTAATTAATAAGAAGCTATTCATTTAATGTAAAGAGCGATTAAGTTTTTTATTCTGTTCTAACCGGCTATTTTTCGAGTATAGTTAATTTTATCTTTGCTCATGTAAACGACGATACCAACTATGCTGTTCGACATGAAAACTATTTTAGTGACTCTGGTTTCGAAGTAACAACTCATCGATTTCAAAACCCGGATAGTTTATGTATTTTTTATGTGAAGCTACTAAGTGAATATTGTCATTAATATGATAAATCGGTTCCATGAAGTCCCGCCAATGATCGTCAATTTATCATTGTAATTATCACTCCCAGGTCGTGGTACAGGTTGTTGAGATGCGTACTTGTATGTTTACTAAGTACACTATCATCTTCGCAAACCTTTGGTTTTATGATGGAGAAATATTGGCGAAGTTCCGCGAAGAAAGGGGTCGTAAGGATTCATTTTTTGATAGCGTAGTGGCGATGTGTTCTGTTTGTGAATATAATACTTTGTTATAGTCCAAATTGCTTGATAATGCTTCATTGTGCTGCATTTTACTCCTCTCCGCTGAATCTGTTATATCAAGAAAAGGGATGCATGTTTTAGATCGGTAGCGGTGCAAAATCACTTCAGTAGAGGTAGTATTTCCTCCGGGAATAGCGTGGGTTTAATTGAAAAATATTTATTTTGGTTCACTGGTCCTACATCTGGTCAGTCTATGATTTTCTTGCGTAACTTTCCTATATTTAGTTTGGTCCAGCCTTCCGCTCCCCTGCAGCTTCCACGCATATCCTGCCGTTCTCCCACTCATCGTCTTGCGTCTTTCTCCCCTACTCTCTCTTTCTCTCCTTCCTTTCCCACGCAGGGCGGCGAAGAAGAGGAGGGGAAAGTATTCTAAATCATACGCCCGTGAAAGGGTGAAAGAAACCCGTATGGTTTTCTTGAATGGGAAGTTCACTCCGGGAGTAGGGTAGCCGACGGGTGGGGAACGGCGTATAGGAGTTATAAGTGGTCTTCTGGTCTGGATGTGGTTGTTAAACATGAGGAGAGGTGTCTGCCGGTGGGATGGAAAGCGGGAGAGCTATCTTCGGTAGCCACCAGTATCAGGTGGAACAATTTTCTCCCGTGTGTTATTCGGAGCGGGCTACGTTGGAAACTACATCGTGTGGAAATTTTCCTAATTCTGACATGAAATCGAGTCGGGAAAAGTTCTTTTTCGAACCTAGGGGGCCAGATCGAGATTGTAATTTTTATTTTTCTTGTAATTTTGTTTTTCCAGCCAGAAATGTTTTGTATTGCCCTTATTTTTAAATTATGCATGCGATAAAAAATCCACGTATGGTGTTCAGTTGATATCCTAATAATTCGAAATAATTGCGTCGGGTGTCATTGGATGATAACGGGTTAATTTCCTCGTTAAATATGCCAATATATAGAAAAAATTGATTCTAACGTACTCTAATTAAATTCACATCTGTCTTATGTGCCTGAAATGCGAGTGGATGGTGGAAGTTAGTATATACTGGACAATATATATACTCCTATCTTTGGTGTACTTTATTTGAAATGACGTTCATAGACATTGTGTGATTCGTCTTGTAGCCAAAACGTAATTAGTAGTATTGATCCTTAGTGTACTGTCTCAAGTTTTATCGTGGGAAAATATTTGTCGTTAAACTTGGCGGCGGCCGATAAAAGTGAGGTAGTCGAGGGGAAGACGCGCGTGGAATTTGTTTACAAAAGAGCATATGGTTGAGGAGAAAAATAATTAAATATTGCGGCCTGCGTTGCGGTACTTCCTCCATGGAGACGGGAAACTGTCACTAGCGGTTCTCTCTGATAGCGAAGTTGGAGATCGTGCTTTTTCAGGGGATTTTTTTTTCGGGGAGGCAAAAAATGGCCCATTCTCCTCAGATATGCGGCAATCCGATGAGGAAAAAATTCACCCTGGTCTTATCTCCCCGAGGGGCCATTTTTCACTCTTTTAAGTTCCCTCTCATTCCTTACGGCGGGCGAGTTGGAGGGTACGTGTTATAATATTCTCTTAACCTCTCTTCCCTGGAGTGGCTCGTCGTGGTTGGGGAGAGGTTTGAATTATGGTCGCCTCGCGGCGATCATTTCGCGTAATATCCCCTGCGCAGAGCTTATTCGTTTGGATTAGCCCTGTAGAATGTGGATGCTCTTCAGGAAATAAGAGTTGGTTGGGAGGTATGAACCGCAGCTGTGTGCTATTCGTCCTAGCACATTTTTTTTGGCATTGTGATTTATATTTAATTGATTTGCGCAGTATAAAAAATTGTTTCTCAGAGTTTTTAATGTCATATATCCACTTTTGTGGGTTCTGAAAAGTTCTTGTGGAAAGGTGGAATGTTTACTTCGTACAAATTTTTCTTTAAATGGTGAAAAAATAATCGGTCTCTCTGCCGTATTCCTGTAAAAGGGTATTAACATATGTTTTGTAGGAATTTTAACTATTATACTTCATTGATGGGTATAGTTAGTGTTTGGTGTCTGATCTCCTAACTTTCTCTCGGTTAATGAGAGTGTTTTTCAATGTTTAAGCGCAGGCAAGTGATTGTGCATTTCCTCCATGGCTACTTGTGGGGAGTCGGGGTAGTTCTACTGTTGAGTCAATGATAGTGTTTCTAGTCCATTGAGTGTTTCGTTAAATTTGAAATATGTCAGCGATTCAGGACGTGATAACTTTTCAAGTATATCTGTTAGTTATCTCCTTGTAGTTAAGTCAATTTCCATACTAGTGTATTAATTAGTGATTTTTTCAGCGATTTGAACACACCCTCAGGTTATGAGTGTCTTCTGTTTTGGTGTTTATTTTTGGTAATAGTTCCGGCAAGTTAAAAGAAATCCCTAACGTTTCCGAAGGCCTGCTGGGCCATGCCAAGTCAGAAACGTCGGAATTCAATCGCTGACGCACTGTGAATACATTATTCGTCCATAAACTTGTGGAATGAGTGGGGTGTTATCTAGTTTACGTACCGATTTAGCATTTATCGCTCGTTTCATTGCTCCTTGCCTCTGTGGAAAAAATAAACTTTTATGGCGCTGGCGAAATTGCTAAGAGTGCAGCTATTCGTCTTTATCTCGTTGGGGCATCTCCGCAGTTCGCGTTGGTCGTGTTGCCGGCGGGAGCCTTTGGTTTGCGCGCCTTTCATGGTGCCGTTCCGGGCTTGAATCAGTTGGTGCTGGCTATACTTGATATTTGTAATCAGATATTGCCCGGATCGATGGAGGAATGTTCTTGTGATCATAGAAGATGGTTGATTCTTAGATTTGACGGACTATCCTAATGGTTTTGTTCTATTTCAGTCGTATTTGAGTGTATGAGGTGTTATACTTGCACTTCGGTCTAATACTCTCCCTGTAAATGGTTTGTCTCTCAGTAGTCATATTTATTTAAAATCATGCTTCTATAGTAGTAGGTTAGCGTTGCTTTAATGTCAGCTCCTTAAGTTGCTGAAATTTCTTAATAAAATCTAGAATATGCTCATGAATGTTATGCTAGAATTTCA
Organism: Ischnura elegans; assembly: GCF_921293095.1. Lineage (NCBI taxonomy): Eukaryota > Metazoa > Arthropoda > Insecta > Odonata > Coenagrionidae > Ischnura > Ischnura elegans. Next base: position 69,296,785 of record NC_060249.1, on the reverse strand, counting down.
AGACAGAATCCCTGATGATGACTGAGAACTCTTCCGTTGAAAGTTGGGAACTCATCACCAGGGCGAAAGTCGTGAACCCTTCGACACCTCTGCTTCAGTTCTGTCAAAATTTGAATTTACTCATCAACATCAGTATTGAGTCAAATGAACAATTGCAAGTTTCACTTTCATGATGAATGTCTCAATGAAGTGTTAACTTGATTAGGTTTCACAAATATTGCCTGATAATTTACTCTTCATTCATGAAGTACGTATCCTTTTTAGGTAGTACGAGAATGTGTCCCTGTGGGTATCTGATTTCTTTCCACATCTCGATCGCATTTCTGCAATGTCCATCTCGGGCAGGTCACCCTGCGGGGTCTGTTGTTCGCGGGTGACTAGTCATCGCGGAAGGATATTGCCGCCCCTTCACTTTGGACCGCTTTTATCCCCTTGCAGGAATGCCAGAGCGCTTGATGCGCTTCCTTCGTGCGTGCGCAAAGTGCTGAAAATCTCAGGCACTCCGTCGGATGCTTTTACTTCCTCTCCACTCTCCTTCCTCACATCTTATCTCTTCATGTGTTGCCCTTTGTTGTCGTTGTGGTTTCTCCGTCTGGTTCTCTCACTCTCTTCGGCAGTACATTGAGTTGCGTTCAAGCAATATCCAAAAGCTGAGGCCATCGTTGAAGCCTCCCACTTCTTTATTGTTAACATTTTAGACAAGTTTAGAATGCTGTTCTTCCCCTTTTTGAGATTATTAAATTTAATGTTAATGATAATTAATGATTATTTTCCTCTGTAGGGGAAAACGTGTGTCCTGAAAGACGAAGTATACCATACAATGTTCTCGAAAATATAATGTTTAATTACCGGCTCTATGTGAATGAATACTAGGCCTTCGTGTGCCTAATTAATGCTGAGACTTACATGGTGAAGTAAAAGCCTTATTTGCTGCGGAAATGTGTTTGTCAAAAGCCCTTTCATTCGAAACGTGTCTGATTCTATCCTGCATAGTAAATGGAACTAAATTGAAAACGGGGATAAGGGACATTAAGCAAATTTCTTCTCAATTATCACGGCGCCGAGGGCGTTTTTAAGAGCCAGGGAAACCTAGTTTTCCCGTTTCGTAGATTAAGATATGATTCTCCGCTGAAACCTTCCCTCCACAATTGCTGCCACCTCTAGATTGTACTCGGGTTTAATCAATTATCCACCTCTCTGCGAAAACTACCTACCAGGAAATCTTGTTCTCAGATGACTCTATTGTTTTCATTGCACAGTTGTGTTAAGTCTCTATCAGATCGCATTTCATTTCTAGGAAAGCTTACTAATTGATAAAGGTGTTTCTTCGCTGTGGTCGTTATTCAAGTTGACTGTATGTAAGATTCCCCCTTTCGTTGCTACTTCCTTTATTATCGCTTGTATCATTGACTTCTAATAGTTCTGTAGTTTTGATGAAATCGTATAAAAAGGCTCCCTCAACTTCAATGAAATCGTTCAGTAAATACGGATTTTTTAATTCTTAAACTTTTATTCTAGTTAGTTATGTTAGATAAGTGAAAATTTTAAGAATACCGTTAAAAAAATGAAGATGATGGGACGTCACGTTGCAGAAACTATTGTGGTCCCGTTATTTCCTGCTTGAGAATAGCCTTTATGTCCTTATTCAGTTAGGATTTCACCTAACCTAAATCGTCGTGAGCGTGAATTCTCAACTTCTACTAATCTCAATAAGTTTAACGGAATTCGTGGAATGCTTTAGTTCTTCACGCAGCTGTAGCAATGAGGAAAAGGAGGGGCGAAGTGGTGGACGAAGAAACGACTTTTAGAGGAAAATAAGGTTGGGGCATCGGGTTTGGAAGGAGAGTGGTACTAGAGAGCGGGGAGAGGATATATAAATCCGTGTTAGAGGAAAGGTGTTGGGCAAGCGAGGGAGTGAAAAGAAGAGATTAGGATAAGGTGGGATAACCTTATTTTGAATTGAAGAGGGGGGGTCCGAATTGGGAAGGGAGGCTGGCCGGGGTAATCTTTTTTTATTTCCATATCATCGAAAACAGTAAATTATGGCCGTTTTTTCTTAAAATTATCTAGTTTTTTTAACTAGTTAATTTTCAACTAAGTACTTAATGTGGGTAAACTTTTCTCGGGATTCCCACCGGATTAATGTTTTTATAACGGCCAACGTTATTAGCCCTGATGATGAGTTCCGAGACGGTACTTGAAACGTTGGCCGTTATAAACATTAACCCGGTGGGAATCCTGAGAAAAGTTACCCACATTATTCGCCGAGAAAGCATAAATTCATGTAACTACTTAATTTTTAAATTTAAATATTTTTAACTAGTTAAGGTACACGTGTTATGCCATGCCTCAACCATGCCCTGAATAGGGGCAACCTACCTAGGCGGGACTCGAACCCGCGACCTGTTGTTTGGCCTGCGAGGACTTAACCCCGCCGCCACCCAGGCCAGCAATTTGCGAAATACCAATATTAACCGATAGAAAAGTGAAACTGAGTAGGGCCCTTGGAGTCGAAGCAAATTTCTATGCTTCCCTTGGGCGCTTCTCGTTTTCTGTTCGACATTTTATTTGTCACACTGGCCTCAAGGCGCGATCGCGCGGCCGGCAACACTCCCTGGTCTCATCCTTCCTCCCCCGCTCCTCTTCCCTCTTGTTGTGCAATTTCTGTTTAAGGTCCGAGTCCCATTCATGTCCGTTTCCCGCTGCTGCCAAGGGTCGTCAGCTGTCGGATGATTAAGAAGACGTCCTTCCCCTTTCTTATCTCCCCCCACGCTTCACCCTCTACTTGTCGCCCGGCGCCGCGTCCCATGCTCGCTTGGCGCCACGTCTGTCTCGTGATGTCTCCGACTCTCATCGCAGTTTCCGACCGATGCTGCTCATCGCCTCCATGGCGCGCGTTTTAATTCCACTTCAAACGTCGCCTGATGCCTCGTGCCGTGTCGTGAGCTCTCAATGCATTTCGTCCCACACTCAAATATACCATTCTCCAAATGGCTGACAATTTTCTCGCATTTTCTATTCTCAACAATATGTGATGATTTCAAACCGCCCGCTATACCTTGTCGTTTCCAGGTTTCATTCAACTCCCGAATAATTGTGGGGTATCAATATTTCTAGAAGAGGAGTCATCGCTACCGCGTTCTCTTTTTCTATGTCATTACTTGCTCAAAACGTAAGGTTCCTTCTCAAAATTTAACCGACACGTAGAGCAGGCCCTTAAGATCTCAAATATGAATTTATTTCTCAGAAGGCTCGTATAGGCAAAATTTTCAAATTTGAAATGCAGACAAAAGTAAACAAAGGCCTTTTCTTTGTATCATGAAAATTTCAAGGTAATAGCTGGTGTTTTGAACTAGTAGTACGTGACGAAAAAAATATGAACAGTGGAGGGGGAGTGATGCGTCCTCTCATAGATTTCTAAGAGTACATGACATTCACTGATGGATGATACGAATGAAGTTAGGATAGATTTGGGATCCTAAAAACCGTGATGGCGGGAACAGTATTGGCTAGCGGAGAATAAGTTGTAGTCCGGAACTAGCTGCAACTGCTGTAGGTGAACCTAAGGGAATGTGGAAAGGGCAGAGGCCGGATTAAATCACACAATGTTAACCTACCTTTACCGGTAGATTGCCTGGAATGACGACGGTTCTCGATCATCTCTCAATGCAGGGTTGAACATGAACCACCACACATGGCAAGCAAGTGCCATTCGTTATAATTTGCTACCCCTTGCTTCGTCTTAATGAGTCCTCCAGTGCGTGGGTGCCCTTCACCTCACCCCTCCTCCCAGAGCAAGCGATTTCCCTCACTCCTCCCACAAATGTGTGTTTTAACGGACGATTGCCTTCGCCTCCCTCCCCAGCAAGCCGAGATTGTGGATTTATTTCTCGGGAACGAGACGGGTGTCTGGTTATCGCGTCTATTTCGAGTGGAGTTCTCGGAAAAACGTTCGGCGAGCTTCTCGCCTCCCACTAATTCTACCGGCGTTCGCTCTCACGCACCTTGTGTCAGCTGTCTCGTTGGCCAAACCATTTGATGGTGTTCCGACTTAGTGCCTCTTCAGTGCACTAATCAATCAGCTGGTGCCGTCTTCATTTTTTTATCGTGCGGTTCCCTTCTTCACTCGCGTCCCGATCGGCACTTCTTATTTCCCTCCCATTCGCAGGAATGAGTCTGTGTGTGTCGGGTGTCGTGTATTTAACGAGTGAGTGATTGCTGGTGGCGGAATGGGTGGCTAGTATATCAGACTGGTTTTTTTTTGCTACCGCGAGTTTGCGGTATTAGCAATGAGGGTATGTAAGAGCGGCTATTAAACCTCCCGGGAATGTTAGGTCCTATTTCAATGTTCTCACCTTGCGTTTGCTATCATGTTTTGGTTAATTACACGCCATTTGTGCTTTTGTCCATGAGTATTCAGAATGCACGCGTTAGGGAATGTGGCGATAACCTGCAAGGTGGAGCGTTTGAAAGAGAAATCTGAGACTTAAGATATTTTTCTCCTAAGCCATATATGTAAAGGCAGAGTGAAGATGTCGTTTAGATGGTTGCGGGTCTACAATGCTTACTGCTGAAACAAAACAATACCTTTAATTCATTAATTAAAAAAAATGCAGTGGTGATCTTATTTTTTTGTCATTAGTGTAAATACTTCCTTGTATATAAATTACTGATCATCCTGAGAGGGAAATGATATTACGGAAATTTTATCCTTCGTGTATATTTCCGATGGCCGACTAGAGTAGCTGAGAATGGTATCGCTTGGAAGTATCCCTGTTATACTGAGAATTCTGATTCTTACTTCTATTGGAAATACTTCGTGGGTGTTGTATATTACAATGCTATGATTACCCCTAGCGTTACATCCTAGAAGTTGCTCCGAATGATTCCTCGTAGTAGTGTAAAGAGAATCTTTTCTTAGAAAATTATGCGAAAGGATAACTGTGTAGCATCCCTTCCGATATCGTAGGTTTTATGCTCATTTCCAGATGGTGGTTGCAGCAGCGGTCACGTGACTGACCCTCTCCTGTATTTTTTCATCCTTCCGCATCGTTTCCTCCGGACAGTGGATGATATTGTGCGCGATAATTGACCCGAAAGGAAAACGTTTTTCCTCCGCAAAAAGCGCGAGCGTGGATGGTCAGATTGATTAGTCACTTCTCGTGATTGTTTGCCTCTCATAGTATGGAGTGGAGAGCCTCTCTTTTCCTGCCTTAGCGGCATCTGGGTCACGCCCGGTCGGAATGTCGTGAGCGTGCTGGCTGCTGTTTGTCTCAGGCTCATATCTCGAGGGGGCATGCCGCGTGGAGGCTGATTGTGCCTTTCGGAGCGTTCGCTTTCGCACTATGGCGTAGACCTAGGCGCAAGTGGGTAGATACGCAGTCCGCGCGTATCTGTTATCTATTTCCCGCGGATAGTAGTCGTGTACACACATTTTTTCCGCCCGACTCCGCCAGCGATAAGCGAACAATGTGCCATTTTATGGCGGCTCTGTCTACCACAATCTGTTTATTTGAAGCCCTTGGTGTCCTAGTGGATCCCGAACGCTGTTCTCTATGGTCTATTGTTATAATGAGTGATTTTTGGGCAATTTCAGCTCGTGTGACATCGAGGTTTTCCGTATTTATTTTAAAGTAGTTTCAGATATAGTGAACCATCTCAACTAAGAAATCTAATGCAATTTTTAAAAAAGTGGATGATAAGAGGTGCGGGATTGCATTTTGTTTTCATCTTATTCCTATCAAGAAGGAAGTGCTCTAGGATACCCCGTGTTTTAAATGAAATTGGAGTTAATGAGTTGCAGGGAGTTTGGGGTTTCCCCACTTTCAAAACTACCTTAAACGGTCTATTTACACTTGATTGGATCCTTAACTCTTCCCTCTAATTATAAAGTTTCCTAATTTCGTGTTATTTTATGTAGACTTACCGATAAGAGAACATGCTTTTGGAGCGTTTTAAGAATCTTTGGCCAATTTCGCGAAGACCAGCGAGTAATTATTTTCAGACCAGCAATATCCTTTTGATGTTTTTTTTCGCTTAGCTCATTAATCGTCATAGATAGGCAATAGGTTGGTATCATCGCAATATTTTCCCTTCCCAACTTCCTTAGCACTTGTCTAGGTTCTATGCCGCTGAATTAGAATCTCATAATCGTAGTCCTCTCAATGGGAAAGGCCCGGAGGCCGGGGCTGTTGGAGCCCGGGGCCTCCATCTAACCCCTCTTCACGGTACTCCCTCCTGCTTCCCGTGATCCTTTCCCTTATCCCTGGTGTACGGCTAATGCGTCGATCCCTTTTCCGAGTGACCTCGGAAGTCTTTCAGGGATATTGTGTGGCCTTAGCCCATTAGCGTCGCTGAAGCGTATGATTTTTCAAGGACCCGCTGCTGTGCCCATAACTGAATGTTCTTGAGGAGCACATCCTCCCCGATGACAATCGCAGTGGTACTAGCGCTGTGGCGTTTTTTCTCGCGTCTCTCCCCCCGTCCCGTATCGTTTCTTTCCCTCCCATGCTTTTCACACGCTCTCGCTGAGAAGTGCTCAAGAAATCCGATCCCAACCATCTGTTTCCATCGCGGGGCGTGGTGGCGGCTTGGGCAAGAGGGGTGTGGAGAGGAAGTGGGGTGGCAGTGTGGGTTTTTATTGTTGCTCTCATTCCTGCTCCCCCTCCCCGCTATTCGTCGTATTCCTTTTTGATCTTGAAATGGTAACTGATGAGCTGTTGATGCGCTGCTGCCATGGGAAGATATGCCAGTGCATGAGATGGTACCTATCGGGCATATTTGGGAAGGGAGGAGTGCGTGGTAGCAGAATACTCTTATTCTTGTCGTTATTTTCTCTCGAAGACCGCTACGGTCTTTTTGAAGGTGTTTGGTAACGTCGAGGAGATTCTCGAAATGCTCCCTCGATTTAACCTCTTATTTTAGTGCATTAGGATTATTTTTATCGTTGTACTTCCTATCCATGTACTGGGACTACCTTACCACCTTATTTTTTTCAATTTCACATTTATTTTAAACGGGATATCATGGGGTGTCCATATTTTAATTTACTTAACCTTTTATTGGTCTGGCCTCCCCACCACTCCTCCACAATCTAGCTACACCAGTGGTGTCGGTGCCGTCACAGGCTGGTCCAGCGACGGCCGGCCCACCGGTGGCCACTGGAATCACTTGTTATACCCGCCCCTCCCATATCGCTCAGTCGTTGTCCGTTTAACAGGGTCCAGGCGAGGCGACCCCACTTGCTCCCTCCAGGTGCGTTCGTCTCCGGCACGTCTCGAGGCGATGCAGGTTGCGACACAGCCCTCCGCACGGCTGGGTATTATTCAGTCTTCTCTGCTCCTCTCGCGCCCGGTTTCGGTCGTCGAGGATGAAAGGGAGCAGGGATGGGGGGCTATAGGTCTCCTCCACCTCCGTGACATTTTTCGGCAGCTTTTATTCCAAACGAGATTCCCGTGCTTGGCCTCTTGAAAAGCCTCCGTCCTCCTATCTCAACTCTTCGGCTCGGTGTTCAAACTCGTCTCGGCTTAATTCAGTCGTAGTTGTACATGCGTATCACACCCCCTTCCTCACCTGCGTGCATGCATGAGTCCCGCTCGGATTGCGAGGCCCGCCGCGGGACAGCTTTCCCTCCCTCGGGGCCCGAAAAATCCCAGCCGGCTCGCTCGCCCTCCCCACTCGGTCCTTCCTCGCCCCTTCCTCGGCTCTGCAGTGGCGTTTCTGCGGTTGCAGGTAGTTAATTGGTGGGCTTATTCGGATTTTGGTCTTCGGTTTAGTGGAAAGATCATCCTCATCATAGGATGGTTCTCCAATTGTAAGTGAACGGCTGATAAGGTTGCATTAGAGAGACTTCGAAGTCTCGCAGTGACATGACTCACTACTTTCTCTATTTTTAAACATATTATTTTCTCCTTTCGCCGCCTCCTTTTCACCTTTCGGTTAAACGTAACCAGGCTCGGGGCGAATGTCATTTGAAGAAATCTCAGCAGGACGATCGGTTGCGGTAGACCATACATCCGTCCATATTATGCCAACACATGCACCATCCTTCCTAAATAACCATCGACAATTTTAGTTTTATTTATTTGATTGTTTTTTCGCTTAAAGTTGGGTTGCAGGGAGTTTTTTGTTGAATAACCCCGGCTGGTTTCCACCCACCACTCTTTCAAGCTGAAGTAAAACACATGTCTAGCTTAAATTGTTAAAAAAAAGTAAAAAAATACGTAAATCAACCCTATCACCCTTGAAAAATTTGCCAAAACGTTGACTAAGCTTAACTAACGTAATGGTATAATCAGCAATAAGAATAATCTATTGGGCCAAGAAGATGATTTAGTGAAGTTTATACCTTAATGTAGAAAATAGTAAACGGTCCATGCATATACAGTGAAATTTTTTTATCGCAGATCAGTTGAAAAATATAAATTCTTACAATGCAGTGTATTGCATAAAAATATACTTGTTCTTTTCTATTCGGTGTACGGCTTTTGCGATCAAATCGCGATTGACAAAATCGCTTCTCGAGTGCCAGTCCAGTCCTCGGAGAACCTCTTTCTGCTATATACCCTTCTTCGACCTTTCCTCTCGTATGCTCGACCAGTATTCCCGTCGTGTGCTTGGTCTTGGTCCGTGCAAAAACGGATTTCGGTCCCCTCTCTCATCCCCGTGTCTTAACCAGCTCACTTTCGCTCCCACCCCGAAGAGTGGTTCTTGTTGGAAGAAAGAGTAGTGTCCGGGAGTGGTTGACCGTGTCGCGCGGAATTATAATGAGGTGCCCCGTTTGCTATTGTCATTTTTATGGCTCCGCAAAAGGCGAGCGCGATTTCGGGCCGTGGAAATGGCCCGTTTGATTGTCGGAGGGGCGTTTTTAGCCGGGCCCTCCCTTCTGTGTAATCGTCGGGTATATGATTTCTCCCTCCTCCCCTAGGTGCTCTCCTGGCGTAACGTTTTAAGAACTCAATTTTTTCGGTCCAAGCTTTTCGTGCTGACTCGAAGGGATGTTTTTTCTGCCTCGGCGTCCTCAGCCTCTTTTTTGGCGGCTCAAATGAGCACTGCTACACGCTGTAAATAATACGTTGACATATTAGGAAGTGCCCCGGCGTGCAGTTTGAAATGGGATCGTGGCTTAAACTCTTATGGGTGATTCTGGTTAGTTATGGTGATATTGGTGGTGGCTCCCAATGCCCTACAGCCGGGGATAAAATAACACAACCCGATCGAGGATCGGTGCTTCGGGACGCACTTGTAGGGTATTTGATGTTTCCTTCGTTTCTTGTCGCGTGTGCATCGGAATAATATCCTCGCACGGATTATTGCGTCCCCGAACCCGTTTTATCGATCCCGATAATTTATGACGGCGTGAAGCGTCTGGTGTTAAGCTAATATTTTTTTGCGGCAGAACTCCCTCTCAATTTATGCGCCGTTGGCATTCCGTTCCAGTGGTTACTAGCTTAAGTGTCCGACCGCGTTCAATTGGGTATCCTCGTTATGGCATGTTTATCGCCCTCCAGATTGCTCCGATTTTAAATGAACGTAGGTATCGGGATGGAGGAGGTGCCGTGCTTCGTTAAAGCGCGGTTCCCGGGGAGGGGAACAGGGGGAAGTTTCCTGCCGGGGACTATTTCGCAATGGTCTAGCACTCTTCAGAATTTCCGCTCCCATTTCTTCCTCTCAGCTCATCTCCCTTCTTCGGAAGTCTGCCATTAGTCTGCGGTGGTGATCTCGGGCGTGGACGTCAGAGAGGAAGTTTTGAATAGCGTCACATGTTTTTTCCCCATTCCAACAGCATCCAGCGCATTTGCGTCCCTCATCGCCCGTCTTTCGACTCGGTATCCGTGTACATAATACCCTTCTAGTGCAGGACCTCGTATATCTAGCGAGTTCCGTACGAAGTGATAGATACAGAATGAGCTTTAAGCGTCGTGAAATCCATCGTTCTTCAACGTTATTATTAATTTTTTTCCATCATCAAGTTTTTTATAATTGTTGTAAAAGATTCATCTACATCTACATAATACCCTGCGAGCCACCTCTAGGGTGTTCGGCAGGGGGTTCTAGTCATTCATCTGCTAAGTTCGTCATCAGGTTTATATGATCCACAGGCGAAAGCAGTCGTTCACAATATTCCCGTGAAATTCGATGAATTTTTTTCTTTTATCGAAGAATTTATCTTGTAGCACACTATTTAATAAAATATCCAGTTTCACCGTTAACATATAACTTTCAAGGGCGCATAACGGTTTTGATATCGATGAAGCGTAATAGAGGTTCGACTTACAAGGGTAGTATTGGTTAATACTCCTTGGGAATATCGTCTGAATATTGAAATGAGACGGTTTTCGACTAATAGTTTGGTCAAATACAGTCGGAATTTTATATGTAGTATGTAAATGTTCCACAAGCTCAACCAAGAGAAATGGAAGTGATATTATTAACTTACAGTCATTTCAGTGCGAAATTATTTTACCACCTTGACAGGTACTCCATTACAAAGCGGACGTTAGGTATTGGTTTCCATCTTCATGATTGTGAATGGACTTCATGTTGATATTGTCTAAGCATTTAGCAACGCTCTCGCGAGTGCACAGCCAGAGCTCCCCTTGTTATCTAGCACTTTCAACTGTGTTCCCAATATCCCCGCCCTATGCTAAGCACTCTCCTCCTCATCTTAACCTACTCTCGTTCTGAACACATTGAAGTACGTTCCTATTGCGAGATGGGTGTATGGTCGTGATAACTAGGTGTTTGCTCGCCTTACGAGTGCTTGGTCGACCATCATACGTGCGGAATGCTCCTTCATTATAAGTGGAATATGTCATCATTTGGTTTTCACGCAGTTGAGCTCTACGTAGTTGCATCCCTTTAGTTTTCGTTGTCACCATACCTTCACGCGTTTTCCTCTGTCTAGCTGCTTTTTACTTAACGTTTCTTTTGTGTAATTCGCGGGATACTTATTCACAGTAGAAGTGGCTTAAAATAATAAAATATTGTCAACTATTTTATCCCTTCTGTAAGTTATATGAAAATACTGCTCGGAAACAGCCGCGCAGAAATGCTGACGTTAGTCCTGGTCAATCACCGTGGGTAATACTCAGCAATTACCTTCACTATTTTACAGTGCGTCAATTGGGATGGGAATCCTATCTTTTATTGTATCGCGAACATTCCGAGCTGGTGGTAGCTTTCGCAGTTTCAATTCGGTTGTTGCGAGTTATTGACTGATTGAGGAATAACTTTCGTTGTGTAATCCATTGGTTTGAATTGCAACTTTTAGTTTCAGTAAAGTACCTCAATGGCCCTAGTAAATAATTCCTCATTTAAGATTGTTGTTGATATTTTGTGTGACGATAGATGGTCGTAGAGATAGTTCTTAAGTCAATGCCTGCACAGTAGAGTACTTAATTCTTTTATTAAAAATATAATCCGAAGGTTCAAGCGTGATGGAGTGAAATTTTTTCATGTTGAAATAAATATTAGCAATTTTGCACGATATAATTATATTATTTATTTCAAGTATTTCTTTCAATACATTTATTAAAATCCACCTCCTTCTTACTTGCCCTATCGCTAGCTGTTAGCCTAAAGGATCGGGTCTTGGTGTTTCCGGTGCCCCAACTGGCGATTCGATATCTTTCGCGGAATCGAAACCACGAGGTGAAGCCTCAACCGTTGTCTAGCCTTCCGTCCGCTCTTCTCCGAAACTGTTATTTCCCGCACCGTTGATATTCTCATTCCTATATCCACCTATGGACTCAGCTGCCACGCCGGCCACCGGTGGGATGGGGTGGATGTTGGTGAGATTCGGAGAAAAGGGTTGGTTGGTGTCTCGAAGGGGGAAAAAATGAGGAGCCGGTCGTGGAGGGAGATTTTGAGTGGAGGGATGTTGTAGTGTGTGCACGGTTGAGGAATGCTGCCGGCGATGACGTCACCGGATGGGCCCCACTCGAGAGGGTGAGGGCTCTTCTTGCATACATATTTTTTTCGTAACTCGATGGTCGTTGGGGTCTTGAGATGCTTGTGCTTTTTCAAACGTAGCAACAAGCCGGGGATGTAACGTTCGCCACCAACTCTAGGCAAGTGCAAACCTGTGGGAAATTAAATTTCACTTTGTACATTTCGCGTTAATACTTCATCCCCGGCCATACTATGCCATCATCAAGTTATTCGACATACTATTTTCGAAACCATGGTCGGGAACAAGTGATTCATGTAAAAAGTGCTGAGAGAATTTTCGTTTCTTACTTTATGGTTATACGAAGCTGATCCGCAATCGTTACTAGTGTGTAAACCTGTGATTTAATATCCTTTAAATGGAATATTTTTGCGGTTTAATTGATAGCCTTCATGATTTAGATGACGTATGCTATTGTTAAAGATCATCATATGGCAGAGTTTCTACGGCCCTATGTTAAATTCGCCGCGAGTATTAATGAAAGTGCATACGTAGTAAACCGTGAAGTTCTTTTACGACTTGCGATATGAAAAACTTGTACCAGGTGACGCTGGAGGCAAAATGACTCGTCTCTGCCTTAATCGTCGGCCTCGGTGGCGGCGGGGATAAGTCCTCGCCTACCAAACGGAAGGTCACGGGTTCGAGTTGATAGGTTTCCCCTTCCATGACATGGGTGTGTGTGATCGTCTGTTGTTAATTATTTTAACTCCCGATGTAAAGGCCACATTGTGCTGTTTTCGGGGTAATCGAGATAAATAAATTATAATTCATTACGTCCTAGTCCTTATTGTGGCAAAGGGTCCTAGTCCTCATGACGTGGCTTTAGAATTGGGTCGTGAGAGAAAAATTTTATCAGTTAATATAGGTCTAAAAAGCTCAAATTGTTTGTCATAACTTTTTTATTACTAAGCCAATGAGTTTTTATAATCTGAAGTGCTTTTCATGTGGAATAAGTATTATTCTACCTCTCATTGATTTTTGGGGGCATTTACTTAAGCACTAAATTAAGAAGAAAGTATTATGGCTCACCGCTGGTGTTTCACGATCAGTGAATGCGTTTAGTACCTTGGTGTTGTGAAAATTTTCGGAATTTAATAGATTAACATGCGAGTCACGTTTTAAATCAGTGTTCTTCTCTTCAATTGGTCAGTGGTTCCCCCAGACCTTCATCCTGGAACGAACCATTTCTTGCGTGACATTTTGGCGGTAAAGACGAGGACTAGGGCAGTCGCTTTCTAAAGGGTAGGCCGTTGAGAGAATTGGTAGCGGTTGGCCGGGTTCTGCCACCGAGTCTCTCGTGTGGTCTTGAGATCGTATCGTGTCCAGTCAGGGACTGGGAAGAGAGAGAGAGAGAAGAAAAGTGACTGCAATGGCCATAAAAGGGTTAAGAAATTTCATAAACAAGAGGAACCATTTGTTACCTTTATTCTTCAGCTGAGTTCGTTTTTCACGTTACCGAGCCGTTCTTAGCGTCTTGTGTCTTGAAAATGTATGTTTTGAGTAATTTTGAGCCCTGTGGTGAACATCCGTTCACGTTGTTTCCAGGATGAGGTTGTTTAAGTCTGGAAAATGGCTTCGAATTATTGGTTGTTCATCATTAGTGCATATTTTCTTTCAATATTGGATAGTAACTAATCAGATGCTTGTGTTGTCCTTTCCATGTCCAGAGAACCCGACCCTTAATGGTGTTTCAGCTTCATGTTATTTCCCTCAGTTTGAAATTTTTTGGGTCCCGAAAAATTTTCCTTAATGAGTGACTTGTACAAATGCAATATCCACTAAGGGTAGCCTTTCACATAGACCTAATTTGATTGAAAATATTTTCCCATTCGTGAAAAAATAGTATCGAACGGGATTTACTGAATGGGAAGTGTTTGGGTTTTGTTTGCCAGCAGAAGAGACCCAGATGCAAATCCAGACATTGCATTATAACCTTCGCGAAAATGGCATAATTACCCTTAAAAGAACGTGGAACCTCACCGTTCTCTTAAATATTTATTGCCACGCTAAGAAATTCCATACTATTTCTTGATATTTTGCTTTTATGACTTCCGTCTTGCATAGGATAGGCGTATTTTTAATTTCTATATTCAGCCTCTTCGCGCCACATTAAATGCACCATTCGTGTTCGCTTTATTTGTGAAAACTTAGCGTAGAAGAGGGCGGTTCGTTTTTTGCGCCAACTAAAATCGCGGTGGAGGGCAAGAAATTCTGACGGGAAGTCAGGATGTTGTATAGCAAGTGATTAACTTCTATCCATCGCCGCGTTTTGGTTTCCCGCAGTGTGAGTGCTTTCAGGCCATGGCTCGTAAATCATTATGTCTAAGTCGTCGGTTCGAGCAGGAAATACATTCCTTTGAAAACGATAGTCCGCAAATCATGTTCCGTACGCCCTTGGATGTGTGCAATGGCGCGTTAACAGCTTTCGCACCGAAATTTCTTGCTTTGTTTCCAGGGTTTCAGTAGTGATTGCGGATTTCGCTGGTGTCATTCGAGGGAGGAACTTAATGTCAGTCTAGATTTACGATATTCTCTCTTTTCAATGCGCGTCCCAAGCCTCTATCGGTGTGCCACGTGCCGCTGAAATCGTTAAGTTATCGTGGAAGTGCCCCCAGTTTTTTCTACAAAGTTTAATTCGAGAGTCTTCATATTAACAATAAATTAAAAGCTACAGCGCTTGCTTAATCAATAAAGTAATGTTTGATAGTAAATATTTAAGTCTGTTTGTCAGAAATATATCAGATTTCCTTTTTTTCAACTTGCAATTAGTTTTAATCACAACTTGAAAACCTATTAACAACACAAGTAATATTTTCCAAGACGGCATAAGTTCACTTGTCAGGACTTCGGAATGAACAGTTACTGAATTAATTTTTGAGTCTTGGAGAAAAGGTGGTTTTTCGTTAGCTGAACGGACGTCTGCTGTTTTCCAATGTATGACTTCAATTACTCTCTATTGCCTGCTTGTGGCATCAAAGTGAATACTCTGAGAACGATATTTTTCTCAAATCAACATATTCATCGCTTAGTTTTGATTGCCTAAAGCTTTAAAACTGATGCGCAGGGACATGACTCCAAGAAGAATGCAAAGTTCCCCATGCATTTTAATGTGCCAAATTTTTGAAGAATAGCAGTGAATAGCTCTTGGTGTTAACCTAACTCCGTGCCGAGCCTCTGCTTATATCTTCCGTGTGTCGAGGTCTACCTCAAGTCCCCGCAAATCTGTGGGTAATTTTTTGTCTCTTTTTAAAAATTTGCTGCACCGTCTTGGCTTCCCTCATCCCATCCACTTCCAGTCCTTTAAAATGCAGGCAAATGACTCCTCGCACGGCTAATTTTTCCTTTCCCCCGTTTTTATATTTATTTTTTTAAGTTTCGCTTTGCAATTTGCGCCAAGTAGTGGGGTGGCGGATAATGGTTGGAGCGTTGGGGAGACTTTGAAGCCTTTAGCCCTTCAGAATCACACGGCTTAATTGGAGATTTTTATCTTGCGGAAGTTCTTGAGATAGCAGCTGTTATTATTTCTCTTTCCTTTCATGCCCCTTTCCTTTGTCGCATGCTCAAGTGCAGTGCACGAAAATTTCTCGCAAAGTTTGATATCCTTAAATCACGACTCCTTCATGATTATCATTCTCTATTTTTTTTTCTATTCTGGTGTTCATTGTGGTACTTTGCAAATGATTGCCTCTCTTCGCTTTAATCGGTCCTATTTCTTCCCTTGATTATGTGAATACCTTTTGTTTCACGCGTATTTTTTTCCTTTCGTTTCGTCATGATTATAATTTAACCCTGCGGTGACAAAACAGGGTATTTCCGTGTTATTCTTAGGAATATAACGAAGTGCTAATTCTTCGAGCGTAACGCGAGAGAATTATTATTTCTCTTGTTTTCTTAAGTAATTGGTTGTGTAGCGTTTTCGTTTCCATTCAAGAAAACTTGTTTAATTTATGTTGCATTTATATTTATCTGCTTTATATTTATAGATAGTGAAAGATATTTCAGTGTGCCTTCTTCTAACTTTTTTTTGGGTTAAGCAATCCGTTATGTTATATCTTATGGTCGTTTGGAATGACGGCTTCGTAAGTAGTTGCAATAGAATTAATGTACAAGGTATTATACAAAAATTTAGCATATCACGTCTTTTTATAGCATGTTATCATCTAGTAATAGATGATTTCCTATCCTCATTATCTTGTGTGAATTTATATTTAAATGTGTTGCAGTCGTCGATGAAATCAGCAATGTAAAATCCCTTTCTTCCGTCGCGATTTCCGTCGCGATCAAGATAGGATTGTGAGCGACGCTCGATTCAGATTCGGTGGAAATTTTCTTTCGTAGAAATCCGATTAAGGCGGCCCTCATAAACACCGCCGAGTGTGACACATTGCTCTTTTGTCTCGAAGTAAGCAAATTTTGCCATTTCCCCAAATTGGAAAATTGAGGTTTTGATCCGAATCGGCCCTAACCCCAGCGTTTCTCCCGAAATGAGATTTTGGACGCTTCGCTTGCATCTTCAGCTCTCTACCGTCGCGTAGAAAGATATGGCCAAGTCACGGCAAATTTTAGCTCCTCGTTTTCGTATCTCGTCCGCATGCACGGAATCACATAAATGATTTCGTCCCCAACACTTCTGGGGAGTATTTCTATCAGCAGTTAGGGCTATCTAAATCTAGTAATTTTTACAGTTTTTTTTGGGGCTACTCCTATTGTTATCGTCGCGCTTTCCATGCCCAATGTTGCTTTGCCGTATTTTATCGTGTACCGCAAATACTTCTCTGAATTCGTCTGCGCCAAAAATGTGGAGTGTATGCATGTAAGTAACTAAACGTGGAGAAAAAAGTTACACACCCATTTTTGTACGTCCGCGAAACAATTTGGAAGCTCTTGTACAGTGGTGATAAGTGATAAATGTCCCCGCAGAACTTTAAAAAAAATCCTGCCTGGATAAATGCTCTCTGAAAAATTTAAAAGTATAATTAAGACAGCGTTTAAATGCGACGAATTAGCTTCTACTGTTGTTAAGGTAAGGTTCCAAGTAATAGACCAAAATATGTAATGGGAGATTCATGTTTCATTAGAGCCCTTTCATATTAAAGAAGAGTTGGACACTCAAGGTACTAAGGGTACAAGGTTCGAGCTCGACATCCCTGCCTTCTACAGTCCTTGCTATCCGAACTGTGCGTCTTAGAGCATACATCTCGCGTGCTAACTCGCCCCCTCCCCCCTCTTTTCGCCCTCCCCCGTTTTCCGTCTCGCCCACGCGGCCCGCCCCCGCCTGCCAAAATATCCCGCCGACGACGTGACCCACTCCCGGCTGGGCACCCGTGACGAATTGCTGCGCTAACTCCCCTCGCCAAATCCCCACCGCCACCTGCCACTCTCTCTTTCTCTCAAAGAGCGAGCTCTCATTTGGACGCCCTCCTCCACAGCCACTCACATCTTCTCCTCGAGGGGAAAATTCGCATTTCCCTCCTTCCTCGAGCCCTCTTACTGGGTCACGAAAAGGGTTCTGTGTGATTTTGGGAAGGAGGAGAGATAAACTATTCCTTTTGTCCTCGAATCTTGCATACCGCATATTAAATTCATATATGTTATCACGTTGCGTTTGATCGCCAGACCTCAAGAACAATGTTGAATTTTTCCTTGCTAAATAATAAACGGTGCCTAGTTAGAAACAGTGGGATATCGCCGGGGGTGTTCATGCGGTATTTGATTTAATCGATTTATAATGCCACATCAGTTCAAATAAAGTAAGTATTGCATGTTAACTTCGATTATTGTATCATTCATTTTCCGTCCAACCGACTTGTATCGTCTCCTCATTTACGCTTTTCGGCGCTACGCTTTGCCCCACACCTACGTGCCGTTTCTTCCGCGCTGTGTGTTCATTGGGAAGGGAGATTTTTTGCCGTTCTCACGTCCGCGTGGCTGGCCGGAAGGCATTCCGCCACCAAGCGGGGTAGGGTTGGGAGTTGTGGGGAAGGGAGCAAGTGGCCTTATCGTCGCGCCCGTAGACAGATCTCTGGGAATCTGTGGGGTGTTTAGGGGGTGGGAAAGTGGCCCCCGCGTGCAGTCTGCTACCCTTAAATGCACTTGTGGGTGAAGGCCGCGTCGGGTCCTGGTGTTATCGTGGGATTCGAGAGTTTGCACTTTGGTTCGAGTGAGATTCTAGATCGATATGGTGCGATCATGTTTTTTCCCTCGGGATCGAGAGAGCAAAACATTGTACCCTGTCAAGGTGTTTCAAGCGTGCATTTAATTCGCTGAATCTGTTGATTGATGGCATGTAGTTTCGTAATGCATAGTTAAACGTCCTCCCGATGTATATTGAAACTGGAGGGAATTATTTCCCCCGTTGATACCATATCGTGCACTTACTCTTTGGTTAATGCCTTCTGCTCATTTTTTTGTTGAGAACTACTTTTTGCTGTCTTTCAGTCTTCAGAAATGGTTATTGTTATTTAACTATATCGTTTTCAATTTGTGCATGGTCATGTTGTGGGTGCGCTTTGGTTTTCTTACTAGCCTTGACGTACGAATCATATTCAATTGTGATTCTTCCATCAGTTGTACCAGCGTGTGGTTACATTTTAAGCCTTTTTTCAGTATGGAAAATCAGCATCGATCCTAGAGGAAAATTAAATCAATGGATTCAGAAAAATAATTCAGCCGCATTCTTATATAGAGCCGAATACTTTTTTTATTGATGGAACGGGCAATCATCAAAGGAAATAGCAGCAAAAATGCTCGTGGAGTTAATAGTAGGCATGTGAGATATGGCTTTCCCTTTCAGGTTCATTGACAATTTTCACATTCCAAAACTGCCGTTTCTACTCGACTGAACGGCTTCTTGGAACAACTGCACAGCCGCAATTGGCTTCCTGCAAGTGAGTGCGACACTATTTTGTCTGACTTTAAGGTGCTCTGTGACAAACAAGTATTTGCTAACGCCTGTCAAGAATATGATCGTCAGAGGCAGAGACTAGATCATTTCTGGAGAGGTATCTGGGATCGTTATAAGTGCTCAGATGGTTTAGTGAAAGTGATTAAAATGGCTCTGATCATAAGCCATGGCCAAGCTTTCATCGAGCGTGGCTTCTCCATCAATAAGGAGATAATAGTAGAGAACCAATTAGATATGTCTTTGGTGGCTCAGCGCCAAGTGTACGACTCAGTCAACGCTGCTGGTGGCGTAGAAAACATAAAAATATCTGCTGAAATGATCAACAGATTTCGGCACGCGCGCTCCGAGTATGAAGAAGCAAAGAAGCAGCGCCGATCTGAGGACGCTGAGGTCGAAAAAAAAAGGACCCATGAGAAGATGATTGGAACTGAAGTTAAGGAGCTTCAAGCCAAAAAGATGAAAGTGTTAGCATCAAGCCAGAAGGAGGCTGATGCCATTGATGAAGAAATAAAAAAGTTGACTGGTACTTTCTAACTTAACAATGGAGTTTCTAACTTAGACAATTTGTGAAGTGCACTTTAAATTAATAGTGATTTTTTTGTTCACCAAGTTTTTTTTACTGTTTTGACTAATGATTAAGTCACAGTGATTGCTAGTCCAAAGTGGCCATATTTTGTTTGGAAAGTCAATATGAAAGAACTATGATAATTTGTGAAGTGTACTTAAAATGAGGAAATAGTGATTTTTTTGTTCACCTTGTTTTTTTTACTGTTTTGACTAATGATTAAGTCACAGTGATTGCTAGTCCACAGTGGCCATTTTTTGTTTGGAAAGTCACTATGAAAGAACTATTATTATGTGTGAAGTGTACTTAAAATAAGTAAATTGTGATTGTTTTGTTCACCTTGTTTTTTACGGTTTTGACTAATGATTAAGTCACAATGATTGCTAGTCCACGGTGGCCATATTTTGTTTGGAAAGTCACTATGAAAGAACTATGATAATTTGTGAAGTGTACTTAAAATAAGGAAATAGTGATTTTTTTGTTCACCTTGTTTTTTTTTTACTGTTTTGACTAATGATTAAGTCACAGTGATTGCTAGTCCACAGTGGCCATTTTTTGTTTGGAAAGTCACTATGAAAGAACTATTATTATGTGTGAAGTGTACTTAAAATAAGTAAATTGTGATTGTTTTGTTCACCTTGTTTTTTTTACTGTTTTGACTAATGATTAAGTCACAATGATTGCTAGTCCACAGTGGCCATATTTTGTTTGGAAAGTACCAAAGTACCTAACGTGTAGTACTGTACAGTAGTAACATTTCTTGTAAGTTTTTCTGATATTACAATTAAAAAATACTGAAGTGTTGCATATTTTGAGCTATTTCCTTGTATATGACCTCTTATGACATCTTTCTTCATGCGTTAAAACTTATGGCGAACGCTAGAAAAAGTCAGGATATATCAAGATTTTGGTCAGGAAAAAGTCAGGAAAAGTCAGGATGGGAGGAAATTGAGATCTTGTCCCAACCTAGATTGTAGAAGAATTTGAGTTGCTGAATCTGGTACTAATAATTTTGTATCTAATTTTGTTTAAGGGAATATTTCATTCTTTACTTGAAACTTTTGGAGCGGTGGCTTTGCTAATAGTGCGGATTATGCTAGTCAAGAGTTTATCCCGTTTTTGTCGAATTTTAAATATTTTTCCCACCCGTTTGTGTGTGGGAATCCGGAAAAAAGAGAATCACTCGTGGTCAGTGGAAAAAAAATCTTTTCGCGAGGAGCTCCTCAATGGAAGGCTTTTTTGAATGGGCGTCATGGTGTGAGGAATCCCCGGTATTCCACGATAACAAATCTCTCCCCACCTATAGTCGGCGCGTTTGTGTCCGCCACACCTCTCGGTGTTCGCGTTTGTTATTTTTTTCCCCATCCCATTGTGGTGCTCCTTATCGGTCGCATCCCCGGTGGGATCTCTCTCTCTCTCTGCTCGTGCGAGCGAGGAAGCCCTCTTCGCCGGTATCCCGTTTCACGCTTGCGTTTGCCCGGTCCCTCTGGTCCAAACTTCGGTTGGACGCGGGGTTTTTTCGTTATTTTGGTATTTTCGTCTCGGTGTATTGGTGAGAGCCATGCATGCTTAATTGCTCCCGTAAACGCTTTTGGCGATATTTCCGTGGATGTGTGGGACAACGGGGACTTGCCTTTTCCAGATTGATGTCCCGTCCCTAGTACGCCCATTAGAGGAATATTTGGTGATTTTTTTCTTTCTTTTTTCGAATGGTGTCGTCCTTTTACGTAATCTCTTTCATTGCTGACAGTGTAATAGAAAAAATTATTATTTCGAAGGAGGAATACTGATATTATTGGATGGATCGTAACGTTAAAAAATATTTAAAAACGCTACTCTTTGAATGAAAACGCTTCACTTCAAATGAATTAATGATGGTGACGATATTTTTCTATTCTATCGAATTGCACATTGCAATTTTCATTTATGATTTTATTTTTAACGTATTGACTGTTGTTTTAGAGGCGTACCGAAATGCATAAACTGCGAAAAGAATATAGAATGTAAATAGTATCTACCTCAAATTCGAGTTTTCATTGGCATTGCATTGTGTATATTTCAAGCGTGTTACTTTGGATTTGGTGAATTATTTTTTACGGTTTTCGCTAAAAAGTTGTCGTTGAGTTTTGCATTTGTTCAACTATTTTAGTACCACGTCGAATTGTTAAAAAAAAGGGCTTTGCGTCGCTCCAGTTCGTTTCGAGTATTCTCGATGGACGAAATCGGGCCCCGCTCTCCTTTTTATCTTCGCCTCCGCCCCCCACACATCACGATTAACTCTTTTGGCGAAACAAAGGAAGTGAGACAAGGACGCTTCTCGCACATGGGAGTCGGCGATAAAAACTGGCGGGGTGGGGTGTTTTTTTTTATTCTGCGCTCATTTGATCCTGTTTCTATTTTTTTTTATTTCGCTCGCATCGGCGTTGCGTGGGGGAACTCGCGAATGAGGGTGGTGCGAGAGGGGGCGGGGTCGGGAGGGTGGGAGGTCGGCCTCCCGACAAAGGGATGCGTGGGCCGGCGGAATTGGGAAAAGTGAAAGTTGCCCTCATGATTTGTCGCCGCTCTTCATTGCAGCAGTCTTTTCCTGTGTCTCGTTTTGTTCCCGACCCTGTTCCCGAGAGAGGCAAAGATTTTTGCGGATGGTTTCGCGGCCGCGCGAAAGTTGGCGAAACGGGTTTGTTTTGCGATATTCGTTCGCAACTGTCAGGAGCCCTGCAAGCCTAGCCGTACAGTCTGTCTTCTTTTTTTTAAACATCTTGGGCCCTCCCGTTTAATAATTTAGTTCAGATGTAATCGGGGTTATCTACCTTATTGACGATTTTCAATGGGTCATTAACTCATTATCCTCGGTACAAAAACCACCCTGCTTTGACACAAGGTCCCGCAGTTAAATTTTAAGGATAATAGGGTACATGTTAAATATCAACTTTGGTTCGCCTCAATTTCAAACTCTTAATTTTCTCAATAAATATCCACGCCTAAATTATTAAATATATGAAGATAACTTCAGTTTCAGATTAAAAGTGAATCCGCATCCCCCTCCTGTCTAATACCTATGAACTTTTAAGAGGATTCCAGTATCCATTAACCCGGAGTAGGATTTACCATCTGATATTTTATCATCTTGTTGCTTTACCTGTGGAGGGTTTTTTAAACGCGCAAAAATGGAAAACCATGCATTATGTTTAAGTGCCAGTTTATGGAACAACTATCACCAACCATGCGTTATTTCTTCTTGTGCTTACGGAAGTAGTCCAGCCACGGAACTTGCATACATTTCTTATCGACAGAAATGCAGCAGAAACGTCGTGCTCATCGTCCTATTATCGTTAATGGCCATTCTTGTCGTAATAATGGTTGACCACGCAGCTTACCGGCATGAAAGGAAAGCCTGATGTAAAGTTGCCCTATTGCGTAGTTAATTAGATTATCAGTGTGGGATGGCGGGTTGTGGAGGCGGATGCAACGGGTGTGACCGCTGTCCATTTTTAGTCGCTTGGTTTTTGGACTCCATTCCGGCCTCGAAGATACTATCTCCCTTGACGACAGTCGGGTGCACTTCGTCTCCGTCGCGACCTTATTTAGACTTCGTTAAAATTTATGGGTGCACGATGAGTATTCGGGGACTATTATTCTTGGCAGTAATTGTACGGGTGATTTTTCCGTAAGCGGGATTGTTAAACGTATGTTGAAGGACGTTCTGCCGGGACGTTTTTCATTTTGGAATATGTATTACCTCCTTTCGTCTTATCCAGAAAACACATTTTCTTCTTGTCGTAGGTAAGTCGTTTACCGAATATCCATCCTATATTTCAACATTGCTTCGCCTGTCACCAGCTTATTCATCCCTATATTCCATGTCCTCAACTCTCTTGATGATTTTGTATTATTGACTTGGGAATAGTAGTGGCCCAGTTGTCAGAGTGGAGGGTTACTGATCGGAGAGTCCCAGGTTCAAATCCCTGCTGAAGCCTTAGGCTACACCACTGGAAAGTCCTCAAATTGTTAGGTGGCTGGCGGAAAGGAAATGGCCGGCCCACCTGTCCTGTACGTGTATATCACAAGCCTGCGGATTAGTTCGCAATAGTCGTCTTCCCTCACCGATCCGAACCAACCCACAGGTTGAATCACTTGAGTGAATGCTTCTTGCTAATTATGTTCCCTTGCTATGATGCATCCCTTCTTCCCCCTTCAAGGGGGTTAAGGGATGCATCGTAGAGGGCACTACTGCATACTGCACATTTTAATTTTTGGAAATAGTGAAATTGATCGAAAAATTGCTTTGCGCGACGCCTTCTACCAAGGTCTTTATTTGGTAGTTTATTTGCTTTGAGTAGAGGCATGGTGATTTCTTCTGATTCCCACGTAAAAATTCTCTCAGGCGCTTTAAATTCTTCGTAGAATCCGTCTTCATTTTTGGGAGGGCATCCTGTGTTCACAATGGACCGCGGTGAGTGCTTTGGTCGTCCCGCTCCGCGGCAGCGGCCGACGTTAACTTCTTGGGCGTTTCGGTAAAACGTCGAAATACTTCCCCACCCCTTCCAATCCTCTTCTCCCACCGTTCTTCGAGTCGCGCATTCCTTCCAGTGTTTCCCGGTTTGGAATCCAGCGTGTCAATATTTGAAGGCAATCGTCCGTGAGTGCTTAGACACCGGGACGTATTTACTGCTTCCTTAGTTCTCAAAACATCCGTGAGAATTCCGGTCTCGGACCTTATCCATTTCAGAGTGGTGGTTATAGCGATGGCCTGAGAAAAAAGGTATCCCCTCCTTTCAACTCGTTCAGTTACGCTTTCCTTCTCTTTCACTTGATATTTATTTTTCCCTCTCCTTTTCGTTTGTTTTCTGGCTGTATGAAAGACTCTCGTTCGCTCCCATTTAATCTTTTATAAGCTCACAGGACGTCTCAAGTGCTTTGCGAGACGGAGTATTGTTTCCTCGAGGAATTGATAAATTTTATCTTAACAAAAGCATAATCAGTAATAGTACGTGACGTCGTCTGATGTAATCGAAGTGTACTCGAGATTTTTTTTTTTCGTTTAGTTATCCGTCTTCCACGTAGTCTTTGTTTTTGAGCTCATGCTTAAAAAAATTCTGCTCACTTCCTTGATCAAGTATGTGATACTTTTATATCGTTTGGTAACAATTATTAAGAGCGTGTCTCGGAAGATTTAGATAAAAATGATATGTATCTTTGCCTTAGTGGATTGGCTGTATGCATTTATACGTTGCAGTTTTTATTCTATATCATAGTGTTGCGTTTGTTGATTTAACCTAACGAGGAGAGAAATAAGTGGTTTCTACTTTGTAGTGTATATATATATCTTATATGCGAGTATTTGTGGAGGACTCAGCTTCAAAATGAATGTTGTGGCATTTTAATGCGGTGCGTTTCGGTGAAAATCCATTCTACCTCTCATTTTAGCGGATGCTAAATTTCATAGATAGTTATAGCCATAGAGGTTGAGTTAATATTTTTGTCCCCAGCCAGCAATAGTCACTTAAACCGTGAGAATGCGAAGACGATCTTGATCATGCCAGGGCGCAGGAGAGTAATAACGAGCTATTGCAATGGTAGCTTGTCTCGTATGCTTGCTAGTAATTCGAGGAACCCTTACAACGTGCCCGTATGCAGGTGTTGATGGCTCGAACGATCACTTATGAATAGCGCGATTAGTTGTGTCGTGGTGTGTATCTCGGTTCCGTATCACACTCGATCTTTGTTTCTCGTTGATTGCGCGATTTCAAGCTTTTCTTCCATCTGGTTCCGTACCTCCGAGGAATGAGTTCTTCATCCCAGGCTGCCGTCTCGCATCGCTTCGCCCTGCCACGTTTCTACGTCTTCCTCCTGCAGCTGGCGTTGATGATCGAGCTTAATTGCAAGTGTAGGCTAGAGTCCATTAATCCCGCTGGGAAGGAAAAAAAATATGACGGACACGGAACCGAAAAGCAGTCGGAATGCGACAGGCACAATGCAATAAATCGGGAGGTAATTCCTATGGTGATCATATCGGCTAATGGTACACGGCAGATTCATGGGGATTTCAAAGCTGATTTTTCGATTGGATTACTCTTACTTATCTCATTTGGAGGTATCTGTGGAGTTGCGTCTTGAGTTGAGATCAGTCTGTGCATCGTTTTGTTTTTTGTGCCTCTAATCTTGTTGTGAGGGGGGGTTCCTAATGCAGCGGACGTGAGTTTGAACCTGCTGTCACGATATCTCTATGCTGAAAGGAGTCGAGATCTTATCAGCATGATGAATGACTTTTCGACGTTATCACTCTCAGAGTCCTTCCCTTTCATTCAAAAAGTCGCGATCTGCGGTGAAGAGATGTATACGGCGTTTTCCTGCTTGCTACCGTCACTGGGATTAAGGTTTCCCCATTCGCCGAAGAGATCCTCATTTGGTCGTCGGAGATAGCCGAAGATATCGGAATTTCGATGTATCGGACTGTTAGATAGCTCATAACTTTTCCTGTTGTATTGACTTTAACTTAATGCACCCGGATTGGAAGGAAAATTTTTATATATTCAGTTTATAGCATATGTAGTTTAGTATATTGTCATTACGATGTGTAATTCCGACGATGGTATTCTTTGCTTTTATATTGACATAAAAATTGTCATGACGCCTTTTTTAGTCGTATGGAGGTGGTTCTTGGTTGTAGTATTTTATAATAAGAACTTAAGTGCCCATCGTAAGGTATCATTGCGTAATTTTTATTATGACCCTTAATCAAGATGTTCTCTTTTTCTCAAACAGTTTGATTTTAGCGCATCAGTCTTATACGGTTGATGTTTGAATAAAATCAAATGAAATTCGTAATATATCAAAGCAAGGCAAGCAATATATCCCGCTAAAACACTTTGTCATTTTAATTTTATCGTACCTTTTCTCCTTCATCATCTGCAACCATCAATGCTTAGATAAGTATGACGCAGATGTTTACTTTGTTCACCTTTCGGCTAACTTTTTAACGCCTTCGTAGTTATTCTGCTGTATGTTCTTCATCAACTGCTCTATCTCATCCTTGGTTTGCCTTTGCCCTCCTTTCCATCCTCTTGTCCCTAAACGATTATTGTCGTCAGTCCTTTCGTTAGTATCATATGTTGTAGCCGATTCAAATTTTCCACTTCTACCCAAAGTGTTCAAAAGGCTTCTCTCCTACTGTTCTAGGAATTTACGCATTATTCACGCGGTCTATCCATTTGTTCTTCGTCATTCTTTTACCAGACCACCCTTCGCAAACTTCGGACCACGTCGGCAGAAAATCACATTCCCGTCGCGCAAAATACTTGGGCTTCCCGCGACCGAAACTCTTTCGCCCCGAGATATCTCCGGTGGCCTCCCGCCCACCCCCTCCTCGCTCGATGCCTCAACTCTTCCGATCCCCAGCAACAGATGCTTCGCGGAGTTCGACACTCGGGTTGGAATGCGGGGGCGTGTGGGGTGAGGAGGATCGTGAACGAGTCAAGGAAGGAATCTCTTCCCAGCCTTGCCTCCTCTCTCCTCCTCTTCTCCTGTGTTTGTCCTTCACCGATCCGTTCGCACGGTGGGCTTGAACTGGCTTTAAATGAAGATCAAAACCCTGTAACTTATCTTCGTCAATCTGAAGTCCCAAAATACTCGGGGCTAATACTGACTTAGTCTTAGCCCTGAGTCAGTCTTGTCTCACTATTAGCTCTGATGACGATGAGGGGGTTTCTCATCGGAACGTGGCCTTAAACAGCCATGCTTGGTGCCAAACCCGAAAAGATTTTATCAATTGTATTCGCCGGTAAAGTTTAAGATCTTTTATAAAATGATATTGTTTCCGTGTTATATTTCTGCCCATTTGCAAAAATCGTTTCAGCCATTCGTAAGAAAACCCTCTCCATTTTTTATAGTGTGAATTTGGAAAATATGTCGCAATAATTATTGTTAAGGTGCTTACATGTAAGGCAAGTTTCTACTGTAATTGGCTCCATATTGTGTTTCTGGTGCAAGAACGTAATATAGAATTATTTAAGCATATAAAAATTTAACTTAATAAAAGATGCCCCGTGTAGTTGACCCCGTAAACTATTGCCACGAACCACTCGCTAATGCGCACCGTAGAGATTTTCTTTTTCTTATGGCGCGGGGGAATTGTTTTGAGAAATAGCCGTGTAATCCATTTGACACTGAAATTTGAAGTGATTCTTTTCTTTATTTTATCAGTGACGTTACAAAACGTCACAATCAACACTTTTTGCACCTGTAAGTGTAATTTAAATATGTATGACACATGTGTGAAAATTATTTTTATCGAAAAGTAAAGCGTCTTTCTCTCTCAATGGTTGTGTTATTTTGGCAGAAAATGGACGCGGAAGACAAATTACGATTATGCGTGGGAAGAAAAATTTCATTGTGATTTAATTTGTATTCGGAGGCGATCTAAGCCCCGCGAGTTCTGCGCGTGAGCAGTGTGCGTCGCTCTCTCCTGTATCCTCACGTTCTATCTTATAGTCCACTCGGGATTGCCCGGCGATGGTCACACGTGTTTGGCCTGCGTTCTGGGCTTTTGGGTAAAGAAAGGTTGGTTGCACAGGTGGGGGATGGATGAAGCGAGTCCCCCCTTCTTTTTTTTATTATTTCCCATCATGTGAGGCCCCAAGTTTGAGCCGGAGATAAATGACTCAGCGAATAACAGATATTTTTTTCCCGCTCCTCTCTCTATGAATGGGCCCGGTCGGGAAGGTATAACGTTATCCCGGCCTCTCTAGGTGGTATACTTAAGGTGTTCATACAAGAAGTGGTTTGAGGAAAGGTTACCGGGAACGGTGGATTTTTTTATCATCCGCATACAGTCGTAGGAATTATCCGGAAATTATCAATATGTCAGGTCTCGTTCCTAAGGTTATTTTTTGTTTTGTTTTGAGCGCGTTGAAATTTTTTAGAAACTATTTCCCGGTTGGATGAAGAGATGGGTTTAATGAGGCGGGTAATCCTGATGCGAAAATTTACTGGCTCGATCCGTTGCTAATGTGATGATCATTTCTCGTTGGCTCTCGCGGGATGAGTTGTGGTCGATTTTTGTAAATTGTCGGTGGAAAAGGGAGTTTATTACATTGTTTTAATCTTTATCACCATTTCTTAAGGCAATGTGTTTTATTCTTTTATTAACAAGGAAATCTATTAATTTCTTTCATTGGTTTTATGAATGGGAGTGAACCTTAGGGCTTAGGAGTCAACCTTAGGGCTAACATTAGTGATATAAGGGCTATTTGGGTATTTGGTTAAAAATTCGTCGTAAATGCACAATTAAATGTGGATATTAATTTTAAAAGGGGTATTTTAATTTTCTACGTATATGCAGTGTTATGGTTTCTTTTATAAGCGTTATGTGTTCATTTAAACAGGAATAAAGTATTTATGGTGGAACACCCTGTACTTGATTGGAAAGGTTGGATATTATCATGTTGGAATAATATATATTGACGATCTGTTTTAACGATTGTCTAAAATAATCTAGATGCCAATTTGAAGTTTACTTCACAACTAATATTACTTAGCTAGCCGGCAATATATATCCAAGATTCTAAAGGAAAATTGCGATCATATTTCTGAGTATTAGAAGCACATTACTTACTGCATTTTGTCGTGGCATATTTTTCATCTTATCGTTCTGGATATTACGTTAAGTCAATAGTAAGTTTGTCAGAAATATACTTAGTGGAGTACATAGTATCGTATTCTCTTCCTTGCCGACTTCCCCTGCTGCCTCTTCTCCTTGCCCCCTTCCATCTTTACCTTCTTCCCCCTCACATCTTACTCCCGACCCTCTATCGTCTCTCCTCCGGCGACCTTATCTCTTTTTAGGTGCACTTGACCGCTCGTGGAATGGCGGTCGGAGGAGGAGGGTTGGCTGGTCTCTACAGTGGTGTGAGTGGCTCCGAGTTTGTAGAGGAGAAGGTCACTCTATCCAAGAGTGAAGTTTTATTTCCTCCCTGCCGTTACAGTCCCCTCTGCCTTTTCCTCCTTCCCCGGGAACACTTCATCCGCCTTGGCCGGCGAGTTTTTCCTTTCGTCCGGGCGTTTCTCCTCGGCTATCCTCCGCTTACGTTCGAAGCACCTTTGAAGGTCGCATATTTTTCGCTTGACGAAGCTTTTTTTTTGCGACGAATTATTTATTTTTAACTTACGAATTCATACCATTACGAAAAACTTGCAAATGTGCAAAAAAAGTCAAATTCCTCTCTGTTTCGATGTCATTCGTATTTTCGTGAGGTAATCATTATCTTCGCCCGACAAAGGCACACATTATCGAAACTGGTTATGAAACAATGATAGTAATTATTGTTTTTGCCGATAATTGCTAGTCTATTTGTTAATATGTTAGGCTTCTACCGGAAAATACCTCTGCACTACGCTGTCATCTTGAAAAATTCGATTTATATATTTTTTCGAGTTTTTTTTTAACACTTTCACACATTTGCCTGTTTCTCACTATTACCTATAGTTTTTTCTGTAATTTAAAATTGTAGTATTTTAGATACAGGTAGATGTTGATGTAGAAAGAAGTATCTGGCTGTGGGCATTAGAATTTTGCTTGTGAAGTTTTTCCCGGTAAAAGCGCAGCCGTGTGATCCAAAACTGCCTAAGTCCATTCTACATTACTCTGGCCTTATAGTCATATCCGTACTGTTGGGGATACCATTGCTCTCTCTTCGATTTTCTTCCTATGAATGGGTATAATGTTTATTAGCGTGTATGTTCCTGGAAAATTTTCTTTGGAATTCACAATTTCAATGGACTCAGTCATTTTTTTCGGCCAAAGATAATTCTATTCGAATTAAAGTTTCAACGTGATTCATCTCATGTAATCGTCGGATGACGATGATACGACAATGCGAAAACGAGGCGGGCGTTAAATAACCAACCCTATTGTAACAATAATAGTGTCCATTCCTCTTCATTTTCCCATGGAGAAATAACATGAGGATCTCCCTGCTGGATAAATTTTTTGCCCTGTTTTAGGAACGTACTGTCTTGATCCCAGTGGAGTTCTTCATTCCCGTTGCCATTCTCTCCCCTCGATCGACATTTTAGTTATCCTTTCAATAGTACCTTTCGTTATATGTGTGCGATTCTTTTTTATAAATCCTTTCGCGGTTCGTTAGTCGAATTAAGTGAAGTCTCCCGCTACCAAAATCTTTCCGCCTTAACGAAGATGTATCAGTGCGTGTAAATCGCTTTGCCACCAAATGGCCATTGTCCCTGGCGGAGCGTCGCGTACTAAATACCGTGAAGTTCCTCGAATCGCTCATAACTCTTGGGAATTAACTTGTAATGTTATTCCATCGTGCCCGGCTAATTACTCGACAATTACCACCCCGGGGGTGTATTATATCTTTAAGACGATGACGCTCCATTCCTGTTTGTGTGGGGCGTGGCCGTTCGATTGTGTTTTTTTTTTAATTCCGCTCCCTTTCCCGCTCGTTACTTTTATCTCATTTTAGCGGGAGCTAACCTGAAAAAGTTAAAGGATTTCTGTTATCTTGGAGAGTTTAAACAATGGCCTTTGGATTCTCTCTCTTTCGAGGTAGTATGTATAAAAAAAGGATTCTTCGTTTCGCTCCTCGCAAGTGGTGGGTAAACCATTGTTGCGCCGGCCGTGTGTCAACCGTTTCTCGTCCTATCCCCCTCCCTCTCCCTTCATCCGTATAAAGTGCTAATTATCATCCCCCTTCCGCTTTCTGAGAGCACGGTCTTTCTCGAGTCGTGGTTTATCTCTTTCGGGTGAGTGAGACAGGAAACAATGCAGCCGCGCAATACTCTCCAGAGTTACGCACTGCTGCATCGGCGCCGTAAATGGCGCGTTTTTACGCGAGCTCTTGACTGTTTTATTTAGACTTTCATAGCATTTTATTTAGTTTTGTATCTTACGTTTCACTGATTCATTTGTATTATACTCTTCCGTTTTTTAACATTATTTTGTTTTCCTTGCAGGTAAGCGTGCTTCTTCTGCGGTTTAACTGTTGTATAGAGGGTGCTATTTTGGTGTTCTCAGATGGAATTATGGTGAGTGTTTATCAATGAAGCCTCTAAGATTTCCTCCATTCTCTTTTCGAAAACTTTTCTGGGAGTGTTTCTTCATTTTATTCGCTTGTCATGTCATGTCGTAGTCATGTCGACATGATCTTTGCAATAGTTTTTTCTGAAGCCCCCGTTTAAATATATTAAAATTCGATTTAACCATATGTTAAATCTAGGTGTTAGATAATACATTAAACCCTGGATTAAAGTTACCTGAAATATGTTTTTCGGTAAATTTGTCTTATTGGAATAATAAATTTACTCTATTTTTCTACCACAAAATTGTTCTTGCGTGGTGTGTTTCGGGGAAAAAGGCTATTTCTTAATTTTTCCCTCTGTTGTAACATGGGGCTGAGGGTAAGTAATTCAGCTACCTCAATTGCCTCTTAAAATTATTTGAAGCTCAGACAAGGAACATTGGCACATAGACATGTAATAATGTCACGAAAGAATTGAGTTCTCCACAGGCAATGTCATGCGTTGAATGACTACCCTCTGAATAAAAAAGGGCTATTCAAAGCTTTAGACGGCTTCCGTGTTGTCTGTACCTGGGGCTATTATTTTGCCGCCGTATCCTCCTCCTCGGTGGAATAAAAGTAACTTTGTTCTGTTTAGTTTTGTCTGGAGCGCGACGGGTTCCTGAACCGCTCGATGAAAGAGATCTCCCCACGATGAAAGGGGCTTTGTGGTCTTAGCGTATTGGCCCCACACTGTGCTCGTTTCGCCTCTTTCGACTCACTCGCGTTACTTTACTAAGGGTTCGCCAGACGTCGGGGCCAGTCCCCGGACGTCTATGTAAGCTGGGAGGCCTACTCCACTCAGATATGTCTCCCGACTATTGTCCTTGCCAATGGGCCCATTCCTTTTCACCCGTCGTCTTTGTTTTGTCGTCATCCTTTCGCGGGATCCCGCCCGGGTCACCTCCATGGAGCCTTCCATTCGGCTTCTTTTTTGGTTTCCGTCGTGTATAAAGGGTTGCCGTTAAATGGGATGTCCTCGTCCTTGTGGCCGCCGGAAGTCCTTTTTGAGTGTTTGCTCGATGTTGCCGATCACTTTTTTCCACGTCTTATCTTCATTTTTTCTCCTCTTTAAATAATTTAAAAACATTTAAAGATTTTCCCTGTGTCATATAATTTGGTCTGTAAAGCGTTTATTTAATCCCCTATTACAATATTATGTTAATTTTAAAAGATTTTTTCTCGAAGAATTTGCATATTGCATAATTGCATTTCTTGCATAGTTGCATTGCTGTTTCTCTTCAAAACTCGCGTGCAATAATGAAGGATATGAAACAATACTACTCAATTTTTAACGGTATTGATGCATAATTTATTTTACCCAGTGATTTTACTAATGGGACTTGGATCCAGTCTTAAACTTATGAGACTTGTTAATCGGACTTCACTTCTCCCAATATTTCTCCAATTCATTGCCCAAATTCTTGTTTGTAAATGGGATTTTCCCCCTTGTATCAACCTAAGGAATCACTTATCCGAATGCCCATTGCAGAGATCCGCGGTGTATAGGATTATGCTAATTGCTCCCCTCGGGTTTGGCGTGGCTTAAGGAGGTATCTCTCCGTAGTCGTTCCGTGTTTTGGAAACCGGGGTGAAAGCGATCACCCTCACCCAGGATGTACCTCTCGAGGGAGGGAAGTAGTTTTGCAGCATAGAATGGAATTTGTGGCGATGACGAAGGGGTTAGTCCGGGGAAGCCAGGTTTTGCCTTGCTACTGAGTCATTGACCGCTGCGGAAAGGTACAATTTTGGATTCGCTTCAATGTATTTTGACGTATGTATTCGAATCCGATCATGTTGTCATCCTTCACTAAGTGCAAAATATTCTCAAATATTCTCTTTCAACGGAACCCTACTCACAAAAAATTGTCGTGTATAATAAGATTTTTTCCGAGTTTTTCTTTAACCTTTGGTTGTTGCTCTGCTCGAAGTGAACTCCCTCTGACCTAATTGCTGAATTTTTCAATGAAATAAGTTTTCATGGTTTGAGTTCTGCTTCGTGAGGATTAAAAAAGAGCTTCACTCGCTTGCACATTTTAATAGCATATTTTAATCGTATTTCGGTAGTGATAAGTATTGCATCTTACGCTGTGAAACAAAATCTCTCGCTTATTGAGATTTTAAAGCCCCACGAAACATTATGAATGCTCTGATGTTGTTTTCTTCTTTTATGAATTAATTTTTTTTATTTTCATAATGAAAAATTTACCCGTTTCCTCACGAGAAAATAAATTCCAATTGAATTTTTGCCGCCTTTTGGTGATTGGTTCCTCCGTGGGCGGTAGGTCTCCAGCTGGGATATTTGTGTGAGAGGCGATGGAGTACGTCTGGGGAAACCTACAGCAGTTTCCATTGACTCCCTCAATCCCTGTTCGCCCTTCAAACTTCCGTTATTGGGTTCAGGGATCTGGAGGTTGGGGGTTGGGTTTAACGCTTGCTGCGGGAATGGGTTTAAGTAGCCTTCGATGCAGTTTTCACCCCTTTACGCTCCCTCAGACCCCACTTCCTTCTGGCCTTCATCTGCTCTGTGGGGTGCCTGCCGAACCCTTTACCCCCATTTCCCTTCATCCCTTCCGTATCCCCGGTGTCTTATTTTCCGCATTCCGAGGGAATTAATCCCGTATCCCTCCCCACCCCAGTAGGAACGATAGCTTTTGGGGGGCGTGTGATGGTTAATAATTTGGCCCCGTCCCAAGCTGTTTGATTTATGTCCTCACTTAAATCCCTTTAAATTCTGAGGAGTTGCAAGCGTCGTCCAATATCACTCTGTTCGAAATGTAATGCGGTTATGAAAAGCATCAATTTGGCCGCGATGATTAAGGCTCTGCCCTCAGTTCTGCTCTGCTAATCTCGATGCATTTTTCCTACTGTCGTGTTGCTGAGAATAATTTCGGGCTGGAATTAAATTATTTCGTTCGGTATCGGGATTCAATTTCGTTTTGGCTTGAGATATTCCCCCATCTTTCCTTGGGTTAATTAATTTTCTCTCCTTATTGCTGTGAGGGAATCGTAGTAATTTCCCGCGTGTCTAAGGTGTTTTACTGAATATCTGTGGGTTGTCTCAGCGTTTTAATATTTGTATCGATTGTCAAGAGAAGTGCCTTTTTAGTCTATTGGATGTCATCGCTCTCTTATTAAAAAGAATTGGAACCCCGCAGTTATTTATTTCCTTAGGGCTGTTCAAGCCTTTTGATCTTTATATTCATTAACTGGAAAATTATTGTTTAATACCATTGCAGTTCCTCAAAGATCCCTTATTATAAAACTTGACAAAATCGCTTTTGTTACCTTCTTAGTGTTTTTAATATACTCGCTCTACGTAACGTATTGATTCGTGAAGCTGATGAAACGAGACTGAGTTTTGTTTTTTATGCCTAAACTGAATCGAGTTTCCTAAAATTATTTCCTAACTTTCCATCGAATCTATTTCCTAAAAAAGTAATCGCTGTGCACGCTCGGAGTGGGTTTAGCTCCGACGGCGTAAATGAATTCCGACTCCTTGCCTAAGCCAGGAGTGAGTTGCTTTGGATACGGCTTACTCCACCTATTCGGGTAGCCGGTCTTGGAAACGGCGGAGTCTGGTTGCTTAGGAGGTCAAAGGCGAAGTGCTCTTCTCATGGAGTGCCAGCCCACGAGTGGAAATCCGGGCCTCGGAAATGCAAACACGTGGCCCATAATTTGCTCTCCAAGTGCGATGTAGATAAGGCCCCCGGTCATAGAAAGAATTACCTATGTGAGGAAACACTTTCAACCCGCGGACGAGATGTTTACGGGTTCGTCGCATTTGTTTATCTTTCGACGAAGGTCGTTTCGGAGGGGTTATGCGCGCGCGGCGCTCTTAGCAGTTCATCTTTCGAATTTCCATCTCCCCCCTCGGCATTTCATTTTTCTTTCAACTTTTAAAGGGGTGCTAAAAAACGCACCCCGCCCTCGTTCTCCGAGTACATCGTCCTTAATGCTAATGTGTTGCTCCTTCCTCATCCTCGTTTAGTCGATTTATTATTATTATTTTTTTCTCGAAAAACACGTGAGCGTCGAGTTTTTCCGGGTGTATTCGTGTGTGGAGCGGTGGCTAAGTGTTTGAGGAGTGCTCGACCTTTTCTCTCTCGGTGGTATATTTTTTCGCCTTTCTCCTTTTTTATCTTTCTTTTTTTCTTCTCCCGTACCTCGCTCCCTCTTCCCGTCGCTTACGCCTTCCCGTCCTGCTTTTGCTCGAGAGCGTATCAGGGTGCGGTTGAGTGTTGCGGGGCGCGGCGGAGGAGCGGGAATTTCCGAGCAGTCTGGGTCGAGAGGTTAGGCGAGTCGGGAAGGAGAGGTTCGCGGAGTGGAGGAAGGGTTTCGGTGCACTCTGGAGATGAGGAGAGGGTGGTTACACACTCGGATACAGAAGTAAAAACAGGAAATATTTAAGGACGGGGTTGTGAGTGCATATGTTTACCCCGAAAAATTGAAGGGGCGAGTTTGAGGGTTGTATATATTAATGTTATTTTCCTCCCGCTTTTTCGAGTGTGGAAACATTGTAGCTGCATTATAATGTCTAAATGCAAATAGGTGCTAGGTCTCCTCCTTAAAGTATGAATTAATACCCATACAGTATTTCATATCCATAGTTTGGCCGGGTCTATTTATTTCCTATCCTCTTCCTCTTTGCGCCCTTTACTTCTATTTCACCTTGCTGACATGGTTAAATGATCCTCCTTGGTCCTAGGGTCACGGGTTACAGCTTTAGTTTTATTATCATTTAAATATTTAATAAGGGAAGGGGTGGTCCATAAGGAACTTGCAGCGAGTCGGTAATTCTGATTATTATATGGATCACGTTTTTGGTTGTACATTCTGATTCGACTGAAAATGTATAAGGCAGCCATGTGGTTGGAGGTATTAGGTCAGTAGAGGAAGTAAATGAAAATTTGTCACCGTTGGTGTATAATTCGTCAGATAAGAAAAAGATTTTAGCCTATCTATTCTTGGGGAATGTAATATTTATTAATTAGGCTATCAGGCTAGTGCCGTAAGGAAAAAAGAATTTCTAAGCCCTGGTTTTCGGTATATCTTACTCTCGTGTCATTTTGTCTCCATAAGTGTAGCAGTGGTAAGAGGGTTATGTTACTCCATATCCGTTGGCTTGACCTCTTCTATCCTTATCCCACTGTCATGTATGGGCGAATTGGTGGTATCTTGGATGTGTGTTCCGCTTTACTGCTAGATCAGGTGCGATCTATTTCTTCTGCTTGTTTATTTCCTGTATCATCCAAAGCAAGATGATAGGAGTGATTTCAAAATGTGGAGTGGGATCACAACTCACCGCCTGCATCTGCAGCTCTTACCATGGCCTGCACCTTATATCTTCCGTAGTACCTCCTCGCGAACCTAGTTACCTCGCGAACCTAGTTCCCTGTACTGTAATCAGTTTCATTTCGCCACACTCCTTGTCTTCAAAATGCTCTCGCCTGCTTTCCGTGTTTTGTTTTTTCTTCTGAATTTTTTTCCATAGCGTAGTTCTTTATTTTTTCAAGCTGCATCGACATACCTCGTCCCCTGTATTGCTTCCATTGTTTTTTTTTCATTTTATTCCCATCTCTTAATTCTTTTGCGGTTTTTCCTCGAATATTTTTTGAATTTTTGAGAGTTTTGACGTTTTATTTTTTCGGGTAATACTTAATGAACCTCTCTCTGCGTAGCGTCATCTTCTCCCTGTTTTCCTGGGCTTTTCTCCGTACGCAGGGCATCCATTAATGAGTTGTTATCTCGTTTTAGAATTTTGTTTTATATATTCCCTGCTAATTAATTCTCGTGGGTGGTTTATTTTTCCTAATCCCCGCAGGCAAGCCGTGCCGTAATTAAATCTAGGTAGTGCTGCGTGTTTTTCATTAACGAAAACACTAGCTCTGCCCAGATGTGCTGCTGGCTGCTGAGATGTATTTAATATTCATACGGATTTTTGTAAGTTTTTTATAAGCTTCTGAGTTCGCTACAATGGTCCATAAAATTACAATACTTACTGAATTATGGCTTAATATTATTCATAGCTTTATTTAAATGCTTGGTTTAGCAACCCTGTCGCTGTAAGATATTCCATACTACCTTTGGAAGATTTTTTACCTAAATTATTAAATCTGATAGAAAATAATAAGATTTTTAGATTAAAGTTGTTGCTCATTCAATATTATAAACATCATATATCCGTATGCGCCCCAATCCGATTTGATATGGGAAAGATCATACTATTGAAGCATTTGTTGCCCCTTTAAGTCATAGTCACGGGCATTTTTAGGACAATATGTGCATCCTCCTTTTTAACTTGCATAATGTTGTGATGGACCAAAGATTTGTAATTTCTAACCAAAGATTGTTGATCAAAGATTTGTAATTTCGATTCAGTCAGCCTTATTTTGACCAACGTAAACTAAAAAAATGCTCATGAGATTGCTTAACTTGCTTGGTCAACTTGCTAGTCAATTGTGTATAGTGGGGTAGTGCATACGTTTGAAGGGTTTGCCTGACTTCGAAACTAATACATTTTGATTGTCCTGGTTTAAAAAAATGTGATCTGTGAAGTAATATAATTGTTTCAGCAGGCATATTGTGAGATTTCATTTCTTAGTGACCAAGCCACGAAAATTTATTTTTTTACTCATGACTAAACGAACGCATGCTTGAGAAAAGTGCACATCATCTGGTATGGCTTCGGTGAGAAGCTCCTATTATTTATACATTTTCGTTCTCAATTTTATAGAATTATATAATATTTAGTTTTAGTGCGCGAGAATTTTGAAGAATTGGGAACCAAATTGTAGATTTTAACCCTAACTTGCTGTCGTCCCATTGCGTAGTCACCGCCGTCTCGGTCACGGCGTGTCGCGCGTGGGCCCGGTGGAAAGCGCAGAGTAGGTACCTTAGCCACGTGCTGCCCTTGGTCGGCCTTCCATCTCGGCCTACGCCGCGGCGCGCCGGCCTCTTCCCCTTTTCCTTCCGTGTGTAATACCTCCGGGGGCATCGGCGTTTACTCTCTCGAGTTCATTCATTGCTCCGGGAAGGCGGAAGGGGGGAGTAGGTTGGGCTTTCGAGATATCCCTCGCCCAACACCTGTGTTTTCTCTATCTCCCGCTCTCTTCCGCCTACTCATTCCTATTCCCCGCCGCTCATTCCTATCCCCTCAGGCTTTCCGTTTTCTTACCTATTCCTCCTAATTGGAGTGGGTGTCGTAGGAATCCTTCAGGTGTATCCCGAATTCCAGGAAAAGCGGTGTATATCATCGACCATTTCATGCTAGTGAAAGTTGACGTTTTCTGTTTTGAAGAAGGGAATGCATGTTAACGTGATGAAAATGTATAAATATTGAGCCTTCATCGACACAGAGATGATTTTTTTGGCCCTAGAAATATTTAATAAGTCAGGGGATGAGGAATGTAAAGAGAAGTAAAGTACCTGTATTCAATTAAGAAGGAATGTATTCAATGCTATTATTCCTTTATGACGTGCTCAGCGAGTACTATCTCTCGTAGTAGGATCCAACTCAGTTTCTACCTTATCGAGGAATCTATCTGTCCTAGGAATCAGCTTATATTACGAATAATTGGAGGATGCATCCCACTGGCCTCAGAGACCACTTAATGTTGTCTCTGAGTACTTAGACTATATTCTCATTTGTAGGTTGCTTCATAGAGTGTTAAGTTATTGATAACTATCTATTCGAAAGTTTTGATTCAAAGTGAATGGCTCATTTGAGCCAGGGAAACTTCATTTTGCAACTCGTTATACCTACTGATATAAATTCCGACGCAGGTAAGTAATTCCGACGCAGATATGTAAGTAATAGTAATGGTCTTGTCGATCAAGTTTCTAAATGAGGCGTTTAGAAGAAAGAGAGAATACTTATTATAAAGATTGTAATACACCTTGTATTGAGTGAAGAGGATATGCAATTGGTAGTTATGTGAGGAAGGATCTCGGTTAAACCGCGAAGTGGAGGCGGAAAGAAAGAATGATCGCAGGCTTCCCGCACGGAAAAAAAAGTTTGATTAGAACTATCGATTTCTGATTAAATTTATCAAACTTTTGGGTTCATATGGCACATTGAAAAATTCAGTAATTATTACCAAACCAGTTTGATAAATTCTATCAAACTGATTTGGTAATTGTTACCGAAATGGCTACAGCAGTTCGATAAAAACTATCAAAATCGAAAGGGCAATAAAATCGACGTAGCGTGCACATGTGAAAGATTTTCAACCCAGAAAACACTATTATGATTGAATATAATAAAATTAGGAGTTTGGCGTAAGTTTCTGCAAAAAAAATACAAAAAAAAGTGGAAAAATAACAAGCCTGCATGAAGCATTGAACGTGGGCCCTCCGCGTGGTAGCAACGGACTCTAACAACTAGTCTAAATCGGTTGTCATAATAATTGCCAACTTAAACGCTGTAATATATTATTGTTGTAAGTATTTAACCTTTGTTTTGAAATGTGAATAAGGTGTGGCTACAGTTTCCCTTTGTATGCTTAAGAGGAATACTTGATGCACACAATTGCATTACGTAGTTACTCCATATGAATATCTGGTGCAGATGCGCAAGAAAACTTTATTTGCAGGCTTATTACATCGATATAGAGATGGCTTTAACGTGCTGGGTGATATCCTTAGCATGGATTGGGTGTAGTATCACGGCTTTTATCACGTTATTAAACATGATCGCGAATGATTATACCTCAGGAATACCTATAATTAAAGTTTTAATGTGTCGAAATACACAAACATCTGCTTACAGCTTTAATATCTATGATAATAAGCGATTCAATCAATGTCTTTGATGCACCAGCTAACGGGTAGTATTGCAATTTAAAGCAGGAAAAAAAACAGAAAAATGAACGTAAACAAAATTAAAACGTTATCGCCATCACAAATAATGAAATCAAAAGCATTTCTACCAACTTATCTTTTATGTAAGGCCTGTTTAAGAATCTTTCAACTGCAAATGTGTATTGGTATAAACATAAGAGGAACGATAGGCCGTTCGATAGATTACGAAACACTTGGTAAATTCTATCAAACCAAATTTGCATAGCAATGTAGAGCTTGATAATTTTTACCAAACAAGCAATCACCTTCGTAAAATTAATCATAACTTCGATAAAAGTTATCAAACTCAGAATCGTATTGAATTAATTCGGTTATTTTTACGAACCTCTTCCGTACAATTGACCAAATTATGCAATACCAAAATGTTTGATGAAATATATCAAGAGCTCACGCTAGCGTTTGGTAAAATAAATCAAGTGCTTAGTAATTTGCATCAAAGTTTAAGTATATTTAACAAAAATACTCCCTATCACACCAGTTCGATAGTTTTAATCAAATCTTTTTTTTCCGTGCGGCGTATCGAATCGTGGAAGATTATTCGGGCATTCCACCGGGTCAGGTTCTCCAACTCCATCTCTTGCGTTTTTTTTGCGATGATGGAGGGACATGAATTTCTAAGTGATGAAAGCAATAATTGTTGGAGGAATGCATGCCGTCACGAAGTCAAAAATGGCGTGCCGACTTCAGTATTATCTTTAAACCGTAGATTACCTCATCCGTGGATTTCACAGGAAAAGGTTTTGCGTTCAAAAAATGTAGCAAGATGAGGGATTGGATATAAGCACTTTCCGCGAAATTGGAGAAAGTGATTTTCTTTCTTTTGGCTGCGTTTCATTTTCTCGTAGTGCGCGCTGTTCTATTCATGAAAATTGAACGGAGGGGTCGGTGTAGTTATTTGCGTTTCGATTTTAATATTCGGAATATCTAGATTTTTTTCGTCCTCCCGTCTGATTTGGAATCGACTCTTCCGTAGATTTACCCTGGGAGCAATTATTTTTTTCCGGATTGGTCGTATCAAATTCTTTTGTTGCGCCCCATCAAATATTTAAGCGGTTGAGCGATCGCGCGCTGCAATGAAAG
The DNA here is from genome assembly GCF_921293095.1 of Ischnura elegans. Taxonomy (NCBI): domain Eukaryota; kingdom Metazoa; phylum Arthropoda; class Insecta; order Odonata; family Coenagrionidae; genus Ischnura; species Ischnura elegans. The sequence goes on along the minus strand of NC_060249.1, from coordinate 69,255,350 downwards.
CTTTTGGTGTATTTCCCCCTTGCTCCGCATAGACGCGGCGGCGCTGATATGATTGATATTCGCGTCGGCGGGGGTTACTCGATCTGTTCTCGTTGCCAAGGTAGAGGGTGATTGTATCGGTGCCTGAAAGTTACGATTCATGGAAAGGGTAGGTGGGCGGTGGACGATCTTTCTCTCTTCCCCAGTCTATTCATAATAATGTACCTCGAATGGCTGAAAAAAATTATTGCTTTGTTTTATGGCTTTCGAAGAGATCTAAGCGTCCTCTACAAAGTGAGGGAGATAGCGCGACATTTTAGCGCCCTTTGATAATGCACAAATCTTTTTTTCATATCTCCTTCAATTTTATATTCATCGTATCCTGTTTTGCCAAAGGAAAAGTGTTAATATATCTTCCTGGGCGGGGTAGTTCAAGCGGATGTGGAATTTATGTATTTTGTGTATTCCTTGTTAAATTTGTCATTTGTCCACCCTCAACGAAGCTTCTCCTAGCGCAGCGTTTGGATGCTCTCCCCCGATAGCCCTAAACTTTCTGAGATGGAAGTAATGGGTGTGCTAGTAGACCCGTTCGCGTTTTTACTGGCTTCCGCGGGAAAAAGGCACGGTGCTCCATAAAGTATTTTTAGCTTTCATACCTTTTTAACTGGCAGTTTTGTCTCTTCCCTTTACGGCAGTTCCCGTTGGACCCCCCCGCCCTTCCCCCTCAATTTATGCGTCTACGCTTGCTTTATCTCCCTTGCCATCCATCGTTAATCGCGCCTTCGTACTGCCCTCTCACCTATGAACCGACGGCGAGTCCCATCATTTTCGCCCTCGACCTATTCCGATGCGTCATTATCCCACTGCTCCTACCCCGCCTCCAATGTTTTTACTCCCTCAATACGGCCGAAAACACCATTGCCTTTTAAGTTCCCGCCCATTTACGGCGCCAGCATCAAGTACGGTGCTTCATTTACGAATCATCTCCGCGCCCCCCTCTCTCTGCTTCCCACAGCTTCTGTAGATTTATTCGCGACCCGTCAGTTTCCGAGGCGCGGTGACTGGGTTCCCTTCCTACTCCACCTCCTCCCGGGTTCATTCCTGAGTCAAGGTCGTGTTATTGAGCGAGAGGAGTACATATATTCCCTAATATTATTTTCCGTGGGCATCACCCTTTACCGATCGCTATTTGCAAATTGGATTTAGCTGAATTTCGTGTGTATTCATCGATCGTGTTTACTATTCTTGCTCCTCCGATCTTTTAGTTTCTTATATGCATTTCACCGATTGCTGTAAATTTTGCAGCAAAAAATTCCTCTCCCGTCTTTTAGCTAACTTATTTTCACCTTAATGGACGTCGTCGTCGTCGAAATATTTTGTTTTTGTGTGTGTAAGGATCTCTCAGTGTTTTGTTCCCATGCAGTTGCAATGTAGTCAGATGTTTTAGCTGAGAAAAACAATGCATTTTGTTCTGCTTGTACAATCTTTTCTTGTCATGAAAGATAATAAATTCGGAGACGACCGCAGTGTTGGGAAATCGCTATTTTAAATAGTTAATGCCTATGGTAGAGAATATTTGGAATAAGTAACGTTTCTTTGCTGTTTAATATTTTCCCTCTCCAAGCTGCAGGTCTATTTATTAATTTTCTCGTACAGTTTCCGCCACTTCTTACCCTTTTGTTGTTTGATACTTTTCCTTTAGATTAAGAGGTATTTTAAAACATTTTTTCGTCGATGTGTTTTTCGGAATAAAGGTCACAGCGCGCTTAATGTTATCATTCGTGCTATGTACACACGCTCTGGTCGTCTGTTGTTGATCTCTCGGGCTTAGCGTGATCCGAGCGATGCGCAACTAGAATGTGTTGCCATTAGCGCTTCGGACGGAAGTCAAGCGGAGCAACGTGGTCCTAATTTCGTCCAGCTACCAGAGTTGTATTCCTCTCTCGCCCCAACTCTTCCCCGGTTTTCGTTTCCCAAATTCGGCTTTTTTATTTTTTCTTTCCTGTCTCTCGTCCGTCTTCCTCTATCCACCCATCTCCGCGTACCCTTGCATTACCCGACCCCTTTCCCCAGGACCCACACTCCGCTCCTGTCCCTATCTCCCGCTCTAGCAGTCCTCCCCTAGCAGTGACGCAGGAGCGGTGCCTGGGCGATTTTGTGGAGAGCACTGGATAGGGTGGGGGTGGGGGGATGCGGCTGGGTTACGGGAGAAAGGGGGTGGGGAGGGAGAACGGGGATGGGCTCTGTGACGTAGGAAGGGGAGTTTTACTAGTAGATGTCGAGGGGGGGAGGAATGGGGAAGGGTGGGATAGGAATGGAGTGTGGTGGAGGGAATGGCGCGGAGGTTTCATATAAGGTCAAAGGTCGCGGGAGGGCAACGGGTACGCCATGTAAAAATTGAAAATAAAAGAATGGGGGCTCGGATCAAGGAAATAGGAGAGTTCGGTGTGGGTTTTTAGGGGGTCGAATCGGGGATGGGGGTGTTTTTATGTGTTCTGGCGTGTGTTTTGTTCCTATCGTGTGGCTCGGTATGCGGATGGTAATGTTGGGGTGTCGTGTTGGTGTGGGACATCGTTCCTTTCCCGAGGGGCGTGTTTTGACTGCACGTCGCAATGATATTTTCAAAGTATCCGTTCCTGAGTGATCTTTGGGGAGCATTTAAAATGCATTTTCCTGTTGGGCCCTGTTTTCATTTTGTGGAGGCAGGTTCCCAAAGAGAGGTTCCTTCTAATGTTCTTTTAGACTAGATAGATACCGTAATCGAGAGAGTATCTTGGATAAGTTTCTTAATTTTGTATTCGCCGGTCGTATGTCCCTCCCAGATCCTTTGTCGTTCTTCGTCTTTTCTATGATGAACTATAGTTGTTTGCTATGCCCAACAAATAACATCAGGAGTGTCCAAAATGCAATTGTGCAACCTCTTTGTAAAGATAAGCGTCAGCAACTCTGTTAATGGTTCGATATTGAATGGTAAAATCAGATATCACTCCTTTGCTCTGATTATAATCAATCTTATGCTAATTAGCTGTCTGCGACTAAAGGGTTCGTTAAATGTTCTTTATGGCGACTAAAATTTTAATTTCCATTACATTTAATGCTCACGATGAAGCAGTATCAGGATTTCCATAAAAAGATATTCATAACTGTTTTATTGTAATTTCATTGGCTAACTTACTCCATGCAAACTTACCTCGGTAGGATATTTGACGGGAAGTTTAAGAAGTGGTTTTATTTACGTTGAAGTTCAAAATTGGTATAAACTTTTCTCTTCTGCACTGCCACCTTGAGCGCTGTGTTATATATTTACTCGTAGAGTGCAACTGCAGTGACTCTTGGGGTTGGGAACCGATGCTTGCCGTAGGTAATAAAAATGAGGCGGCGCATGAACTCTCCAGAGCTCTCAGGAATCAAGTGAGAGAAAAGCAGAGTTGGTGTGGATCTCGGGGAAAAGGGTGGTACGGTCAATATTATTTTTTTTCCTCTCCTCGCGGTCGAGAAATCACGTCGCGGGAAAAGGGGGTAGAGGAGTCCGGGGGGGTTACGACCGAAGATGCGGTTCTTGTACGCAGGCGAGGAAGGGATTTTATTTTCTTCCCCTGCTCCTTTTTTTTCGAGTTCCCATACTTTTTTCCCCTCCGAGACGTCTCTTCCTTCCTATTCCTTAAAACCTAGACTGTCCCCTACTTCGTTCTGCTCTCCTTTTTAAAACGCTTCCCTTGTTTTCGTATAATTTATGTCCGTTTCAAGGGTGGAATTGGTGTGGTTGGGATGAAACGGGGTGGTTTCTCCAATCCCCTGACTTTTCGGCCTTTTCATTATTTTTTTCTAATTCCTCCGGTCGGATAGGCTCTTATTCATTTCGGTCGCTTTCGTATTTCTTCGTACAGTTCAAAGTAATTTATGCAATTACAATGATACCTTTTGAGGCGTCTCAATGTTGTTTGGCGCCGTATAGCTCCACCTAATATACTCTGGTGAAACCACAGTGAAATGTTTAGTAATTGAAGTTCGTTCATCACTGGTCATGTTAACATTTTTGATCATATTTTACGTTCAATCTTTTTAGTAAAATCTAAATTTAATCTACTGCTTATTTCTAATTATTATTTTTTGCGTTGACGCATAAGAATGTCTATAGTAACCTTGACATTACTTCACATCATAATCAATGGTAAAATGAGTTCATTAGATGCTAAAACTTGGCGCAGTTTGCTAAAATGCCACCTTAAAAACGTCATGTAGTTATTTCTAAAGCGTTACCTTTTGGGAGTTATTGAATTACCTCCTATGAAAAGGAACTCTCTACAAAATTTTCATAACTAGTTTCTTTCAAGAATTGTTATCGGTACTGTCATTCGGTAAATTAAATTTTTCTACCCATTTGCCAGTACTTGCATATTTTAATGCAACGAATACATATTATGATTTCATTACGGTAAAACTTTGTCATATGATTACTGTGTAAATGATCTAATTGCTGATGTGTGTGCGTAAGTTGCACATGTTTTAATTAACTAACCTAAACTAGTTATTTTTCTTGGTGAATTATCCACCTCGGTCCCTCTATTCCGGAATTCTTACCTCACGATGTCTCGCCAAGATAGAGAATCCTCTCAGACCCCCACTATCGTTCCTCGATCAACTCGCCGCTAGCCGGTTTTCGTTCCGCTCGCAGTTGTCTGTTTATCTAAGTAATGTGGTGTTTAATTTGGGTCCCTCGGTTTGGGGATTGAAGGTTGCTGGCAGAGTTTTTTAATTTAAAAATATCCCTCCCACTCCGTCGCTCGCGCGTAGCTGCTTTCCTGGCCGAACTGGTATATATCTGGCACATATATAGGTAGGTATGTATACCGTTGGACGCTTCGGAGTCGAAATCAATTTATGATTTTTTTATTCGTTTCGTTATTGCTGCGAATTTTCTTCGTGTGGGGTGGGTGGGGGGGGGGAGGGCATTAGCCAATCGGGCGATGTTTGCAGTGATATGCTTACTTCTAATAGGTTGTCGTATCCGTCCACGTTTCTCGTTTTTCCTCTTTTTATCAAGAGTATGGAGGTTTCTCGATTGTGAATATTTGACTAGGGTTATTGCATTACCGAAATTGGTGGAGCGTCATAAATTGAGTCCTCCTGCCTAATATGTGCGGTTTGCCGGTTTGAGTGACTGGTGGGAATTTAGTCGTAGAGTTCGGGATTGTCGCTCGTGCTGAGTATTTGTAAGTTATCTGATTGAATTTTGTGACGCTATTGGCAGTGGATCTATAGTTTGATTTCAATAATTGGATTACTGCTGCTTGCTACTCACAAAAAGGATTTCGTTATTCTACACATTAAAACCCGTGTAGCTGAGCAATTTTTATTTTGTTAGTGTATCTCATTTTTACCGTAATTTGTTATGCCTATGGATATTGTTGTTATTAGTTAAGAAACGTTTGTAATAGAAAACATAATTATTTTATGCACTACATTTTGAAGAAAAATAAACCCTTTGTATGTTCTTCATGAAATCTAATGGGTATTGAAGTGATCCAGTCTGAAATTCCTGTAGGTAATGTAGGTGAGGACATGATTTTTTGTTACTGAGTTTCTTTATTAGTTAGATCCTACTTGTATTGATAAGTGAAAATGTTTTTCTGTGAATCTCCCAATATGCGTATTAGTAAGATATTTTTAATATTTTATATTTCAAAGCCTCCAGGAATTCTGCGGCGTAATCATGGTAGCGGTCAAGATGGTTTAGGAGGCCTCTCAAACGAATTTTTTTTTTTTTTAAATTCTTCATACCGCCCTCTTGAGTGCTTCCCCCAATAAAAATTCGCATCCCGTGTGCCTGGGTGAGTTTTGAAAGGTTATTGTTTGCCTCTTTCGAAGTAAAGAAAAAAAATGAAGGAGCCGATTAATTATTCTCGGTCGCAATAATGAGTATGGAGAGAGAAGGAAGTGGAAAGGGGTGGTGACGAGGGTGGGCGGGGGAGATTCTTTTGGGGGGGGCAGATGAAGTGGCTTTAGTGCTCGTGGAAAATTTGCCCCCGAAATTTTCTGCTGGGGAGGGGTGGGTAGATGGTGCGGTCGAAGTGGGGGTAGGATAGTGGGGGCTTTAAAAGAGGTTGCATTAGCGGAGGAAGTGAAGCGCTATGCCCCCTCTGCGCCTGATTAAACGGCTGGGGGTAGGTTCGAGGGGTTTCTTTCAGCGGGAGGGTGGGGAGTTGGGGGTGGGGTAGGGCGCTCCGATAACTTGTGCCCGCACTTGGGATTTGCGGCGCAAAACGAAGATTGCCAAGGTTTCGATCGGGACCTTCGCGGAGGAATTTTGCGTCCGTCCCGCCAGCTTGGAGGGTTCATGCAGAATTAAATTGCGTCCGTTCCGCGGATGGGTTTTTGATGTTTGTTCAGTGAATTGATTTTTCGCTGTCGTAGCTCTCTGTAAATTCCATTTCTTCGAGGTATTTCGATTGGAAACGTAGATGGAAGTGATGCAGTCCTGCTTTCGTGCGCACCTGCTCTGTGCCTGATTCATGTTTGGTTGTTTGAGTCTCGTATTCCTCCCTCTCCTGTGTTTGTATCATGGTGCACGAATGCGTTCGGTTGTGCATCCAATCTCGTAAGATGTTCTATCCCGAGAAAAATTTAGAGTAGATATTACCCCTTACGAATCGAATTCTGAAGAATTTTTACTACGGAAATAGATTGCGATTTTTCTTCGTTTATATAAATGCACGAGGTTAATGATTTAGGTTTCAATATAGATCGGTAATTGGGCCTTCAATTGATTCCTCATCCAACATCACGTTACGACTCTGCCAACCCAGGGTGTGACATTAGGTATTTAGGCCTTTGCATCGCGTTGGGGTCCGATCTAGCTGTATTATATCTAGTATTTACTATCGCCTGGATAGGTTGCACACATTCAGGGCATAGGTTTTCGTGAAAAAAAAACGGTGTAAAGGCCAAATAAGTGCTGTTTTCGGTGATATTGCAATACGTAAATAAATACTGAGAGGATCTTCATCGGAAAATTTTGTTTACCCTTTCAAAGCTGTACTCCTCCGTACCGATTTTGTAGGCCAACGTTTTAAGAGCAGATTGTGCCAAGTTGGTCCCCATATTAAACACCGTGTACTCTCTAGTATTGAGGGGGTGGGGAGATAATTAGCCCGTTCAGCACCAGTCACTCCCCCAGTTCACTTCTTCCCCACGCTGTCTGTCTCCCTCTCAGCTGTTCGGGTCGCCAAGGAAGGCTTCTGCGTTTTTTGAATGCTGGAGGGGGGGAGGTTCCTTTCCGCAGAACCTGCTGCGGTGGTGTGGGTTTGTTTTGATGTGGCTGGGGGAGGCGGTCGGGATGGTTTTTGGGGAAGAGTGGCGCACTTCTCTTGTTTTTTTTCTTCCCCGTTGTGAGGTATCGAATTGTAAGGTTTAAGTGGGGGATGTCGCTTTATGGAATCGGCTGGTCGCTGGTGTTTAGGGAGGGGATTCATCTAAGGATCTCTCTTGTCTCTTCTTTCGTCGAAAAAAGTTTATGGCAGGGGGTGTGGTTTTGCATCATGAATGATGGAGTTTTTTATTTTAATATTTTTCTCTAGAAGGGCCGGAGGTCCATGGGCGACTGTTGTGTGTTGTTTGCAATCCCTTCCTTAGACCGAGAAGTTATCGAATAAAGTACTTATGAATACATAAATTAAATACCTGGTACCTTTGCTTCTTCGTATGTAATTTATAAATGATCAAAAAGTTCCTGGAGTTTAAACCAAATGATGCAAATCACTTTTGAATCATTCGGGCTTAACTCCAGGAACTTTATGATCGTTTATAAATAGAGGTCAAGACGAGAAGGAAAAATGTAATTTGTTGCAAATAATATTACCAATTTAAATAAACTTGAATAAAAGTTCTATCGTCGGAATTAGCCAATAAGACCCATCACGCTCTATGGGATTTTGCGTTATCAATGTTTTTTGAGTGCTTATTAGACGACTTTCCCTCTCATTCGTGTTTGATTTGAGATTCTAACATCAACCCAGGCCACTGTCGCCACACGGTACGTATAATTTTTTCGAGGTTGCTTTTCATGCATTGCGTTGGAAAATCTTGGTTTATTTCTTTTTCTTTTATAGTGTAAGATGATTTTCGAGAATGTGATTTCAATGTCTTTATTCTCGTTTCATAATGTTCATTTTTTAGGTTTTGGATTCGTTTTGGCGAGTTTTTTTATGGTGTTTTGTTGGGATAAATGCTTTCCTTAGCAGCACATCTACTGCTGCAATGATCGACTATCTTTTTTCGCCCTCTCCTTGATTCCTTTCTGCCGCTTCGTATTACGCCGGGAATGTCGCAGGATGGCTATCTTGCTTCATTTCAATCCTCTCGAGGTTTCGTTTTCAAGGCGATGGGGTGTATTGTTTTATTCCTCTTTGTGTTGGATGAATTTCGCGCTCGTTCACCTCAGTGGTTGTTGTTTTTACTTCCGGAAGACGCTCCCGGGGTACATTTTATTGTTGAAAACATCGTCTGAGTGAAGTGGGTGAGTTTGCGGTTTTCTGGGGTCGTGTCTCGTAGGATTAATTACGCTTTCTACTTTATTATCCTTTCCGGTCGAGCGGTGTATGGTTCTCCGTTCGATATAAATCCCGTGGGAAAGTTGTCGAGGAAGTAAGTGGAATGTGCAGATTAGCCGAACTAACCCTCTCGTGTTGTGGTCCTATTTATTTGAAGCGGGGGCGATATTTTTTTCGGAGGTGTCGGACGTGTTGTTCGTTTGATTCTCTCGTGGTGGTGAATTAATTGCGACCAATTACTCTTCGGGTGAGTCATGATTTTTCTTTTCGTTGCATTCTTTAGGGTTTCGGCCACTGGATCCAATTACTTTGTGAGGACGGATGTGGATGCGAGCGGTGATAATGTATAATGGCGTCCACTTCTTAAATTGAATGGGAGGAGTATGATGATTACCTTTCTATCTCCACGAGACCCTTGCGTACATTTTTTCTTTCCTCCCCGTCCTCCATTTGAATCATCCCCATTGCTCAGGAGGCATAGGGGGGGTTGACAAATTACCCTCTCCATTCCGATTTGATGGCGACGAATGGATTCTGGTATTCATAATGCGTTGGGAGTGGCGCCTACTGTCGTACACGTCACTGTTATGAAATTGGGATCGGTATGAATGTTTTCTTTTCCCTTTTAATCTGTGATGAGGGGATCAGAACTCGACTGAAACTTCACTCTGGGATTTTTCTGTGACGAGAGATCGCTCCCATGGGCTTGTTAAGTGCGTGAATTTTGCTCGGTGATCGCTCTATATTTTTATTTTCTTGCGCCGTATTTGGAAGTAGTCTAGATTGTTTTTCCATCTGGTAGAATTTGAGGTATAACGTCATCAATTCTGCCGTTTTTTTGCTACTCTAGTATTCTTTGTTTTGAGAATTCTGCTGTTTTTTTGTGAGGTTTTTCAAAATTTTACTTAGGTTTCATTTCATGTTTAGACACCAATTTACTTTTAGCTATACGCGATGATATACTATGTGTTTCATCATGGAGTATGCAAGAAACATGTATAATGGAGAAAACGTTACTTTGTACCCTGGTCTGTCCCATCGGATAACTGTAAATTGTCATATTAGATACTAACTGTTAACATGGATATGATAGCATTTTAGTGGCCATTGCGAGAGATTTGGGTGCTTGAGTTGGAACTATAATTTATGTAAGTCTTTTATTATTCAGGGGATACGAAATCCTATAACTATCTGTTTAGAACAATATACCCCTTAATTTGTTTTATCTGCCTGACCAGGAAATTAGAGAGATATCTATTCGTAATTGCTCAACTATATCTGTTCTTAATTGCTCAATCTATCCTAGCCTAGCCCGCATCCCCTGAGTCTCCAGAGGATTTCAGCCCAATTCCTGTATATTCTTTGTAATACCCTCTGTTCGTTCGTATTTTTATTGTTTTATTTTCGGATCGCGCCGTTTTTATATTTTTAGTTCACGGAATAAAAACATTATTTTATCTAGCTTTATTTGTTATTACTTTTATCTATTTATTTTTGGGAGTACTTGTGCTTAATTATTTTTGTATTGAAGGTGGCATTTCACTATCGCATTTCACCGCCATTATCGACTATCTGCTCTCTCTTAGGCCTTATTTTTCCTCCATTCCCTTCCTCGCCACCCCGTTCTTTCCCTCTTTCCCTCTCCCGTAACTCTTCCCCCACCTCTTCCCCTTATTTATCGCCTAAAAAGTTGCCGAATTGGTTTTGGAACGTTGCCCCATTTTTGGGTCGCTTCCAGAAATCCTATTCCCCTCGCTGCGCCCGTCTATGAATCACGACCTCTTTTCTCGCTCTCTGTCCCTCGGAGTTTTCGTGGAGGTGGCAAAGCGTGTTAAGGGTTAACATAAGACTCTCAGCTGGCTTCTTCCGTAGCGTTCTCTAACCGCCAGAAAGAGCTCGAGAAGGTTATTGTATTTGTTGCGGTAGATACGATTATCTCTTCGTTATCCGCGCTCAATTAGCTTCCCGGTATTTCAAGAAATATGATTTTTCGTTGTTCTAAGGATGTGATAGCGTTTTTTTTTTGCTATCAGAAGTGGGATATTGGGCTGGGGTTTAAAGGAAATGGCGTATCTAAATTGGGGTTATTTTGTGATTTCACTGTCTTCTTCTCTTGTTTTGCCTTTGTAAATGCGATGTTTCATTGCAGATTTTGCCTGTTATGGAATCATGTTTTTTCCATTGACTTGCATTTTATCCTAAAATAGTCGTTCTCGGCCGTTAATTATTTGTGAACCTATTTTGTATTGAGGTACTTTTGAAACTCTTTAAACTGTATGTGTCGTGATCCAGGTAAATATTTACTCTTCCCATTAGCATTTTGCTGTGATTTTACTATGGCTTGAAATTCAAGAATGTCTTGGCGTTGAAGATTTTACCGTGCTGCGATGCTGAATAGTTTATAAGTATAAATAGTTTATAAGTTTCGTCTATTCTTGGTATTTTTAGGATCGATGGCGAACTGTTTAATAAGCCAAGGTTTGAGTTGTAATTTCGTTAAAGAATTCGTCTCTGAAAGTCTTGTTGCTATTTTAAACTCAGCTCTCATCACGCTGGGATTTGCACGAATACTTTTTATGGCATATCCGTGTGCTGTCCCCATGCATTGAATGCCTGTTCATTTATTTTAATCTGCGTTGATGAATCGCAGTGCCTTAAATTTTTGTGAAAATAATGAAAAGTGTGAAATTAATGATGTGATCTCTTCAAGATATCATCATTGCCGTCTGCATGATGTGAGATCTTCCACGGTCAATTCCGTAAAATTTCTGCATAAAAACTCGCATGTAATATCTTCTAGACATGTTTTGCAATATGAAGTTTTCCGCTGACCACCTCTCAGCGAAATATTGATTGTTTTACGTAATCGATTGATCGAATCATAAAGACTCCATCGTGGTATAGATTGTTTACACTTGCGTTCGGAAACGTATTTAACTTCAAACGGTCGGAGGATTTCCGGTGCATTTCTCATATAAAATTTACTCCTTATATTTGTGTTTTATTGGAGACTTGCAGTATCGTTATGGATCACATGCCCGGAGAGGGAAAATTATCAAACAGATTTATTGAATCATCTGTGTCCGCGCGTAGTAATCAGCTGTTGACGGTCCGCGGGAGAATCTTCAACACAGTCAATGGTCATGAATGACGTTCGACTGTACTGTAGTAGCTCTCCGCCTTCTCTTTCCCCCACTCCCATTCCCTTCCACATAATAGTAAACACTAACGGCCTTCTCCTGCGCAGTGTTTTGTTCCAGTTCCAGCCCTATGTGGACAACCTCTCGGCAAGCAGTCACGCGAGGCCCGTTTCGTCGTGGCCGCTCGCCTCTTGCTTACGCTTAGATGATTCTTGCCCCTTCACCTCACCACCCTCCGCGGAAGGATTGCGTCTGCATTGGTCCCATGGCCAATATTTGTTTTGGGAGGACATTGTACACACATATTGATTGTTGGATGTCAGACAAGCCATATTCAACACGGCACTGCAGTTTCGAGAGTTGAATAACTACTTAATCACATCGCAGATAGTGTTTCAAAACGTTTGAATTCTGTAAAGTAAGGTAAAGGGAGGAAAAGTAGTAAATGTAGTTCTTAAAAATCTTGTTATCAGTATAGTTACCGCAGCGTGTCAATATGCCAGGAACAGCGTTTAGTGAACAATAATGCTAATGTTATTTCTTTTTTTCATATAGAAAGTTTTGATCAATTTGTTATTTTGTTGGATGTAATGTTTTACGTTGTCATTTTATTGTTTTATTATGATTTGGGTCCTCAATACTATGCTATAAGTGATGCTAAGTTCATATCTACACAAGGAAATTCTTTCAGTTCTTAATCTATTGCACAAATGATATCCTACTTAGTTTATATGCGAATGTTATGTGGTTCCCGAGGATTTAAATCACTCCGTGCTGTACTGCCTTATCGATGATTGTTCGTCCTGATATCAATTTCGTTAACCGATACCTATTTGCAATAGTTTTGAGTTGAAAATTATTTGATTTACTCTCGCTCTCTGTTTCATATCTCTATTTTTAAATAGTTCGTAGAAAAATATAATGACCGGGACTCTCGGGGGTAGCTAAGGTGGGATAGGTTTGGGATGGTCCGGTTACTACCTTTTCCGACCAAATCCTCGAAAATAATTTTAAATAAATCCATGTTATTTAGTCCGTAAAATGGCGACTAGCTGAGTTTGTTGGGTCATTCGTTAGTTGAGGTAGCAGTAGGGCCCTATATTCTGTCCAGTCGCTTAGTGGATCGTGAGAAACGGCCTGTCGCGTTAGTAATCGGCAAAGATCTGTTTTTGTTGTGTTCTGCCTCGTCTGCCATCAATCAGCCGCACTGAAGAGAGACGTCGCTGGAACTAGGCTGGCCCTGATGCCAGCACCATCGATTTGCGCCATGTGTGACATTCGCTCTAGTTCCTTTCGTTAATTGTTTGTCAGTCGTGATGTCCCTTAAGTCTTTGCTCGTTCGTTTCCCATACTTAGTGCTCCATCTGAGCGACTCGAGATTGTTGAATGCGCCTACTATCTTTCTCTTCTCGCAAACAATAATATTCATCCTCTTTCGTTTCTATTAGGGCGGTGAATGGTAGATTATTATTTTAAAACCTTAAGGTGATGTTGCCATTGTAAGGCAAACAATCGTTCATTTATTGTATAATTCATTTAATGCATAGTTTTTCTCGATAGTCTCCTTTAAATCCCACTATTTATTGAAAATAGTTCATGGTAGTGATTCTCTATTTGATAAAGTTGAGGAAAATAAGTGATGATGATGATGATGATGACTGACAAATATCTCTCTTTTAATTATTAGCTCAATGATTTTGAGTTCATGAGCTGCCTTCCTCATGTTCCGGGTGGACTACTCCATAATGTCGAGGATATTCTACTCTCATCTGACATGTTTCCGCCAATATTTTTATTCTCCTTGTAGATGATTGCAGGCTACATAATTGAAGCTTCAGTATCGTATAGCCCTATTTCGCCTTTGAGAACCCGTTAACTCTTGACTCATAATATTTCAATGTGAATATCTTGTCTCAAAATACGCCCCTTTTTTTAAACGCGCTAATTTTCCTCATTTCGTTTGCGTCATGGTTGCGACCATGTGGTGGATATAGCAATGGGAATGGATACGATGACAAGATTGTCTGCTCAGGCACTTGGCTCATTTGATCGACCGCCCTTCTTTGTCGAATCATCAACCCACCTCATTCTCGCCTGTGTTGATCCCTCCCTGTCTCTCCCACCTCTCTCCATCCGAATGAGCAACTGGCCTTTCTCTCCGGCCAATCCTTGCGGTGACCTCCGCTTTTGCAAATTGCCACCAACACATTTCGCTTGACCTCTCCCCTTGTCGCCGTCCGTGTTGTCAGCTATCAAAACGCTTATCGCCATCTCCGGTTGGAGGTAATCCTTTCCATTCCAGGATTTATCTTGTTTTTTTTTCGGTCCTTCATTGCAAAAAAAAGGCGGGGTAAAATTCGGGGAATAGGGTCAGAGGTAGGTTTCCGCCGTTTTTGTCTAGTTTTCCTCGCCCCCTGTCCAAATTACGCCAGTGCTTTCATGTTCTTGCGCCGAAACGGACCTCTTCTCTCTCTATCTGAATCGATCTTTGGGCAAGGAATATTAATAGGCGAGTTTCATTGTGTTGCTGAAATATCATGAGAGACACATGGTAAGTTTGTTTCAAAGTTTATGTAGCGAAGAAGAATTCCTAAAACTTTTATGAGGATATTATATCCTATCATATGCTGTTAAACGGTTAAGAGAAGGGACCTGCAGTTTTCAGTGTAGAAGTTTGCTTTCGAGCATCGAATCATAATACTTCTTCATGACTATTTTTTTATTTCCATAACGTCGTACGGTTTTTTGCGTTGTGTCCACTATGCTAATATTTTCCACTGCCCTATATTTTATTAATGATATTGTTATTAGCGTTTGAACAGCATTTTTCCATTGGTATTCATCAGATTTTCTAATATTGGTAATTCTCTATTGTTCTTAGTTATTGAAGTCGCGACAAATCTCTCCACCGTGGAAATAATTGATCTCACCTTTCACTCGGAAGAAATTTGTAGTTAGGTGCGCCAGGCATTTGTCTACGTTCCTGGGGATGATTGGATTGAAATCGTTAATTTGCAATTACATTGCGTGTTATTTTCGTTGCTGCTGCTTTAATTTTTGATCGGCAAATAACTACGGGTGGTGATCGTTCGGGTTGTTAATGTTGCTCCAGTACCTGCTCTTCTCCGGCAAAGCTTGGAAAATAGTTTTTCATGGTATTTACGTTGGAAAAATCTCATTTACTGGGAAAAGCCGATCTATATGCTAATTTCTCTGACAACGCTGACGTACAGCTTAGATTCACGTGAAGAGAGGACTCATATTCCGAGGAAAAATTGCTTTTCTCCTCTCTCTACATTGCTCACCTTATCGCACGCTTTTCCTTATCCGTATCTGTCTCCTGTGTCCTATACCAATTTTTTCTAAGCCTATCTAACGTTGCTCTTTGTGTTGTAATGAATCTATACCGTGTATTTTTTCTGTATATCGACGGGTCGCAATTTACCGAAAACTGCTTCCTGTTTTCTCCTTTCCGCTCTTACTCAGTTGTTTGGTCGTCCCGGAAAGGGGTAGGCGAACTTCTTGGAACACCAGAGATGGCTTATCTTCTCGGAGGTTGCCAGTCTTTGGAGTTTGCTTTGGGTGTTAGGGAAGTGGGAACCATTATCAGGAAAGGTGCGGAGAAATAATTGAAGATACTAAATTCGGGGAAAGCTTTGTGTAAATCCTCTACGTTACCGTTTTCGTACGTTGAGCTAATATTCATTGCGATATAAATTGCGATTTAGTACCCTTATATTAGATGTTGAGAGGAATAAAATGAGTTACCAATGTGTATCTTGCGCTGCTTGACTCATTTCACTAGAGGCATATAATTTTCATTCCGTTAATAGTATGTATGAAGTCTTTTTAGAACTGTGAAGCATGTATTTGTATAATTTTTCATGAAATGTGTATGTTAGTTGAATAATACTTCATGCAATATTATTATTTAAGAATATTATTCAAATTTAACGTCGTCAGATTTATTAATTTTAGACACCTCACCTTAGCTGTTATTGTATTTTTGGTTCGTCTGTTTCTCGCCCGTTTTCATTGTCTTTGTTTTCTCGGTAATTGTTAAACGTCGTACTTTTGGAAAGAAACGAAAAATAGTCTCTCAGAAATCCATTGCCGTGTGTAGAGAGTTTTATTACGGATTGTTTTGTTTCCTTTTGTTCCCGTCGTGTTAGCCCTGGGGCGCAAATGAAAGTACGTCTAATTGCTTTTTGATCTTTCCTGCTGACTCCACAGTCTCGGTCGAGTAGGAAGTTAGATACATGCGTACAGACATAGGTAGATTGCTTGGGAAACCTTAATATTACCTTTTAGTTTCGTCCCCGTGCGTTTGCTCCAGCGCCTCGCATGATGCTTTCTCCGTATTTAAATCAGGCTCCGCCACAGTCATTCGAATGGAATTTCTCTCTCATCCCCCTGCAAGACTTTCTCTCCGAACCCAAGCTGCCTCGAGCCATATCCATTTTCCACTCACACGGTCTCCCGTCGGTATGCACGTATGAGTACACCAGTTAATTGTCGATACGTTTAAACCCGCTCTCAAGCCGTCATTACAAAATGCGTACCGCTGTACCCGTCACTAATATCTGAAATACTACTCCAAGTTTTTTTAGAATAGAAAATGCTGTGTTCGATATTGGCGGTGCATTAAAAAAATGGTTTCCCATTTGCTGATGTGTTCATCTGCCTTTCTCCTCGGTGAGTGAGTGGCGGGGGGTGTTAGGTTACCAGGCTTTATTTTATTATATCAATGAAATTTATTTAGTGATATTTCTTTTTTCCGCTATTTTCGCAGTTTTTTTATCCCTTTTCTTTCAATGTTGTGTACGCATACGTAGTGTTGCTTTTAAGGAAGAAATTGATCAATACGTATTGAATCTAGAAATGTGTTTACATAAGATTTTTTACTCACAAAATTGTGCGTCTTCTATCAAAGGATTTTCGTGTAGCTTAAGAGGTAATGCATTCAGCCTAATCTTACGATTCAGATTGTGTTCGTAATAGGTTTTAATGGGCCTTTAATACACCTATCGGTAGCCTCGGATAAGGCAACCGGAGTTTCATTCAATTTTCTATGCAGAGCGTGTTTTTATACTTTGTCATTAAAAAGGAATTATATAAGGTAATTTTTTTTGTCGATATGCTACCTATAATTCAACCTTTAATTAGGTCCGACGGCGAAGTAATCCGTCTGTAGCGGAACGGCGATCGGGGAGTGATATTGGGGTGTCGCGCGCCCGCTATGTTCTTTCCTGCCTCTGTTTTTTTGCTCCTCGTGTCTCCGCTGCCTTTCACTCCTCCCGCCGGGAGTGGGGGAGAATATGGAAAAAGAGAGATCACACGAGCGGAGTAGTCGCTATCAAATCCTAATATAGCTGCAGTTCCACCACGATGGCGGCCCGTCCGCTTTGATTTGAAATAGTGCTTCATATGTTTCCTTTCTCCTTTTTTCCGCTTTACTTACTAACTCCTGTGACAAAAATTGATAGATATATGGTGATGTTGTGGAACTACAAAGTTGAGGAAATATTTTAAGTTGAGGAAATATTTTAACGAATGTTAATTTTTAAGTTTTGCTTTCTTGCGAGCGAGTGATTGAATTGAGATTATTTTGTAGTATTCTTGCTTGTCGGGCTCGGCGGTCCCGGTGTTACGTCCCCGACTGCCAACTTAAAGGTCGCGGGTTCGAATCATATGGATGGATTTACTACCATGGATGTATGTGATTGCCAAACAAGTTAATCATAAGACAGGACTATCTGCTTCTAAATTCGCTTTTAATGAAGACGCCATTATTATTATTTTCACCTACACCTTGATATTTGGTAATTTTACCGAAGTCATCGTTCACACTGCGTCTCCGGTTTGGGTAGACGATCTTTTCATCACCATTGACGTTTCCATCATGCAACATCTCGCCAAGGCCACTATGGTCGGCTGTTATTCAGGCCGACGCCAGCATTGTCTATTATATCTTGTGTACTCACGCTCTATGACTTTGCCACCCACGGCGAGGAGCGGAGTTAATCGAGGGAGTTCTGTATGTCTTTTTCTTCGCATCAATCATGCTAGTAATCGGGTTGCGATATGTCTTATAGTGTTTTTGTGGTACAGGCGGGAACGCTAAGTATGGGGGAGGTGCCCCTTTCTTTTCTGCTATATGTGCCCCGCCGATCTCTCGCCTATCTAGTGAGGGTATTTTTTTGTCCGGTATAATTAATTTCCTCTCTGCTCGCGTTATTGAAAGGGGGCGTTTTTGAGCGATGCGAAGAAAGAGCCGTAATGTGCGAGATTGCCCCGTCAAATTTTGAAAATAAATCCCTAATCTTGGTATCTATTGTGTTTGACTTTCAGAACCTCTCTCTGCCTTTTCTTTCATAAGGGTTGTACTGCTTCATTTTGATTGATTGAAGCCCATGTAATCGTTCAAAAATGCCTATCTTATGCTCCACCGCATAAAGTATGATAGTATAGATTGGAAGAGGACGTTGTTTATTGAATTTGGTATGTTTACTAGTGTACGCCCATAATTTATGGTATTTTTTAGATTCGCGTCGTCACTGGTGATATACTGTATCATTTGTATTTTTTAGGCTATGATTCATTATTATATGCTTCCAGGTAATATGGTCGGAGTGAATATTGCTGTGTTCCACCTAGTGTAACATAAATTTAGTTAATTGCATGTGCGCGTGCTTAAAATATTCTTGGTGGGAGTGAGTGTTCTTGTGCTTAGCAGTACACATTTTGAGTTTTCATGATTCATTGGAATAATTAATGATTTCATTTTGTTCCTGGAAACGGTCATGATCCTTTTAATCGAAAATTTTAATGCGAAGTGATCGGGATGGAACTAGAAAAGTTTAATTTCGCTTCGCATTTGAGTTGGATCCGTTCCACTTAGCCGTCTCTCGTCACTCAGCTAGCGCCGGCGAGTTCAAATGCGACCGTGTTTGATGGCTTCCGCCATCAACTTTTGGAATGACCAAGGAGTCAAAAATCGAATGAGGTGCCTCGTTTGAATTGGAGATGACGCCGCAGAGCCGTCTTCACTTCCTGCTCTCAACCTTACCCTCTGAAATGATTCCATTAGTTCCTCAATTGCTCTCAGAATCTTCCTTCAATTTTAAGTAGCCCGACTTTTCAGAAGTCACCCACAGGGAAGGGGTTGACTGTGGGAAGTGGGGGAAAATGTATTTTGGCTGCAATCGGATTTCAAATCCTGGATTTCGTTCCGGGAGACTCTTGATTAGGTTTTCTTAACCATCAGAGTACCTTATTATTAAGGAAGGTCAAGGAAGAGTATTTACTGGCGGCTCTTAATGGTATTTCAATAGAGATAAAGTTTTATCTAGAGGTATCAACACATCGTGGACGCATGTAACGCGCATTTCGTACGCTATTGCAGCACCAAAATTAATTTATATAGATTTCTTCGTACTTTTTATCTTTTCTTTTGGGAAGTTAAGTGCCATTATCTGAGTTATTAGATATACTGAGTGGAAATTTTCAGAATTTTTTTGAGTGGCATTGAGCAACTTACATTTCCACGAGCTCTAGCCAGCCAATGGCAAATATGATCAAGGGTTATTGTACTGGTCTCTTTAGCCAAATCGTTTTTTTTTTCCTTTTTTCTTGACATTTATTTTTAAATGTTGATTTACGCCTCGGAGTATAGGTCTTATGTCTCTTTAGTGTCACCAATCTCCCATCAATTTCACCCATATCGTTCAATTTGTCGTCGATCGATGGATAGGGAAAGGAGTTACCATTCATAATCTTTCGATTGCCGCAGCGTCTGCCATTTGGCCGCCGTGCGACGTTTGCTGCGTAGTTCAAGTGGCCGCGTTAACCTCCCTCCCTCCTCGACAGGGAGCACTAAAGGTCAACGAATTTCACCCGCGCCTACGAGTGACGTGCTGGCCCGAGGCGTTGCAACGCCCCCTTTTCACGAGGCCTCGGGAATGCCGCCGTCATCGATCATATGGTCGCTTCGCCAAACAAGCCGGCGAACCCGCCGCCGCCGCGCCGTCCGCTTCTTTCCGAAGAAGGGAGGGGGTTGCCCGCGGGATGGATTCGCGTCAGGTGGACGTGTTTGCGGAGCATTAGCGCCCCCTCCCTCTCCCGTGTTTACGGTGAGGGCCGCTCTGTGGTCCGCAGGGGTGTTGGTTGGGTCGGATGCTCCTCGTATGCTCAGAGGTTGTTTCCAGTGTTTCTCCAGATGGAGTTCGTCGTAGAGCATTGGTTGAAGTTGAAGAAAAATTCCATCGTGTATTGTGTTTAATTTGATATTTATTTATCTAGGGGTTGAAATTGGCGCGAAATAATATTCATTTTGTGAAAGGGAGCGTCTCAATAGTCACTTTGGTTTTGCTGAAGTCTTCTCGGGATTTACACCGGTTTAAATCATTATATATCACCAAGTTTATACGGACGTCTCATCCATCGTCATCAGCTAGAGTTAGTGAAAAATCGGTGATGAATAATCCCGAGATGACTTCACCAAAATAATTCGCGAGGTTATAATTTCGTTACTATGGTTACTTCGCCACTTTTTACGCTAGAGCTCCAATTAAACCCTCCTTCAATTGTTTTGTTTCTGTTAACTTGAACATAATCGTTCAGCTATTTATTGTTGGTCGTTTTCGAGGCATGTCGCAGCTTCGACTTCTCCGAGTGTACAGTTCTTAAAAATGTGTGAATATTAATTTACATTTTATGCTACAGTTTTAATCGTTCTATATTGGGATGCTTAACTAAGATCACTTAGGTTCTATTTTTTGAATGGATTTTAAAGATGCTGTTATAGCGTTAGGTTCTGTATTTTTTCAGCGATTCTACGAGTGTTGATATTATACCCCCAGATGTGGTGTGATGATACATAATGCAAATACAATGAGCACCAGTGCCCCGGTTAATCTGAATCTTCATTTTCTTTTCAACGCAAGTACACAATTCAATTCATAGTGAAATCCTGGTATGTTAAGCTATAAGTAAAGGAGCATGAACAACACGATTAGTCACTCTTGACAGTGCTATTTCTCTTAAGATAATCTCTAGCCCTCCATAGCTCATTAGACGAATCTGTTTTTATTCCCTGTGAGTAATGACACTTTTCCACACGTCTGTTCATTGGCTCCCAGGATATTTAATGCATGTCGATGGAATGCGTTCTGAGATGGAGAAGGAAAAGGTGGGGAGGAGAAAAATAGATAATTCCACGCCCTTAAATGGTATTCAGTCGGTTAAAGACGGAGGGAGGGGCGTCTTTGATTGCCTCCCGAGGTGTTCGGCTTCTTTTGATGACGTGAAAGCGGTTTTGCTCGATCCTTGCGGTTAGCCTTTTCCCTTGCAAGGATTACTCCCCTCCCCCTCCACTCATTCCGTTTTCTCTTCCTCTCCCTCCTCCTCCCGTTTTTATATCCCATTCCGTCGAGATTCCCTTCATTCGGCCGTCCTCTCTTCGTAATCGGCTTCCCATTATCTCCAATCCTTAAGCGCTCTGAGCTTTTCCCACCAGTTCATTGACTCCTTATGTTATTGTTCCCGTCTGGCTCGGATTTGCTTCCTTTTGACGGATCAGTGTGTTCGCTGGTTCATTCTTTTTTTAATATCGGATTTGCGTTGTTTCGCTGTCGTTATGTCTGTGGAGTGTCGAGAGGGCGGTAGGAGGTATAATGGTCGTGTAATGTCGTAATCGGGCCGTATGAATGTAGTATCACTCGAAAATGTGGATCAGGGAGAAAGTGAGAGTTAATACTGTGGCTTGTGTGTTTACCGCCCAACTTGATTGTTTGGGTTAATGTCCCATCGTTGGTAGAGGGTTTTATGTTTAAATCCAATTGCATATTGTTTGCCGATATTATTTCGTGTTATAACTGTTAAGCTAGGTTCACATGGAAAATTTTACGAATCGCCTCGGCATCTTTCCAAATTGGACTTCACTCTTTATTTCACTGTAAGGGAAGTGTTTGGTGAGCGAAGGAGTGAAATCAAAGAACGGGGTTTTTAATGGAATGATAGGAAACAGGCTGCATTGTAAATTAGGAAGGGAATTCATATTTTGGATGGGAAACAGGCATAATTTGTTTGCAAAATTTTGCATATAAACCTGGCTTGATAGTTAGATTAAAAAAAAATGGTTTTGTAGATGGTTTATTGAAAATAAAAGCGACCTTCGATAAAAAAAAGATTTTGTAGACTCCTTCAAGTACAGTACTCCGTCCTTCGGATTGGACGAGTATCTGTGCACCCCTAGGTGCTTTTTGTTGATGAGGTTGCTTATGCCGACACCAGGTCTCTCGTCACTAGACTTTCGTTAGCCTCTCCTCAATGGCGCTTATGACCCCAACTTTGGTACGCCTTCTGCTAATGCCAATACTATGCAAATACTAGGGAGAATGTGTTTACACCCGTCTCTCGTCGTCCCTTGAGCAATTCCTGTCGTGGGCAGGATTTTGCAACTCGTGGGCACATCTCATGGATGTCGTCCGTAATGTGCAACGTGTTTGCTGAGTCGTCGCCGCGCTGGTAAAGTTTCAATCAAGAAAACGGTCACCTCGGTGGTCATTAAGGACAGTGGTGTGAACCTATTTGTATCCCATCTCTTTCTCCACGTCGCCGTAAGAGAGCCACTTTCTACTTCAGTCGACTCGCCGAGACAGCTCGAAGCTGGCTGGCAGGTTTATGGGCAAGTGGCTCGGGCTCTGAGTAGTGCAGTCAGTTGGAGATTACTCTTTTAAGCCGTCGGCGTTGCTGCAATATTAGTTCGCTTTTCAGCGAAATTATTCCACTCATTCTCCTTTTTTACGCGTCTCATTTGCCGTGTCATTAGAAGGTGCCAGACTGTGAGGCTATTCGATTCAAGAATAAATTCACACGTTTAAAGCGTATTACCACGACGTGACCGAGTTTGACGAGGATTTGAGGCTATTATGGGAAAAGGCTCGAGTCGAGGAGCGAGTTTCCTTTTAATTCAAGGTAAGGGTGTGAGTCAAAACTGTTTATAGGGGATAAAATTTGCGTCTCAGCTAATCTTTGGGGGAGGAGATTAATTGGTCGGATATGGTTGCCTTTCGTTAACGCTCTCGCTTGATGGCTGTCTCTGTAAATTAAGGTTTACGTTCATCCTTAAGAAGCTTTCGCTTTTAACTTACCCCGCTCAGTGCTGTATTCGGGTCGGGAATAGTTCTCGTCCCGCATTAATCCGGCCCCGTTTTAACTCGGCGGGCGGTTTATTTTCTTTTGAAGGCAAAAATCTTTCGGAATACCCTTTCAGTTTCATCTGGCCGAGGCGTGAGTGTGGGCGCTAAGTACTCTTCCTTTTGCTTATTTTCCCGGAGGGCGTTCACTCCTCCGCGGTCGTAGTTTCGTCGGCACTCCGTACTTTAAGCCATGTACGCCGATTTCAAGGTGTTATTTCTGCTCAGCCCCATCCGTTTCTGGCACCAGACGCGTGGGTGCTTAAAAGTCCAATCCCTCTCATGCATCTCCGTCTGAAATTACTCCTCACATCATACCCCATTTCGCGTTCCCAGACCCACCATTCCTCTTCTCTGTTATCTTCCGTGTCGCTACCGTCTCCGTTTTCCAGGGAATCCTCATTTTTCTCGGACAAACTTGTGTCGCTCAACTTTCTTCCTCGTACTTCTTTCATCTCTTGTTCTACGGTTCTCAAATTCTTTTTGTGTATCTAGTTCCATGGCTCCTAGTATCTTTTGTCGTGAACCCTTCGAGATATTATTTTTTCCATTTCTCATCCAAGAAAATTTTAGGATCACAATATGTAAGCGTTGAGAGTATATGCAAATTTTTAAACGTAATTTATGTTTTACTGTGCAAGTATACGTATTATTTAAAACAAAAGTATTGTTATAGGATTTTTTGTAAAAAATTGTGTAGATTGCAAACGTTATATTTCCTGTTAAGAATTTGACCTTTTAGCTTACACCGCATATAATAAATCTCAGCATCGTTTCTTTTATGCTGATCCCTGTCTCCTTTCCTGCGGTAAGTGAGGGAATTTTCAGCAGTTAGTTATAGGGTTAGTGGAAAATGTTTTTTAAACTAATTTTAGGCCTAGGATAAAGTTTTTTCCTGCATTTTTTTAATTTTGTAAATTCTCCTCGCCTTCTTGTCGATATTTTGGGCCGGTCTTTAGGCAGTCTCGCCACCGCTGCAACCCGATGCTCATTGCGGTCGGTTAAGCGCCCGGTTCCGCTAAACGAACCGGGGGAGAAGGAGGGTAAGGGGTCTTTTCGGCCAGAACGTACTTGAGATCACTCCTGGGGAGTGCACACTTCCCGTATTACACTCGTATTGCCCGGCTAGATGTACGAAATCACGTCGGCTGGAAGTTTTCTCTCCGCCCCCAACTTGCTCCCTTTTCATTTCTATATTGCATCCCTCGCCCTCGTATCTCACCCCGTTGGTCCCGCCACTTTGGCCGCTCTTTCCCACTCGCATTTTATTTTCCTTCCCGCACTTATACATCCGTCTGCAGTTGCACTTGGCAAGCGTCGCTATGCTGCGTCTCACAATCCATTAGGATCCCCTCCCCGCCTCCTTGCGCCACTCCCGCTGGCTCGCGCTGCGGTTTTCTCTCGGGGTTAGCGCACTTAAAAATGTAGGTTGTTAATAATTAGGTGGCCTCAGCAATAAGGATGCGAACTCGGGAGGCTTAAAATGCGTTGTCCCATGGGTGTGCCTGATCACCTTTTGTGACTCGAGGCATTGAATGATTACTTGAATACTTATGAATAAAGTACAATTTTTAAAATCTCTCGGGTAAATGGAGATAAAAAACTCTGGCGAACTCCACAATTTTATTGTGGCAACGTAAGTCAACCTGTTGTTAACACTGGGTTTCGGAAACCCACTACCAATTCCTTCCACGGTAAGTTTACTGACAGCTTACTGTGGATTCACCCAAGTTCATTTTTATTTTTCCTTATTGAAAAACGTACACCATAGCTCGCTGGAATATATTATTTTCTCTTAATGATTCCTAGGGTTTCTAAATGATCAAATGGGGACTGAAATGATTCGATGAGTACCAAAATGAATACCGTTGCGACCAGGTTTCAGACTCGTTCGCCCGTAAGAGTTACTCGGTAAATAATCTGTATGCTAAAGTATTCTTAATCCAATGTTTTGAAGTTTTTTTTCTTCACTGCGGAAGCCGAGAACTTAGTTGCTATGGTTTCACTTCAGTGTTCACTTTATGTAGTCATTTTAGTGTCCCAGTTGTCTTACGTTAACTCGAGTTACAATGAGTGATTACTTTTGGCACACCCGCTCGTTGGATCTAGAAGGTAAGAACCGGAAGGAGTACTCGGGACTGCGTGTGGGTGTGTAATTAGCGATCTCTCTTCGTTTTTTTCTTTCTTCTTGGACTCGTATCCTTTTTGTTTTTCATCGTCGAAAGGTCCTATTTCGGTCCCGGGTCCCTCCGTCGCGGCGTTGAGTCATCTCATGGGAGCGTGGTGGTGCGACATCGCGGCCAAGATTAATCAGCTGGCGGCGGTGCCATGATCTTTCCATCCGGCGTCTTGTTTTCATGTAGGGATATGGCTTTTATTGCTATAATTCAGGGTTTTTTCGTTGTGTAGACACTTGTTTCTATCGTAGGGTGTCTATTATGGAATTTATTCGATTTTTCTCATCGTGCGATAACAATTGGTTGCCGTGTAGCGGTCAAGTAGGCATGAGTCAGCTTTTAGAATAAGTTCATAGATGGTCTTGCTTTTTTTTGTTTTCCTTGGTTTCAGCTTGGTTTTTTGTCGTGATATTCTTTGGGTGAGTAATTGAAGGGTTGATGTGTTTGTTTTATAAGGATTTTCCTACTAAGTTTATTATTGTTATATTTATGACAATTATTACCTATTTTTATTCGCATTAAATAAAAATTAAGCATTAAGTAAAAATTTTAGTTTTTAATTCTCTTTTGGAAGTTTTTTTTTTCCTTTCATTCTGCATTCGTCCTTCATTTATATTTTAATGAGCAAAGCTTCTTTTAAGTCGATACTTCCGCAGTGGCTTCAACCGTAAGTCGTCGCTTTTGCTTATATTAGTTTTGCTGTATATTTTATTTTGCTATGCATTTGTGGTCGTGATTTATATTAGTGCTCTCTGATGGCGATATAACATTTTAATGCTAATTTCCCGGGTATATAACCGTGGTGTATGATGGTGCGGTAGCGTTTTTGAATTACGTATCCACGCTAAACTTAGTGACATTCAATTGGTTGCTAATTATTTAGCGCAAGATGTTGAGGTAACTTCGCACCGTCTCTGGGTCGCAGTCACTGCAATCTTTCCCTTCTGTGTGAGCGTGTGTTGGAATGGGTGTCTGAGCCTTGGCGAAGTTGTCTCAGTACATATTTGATTGTCATTTAAAATACTCATGTGAATATGAAGCTTATATAGGGCATAGGGACTGCGGAATATCTATCTTTTGCCGGCTGTGGCTTTATTGTTACGTCTGGTTGGCGGCTCTTGTTCCTCCCCTGTGGATTACGGTTGTTAAGCTCTGCGGAGGTATTTACGACTCGACCACGGCATTAATCGTGTGGATCCAGTCAGATGTAGGGCGCTCGTAAAAACCTTTTGTTTCTCTTTGCATATGTCATAAACCTGGCTGGTGCATGAATCACTAACTAAATTAGAAACGTTTCCAGCTCTCTCGATCAGAAAGAAATGTTCTCTATCCCGGGGCAGTTTTTAGGAGAGAAACTACTGCGGGTTTTAATGAGTGAATTGGTTATTGTGTTATTTGTGTGCCCTAAACGTCAGTTGTAATTTTCATGTAATTTTATTGTACGACACTGGGTGTTAGAAATACAGCGATTCGCGATGATGGTGTTCTGAATGATTTTTTTTGTTCATTTATATTCGAGAGCTCACTCGAGGACGATTGAAGAATAAGGTAGTCGTTTTTTTTAAATGTACGGATGATAACTCGCATTTTGGTAGTCCAATCTTGGATGAAATCAAGCTCGTTGTAGCATTCCTATGGTGGATTCATTTTCATTCTACTTCCACTTGTACAGTCAGTAAAATACTGAAATTTTGCCTATTAATCCTCTCTGAATGTCGTGGACTTCGTTTTCGACCTGAAAACAGCCGTTTGTTAGATAATTGCCGTACTTAATCATTGATGCGAAAGAGGAAGGATATTTCAGTGGATATTGGTTTCCCCCATTGTTATAGAAGAAATTATGCATCAGGGACCGTAACAAATGTATTTCTTGAGAGTGTGTTAAAAATGGATTTGTGAAAGAAAAAGGTTGAGTGCCTTCTTGGGCGTCATAATTTGTTCATCATATGTAATCCAATTTAATGTTTATTTCGCATAAGGCAACTTAGTTTTGAGTAATAACTGAGAATAATAGGTTTTAAATATTATTTCAAAGATATTGTCGGTAATGTGCTCAAGTAATATATTTGTATGTTTCATTGCAGGTGAGTTGGTTTCCCATAATCCATGAGACCTACGACTCCTTCTACGGTAAGTCCACGCGTACGAAAACGCATACTTCCGGCCTTCCAAATCGGGTTAAATATGAACTAGAGCGATTTTCAGCTTCTGATGAAATTAATGTTCGGCAAGATGGGATGGTAGAGGATTAGCGTGGGAGTTATACATAGAAAGAAATGGAATACATCTCGCTGTTCATTGTAAATAGATAAAATATGTTTTTTATCATGACCGTAGGTATTTTAAGAATTAAAAAATCTCGGCATAAATTGATTTTAACTTCACTTAAAAAATCAACTTTTTCCTCATTGAATAATGGCCTTAGACGCATAGTAATTACGTACAAAAATCATGCAGAAAAGAAATAATAGAAGGAGTTTGAATGATTGAGAGGAGAGAGTGCTTTTATCAGGAATAGGCTGTGGTAATTCGCTAAATGCTGTCTTTTTAAGTTACCGTTGCCGGTGAGGTACCTGTAATGGCATAATAATACCGGAGTTGGGGGTTTTTAATGCTCGCCTCAGAATCTGATCTCTGCGCAGCCACCTAGGGCACTGTTGTTAATGTTTACTCTCGAGGCTTTTCCCGCGCGCTCTCCATCCGGTGTTCGCTCGTGTGGGCGTGTTGCAATGGCCGTCGTTACGAGTGTGTACGCTTCCAATAGTACTCGCCTCCCCCCTCCACACTCGCCGCGGCCCCGGTTATCTCCCCGCCCCCAATATCTTGCGTACGTCCGTACTCTCCTGTTTATCCCCATGGAGGCGCGGTCTTTAACCTCTCCCCATCGTACGAATACGAGCTCTCCCTCCCACCCCACTCCGTCTTTCCTTCATAAACCCATTCGCCTGTGTTGACGCCCCTAGCCACGGATGCTAGTCCCTCTGAGGGGTGATTCTGCTGTGGTCGCGACGGTTTTTAATTTTTCTCCACATTATCGCTCTTTATAACTAAAGAATTGATTCCGTCTGAGCGAGTTAATTTATTATTTCAAGTGGGTAACACTCCGTATATTGTAGGTTTTCCTATATTAGTCTCATTGTGGTTCTCATGGTCATGCGATGGTTCATCGGATACCACCGACGAAATATCACCCCCACCCAGTTTCCTATCCTATTTCTCGTTTTTTTAAAAATATTCAATATTTAAACATTGTTACCCGCCGAAAAAATCGTATTAATTGTTTTAAAATACTATTAAATATACTTTAAATGAAATTAGCCATCTAGTGAGTGCTATCCTTCGTAGAAGTAGAGATTAGCACTAAACCCCTTGCCTGTCCTTGATATCTATTGAGCGTTCAAGGCCTTCGACAGTTATCTAATATCCTCTCCGCCAGTTGCGAACCCGTCATATTTCATATTTAAACTGTTTTCAGTTCCCTCTTATCCTGTTCAATATTCTGATATTGTTGCAACCAATTCCTCTTAATTATTCCCACCCGTTTTCATTGAACTCTGTTATTAATGGCCCAAGTCTCGTATTCATTTGTCCGTCCTGCTGTACCCTGATACTTTTGCATTAGTGGATTATAATTAAAAATGCTGTGCAAAGGCTCTAGAAATAATTTCACTTTTTCGTGTTGTGACGTATGTGCTTCGTAAAAAAATCACTCCTTAACGCGACGAGTTGGGAGGTGGTTTGAAGTGGTGTAAAGGGAAAAAAATGGTTGATAGTGATTTTTTTTGCACTAAACCTCCCTCGTGTTTTTTTTTTGCTGGCGTTCTCGAATGCACTCGGGTGCGTGCGTTATCTCGTTATGCTTTAAATTGGAGCTCGGAGTTGTTTTAATTGCTGCAGCGATTGAGTCCTCGATTGAGTTGAGGAAACTGTAGATATTGATATCCTCTGTCGTCAAATATAAAGAAGCGATTATTTTAATCACATTAAATTTACAATTATAATTTTTTTCTATGCGTTTATATAAGAAAAATAAGAAAAATAGTTATCCTTGTCCAAATATTTGAAATACGTTTTGTAATAATGAATGCAATCGGCAATAGAACAAATAACTGAATACAAAGAAATTTTACTTCTCATGTGTGCTAGCACCAGACCTATGTAAAAAGTTTATGATGGTAGCCCCAAAACTACTAAAAGGGGTACCTATATATTCCAAAATATTTAAGTATGTTCTAAAATGTAATATTTGATTGTAAATGGAATAAATTATATATTATTAAAAAAAAAAAAAAAAAAAAAAAATTACTCATGCTTTTTCCTTTTCGAGTTTAATTAGTTGACATAATTGGTGTGCTTCGTGAATGGGTGTGGTGGGTTACTTAGTTCTCTGCATTTTTTCCATATTGCTGAGAATTCGGTTGTTTGGTGAGCGTACCAGTGTTATATGTAAACGTAGCATTTGGCCACGTCGAAACCCTCATAAGCTCTATGCAAGTTACGCGAGGCCTATCGTGTGTTGTTATTCTATCCCTCGTAAGTTTATTTTTGGCACGCTTTAGTTATTTCGCTTATTCCCTCAGTGTTGATTAAAGGACGAATTTGTTTCATTTTGACGGTAATTCTTTTGAGAACGTGGACGCCTCATGTGAGTGTTTGAGCTGCTTCTTAGTGATTAGTCATTGGGATTATTTTTAGGAAAACTTTGGCAGTAATTCATTTACCTTCCTAAGTTTGGTGATCGGTGGGACTGATACCTCATGATAGCACTTTGCTAGTTTAACACTAGCCGTATCGAGCGTTAATTGAAACGAGCGTTCATTTCAGGCATTAAATCATCCTCTTTATTGCTTTCATGCGTACCGTGCCATCAAACCCGTTGAAATAATTTGATTAAGGTGCAGTTGCGTGAGCATAGCGCTCTCGGTTGAGTCATGACTCTCCCTCGGAAAGCGAGAAATCAATCTTGTCGGCAGAAGAGCTGATCGAAAAATTCGCTGAGTAGGCAATCTTCTTATTAGAGTCGTAATCGTGAGGCTGATGTGATTGATTCCTCGTATTTTTACTCCGGGGGCTATTCTGTCTTACTTAGCCCCATCTTCCCCCCCCCCCCCCCATCCCGCGGGCGTGTTTTTCCTCTCTCGCGTAGTAGTGACCGCGTAAATGGATTAGGTTTCGATTACCCCACTCCACAGTGGGTGGGACGTAATTATAGTTATTCCTTTTGCGCCTAACCCTCTCCAGGCATAAATCACTCAGCCATCAACCTCCGGCATTTTTTTAATGGTCCTTCAGCTTTGTTGTTGGTCCTGGGACGGTGCAGCCCTTGGCTTGCTCGCTTGCTTGCCCTCCACTCCGGACTCCCCCGTGCAGCCGCTGCGGGAGTGTTGTCGGTGCTCAGTGGTGCGTGTTGGCGTGGGGTAGTGGCTTCTC
This sequence comes from Ischnura elegans, assembly GCF_921293095.1. Classification (NCBI taxonomy): domain Eukaryota; kingdom Metazoa; phylum Arthropoda; class Insecta; order Odonata; family Coenagrionidae; genus Ischnura; species Ischnura elegans. Next base: position 69,224,877 of record NC_060249.1, on the reverse strand, counting down.
TCGCGTGGGTGATGCTGGCACCCGTCGGGGCGCGTGCCAGCGTGTATGCACGCGCGATCCGGTTACACGGGCTGGCGACGAGAGTGGTGATGGAGAAATCATATGGTGGAGGAAGGGTTTTCTGGAAAAGTAACGGGTGTTCCTAACATTTTTATGTCTTTCGAGATGAAAGTATTTGTCAATTTCATGATCCGAAATCGGTAAATTGACCGTTGTATTTTTCTGTGCTGATGCAGATTTTATATCTAAGCTTAGTACAGTGAAAAATAACGGTTTAATGGATGTCAAATTTTGAATTCAATGCGAAAAAAAAGTATCTGCGTTGTGAAAAATGCTGTATAGGATTATTTTTTTCGTATTTGTATCCATGTTGCTAAGTTAACGAAAACATTGTTTTCTTTGAGTGAGCGAACAAGGTAGCGTACTCCGGGAAAACATTCAAGTAGTATCGGCTTGGAATTAGACCTGTCAGATGAGTCACATATCCTCGTAATAAATTTTTGCGACGCACGTGAAAATATTGGTTCTTCGCTTTGCAAATGGGTTATCTAAATAGTAATAATTACCTTGTGAGGATAATTGCAAAGATTTCGTTTTGAACGCATGGTCTTCTATCGTCATTTGTGTATGTTTTCGTCAATGATTATTATATGTGTGTGCTATCGGTTTTTCTACGTTTATATACAGCATTTTGAGAATTATTCCGTCCGGTATATCCTCCCAAATCAAGAGTTCCCAGTTCCTTTCAGTAGTACCTGGCCTCTTTAATACTTACCATATTTCCTATTCATGAATGGTATGTGACGCTGTTGTCTAGAATTTTACGTACACTCCCAAAGGGAAATCCGAGAATTCATCATCTTGAGCTGTCTTCAGGGAACTCGGTGGTTATTTCTTTAATCATCATAAACTTTTACTTAAGAGTTTCGTTTGTTTGAAGGTGTCCGTTTTTACGCGCAAGTCTCGTTGCCCGCGGGTTGCGTGGAAACGGTGTCGGGGAGAGAAGGGAGCTACTTCCGGAATATGAGAATCCTTCCCGCCGCCCAGGTCCCTTCTTTTTTTTCTTCTCTCCCCGCAGCTAATTCTTTCACCTTCCCCTCATTCTCCCCCGCAGCGCACTCGCGTCTTTGCCCCCGCCGAGGACGTAGCGAGCAGGGCAGAGTGTGTGTAGAGTAGTACCCTTTGAGTGGAAATTTCCGACCTGGGTCGGGGGTTGGGGTGGCGGAGGGGTGGGGGGAGGCGCGTGAAGGGAAGGGTTGGCACCCTTCCCCACCCATCAGCCCGGGGGAGTGGGTGGGGGTACGTCAGGGTCTTGGCAGGGGTCTAGGGGAGGTGAGATCGAAGAGGAGGTAGCGCGAAAGATCCCCCACCCCTCTTCCCCCAACCCCATTTCTTCTCCGCCTCCCTCCTTCGTCCTTTCCCGGCATTCCTCGCCGCTTAAAAGTTCCCTTTCCCATCTCCTTTCGCTCCCTCTCTCCAAGAGGGAACTTTCTCAGCTCCCGCTTCCCATCTTCCTCTTCTCCTCCTTGGAGTGTGTTCCGTCTGGAGCTTTCTGGTGGCGCTGGTTAACGTTTGGTGAAGACGTTAGTGTTGATAGAGGCAAACTAGCGATGTGATGCGTACACTTCGTTCTATGCCACCTGATAATGAAGTGCTTATTAAGTGAACACTCATGTATGTTTCTTTAGTTTTATCGTAAAATTCCACGCGGTGATACTTGATTAAGTACTTCATGGCATTTGAAATCAATTCTTCTTTTTACAGCTAATTTTCTATCCTAAAATTCAGGTTTATTCCTCAAACAATGCTTTGGAATCAGAAAGCAGGTGATATGATTCTTCATGCCCAAAATATACTCGTATCAACCGCATAGGGTTTTTATCACGTTTGTAATGAGGTGCCCTTTGAAGTATTATGAATTAAAAATGGTGGCGTATTCCAGTGACCTTTTAATCATGTTTATAGGGATTAAGTAATCTTATGTGTTATATAAATGTCATGTTGTCGAATTTTTTTTGCCTTCAATGAAATTTCCATTTTGATCTCCATTAGTGTTTTTCTTTGTTTTTAGCCGCGTCTTCTTCATCTTCTCCCCTCTTCCTCGAGGCTCAGAGTGTATTATTTTTGTAAAATAATGACAGAAATGAAATCGTTCTTTGGAAAATAAGTATGTCTTCGTTGAACCTCCTTGGTCGCTTTCTCTGCGTCTCTTATTCAACCATCCTACGTTATCCATCTCTGCAGTTTCTCCGCGCACGAGATTCTTCGCAAGACAGTCGCTCCTCCCGGGAGAAAATTTCGGTTCTCCTCGCAAGGGGCAGATGGAAGGGTCCCGCACATGCTTTTTTTTTTTTCTTCTTTTTCTTCTTCATCTTCGCCTCCTCCCCGTCGCTTTACATCCTTATTTTTTTCTCTCTTCAACCCCTCTCCCTATACTTCCAAGTCTTTTCCTCCTCTTTTCGTCGTTTTCCCCAAGAGGGAAAAGATGCGCAATATCTTCATTTCGTCTTTTTCCGTCTCGACCCCACTCCTCCTCCCGCCTGCCAGCTTCGATTATTGCTTTGCAGAGATGTCGAAGTCGTCGTATCGATCGGTGTAATTTCCACATGATCGTTGCAGTATTTATTGTTCCAATTTCTCGCGTAGGCCCCACGCATCTCCCGTGACGCGCCTCCACCCCGCGAGTCTCTCGAGTATCGGTTTTGCTCGTTCTTGTCCTCTCACCCCTCTTCGTTCTCTCCGGAGGATTCGAGGTTTTCGCGCAATAATTCCAGTGCCGTTTTAATATTGTCTTGGCGGGGGTCGTTTATTTATTTTTTCTTTATTGGTTGCTTCTCCCTCTCCCCTCAGTCGTCCGCAGCTCCATCTGTCTCTCTCTATTTTTTCTTTCTCTCCACGCCTTTCGAAAAGTTTCCTAATTCGAATTTTCCCGGGGATTGGCATCTTTGGAATTTTATTGGGAGGGTGGGTGGCGCGCTGGATTTTTCATTTCGCGAATTTCGGTGCCAAGGCGATTGGCGGGGAATATTTCTTCCTCCCCCCCGTCTGACGTAACTCAGCGGTATTATTGTATTGTCAGGGAGGGTTGGTTGTCTGTCGTCCTATCCTGTGCCATAGAGAGGTGGAAATTTTTTTTCTCGAATCGTTTAATATTTTGATCTTTTCGTGCTGTGTTCTTGATATTAAGTAATATCTTAGGCCGTGGAAACTGAGGAAAGTAGCTTTCTATTTCTTCAGTGGTTTAATTTTTGTGTGCTTTTTTATTAAGTGTAAAGTGATATGTTTTGTTTTTCCGAAATGTCTTTCAAGTATGCCAATATTTTAGAGTTTTGAAATTACCTAACCTTCTTGATAATTCCGATCGCTTATCTTTTATTATTAATGTTACTAATTAATTGCGGTGATAGTTTCCATTGTATTATTTTAGTCGTTCGTCCGTCGTTACTCATTAAATAGTGTTATAGTCATGGGAAGAAGGCAATAAAAAGAACGATGGAGGAGTTTTTTGAATTGATTAGCAAGAAGGTAATTTTTGTGGCATTAGTTTTAATACGTTTCAATTCACTACAATATTTATTTTATGTTCTCTAAGTAAGCATAAATTATTGCAATGAAGCACCCTTCTGAGGAGAAGGAGTAGTGGAGTTAATTTGTGCTTAGGGGCCTTACATGATGAAATTGCATCCCAAAATTTCCCATCGTTTTGAGTCGCCGATACGTTTCCTAAGCACGTTAAATAAGTTGGCGCTAGTTCAGCCGTGCGGGTCCTCCGCACTGGAGGGTTTTATGGAAAAATTTTCGTGCGAGATCGATAACCCGTCGGGCGGCGAGGTGGCCATCCCTAGTCCGCCGCGAATTCGTGTGCGCGGAGAGTTGCCGCGAAATTTCGCCTGCGAGAGCCCCGCGGGCTCTTTCCCTCCGCAGTAGTGCGGCGGCCAGGCTGCATAACCACCAGGATACCTCCCGTGGACCTTGGAAGCCCCCCCAGACACCGCGTCTGGAGTGGGATGATAATGCCCTCTCCTCCTCCTGCTCCCAGCTCCCCCCGCTCTCCTCCCCCTGCCCTTTTTCCCTCGCACCCCCGGGACGCGAAACCTCAACCCACTCCCACTGATCCAGATCCCCCTTATCCGTTGGCCCAGACCCTGTAATCCTCCTCTCTTCCCCCCAACCCCTCGCCGCCACCGCGTCTGCTCTCCGTCATCGCCGGCTTTCTTCTATCGCTCCTCTCCTTCCCGTTTCTTCGCCTCCGTTTTCCTCGCTTTCTCTCGTTCTCTTGCGCCGTAATGGTTTGCTGGCGGTTTTTGCATATACTTATTTCCCCTCAAGCCGCACTATAAATGCAATGGCAGGGGGTGTAAGGACACCAGCCGTTTACATATAAAAAGCACATGTTCGAACAAAATTACGACTAGTATTTATAGCCCTTTACAGTTTGGGGGAATACGAATTCCCATATCTATCCGTTCTCATATCTGTCCGTTTTTGTTACATTGCTAACGTAGTGAAAGCGGGTAGCTGATTTTTTGGGAATACGTTTACTTACGACCTAGGCTTCTTTGTGATGCGTCTTCACCAATTGTTAGTCGTGTGGCGTGAAGAAACATGTAACATTTTTAAGTTGCCTGGTGTCATTACTGCGTGGGTACATACCTTATCCCAACCCTGTGACGAGATTCTTTGTTAATGCTCTTCTGCTTTTTACATGCGGTCTTTGTCATTTGATTCTTTTAATTTTTGGGTGAAATGAAAATAATGATTTATATTGTTATGGGTGTTTTTTTTTGTTTAAAAAGATAATCCATTATATTTGCTAGTGAGTATTTTAAGGTATCGAGTAATATTTTTTAAGTAAATTTTTCTCTGAACTAGCTAAATTCTGCGTCCTACCTTCTTTTCCGTAGTGTCTCTGAACGTTTTACCTTACGCCTTCTTTTGTACTTGTATTTACATTTATTTCACGTTAACCTTTAGTTAATCTGTAAATTGAAGCATTACTAGCGCCGTTGAACAGTCAAGTGCTACATGCAGCCCACCACTGAATAAGGCTTCAATGTATCACTGTAAGTTTTGATCCGCAATAATGACGTAATTTCGACTTCGGGACCTTGAAAATTTGATAGAATGAAAGAATCGAGTTTTTCTCGTGGATACGAAAAGACGCCACGGAAATTTCGAGTCTCCGGCTTCTTCAAGCCCTTGCTGAATAATGCCCCTGGAGTGGGTTCGTCCTTGCTCCCTTCCCGACATCCTTGGCGAATTTCCCTCGTCTGTGTCCCGCCGAAAAACGGATAATCCAGTCTTTCCTCTCTCTCGCGGCGCACTCTCTCCTATCCATCCCGGTGGAGTCTCGGCCCTCCTTCCCCGCACGATTCTCCTCGTCCTCCGCCGCACTTTCCCGCCTTCCCTCCGCACTCCTTTCACCCATCCCGAAAACCCTTTTCCCAACCTGATCTCCTCTCTCTCTCTCTTGCTCTCCCTACTCTCTCTCTGTCTTTCCTTTCCTCTTTCTCCAGGGTCGACATCCTTATAGGCTTGTGGGCACATGTGGGCCTAACCTCGTTCACTTTAGCCTCTCGATCGATACTCACCGTCTGTGTCTCTCCTACTCTCCCGCCTCTTCCATCCTCCCTCTTCCTCTCCTCTCACCCGCCCTGTCTATCTTTCCTCTCCTTTGCAGGGTTGCGAAAAAGTCTTGAAATCCGCGATAGGTTGGGAGAGTCGGGGAATGTTGTGGTGCTTTTGGGGAATCGTGGTAAGTCGGTGAGTGATAAGAGGGTATGGAATCACGTAGGGATTAACTTCATGTAGTATCTTCCTCGTAATGTTTACTCCGGCATGTGTTACGGCAGTTTCGAGTCTGCTATCAAGGCACTGCGTACGAGAGACCAATTCAATGTACTGTACTGACTATCAGAATGTGGTCAGTGTAATTATCGTTTGCGAAGTTCAAACAAAGTTCACCTCCTTTTTTTACGTCATACACCCACGGAAATCGTATAAGTGGAACGTATAGGCATACCTCAATTATAAAATGTTTCTTTGTTAAACATGAGTTTTCTCTCTACATCTCACTGTTGCTTCCTTGTATATCTCCCCTCATCCTCCGTTTCTCGTTCTCTCTGATGCTACCTTTAGCTACTACAACTAACCATCGGTTTGGAATACCGTGTGAAATGTAAGCGTGGAGAATTCGGGTAATATATAGCCCTGGAATACTTTTTTCTGTTGGAAGTTAACATTTAATCTCCGTTGTTCTAAATGTTCATAAATGTATACGACAATGTATGAGTCGTGGTGAGTACACAAGGAAGCATGTCAGTTTTTTGGGGGAAGGTGGTGTGCTGAACATAGCGATTTATTTTATTTAATTCAAGAACTAACTAGCTGCGCACATGGAATTTTCACTAATTTTTTTACTTGCGATTCAATTTTCGAGGAGGTCAGGTGAAATGTGTCCACAGTATAGAAATTAAAAATCCCGGATTTTTCTGGCTGCCCTACCTTTTGCATTCGTTCTTCTTGTGTCTGGCGTCGCCGCCGCGTCACCCGTCTCCGCCACCAGCCGCCCTCATATCTCCCCGTCGCATTCCTCAGGTTTATGTTTTTACGTCTCGTGGCTTCCACCTCACGGGATGACGTCTCGTTCGCTTCCTCCCCTCCCACACTCCTCCTCTTCTCTCACCTCATCCCTATCCTCTCGTCGTTCAGCTAAGGGAGTGCTTAGATATCAAGGTGTGAAACGTTGATTGTTTTGCGCCTAATTCGGGTTAATCGTAGGGTTTGAAAATATAGCGCGACTGGACTCGCGGCACGAGCTTAGTAAAATTGCTTCAGGTAACTTTCAGTTCTTTAGTAATGGCCTCGAAGAACTTGTTTAATTTTGAAATATTTGTCGGTAAAGTCGGGTACAAATCGATGTAAATATAATAGAATTACAATATGTACTGGAGTCAAAATTTTCTTAATGATCGCAAATTTAATGGCAATAATAATATTCGAAGTGGGGTACAGGGTCTCCTTTCAATGATTGGGGTAATTATGTTGAATTTTTCTTGCAGATAAATATAGATTATGACAAAAAAGGCGTGTTTCATACTGATGTAAAACAATGATCTGGTGTAAAATATACAATCTCGCCTAGAAATAATGCTTTAGTAATTTACACAGGGCTTGCATTACGATACTCCTCTGAAATTGGCATAAATTGCTTATGTTGTTGTGTATGGGGCGTGGAGCGAAAGCATGTGCGTGAGGGTCATGGCCAAACAGCGATTGTCGCTGTGCACTTTTCTCTATCCAAGCGCTTGTCGCTATTCGAACGCTTGCTTGACAGAACGCTTCCCAACTGGTCGTTCCAATCTCACTCACTCATCTTACTCTACTCTCTCGTCCTGTCCTCCTCCACGCCCTGCTCATTATCGTCTCCTCGTCCCGGTCCTCTCCCAACGTAGCGCCGCCGCGCAATTGCGTTTTCTTGATTAATCTCCTGTTCCCCGGCGTAACTTGTCTAATTTGGCGCTGGAGAGGTTTGAGGTTTTCCCTCTTCTCAGTCACACTCACGCTTTGGAGAGGCCCCGACTCCCCCCTTTTCTCTCGTCCCCATTTCACTTCCCTTTCTTCCACAGTCTGCCTTTCTTCCATTCTTTCCTTTCTGCCTCTCAGGGTTTCCCGTTTCCCCCGCACTAAACTGTTTTCCCCTTTCCAATTTACCCCTATTTCTCTTTCCTCCCCATTGTGTCGATTACTTTTTCCCTCCCGAAGTGCGTGGTAGTGTTGGTGGGGTCAGGGTGTGTACTAGTCAGGAAAAGGCAAGTTACTTTTCTCGGGTAAAGCCGTGAAGAAGTTAGTAATGAGCTGAAAAATTTCTCTATAGTTGTAACAAGTGGGGAGCCGGTTGTTTAGAAAATTATGAACATTTTTTTGTGATTTTAATTTGTCTCTTACCTTACTCATTAGGCTAGTTAACTTTCTAAGTAAGGTAGAGATGGACCAAAAGTATAAGCTGTGGCCCATCAATGTATTCTTGATCAATTTCCCTCTTAGGTCTGGGATTATAAAATTTTTGATTCCTTATAATCTTGATATAGCTTATAATTTCATTTCTACAAATAGAGATACACCATGTTTGTGGAAAACTAGTGCGAAAAAAATTATGAAATGGGGACCAGCTGAGAGTACATATATTTGTGTACTATGTGGTGTGAATTAACAGGCGTTCCATGTAGTTTCCATTTGGGTGCAGGAGTGGCCTTTTTTTCCTCTCGTTTCGGGGCCTTTCCCATTGTGCCAATTATTTTCCCCTCCCCCAAGAGCAATCCCTCGGGAGCCGTGGTGGGGGGTTCTCTTCCTTTCTCTCTCAACCGGCAGATCTCCACTTCGTGCTCCTTTTCTCGCTTCTTCTTTCTCTCTGGAGGGGACTTGTCCGTGCGAAGGAGTTTCTCAAAAATCGTTATTTAAGGGAAGCGGAGAGGACTGGTTCATTGTCGCGGTTTGTAGTTGGTTGCGTGAAACACTGGGCGTCTGGAGTGTGGTCTCAGGAAAATATCGGGCAAGTCATCGGCGATTCGTGTCACCTTATTTTCCTGTTAGCCGGAAACTATAAAAGATAGCCTTTTGTTTTGATTCTGGGGAAACGAAAAAATGAATTCATGGGAATCCTGCGTCTTATTTGCTTGAAAACGGTATTTTTTTATCCATGGGCATTGCTGCTAAATGGAACTTGCTTTGATAAATATGTGATCCAAGTAAGGAATAGTGGAAAACAATGGTGAAATTTTGAACCCCAGCAACTTTTATCGAATCACTTGTTTTAAAATACAAAACGAGGTATTATAATGGAATTTTTTTCACTAAAAAGTCGGTATGCTGATTTTTTTCACTGTTGTCATACACCTCACGAAAAACACTGCGTGCACATATAGGTGGTAAAGTGTTATTGGGAATAACGTCTCTCCTGGCAGCTGAAGAGAATGATGCAGTGTGAAAAGAGAGAGAGAAAATAGACGGAAGGAGGAGGATATAATAGCTTTTCTTTTTTACGTTCCAATGAAAGGGAGGGGTAGTTAAGCATATCGGGTCGTTGGGAAGAAAAAAATTCCAGAAGAGAAAAGGGAAAGGTTTGCGAGAAGGCAGAGAAGAATTCTAGCGTCGGCATCGTACAGAGGACCCCAAGAAAGTGGATTCGAAAAATTCATCTCACAACTAATTAGAACGAGGGTCACGGAAGAGTGGGAAAAAGAAAAGGGGAAAAGAAGCAACGGGACTGAGTCGAGGTAGGAAGAAAAGGCAAAGGGGAGGCGAGACAGAGAGGAAGAAGAGAACCCTGTCGTTTCAGAGGGGAAAAATAAGGATGTTGGGGGATACAATAGCGACGTTGGGAGTGGCTGGAGGAGGGGGAAAAGAAATTGAAAAATTTCGCCTCTCCAAAAAGCACGACGGAAGCACCACTTCAATTTTTTCTCCTTGAAATGATTCCGTCACTTTTTTACATTTCCTCACGCCCACGACTCAGCAATTTACATTCCGCGGACGGAGTGGGTCCAGCGTGCGGCAAAAAATTAAACGTTCTGGAAGGGGATATTTCCTCAGACAATGCTTATCTGGCACTCCGCTTTTCTCGTACACGTCGCAGATTTGAACCAAATTGTAAGGGAACCTAACCGGAACCCCTGCTAAACTGTTTTGAGTTGAGGCGTTTGACAACCCATTAACACGAAATTTAATTAGAGCGAGGGGATTGATTTCGGCGAGTGAAAAAAATGGCGACAACCCGTACGACATGTTGAGCGACAGTCGGATTTTCATTGAAATCCACCGGAAGGCTATACTCAAAATTCCCGGGTGCCAAAAGTCATCGACTCAGAGAGAGGAAATCCTAATAAAATTCATGCATGATTGTATCGATTAAACTTTTACTAGCGACTTTAGCGAAAAAAATTAACCCTCTATAGGTGTTGAAATTATTTTTTTTTTCATGACACAATTTCAAGATTTGTAGCTTAAATACGCATCAACGTTAACCAAAACATAGTGTTTGTTTACATTCATAGTGTACAGGGAGAGGTTTTTGAATAGGACGACGTAAATGGTGTAAGTACAACGTAAAACGAGATGAAAAGTATAATCGTTTAAAAGTTTGCGTTGTTTAGAAAGTCTCCTCTACTTCCTATCCTTTTTTGGCAGTTGCTATTCCTACCTCTCCCACTCCCAAACGTGTCTCTTCCGTTAAGAAACAACTAGAAGTTATAGTATATGTGTAATTAACAAAAGAGCGTCCATTTCCGGTGCCATATTCCTTGTGAGGGACTCGAAGTTATGATGAAATGGATCCGGAAATCACGCTATCTCCTATTATATAAATTCATCGCTCCGGCCGGAGGCAAATTTTGAATGAATCCCCAACTTCCGAGATAGTTAAGGACTCGCCCGCGGGATTAAAATACCCTTCGATTTCGCACTCCACCACGCGAACGCGGCTCCCGCGTCAATACGGTCTCGAAACTCCATTTTACCTCGGCCCGGGGTCGGCGTAACCAACACGCCATTACATAAAGAAGCCCGCACTTGCAAAGATGCATTCCGGCCCCTCTCTTGTTTGGTAAACGCGCCGCCTCTCTTTCTCTCCAGCCGGGAACTTGGACGTTAGTTAGCCCTCCTCGGTGTGGGGGAAGTTTCATGCCTTGGTGCGGGGCTGGCGGAGGGCCGCGGCGGGGAAGAAGGGCGGGTCGGTGGTTGCGAAGTTTGGAAGAAGAACCCGCCCGGAATGAGAAAGAGTATGGGAAGACGTCGGGGATGCGATGGAGGGAGTAGTTTTCTGGAGAACCTGGGAGGGGGCAGGCGGAGGAGAAAGGCGTGGGAGCCGTCCATCCATTGGGAATTTTGCGCGAGCGAGCGACGCTGGGTCTGAGGGAGGAGGATGGGAGGGTCGCTGGTTGGCTGGGCGCTTATTTGCTCCTTCTTCGATGCTCTTTGCTCTTTCCTTGGTAAAAAAATTGCTGTTCCTAAAAAATGTTATGTCTTGTAAGCAGTTCATGTACTTTAAAATGCTTCCTATTTTTATCCAAAACCTCTATATTGATTTTGCATGAAGCGTTTACTTTTTCCACGGCTATAATTTTAATATAAACATTTTACGTGAATTTTGTTCGAAGATCTACATAATTATATACTCTCTTTTCTGTCTTACGTTACTTATTGTCTTAATGTTACTTTAAAATTGTCTTGCATGGAGTGCATATGCTTGTATATGCATCCTATTTTTATCCAAAACCTCTATATTATTTTTTATGCGTATACTTTCTTCATGATTTTAATATAAACATTTTTATGCGAATTTAGTTCGAAGATGATATACTCACTTCAGTCTCATACTGTTCGTGGATTAATATTAAGTCCGAGTGTAGTGAATTCATTCAATGCAGTGTTTATTTTATAAGATAAGGGATAATAAGTTTCAGGCGTGCTAGTTTCAGCTAAATGAGCACAATTTTCAATGCGTTCGTGTGCCTTATATTTATCCCTCCCTTCATGGACTTAGGCCTGGAAAATAGGAGCAACTGAACCCGCGCGTCGAGAAGTTTCAATAAGTTCTCAACGTGAAGCACAATGGCGTCTACTACTTCTTGGGTTTCACGTTGTTCACACCGTAGACAAATATATTTTATTCGCTGTTCTTATCTTGCATCCTTTACTGCGAGGTGAGCTCTTTTGAGTAACGTGTTTTGCTTGAACGAAACGAGGCCGTATTATTTCTCGTCGCACCGGAAAATATTTAAAAATGCACTCTCAATGACCCACGATTGCCACTCCATCGTCCTCAGCTCCCTCTTCCTTCCATTTAAGCATAAAAACAAAAGACTTCATTTCATCCGTCTTCTTTCCTTTTTGTATTTCTTCTCGCGTCTCTTTTATTTCGTTCTACTTCAGCAAGTCCTCCACCGCTATCACTCCTTAATTCGCACCTTTAGTTGGAGTGGTATCCTTTTTCTTTCTCTATAAGCAGTTGTTATTCATTTAGATTTGGAGCCGGCTTTCTCTTTTTTGCGCGTACACCTTCGGTCTCTTCCCGGGGGAAAAGTGGACGCAGCATCGTCCCCCCTCTTCCTATTTTTTTCTTCCGAGAAGGTTTTCTCTTCTTATCCTGCTTATTCCGGCGCAGCCCTCTTTTCTTCCTCGCTTCAGCCACCTTCTTTCGGGCCTCACCAATTTAATTTTCGACGTTATGAAAGCTGGTTGCTTGTGTAAAATCATGTTTTCGTTGTTCATCCTAATTAGTTTGTGTTAATTATTGCCGTGTTCTGCGTTCGTGATGTTCATCCCTGTAATTATTTAGCCCTTGTAAGTTATTATTGGGTTAGCAACAAATATTGTTTTGCATTAAGAAGACGTTAATCTCCTTCTGGATGGTTCATTTTTTGTACAGATTTCTATCGTAAAAATTACGTTATCATTTTGAAATTTCAGTTTCTTTGAACAGTTTTCATTCTCCAGATACAACATTAATTATATTTACAGGATGCTATCTATTATTTATTGCAGGTCATGAAAGAAGTAAGTAGAAGAGCATTTCTAAACGACATGCCCTTTCACACGATTATGCCTTCCACCTCGTTATTACATTTATTATAGGTTTATGCGCTATAAACCCGTCCCTTGATTACAGACTTCAGGATCTACTTGGCCTACATCGAGCATCAATTCAAGTCAAACCTAACAATTCATTCGCATCCTATTCAACATTTTCCTGGATCTCAAATTAATTTTTAACAATACGTCTGCTAGGTGGACGGTAGATAGAAGGTTAACGTATAAAATTTGAGATTTTTTTTTAGATTTGAAAGATCGATTGGGGTGTGTTTATCCTGAAGATTTCAAGCTGAAAGCATGAATTTTAAGAATGTAGTCCGTCACCAAAAAGAGACCAATGTAGCAGGAGGTATGGAGCACCGTAGCGAAGTATCCTCGTCGATATGGCGGTATGTTCGTGGTCTTTCGTAGGGGCATTAGTTTTTGTTATTTATTTAAATGTTTCCTCTTTTTTTGTTGCCTCCTCCGCACCTGCTGTAAAAAAAACCCTGACCTTATCATCGGTTTTAAACTGTCGCCGTCATTTGGTCGTGAATCGGCAGCTTCCAACGCATGATTGCCTCGTGTTTAATCGCGTCAGTCGCGACGTCTGTGGATGCAGACCCATATGTTCAATCCCCACACCTCTCACCGTCTCTCTCCAGTGGTTTCAAGCGTCTCTCCTCCCTTTCTAATCACGTTCGGAGCACTAGAAGTGCGAGTCTGTCAGTTTTCCTTCCTTGGGCTCATCTCCGTCTTCTTCCCACGTCTCTGATCCGCGTCTACGTCGCAGTATAGAGAGTTATTTGAGTCTCTATCTGCCGTAATTCTATTGTACTAGTGAAAACTTGCTGGCAATTTTTCTCTTTTTCTTCCACGGTATTTTTCAATACATGTTACATCAAAACCACGTGACAATAATATAAAATGTATTGAAAGCGCTTGGGGAAGGAAAATTAAGTACATATTGATGGAAATTTCCAGAAGGTTTTAATTTACTAAGAGGTTCTTTTCCAGAATTATCACGGCGAAGGTTCCAAGTTTGAAGTGTATTATTTGTGCGATGATGATATCGGATCTCGTTGTATTAAGTTTAATTGTGGACAATATCCTGTATTTTTTTGAACTTTGACGAAGTCTTCAGGGAAACAAAACTTTCGTTTGTGCAGCGGTAAATGAGCAGCTTTGTGTTTCTACGTATAAAAATAATGAAGAGAAATATCAAATAGTAATTCATTGTAGCTACGGAGCAAAATTTTTCATTCACGTACATGATGATCGTTTTTTTTAAGTTACGGCTAACAAGCCGTCATTTGTTTTACTCGGAAACTTCGCTCGGAAAACGACCATGGGCGAGTAGGGTGTGTGTTAGTTCCCTTATTCCCGGCGCATCCCCGTCTGCTCTCCGCCTTGCCCCGCGTCCTCCTCCCGCGTCTCCCGTTCCCCTGAGCCCCCCAGTCCTCCTCCTCTCCGACCCTTTTTACTTTTTATCATTTTTACGAGTTTACGTCCACCTGCCCTCTCTCTTTTCCCCGGCCGTTCCCCGAACCCCTCCCCGCGACTCTCCTCCCGCACCGACGCGCCTTCAAACTCTCCCGCCGCTCCCCGACCCTGCCACTGCAGTTCGCCTTTTCCCACTCTACTTCCCCTCACTATCTCCCCTCCCCTCACATTCTACTCCCTCCCCTCTCACTCAACTTTCTCCCTCTCTCTCCACCCATCCTCCGCGCCCCCCACCACGGCCCCCTCTTCGATTTTTCAATAACTTTGGTGACGTGGTCGTTGGCATGGCAACGCATCGACCGGGAGACTCCCGCGCGGGGCCGCGGGGAGGGTGTTGGGGGGGCGCCCGGAAAATTTTCGCCCTCTCTCCGCGCCCGTCTTCTTCCGCACTCCTCTACTATATCTCGCCGCCGCTCTCGTATTTCCCTTTGTGAGCATCATCCTTGGTGCTCTCTTTCTCTTTCGTCTATTCCTTCCACGAGTGGCGGAGAGCCGCGTTTCTCCAGCCATTTGAAAACCACTCGCGTTGCGGGGGAGTCGAGGGTGGTTTACCCTCCCTTAAAACTCCACCTCCCCTACTTTCCTTTTCGTTCGTGTATCCGCTATCCCTTTTGTCTCCTCTTCACCCTCCCTGTCTGTATCTCCCTCTTTTCATTCATTAGAGTTTTCTCTCTCTCTCCCCGCTTGTGCTCCCTCCTTTTTTTATTTACTACTACGCTGAGCGTATTCCACAGGGTGTCGATTTTGGCACGTTTTCCCTCTCTCTCTCTTCTTGGCGTTTCTTTTGCAGGCGCCCCCGGTCCCCCCACGCTCGTTACGCACATGTACATCGAGGGTTTCGAGTTTTCTTTCGTCTTTTTTTTTTCGTATTGTCCGTGCTAATTTTTTTTTGTTTTGCAAAATTTCGTGGTGGGAAAAATAATGGTCTTCCTCCTCCGTGGATTTGCGTGAAAAAATATGTTGCGCCACCCTCGGGTTGTGTGTGTGATGCGCCTTTTTGCGGATGCAATTTTCTGACTCGTAAAAAGTTTTTCATCCCTCCACCTTTCTCGAGTTTTTGTTCTCTTCGCTTTCCGTGCAATTTGCTGCGTCAAATGGTTTTGCCCGTGCGGAAGTTTCCAAGCTGGATGTCGTATCTTTTTTTTTATTCGCATATTTGCGCATATTGCGATCCGCGGGAGATGAGTTTTGTGTGTTGCGATATTCCTAGCTCTTATGTTTGCCTTTCTTTTTTATCCGTGAATTACCGTATTTTATGATATTGTGCATTTACATGCAAACCTCCGTAGTTGTCTTTGTGTTGTACGTCAAAATGTTTTTCTGCTGTGAGCGTTATGAGTGACGTCTACTCTAGAGTTATAATGGTTGCAACTTTTACATGCATCACGAGTGATGCATAATTTTGAATGGTTAGCTGTCATGGCTGTTTTTGATGTCGTCTATAAATTATCATCATTCTAATGTTTCTGCGATATCCTCAGTAAAAGGCTTTCCCAATTCATATCTTGCTCGAAATCCCTGATTTGTAAACCGTATCTTTTGAAGTAGTATATTAAAATTAAAGGTCAATTTTCTGCGAGTAATTTACTTTTATATCACTTCACGATCGGTTTTAATGTAGCGTGCGTATTCTTAAAATGAATTCCTTCAGTTTTAACCTAAAATATTTCTATACCTCTCTTTAATCTCTTATTTACAAGTTTTCTCTCCTGGTCGGTTTTAAATTACGGTAAAATCCTGTGTGTGCGATGAAAGTGTTTCATGTGTTGGTTAAGGCTTTTAAAAGTTGCCATTAAATGCTATGTTTTAGTCTCCATTAATATAAGTCTTACATTACCTGATGATAATAATAATAATAGTATACATTATTTGGCTGGGCGCTGTGAAATAATCTAAAAACATTTTGTTGCAATTTCTTCTGTCTTTAGGTTGTTGTTAACTGAAAAGCAGAAGTTATTGTGTCTTCTTATGTTAGATTCTAATGCCAAAAATTATCTTATTATTACGTTAATGGTAATGAAAATGATTGCCTTCATTCACGGAGCAGAATTTGAAAAGGTACTGCCTTACCAATTCCATTTCCCATCCAAACATATACACAGGTGTTACACTATTCGCCGAGGTCGAATTTAGCAAATTAATGTGCGTTTGTTAACTGGCGAGAGCACTTTTTATCTGTAGGTGACCTGCATCAAGTATATAAAGAGATATCTAATATGATAAAATTAGTAAAAAAGTATGTGTTGGGAAGATGTCGAGGCACGAGATAAGCAAATAGGAAGTTCATACCTCTTGGGTGATGCATCACAGCGGTTTGCCACCTTATAAGGAAACCTATCTTACTTACTTATTAGCTTGTGTTAAATTCTGCGTACCTGAAACTCCGCTAACGTTAGTGTTTTTATCATGGTGATGAAGAATACCAGGGCTCTTTGATGTTATCCTGGAAGGTATGCGCCCCTTTCTGCATTCGCGCATTGGTGATACCCAAGCCCTCTGTAGAGACATCACACCCTCCCTGAGGCCAGTGATGTCAGAGCGTATCCACACCCTTCCCGCCATTCTTGTCCCGGGTTCGTTGCCCTGAATGGCGTGTACGGGCAAAGGGGTTGGGGGAGGAGTATGAAGGGAGCTTGCGTGCGCAAAGTTCGTTTTTCACCCGCGTCGCGAAATTTTCATTTTCATCCACCCCTCCTCGACAACCAGGGCGGGGTTGTTTTCGAGAGGGTTCGGTGCAGGTGCATGCTGGGATAGGGCCGGGATGCCCTTGCACTCCCATATCTCTCTCACTCTGCTCCATTGAAAAATGCTGCATCGGGCCGCGTGTGCAGTACCGCGGCGTGGTAAGAGTGCTTCCCGGCCGGCTCGTTTGCGAGCGCAGGCCTTTCCCGCGCTCCAAACTGTCTCTCTCTCCCCCTCCGCTCGATTTACGCTACTATCGCGCCTTCCCTCCCTCCCCACTCCACCGCCGCGTCTCCCTCCCTTCGGTTCCCCACCCCCCGCCCCAGTTACTCTTCCCGCCCCTCCACACAGTAAACGCCTCTCCTCATCCGTACTATCGTACTACTACGACCTCGCACAGCCCCTCACCTCGCCCCGCCTTCAAGAGTCCGTCCGTATACCTCTCCCGGCAAACTCCCATTTGCCTCCCGCCGTCACACTACGGTGTCGTTGCCCCCTAGCCTACACACTGGCGCAGAAATCCACCCACTCCCCGGCTTCCTGTTTTTCCCCCCTTTTCCTATGAGTACCATTCCCCCTCTTTCCCAGGGACCACCGCGCGCTGCTCTCCTCTCCTATCCCTCATAGTGTGCCCTCCGCACTCCCCCTTTCCCGCTTCGACTCCTCATATCTGGTGCATTCGCGCCAACTGGAGCCTGGTTGTCGTGTTCTTTTTTTTCTCTCTGTTCGCTCGTTACAGCGGGTGTGTTTGTATGCGCTCGGCAGGGTGGGGAGCGGTGTGTGTGCAGTTTGTCGGTGCAGGCGTAGTAGGAGTTGGCGCGCGGGTTCTGGTGGGAGTAGGGGGTCTCTCCGTACCCCTGCTTTGCCATCTCTCCCTCTCCTCCTCTTATCTCTCGCGATCCTGGTGTCTGGATAGTGGATGGGGCGTGTTCTCTCCTTCTATCCTCCTCCTCCTCCGCGTGACTTTCCCACTATGTTGGGGTGCGGGAACGGCGTTTCGGTTGGTGTTTCCGATCGTTTTATACCATTTCTTGGGTATGTTTGGTTGGTGAATGTAGGAACCGAAGGTATAATAGCTTTTTGTGCGTAGCATTAACAGTTCCCAAGTTGCATTGTGGCTAGAGTGTCACCCAATGGTTACGGGCTCTAATCCCGGTGGTGTTGGAGAATTTTGCCGCCCTCGGTGGCGGCGGGGTAATGTCCTCGCCTGCCAAACGTGAGGCCGCGGGTTCGAGTCCCGCTTGGATAAGTTTCCCTTATCCAGGGCATGGTTGTTCGTCTACGTTTCATTGTTGAATTTGTCGAACACGCCGATTTAAAATGGCCTAAGAGAGCTGTATTCGGAGGTTTGGGAATAAAATTAAATTAAAAAAAATGAAAAATTTTCAGAGAATTCTCAATCCCTGATTGAGTGTTTTGATTAGTGCAGTTCTCTCGTCAAGAGCAGGCTGATATCGACGCCGGGTTTCTCTCCATCCTACTTTCTTTTAACCTACCTGCATTGCAAAAATGAAGGCAAATGTCAGTCGCTTCCACCAAATACTATACCCTACCTACCAGCTTCATGTTTAGATGGTAGGTAGAGCTATGGGGTGCTCACTGCTCAATCTTTTTTATTTCTGGGCGCTAGTGATAAGTTCTAGAAAATTCCAGAGGACAAAATTCCTAAAACTTACTCAATTAATTGAAGATAGTACTTTTATTATAATTTTAAAAACCCCCTTCTCCACAAGCCATGTCTCCTCAGAGCACACCCATCAGTCCTCCCTTTTCTATTTATCACGTCAGGAGTAGCTTATAGGTAGAATAGAGGCAATGCCTTCACAAACTTTATGTATAGTAAGGCTTTATTGACGGCCTAGGTCAATAGTCAGGCCTATTGATTACCGTCCCGAACCACCTCTACTGCAATTCAGGGTGCGGTTCACTTTCGAGTATATATAGGATTTTTTATAAACATGAAATTCCTCGAATGGTTTTGTTTAATGGCAACGCCTATCTCTTCCTTGAGAGTTATCATATTTAAATGTGCGACAAAATATCGTTGTGGAATACATATCCGTAGAACATTCTTAATCTTCATTTTTGGAGATAACCAGTGGCATTATCACATTATCTTCTTGGTCTATGTGTAGTTGAAAATTATTATTTCTAAAGCTTCCCGTTCTATTCTTTAGATTCACGTAAAACTTATGTTATTATCATTTCATGCATTTCAAGGATTGGCCTGGGTCCAAGTTTCACAAACACGGATTCACATCCCTAGATTCACTTGGGTCAATGAACTCTCATACCTCGGAATGGTCATTTTATTAATTCGAACAGTTCCGAGTACTCGCTAGCTGCCAAGTATCTTTGTCTCAGCTACCCGGCTTTTTCGCCGTTTTATGTATTTAGCATACTCTCCGAGGATACTTTAAAATTCTGTAACATATATATTTTCCCATTTAGTAGATGATGTCGTTGTGGTTTTCCTCTTTTAGTGTAATTTAGCCACTCGCAAGTGTGTCTGCATTATGTCATGCCGTGTGCATGTTTTATTTCACCTTTCTCATAATTTATAACTTTATTGCCCGTGCGTCTCGTATTTTGAGAGCCCTGGGCCAGGCGGAACTTAAATTCGCACCTGATCCAGGGGAATAAATCAATCGAAATCCCCTCTTTTGTTGCCATGCGTGCCTTACGCTTTCCCCGAACTGGGGGCAGTTCCCCGTGACTTGTTTATGGCACGCGACAGTTCGTGGCCGGTTACTGTTTCCTTGTTTTCATTTTTTAAAATGCGCTCGCGAACGTCTCCCGTGGTACATGCAGCCAGTGGAGCGTATGCGTTTTCGAGAAATGGGGTTCCCATTATAATGGCGCTGGCAGCTGGGCATTGTCTGCGCGGCGCAAAATTCTTGAATGGATGGCTCAGCTGTGGTAGTAGAGCCGGCGACGTCTCTTCAGTAACTCCCTGTTTATTTTGCCGCTTTTGTTGCCTCTACTCCCCTTCCCGTGGGGTCGCATCGGCTCCCTCTCTTCTGGCTATTTGGAATTCTCCCGTGTTATGTCGCCGGAAATAAATTATGGAGCCATTTTTTTCTAGGCCTCCGTGCTTTTGTTTTTCTTCGGTGTGATTATTTCACCTCCGCTGACTTTTTCTCTTTTTGAGTTCGTAGTGGCCGTGCTGTGTTCGTGAATCGTGCATTCGCCAGTTAAATTTTCTTTCTCCTGGCATAAAGGTGAATTTTGTCATTTAGTTGAGGTTATCTCTGGTGAAGATGGCTTTTATGAAATGTTCCGAGTTTAATTGGGGTAGGCTAAGGTGATGAAACTCGGTCGGACATTACTTTTTCATCGAGTGTTGAAATTTTGGAGTGAGCTCATAAATTTGCGTAGTGAAATGGCCATTATTTCTTAAGGATAAATCTGATGGTATTTCTAGAAACTTAAGAACTTGAATCTTTGTTCGAACAGTGATTTTTGAATTTATTTTTTAAAAGAGCATAACAGAGAATGCTATTTACTCATTGTTGATATCTTGTAGGCAGATTCATGAACTTATCTTTTGCAATGGTCGCGTGAATTTTTAGAATTAGTGTGGTGAAGTGTCTATATATTTTACCGAATGGAAGATTTCAGTTTTAATATCTGTCTCGAAACACAGTTTTTTTTCGCGGGGTACTTCGTTCACAATGCCCTTAGGTTATATTCTTTCACCAAAGGGCTAGTGGTGGCTAATGTCTCCCCGCCAGCACGTTGTTGACTCTTGTCGTTTTTTCATCCCCGAGGTCCCACGCACGGAGTCCATAAATTTGCCGGTCATCGAATACCCTTCGTTATAGCTCGAAGATGTGCCCGCACGTAAAATCTATTTATCTCCTCCTCTGCCTCCCGCTCCTGTCTCCCTCTCAGACACTCGCAGTCTACACGTAACCTTATTTCCTCTTCCTTTCCCTAACCCCAGGCGGTACCGCAACCATGTCTTTCCCTTCATTTCATTTTTTTCCCCTCATCTCTTGTCTTTTCCCCATTTGTTCCGTTTTCATCCTCGCTTTCCCTGTCTTTTTTCTCTTTTCCCTTCCTTTAACCGCATTATCTTATCCCCTCCTGTCTCATGTGACGAGATTAATAAGTGGGAAAGGATACTCGGTACCCAAATGCTATTATGGTATTATCTTAATTTTTTTTCATGCTGTAAAATTCGTGTCTGCCGAATATAATCAGAGATCCCAGGGCAATAATGAACTCTAGTCAGGAAGGAGTGTTCATGCACATGGAAATTTATAACTTCTTTTCTTTTGGTGCATGGTTATTCCGAATTTTATTCGAGGATGGTTATTGATTCATTTTTCCGCCGTTATTTGTAATTGGGTCGATTCAAGCTAAAGTTAACGATAAGTAATGATATCGTATTGGCTGATGAATTTGTTTTTAATTGAATTTTATAACTGGTTTTAGAATGAATGAGGTTTGGATCATATTTGGGAAAGAATGAATGAATTATTTTCATGACGAAAGAAGTGATGTTTCTTTCTGCCGCCTTCCTCGCCGCCGCTTGTAAACCAGTCCATCAGCTGCGATACGCGAATAGTAGTTTGCGATCAAGCGGTCATTGCACTTTGCTTGCTAACCCAGTGAGTAAACTCTTGGGACATGAATGAGTGAAATCAATAGTTTTTACGCCGCTCTAGGGTGAGTTTACGCATCAATAGATCGATATCTGCGGAGTCGGACTATTATTTCGTCGTCTCAGTATAA
Source organism: Ischnura elegans (assembly GCF_921293095.1). NCBI lineage: Eukaryota > Metazoa > Arthropoda > Insecta > Odonata > Coenagrionidae > Ischnura > Ischnura elegans. The sequence continues at coordinate 69,203,385 of NC_060249.1, read as the reverse complement.
GCAAGGGGCTCCTTCATCGCCTCAGTTTTTTATCTTCTTTATGAAATATCTTCGCCAATTGCGGATTTAGCCAAAAATTTGTAAGGAAAAAGAGAATAGATTAAGGAGACTCAGTTCTTTTTCCAACTGAAATCTATTGCAATTTATTAGCGTTGGTGTGACACGTTGTGTACTAGAAAATCTGTATTTGGTGTTTACAAACGTACTTTTTTAAATAAATAAATAAACTTTATTGGCTCTAGGAATCTTTTCCTTTGGAGCCTAAATAAACACATAATCATAAACACTCAGACTGAGAAGGTTAACATAAAAAAATAAGAAATCATGAAACACTCAAACAACCACCTTTATACAGATTTCCAAAGACATGAAACAAAATCAAAAACCATACAAAAAACATACAAACCCATAAATTGCAAGTTGCGGACACTTATATAATTCAGGTATCATAAAAATAAAAAGAAAACAAAGACTTTTTGGAATTATTGATTGTTGAGATATTTTTTAACTCTTGAGGAATCGAATTCCATACATGACATGAATTAATATAAAATGAATTTTGGTACATGGTTGTTTTATGAATAGGTACAATTAATTTATTTTTATTTCTTGTAAATCTTGTTTTTTTCATTAAGTTTTCTATGTAAGGCTGAAAAATGTAAGAAGGAGTTTCAGTTTTTAAAAGTTTATACATAGTACTTCACATTTTCAGTTAACGGGTATTTAACTGGACGTTCGAGCGTATCAGCTCTGACCACTTGTTTTATGTCGTAGTGTTTTCTATTAGCCTATTAGCCTTTTCAATTCGCCTTTTATCCTCAACTAGTATTGAATTTTAACTGTGGTCCCCGAGTTTTCCGCTTCTTCTCCTAAAAAAATTAGAGCCCCTGAATCTCCAGTTAGCTCTCAATAATTTCGGAATTTTGTTTAATCTTGAATCTCAATTTGTCTAAATGAAATCCTATGATGTTGAGATTATTATGCTAGATCCTGTCATTGAAACTGCTGTGCAGATATGTACGATTTCCTTGTAATAATACTAAGAATTCCGCACAATATAGTGTTTCATCATCTCCTTCTCCCGCTACACTTTCGTTCGTACAGCTTGCCTTTTCGTCGACATCCTGTCGTGAGATCTACTCATGTCCGACGTCCCCATCCCATTCTTCTTCCTCTTCCTTCATTCTCCTTCGTTTTTTCATCTCGTCCTTTCCTTTCGTCCCAATCATTTCGCAATCCGCCTCCCACTCTGTTCCCGCCGGGACTTACTCATGTCCGTTTGGACGTACCCTTGACGGTTAAATGGCCGAGGAAGTTGGAGGAAAAGGGGAGGGGGTTGAGGGAAAGTAATTAAAACGGGTGAGGGAGGGAGGGACCGTCTGGGTGGAGTCGGCTTTTTTATTCCCCTTCCCCCGTGTACTCAGTCTTTCGAGGGTAGTCCCCGGAGCCGTCTCCTGCCTTGCCTTCCTCCTTCGTCCTCTCCTCCGCCGGTCGTCTCGCGACCTTTGCCCTTAAAAGTGACGGGGAAGGGTTTTTCCGGGTTTTGGTCGGGTGTGGTTGGCCCATTCGATGGGCGATTTTTCCCATCGGCGTACGTTCGCTCAAATTCATCGCTGATTGGGGAAGTCTGCGTCTGAAATCGAGGGTTGCGAGGGCATTGCTCGTGAGTTGTTGAGGATCGCGTATTTGAGTTTTGAGAGTTCAAATTTCGTGGATAGTTATTATTATTCATCCGTTTATCATAATTGTCTGTTTTTAATAGCAATTCATTGCTTAATAAAAATAAATAACTCGTTCTCTGCCAGTGGGCGATAGTAGTTGTGGAAGTAATGAAGGATTTAGGTAGCTAGTTAAAGTGCAAAAACATTTCTCACAGCCAACAAAGCGTAACTGTTTCATCATGCTCCGCATGGACTATTAATCAATGGTGGAGGGTAATCTTTGTCTCTCCGAGGTCAAAACCGTCAGTTCACACGGAGAGTGGGCCGCTAAGGGATTCTTTCTGGAAATGTCATCGGAAGGGTCCCGCATACGGCCAGATATTTTTTTTTGATGCGGTAGAAAGGAAATCCATGTCGGGAGCCTTAAGGGAAGCGACTCAATCGCGATTCTTCGTCTCAAATCTCACCCTTCCCATCCCTCCCGTACACTCTATATGCCCTCCTAAGATACGGTTATCTCCTTGAGAAGATTGCCGGGGTGAAAAATATAAATGTGACTTGCGGAATCAGAGGGTGAGAAAGTGGGGACTTGAAGAATGGCAGAGGCGAGGAGATTTTATATAGTGGGACGGTTTTGGGGGCCAAGAGAGATGAAGGCCCAGGCGAGATGAGGTTGAATTTGCCAAGAGGGACGCGACGGGGAGAGAGGTCTGGGGGGCCGCAGGGAGGCAGACGTGTCTGGGGATTTTTTTTTCCCGAGAGTCATCGCTATTTGCACTGGAGGGAAAAGTGGAGGCCTTCTTCTCGTCTCAAGCTCCTACCGCTCGCCAGCGCCATGCGATATTGCCATCCAACGGCTGCGGTGTCTGATACTTACTTTATATCGACTTACTGAACTATTTTTAGAAATTATTAGTTAAATGAAACATTGAAATATTTACCCGCGATTTATTCGAACACCAAGCGTTTCGTTGTTACAATAAAATTATCAAATGCATCATTATGTTATTGTGACAACGAAATGCTTCGTGTACGAGTAGATCCTGTGGAAATATTGCAACGTTTCATTTTACTATTTTTAAGAACTTTCACCGCATATCAATCAAGATATTCTCTTTCGAAAGTATTCTTACAAACTAAATGTTCGCAATACATCCTCTCATTCTAACCCCATTTTACTCCAATTGGAGAGGATGAACGTTACTTGAAATCGTCCTAGGAACAACTGTGCCTAGTTTCATGCTTCCCTCGTCGCAAGAAAGATTTTTTCTTTATCCAATCTTCCTAGTAGCAGTAGCAGATGAATTTTTTTGACGAAATAAAGAACAGAGGTTGTATGACTTGATTTTCCATGCCTTTCGATCCTCATACAAAAACTTAGCATTATTTTCGGGAAATTCTGCCCGTCTAAAGACACCTAGATTTCAACTAAACGTTGCGATTTCATAGACTTCAAACAAAAAATAGTTCTATCAAAAAAACGAAAAAATCTATGCTGAAAGGTTGGTACTTTCGTTGTAATAGGATTCTCTTGCAAGAGTATGCTGGGAAACCTCAGATTTCTAACTTCAGTGCTATTGCTCGTTGAGAATAGTCTACTAGGAGAATCCTCATGCTTTTATTTGTCGTTTCCTCATGTCGTCTGTTGGATGAAAGGATTTTGTGATGATTAACAATCGATATTCATGCCATATTGCGATGTTGAATTTATTGCATTCCCACTCCTAGCTTGCGTCCTCCTCGAGCTCTCTCCTCTTCGTCATATCGTCCTGGGCTGTCTTATATTTCCCCTCCCATCCTCTGTCTCCTCCTTCCAATCCCCGCGGGTGGAGATTCGGAAAGGCCGCAGGGTGAGGTGGGTGGTCCACCGCTTGAATTGCAATTCCTCTTGCAGCCGACCCTGTCTCATTTTTCCATCTCCCTCGCTCTTACCTTTTTTTCTGGCGGCATTTCTGTCCAAGACGATGGTGATGTCATGCAAGTAATTCTATGTCGACTCCACACCTCTGCACATCCCCTGGAAATTTGACGTGCTTTCTCGTCGAGTCTTTTGTATATGAGCGTGCGACGGCAAAAAAATGTTAAAAATTTTGGCCTCATTAAGCCTTTGCGATGTTACTTTTTTTTGGCGTTTTTTACATTGTCGACGGTTTTATGTCATATTTTTGTGCTCATTGCTCCGGCTCAGCTCGATTATTGTGGTTTTTTTCATTTTTTTGGTGCCGGCCGTCTAAAATTGCTGGACGTTTTGCACCGAGAGCTTCCTCTCTTACCGCACCGCTGCTTTCGCACGTTTTGTATTTTTGTGTGTGACTAATGCGCTCCTTTCCTCCGTTTTTATGCCCGTGCATAATTCATATTCATCCCGAATCGCACAGTCCCCGTACTTGTTAATTCACACTTTCCCTCCGTGAAAGAAATTACATTGTGGCTATTAATTGTGAGTGCTACTTTTGACGCGAATGGATTAACGTTACGAGGTAGGGGAGAATTATGGCAAGCCTTTGATCCGTCGAGTTCCTGCTTAATATATTTTTGGCTTTCGTTTTTAATAGGCGGCTTTGAGAGAAAAAAAGTTTCTTCGCCATGTCATTATAGTAATTTTCGGCATTCGCGTTATAATTATAGAACTTAGGGAAGCCTTTTTCTCATTTGCAATTTTGGAATTTGCATGCTTAATTTGAATGCCCTTGAGTTGTCGGCTCTACCATTATGGGAGTAAAACGGTTTTATTTTAGGCTGAGCTGGTTTAAGGTCATTTTATTTTTTGCTATTATAATTCCTGCCGAAGAATTTAGATAAATGAGCCAAAGTAACGGTGGAGTGAAGAGTTGATTTGAGCGGATGCGACGATTACAAGTATTGCCTGCTGCTAATTATAGCTGGGCGGTGAGATGGTGAAAACATCTTGGTGAGTTCCCATTACATTCGGCGTATGAATTACACGGCGTTTGATTTCAGGGGTCTTGGAAAAGACGCTACCACGTTCGATGAAACTCAAGTGATCTCATTTATTTCTTCAACCGCGGTTATTTTATGAATCTTTGTTAAAGTTACTTTCAAACACCTGATGCATCGTAAATACTCGTTCAGGAGGTACTCTATTGAAAATGTATTATGTAATTTATAATCGCTTTGTTCTTATGCTAATAAAACCCATTGAAAGGAAAATTGAAAAGTATCTTATACGCCATTATTCACGGAATGCTGGTGAGTCCTCGTTAGTTTACTCTCTGTATTTCGTTGATCGCTTTATTCAAAGAATCCCTGATTTCCACGCTCCCTGGCTTTTAACCCCCTTCACCTTTGCGGGTGGGAAGAATAACGAGATGGCGGGGGTTAGAAGAGGGGTAAATTGGATCAAAGATTGGAGCCCACTGATTAAATTTTATCGTATTTCATCGATGTCATCTTTATCTCTCCATTATCGAGGAAAATTGGAGCAACCCTCTCTCTCCATTTTTTCCTGCACCGTATCTTGTGGCTGCCCTGAGTTTGTGGTGGGTGAGAGATTACAGTAGTGATAGTCTGTAAAGCACATTTATTCGCTGGTCATTTCGATGTTATGTACTTCACATGCTACAGAAGACTCATTGTCAGAAATAATTGTAGCGTGTTTACTTTTCTTCTCTTCGCTGAAAAACTTCATCATATGAGATAAATAAGGCAATTGCAACTCGACATCTTTTATTATATGAGTTTTTTATATATTTAATAGCATATTTAGAAAACAAATTTTGCTCAATAAGGGGAGCAGGAGAGGAGATCTTTCTTGAAAGTAACCACCAATAGACAAGCGTATCCTGTGTGAATCAGCTAAAGCGTTGGATGAATTGTTCTCTTAACCACCGTGTAAGGGTGGAGGAATTCCAAAATTCGGGTGACACAGCAACCCTTGCTTGGTACTAGAGTGCGGGTTGGGGATTGGGAGAGGATATGCGCGGCTCCAGGCTTCCGCGGGTGGCGAGGATTTTGTCGTGAAGTGAGGGCCCCAACTTATTTTTTCGGCAGGTTCTTTTGTCGGTGCGAATTTTTTGTTGGAAGTAGGGGTGCGAATGTCTGTTGGCAGTCAGGTTCTCACTCCACGCCGCGCCCGACGTTTTACGCACGACCATTGTTCCGTCTGCGAGCTGCTCCTCGTTAATAGGGCCGTTTCACCCCTTCACAATTATTCCGCTACCCTCCCTCCCTCCCTCTTTCTCAGACGCTGGGAGCCTCTTATCCTCCCCCGCACGCCCACCCCTTCTTCCCGACCATCCTTGCGTGGATTCGTCTTTTTTCGGTGGGGGGCAGAGGGTCTCATTCCGCCCCCGCGGCGACCCCAAAGAAAAAAGTCATGAATCCCACTCCATTCGCGTATCCTCGGGGCGCCGGGTTCTTTCCCCGCGCCCCCAAACTACTGTCTCCCCAATCTTTTTCATCCTCATCTTCCAGCCCCCGTTCACTCTTAATCACTCCGTCTCTTATCCTCCTCCTCCCCCTGCGAATGCCGTCTTTGGATCCTTCTTTTTTCGTTTTCATCCCTTCGTTAACCCCACTCCGTACCATTATGGGCAGTGGTGCTCTTGCGCTGTCTCTCCTGTTTCTTTGTGTGTGATACCTTCCACCATGCCGTGTCTTCCCTTGAAGTGGGGTGCGTGGCTTCTCCTAAGTCTGCCTATTGCCTTTTCGTGAGGCTGAGTGCTTCTTGCCCTTCGTAATACTGCAATCCTAAGAATAATGTACTGCAGTCCTCGCTGTTTCCCCTTCCCAACCTAGTCCCTTCATTTCGCAATACCACCCCCCTTTGGCCTCCCTCGGGCAACTTAAACATCAGCTTTTTTTCTCTGATGCCTTTCTTATGTAATTACCGTATCTTGTCCACCTGGTCTTCTCTGGCGTATGGGGCTCCGTAGCTCCCCTACTTCTCCTATTCTTCAGTACACCGGATTCTTTTGTGTATTGTTTAAGCAATTATTCATTTGCGCATTAGTTGTTACGCGTATTTTGGAGGGATTTTGTAGGCAGTTTAGTAGTAGTAGGGGTCCCTCTTGTAATTTCTCTACTACCACCGACTGTCACCTATCCTTCGATATATTTTTCTTTCGGTGCCCCAAGGTGTCCTTGAATACAGTTTTCTTTGAATGGCTTCAATAGAGTTCTAGGTTCTCTTAATAATTGTATTTCAATTTCTTGTTTTTACCTCCCTATCTCTACGTTTAGTCTTTATTTGTTTCGTTTTTCATCTTAGTATTTTTCTTTTTTATCGCTTCGTTAACTCCACTCGAGGGTTTCATGTGAACTTCATTCTATACCTATTTTCCTCAAACAACCTACAGGACTTCTCTCTACACCTTCGGTTTCCCATCCTTTCTAAGGCCCTTTACTCTTTGTCTAATGTTGTAGATAAAGTAGTTGGTCGCTCCAGCGTTTTTCGTAGTTCGTCACATTTTCGCGTCTCTCAAGTTCTCTCTCTGGGAACGGGTATCTTTGTAAACGTTTTCTCAAGTCTTCTCATTCATCTCCTTCCCTTTCTCCTCCTCTCGTTAATACTTTTTTTTAATCCCTTCGTTAACTCCATTCATTTCCCTCTCTTATATGGGGTGGCCATTCCCATTTTCTCTCGATTGCGGGAAGAAACACCTTGACTGCAAAGGTGTCCTTTGCCTACGAGCCTCTCTTCTCATCGTGATAAAATTTGGGTAGGCCCAGTGGTCGCTTTTACAGCTTTTGCGGTCCGTCAGTGTCCTCGCCTCTTGGGTCTCACTGGGAACCCGGGTATCTTTGTTAAGATTCTGCGGAGTGTCTCCTCATTCATCTTGTGCCATCTCTCTTTCTGGTCCTCTCCACTCCCCAAGATTATCCTCCCGCTTGTCTCTTTCTCCCCTCACGGCTCGTAATCTCTTCGGACGCCCACTCGCTCTTTCTTTTTCCCATCCTTCTCTCTTGTTCGTTACCTCTGCGTCCCCCTCCCGTCTCATCCTCTCTCTCTCTTTCTAGAGCCACTTTGGACTTTGTATCTACCCTCCCACCCTCCAGCGAGACTCGTTTCCTAGGCCGATCCATCCTCCTCCCTGCCACGCCGTCAACCTTTTCCTACTACAAGGTCTCTTGTATGCTTACCCCTTTTCCCGTTCTTTCGGTCCGTTCACTCATTCATTCATTCGCTCCCTCTCGCCTTTTTTATGCTTTTTATTACCCGTCTCGGTTTCTTCCGTCTCACCACGCCTTCTCTCTCTTCTTTTTATCCCCTCAACCCTTGTCGCTCCTCGCTACGCCTTCATCCACTACAGCTAAATACTACTACTACCGCTTCCACTACTACTACTACTACGCTACCACCGTTATACTACGTTACCTCTGCTACCACCACTACTAGTACCGCTACTACTACTAGTTCTTCTACTAACATTGCCGTGATTTCTACTACTGATACTACCTCTGCTACAGCTAATACTACTATTACCACCACCGCTTCCACTACTGATACGCTACCACCGTTATACTACGTTATCTCTGCTACCACTACTACTAGTATCGCTACTACCACTTCTTCTTCTGAAACTACCTCGATTTCTCCTACTGATATTATCTCTACTAGGTACTACCTATACTTCTTCCGCCACTAGTGCCACCTTCCGGTGCCACTGTCAATACATCTGTTCGCCGCTTGTGGCATTCGATTGCGGGAGGTAATTTTTCCAGCGTCCCGCATTGAGTCTGCGTGCACGCAGACTATTAGAGACAGAAATTCAAGCTCCAAGAGATAAGAAAATCAATGCAAATATCAGATATTTAGCCTGCATTCTTGTACTAAGTACATTTTTTGGACATTCATAGTCTATTTTAAGAAGGCGCTCTGGCTCGGTGCTTAGTTGTTGTTGGAGTCGGCGACGTACAAATGTGTATTCAAGTACCGCTAGTACCCCTACTGCTACCATTAATACCACCACATCCACCCATTCTAATACCCGCCTTTCCGCGTCTTTCTCTCGTAAAAACCCCTCCCATTCCTTCATCTTTTTTTATAGTCTCGTTATTTTTTTTCGTCTTAAGAAAAATTGCCCGTAGTGCGACCCCTTTTCTCTGCCTCTCGTTTTTCTCTCTTTTCAATTTTGCCCTCCGTGGAGAGGGTTGGTTCCCCCACTTGTACTCTTCGTTTTTCGGTGTGATTCTCCCTAATAATTTTTAAGTGTTCGGCGGGTTAAAGAGAGTCGAAATTTTGTGTTATTTCCCCCCTCGGTTATTAGAGTTATTTCTTTTTTTATTCATCTTTTCGCGGCGCGCTTATTCCCGTTGAAGAATTTTCCCCCGGCGCCGGTGTCTTGAAGTGTTCGGTCGAGTGGGTGGCTGATAAGCTGAGTGCCGGGTCCCGCGCGCAGGGTGTTCCATTTAGGTGTTTTCTTTATTGTTATCGATTTTTTGAGTCTCTCTCTCTCCCTGTCGCCATTGTGTCAGTTTTTTACTCCTTTGCGGCCCCGGCCTCTCGTGTTCTTTCAAACACCGCTGAAGTAGCTCCAGTGGGCGGTTTCCCCTACGGTCCTCTTTATCTACCCCTTCAGTTATGCCGCGTCAAAAGGAAGAGCAAAATTCATTCTCCTCTTTGTCAGCGGCCGGCTGTCACGTTCAAGGGTCGGTGTTGAGTAACATGTGGGGACAAGTCTTGAAAATAGAAGTAAAAATGTGTTTTCTAAGAGTGAGTTTGTGGACTGGGGTGAGCGTGGGTAAACACCTAAATTGGTTCCAACAAATCGCTTAATTATCATTATAGGCTCTCCTTACGTACCTCAGTGGCAGAATTTGGGATTTTATTAATAATTGGGAGACGGAGATGGTCTTTCGGACGTGCTTGGCTTTGGTTAAAAAGTTGAAGTGTTTACTGTCGTCTTTTCTCATTTTGAGATATGTCATTTAGTTTATGAAGGATGCAAGATGGGAATTTAAATTTGGCTACCATATCGATCAAAGGTGAAGTACGCGAGCGAAACCTAGGTGAACTAACTTGTTCATGTAGTAAGTAATCAATGCATCGAAAATTACCCTCAGCTCAATGTCGTGACTATTTAAGATATTCCGCTTTTCCGTTTGGTTTTTCAGAACTAGGATCGTAATCGCTGAAACAGAGCACGTAGTAGGGATTTTTTGAATCTTTGTGGTATTTTATGCTTTTTTATTTCTGATTTGGAAAATTCTCTGCTGTGTTTAGGCGAGTCCTGCTCGAGGTACCGTTTGCTGTTTTTTGTTTCAATTAATTTAACGTGGAGCGTGATTGTTGGTGGAGTAGTTGTTCTTTTCCTATACCATTATTTTTTTGTAATTTAAATGTAGGGGATGGCGTTTTTGTATTTTGTAAATGCATTGTATTAATGAGAAGTCATTGAGAAATTGATTTCGCAAGAAGTTTTAATCTGGCCCAACAATTTCCTGGCTGTACGCCGTTACCCAAGAACATGCTTATTGTGGTTTCTCATTGCGGCAGACCGCACATCTTTATTTCTATCGCCGCATTTTCTCTCCTTTGCATGGGCATCAATATACCTTGTCTTTTAATCTTCTTTGGCTGAAGGAAGATGTTTGTCATTCAATTTTCTCAAATAATTAATACCGCCCCATTCTCTGGCTGCTGGCTGTTATTCTGGATTTTTTTGCGATTTCAATTATGAACAAATTTGTTGATATTTGATTTGACTTGATTTTCCTCGAGTTGTGTCCACATTTAACGCGTGGTGGAAACTATCTACCATGGCAATACTATCCGCTTACTTCTTAGTTGCTGCTACCTTCTCTATTTCATCTCGTTCCATTTGTAAAAAAGTAACCTTAAGCGAAGTGCGGAAAAAATCTCTTAATTCAATGAAGGGAATTATTAATGAATACTTTTCTTCATGCGGGGATTCTTTTTGCTTCATGCGTGGAAAATTTTTTTCCTCGTGCATTAATGAGGCTGACCGTACACCAGCTTTTTATTATTATATTATTAATTAGTAACTGGTTTTTCTGCTTTGATTTGATGTGTTTCTGTAACGTGTTGCATTTATGTTTTTGTTTCGTGTCCTTTATTTCGTAAACTTTCTCTTGCAATTCTTCCCATGCATCAAACAGGTTTGTATGTACTTGATGTAGTAGTATCCTATTTTTAAATAGTAGAATCATATTCTTTGCTTTTGTATCACTTTCCTTGCTCTATTTTTGTGCGAATGTTTTATTTTTCCCGTTCTTATTTTAACTCCTTCTCTTCTCCTTTATATTCGCAGGTAAGAAAAGAGCAAAGTCTCGGGAAACCCTCGGCGGGTGCCCATTTAGTTGTGGGCGGGTTTGTCAGTGGTCGAAAGGGGTTGGAGTCGCTGGTGTGGAAGTGTTGGTCGGCCGCATCCGCCAGCCTCTCCCGCCCCGAGGATGCCGTCACGACTGTATGGGGTGAGACAATAGAGCCTCTCGAGAGGCCCCCAAGTGTTAGTCCCCACAAAATACTCCTCAATCTTCGCCGGCCAGACTCGACTAACTACGGAGGACTCGAGGTGTTCCCCACGGGGGTTGGTGGTGGCGACGTTTAATCTGCAGTCATCTCCTCCTCAATTCCCAGGCCGCCATTCCCTTAGGTAACTTTGACCGTTGTGGGCGAGGACAGCAGTGGATTCCTGTGCGAGGACTAATTTCCTCTCCACGTCCCATTCCTCCCTCGCCCTCTCCGGTCCCATCTGCTTCCCTCTTGTCCGTGTTTGTCGTTCAAATATTGCGTTTTTCCCCTCTGGGGGTCTATTCCGAGGTCTCGAGGTGGGTGGCGTGCTTCATCTTGCTCGTAGGTTTTGGAATTTATTTACGTTATCGACTTTTTTCCTTTGCGTTTTACAAATGTGCAGTCGTTCAATTAGCGTGTTTAAGAGAGAATTGTGCACCTTTCCCTGTGAATGAATTTTGGAGTATATTTGATAAATTAATTACATATAATGTAGGAGTTTAAGGAATTAAGAATTTGGTTTTTCCACTTGAAAATGTTGCGCTGTAACGAAACCATGGACGGAAAAGTAAATACTCCTGTGGAAAAACCAAAGAAAACTTTGCTTTTTCCACTGGAGTATTTCCTGAAATAAAGGATTTCCACCGAGTTACGCCCGATGTTAATCCTGAAGTGCACTTATTTTGCATCGCTCCGTGGCCTAAAAATCATATTCGTTCTTCGAAACTGGCGCGCAGTAAGTATAAATTACTGAAAAATAGCATTTTTCCCTTATTTTTTCATTTACAATTTTTTGCAGCACAATCAATGTGTATTTCCACGATTCCAAAAATTTCCACCTCAGTTCGTAGATTTCCGTGTGAGTTTTCCATTTTTTTGGTTTATTTCTTACCAGTTTGAAAGTGTATTGTCCCTGTGGGCTTTCTTTGAAAATATTTTGCTAGCGGGTATTCCATCCTCGATTTCGTTACGGCGAAAGCCTACCGTATCGCAGGATTGGCACGAAATTTGCATTGCAGCTTTTGTTTCGTCAAGGCGAGGACAAAAGACTGGAAACGTGGAATGCCTATCTCCCTCTCCCATCTTCATTCTTTCATGGTCGGTAATTAACTTTTCGGATCATTACTTCTTCATTACCCCTCCCCCCGTCTCCTCTTCTCCATTTGGCTTTTGTCCCTCGCTGTCCTTTTTATTCGGGTTTCCCCAGCGTATCATCCGCTCACCTTCCAAACTTCCCCCCTCCCTCCCTATCGCAGTCAAAGAATCCGCGGAACTGCCGGTGCCATACGGTTCGCGGGAAATATAGCCTCCCTGCAACGTTTCTGCGGGCTTTCGCGGGCCCATTTTAATTAAGCATGCTCGCGTCTTGGCCAGAATTTATGCTTCTACAGGGTAAGGAGCGGTGTGGATTTCGCGTGGGAAATATAAGAAGTGGATTTTCTTGTTAGCCTAACTCAAATTTTGTGGGTGGGCTTGGTGGGGGGCCAGGATGGGATAAGGATTTATGACCCTTTTAATTTTTTCGGTCACGGTGCGTTAGTGGCGTTTGCTTTTTTCCCCTCCACGTCCCCCCAGCCTTCTATATATTTTTTATCTTATTAAGGAAACGAAACCCCTCGTAAGAGCTCCTTATTCTTGGCGGCAAAAATTTTCGGAATGATTTGTGTGGCGGGTTTTTTATTTTTTTGTTTTAAATGGGTTCGGATGGGGGTTATGTTGGCTTAGCTGTTGGGGGTGGGTGGATATAATGAGCTCCGTAATATGCGTAGTCGTTAGTGCTTATTGTTTTTATATCATATTTGTTCAGGATGCTGGAATTCTTGATGGAAGATACGTTTGTTTTATCTGCCGATAAGAATTGTCCCTTTCCTCTTGTTTGTTCACGAAGTGGGTATGCTCTTAATTTGATATGCTGGTTAATATTGAGCAAACTTACTTTGTTGTCTTCAGATTCAACTTTTTGCCACCGGAGGGTATCCGAACTCACTGTTAGAATCAGTTTTGTTGAATGAGTGATATTTATGTATTTCATTTCACTCGATATTTAGCTGTATCAATTCAGGGGACGGAGGGTAGAACACAAACGTGACATCTTTTCACTTCCGAAAGATTCTGGATTTTGAACTCTTTGATATCCTTAAGCTTGGCCGTAAAGCTTTCATACACATGAAGGTAGGGTTTTATATGACACTAAATTGTCTTAATAGGAGTTGGAGCCCCTGTTTCTGATTTCTGTTGGACCATCGTTCGTGAATTGAATTGCAATGTATCTCCTTAAACAAGTGAATTATATTGTCCCCTTTTAATTGGCAAATTATACTCATTGCAATAACCAGTTAAAAAGTATTCGTTACGAATTAATTCGTAAAGTTTACTTTTAAGACTGTTTCTTCTTGAAATGTATTCGTTACCTTTATTGAATGTAGGAAGTTTGAAAAATGATTTTTTGTGTATGATAGAAATGTGTACTTTATTAAAAATGTGTTTACCACTAAACTGGACTTAAGTCTACTGAAGTCTTCAGATGTGCTGCCGTACTTGTTTTAAGTCTTCGCTTGTCCTGCTCGGAGTTCATTCTCAAGGATAAAATTTATCTAGTCGTAGTTTTTCGTCTTGGTTTCTTTAGCTTTTTTTAGTTGCCTATTGTTCCTACTCCTAGTTTCTGGCCGCTGCGTATCGTTGGAGATCGTTCGAACTACGATGGCCGAGTCCGCGAGAAGGAAAAGCCGATCTCGACCGTAAAATTTTGTGCTTTCCCGTCGTTCCGTGTTTGTCCCGCCGTCGTGCTCGACCTTTTTTTTCGGCCCTGCGAGGAAAAAAAAATACTGTCGCGGACTGCGGAGGTCATGAGTCGCGAGGGGAGAACGTGTGTTATCTAGTCGATTTTGCCACTCATCCCCACCTCGCCGTCCGATTCAGTTTTTTTTTGTCAGTTACTTTTTTTTCGAGGTTCACGAGTGTGTGTTGGTCGGACGCGAAGTGGTGAGCTTCTCGGCGCCACCGTCGAGAGTATGGGCGGCGCTAGCGTACGAGTGCGGGAGCGACGCCCCTGGAGCAGCGCGGGGCCCCCGGCGACGCCCGACGCCGCCTCCTCCTCCTCCTCTGCACCCGAACCCTTTTCTACCCCTCCACTCTCTGCACTCAACATTGTCTAGGGCAACGGCCTTGTCCGCCTCGCCCAGACAGGCAGCGACCTGGTGGGGGGGAAGAGTGACGGTCGGGGTGGCTTGGGAGTGCGGATGGTCGGGGGATGATGGTTCTCCGTGTGTGGGTTTCGTTTGTGCGTGGAGGGGAGGGCATTGCCGCATTCTTTTTCTCCATTGCAATACCCTTCAAAAAATTCCTGCCTCCTCTCCTGTTTTCAGTGCCACTCCCCGTTTGTCCTGCCAGAGCATCCGTTTCGGTTTTAATCACTTCTTTTGTTTTGTTCTAATAGTTTTTTCCGCTCCTCCCTCTCGATCCTGTGTTTTCACCACTTATATCTTAACGTCTCATCAACTATTAAACTTTTTTCTGTTGATTTGATTTCCATTTTTGTTTGAGAAACTATCACTTGATATCGTACTTCAGTGCTAGCTTGAACAGAAACGTTTTAATATTATATCTTTGCCTTTTATTTTACGGAAAAGTTCTGTAGGTATTATAGTATATTATATTATAAGGAAAAATATGGAATGTTAGAAGCATTGCCCCGTAAAGATACTGAGGAATAGATAGGGATGATAATCCGCTTTCGCCGCGGGGTATAAATCACATTCGCCAAGTTGGAAATCCTTTGAAAATGCTCTTTTCCTTTTACTGTATGGGAGTTTTGAATTTCTAGAGAACTCAAAAAATGTCTCGGAATTCCGATACTATTGGAGACGATGAATAGAAAACTTTCATTTTTTAAATGATTTTGGGTTCGAGCAAATAAGGGGAGAATGTCTATTTTGGGTGTTAATAAATGAAATAATATTTTAGTTATCTAATTTCTTGTGTACTTACACGTTATCGTTTGAGTATACTTGTGGCAATTTAAAATATAAATGTCGCTTAAATGTTTTTGCAAACTTATTCGAAAACTTAATTACGCTGGAGAAATGTAATGTTAGTTATCCGTACCCTGCCTGTTATATATTACCTTTTTCACTTCAATATACTGCCCCCTGCCACACGCTCATTCGGCGGATCACGAAGTAATTTGCTGATGTATGCTCTTTTGTTCCCTTAACATTCCTCTGACCGGTGATTCCGCGTATTCATCCTCACCCCTACTCAGGTACAGCGTTGAATCGTCCTCCACTCCCCTTGCCGCATGTCCGTGACCATCCCCCACGCAGGGATTGTACTTACTATGGCGGGAGTTGTACTATTCCGCTCTCAGCTGAGCTGCCTCGACTGCCGCGCTCTCTCTAGGGTCCTCCTCCGTCACGTTACATTTCTCCCTACCTCCATCTCCACTCCCCTACAACTTCCCCTCCCCTCTCTCCCCCTCCTCGAAATTTGCAGCGTCTGTATTTCCTTTCGGTTCTGGAAGATTTCTTGCCCAAGAGAGTGGGAGAAAGATAGTAGGGGAAACGTTTTTTTTCCGCTACGAGCTCCAGCTAGCTGTCGTATTTCAATCCACTAGTATGGTCTTTCTCTACCCCCACTCGCGTTCTCCACCACTTCCCTCGTTATATTTGTTCTTTTTTTCTTTGAAAGTAATCCCTCGTGAAGCTCTTAAATTTTCTTCTCTTCCTCTCAGCCAGCCATCGATTCCTGCCTTCCGCTAAGTTTTTTTTTTTTTCATTTTAAGATTTTTATACTTTGCCCCCCTCCCTCGTGTCTGTTTTCCATTTGGTATTTTCTTCATTCAGTCTACCCGTTTGTCTCTCTTTCTCTATCTCGCTCATTTCACCATTTTATTTTTATTTATTTATTTTTTTAGAATTTTACTCGTGGGATACTCGACCGGAAGGTTTTCCTCTCCCCCTGGCTGTGCGCCCATTTATTCCGTGGCGTGATTTACATAATTTCGAGATTTTCGGCCTAGTGCGGGCATTCACCGTCTGGCAAGGTGCAATTATTCAGCGAAAGAATAAAAAGTAACACAAAGTGGGGTACGTCCCAATCTGTACGCCTTTCTTTCTCCATTATTTACATGTTTATACGGGAGTGCTGTTGCTGGAGTATCTCAAGCGCGAATCTGGAATGGGAAAAGGGGATTAAAAAAAAAGGAAAGAAATTGTTCGTGGGGCTTTAGATGAGCTCGGAGGAAATAAAATGTGGAATTGGGAGGCTGTGTGGTTAGCGGAGAGGAATTCGCGTTTTAGTTCCCGTCCCCAACTCGTTGTAAAGTTGAGCTCGTCTTCGATTTTCGAAGAATCCATTGTCCTATAAAGATAGTCTCGAGTTCTGGGAGAGAAAAGTTTTTGCTGCTCTCCACCGAACTCTGCGTAGGCGAGTTCCTTTTTGTTGTTCTTACTTAGTGTCCTATGAAGTGGAAAAGGGGTATTCGGTATTAAACTCGTAGGGATGGCAGGTAATTAGAAAGGACCTCCGTTCCGCCGTCATTGTGCTCTCAGACTCCGTTCCCTCTCGTGCCTTAAAACCAAGGCTTAAAGGGGTGCGTAGGTACATGATAAACGCATTCGTATATCCCCGGCGTCTCCCTCAAATTTGTCCGGTAATTTCTCGCGCTAGCTCCCGCTCTTGTTATCAATTTCATGCCTTATAACCTGAGCTCAACCATCCCTTTTCGTCTTTTAGTTCACCTGTGGTATTAGGTGCAAACTTTCCTATATGCCGGGCGAGAGTCAATCGTCTGGCCGATGTTTTCCCTTTACGTAAAATATGATTTTATGAAATTATTTTACTTTTCTCGAGCCCTGCGACGTATCTTGATACCTCTGTAAATGGTTTCCTCATGTTCAATGTAGGCTTAAGTTAGTGTCACCTTAAGTTCTTCATTGAGATCTCGCTTGCTCTTGGTAGTGCAGCATTATTTCAATACAAAATTAATTTAAAAAATATAAGTTTAAATTGTTAACACCACTCCAATTTTTCCATTGGTATTGATTTGTCATTAGTTTTTCTTCGCCGGTGCACCTTAGCTCCTACATTTTTTAGGAACACGCCGTATCATTTTGCAGAAATACCAATTTTCTGCAATGATAAGTGACGGGCGTTAGTATTAAACTATACGTCTCAAATGGATATTTAGTTTTAGAGCATAATGATTACAACTGAATCTAATTTTTACGTGTTTACTTCTTATTTTCTTTGCACGTAATTTGTTGGTACACGTTTTCTTTGCCAACAATGCTCCAGGGAATGGAAGGGAACAACGAGGCCTTAAGTCGTCGCACGGATAAATCTACCTCGCTCCTTCCGCTTCGTTGGGGCGGGTCGTGGATTACCAGGGGCGGGGAATGTGTAAGTGGCGCTAATCGGGATTTGCCGAAGATTAGCGAGTGCATTTCGTTAGTGCCCAGTATAGTGAGGGGGGATTTTGAGGGAGATCTCTTCGCTTTCGGATTGAATGCGTTGAGGGAAATTTTGATCCCTTGTTAGGCGAGCAGTGAATGAAGGAATTAGGCGTTTGGGGGGTGAGGAGAGGATGTTACTGTCGGGAGGGAGACTCGTATGCCCCATCGCTTGAAGTGTATGCTCCAGCGCCAGGGATCCTTGCTGACGAGGGTTCTTATGCCGGCGCCGATCCGGTCCTCGTACCTGGCTCCCAGGGTTTGATTGCTCGAGCTGTTAAAAAAGAGAAGATCTCCTCCCTCCTCTCCATGTGGGAGATAATGCCTGCTCGGGTGTATGTGAATGCGTGAAGGTTAGAGATGGGTTCTGTAATAATTAGGTATTTGTTTGTTGGAGTGCACGGATGTGTGGGATAGACAGAGATTGGTACTCCTCTACATGTCTATTCTTTGATACCCCTTCCCAATGCAGGGTAGTCGTGCCTTTGAATGTTTATAGCCACTTACCTAGTAAGGTATAATTATACATTCATAGGAAAACAAAACTTGAAATCTGCGTCCAATTTTTATTCAGTTGACACGGGTTTTGCTTTTGTTCGTTCCATTTTTGTACCTGAGTAGCACCCAACTTTATATTATCCGCCTTTGTCTATTATTTTCGTCATTCAAAATAGAAACGTCCTACATTCAAGCCGGGGGCATTGTCCTTTATTTTTTAAATATTCGTCGAGGTAGAATTCAAGTCTTCACGCAAACATTCTGTTTATTTCTGTTTTTGAACTTCAATTATACTCATTTCGAAATATTGATTCCTTCGTTTGGATTACTTTGAAAAAGGGCCCTTATAAAAGAATAAGTTCAAGGAAAAAAAAAGTCTGACAAAGGTAATTAAAGGGAAAATATTTTTTTTTCTTTCTGCTATAATTATCTCGTGTCTGATGATGGTTAAATCCTGTCTGCCCGCATTATAATTCTCCGTATTCCTGATTTAACTGCTTTTCTTGAAGTATAAATGGGTATAGTTTTGTTCTTTCTCGGCGTCGAAAACCTTCCTCCTATATTTTCTCTCGTATTTTCCTTGGCTTTTCGGCCACGGCCACTGCCTCATGTTTATAGGATGAGAACCACGCGGTTAGTCAGCTCAGAAGCCTCTAAGGTCACGCCTACTAATTTTCTACCGAATGGAAAATCCCGTCAATGTATCCATTCATTCTACTCCGACTGCGAGGGCTAATTGGATTTGCTAATGACGGCTGTCCAATCCTTTCAGGCAGCGCACAGATTTTTTCCCTAAAAACTGTGGGCTAAATATTTCTCCATGGGCGTCTTATCTAGTCATGCTCGTGTTGCCTCGTATTTTCTTCTCGGAAGCGCTGCTAAGCTACCGTATTTTTTAAAATCCCTGATCTAGTTAAACTGTTGTGATTCACTATAAGCGCAAGCAGATTTTTCATTATTGTTTTTTTTCCCCTTTTTATAATTGGGTACGGCTAAAGTTTTGACTTTTTGGGTGTTCACTACAAAAGGTAATGTCTTCGTATTCAGGAAACTTGTTTTGGAAGATGAAGCGAGCAATGGCTGGCGACTCGCAACCTCAGAAAGCGGCGGTGGATCGTGATTCTGTATTTTTTCTTGTATTTCTGTCTTTTGCCTATTGTTACCAAAAGTTTTGGAAGGAATGAATGTGAGAGAAAAGATGTCCTTAACGCAATAATTTGTTATAGAGAGAACGGAATAAAGAGAGAAGCCGTTTTAGGCACACCGTGGAATTATGAGAGTCAACATGAAAATAATAGGCCTTCGGAAATTCTATTGAGTGTAACGTTACTATAAAAGCAATAAGGTTTATCTTGTATGAGGTGAGGCATGATGTGGTGGACGTTCTGCATATTAGTAAAATTGGACATCGCAATATTGCTAACATTTTAATTATTTATGCACTGCATAATTCACGGTTGTTGATGATGCAGGAAGTCCAATTATTGTGGAAGATAACTGATGATAGGGACATTTTTCCCCTAAAATATTCAAACTATTATTTAGCTGATTATTATCAATTTACTTTTGACGTTTGAGTGAGTTCGACCTGCCAGTATGCCTGTGATTTTAGACTCAAATTTTAGATGAATGCGAGAGGTAATCCAATGATTAGCCTGAAAGAATATTCTTTTTGAAAGAGTGCTACGAGCTCGAAGAAGTGGCGTGGATACGAGGTGTGGGTGGTGTAATTCTCGTGGTTTTTCATATTATTCTAACAAATGTCAAAAGTGCCTGAAATATCTCGCGTCGCCTTCCAACTTCCTCCTCGCACTCCTTAGAATATCTTCCCATCCCTTTTCTTCAATCCTCAATAGGTTTATGTTACTTTTTTCTCTCTTCCTCGGCACCCTTTGCTATCAATCTCGCCGTCACTCATCATGCACCTATCTCTCTTTATTCCCCTCTCTTCCGCAGTCCCTCTCCTTCACCCCTCCCGGAAAAAAACAGATACGTCCTCCACTGTTGGGGGCCAATTTATTTACGGAAATGCGAAAAGGGGTGCGAAGCCTCTCACCTCCTCCCATTTTCCGCATTACCGATTTTTCTCTTTGCCTTCCCATCAAGGGAAAGAAATGAAAAAGCGTGGCTTAGCGCATTCTTCCGTCCTATTTCCCCCCTTGCGCCCTTTCAGCAATTTCCTGTCGCTATTTCTCCCGTTGGTTCCGTTCTTTTTTTCGTCATGGTGACTTTTGCTCTTTGATGTTTTAAAAGTTTTCTCCATGTGTAGTTCACAGCTTGCGTTTCTCTTGTTGATAATAATAGATGAACTTCCGATAAGTATAGTCTGCAATGATAATAGAATTTGTTGGTCAGTGGTGGTCATCGGTTGTACGTGTTCGACCAATATCGATCTGCATTCTGTTGACAATCGTCAATTGTGAATTTTAGAGCGTTGAAGAGCGACTATCTACACAAAGTTGTCGATTTTCGATGTCATTATCGTGTTGGCAATGGTTTCTGTTTATGTTATCATCGAATAAGCCCAATCCTTACATTCATCTTTGTGTTTACGCCTGCCGTGGTTCCTTCAAGGCTGGAACTCCGAAGCTTCCTCTACGCCTTTAATAATCACCTTTGCCTTCATTTTTTCTTCCTTGTTATTGTCTCTTCGTGGCCACTTTCGCTCTTCTTTTGTTTAGCCTCCTCGCTCCTTTGTCTGCCGTAGGCTACCTCATCACCGCCTCCTCGGCGGCCACTTCCCCATCTTCTACCCTTTTTCTGGCATCATCGCGACAGCTTTGCTTCGGCCCACCGCCTTCCTTCGTGCCTTCTTTTGTCCTCTTTTTTCCATTTCTATTCTTTCATTTGATTTTTCTTACTAGATCTGCTGAATATTTTTTATTTTGCAACATAATCTTATTATTATATTTAATTGATAACATGGTGACCTTATGAGTTTATTTACAAACCTGTTCGAGATATACGAACTTCCGTAAACGTATCCTTTTCTTTCCTAGTGATTAACTTGCAAATTAATGGTAAGATTTTTAATACCATCTGCATTCAAATTCTTACTGCATATTGGTTCCGTACTTATTTCCCAGGGGTTTATGTAGACGAAAACAGAGTATTTATTGATTACATTTTTGTTAATTATATTCATTAGTAGAAATATTTCTAAAGTTTACTGTATTTACGTTAGCAGTGGCTACGGTAGTTAATCTTCGCAATATCTATCGAGTTGTTCCTGGAGATTTTTTGAATGTTGACGTATGTGGTACCTAGTAATGGATAATTATGTAAGAAAGTACATAGTCAGGCATTTACATTTTATTTTCATCAAGTAGCCTTAGAAATCTGAGTTAAAGTGTACGTTTCAACGTTAAAGAAGATGGATTTGGATAAGAAGTTGTTTCGGTAGAGGAAAAAAAGATGTCTTTATAAAAATGAAACTCGCTACTCCTCTTCGCGTGTTGGGAGTGCAGAGTGCGGTGTCGTTCTGAGATGGAGGACGGGGTGCGGTGGGGGTGCGGGTGGTCTCTCTCACTCCAGACGTTCATTGCACCTTCCGCTCGTTTTTTTTACCTCGTTTTTTTCCGCGTCGACAGCGTTCACTTGTTTTGTTGATTGTCGTCGCACACTTCTTTCCCCCTCCTTGGCTCTATCAAAGGTTGCCGTTCTCACATTTTCGATTTTTGCCTCGTCCCTCTCCGGTAATGTACACTCTGTTTAGAGAAGAGAGAATTTTTTGGAGGTGTATACGAGTCGGGCTCAGACTCTTGTGTTCAAAGGTCGCGCAAGTTCGTGTATATATATATATCGTGTTCGTGATTTTATTCTGTAGTTCTGGAGATATTTCGTGTATTTCATCGTTGCTTTTCGGGTTGGTTTTGTCAAATTATGCCCGTTTGAATTTAGTTTATTTGTGTTTCAGGTGTTGTGCTACTAGTGATTGCTGTCTAGTCCTCCGTAATTTCTCTACGTTTTATCTTTAGGACGCACCGCGTTTTGACTGAAGATGCAATTACACAATTGAAACATGTTTGACATATGGTATAAGTATCATCTGGGTTGTTGTTAAGGGTTAAATTTCTTACATCCTCCTAGGTTTTGTATATTCCTCGAGATAGGCCACTGCTTTTTAGAATCTGCAATGTAATTAAAGGAAAGCGGAACAATTCTAAGTACGATGAATTGTGTATATGAGTGCAACTTGGTAGATTCTCGCTGCACCATTTGGCATGGGTCATTACTATCTCATATTAGGGCAATAGAGTGTCTAACTGGAAGACTTGTGGGGAAGTTGTTAATCTTAGCCGAGGTAATGTGATACAAGTCAAAGTTTACATTCGAGGTTTGAAGGAGTTCAGCTTTATTTGGGCGTCGTCTTTCGTAATTTGCCCCTTTCTATTCCTGTTATCATCCTCGGTCGTCCTAGGGAATTTTCATAACATATCATTCTACTTATACCGGCGCACAGCCCTCATCTCTTCCGTCGATTCCATTGCATTAAAATCAACCGGAGAAAAGTTTTTTTTTTCAATTCTAAGTAAATCCCGGAGACGCTTATCGGTTATTCAGTATGCGAATCGCGTGCATGCCTTCACTGCGGACAATGATAAGACTTTTCTCCCCCTTATTGCTTCACCCCTTTACCCGGCCTACATCCTCTACGCCCGAGCGAGTGGCGCAACGAGCTGTCGTGGGTGCGGTACCGGTGTGTTAACCCATCCCCCGGCGCCCTCTGCGAAACCCTTGCATGCCGCAAGGGCCGCATTATCGCATGCCTTCATTCCTTTGTTTTCCATTCTTGTCGTCTCACTCTGCGGTTTAATAGCACGATGGCATCGTAATAATTTTTTGAAGTCGCGAACCTTGCATGCCATTATCCTCCAGAAGAAAATTTTTTTTCACCTTATTGTTGGGTGTGCCACACTCCCGTGTACTTAGAGGTTTTTCTTAAATGCTTACTGGTGTCGCGTGGTACAAAAGGATTAATGTCGGTTACCACGCTCGTTTCAATACTATCTTCTTTTCAGTCTTCAGTTCAAGGAAAATGTCGTATGATTCTGTAGATTTGGTTGACGATATTGTCGTAATTATGGTCACATTAGGAGATTTTGATCTTTGAAATGATCACCTCTTGGACTGACCGAACTGCATTCGGGGTGGTAACCCTACCCTTATTTTTTTATTTTCTCCCTTCTCACCTAGGTGCAGTATCATTCCTCACTAAATACACTTAGATCTTGCCTAGGAAACATTAAAAAAATGTGCATTGCTGATACCTTGATTTGCTTGGACTGATGAATTAATAAAGGAAGTGCATACGATGCAATTAAAACTATGAGTTTCAATTGAAACGCGTTTTTTCAACGGTTTCAATTGATTGGCCAGACGTCCCATAGTTTTCTAGCCTCCCGCACCTGGAATAATCCCGATGGGATAAATTTATCCCTGCCTCGAAAACCCCGGTTCCGACTTTGCGGTTTCATTTCTTCGCCGCACCTGCGCCACCACCGCTTTGTTTCGCCAGAATTTCGGCTCGAATCCGCGGAAGGCATTAAAACGCCGTCTGGTGGGTGGGTTTCTGGAGGAGGCGGCGGCGGGCGACGCGACGCCACGCCTACAACGCCGTCGGCTCGGGCTAGCGGCAATCGGCGGGGGGTAGAGGGGGCAGGAGGATTGAACCTTCACTGCTCTCTTTCCTTCTCCTCCACGCCCCTCCCCCCTCCCGCTCACTCCTCCTAACCCTCTCTCTCATCGAGCCTTGACCTCATTCGTCTTTCCCGCCGTCTGTCACACCGTCTGCTGCCGTGACGTGGTGGCGGGAAAGGGGGTAGGGGGACGTTGGGGGTTTTGGTACTGGGGGTGGTCGGAGAGTGTATAGTATGTGCACTGGTGTGGAAGGGATTTTGGGGAGGCCTCTCTTTTCGTAGGGGTGGCTGGTGTTGTCGGAGGGAAACGAAAGGGTATAACGTTTGGCGGGAGAATATTGCGGAGGAAGTGTGTGGGATGGGTGGTTGTTGGGCGTGGTCCTTGTTCCCTTTATACTCCCCTTTCGGGATTGGTTTGGCTATTTTCGGGAGCGTTCAGGGATTCGCAATTGTCTGCGAACCTCTTTCGTACCCCAGAGGCGCGGATAACTTGAAAGTATACAGTAATTGGTAACGATGACGCTAGAAGTCAATTTTAATTATTGTCATGCTTCTCATTGCATTTTGAAAGTAATCGTCACTGCGTCTGTACCTATCTCTGGTCCATCGTGCCCGTTATGTCATGGGAATGAGTGCGATAATCCACAATTGCTCGTATTGCTTTGTTTTTTTTTTTTTAAGTTTGAAAAGCATTCCTTATTTGTGAAAAGTGAAACTTTTACTTATATTTGCTGTAGGTATACAATAATTACACAGTCATCAAATTCTTAGGGAATTAAAAATAATTATGGTTAGTTATTGTACTTGTCAACCTACTAGTTCCTTGTTAAAAGTGTAGTTGATGACTAACGTTGTAAAATGACAGGCACGAACCCCGTTACTTTTTATTGGCACTGTACCCACTCCCATGTGAAGTTGAACTCATGCCAGTGTCGTCGTTCATGTTTCAAATTCCGCTCCCGTTCGTCTTTTTTCTTAATACCCTCTCTCCAATCAGCCTTTTCCCGAGTGGCTTTCTGGAGGAATTGGTCGGAAAAAAATTGAGGCAGCGATGGTAATAGAGACTGTTCTCTCTCTACCCTCATCCCAGGAGTCGTGAGTGCACGAGCATTGTGGACTTTTCTGTATTTTCCCCCTCGTGTATAATGAGGAACAGCATGTCGGAATTCAGTATTCTATTCCGAATCGATATGTCTTCTTAAAGAGAATATATCCTCTCTCTTGGCGAGACGCTTGAGCTGGCTTGTACTGGAGGTGTCTAATGATGATATTAGGAGCCCAGTTTCAGAGTGTCTGTATAACAAATCTTGTAATGATTTGCAGCGCTTCGTTTGTTGTTAATGTTGCCTATCTAATGAGACGAACCTCCCTTGGTAGGTCTCGCTAAGAGTCTATGGATAATTAATACGGTTATCTCCTGCAATTGGGAGTCGTTAGACGTTAGAAATTCCTTTAAGTCCTCGTAAGTAATGGCAATTCATGATCACATTAATGCGGATTAGGGTAGGAGAGAAGAGAAGCCTCATGAAAACCTTAATAAGAAGAAGGAAAAACCTTATAGGCCACATCTTGAGACATGATGGCCTGATGAAGACAATCGTCGAAGGACAGGTGGAAGGCAAGAATGGAAAAGGAAGACCTCGAACAAAATATATGGAACAAGTAAAGAGAGATGTGAAAGAGAAGAAATACGTAGGAGTGAAAAGATTAGCTGATAGGAGAACTGAGTGGAGAGCTGCGTTAAACCAATCCTAGGATTGTTGACCAGTGATGATGATGATGATGATGATGATGAATATCATTTGCTGAGTGTTCGGAAGAGTTGTCGCTCTATATTCTTCTTTATTTGGGCGCCATTATATCCAAGCTCTGTAAACGCAAATCTTTGTTGTATCTGAAGAGCTTTTTTCATTATTTTCCACAGTTCCAAGCATTTTTATCGTTTAGTAGCTTAGCACTGTCACATTGTGTGTCTAACTTTGTTCCATGGCTTATTTGAAATATGTCGTGGGGTGTGTGGAAATGTGTTGAGGAAATTAGTCGGATTTTCTGATGATAAATCTTTGGAATCTATGAAGTTAATTTTCCTATTTTCACTAAGGGAAAATTCATTCGTGTTGGGCTAGTATACATGAGTGGGGGAGGATATGAATGTGGCGATGCATGCATCTATTTGCAAAAGGTGGTTCAAACAGTTCATTTCATTTATCACGTTACCGTAAATATTCCTCATCGGACGCATATTGTAATTGAGTTTCATCGTTTACTATGACCAAAGCTGTAACGGTATTCCTCATTTGAATGCGGCTAATATTAAATAACATTTTGGATGTGTTAACTTTGGATCCCGTTTGAGCGTCGGTGTAATCTTCAGTCGTGAATGTGTGCGTCACCAAAATTTTCTCTGATAATGATTCCGTTGAGTGCGAGTTATCCTTAAAATGGGTTTGTATTGACCAGCGGATTCGTGTGGTTTATTCCGCCAGGTTGTCGCCTTTCTTATATTTTTTTGCGATATGCCACGTGCCCGAGTCGTTTCGTCCGTGATTGAGGGGCCGTATTTACATTCCGCTTATGTGGGCTTGTGCGAGCGGTTTCGTGAATGCGTGCGGGAGGAGGTGGGGTTTCCGCTCGCGTATAAATTCGCGTCACGTAGGTACCACCGGCACGAGAGAGGTTTTGTGACGGTGGGCGTCGTCTCCATCCCTAGTGGCCCTCCTCTACCGAGTCGTATCCTTACTTCTGCTCTTCCCCTTTCACATGCACTGGCATATTTAGCTATTAAATAGTCCTTGTCGATATTTAGTGCCGGAAAATCTTTACTTTTCATCTAGATGTTTAATAATGGTCGGTGAGGTTGTATGGGTTAACTTAATCCGGGATTAAAAGCTCAATTCCCGATCAATGGGGCTCCAAAAACCAAAAAAAGATGAATAGACTCCATGCTTAATGCTTAATGTAAAATTTATGCAATGATTTCGTTGAATACCAAGTATATATGTATGCAATGAAGTGCGATGTGCTGGTGGAATATCGGAAAATTTCCCATGCATTCACCGAAAATTCACTCCTACCGTATCATACGTTAATGATATGGAATTCAGATCTTCTTTATTTTATCTCGAAAAGTTGCATACTTAGGTTTCGATTTAGGTTTACTGTGTGAAATCCCTTTAACCAGGAAAATAATGTTATTTTACCGTAGTGTATCATATGTATTTTTTAAATTTAGCACCTTGTCGATCGATGCCTCGATTACTCATAACATTTTATTCACATGCTGTTGGAGGAATCATCTTTCGAAAATCTCTATGATACCGGATTTCCCGCGAAACATATTCGCCATTGGTTATTCGGAAGGAAGTGAGGGGCTGGTGAAAATTGATCGCTCTTGAGTGTGCGTATCAGTCAGCCGTGCGCGTGCATACACTCTACCTCCCATCCCCGTGCCCTGAGCGAGCTTTTGCGAATTAATGGAACGTCCGTGGTGCTGGTGCGCATGTGCTCTTTGCATTGTGCGCTCGCTCGCGTTTTTGGCGCTCGCTTTGCAGCGACGGAAAGGGAAGGGAGATGTGCGGCACCGCGCGCGCGGCGGCGGGTCTAATGGGATTGCCGGCGGCGTTGGCGGGAATCGCGCGAGTAAAATGGGGCGGGGCAAGGGAAGCGGTCGGGTCTGCTTATTCATGTGGACGTACGCTTTGCAATGTTAATGTTGGCTTGGTGTGTGTCGGGACCGTAGGTAGTGGGCGAGACGCGGCGGGCGGTAGTGTTCCGTCTGTGCCGTACGTTCTTGGACAAGGTCGTTCCCCCTTGTCGAATTGTACCAACACATCACCGCCTATTCTACGTACTTCCTTTGCCTTCCGTTACTTTGAGCCTTTCTCAAGTTCGAGCTTTGTTATCAACGACGATATTAGGTGCGTAACTTGGCTAGCTCAGTTTCGTGTGGTGAGTTTGGGCATAAAGATAGGATTGATTTATACTGGTTCAGAACTATTTCACATGACGAATAGGCGTAAATATACCAGACGAGGCGTAAGTTGGGCATAACAGGTATATTAATTCTGGCCATTAGCAAAACCTTGGAGAAAGGCTAAAGAAGCTGATCTTGTGGGTCACCTCCCAAGTTGATTTCCCATAGAAGTTGACGAATATGTAGTATTCTTGGCCCTAATCTCCCGAATAATATGGTAAGTATGGCGGTGTAAACCCTACTCCCACCATCTTCCCCTTGAAATAGGGTAGTTTCCTTTATAAAAGAAAACGAAACGTATTGATTGCGATTATTAGTGTATTCGTAATATACCAATTATTTGGTTTTACAAATCCCAGTTTAGACGAATGGCAATGGTCAATTTTAACCGCAATTGAAAAAGGCCAGATTGGCGCCCATGCGATGCCACTCCTCGTGACGTCACAGGGACCTAGTTTCTATACGAGTAGATAGGAGTTTTACATCGTCTGAGATTACCAATACATGCATGAGGTACAGAGCTCAGGGAAAAATGTCTTAATATTCACCTATTAAAACTGCCTATGATCGGAAAGTTTCCTTCGTTTGATAAGGTATTAATAATCCTTATTTAAGCCAAGCGCTACCTGCTATCAGGTACTCTGCTACCTGCTAGCAGCCTGCATCGCAGCGAAGCACATACCCTCGCCCCAAGGTCACCTCACACGGCTACAGCGGGAACCAGAATAACGTCACACGGGGTTTTCACCGCATTCATACCTCTTATTTCGAGTTTTCGCGCGCTTGAAAATTTTCACTTTTCATTTAATCATGAAAAATAGATATCGTCATTTAAAAATCTAAAAGCGTGAAATGCGTACTCCAGGAGTACTTAATCTTTCGATTTAGGCAATAAAAATATAATAGGAAACCACCCTATTGATCCTGCGTCCGCCACCGGCGTGAAGACGTGAGGAACTATCCAGTAAAGCAATTGTCCACATCTGTACTGGAGCAAGTAGAGCAAGTGATGTAGGCAGGTTTATAAAGGAAGTTATCTTATTTCGGTAAAATACAGTGCCAAGTTGAGAGTGCAAATTGCAACCGGTGCATACGCTCTTCTCTGGGCTACAACTCCTAAGGAGGATCTCTGGGTCGAATGAGTTGTGAACGAGGTGCGACACTTATTCCTTGGAATTACGCTCCCACCCACGAGGAGGTCCATCTTGCAAAGTGGGGGCAGGTGCAGTAGTGAGTTAGACTTCGTCATTCGTGACTTTGCGGGCCGGAGTGCGTGAAAGATTAACGAAGATCCTTTCCAGTACTACGACCGGAGGGCTATTTCCAGGACTAAGATCATTTTATTGCCTTTGGAAATCTCTTTGATCATGCCGTAAGCATCGAGGCCGAACTCGTATCGCTGAATGTGCGGATATAGTTTAGAGTTGCAATACGAAAAAAATGTAAGCGTAGATTAGATAATGGGTATGCGCCGTAGTACTGAGTATTTTCTGGGAGATACACCTTCTTATTTTCAGCGGGCTCGGGGTCGCTGTGAGTATTTTTCGATTTCGGCGACGAGCACCTCTGGTCCATAATGTGGTTTCATCTCGGGAAAATTCAATGTGTGGCTTGGCTCATTCGTCGAGTCGTTGCGTATTTTCCTTCTCTCGAAACGGTCGAATTTTTTTCCGTCGGTTTCTCTCCTCGTTTTCTCATGTCTGCTCGAACTTATCCTTTCTCTTCGCTTCCCACCTACTTCCCTTTCTCGTGATCCTCCTCCTCCTTGTAACTCCCTTTGTCGTATCCCGTCCTGTACGGTCGCGGTCGAGTCCTGAAAAATTCATTCGCGTCCCACACACGCTTCCTTCCTTCCCTAAATTATGGCAAAAAAATGATTTTTTTAGCATGCGCTGTCCTGCTGTAGATAGTCCTCTTCTCATCCTCCTCCAGGGTCCGAGAGCTCCGCAGATACTTTATGGTTTTTTTTGGATTTTTTTTCTTTCGTGTCCGTCGTATCCGAGATGAAACGAAAGATTTTTTTTGTTTTTGTTTGGCGATCGTTGCGTTTCCCTGTGTTGAAATATTTTTGCGCCCGTTTTTTTGTGTGCCTGTTTTCCCCTTGGTCTTTTGATCGAGCTATGACCGCTGTTATTCGCCCATTGTTTCCATGAGGATAAACTGTGGATCATTCACAAGATTTGATTTTTAAACCTAGTGTTCTTGCTTTTCGTAATGGTGATGAATGACTTTGTCGACGATATTTTTTTCTTTTCCTAAGTTTTTTCATATTAGCTACCAGGAGGAGGTGCTTCTAAAAAGTTTTTCTTCGAGCCTGCTATTTATGCCCGAGAGGATCCTTTATCACAATGAGTCTAATTAGGCCTGTTATTAAGACTCGTAGAATTTTCTACCTCCTAACCCGTTGAGATGTAAGGGACTTTAGGAAAGTTAATCGGCGAAAATATATTGGCATTCCTTATCTTGCGTCCCGATGGATCCATTCGCGAAATGAATTTCCTATGATTTGATTCCCGTATTTGTGTATACTTCGCCTCGCGTTGAGAAAGCATTCTTGCCAGCGTTCTTGTCTCTACGCGTTCGTGTGTAAAATCGGATTCTATTTAAGAGCCTTGATGGCATTTCCATAGTTTGAAACTAGTTTTCGCCCAAGTTGCTATGGATGGGCGTCGATGGATCGTTGGGTTCTTTGCCGAACCTTTGGTGTGAGTTGAAAGAGGATTAACTACCCTAAGAACCCAATTAATTTAGGCGCTATAAGAAGCTTCTTCATGCCAGCATTAAGCTCCGGTTGACCCCGAAAATTGGCGCGGTATTTCATTACGCTGCGACCCCTGCTAATTTTGTGTTTCTCAAAGAGCTGTCTGGCTCTGGTGTTGATAAATTTTGGAATCGTTACCGTGTCCCTCTGGCAATACCGTTTTGGGGCTCAGCTCAAGTTTGCTTCATATTCACAAGAAAAGATGGAATGAGAAAAAAAAACAATTTTTTTTACCTATTACCTTTTACCCATGTTTATTTTTTTAACGAGAAACTCAATGCTTTCGTGAAATTAAAACCGTTTTTCACTCTTGAGGGGATGGTAGACCATATAACTGTAAATCCCTCAGCCCCGTTTGGTAAACCAATTTGATGGAATGAATGTGAGCAGAAATGATTTTCACATCTTCTCAAATGTATCACATATGTTTCGCACCGTATTGAAGTTCGGTATTTCTCGTAGAATTCTAGATTAAATTATCCCTAAATATACTAAGATTAGGATATTAATCCTAATTTAAATCCAAAGAAAATAATTTTCCTGTATTTATCACTAGTTGAGAGGCTTTGGTCCTGTTGTCGTTGTATGTCATGCATTATTTTGTTTAAAACCCCCATGAATTTCCTGGACGGTCACTTCCTTCCTGGGGAATGTCCTCAACGGTATAAGGCCATTTGTGGAACTCAAGTTTAACCATGAAATCAAGTAACTTATTAATTTTTTAACCTATTACCACTGTACCGTCTCCGTTTCAGTATAAGGTGCTGTTATTTCTTGTCAATGAGGATTTGCTGTCGAAATTCGGTATGGATGTTACTGGAGGAAATCTTAAATGGTTCTTCGTTCGGCCACCTTGATCCAACCGAGAATGGAATCCGAGAGAGTGTTTTCAAGGTTGCGCTTCCCTCGAGCGGGAAGTTTCTTCTTCCTACCCTCATAATCTGCTCTGTATGCATCTCTGTAAATTGCGAAAGTCTGGCATTTCCATGCTGCGCCTCCCTCCACTCCTATCTCATTTCCTTTTTTTATACGATTCTCTGAGACGTCTGTCTGTGCCGACCCTTTTATTTTTTTCATTTTTCGCACCTCGGTGCGCGCGCAAACCAAATGAGTTCTCACGGAGCGTGAATTCGCTTTGCCGCTCCGTCGGCCGAATGCCTTTGCACATTTCTTCTTTTTTTTTCGCAATAACATATGAGAATTGGTGGTCTGGATGTAATCGTAGTTTCTCGGGAAGGAGTGCTCTCCCGTGAGGTTACGGTCTGCGGAGTTCCCCACGATTATTCGGTTTGGAAAATCGTACCTTAGGGGGCCGTGCTATTTGGTGGAATCCTTATGATATAGTCTATCGACGTTCCTTTTTTTTATTCAACCCCCATCTGCTCGTTCCGCTTGGTTCTAGATCTGCATCGGAGACCAATCGGAAAGAGGTAGTTTTAAACGGCTGGAGGGATGGTGGAAGATATGTGGAGTTCTGCAGGGGGATTATAGAATGGTGTACGTGGTGAATTATCGTAGGTTTATCTCCAGGAGGAAAGTTAATCATTATTGGGAAAATTTTCCAGGTTTATCGTAGAAATAGCTTTCCTTCCTTGCAGTACGAAATGAATTTGTCTTCTCCGCGTAGCCATGCCCTCCGTTCTTGCAGTCCCTTCAGGTCATTACTCGCGTCTAAGAAATAGAGGTTCCTTGATGGAATCGCTGTTTGATTTATCTTCTTAGCATCACGTATTCGGTAGCATTACTTATTCATGGCTATTAATGTAGCAAGTATTTGTCTCAAATTTCGTATGGAGTGTTAACATTAACTAACTTGGCATTGACGCCGAATAAATATTTATTTAGAACATGCTTTATTTTGGATTGACATTGTCAAATGACGGTGAAGTAACCTGTAATATTAAAATTTTTATTTATTTTTATCGATGATAAATATATGCAGGTGTAGTTCTTTCACTACGGAGGTAACTTATTTTCTAAACAATGCTTTATTTGTCTTCTTGGAGTTGCTTTAAAGCAGTGGTATAAGTAATAGTGTAATATCCAAGAAAACTTTTAATGAAATACCACAAAGTTAATAATGAGTTAGTGAATTTTGTTAAGGCTTTATTGCTCTTAAAAACCCTGCTTTATCTTTACTTTATCGATTCATTCATAAATGCTAGTTATGTCGGGTGTTCTGACTTCGTATTTCGATAAAGAAAAGTGCTCATAATGGCATTCCCCATCACCTTCAGAAGCCATAAAATTTGCAGCCGAAACGCCGCACTCCTATTGTATCCGTTTGCAATGCATGGATTGCAATATCGCGCGCCCCGTAATTACATCTCGCACGCTGTCACAGTCGACGCGTCCCCCTCGGTGACACCAAGAGCGGTGCATCGGATGTCGTTATATGCGGGGCGAGTGGTCCATTGGACGCGTTTTTGCCATTTCGTTCGCGTCTGGAAGAGATGTGCAGTCGTATGCACATCTCAAAGTCTGGCTCCTCGTTTTTTTATTATTCCCGTTCGGAGTACGTGGAACTCGTATCTCGGCTTTCTTGGCGCGGTGCAAGATGAGTTCCGACGGCCAAAGGTCTCCTATTTCATACCGCAAGAGCTCATAAAATTCAGTTCCTCCTCCTCTCCGTGTATCCCCTTGTTTCCCCTGAGAATGAGATACCCTCTATGAGGTTTGGCTTCGGGGGCGCGCGGTTTGTCTCGGCTTCACTGCGCTTCATGCCGCCGCGTAACTGCATTAACGAGCGGTCTCACCCGCACAATTTTTCGCGCCGCGCTCTTAACTTTCCTGGAGAGAATGGCTTGCCTCTTCGATTTATTTGGAGCGCATTTCCATGTTGCCCTTAGGGGGAGAATGGCAGAAACAGAAGGCACGAGGGGATGGGTGTGCTTTGCGATGAGCACATACGGTGATTGTACTCGTTGCGACGGGAAAGCGCTCAGTATTCCTTAGGTATGGAGTTAAATATTTTATTCACATTACCTCGTATCTATTGTATGTAACGTGTCTTGTAACCCTAGGTCGTACTTGGGTCTTGCTCTTAGGTATTCGCCATAGTTTCGTGTTCGATTAAATATATATAAAAAAAGCCCCTATATTGCACCTAGGATCCTTCAGTCTAACGCGGTTATCGGCATGCAGGTAATTTTTGATGCATATTCTTTTTAATAACTCAAATCACTTTTATATGTTTTTACATACGTTACTTTCAGTTTCATTTTTAGATGTTTTTTGTTGCTTGTTTCAGTTGCATTTTGGTTTTTTAGTGTTTTGGTTTAGTTGGTGCCTTGGAGAGAGGGGAAAAAACAAATAATTGTTGTACCAGAAGCCTTATTGAGTTCTAAGGAATAAAGAAACGTAGTTTGTCAAGTGATATTGTTTTTTTAATAACCGCTTTGACGTGTGACATAAATTTATAATTTCGCAAAGATTATCATGAAAATATTCTAGTATGTAATCGTAACCTCACTCTGCAACTCTTACGCAGTTGCCTTTATCGACGTTTTCGCCGTCCCCTGCGAGGACTGTCTCTGCCATCCATTAGCGTGCGTCCTTTCGCCTTCGATTTTTCGTCCGGCCGTAATTCGCCCGCCTCCATTTCTCTCCCCTTTGATCTCGCCCAATAAACCCTTCTCCTCTTGTGTCTCATCAGCACTAGTCTCCGAACCCCTTTTGGTGAGGACCTTTCTCTCCATCTTCGTTTTCATTTGGACGTCTGTACGTGTCCGTTGTGTCTGGTCGAAGGAGACATTATATCTTTCATGCTCATGGTTTGTGCAGATCTGGAACAGACTTTATTCTAGCTGTTTAAATTTAGTTATGAAATACATGAAATAATACGAGGAAGTTTTAATAAAAAAAGACCTGGAAAACAAAGTTATTGTCTTGCTTGTATTGTCTGCAGAAACTGCTAATTATAGTAATTTTTGTAAAATCTTAAGTTTCTCGTCCAAATTTTTAATACGATCGTGATCTGGCTGTAAATAAGAGGGAGCTATAATGTAATTGAGGTTCATTTTAGAGGGTTATTTCCTTAGCTTCATCGCCGTTGAGGACGGCAGCCTATGGTAGAATACGAACTATCGTGCTACTTTACTAGTTCCGAAATCATAGCTCGTCGATTTGGTTCTGTTTTCTGTAGATGCTTCTACTCTTGCGAATACAATGCATTTTTTTTGTCAGGAAAAACATTTTCTCGAAAAAGTGGTAATATCAGGAACGTGCGGTTAAAAAATTGCGCTGCCAAACTGTCCCTTATTGATTTTTAAGTCAATATACAGGAATACATGAGTCCAGCGGTTTTGAATAAGTAACAAGCGAATAAATAAAGATGATTTTTTTTAGGTCTAACTAGTAATAAAATCCAAAGGAACTGTACGTTTTTTTAAACATTTTGACGTAATACTTCACTCTGAGTTGTGAGTCGGAAACGATTCGTCTTTCTGTTCCAAAATAAGTGGTTTTCTGGATTTCTGGTCTCTCTCTTTTTCAAAATGCTCCACGGAATGGGTGGAATGAGAACGTGCTTTATTGCGGAGGGATGAAAGGGTGGAGTGAAGATGGTGTCCCTGTGCGATCTCTTCCCTGTCCTACCCTTTCCCCTGTCTGGCCTCATTCTCTCGTACCTTGGCCTTCCCCACCATCACTCCCGTCGAATCTGCGGTGGGCGGCGGGGTCGCGGGTGGGGAAGGTTTGGGTCACGCCCTCGCTACCTGCCGGTCGGCCCCTCTCGTTCAAGGACGCCATTTGGGGTCGCTCCTCTGGATAGGGTTTGGGTTGCGGCGCGACACAACTGTCAGATGTTGCGATCTAGCGAGTCAACGATCCAGACGATAATTTCTCTTTTATTTTATAGCTCAGGATGGAATTTTTCCTACAATAATGGTAATCAGCCGAAATTTTGTGTGTTGTAATCGTCGAAGTGGATCACGATAGATGGGAATGTGTGTTGGGAAACTAAGTTCTCTTTGATGTATTATTTGAAGTTGTTTTTCTCCCTAAAAACCACGTTGAATACCATAGCTAAATGTAGATACTTCTTCATCTACATTTTACAGGTCACGCATTGCAAAGCAAGCGTACTTCCTCACGTTTATTAAACATTATTTAACTTGTCTTAGTACTAAATACTGTAATCAGGGCCCTGTGTAGGCCTGCCGTAGTGCATTAAATATTTTTCCCCATTTGGCATCGGAATGGCTGGTGGTAGTTAAAAGTCCGACGTTGCCTTTCCTAATCTTGCTACCTCTAAAAAAGACACGGATCCATTGGCACCGGCGACTTAAATGTTATCTGTGAGCCTGACCCCAGCTTAATTAGAAAAGGAACGAAGGAAGCTGAAACTTAACTGATGAGCCTAATTTATATCTCTGAGTTTGGGGCGGAATTGATGTCATCCAGCTCTTGGGAAGTCATCCGAATCTCCGTGCGAACGGATTTGAACCAAGGCACTGATTGTTGCTCCCTAAGATTTTGATACCCGTCCAAATTAATGCTTAAATAAGCACATGAATGTATAACGCCATTCATTGGACTCCTAATCGTATAGCGTTAATTATTTTCGGAAAACTATATCTTGGAGCCCTTCTGTGGGTGTGTGTCGCTTCTTTTGGTATCAAACTAGGTTTGCTTTTTTTCTCCGGTTGCCCTGGTAGTTAAGGGAATGGTTCGGGTAATATGATTGGTACTTGGTAAAAGTTTGTGTATTCATGTCGTTTTTAGCTTTATCGGTAGGTATTTTGGGTTACATATTAATTATTTTGGGTTACATATTATTAAAATTCTGTTTTGGATATAAAGCTTGTAATGTTCCGTATTGTAATGAGAGTGAACAATTCCTTCATGATTAATTCTGTCTGGCGAAACTTGCTGGAATTCGCTTTGCAAAATTAAAAGAGAATGATAATTTTTAAAATCTGAACCAGTTGCAAGTAAATTTCAAATGGATTAGCAGTGTTTTCTCTTCCATTCTTTAAAAACTCCCTTGCTGCGCCAGAAGTTTGGTAGATACATTTACGTACAAAATTTGCTAAACAGGTCCCCCGAATCCACAAGAAGCGGAAGAGCAATACGGGCTTGAGAGGAACCGGGCAAGGTATTCAATCCATGGTTTTACCTCTATGAATTGCCGAAGCAATATTCGTGGGACTGTCTCTTTTATTTTGTGCGTGTTGAAGTGTTCCCGTTCGTATGTCCGCGAGGCAATGTCTCGTCCTTTTACCGTACGAGTGCTCTCGAACTTCGTTTCCAGGAGCATCGACGTCGTTTCGGGCGATCGATGGCGATTGTGGGATGTATCACATCACCTGTAATGATGTCCGCTCGCTCGGGGCCATTTCTCTCTCCCTGCTCGCGGGTAGAAGGCCAACCTCCCACTTGCCCCCGAAATCCAGACCACTCCGACCAGCACGTCCCGGGTGTTTCTTTTCCATTTTCACGTCCTCTTCCCCTTTTCGTTTCCACCTCTCCGCTTCACCCTCAGACGAACTTTGTTCCCCTTACCTGGTGACCATATTTCGCCTCTGGCTCGTTCCTTGACGTTTTTTTGCTGCATTGAGGGTCATTTTACGTTCGTTTTTAGTTTGCTCACATGTGTAGAGCCCTTCCTTTTTATTCTGAAATGACGATAGGGATGAATGTGTGTAAGGAAATTCGCTGTCCATTCAACACTTGTGTGTGTAGATACAAGTACCGATCTTCATTTGATGGTCTGGATGCTAGACCCTGTCTTTTTTTAAGTTTCGGTCAAATACGATATCGGGTCTCTAATGACCTGAGTTTCAGAGCCCTCATGAAATTATCTGCTAATACTCTGTACCATGTTTTCCACTTTAATTTGACATATTTTTCAAAATATGTTGGTTTTTTCGCATTGGGGTTCCTTCGTGGTCCGATATCATGATGTGTCACAAGTTTTGCTTGAGTAAATTATTGAAGAAATGTTTTATTAAACTGAGAAAGTAAATATTAAGCATACTTATTATTATTTTTCCTTCATATATTTGTATTTTAATATAGTTCTTAAGAGGAGCTATCGCTTTCACAGCGGAGAACTTGTCACAGTTCATTCCTTGAGTCTATTTGAGTTTGTATTCCATATTTATAATTTGTTTATACAATACTTCGTAACTGTGACTCCTCTGTTGATATTGAGAAAACAACCGGTGGTTCTTATTCCGGTGAGGATTATATATTAATTCTCGGGAATTATGGAGTAAAAATAGATACATTATAAATTTATTTCTGGAAACCATTTATTAAGAACGTACTATGAACTATAATACATTTTTTACGGAAGTCTTGCGACTCGCCTCACTCGACAATTCTCACGGATGACTCTGCTGGCTGACATGCGCAAACGGCGAATATCGCCCTGCCCGTAATAGCTCGCAACCGTTTTGCGGTAGTTCTCGGAATTGTCTGTCGCCGAAGAAATTTCGGTCGTTCTTTTACTCCTTTGCGTGTTTCCGAATTTCTCTTTCGCGTATTTCACATTTCATTGATGCTTTCGCGCCGTTCCGTAATATTCTCCTCTTCTCTTTTTGTACCCTCTAACGACGTAATAAATGTTTCCGACAGAAGCAGTTTTATGCGGGAGCGCGCGTGTAAAAATGCCCCCCGCGCATTTTTCTTCGTTGGGGAGGTCGGAATAAAACCGAAACGGCCAAATTTAGTGCGCACTTATTTTTATCGGGAAAACTTTTCCTTCTCCTCAGCTTTCCTCTCTGCAGAGTGGTCCCGCGCTCGGCCGACGAAGCCCCGCTCCCACCTCAGGGAGGACTACATCATTGGTCGCTCTACGCATCTTGTTCCCAAGCGACCGATCCAAGCATTTCTTTTCGTTTTGCCCTCGCGATCGCTTTTATCTTTTGGCCCACCGGGAGGGTACGCTCTCAGTCGTGTGGGGGAACTAAATAAAATGAATTGCGCTCCAAAATGGGGACGATTGCAGTGTATCCGCGGTAATTTTCGCCTCTTCATTCTCTCTGAGGTGTATGGGTATTATTATATACCGGTGGAAGCGCATATCTGTAGTTCATTTTGCGTTGTCATTGTACTTTGAATCATTATACTCTTTGCGATGTATGCGAACTTAACGTTGTAGATGCTTTCTAAACATCTCTCTGGTCACGTTCTCTGTGTCCGGACGTTGAAAGGTTTGTTTTCTGAGGGGTATTCCGGAGGGCTTGGGTGATGAATACCCTTGAGCCATAAAGTGTTTATCGTTGATTTGTTGTTAAGTTAATGTTGATATTCAACAATTTCAGTTATTATTAATATTAAAACATTAAATTGGCTCACCTCAAGATTTTTTTCCTGTGCATACTAGTTGTGAAAAGATGAGCTTTCTTTGGTAGATTTCATTTATTAAGTTGACGGTAATTACGGATTTCCATTAAATACCTTGTCACCCATCATCTCTTTGCCTTGCGTAGCATTCATAGTTGGTGCGGTTTCCGTATCTATGGCCTACTCCATCGTTTTTTTATATTTTCTCGTATTCTTATTTATTTCAATCTTAAATTTGGAGTGCGTACTGGACCATAGCATTGTTAATGGTAATAACACGCCATAATTTTGATGGTCGTGAGTTTCCCTTGATGTTCTGCTAGTGGCTAATGGAAAATATTTAGAAGATGGAGTTTAATTTGCGTGGATATAATTGTAGATCTTGGAATTCGTGGCTGAAATGCACTATGGGTGTATGATTTAGAACGCTCGTATATAGGGTTAGGACGCGACGTTGATGTTGATGCAAATAGGTAAAGCCCGGCTGTGGACCGGTTGAGATATGTCCCTTTTGTTTCCAGCGAATCAATTCGTGCTGTTTCCTAGAATGCGTTTCTCTCAATTCACGCTCCCGAAAGCAACGGCATGACTCGAGACCATTTGGCTCTGCAAGTGCATGGGATTCTCCCGGGTAAGCCGTCGTGCAGGATTACTGCTCCTAACTTCTCTCGCTATATATTCCATCTTCTCCGTCAAGTATGCCCTCCTTGCCTAACCTGTGCACGCTCCAAATAATCCCATCTCCTTTCTTCCCCGCGCAAACACTCGAATCGTTTCAATCCCGACAGTTAATCCGTTTCCCCGCGTCGCGTCGTACGTACTGTGCTCACGAGGGCCTCCTCCGTGCGAACGGTCGTCTAATCTAACGCTTCACGTTTTCATCAGCTTGGTTTCTTGCCCGTTGGCTCGCTTTCGTTCCGTAGGGGCTGTGTCTACTTGTTATCATTGTAAATTAAGAGAGAGAAAAGGGAACTAGGCCATGTACTGCCACGTATCTTTCCAGGATTTTTTTACTAATTTTGGTAGTTCCATTAAATTTAAAAAATGTGATGCTGTTATCCTCCTCTTGTAAGACATTTTTCCCTCAGGATAGTTGAATTTTTAATGATATTAGGAATTACGATTAAAAAACTAGTATTATCAAACATCGGATGTATGGTTTTTAGTGTAATTCAGATGCTAAAGGGAATTAAGAAAAAAACATGGGCCCCTATCGTCATCTGGGTTGAATACTAATCTAAACTATGGGTTGAGTAGCATAAGCTTTAAGTCCATCGAACCGTGCTGCTGCGCGACCATGTTTTTAACTTAGATGGATATTTTGATAAAAATGTTCCTTCAGTTCGGTTTTAATTTGGTATTTCAAGAATGTTATATTTTCATTTCTTTGGTGTGAATATGGTTATTTTTTTATCCTTAGAGGCATGTTTTCTTTCGCGTCGTCCAAATAGAGAGTATACCTGCAAGGGGCGGTCGTCAACTTACTGTCAGTATTACTGTTAATGGTTCTTTTTGGTCGGTTTTCGCAGCGGAACGAGCGCCTTTATTCTACCTCTCTTTATTTGATTGTTTTCCTTCGACGAAATATCACGGCCATATGGTGACGGGGCCTGGTTCATGACTTCCGACATTAGTAATTCGATGTGATTGCACACGAAATGACGGTGAGACAACCTTGCCCAACTCCAGTCTCTTCATGAGTCGTGATGGCCTGCAAGACTCGTATTTCCTTACGACATGAGTTCTTTTCGTTTGTGGTTTGTGGCATTGGGTTATCTTTTCTCTTTTATTATAATTATTTCATGTTTTCCTCTCTTTCTCCTTATTCATCGTACGTTCCGCGGTCACGCCTGTCTTCGACCCAAAGATGTCATTCCTGATTTATCATTCCTCCTTCCCGGTAGTTTTTGTTATTTCTCGCCAATTCTGCATGATTTAGTAACCACTCAAATGAGCGATGAATGATGCATGTGACATATTGTCATGATAATTGTTTTTTCTGCGTTAGTCCGACCAGAGGAAAAAAAAAACTAGTGAACCCTCAGTGAAAGAAAGTTCCTGGAATAGAAAACATATTTTTCAGTTGTTTCTTGAATCATCATTTGCCTCTAGCAGTCCTACTTTCCGGGAATGATGGGAACTGTCGCTTTGGTCTTCTTTGAAGTCGTTAGGAGGACTGTATTTCAATCGCACAGTTATTTTCTTTTATAATGATGACCCTCATATTCCATGGCTTTCTTTTTCTCGCACTCCAATGTCTCCCTTGGAATAAAAGAACTTTTTTTCACCGGTCTCCAATTTCTTAATTCTCTGTATTCTTCATGGCGAGGCCATCCTATCTATTCGATCTTTCGAGGCTCGCCGTTTCCATTATATTATCCGCCGTCTCCAACCCGGACGCCTTGTTTTCTCTCCCCATATTTCTCCTTTCCTCCTTCACCTGTTCTACCCTGGCAGAAATTCTCCCTATTCTCAGCTCACTCTCCCTGGTGTTGCCCGTGCCAAGCGGCGCTGGAGACGAGTCACTGGGTTTTTTTCTCCCAGCGAGGGTGTGAGGTGGGTTGAGGGAAGAAGTGAAGGTGTGGAGAGAGGGGGCGGGAAGTTGGGATGGAGCCTGGGGTTCCCACGTAACCATGGCAACGGTCATTCCCAGAAATTCGCATCCTATTCCGCTTCTCCGCGTCCTGGGTTTCCCATTTCTTCTCTCCGTACTCAGACTTTTTTTTTTCGTCCTCTAGGTCTCCTCCAGTTATTTTATTTTCTAACTCGAGATGCCATGGCAGTGTATGACTCTTCTGTCTTGCAGAAGGTACCTGATTATTTAGTAATTAATATTATATTTTTTACATCTCGTTTTAGTTTTTTATTTTAATTTCGAAAATTATCCCTTGCATTCAATGTAAACTCCCTTATGCATACATCGTCTGTATCAGAGAGGTTGTTACATCGCGTGAGAAGTAATATTAGGTTCAGTGACTCAACCCAAAGATTGGTTTGGAGTGGTGAGGGTAAGACTCCCTCCGTTTTAATCCACAGACGTGTGAATTTCACATATTCAAGGAAGGGGAGGCAGTTCATTTCTCTGCACCACCACTCACTATTTTTTGGGATTTCCGAAGACTTTGGCCGGTATTTGAACCCCGGACTCTTCTATCCATTGCCTAACCCTTGGGCCACCACGCTCCCACGTAAAGTGTAGAAGTAGGAAATAAATGTTGCTTACTTGGTATAGTCGTGTGCGTTAGGCTTTTGCTTTAAGAGCTAGTTAGGTATTTTTAACCCCCGATAGTCAATGAACTTTTGAATTGGCGATGCGGAAATAATGATGCTCGCCTCTATAAGCTTTTCCTATTTGATTTCAATCAAACCCGGCGTTAATTTAGGCGTGACTATGTAGAAGTTACTTTCATCAGTAGTGAATGTAACTTTATTTATATTTACACCTTATATTACTAGGAATGGGGTTTCGGGATACAGGGATATCATCTGGGCCAATCGATTGTGGATTCAAAAAATTAATCAATTAAAATTTCCCGTCGTGAATGAATTCTTTCGGGTTTTCAACCGGGTAACACAACCCCAACAACAAAACGAACCAATTAGGGAAAACCTAGGTGATGGAGGATGTCGCGAAAGACTCCCGAAGAAACTTCGGCCTACAACATGCAGACCCTGACCCGGTGAGAAACCCGAGAAGAATTTATTCAAGTGAATAACCGGGATAAACTCAAATGCTTGAAGTTTACAGTTAGGTTTGCGACGATGTATCGTGAACGGCACTCTTGTACTCCGGCCCTCCTCCAGTGAATCCTCCGCCCGCCCGCCAGTGAATCCTCCGCCCGCCCGCCAGAATTCGAGCGCGTCCTCCCGTCATGCGTGCAGCTGAGCGCGTTTGTGACCCTTACCTTGCGTAGCCCAGTACTCCCTCCTCCCCCCCTTCCGTTCGACCCCTTTCGCAAAACCCCCCGGCACCGGCTGGGGGCCCGTCTCTCCACGGCCAGGGTCTACCTCAACTGCGTGCAGCGTTGCCGCATACGGCGCCGAAAGACCACCCCCCACCCGTCCCTATTTCTCCCCCCTTTATCGATTCACCAGGGTACACATCGAAGGGGTGGCTTTGCGGAGAGCGAGCGAGGGTAGGTTTTTTGAGGTTCCCGCGCGGCAGGGGATGAGGGAGGCAGAGCTGGCTCGGGGCCAATCGTTGTTGTAAAAGGGCATTCACTCCTCTGTGTTTGGGTTCGTCTCCCCCCCTTTACCACTTCTCCCACCCTTCTGGTGAGTGAGGGATGATGACGTAGGGGGTGGTGGGTCGACCAGATGGGAGTCACTGGGTCTTCTTGCATGTCGGTGACTTCGGCGCAGTTTGTTCGGGGGTGGTGTTTATCGCGTTCGAGTATGATTCAAGTCCGGGAGGTTCTTAGGATCCAAACAGAATAATTAGAATTCAAATAAAAGCGGAAATTCACAATGTAATTTCAATAATTATATGTTCTGCACTGCAGATT
Source organism: Ischnura elegans (assembly GCF_921293095.1). Classification (NCBI taxonomy): domain Eukaryota; kingdom Metazoa; phylum Arthropoda; class Insecta; order Odonata; family Coenagrionidae; genus Ischnura; species Ischnura elegans. Next base: position 69,160,171 of record NC_060249.1, on the reverse strand, counting down.
AAATTCTTCTCGTTTATTGGTGTGGTCAAAATGCATTAACTTATAACACTAGTCGTCTTGCGGTATCGGATATCAGAAAGAATTGACGGCGTCGCTTGTGGAATTTTGATACTTTCATTGTAACGAGAAAATTGTACTTTTGGTCAATTCCACCCTTGTTTATTTTCCGACCCTACTTTCGGCAATTTAGCTTGCCATGATGAAGCCGCCATTATTGAATTCCAAGATGGGGAGAGATGGTTCGGACGGTGTTGGAAATTTTTGTGGAACTGATATTAATGATTATCTAAGTAATGAAAGTGATTTGCATTCATATATTCTATATGTAACTGTTAAAATTGAAAGTGATATAGCATATTGGTTATTTTTAAGTAATAACCTAAGCAAATTTTTATTGTTTTTCTTACTATCCCAGTTCCTTCTCTTATTCATTCATAGATGTTGCTAACTCATCAATTTTACAAAAAATGTGTAATAAAAGGTATAATAAAAGATGTAAAAGACACAGATGTTAAACAGGTGTAAGTACCGTAAATAATTTTTAATATAAAATAAAACAACTTTGGGATTGATTTATATCTGAAAATATGTATGAGAATAATATATATGATTTATAAATGAAAAAGTAGAAAAAAGGGAATTCAAGCAAAAAAGAGGTCAATTTGTAATCAATAGTTCACGAAAACATCATTTACTAGGGCAAAACATATCTCCCGTAAATAAATCGTCTGCCAGGCCTGATTTCAATATTATTTTAATCCTGCAGTTGCGTTGGAAGATCGGTGAAGATGCGGGCCCAGGGTGGGAGAGATAATGCCTTGGGGATGCGAGAGCATAAGGAGGGGGGAGGCGTCGGAGATGAATGGTGTAATTAAATGGTGCACCTTGGAATGTCGCGGGGGGTCTTGGTAATCCTCGGGACGGGCGTCGGGAGTGGGTTTTAGTGTTTGCGTGGGATGAATGAGTGAATTGCAGCCTTCCTTATCATTACGCGCGCGCCTCCCCAGCTAGCCCACCCCGCAAGCACTCTGGAGGAATTCCTCGCGGCTCCGTCAGCCACTCTGGCGTCGCGCTCAAGTTAGGAGTCTGCTGGAGGGACGCGGAGGGAGCTAATTTCATCCCTTCTCTCTATTCCTCCCTCTGCCTCCCTCATCTTGCAGTTCAGTCTCGTTTTAACGTTTAGCGATTTGCAATGGAAAATTGTTTTGGTTAATTTTTTTATTTTATTTTATTCCCAAACCTCCGAATACAGCTCTTATAGGCCATTTTAAATCGGGGTATTCAACAAATTCAACAATGAAACGTACACGAACAACCATGCCCTGGATAAGGGAAAGTTACCCAGGCGGGACTCGAACCCGCGACCTCACGTTTGGCTGGCGAGGATTTTACCCCGTCGCCACCGAGGCCGTCAAAGAATGTTTTTCTTTTTTGATTTCGTTGACAGTAGTTTCGTTTCTTGGTTTTATTTGTTTTTCAATGCTTGAAGAGTAGATTTGAATGAGTCGAATGTGTGCCGAAGGCAAACATTTTTTGTCATCGGCTTCCGTGCGTATTTTTTGCAACAAATGTTCCCGCATAGTATCCGCCCGTCTCTTTCTCGCTATTCCCTTGTTCTTACATTCCTCTTACTATTTGGGAATAGGCAATAAAGAACCTTATTTGCGTCTTTGTCCATTGTGCAAGAGAGTCGATGATCTCTGGTAATTCTCGGTGCAGGTGAACTTCTTTTGGCGGCATATCTTTGATTCCGTCCGATCCCTCCCTGATCAGTCTGTCCCGATTCGTGCAAATTCAAGCGCGTCTCCAGATAATTCTTTGCTGGTTCTAATTTTCACCCTCCATCTCAGCATCGCCCCTTCCCCTAATCTCTTTGCTGTCCTATTTCCTCTTCTCAAGTCTTCCATCCGGCTTCAGTCGGTGCCGCCCCCGCCGACTCCGTTGCCGTGGTTACGAAGTCAACTTCGTCTCATCCCCTCCGCTCCTATCTTCCCCATCCCTCTTTTCTCTCCTTCAGGCGTGCTATCTCGACACCCACAATCCGGCCTGGGGCCCGGGTCCGCCCCCGTCTCTTTTTCGGCTTACCGGGCCTACATATTCTCGTCTTAGTCTAAAAACTATGGTATTTCGGGTTGTTTGAAATTCCAAAAAGACTATCTAATGTCCAACTAACGTAAGTATACAATTATTTAGATTATGTCGTGCCTCCCAGGTCCCTATCTAGAATCCATTTTTTAATGCGCTGGCTCAATGCGATATATCCGCTATGAGATAATATTTATATAATTGATCGCTCTCGTTGCAGCTAACTGGAAATGTTTTACTTATATGATGGATTGTTTTTTTTGCCATTTTTGTTATAATCCAACCATATTACCACCAAACTGTTTTGTGAGCAGTTCTGTGAGAATATTGCTGAACCACCATGCCAAGTAAAATAGTTTGTCTTAGCGCGTGTCGCGTTGGATGGATGGTCGTGTTAACGGATGTTTTCCTATCTGATTACTTCGCTGTTTTTGTGATTTCTTTTGTTGTGCATTGGGAGATATTTACGTTATGGCATTGTAACATAGTGATATGATAATTCCATTTTAATATCTTTAAACTGGGCTGCTTTTGACTAAAAAATGTGAGAAACGCCGCGCTGGTTTCCCGGCATTACCTGCTGTTGTGTTACATCCGCCGCGTTCTCTCTATTCGTCTCTCTCTCTCTCGTAACCTCTCCTAAAGGTCAGGATCAATCGTGCGATTCTGGCCTCGCGCACGCCTCCGCCCCCGCAATTCCTTTCACACCCCCATACCCCACCCCCTCTTGCTGAAAGTCCCGAAATGTTCTCTCTCTCTCCTCCCGCCTATGCTCGCATCTTGCGGCCCCAGAATTCTCGTTCCGGCAACCTTGCTCAACCCTGTTCGCTGGGTAAAATCCGTCTTGAAAATATTAGGCCTGAATCACATGATCATTTTTCACGTACAAGTTCAATGATCGTTTCGGCTATGCTTATTAATGACACTGCAAATGATTTCATAAGCCGTCATTTTCGCTGATTGGCTGATGTTGTATTTCACGTACTTCCTTCCACCTAAGATAGGAATTTGAAAAAATAGATTTTTAAATAGATCTTTCGAGCGGGCGTAGATGTGAGAAAAGTATGTAGTTGGTGATGTTGAGGCAATCCCTTATCTCGCTGTTCAGTAGTTGTGTCATGTTTTGCCTGAGCTGTTGGTCGGCCCGTATAGTAATCCACATTCCTCCCTTGCTTGTCCGCCCGTATGATACCGCGCTCTTAATGTGTGTGTTTGGAATTTGGAAAGTTTCGGGGTCAAGGTTATTATGGTCGAAGGCTGTTGATTGTATATTCCACACTGAGGATATGATTTCTCTCGTATTTATATTTTTAGTCCATTCAATTTACTCTTCCCACGGTCATCACTTTAAATCCTTGGTGGTTTCGCTTTTTTTAGTTGAACTACCTTCGAGGAAATTGGATCGTGATACTTTTATCATATTTACAGCGTTATGTATTACATGCACTTGCTTTGTCGTGCGTATGACTTCGTATTCTGGTTGTAACTTCTCATTGCTAGCGTGGAAATGTTGTTCATTTCAACCAAAGATTTTTTACCTGGTGTCCTTTTCAACTTTTGGATTACCTTAATGGTATGAGTTCCGCTTTTTCCAGCCGCGTGAAGACAATTACGGACCTGAATGATGCTAAAAGCATTTAATATGTGTAGAAGCAGGAAGTTGTATTGTTTTATTAAACTGTGAAAAGCTGACTACATATTGGGAAGATGCTCTCTTTATTAGGTACTTGGGAATTATTTTAGAATTTCGATTTTTGAGATGGTTATCTTTTTTATATTCGGACGTGTCAATCTTTGCCTGCTTTTAGGTAGCTGTGTATTTATACTACTAGGCAGTCAGCCTAAACACCGTTTTAAGTACGTTAATCTTTCAACAGGGCGTTCCATCTTTCAGTTGGTGAGGTCTCAAGTGGTGAGTGTATCGACTTATGGCTCTTCTAGTTACACGCCTTTTTAAAGGCTTGGCCGGCGTTGCTGTAAACAAAGCGCGTCATGCGTTATATTTATAATTCCGCTACCTTTGGTGTAATATCACTCGTGAACAAATCTTTACCACCGAACAAGGCGTAGGCTTTCTCTCGTGTCAACTTATTTGAAGGATTAGAGCTATTTTGTACAATACATGTTGCTGTTGGTGGTTATTCTCTATGGTTAATAGGGAGGAATGTCAATGGCGACGTTGGAGCAGTTAGTTAGTTTCACTCATCTTCGTGGTTATCATCGTGTCACCATCCTTAATAAGTACGTTAGATTGTGATATAACTTGAATGTTTTGTGGCTTGGTGGATTGCAATCTGTTGTAAAAGCCATTTTTCGCTTTCGTCATTGGCATCGTTGCTGCACTGATCATTCTAAGACCTCTTATGTTTTTCGTCCTAGGTGAGTAGTGTGTCGTCTTACTTTGTAAGAGGGGGACATTTAAGTAGTGACAGTGTTTTCCTTATGACATCATGAAAAAGAGTGGTTATTCTTGCCGGTCCTAGAGGATGCCAAGAAGTCTCAAGCCTGGCAGTGACAAATGAGAAAATGACTTAGGAAATTGTACTTTGTATCATTTTAGTTTCACAGGGCGAAAACAACTTCATTTAATTTATTTTTATGAAAATCATATCTTACACCTAAAAACGAACCAAGAGCTGCTCTTATTGTACAAGATTATCAACGGAAACTGTCATGAACGTTTGGAGTGTAGCATTGTGAGTTTTAACCCCTTTTAGGGTATTTTCGAATGCGTGATTCGGGGGTAAAGGTGAAACGCACGGTGATCGTGTTCTTTTTTTGCGTCCTTGTCCCCGTGCCCTTAATGAAACTTTTTTCATCACCCTTTCGTGTTTCTTTTTCCTCCTGTTTTTTTTACTCCGACCTCCCTGCAGTCGGGTGCCCGCCACGAGGGGAGTTATGTTCGCGCGCGAATTCGGTCGATGCTCTAGTAGTAGCGTAGGGTTGTTTACGCACGCAACGGGGAGTATTCATGGGTATTTGCTTTTTTTCGGGAACGGAGAGCATGGGGATGAAGGTGTGAAAGGTTTTTTTTTTTTCAGGAGCGGGAGCGCGTTTTACAGCGTGAACAACGGGAATGTCTGCACATTTTTTTTGTTCGAGCTTTACGAGTGTCTTCGGAAGGGTTCGAGCGTCGATTCTCGTCGTCTCCTCGTGTGTCTGTCGACGCGTATCCTTCACGCGCTCTTATTTTGGAAATAGTGGGGAGGATTTGATTTGGTAGGTTTGTTTTGTAGGTGGTAGATCCGTTGTTCACTCCATCCTCCCCGCACGGGTGGCGCTTCGTCTGTGCATTTGTGCGAGTTTCGATTTTTTTCTCGCGAGAGGTTTCTCTTTTTCCTTCACTCCTTCCCGTTTTTTTGGCGCGCGCGGGAGTGGGGCACGTGTCTCTCGTGGATGGACGGCCGTAATGTGTTTGGGTGTAAGTGCGTGAATGATAGGGGGAAGAGTGGCTTTTTTTTACCTGCTGCTCCCCACGCAAACCCTTCTCTTTCACTCACCAGGCTCCATATTTGTCTTTCGTTGTTCGTTGACGTGTGCATTATGTCCCATATCGTCCTGGCCATAATGCCACGGGGTGTTTTCACTTTCGATTTGTGGATTCTTAAGTTCGGAGCTGTTGTTTCCAACAGGCGTACTCAGAGGCTGATTCTCATTTCATTTTTGGTGGTGTGTGTTTCTTATGCTGTCATTTAATTTTTGAGGTGCTGGGGACAGCGAGAATACTGCTTAAATATTTGATGCAAACCTACCTCAATCAGTAGAATACTTCAATAAAATATATCTTGCACCATCGTAATTTTTCCCCTTCTCCTCTCACTGCTAAATAAATACTAAATTTCTTTGTTTGTTATTTGATAGTACCATTGAATGTTATTTTGTTGATTCTTGTCCCCGTTTTGTTTCCTGTATATTGTTTTCTTTGATATGAGTCCGTTGTAACTGGGCGTGTGTTGTTTATGGACTGGATTAAATAAATAATGCGGCAAGAAGTAAAACCGGGTAACTACGGTAGGCTAGTCAACATTTACCTGTACCTCAAACCTATAAAATCTCTCTCGTAGAAATTATCAAGACAAAATTTTCATATTTGCGATGTAATTAAAATTTGGCGAGGATCTGCTCCTTTAGCCCTGAAGTGTTCAGTATGATGTCGTCGGTTTTAAACATGGAAACGTTTGGAAATCAGAGCGGTCGAGCAGGGATGATGCGTCCTCGACGGGCGACTGGAAGCTCCGCTTGAGTTGCGTTTTACTTTGTTTCCGCGTTCTCTGTTTTTTCTTCCCGGGGATTTGACCTTTTTTTCTCCCCCATTCCTCTCGCAAAGGCCAACGGTCACGCGGGGGTGGACGTGTCCAGTGTGGTGGGAGGGGCAGGGTTCGGCGGAAGGGGTCCCCGGCGCCCTCCCATGGACGGTGGGTTGGGGGGGGGGGGGGGGCGCCGGCTGGACCCCTCGCAGTCGCCCTGTCTGGTCGCGCCGCTTCCCCGATCGGTTCCCGCTCTCCCGCCCCCGGGGCCGGTCGGCAGTTTCCCGCCGCCGGGCCTCCGCTCCGCACACAATTCTGCCCCCGCGTTGACCACGCCCTCGACCTTTCGCTGCTCCCCCTGCCGGCTATGCCTGCCCCCGCACTGCCGAATATCCTCCCACGCTCTACGGCCCATTTCGGATTCATCCGTACCCTTACGCCTTCCCCGTTCATCGCTTCTCAATAAAGGGGTTCGCGATGCTCGAATTCCAATGTCGTGCCGCAATACGCGTATTGAATGGGAGAGAAGGCGTAGGATATATTTAGATGAAAATTTTTTGTGTTTATGACCAGGGGGTCATTGCCCAAAATTCGTGTGTATTTGGCTGTTTTTGATGATGGTGATAACCGCTTTGGGCCCGAAAATGTAGTGAGTAGGAATAGAGAATTTTGGTTTTGATAGTCTTTACTTTTCAAAAAGGCGCGTAATCGCGTTTACCAGGTACGTCCGTTGTCAGTTATTCTCTTTACGCGTAATAGAGATGATGTTTTGTGGATTCGATTGACTCCAGCATTTCATTCTTACGGCTTCAATTCTTCTTTTGGACTGAACTCTTCAGTCTTCAATGAAGTTACGGTGCCGGGAGACTGTCATAGCGAAAGATGCACCACTTGCAGTGCTATTATTTGTAAATTTTCTGGACGAAATGCTGCAGTAAGTAAATGCTATTACGATATATTTCATCACTATCTTTGAGATTGATTATATATCTTTCTACTTCAATTTTTGTTCGCGGGGTAGATTTGAGCCTGTCACATTGGGTGACATTTTTCTAGGTATTGTTTGTGTATTTAATTTAAATAAATACTCGGCATGCCCAATAGCATTTTTACATGTGTACATGTGTAGGAATAAATTACCTGGTTCTTTTTTCCACATTTACGGAACAGCGAGTATTACAATCGATACGAGTCAATGTTGCTAAAGAATTTTGCTTTCCTTCTCTCTTTACGTAGCCTTCCCTCCTTATCGTTCTCATTTCCATGCATCGTACATTGTGAGTTTTGGTAAAGGCGTGGGAGTTTGCAAGTCCCCTCTGCCAAAACCAATTACCATATGATTATGATGAGACGGTGTGGGTAAGGCCGGTGCTTGTGTTCATGTCCCGCCAGTAGATGGGATAAGGCGGATGAAACGAGAGATGCTGACCAGCCGGCTATCCTCACGGGCTCTCATGATCTCATGGTAATTTTCTCCGGGAGCCACTCGTTTTCCGGGAATTAGTTTTATCCCTCAATTTCAGCCTCGGCAAATCCTCGCCTGGTCGCTCCACCCGGAGCCTTCCTTCAAAGTGGACGACGGTGCTGCGTGAAGTTTCCCTAAAATGTAAATGGATGGGGTTTTAATACGCTTGATTGAAACGGAATTGAGTGTATTTAGTCGTGTCGTTTTTCTTTTGGAGTCCACAGCTTCGTTACCTTCAGCTTTTCTAACGTAGCTGCTATCTTATCCTGAATCTGAGGTTATTTTTCGTTTATTCCAGCTGATGTTTTACCTTATGTTATCTCGTCAGCTGTTATTCACGTTAGCTGTGTTCTGTTTTTAAAAGGAGGAGGTATGTTGATGGAAAGGCAAGTAACATTTTGCCTTTTGCATACTTAATTTACTGCTCAAAATATAATAGAGATCGTAGCAATCGTATTTTCTTGCGTGCATACTTTGTATCACCTTTTTCATCTAATCCAAAAGCCACGTGATCTCGTTTTTTCCTAAAATATTCCGTCGATGCGCACCCTTTGCCTCCGCACGTCTGTCTGTCTACACTTTTCCAAACATTCATGCCCTTTCTTCTACTCAATTGATCCACTCCACCCGTGGTTTTTAAGCCTTAACCATATTCTGACGACGACCCCCTACGGTCTTCCCCACGTGGTCGGTGGTGTCGAACCAATAAGACCAACCTCCTGTTTTGCATAAAAATGCCATCGTTCTGCAGTCGGCGTGAAGTCGTTAAGCTCCTCTCCCTGTAGGACGGGACCGCCCTCGAATGGACCGCGTGGGCCTCATTTGTCCCGAAACAATGAACTAATCGCAATTCTCCTCACTTCCCTTCCTCGTCTCTTTCCTCTCCTTGGAGTTTCTTTCGCCCCACCTCCCTCATTTCCATGCCCCTTTCTCTTCTTACCGCCTCTTTTTCCCGAGAACAAAGAACTTCTCAGCCCGTTTATTTTATTTAAAATTTCTCCTCTTATTCGCTCCCGCCCTCCCACGTCGTGCTTTTGTCTTTGAGGCATCATCTCACGCACTGCCGTACCAGGGTGGTTTGTCCAGAGCATTATGAGGAATCGATCTAGTTGTTATTTTAAATAATGTTTTATCGATCAATATATCGACGTTCTCTTTAACAGTAATGAATTATTTTAATATTTTAATTAATTTAAATTTATCCTTTTTCCTAGGCAATGAGAAAGATTTTCAGCAGCAGTATTTTTCATCTGCTTTCATCCATGTTTATGATTCCGTAGCTTAATTTATGATTCATTGAATTAACTTCTTAACGTCAATTTTGAAAATGGCAAAGTTCAAAATATCTATCAGGCACTTTCGTTTTCTTCTCAGGATTTTCATACAGCTTTCTCCCACTCTAATATTCCTTCAGAATGAATTTACTTAAAATTAAATTCAAATTCGGAATCATTTTCCACTAACCCTTGTTAAAGTGTACGTTTTAGTCATAAGAGACTTCATAAGAAATAAATGAGCGTGAGAATCTTCCGTTGAAGTACATTTTATTAAGTCGGACTTTGCATCTCATGCGGTTGCATCTGCTATAGTTTCTAACATATATCATTGTTTATATTAATGAGTAGCGGATATAAATTTCTATTTGGGATTGACAGATACTTGCGTGGTGTTAGGCATGAAAAATTGCTTGCTAAATGCAGAGATGCAAAGTCCGACTTTTCTCACGCTCATTTATTTCTTATGAAGTCTCTTATGTGCGCATCTCAAGGGCAGTTCTTGGAATTTTACTTTTCCATTTTCTGTCGCCAACCTTTGTTTGTCGGAAGCGGTGTCGTTTACATTTTGGGGTGTTGCCCAAAATGTGTCTTGGACCTCAGAGCGAGCAATTTTTCACAAGATATCGTTTGCAGTGTGCAAACTTCAGTGTCCCGGTCCATTTCTTCGTGTTAATTGCCCGCCCAGTCTGAGAATTGAAATTTACAGCATTGGCGACGCCTCCACACAATAAATAACGTCCAATATACGATTTTATTTTTCGGTCCAGTGATAAATTGATGCGGCGGACTGTAGGAAAAAATGGCGAGTATGTCTCATCGTTAGCGGAGTTTTTTTTTCTTTTTCGCTCACACGTTCCTGTTGATCTATCGAGTGGCGTAGTGCTTGTTTGTGTTCGGAATTGTCATGTTTTGGTTCCTCCATGGTCTCCTACACTTTATCATTTTCCGGATGGCGAAAAAGAATGTGCGAGGGGCATGTTTGGGATATTCTGCCTTAGAGCGGTCTACATGTGCCTATATCTTGTATTTAAATGCAAGTATTAACTTAGAATAAATGTATTTTGTGAACACATGGCCAGGACTATTAATGTGAATATTACGATGATTTAGAAGCTGCCTCGTGTTCCTTTCTCCACCATCTACTTTGCCTATATATGTTGTGTTTTGTCCTGCATTGTGTTAAACTGTGATGAAATGGTGCATATATTGTATGAATTCATTCGTGTAAACGGCCTAGTTGAACCGTCATGGAACTTCCCAGCGAAAGATAAGTTATTGGGTCAACAATTTATTGTCAGAGCTCAACGAATCGTCCATAGAAATAGAGATTTTTAACTGAAGAAAAAGTAATTTACTAAAAAGCGAATTCTCAGGAATGTCTTTACCAAAATTTATTTTACATTTATCTTGCAAAATATGAATAAGGCAAGTAACTTTACATTCATTCAGCGACGAGTGACATAACTTTTCAACATATCGATGACGATAAAAGTAACTATTGTATATCGCTACTGGTAACTCGGTCACTCCGCAATTTTCTAGCTTGAACTGAGAAAATTGTCCAAAAAGGTTACTTAGCGTAGGAAAAACGTATGTTCAGAGATGGAGAAGGCACAGAAATTATTTGTCGAAATTGAGTTTCAATTTTCCTTACGAAATAAATATAGGGAAATTTATAATTAATTTGATGCGGTATTTATAATGCAGAATTTATAATTGATTTGATCCATAGTTTCAACTATGTTTGCGAGGATGAAATTAGACGTTCCACCGAACTAGCCACCATTTAATCGCAGTTTAACACTCCTAAGCTGGCAATTTAAGTACAAAACGCAGCATAAAAGCAAGGTAGGTGGTGGATAAGGGAACACAAGGAAGCTATAGTAGATTATTTGCAAAAATTGAGTGTAAATTTTCTTACGAAACAAAAAGAGGGAATTTTGAGATTAATTTGATGCAGAAAATAGATAGATTTGGATTTTTTCAACGTAATAATGGCGAGTGAATTACCTCACGAAGTAATCGTTAGTGGTAGCTCAGTTACTGCGTATCTCCATGGGTATCCCACACCTCGGCTTTCTCCCCTTGACGGATGACTCAACACCCCGAGCGCTTTATCCCGTCTCGATCGCATTCCTGGAATTGCGCATCCGTCAGGTCTCTTCAGCGTGCGCCTCGCGCGGTCTCTCTCATATCCCTTTCTTTCCTCTGCATAGCATCCCAACTCCCCTTTCATCTTTCTCCTCTCGTCCTCCTCGCCGTGGTTTCGGGTTACGATTACTCACCACGCCCTCTCTTATCACCCCGCCCGCCTCCCTCCCTCAGCTCCAGTCTGTTGACGGCGATGTTTTCCCTGATGCGTCACACTCGGGAGTTTACATATGGTGGGTGGCGGTTGGAGTTAACGCAAATGGTTTCAAGAGGCTTGGTCGATGGGTGGTCTTTCCCCATCGAGTTTCGGTTAATAGATGGGCTCAAATATCTTGCTGGGCAGCGATATATTTATTTCGATGTTCAGCAGATGTTCGATGACTTTTCCAGGGATCTGCAATATAAATGGCCCACTTTTCTCGAATGAAATGGCATTAATACTGTTATGGCTATTTAAAAGTCAATATTTTTGTATTAAAAATTCTAGTTATAAGTTTCTATTTCACACGAGTAACACAATAGACCCATCACTGTACACGTGCGCTAATTTTAATTGTTCATTGTAAACTGGCTGGTTGGGGTGAGCCAAGGCTCACCGGTACAGCATTAAATCGCGACAAGGACCTGACTATCGTTATTAGGGTTGCATTAGTGAAGGAAATAAGTAGGCTAGCTTCCCCCCCCCCCCAAAAAAAAGTTGCTTTACTGATATTTACTAATGGAAATATAATCAACGAGATTTATGTTCGTGTTCGTTGAAACTTCATAATTAATATTGCCAATATTTTTTTTTATAAGCCATTGGATTTATTCTATGACATTTTGCGAGGTTGGCGTTAACTGGCCCACACCCCACATGACTGGTCTTCACCGCCCACTTATGAACCATCTCTATCGAATGGCTATCAACAATCGGTTAAACGTCGGCATTATGTTGTGTCTGCCACGTATTGACGTCTCGTGTTGCCATCTTACCTTATTAAGTCGAAACCGTCGGAGTTCCATTCAATTGATCGAGCAGTCGAATAATACCATTATTCTCGATTATTTTATTTTTGTATACTTTTTTTCTCAATAACTCTCGTATTTCACCCGAGAACCCTTGTTACTCCTTCCCTTGCCTGCCTTCCAGCCTTTTTTTCATGTTCCACGCGCGAGTGTGGTTTCTTGCGGTGTTTCCGGCTGGTCGGCGGCGGCATCGCGGTAGATGCTCGTCGGAGCCGAAGTAATGTTCATTTTATGGCCGAAGAGCAGAGGGTCAGTTTCATAGCGGTCTATTTTTAGTTGTACTATGGCCGTTGGCCGTGGTGAAGTCGTCTGCCCTCTTCCCTGTAGTCCATGGAAGAATGTGTGGCTTCACTGAATGAGGTTGTGATGTTGATCGGACGTACATTAAGTACACCCGTCGTTCCAATTGCCCTGCGCGAACACATTCCTTATGCATTTGGTTATTTAAGAAGAGAGAAAGTGCTTATTCTTCACACTTATATTCAATATAATCTTACTTTTATTTTATATGTATGTAAATCGTTGCTAAAAATGATCATTTAGTTTGCAGTTTAGTTTTAGGATGTGTCCCAATCCCGTACATTTGTTTCTATGGTGTTTAGTTATTTTAGTTATTGCGGCGAATTTCGTATAAAGTGTATCTCAGTAGTTCATTTTTTCATTCCTCGAAAAAAATATTAATTTTATATAAGTATAGCCAGTTCCTAAATGAAACTAATTTTATAACTATTGAGCGTATTTAATTATGCCCCAAATTGTCTTAGTTTATTTTACTAATATTCAAATTCATGGCTAATTTCCATTCGGTGAACTAATTTTATCAAATTTTAATAAGCAACCCAATTTTAGGTGTAAAGAAATGAATTTTCTTTTGCTTGAAATAGTTTAGTTCGGTCTTGCCACCTTGAATTACGCACTACTAATTGTGATTTGACGGTGAGATCCTTCCTCCTCTTAGTTATGAAATTGGTTGTCATTAATGTGTGCAAATAATATGATGAATTTATATAATAATTATATATTTCTCTCTTATCTTTTCAGGTATGTTGAATGGAATCCTGTCTTAGTGGACGTCTCGTGGAATTCTCTCCTCTGGCTAAGTCCTATTCATCTTATTCTCTTTTCTCCAAGAACGCAAATCCCAAAACACAACCCTCACTCCCTCTCGACCACCCCAGGCAACTTCCTATTTTTCCATCCCTCGCTCTTTCCCGTGAATCATCTTTATGGCCCCGCATTAACTATGTGACTTGCATTATTACGCTCATTTCATCGCCTCTCTCTGCTTCGCTGCAGTATCCCTTTTTTTATGTATCTCTCTCTCTCTCCATATCCGCCGTTTTTTTTTGCGTGCCCCCAAACCCCCATGGCTCTTCGCTGGAATTTCTCCCCTTCGACTCTGGGCTACAATTCCTTTCCTTCCCCACCCCTCCCTCGCCCTCCGTTTTTATTTTTCATTTTTCGCCTGATTTAACTCCTCGTTTGGTTTCCCAATCTCCCCCGTTTTTTTCCCTGTTGTTCATCGCGGTGAAATCCGTTTGCGTCCCAGTTTTCTTTCTTCCCCCCACGCGTTATTGCCCCCCGTGGTGATACGTAGGGGCTGCTGAGTAGGGAACGGTCATGCAAGTTCGGAATTTCCCTATTCTCTTCATTCGGTGACGGGCCTTTCATTTTTTTTCGCCACCCTCTAGGGTTGGTTTTAGTTGAGGGAAGGGGATGAATTTTTGTGAATGCTTTACGACTTTTAGTTTCTCTCTCCTCTTCTTTTTTTCTTTCGCCTATTCTCTCCCTCTCCCCACTCCCTTTCTCCATCCTCTTGTTTTGCCTTCGTCCCTGCGTGTGTTTATTTTTTCTCTTGTTTTCTTGCACCGACGACAGCACTTTGGCTTAAATTGTGCCTTCGTTCCCGTTTCTCCGGTCCTGTATCAAACGTCAGCGCGTTTCCGGGCGGGATTTCCTTCCAGTCCCGTCTCCGGGAATGGTCGCGATTTTTCGTGTTTAGTCCTGAGGAAAGTGTTCGAAGAAAGCTTTTAACCTTTCGCTGGAGTACGGACGTTGGCTTGAATCGTCGTATGTAATATTTTTTTGTTATATTGTTTCGCGTACGTCCCTGGACGCCGCTTGGTATGTTGCGGAGTAAATTTAGGGCATTCTGTATCCTTCGTCATCGTTCCTATAGCCAATGGAGGGACTGTGTGTATATAATTATATAATCGCGGCAGTGAATATTCATTAAGATAACATTTTCGGTAAAAATGTGCTGTCAATGAAGTAAGAAGTTCGATTTTGAGCGATATAAATCCAAAGTATAAAGAAAGGAAAAAGAAAACGTAGAGAGAATTGAAATTCCTCCCTTGTATGTGTCCTATCCTTTTTTAAACTTCTAACGGGCCTATCTGTGCTCCTGGAATCTTCCAGCCATCTTGGCGAGGCTCTTCGGTTATTCCTCGCCTTTGCCGCTTTGTTGTGAGCTTTTATACGACCGAAATTGTCAATATATGAGGTAAAGATTTGTAAAATTGTGGTTAAATGTTGATTTTGGATTTTTTTCAACAATGTATTTTGGTGATCTCGATACCCTAAAACTCTACGGATATCGGTGATCCGATTTATCTTTTATGGGCGCAATCATCAAATATTTGTTGTGAATGTTGGTATTTCTCCTTTAACTGCCCCGTCTCTCCGAAGTATATCAGGACGTTGTAAACTGCTCAAATTCTCTTTCCCCGTTCTTTCTCCTCATAATCTTCCCCTCCAGTCCTCCGATTCTCCCTTTCCCGCGTTGCTAAAAATTTTTGCGTCGCTCGCCAATGATTGCGTCTGATTTATGGCGAGTTTTATGAGCGGGGCGTGAGCGCTTGTTCATGTGAGGATACGTACGCAGTTCATTCTCTCTCTCTCCCGATCTCGCGATACAGGGGTAGTCATTCATTTGTCTGCGGAAGGTGTCGCGTCATTTTTCTCCCTCCTATCCTCTTCCCCACTTTGCCTTGTCTTCGTTTTTCGTATCCTTGGGCATTATTGGATGCGGTTGATTTTTGCCGTTTCGCGTCCCTTGCCATTTCCCGAAACGGTCAGAGAGTCTATCCTATCGGAGAATCTATAGATTGTTTCCTCTTCCCGATTAGTCTGCTGCTGTGCTTTTCACATCTTTACTTACGATCTTGTTTTACGCTGAATGACGCATTTTGTTTTTTTTGTGGAATTTTAATGTTCACGACTTAAGTACGCTATTAAGCGCTAGCTATCGACTGGCTGGGTTCGTTTTCGTCATGGCTCGTTCTGTCCTCTCTTCGTCTGGAATAGACTCCCTGTGAAGTTATGAAGTTGGCTGAGGGATTTTCAAAGTGCAAGAAGACGTGAAGGATCCATTATTTTGCGGAGCAGCCAACCGAGAACTGAAGTTGTAATTCACCTCCGTGGTATTACCTGTATTTTCATTTCTTCCCGAAGGTGAAGTTTCAGTAAATTCGCTCTCCACCTTCAACTCATAAACTCTCCATGCGTCGTCGAAAAAGCAATTGGGAGGAAATGACGCTGAATGCTAGAAGCATTTGATGAAATGCATATTTCAATTTTTGTATGGCTTTATGACCGGCTATGTGATGTTAATATGTATTTCACGTTGTGGCTCCTGCTTGGTTCGGGTTATTTTAGGATGATAATTGTAAGCTGTCAAAAGCGTCTTCGTCGCTTAGTAGGTCCTCCTAAACGTAGAATCTTGTTCCAAAAAAATGAGTGCGGGTCGCGATTTGCGCTTTTCGAAAGTCATGCGTGTTATGATACAGCGCTCCTGTGACAACCCGGAGTGCGAATCCGTGTACATTTCATCTCGGCTCCTCCCGGGTCCGCGGTGGGAGGGTTTTTAAAGATTTCGCATTATCCCCTTGAAATTCGCGCGCCGAGACGGATATGGTGGGGCACGTAGTTCTCGTTAATAGGGAAGCTGTGTTCGCCAGCCCTCTCACTCTCTATCTCCGCTTCTTTTCCTTCCTACGCCGTCACACGACGTGGGGTTGCGCGGAAACATATTATAGAGAGAATATTATATTGCTTTGCACTTAATTTATGTATCTCCGCGGTGGTCCTCAAGCAACCCTACTCTTTGCTATCTTCTTTCTCTCTCTCTCTCTCTCTCTCTCTCTCTCTCTCTCTCTCTCTCTCTCTCTCTCTCTCCGTCCCAGCATCCCTTAGGCGTATTGAATCAGTTTCCCTTGCTCTACCTCGTCCATTCCCATATACGTCGTATGCTCCCGATGCTCTGGATTCGCTTCCACCCTACACAGATCGCACCCTGCCCACAAGCTTTCCTTATACGACATCGTGTTATTCGTGTAGTGGTCTCTTCTCTTGGGAAACATTCCTACCTTGTCGTCGTGCTAGGCTTACATTGCTCGAGTATTTTCGAACGAATACCTCAACAAAGTCGGTTCCTAAACGTAAGACCTTTTAAAGTATAATTGTGGACGTTAATTAATATTTGGAACGAGTCGCTGAATTATCAGTTTATCACTACCTAAAGCGTTGAGATACTTGAATATGTATTATTTTCAATGGTCAATGAGCACGCGCGAATATCCGTGGTGGTGGTTCAAAGTTGTACGACACATCCATACTTTCCGGATAGGATGATGGGTTTCATAAGAGGCAGTGGCGTAACTATGGGGAGGATGAGGGGATGTATCCTTCCCCCCAAAGCCTCAAAGAAGTAAAAAAAATAAATATTTAAAAATCTCTTCTGGATTTCATGTATAATAACTGCATCTGCTTTAAGTTAAATTTTAAGTGCCAAAATGATATAAAATGCATTTTCAGGCATGTTAATTTTCAAAATATTTCCTGAAATCTCCGTTTCCTGGGGAGTAGCCCCCAGTTATCCCCCCTTATCCACCCTCAAAGCCCCTACGCCCCCCAATGCATATTCATAGTTACGCCACCGATAAGAGGCGAAGTAGAGTCTAGGTACGTGGTAGCGGGAGTTGGTGAGCCAAGATGGCGGACTTGAGAACTTAAGGAAGCCTCCTAGATACCCCCTCTCTCTCTGTATTTCAATCTCGCTGGTCCAACCCCTCTCATCCTTCGTCTGTCTTCGTTCTCCCTATCCTTCTATCTTGATCTACCGCACTCCGAGGCCATCAGGAATCCTCTCCCTGTGCACGCACTCTCTCCATTTCAAGTTCCCGCGCCCCTCCCTTTCTCCCCCACGGCCCCTCCCTATGCTTCTATCCGATCCGGCTGTAGCCTTTCACTCTCACTGTTCACTCCACTGTTCTTCTTCGTGCATTTTCCTTCCTCGCTCAGCCGCTTACCCCGCCGATGATCCTGGTTCCTCATCCCCTCGAACTGGAATTTCTCTTTAGTACCGTTCGTTCTTGCATTCCATTATTTTTCTCCATGTACCCGCCCCCTAGTGCTTCTTCTATCGCTTTACGGTCGTCCAGTTTTAATATTTTAGTCTCCTACTACTTTCGGACACGATTTATTTTTTCTTGCGCATGTTATTTCTTTTTATTCTGCTAACGTATTATTCTCTCCATGCAATGTACCTAAATTAGTTTTCCAGCTCTTTTTTTTACCAAACGTTTCACAAAACCTCTCCTTCATCCGTTCCAATCATCCTAATTGGGTGTCTTTACTTCTACTTTACCGTCGAGTGACGTTATTTTTGTATTGAGTACTTGCCATATTGCACGTTGCCATGCGTAGGTAATTAATGATGTGGAAGTATGGAGTTTATTAGAGGCTTAGTTCCACTACTCCTTTCGTCAAGCAGTTCATTGAAGCAGCATTTTAGTACGAATTTTTAAATGTATTTTCGATGCCCCCTGAACTATGTAATGGGGGTAAAGGCTCGAAAAATCGCGGCGAAAACCCTGTAAAAGCCGTTTAAAACTTTTTTATCTTTCAAAGCTGGGGAGAAAATGGTAATCGTTAGTTGTTAAGTGCTCTTGGCAGTTATTTACTAAAACCAAAGATCTTAAATGGGACCCTAGATAATTTGATCAGTGTACACACAATCTCTGTGTACATTTTACTTTAATAAAATTATGACTAATGGCCAATTGTGATATTTTTTCTCTGAATCTTTTTGCTGTCTTGACCCATGGGTTGGCGTTCGAGATTCAGCCCCCTCGGGAAGGAGCCCGTGTTTATTTTCAATCTTTTATCATTGTGATCTCTTTCTCATCCGCGAAGTTTTCGCCCCCGTTGATTCATTCCATGGTCTAAATGAGAAATCTTTGGGGCTTGAGGGAGGCTCGCGCGGAATCTACGGGCCCCGTTTTAATATTTTCTCCGCTGCCGGGGCATAGAGGGGGGGGGGGCATACGTTTTGATCTTCCTCCTCCAGGTAGACCCTTTTTTTCTAGTCTCGGAGAACCGTATTCCATTGTGGAATGGAGGCGGGGTTGGGCGGAATCTTGCGCCCCCGCTCCTTGAACCCCCCCTCTCTCCCACGCCGTATTCGCGCGGCCCTAGTTTATGTCCTATGCCTCGCGTATATATCCCCAAGCCCCTCCCGTGGCCAGAAGACCATACTGCTCTCCGTTGTATATGCCATAGCTATCTCGAACCCTCCTTTCCCATACTAAACTCCTCCCCCCCCCCTCTGCAGTTCTCGTCTGTTCTCCCTCCACCCTTCTTCCGCAGGCTCTCAGTCACTCCAGAGAAATTCTCCCTAGGCGTGCATCAGTCTTCGATCGCCTTGTGTTGCTGGCTTTCCCCAATTTTTCTAGGAGTAACGAAATCTGAGTCCGTATTCCTTCTTTACAAAAGTGGAATTGAAGTATTTTTAATGTGAATACGTTGATAAAGAAGGGTTTTCTCTCGGTGTTCCGCTTGTAAAGAAATGAGGTATTTTAAATGTAAATATTGTAGTAATGAAGGTTTTCTCTCGGTTTTCCGCTTATAAATCATTTGTTATCATAGCAAGTTTTGTGTAAATATTATTGTTTCAGGATGACAATGCAAACTAATGGAAAGAAAAATCCGAGGGAAAGTCCTTAGTGGAAGACCAATAGAGGCGAATTTGGGCCAAGGCATGACGGACACAAGGATTGTTATCCTAGGGCCATATTTAATTTGTGGGGTTATAGCGTTTTTTAAAGATCGTCGCCCTCAAATTGATTTTTTTTCAAAGATGACATGGAACAAGTATTTTGAGCGTAAAAATTCCTAGAAGAAAAATATATTAACAAGCTCTCCGATTTTAATTTGTAAAATTTATTAAACATACTGGCATTGAAAAAGTTGTTACCGTTTAGGTGCCTGCAAATTTCACGCGAACTGTCCATTTAATAATGGATTATTGTAGTTACATTTCACCTGCTGTTCCTCGAGAAGCAGTGAATGCCTGTACCCTGATATCCGCTTACTACCGATCCTTTCCCATCCCTCTCCTCCCTTTTACCCTTTCCCCAGCCATTGAGGGCGGATCTCTCGGAGGGAAAAATATTAAGAGGAGCGTCTTTCCACATATGGTTCCCCGGCGCTATCCCCCACTCCCAAACCGTCCCTGTTTCTCGTTCGTACTCGCTTCTGCTCTTACTCTCTTTCTATTTCGCTTTCTCTCGTCCTGACGCCCCTTCCCCCTTTTCGCCTCTCCGCTAACGTAGTTTTCTCGGACGGCGCCCCATAGCGATCGATTCAGGGTCACGTGACGTCGGGACGCCGGGCGTCGCCCCCTCCCCCCGCCCTCCGTCACTATCCGAGCCTCACTCCCGTACCATTGCGTCTCCCCGCCTGCTCTACCTCCCCCAGCCTCATTGTGCACGCCGCCTATCCCCCCTCCCACCTCCTACCCACCTCTCTTCCCCATCTTCAGAGAAGGTTGGGGAAAGAACAGTAAATTTGATTGTCGTTTTAAAAGGACGCATCGCTCCCTCTCGGCCATTCGTGTTTTCTCTTATTTTCACTCAGTAGTACTCTTTTAGAACTTAGGTTTTCGTCTTCAAATTTTTGGGGTATATGCAGTATACCCTTATCGACTTTTAAGTGTGTCTCGGATATGTTAATTTTCCGTCTGAGGAAATATCGAGTTGAAATTTTCCAAGAGGGGCGAAGCCAATCGTTTGTAAAGGTTATACTTGAAAAGTCTTGAAAATTTCCAAATAATATAACAAGCTTTACAGGAGTAATGCGTCACGAAAAGACTAGTCATACGTGGGTGATGCTTCCTACAGTAAAAAAGTTAAGTATAAGTCGTGTAAATTGACCCATTCGGTAAGAGTAGGTTTCTTTTTACGTTAGTTTTCCAAAAGGGAATCGAATATTTTAAAATAAACTTCATTATAAATCTAATCTTAATTTTATAGTAGTGGTAGCGCATGTGAATACGTTGAAATCGCTCTTCGTCGAATCGTTTAAATTTCCATTTATAGTATGTTTTCTTCCTTTTGTTTTATCATACACCTCACTCTCTCACGCGTTAGTTGACATGGTTAGGTGGCTCCCAATACCCTGGGGTGTGGTCAGTGGTTTCGAGAGCGCGAGAAAAAATAATGGTGGTAAAAATGTGTGGAGAGCTCTTTTTTGTCTGACTCGCTTTGAGATGAACCACTTCAAATAGCAGCCTCAGGTCGCCAAGGGTTGTGGAAGATGCTGGCTTCTATTGAAGTCTTATGATGAATGCTTTACGGCGACCGACGCATTGTGGAGGGAAGTATCTTTATTGTGGCCATGAAATTGTTAGTTTTTTTTTTTTTAGACGTTGGGCCGTAAAATTACGCGTGCGTGCCCTCGCGGTTTTACTCCGAATTTTACGCTCAGAAGCATTCCTTTTTCCCTCTCGCTGTGCTCTCTACCTCGCGTCGGTAGAATCCTCGTTGGTGAAACGTTGTATTTCCTCATTCTGCCATATTTGATCTCGTCGTACCATCCATCTCCGAGAGAATTCTTTTCCCATCCTAACCCTGCTCCGTTTTCCGTTCTCATTTTTGCTCTGCTCTCTGCCATAGCTTGTGAATAAAACAAAATCTGCGCATCGGTTGCCGTATAAACATTAATGAGGACGCTCGCAATGGGTTGTTTTTATTGTACCTTTGCCGTAAACGGCATGTCTCCTTCTTTTCCTTCTGTACGAGCGGTTGATTCTGTTCCCTCTCTCTATATGCAGTTTTATGTCCCCTTCATGAAATATATTATTGCCTGCTGTTCAATCTGCCTCTCACTTGCTGTAAATTCGCAGTTTTGGAAATTCTGGCTTCAGTGATTCGTTTGGAGTAGTGGCACAATTTTATGTCCTTATGTCGATGGTGGAGGTGGGAGTGTTTTTCCTCGTTCCGTTCATTTCTCTTTATGATTTTCGACTGTTATTTTTATCGTCTTTCATCGCACTGTTTTATCTGTTCCCTATCCCAGATATTTCCTCGCCTAACCTCTGACTACACTCTTTCAATTCTCGTAATATACTCGTCTCTACGCTTGTATCATTACTCTGAGTATTATGAAGGTTTTGTACTACTCTTCGAAGGTTCGTGGGTCGTAAAAAGTTGGAACTTCAACCAGTTATGGGGACGCATCATTCCCGCTCAAGGGGTCGTAATTTGTCTTTTTTCAGGACGTGCGACTCGTTTAAAACTTACACTATCGTATTTAAAATTTCAAGGTAAATGGAATAGTGCGAAATAACTCACTTTGTTATGTTCCACTACATTAATCCGGCACTGGGTTTCGAATACTAGATGGCCATTATCAAGCTATAACTATGTACTTAATAATTACTATATAGTAGTTGAAACCCAGGGTCGGAATAATAAGCTTTGTGAAACATTAAAAATTGAGTTATTTCGCAGTGTAGATATGTGGTTCCTCCAAGTGAAGCTTGAACACTTAATATATAATCCTAAAGAGAGTAGGTTTTTTTCAACATTTACCTGCTTTTCAAATTCAAATAGTTAATATTTGATAAAATACTGGTGTAAATTTTTCCAAATTTAGGTACGGGAAACCTTTTACTCGAGTATACCCTGTATAGCCAGGAAATGTCTTAATGACTTGATGAAAATTTTGTGTTTTAATGAGTATTGCCTCAGTTAAAAATATTGTTTGAAGTGGTGAGATGCTCCCTTTGAAGAGAATGGATTCCCTCATTCTCGAGAAGTGTCCCCAGGGAACTTAGTCTTCACTTGTTACAATAGTCTGTTCTCGCTCTCGTCGTAAGTTTAGCTGTTGCCAGTGTTCGGGGCTGTGGTTAGATCTCTTCGCGCGGAATTGTCGTCAACTATTTGAATCAATCTCCCGTGTTTGAACCAGTCCTCTCGCCTGCTGCGTCCCCCAGGGAAAGGAATAGCGTATGCCCCGCACGTATACGGTGCAAGTGTAAGTGTAAACTTTCTCCCAAGTTATCCACGGGCGAAGAGCGATCATTACCCTCTCGTCGAAGTCTCTCAGGGGCTAGGATAAGACCCTGTGGTGCACTCTTAGGAAACTTCCGGACAAGGTCCGCCCACCCCTTTTGTGGCGAAGTGTTCCCTCGGAAATAATATGAGGCATTCCTTCAAATTTCCCTCGGTTTCGCCCTCTCTCGCTATCTCTCCAGAAGTCATTGTCTTCTCGTTCCTTGTCTCGGGGTGATGTGATTCCCGTCGCCATTTTCTTTGTCTTTTATTTGAGTTGGTTCCGTGCTCCCTTTATGCTCCTCGCCTCCAGTTGGCGCTATCTGATCCTCCGCCGCAGGAGTTTTTCTTTTCCTCCGCCTTCAGTCTTTTGCTCCTTTGAGCTTTCTTTTCTCGAACTTACGTCGCGGAAGGGGAGAAGAGGACTGCTGTAATGAAGTGCGAATCGTCGTTATTTGTCATTCTGAACCTTCATGGTTGCGTTCTCTCTACCTCATTTGCTGTGTATATTTAGCATCTATATGGCTCAATTACTCTTTTGGTTCGCTCAGGCGATTTCATTTTAACGTTGTAACATCTTATTATATTCATTTCGCTTAGGTCTCCCTGTCAGTTAAAAAGGGAAGTCCAATTTGTGAGGGTTAGCTGCTCAGGGTAATTCGCAAAATATGCTCCATGTCAACCTACCTTGTACGGTTGAATTAATGAATAAATGGCATCAGGTGCCTCCTTACAGCTTGAAGTTGGTTTTATATTTTTGCGTTGGGAATTACATTTTAGTGATTAATTTTTACCTGTTTTCTCACAATTTTACTGGAGATTTTAATATTTGATTGTATCAGTATTAATTATAATTAGAATAAAAGTAATTTTTGGCTTCCGAAAGGGTTAATCGTATTCTGTTAGTGTAATGTATTGCCGATTAAGGTACTCGGCATTCCATAAAAAATCTGTTATAAACCGAGACATTATTATCTGGGAGAAAGCTGCGCCTCCTTAGTCCTTACTTACCTTGGTAGACCGGATTCCGTTCCGTACATTCAGGTGCTTGGGAATACTGCGTGCAATTGGATTATGTAGTTCATCGTATTGTTCATCAGCCTAATTTGGTTCCTCTAGGGCCTACCGTGCATTTGGGGATGACTTGCTAAGTGTTCGCTGGATTACTCGGGTCTTCTTGCACGAGAAATTGTCTTGAACTCAATTATATTAATCGAATAATTGCCTCTGTGCCTCTCCTCCCTTACAACGTTTCATCACCCTCTCCGTGCCTTATCATGTTTTCTAATTCCCATTTACAATTCTTGAGAAGTATCACACACTGCCTATTCCCCTCTGGCTCTTGCGATGTAATTTTTAATTGAAATAAAATACATGGTGAGAAAAAATTGATGTGTCGTAGTGATTCCGTTTTCTGCGGAGTGGACGATATTTTCGTTGTTCAAATTACAGTTTTTTTTAAAGTGACATTTATTAACTTACTAATTCCAATGAACGAATGCGATTACTATTTGAAGTCTACAATTCTAAAATTTGCTGTCGTTCACAGGAAGTTTCCAAACCTCTAGGTCATAAAACCGTAGCAAAGGTCACTATTGACATGGGTTGCTGTACTTTCTGTTTTCATATTTAGGAGGTGAAAACTTCCGCCCATTATTTTCCGTCGGTCGAATACGAGTGTTTTTCGGGTCTGCCGATTCCATAGTATTCGAGCGAGTGATTGGGAGAAGTGGGCCCGGTTGGCGGTGGTAAATCGAAAACCATTTATGTTCCCATCTCTCATCTGCCGGAGGATTGACAATGCAGGCCAGGGAGCTGTCACCCTCTCCGACTCCTCCCACGTTTAAACTCTCGTTACCGCTGTCTTCTCCGTCGCCCCCTCCATACCTCCTTGTCCCTGCCACTCAAATCTTAATTTATTTTCATTTTCGTCGCGTGCTTCCCCAACCGGCGTCCTCTCCACTTCTCCCCTCCAATTTCTTCTCCGTTCCTCCTATCGCGTCCAACTCCCCTCTGATATTTCCGTTCTATACATATCATTTCCTTCCTCCCACTGCTTCCCTCCCCCTAACGATCTTAAGATGGCTCCACCGAAAAGCGGAGTGAGTGATATTTTTCTGACTATTTCGAATTCTTCTAATTGTTTTTCATCGTCTGGTAAGTAAAATTTGTCTTTCCATTCTTCATTATCCAGAAATTGCATTGATAATCAGAAGTTTTCCATTTCCTTGATGGCGTTGCTGGTCCAACCGTTAGGGAAATATGTTGATTTCCGACTTATGAGATTATAGAGAGTTTTTTCGGGCATAATTTGGTGGGGTTATAACGTATTAGTAAATGAAATGTTGCTGGAAAATTTCCAGAAATAATTCAATTTCAATCCACGAGTAGTTGTTGTACATTTTATAATATATTCAAGTGACTTCTCAAAACTTGTTTGCTCCCTCAAGGGTATTTAAAGGAAATGTTTTGAGACGAAGTCACTTGAAGATATTGCAAAATGTATTTAAACCGCCCGTGGAGTAAAATTAAAAGTAATGTGGAAAATTGTGAGGAGCTTTAAAATTATCGATATATTATGCGAAAATATCTGCTCTTGAGTCGTTCAGTGGCGACAGGACCTCCCTAATTTGTCCTCCTGCTAAGAGTCCCCGACCCTTCGAATATATCAGATCCTTTAGCCAAACAGATCCCCGGGCTGCAGCCTCCTCTCCCCAGACCGTCTTACCCCTTGAGCCCCGCTCGTGGCTGCTGACTCCTTGCTCTCGGTCCCTCTTCATACCCTATGGGGTCTGTGTGTGCATGTGGTTTCTCTGCCCTCATCCTGGACGTTCTGTGTTCTCGTTTCAGCCCCCCCTAAAACCCCCCGGGCCCTCTTCTTCCCCCTCCTTCTCAGCCCCCATTTAAATATTCCCTTTGATGTGCAATTGGGTGTTGGGGGATCGCAGTATATAGGGAGGAGGTTCAGGGTTCCGTTGCTGGAGAGAGGTTATTGGGAACGATTTTGAAGCCAGGCGGGAAGATGAGGGTATAAGGATGGTTCAGGGTGTGCCCAATTGTATTATGGGGTTATGAGAAGGATATTTTTTTCCTCGGCACTGAAGGATCATGTTGGTGGGATAGCTTCTTTGACCCGGGTGTGCGGGAGAACTTTGATTTATTTTTTTGTTCTCCTTTCGTTTGCGATGAAGTCACGCCCTCATCGGTTGCTGCTTTTTTAATTTAATTTTTGGGGATATAAATATGAATCTGTGATAATTTAGAAAGGCAAGCGGTGGTTATTGGGGAATTGTGTTAAATGTGTATGGCAACTAGATTTTTGAGTATACTTAGTGACCTGCAAGGTTCACCAGACTTGTGAATATGCGAGATTGAAGGATTGAAAAAGGATAAGTAGACTACGAATCGACTGGTTTGTTGTATGGGGTTTGTTTATCAGGACTGGGTGAAGTAAATGTGGAAAAGCTGTGGCGATCCGGACAGGCAATGTAAATATTACCTTTCGGGCATCGCTTGTCGATAGAAGCTCAACAACAGTGGATTTCTTGCTATTTTTCAACAAAGAACAGACTTATGTTGGTCTAAAGGTTAATTTTGCCTGTGGTCACTAGAGTTAAATGGTAGGAAGTGTGCTCTTCATCTGAAGTTACAGTGGTTTACTTTAAGCTCGTAATCTGTTTGATCCAAATGTTATTCATAATGTTTATTAATATAAAATATATTATTATTATTCAAATATTACTTAACTGAGGAACATTTTATGGTCGGGGAACGCTCATGTGTATTAATAATGATTTGAAAATTCGAAAATATTAGTGGCGATGGAATTATTTAATGCTATTGTCCTTAGATTCTCTTAGGTCCATGGACTGTTGTTTATGGTTCCATTTTTTTTATTTTAGTCTCTCTGCGTTTGACCTTCTTTTGAATTAGGAACTCTGTGTGTGTTATACTAGTGTCCACCTGATTTTACGGTTGTGTCGAGGAAATGAAAATCGTTTGCCGTCTCTTCCCGGCTTCGCTTTGCCGGTAGTGTTTCTTCTGGGGAAGGATGAGAGCTTCCTTTCCAAGGAATGGAAGAGTAATGGGCCTAAATAAGTGGAGACAGGGCGCTTGGAATTGTCGTGAGAGTGCCCGGAAGCTTGTGTGAGGGGGGAGAGGCGAGTGAGTGTTGTACGGCTTGCTTTTGCGTCGGGAGCCCTCGAGAGGAGTGTGTATGTTCTATGGAATGGGGTTGTTTTGCGGCCCCAGGGGTTGGTATCGGTGAATGGAGGCGAAATGGGCAATGCTGCTTCATCGGTGAGTTGAGTCGGAAGCGGATGTGTGCTCTGGGGTTTACCCGATGGGAGGGCGGGCGGGCGTCGGAGGGAACTGCCCTTGGTTGCCCGAATGTAGTCTCGCCGCCACCTTAATAGCCGTGGCTCGGACGGCGTGGGCGGAGGTTCGTAGTGGAATTGTTTGTCCCCCTGCTCACACTAGTGGGTGGGTGCGAGGTGCGATTTTTGCGAACTTCGATGGTTGTGTTAATCGCCTTTCCTGCTGTCCACGACGCTATCGCGGGGTTATGACATGCACTTTCAATTGTCTCACGGAGGTGGGCCGATGGTAGTTTGGGGAATGGGTACAGGTATCTTTACGTGTAGGGCAAATTCTTTAAAGGCTACAATTTTAAGGAGCATATCATAAATCCATGAGGCTTCAGAAGTAACGATGGATTTTCTCATCTCTAATTCGATGCCCGTAGGCTCCTGACTGTCGTTCATTCGTTTCTAGTAGTTCTAGATAAAGCAATGGATTTTTCTGTTCCGGTATTTGGTGTTCACTACCTGTAGTCTTCCTTGATCATTACTTGCTAAAATGAGTGAATTAAGTGATCATTGACAATTTATCAACTGTCACGTCTGCAACCTATAATATCGATCAACCGTCTGCAACCACCTGTCTGTTAAAAATCGACTGAATTGCGATCGTAGAAAGAGACTTGTCGATGACCCTTATCGATATTGAATGTTTCCATCCGCTCCGTCATTCAAACCATCTCTATTATTCGATCCAACGAAAAATTCTCCATAGAGGGGAGTAAATTTTGGGATCGTGGGGAAAATTTATTTTTCACGCGATGACCCCCGGCATATCCTCACGTTCCAGTCGGGAGCGCGAAATTTACTCGGGCACGATTGAAAGGGGAAATGGTGATGGTCCAGAGTGCCCATTTGGTTCGAGTGTCCTCCACGCTAGTGGGAAAAAATATTTATGCGTCCACTTCACGGTAACACCCTTCATAAAATGCCCATTCCTTCACAACACGCATCTCGCCGTCATTCGAGTTTCATTATTTTCCCCTCTGCCCCGGGTTTAATTATATTTCTTTCTTTCTTTTCGACTTTTGTTTTTTTTTATTCGATTTCGGGTGAACCCAGCCTTGATTTCCACCCTCCCTAGTCGTCTCTCTCCTATCCCTATCCTTAACTCCGTGGAGTTTTAACCGCTCGTGTTTTTTTCCAGGATCGACTGTGCTTGCCTACCGTGCGATTTCATTTTCGATCCGTAATTTGTTTTGAAAGTTGAATGCCCGCCGTTCTTTTACTACCCTTTCCTCCACAAACAATTTACTTCTTCATTCCCTAACGGGTTTTGCATGTTTTTTACGAACATACGTGGAAGTTATGTTGTGATGGACGGGGTAATATTTCTTTCGAACAGTGGATGGTAGTTTTTTCACGATACTCTATTTTTTTTTCCTCGAGATTAAATTTTGGATAGTATTGCAATGGGGAGGTTCGGGTGCCTCGTTAAAAAAATATGGTCACGCCATTTTTTTGCGTGGTCAAATTTTTATTGTTCCTGTTGTTTTATTTTCATACAAACTTTTTCCATCAAATCGAGCCCAGTTCGAAAAATTGCCAACCCTCGGCGGGTGATTTGGACTGGAGGGGAAACGTTTCTCAGGTCGAAATTCATTAACTTTCCCGCGGCGTTTATCTTGAATCGCCCGTATTGTTACTCATCCGGAAATTGATTGTTTGGTTCGAAAATCGATCGCATTCAAAAAAAATTTTTTGCATGAGATTTTGAATTACATATCCTCTGACTACGTGGGGAAATTATTCCGATGGCATTCTTTTTATTTATTCCAGATCATTAAATAGCCTTTTGAAGCCGTTAATGGCTGTTGTTTAGTACTTCACTTTGCTGTTGCTATGAGTCAAATTCCGTGAGAATAAGCATATAGAATATAAATGAAATGTATGACGGCTTCTTGCAGTACAGTTTCTGTAGTTCTATTTTAGTTTTAAATTTAATCCCATGGTTTCCTTTAAAATGCGGATCATCTTGCTCTAAATTACCGCGTCATAAATTTCTACAGCATTTCGCTTGGTATGAATGGGTGTAACAGCTTTTTTTTTGGTGGTCACTCCAGAGCATACTATATGGTAGCACTTCTTCATGCAATTTTTTGCGACTTCCAGCGCTTGCTATTGCACGAGGAAAAATTCGCGGAGCTTTTTTTCCCCCAATGATTTGCTACCCGGAATATTTTCTTTGTTAATCCCCGTGAATACTAGAACAGCGCCTTCGTAGCGGCCGGATAAGTTATGTTCTTCTTTCTTTGGCGATACTCCTCCCTATCCCCCCACCAACCACCATTGTTGTTCATTCTGCCAGTATACCCCTCGGGGCATCGTGTTTACAGATTTACAGCCCACTCCAAACTGCCCTCTCTTCCTTCTCTTACTCCGGAATTGAAAAAAATATACTCGGGTCTCTGGGCCTAAGGGGGGTGGGGTTGGCCCGTAATCTTTATTCCCCGCTGATCTATGGCGTTTGTAAATATATCAGGACGTTGTTCCTTCCCCTCGGCCTTTCGTAAATTTTTTCCCGATTCTCCCATCCCCTCCCCCGTCCTTGTCCTCCGTCGTAACTTAATCACTCGAGAAATCCTCCTTCGATGTAGGCTTCGTTTCCAAGCGTCCACCCTTCCCCGTGCCCCGACTTTATTCCAACCACGTCAGGCCGGAGCAGATTTTTGGATCTCGTGTCCTCGGAAGGGCAGCGGACGGAGTATATTCCCCCTGTTGGTCAGCGGTAATTCTGTCGCGATGTCGCCGATGTTTGCGGACCGAATTTGAGCTCCTTTTAGTCCATCACTAATGAATCGTCTCGCCGAAAGGTTGCTTAGTCTGTCCGGAAGTGGCGTCCAAGCCTCTCGTTCTTTTGGGATGCTGGGGTTTGGGGCTTCATCTAATCGGCTTGGGCTCTGTGTTGTTGTATGCTAGGGCAATGGGAGCAGTTTTTTTTTACTCTTAAAGGGACGGTTTGCTGTTTTGCGTAATCTCTCTCCTCTCTATGGTGACCTCTCATTTGATGTTTGTAGGGTGTCTGACTGATACAATTTTTTCTTGGATTGTGTGCGTTTGTAGTTTTAACGCTACACGGTATGTGAAATGTTGTGTCGCATGTGAATTAGTCAGTATGTAAAAGTATAAGAACGTGGTTCACTGTGAGAAAACATTAATTATCTAACTAGACTACAAGAGTGGAATAGCATTTAGGAAATTCTTCGTCTCTCTTTTGTATTTTGTGTGTTTTGAAATATTCTTATCTTCCCATTTCCCGAGTTTTCTGTAGCTGTTTATGGAAATTTTCATGTATAAATCTACTAATTTAACGCCACGTATACCCCGTTTGGATATAATTGTTTCTTTTCGATGCTTCGAATTCTAATCTCATTTTGACTCTCGTGAAAATCATAAACCTATTTGCAACAATAACTTGGGAATTATGCAATCCTCGTTGCTGGTCGATTGTTCATTTTTAAGAGTTAGGTACAGGTAGTAGGTCCTTTAAGTGAGTGTGGGAGGCACAGTGCAGGGACCAGTGGGGAGCCTCTTTATTTTCGACAATGATGACAAATTATTTGCGAAACGAGTGCGACAGAGTCATTATTGTCGCTCATGGACTCGTTAAGGTTTCGGTTCTCTCGCCCCTACCACTATTGTGTCGTCGCCGCTTGTGGTCCTTAAATTACTCTGTCCGGAAAGATGCCCTCTCCCGAACCCACGTCTGGACAGTGCAAGTCCCTGCTACCGTATTTAGGAGCTGTCATTGGAAGATCACGAATTTTCTGGCGACCAGGGAAAAACTTATGGTATTTCACTCTTGAAAACTATTTTACGGCTATCCTTTACTTGTGACATTTTTTTTGCCGATGGAATTGAAAAAAGAGTTATCAGGTGGCTATAATTCAATGAAATATGAATAAAGAATGAATAAATAACTGCTAGCCCCGCTCAAAGGCTGTCCATCCGGACTTTTCACTCCATTTGCATATACCATTAGTGGGAATGTTTTAAGAATTGACATCGTTATTTGGCGACTGCGGCCTCCATCTCACAGTGATGGGTATTAATAAGTTTTTTTGCACCCAGTGGTGCCTTTTTTGCTCCAATTTATTTTCAAAATTTGAATCGTATTTATAAATTTAAAGAATCATTATGTATGTACTTTGGTAATTTTATTGATGAAATCGTGGTGAATAATTTATATACATGATGCAATTATGTGTAATTGGGCAGGGAAATACCGTTGTCTTTTTTAGTGAACTTATGTTCAAATACACTGACGGCTTTATTATTATGCAGTGTCATATTTTGCACTCTGTTCTAAACTAAATTTCAGCTGTTTTATACATCCCGGAGTAGCGGTTCGGGTCCCCTTCGGTATTCCCCCCCTCGTAAATACTCCCCTGCCCGTCTTGCCCGCTCCGTTAAAATCTGCCGTTTGGCATTATCACCCCCATCCCTGCTTAACTCTTCTCGTCCCCTCCCTTTCTCTTCGCTCGCACATTACCCTCCCCCCCTTGGCCTGTTTCCCTTCGACCCCTTACACAGCTGTTTATCGTACCCTTTTCCGTCGCATCGTCCCCGCGCTTCTGCTCCTAATCTGCCCCCCTCGCCCTTGCGGCCCAGAGCCATTCCTACTGATTGTGAGTCCCATCTCTTCGGCATCCCGACGCCATCAGCATCTCGCTTTGCGTTTAGGTGATGCTTGTCGTTAAGACGCGATGAGTAGGCCGTTTGCGGCGGGTAACTCTGCGGTGTACTAAATTCCTGTATTTACAAATTCCGGGGGTTCAAGCAATGCGGAATATGGTATTGAGTTTAATGGTGATATTACTTAGAGAGTGATGTGCAATTTCCATCGAAATAAATAAAACTCTTGATTAACACATAGGGTTCGTTGTGTGGCACACCAGTCTCCTAGCGCACCAGGGGCTTGTATCAGAAGATTGTTTGTAAAATATTGGAACTGAAGTCGTGATTAAGCGTTAATTGGATTAATGTATGGGGTAGTAAGATAATTATCGATACAGGTAAATAATAAGCTTCATGAATTACATCGAGAGAGGTTTGACATTTTCAAGTAGAGAAATATGTATGATAATGTGGTATTTGCGGATGATGGATAGAGAAGCTCTGCCATTATTTACAAGGTTCTTATATTTACTTCAGGAATATTTTATTAAAAGCAGGCATTTTAAACGTATGTAAGGGAACAGGTTCGACTATCGGTGCAATGAAACTACCCACGTGTAGACCGTAATAACGAAGTGTCACTGTGCATGCCCTCGTTGCTCTTACAGACTGTTCAATTCTCTGCCCCGATGTGTGGTCCTGGGCGTCCCCTAACCCTAGCTTCTTCCACCCTCTCTCTCCCCCCTTCTGTGTACCAACTGGGCTCCCTCCCACCCCATTACAACGGCATCCCTTCACTAGCAGCCTCTCTCTCTTGCGGTGATCTATAAATAGTACATCCTCTTTTCAGTCTCCCCCTCCCGTCCCTCTCGCCCCCCACTCAATTCAGCCACGTCGTTCTTTGCCCCCTCGATCCACTCTCCTATTACTCTGTCATTCTGTACGCACTCTAAACCTCTCTCCCCAACGAAGTCGCATCTTGGCTCTTCAGTATCCTGATCCCAGGGAGTCTACTAGACGGGAAATGCAGAGTATGGCATGGGTTCCTCAATTTCAGGTGGAAAATATTCAGTGTCGCCTGAAAAAGTCGGTATTTGCAGAAATTGGTGTTGCATCCGAAAATAGGGGACGATTTTTTTGCTTATTGTGGAATTAAATGGACGAACTTGAGACAATACATGATGCGCTATCGTCTGCGTCACCTTTAGTCCATGTGACTCTTAAGTCCTAACAAGCTGCCTTCTTTTTCCAGCCTTTATATCAACTCACCAACCTGTCTGTTTGTTTGTCTGTTTGTCTGGTACAAATCTTGTAACTCAAATTTGACTCACTTCCTGTGAAGCAAAAACGCTGAAATTTTGCACACTTCTTCATTTCCGATGACAATACATGAAAATATAACTTTTTCTCTCCAACCCCCCTTCAACCACCCCCCAGTCAACCTATAGCCCCCCAAAACATGTTTTTGATCTAAGAAGTTCCAAATGGTCGATTTTCGTGGTTTTTTTTGCTTTGTGTCATATATAAACGTTGCTCATCCCCTGTAATCTAAATATAAAGGCTGGTTAAAAAAAAAAAAAATTATAAGAGCTTATTTAGATTGCGTATGCATTAAGTGTGGGTGTGAAGTAAAGAATTTTGTTTCATTGGCTCAAATGTTTCGACTTTCAGCCGGATTTATGTAATACATATGTATTACGAATGTGTATACAAACTTAAAAGCCGTAAGTTTGAAGCATTATTCTACGACGTTAATATCATTATATATATTTGATAAAATTTTCGAATGGGGTACTGATGGACTTGAAACATAACTGCAGACCCCTAATTTAATTGATAAAATAATGCTTTTTTGTCTGGATTAAAAAAATCTATTTGAGCGTGGAACAATCTGAAATTCGTTATCCACAGATCGGTGGAAAGAATTTAATATTAGCTCCTTACACGCTATTGATGGTCTGTTTTCGTCCTGTTCGTGTGGTCCTTCTTCTTAACCTCTCTTTTCATCATTCTTGTTAACCTGTCGTCGTTTGCCTTCTCTGTCTCTTTCTCACCCTAGTTTCTTGCTCGATATTTATTCAAGCTGTTATCCTCCGGCGGTCCCTGGCCGTTTTTTGTCGCGCGTTTTTCGTTAATTTACTGCGGTCGGCCGCCCCACTGGTGCACTCCCTAAAACAGAGCAGTTGGGTGATATTCCATTTGTATGCGCGACGTGTGCTGGGCTGAACGCGGCCCGGATGGAATACGGAATCGTTTCCCGTGACCAGCCAGCGTGTGTGCATGCGAAAGGTAATCTTAAAACGGGCTGTGCTTAAATTTTAATGTACTCTGTAGAAGTTGGCCTGTTTCGCAGTCATTTTCATTTTTCACAACCTAAATTAACTAGTTAGATTCTTTGTGTTGGAGTGAGTAAATCATGTGGACATTAGTTCATTTATTTTGATTGTCCTGAAAATATTGTTTTAGGCAACTCTGTGGTATTTCGCATATTGTATCGAACTAGCCCCCCAAATTTCGAACGATATTCCCAAGACGGGTATTAATTAATGCGGCTTTCGAAAACTATGGATGATGATGACCAGTAAAATTGTAGTTAACGTTCAATTGGTGGCATTCGTGGAATTTCCTGTTGATTTTTCGTTTGTTTGAATTAATTCTAGATAATCAAGTCTGCATGTGTGCGTTGAAAATGTTAGTTGACGTACGTTTGTCATACTCGTGATTCTGTGTCGTAAACGTTATCTTTCTTGAAAGGTGCCCTGTCGCTGCAGCCATATCCAATAATCGTTTTATAACCTTCATTTTATGGCATGACCTAACTCGTATATTAATCAAGTATAGCTGTATTATTTTGAGTTTGTGTAGTTTTGTAATAATTAAGCGTAGGATTGGAAGCAGAAGTGCATCTCCCTAGCGTATTACCATTTTTCCCTTGCTTCATTATTTTGGAATGATTCTTTAAAAATAACACGATAAATTGATTTTTTTACATCTAGGATATTCGTTGGCAGGCGCTTTTCAACGCGAACTCATTACATTTTTCGCCCGGGAAGTTTACGATTACAGTTAAGTGGAGTGTAGCCGTTGCTAGCTATCCCTGAGAAACTTTCTAGGCTCTTCACTTTTATGGAGTGGAAGGCTTTTAACGTAATTGTTGCATTTGGCGTGTCCAATGGGCGCAGTGCTCTTACCCTATACTGCTAGCATTTTGTCCACGTGTCCGCGACAGTTCCTGATATCTCGCTCCCGAAGGAGGTCGCATATAGTGTCTGAGATGCACAGAGAAGTTTCGTTCAGGGTCGCTCAAGGCTCAGCGTGTTCTTTTTGTCGTTGAACTCTAGTAGTGGTTCGCAGTAGTGCAGTACTGAGTACGCTAGGCCTAGATGTATTTATGGCAGCGGCTTATTGTTACCAGGGGACTTAGCCGTGAGCATTGGACCGTATTTTGCCCGCGTTTTACTACTGGCGACATATTTACAACCGCGGCTTCAAGTTTTCGCCGTAGTTTGCGTCTGGCTCCGCCTGCGTTATCATTTTCTCGGTAGCGGAATTTTTTCTCCCGAAAATTCCCCGTCTCCCGAGACCAAAAATCTGGCGAGATACTTTTTTATGTGCTCCTTTCTGTTTTTCTTTCTTATTTTGCGTGGATTGTAGTCGGAGCCAAAGCGGAATACTTATCATTCTCTGCGCGAATTTTACGCCTTATAAAGAAGGCGAGTGAGCTTTTAAATAACTCTAAACTTCAGCTGCAGGATTTTTTTAATCGTGTTTTGATTCAGTGGACTTGCAGTCTTGTCAGATTGCACCCA
Organism: Ischnura elegans; assembly: GCF_921293095.1. Taxonomy (NCBI): domain Eukaryota; kingdom Metazoa; phylum Arthropoda; class Insecta; order Odonata; family Coenagrionidae; genus Ischnura; species Ischnura elegans. The sequence goes on along the minus strand of NC_060249.1, from coordinate 69,124,820 downwards.
GTTGTTTTCCGTTGTGGGTTAACTTATAGATGTACTCGCTCCTCATCTTATGTAAAGAAGAGAGAATGCTATGACCACCCCACCCCCTTCTTTTTTCCACGTGTTTAATGCGATTCCTTGAATTATTTCCCCTAGACTAAATCGTAAACTTCTTTTATGGAAAGTTTACGCATAGATGCGCGTGGAAATCTAATTACTATTTAAATAACACTAATTAATTTAGATAAACATTAATATTCATTCAATATGTTTCCGCGTTCAATCCGTGAATCGGCATGATGCAATTTAAGAATAGTTAATATTTACATAAACCATAATTCAGTCCTTTCGTGACTATTTATACTTATTGTTAATTGGTATTGATGCAATTTTTCATTTTTCCCTGCATTGCTGTCAATGTTCTTCGCACACATCTGTTTACGCCACTAACCCAAGATTTTATGATTCCTCTCGTAATGCTAATCTTATTTTTTGTCGACGTAACAATGAATGATTTTGCGTCATTAAAGTCTTATAGCGTTAATATGAAGAAAGAATTCGCCGTTCCTAGCAACTCGTTTCTCGTGTAAACAGTAACTCGTTTTCTGTGTTCCAGAAGCGCTAAGCTCTCTGCAGCCATATTGGTGCAGCTGTGGCCGAAATATAGAACTACATTGAGGTCGAAGGAGGAGAGCGCATCTGTGGCCGAAATATCGAGTTGTCTCCTGTGTTTTTTCCTTCCGTATTTCGGAGTTAATTTGTTTATTTTTTCATCGTTGCATGAATCTACAATCATGCGCACTATGCGGATACGTGCAACTGATTGCTCCAACGCGTCATGCCTCTTTCCAGTATCTTTAATCTCTTCGTATTTGATCAACGTAATTTCTTCTCCGTAGAACAAAGTAGCCGCGTTTTTTATTATCAACATCAGCAATGTCAATCTTACGACAAAATTTCCAACTAGCGACAAATACAAACGCAGCCCTTATATTAGACTTCAGTCCTTTGTATGTGTTCAAAGTATAAGTGTCTTGCGGTTATATGGAAACGAATACATGATAGCTTTCATGTAACCTATGGTTACATGAAAGTTTGATTAAATGAATGGTTAATGGCACACGCTGTCAATGTCATTTAGACGGAATGTATGGTTGAACGATTAGCCCTGACAGATCAGTTACTCTTGTCTGGCTGTTTATCTATTGACGTTATTAATTGCCCAGAATTAATCACTTTGTCATTCATGTTAATAGAATCCAGTTTCATTTACTCAAACCGTAGTGTGTCACTTACTTAAAATGTAATCGACCTTTGTTCAGCTAAAGTGACTCGGGATGAGAGAAGATCTTTGTATTTCATTATTTATTATCTTCAAGTTATCTCTGACCATGATAGTAGCGTGGCTTAGGTCTCTCGTTCCTTACCGAAGGTCGCGAGTTCGAGGCTCGTTGGGGTAGGGAGGTAACTCCTCTTCATGGGCATGGGTGTTTTCTGGTAGTCCATTTTTTTCTATTTCATTTCCCGATGTGGAAGGTAGTAATGTGCTGTTTTCAGTATTTTGGAAATAAAAATAAATTAATTTATACTAATCCGGTAGGTATCTGATGCTATTGATAGTAATACTTAAGAAATCGATTCACTGAAAATTCAACCACAATGGGAAAATAGAAAGCATATGTTTGTTGTATGACTTACATTCTATTTAAACTTTTTCGAATCCCGGGTCCCACCCAGACACCTACAGATTGCTTGTTCAGCCCTTCGTAGAGCTACCCACCACCTTGTTCCCCCTGGTTATCTCCGCCTTCGTCTCCCGTGGAGGAGAAAGCTTAAGTTGCCCCTGATCTCGGCGTGCGCTCGACTGGAATTACCAGGATTCCCTGCCCACGCGAAACCCCATCTCTTCCTCGGCCACCCTCGCGTTCTCCGGTCGCTGTGACCATTCCGAGTCGCGCACGCTGTTGTACTTGGTCTTCTTATTGAATTATCGGAAAATATCATTATATTATATAATTTATAGGGAAGATAGTTATGATTTTTTAAATTGGCCATTTATATCTGATAGAAATGATGATGCATCGCCCGAACTGAAAAAATCAAAATATCGCGCTTGATAAAGATATATCGTGATTCCCTGTTCAGATATCTGGAAAAAGTCGCCACCCGATATAATGTCCGGATGTATTATCCGCTAACTTTCCATATTACTATTTCTCATCTGATTCATATTGCGATTATGTCATGAGGCTATGTGTGTGGTATGTCGTAATTTTTTTGTTGGAAGGTTTTTTTTACTGTTGACATATCACTATATTTTATCGTTAGTAATATTTTTATCGGACCAAAGGAGACGATAGTTTTGGTTATCGTCATCTCCAATTATCGCATTCCGAAATGGAATTTTTGGTATCGCGCAGGCCTACACACGGTCGACTACCAGTCGCCGTGAACGAGTAGTCCTTTTTCTCACAAGTGGGCCGCGGGACAATGGGTATATATGTATATCTCTCTTGCTCGCCCAGCCCTTTCCATATCCTTCTATGCAGTTGAGCGCACCGTTGGGGTAGATTAGGGGTATTACTCATTGTCTCCTTGCTCTTGAGCCGTGGTTGCTCGTCCGGTCTTGTGTTCGTGGGTGTCGGGAGTGGTGTACACACGTTGGCGTCGCTCCGGACGTGGTCAGAGATCGATTCTCGCCGCGCGCGAAGAGGTGGAGTCTCGGTCGTATTTCTCCCAATTTTGGTTTCCTTTGCAAAGTTGAACAATAGGGACAAAGAGGGTTAGATTACTTTTATATTAAAACTTACTAACTACTTTCCACAAACATTTTATTTACACAGCCGGTTTCAATGTCTTTCGTATTATCGTCAGGTGACGTCACCCTTCCCTTCTACAATCCTCTGTGGTTCTATTGCAGTTGGCAGTTGGCGGTAGGTTTCCTGTCAAGGCTATAGAGGAATGGCATTTAAGTGAAACTTTTCTTTTTATTGCTGCAAGTAGTATGTTTTCAACCGAAGTCTTCTGGAAAGGAACTGAACCGCCCTGGTAATTTTATTCACCGGAAAGCAAGTTGTATCGGTTGGTTTATTCTCTTCGCGTTCGGTATCATCAATTCATTATCCACAATTATTGACCACTGTATAATCCCGCGGGGATTGGCTATATTTTTCCTTGATCGTTACTGAATAATGGTCCAGTGGTCTTATAAACCTTCCCCACTCGGTTTTATTGTAGGCCATGGGCCCAAAATAATGTGGATGAATGGTCTTGTTCATCCAGCAATGTGCGTGGGAGATACCCAGCTGGTGTAAGTCTGAAAGAAAAATAGAGGTGGCTGAAAAGGTTTGTAGGAAACCGTTAGCTCGAACCCCGGAGCATATTTCCCGCGCCAACGCCCAGACCAGCCATACCTTTTTTCCACCTACCCCCGCGCGTCCTCTTTTATTCATCCCACCATCTCGTTCTCACACTGGTCCTCTTTCCATTTTTCTTTGAAATCCCCCACCATATCTCCCTCTTGTATGATCCGAATGAAAATTATAGAGTTCATTTCCTTTCTCTCTCCCGTCTCACAGTGATTTAAAGTACCCGAAGAAGTCACAAAAATTCAGAAATACCTGGGCATTATAGCTTTAACGATGGCCATCCATTATCTTGGAATAATGTTAGGCCTGTAGTGAATTTAAGGACGTGCCACATTTGTAGATATATATAATCATCTGATCCTCTGCATGAAATAAGTCTCTACGGAAATCCGCCTCGGTATTGATAAATGAAGTTGGTCGTATTATTTTATTATTTCGTAATGTTATACTTTTAAAGAAGAGGTTCGTTTTTCGTCCTTATGCTTAATTACTTTTCATTGCGTTGTTGATTGTACCTATGTCTGGGCTTTCCAGATGAATTCCTTTCCTTGCGGGGCTCTCTGCTACATGTGAATGCTTCATTTCGCTGAATAAAAGTCATTTTTCCAGTGCAATGCGTTATATGAAACGTATATATTTGGTGTAATTGGCTCCGACCCCAATTAGGGAAATCCTGTGGAAAACATTGCTTATGATCCACTGATTTGCTTCTAAAAGTTATTCATCCGAAGTGTTGTCTTTTGATGGTAGGTTTTTCTTTGCTGGCAGTGTGCGCGAGAAGTTGGTAGGTGGTGCGAAATTTATGCATTCCACTTCGGTACCTTTGCGCTGTTATTTGATGTGCTCGCTGTCACCGTGTTGCTGCTCAGTGACCCAATATAGAGGATTTCCTTTCGAGTACATTAACTGCATCTTCCTATGGAGACAACTTTTCTCGTCCTCGGGTCGTGCTGTGAGCCTAATTTTTGCGTCGTCTATTTGCGATGCCCTTCGAATTCGTGATCCTGCTCTGACTCTGTAGAAGAGTGCAATTCGACCTCATCGGATAGAAGTCGTAAATTTTATACCCATGAAATATTTTCATCCAACATCTCAAGGATGAGAATGTATGACTGAGAGTAATGTCTTCCACAATGGTTACGTCGGCAGACTTCCTCGGTATAGACGATAAAAAAAGTGTCTTCCGTTCTTGAATGTGCCTTCGCTACTGCTATCCACGGCCGAGTTGCTGGAATCATTTCTCCTCTCCTCTCGAATAATTCTTTTCTTATTTTTTTTTCTAGACGAAGTTTGTTTGTTGCCCATGCACTCGCGACCTCTTTGGCCCGCATTTTAAATGACTTCCTCGGAAGTGACTTGGAGTTTCATACTCTGGTAACGCCCACTACGATGTTGCATCTTGTCCTATTCTCCTACGATGTCAAACTTCATCCTCCAATGGTAGAGTGGGTACTCCGAACTGCGCGTCGCAAACGTTGCTCCGTCGTTAGTCCCCTCTTCCCCTTGCCAAAACTGTTTTTCAAGGCAGTCACAACGTGGGCTGTCGCTTCGTTTTCTCAGTGCGCTGAAGGGTGCGGTACGGGGCGTAAGAAAGTTGAGGTAATGAAAGTCTTCGCGTCGAGAGATTTATGTTTTCGATTTTCTTCCGCTTCCTCGTGGCAAGGCCGAGTCATTCCGAAGGATCGAGGTCCATATATCACTAGTGTCAAGTGCGAGTTCACGGCAAGTTTACTCGGGGAAGGGCGAGAAGCTGCGATCCTATCGCTCTCTTAAAAATTATCTGTTTATGAGTTCCCTTCCATTTTTTGATTGTCCAAGTCTATCATCCTAGTTTTCTGCCTGTCACCGATCTTTCAATTGGGGCTTTGATAAAAGTTAAGCCTGAAATACCAATCTGTTACCAGTTTCACGGCGAAAAAATCTCGTCTCTTTCATATCGTAGTTGTTTTTATTTTACTGCGCCTAAAATCGAGGCCCAAAATTCATTCCTGTTAAACATTTTTGTGATGTCTAGAAAATACCTACTGTTCTCATTAGTTTTTTTTTATCTTAGTCTTTTGATTCCGTATCTCCCATTTGCCGTCTGAAATTCGCCTTAGTAGGCTGAATTGGTGGCATACCTCCCTTGCAATTTCGAAACCCGGGTATGAATCTCGGCAAAGCCCAAGTTTGATACATATTGTGACTTTCATCCTCGGTTTTTTATCACTTTGTGCCAGTGCGCGTGGTGGCTGAGTTCGCATTTAATTGTTAAAATGCAATGCAATCGACATTTATATGCCTTAATGGGGGCATTTCTTAAAATTGGTGATTATTGTCGACACTCATTTGTCGTTCGCGTGTCCTTTCGATGTGTCCTCTGGGCGTAGACCAAATTTCTCCAAAGCCTGGGCGTGTAAAGGTGGGCTAGGCATCCGCAGTATGGGCTGGAAAGAATCCGGGGAGGGTATCTGTCGAGGGAGTGTCTTCAGGGCGGCTGGGAGAAAACGTTGAATGGAAGTTCTCAGCCTAAGGAGTGATGTTAGGCGCCAGCACCGAAGGTGTGACGCGAATATTAATCGGTATTCGGCGGAATGTGAGAAGTTGATTGCCCGCCCAAAAGTACTCGTCCCTTAATTCCGATAATTGAGAGAAACATTATGCCTGTAGACTTAGTTTTATCAAATAAGCCATCCATATCCCTGACTGAAGTCCTCTGTTTCCTGTCTGATTGCAGAAGATAAGGTCAGCATGGAAATTGAGAAATTAAGGATTGCAGTTTATGAATCTACGGATTCTACCATGAATGATGTATTCCACAAATATAAATGCCGTTTCCTTTATTTGTAGTCTTAATCAGTTATTACCGAATTATGATTTGAGATGGTGATTGATTATGGCCGTATATTAATGGAGTTCGTGGAAGTAATAGGAATGCTTGATTCCCTTAATTCGACATTAAAGAGAAATTTTTGGCGAGCACATTCCTTTATAGAACATGATCTCATACAAATTTTAGTCATGAATATTGATCCAACCTGTTTCGATACCAGGAGCATTTGTCGAATTTTACCCTTTTCAGGTGAATGATGTCCTTCGTTTGAAGGGATTGGGTGTAGAAGTACTCCATGCCGCCCTTTCTTCTTCAGCTTTGCAGTCAGCCCCATAAGTCAGAGCTGCAAATGATTGAGGGTTAGAGGCGTGGATTGGCCTCAGAGCGGTGTCGTTTCATCCACGGGAAGATGGCGTGTTTATTGCTCGGAATGCCGTCACGCTCCCCAGGCCATTGACGCCTCGCCCATCTGTCGAACCCGGACCCTCGACTTCCGCTGCCCACGCCCCCTTTTTTCAACTCATCTAGCCATTTTAACGGGCTTCGCTGCCGGCCTGGGAGCGGCCGTGACTTGTTTATCTTCATCTTTTGAAAATATGAGGTATTTCCCCAAGAGGAGCTATCTATGGCCGGGATGGAGAGGTAAAAAAAACATGGTGCATTCACATAAAGTTTGAGGCGCGGTGAGGGAAATATAAGATATGCGTGAAACGGGGGGAATCGACGTTTAAATTTCGTTTTTTGTTCGGAGAACTTTGCTTCAAGTCTTTAAATTGTGTATTGATAGACTTCGTGAAGTGTTAAGACTTCTTTTCAAGTGTAAAAGTAGACGGAGATGTTAAAAATGCCTTAGCTCGTATCCTGCGAGATAAGACTTCGGACCTTCTTCTGTTGTGTTCTCAAGTTTAATATTCTTAACAAAACCTGAGAGCTTGACGGAGTTATGTTGGAGACTAAAAATTGAGAGCCCGTGCTATTTTTTTTAGTTGAAAAAATGCTAGGAAGCTGAACTCATAAATGAGTCTGAGCTGGTATTAGTAGCGGGTAAGAGTTCACAATGTTAATATGAATAGCACGTCGTATCATCTTCCCTCCTCACAAAATATTTTGATGAAGTAGACATGGAGGTATAATGATTATGATAAATACGTGTGGTAATGGCATCCTGTCACTGATGGGAGTAGTTTTTACATGTAAATATGGCTTATTTTTCCTTGTTTTTCAATTTTAGTTTTCTAATATGCTTTCAAATTTATTGTTCTACAGCCTGCGTAAATAAAGTTACTCGTAAATGACACCCACGATTATATCGTAATTGGATAACAACATTGGATTTTAACCTTGCTTGCTAAAATTGATGTTTTACTTGCGAAACCCTAATTAATGAAAATGGCTCGGCATTTGGATCTTGTATCTCTGGAAACATTTGAATTAAAAATATGAGGAGTGTGATTTACGCTGAGAAAAAAACGCGACTACCGAGCCAGTGATATGCACAGCTGTTGACCTTGTCCCAAATATCCTCCAAAAATGAAGTGGATTTTATTTTTTTATGCTAACCACCGTCAGAATGCTATAATCTAGCAGGTCATTCATGGAATTTTTATTTACGATCGAAAATTCGCTGAAAATATGGTTTGTAATTGGTCGCGAATTCTTGCGAAATAGTATACGCGAATCATCTAGCGACGATTCCTCTCCTCCTTAGGATAGTAGGTGTCTTGGTTCAGGTTTGGAGAATCATCCCGAACTGCGTAGTTAGTAAACATTGGCGCCTCATTTCTGCTCCTATGCAAGCTTCTATAGGTTGAGATAATGTACTTACTGTTTGTTCTAGAATATCTGGTTTATTCTTGTCGTTGACTGTTGTAGATCTTTATCCAGATGGCGCCTCCAAAGTCGTTTACCGCCTTGATTTCTTTGACATTTCGCCGTCGTTGACGGGCCTTGAGTAGGCAAGCCGCTGATTGAAGTTCCTTTCCCCCGTGGCCATGCATTCTAAAACAGTTAAAGTCGAAAAGTTATTTACGATTCGAGTGTTCGAATGTGGTTGGTCGGTTTATCGCCGTTGAAAATTTGTTTTTATAGCTTATACGTCATCTCGCTTAGTAATTCGCCGATCCTTTGTTCCTCCCTTGCGAAATGGTCGCTTTGAAGGATGTCGCTCGTAACTTCTTTAGCGTCGCAATCCTCCTGCAATGGCTGCAGTAATACGTATGGGAAATGCGCCTCCACGTACTTCATCTCCCTGGCGCACCTACCCTTCGTTACCGTTTTGGCGTTCCTAACCGCGATTCGTTAGTAATTTTTCCTTGCTGTTAAGCACTCTATTGTTCTGTAGTGTTTATAGTATAAGCGTCAGCTGTATTCTTCGTAAAGCGTCATTTAATACGCTGGATACGACCAGTGGTAAATGCTGGTAATGTCGTATGCGTGAATGTATTTCTGTTACCCTTCCACTGAGTCATAGCTTTTCTTTCATGATGATCATCAAATTTCACCGACATACGCTGGAGATTTGAACTACTTCTTTGAAATTTGTTTGGATTAACCATGAATATGTGTGAGATGAGAAATAAATTCATTTGGAAGGTGTGAATCATCAGTCCAGGTTTTCTTTTACACAACAGTTGAAGTTTAAGGTAAGGTGCAGCAGTTAATTTGGGATCCTTCTAACCTTTTCCTAACCCCCATAGGAAGCTTGCGTGGAGATGTGCGCGTGTAGATATAGGTTTACTTCCTACGATAATACCAACTGGATCCCGTAGCCGATGGAATGCTTGAAAATTGCAGTAAAGTTATGGAAAGTAAAATTGTAGATGAATATTTTTAATAATTTTTCGTATAACTTTCTTATTTTAGCATTACCACCGTCAGCCCGGTACAAAGATCGTTTCTCTCGCAGGATAGGTGAAGTTTAAACGGTCTCGGCCTAGTATCGGCTTTAGTCTAGTATCGGCCGACGTCCAGAACGAGTATAAATGCGCGTGTGGATCGGGGCCCTGAAAACGGAGCATCGTCGCTGCACTCCTTAGACATTGGGATGAAGCGCCCTCGTGGAGTGTAGCTCGCTCCTTTTAAGGCATCATAATGGCTCCGGAGTATCCTGTTCCCACGCTCTCAACCTTGTCACAATCGGCCCATCCCCACGCCATCCGAGAGCTCTCCTTCTTTTTCCGTGTGCCCCCTCCCGAGTGTCTCCCCTCTTCTTCACCAGCCTCCCCCTCCGTGGACCCGCGAGGAATGTGGGTGGCTGGACGCCGGGCGAGATGGCTGGCTTTGATCTGTGCATTAACTTCCACTCCCAACCCGTCCGCGGCTTTCCTTCCCCCTACCCCACCTTTCCCGGAGTATAACGGTGTCGGCGTGTCTTAAACCCTTTCCTCGCCCCCGTTCATTCTTTGCCTCTCCTCTTGACTTGTATCCCTCTCCCTTGGATTACCTTCATTATTCTCAGCGGTGGGTAGTCGCCGAGTAAAATTATCTTTGTTACTAGTGGCGGTTACTATTCTTTGTATTTACTTGCTTTTCGGAATATGTAGAAAATACTTATAATCTACTTACTAATAAGTTCAACAGATTCAGGATTCAATTGGTGGAAGTTAGACATATTTAAATAAATAAATAATAAAATTTTTGACTGCGTACAGTACGCAGTAAAAATATTTTGTGGAAAAGTGCTACGACCTTTTATTTATTTAAATATCTACTTACTAGTTGATGAAAGTAATTTTTACTTTATATCAAATTTACTTTATATCTACTTACTAGTTGATGAAAGTAATTTTTACTTTATATCAAATGCATTATCAACCTGTCTAGTCAAAAACTTCATCTCAGCGCATCAGGCTATGCTCTAAAAGTATCGTTTCACCATGGAATTATGAGTACAATAATCTATGGTACAATACATTCATTATTTGTCAATACTGAATTTTGTTGTAGAAAAAAATCAGTTTCGTAAATATGAAATAGCTAGATTTTTTTGCCTGCAATCTTAAAATTTTCTAAATTAATACATTTTCAATAAGTTTCAAGTGTATTTGCTTTTGTTTGTTTGGAAACTGACAGTGCATAAGCCCAGTTACTTTTCTTAATATTCTACTCATTTCAGAATTTATATGCTCTCTTTTCCTTTATTTTTTCTCCTCCTCTCTTGGTTATTCCCTCCCCTTCACGTACCGTCCGTATTTCACGGCCTTTCTCCATCCCTAGCCCAACGTTGTCCGGTTGTGGTTCAACTCGGCCCTCCGTATCTTTCGAAGGGCATCGTCGAGTGAGGGAGTCCTGGGACTATTTTCATCCTTTGCCGGTGGTTTGAAATAAAGCGCTAGGTCGTTTATAAAACGTGATAGCCTCAACGCTTCTATTTTCATGCATCCCCCATCCCGAGAGCCCATAGTGTCGGGGGTATTTTTGGTGGACTTGACGAGATGAAGCCAGCTGCAACATTGTATGCTCTCGATTTCGCCTCCATTTCGTTTATAAGTGCTTCCATCACTCCGCTTAGCACTATTTTGGCTCATCTATTCGTGGTAGCGTTGCTATGAAATGATGTACTCGTAATTTAAGTAAATAGCAGCTACTGTGTTGTAGCTGAGGGTGTGGGAAAATCTAAGTAATTCATTCATTTTTGTTCAACATTAAGTTAACTTCAATACTGTTGTATTTTCACTATTTAATCCCGACGAGTGAGAAAAAAGTTAGTTGATGACGTTCGAAAGTACTCGAGTGGAATGCATAAAATATATTTTGTAATTACGGGGACTTTTTCTTACGCCTCAATAAAATGGTATAAAGTAGTTATTCTTGTCGTATCCTTTCATGCTCTTACTTAATGACCTCCTTGTGGAACGTGTTTAAATGTATTGACATACACTTGCTTCCTTATATCCAGGTAATTTAATTCCATGTAGCGGTTGTACAACGCGTTCTTGTTTCATTAGTTTATGTGGATAATGTCGTATTTGATACATTAGACCTTGCTGATAGTTTTAACTTTATTTCTTCCATTTACGTGAGCGAATTTTCTCTTTCTTAGCCTTCTACGAAGCTGTCGCGATCTTTTTCTAATAGAGTTGTCCTTAAGTTTAATTGTAATTGTTTCTGCAGTGCGGAAGGGAAACTTCATAATCACATGCGTCGGAATAGCTCGGGGGCTGCGTCATGAATACCGGAGTTGGCTGAAAGAAATTACAATCCGACTTATACTCGAGTAGTTTGAAGTGAGCAATCGCATCAAGTACTCTGTCCCGTTGTTTGAGACTTGTAGCTGTAGTCCAATTACATGCTTTCTTAGAGATCATATTTTCCGACTGCGGACATCTTCCTTCCATCCAATTCCCACTTTCATCTCAGTGCCTTTCCTCTCTGTCTGAATCGCCGGTTCGTTAAGGTCAGGCTGTAAGGACGTCGATGACTCAGGATCACGGTAATTTCTGTCGCCATAAGTTATGAGAGTGTCGCCTCAAGAAGTTGTTTATAGGCTGCAACTCAAAGTGGGCCCATGTCGAAGGAGAGCGAAATCCTTTGTGTCAATCGGCGGTGCGCTGTCCTTTTGTAAGCTTTGCCTACGCACCGCAGTGTTTCCTTGGAGTCCTAATCATATTGATAGTCTCCGTTCATGCTACCAATCCTCGGCGTATTCTAAAATTTTCGCATTTGAGATAAAGGTCCATAAATGTTGAAACGGGTCTACGCTATATACCCTGAAAAAGTCAAGATGATTACGTAAGTTTTAAACATGTACTGCGTCGAGAGTAATAACAAAATACGACTGGTCAAGCGGGGTATATGCACGTCCTCCTAGTATTCCCTGGCGTCAACGTTTCATGTTCTGGTGGTGATAATGAAGTTTGTAAGTTATTCTAAAAAAAATTCTTGGGTGAGAACACTCGAATAGAGTGCTTCTTCCGTCGGTTATAACACGGAGCCGTGAATCTCTCCCAGTATTTCTTGTAGAGCATATTATTGCCCGCTGCATTCTTATCCTTTCATCCCTATTTCCGCTGTCTTTGTCTTTCTTTAGTAGCCTTTCTTCTCGGTCTGAATAGCCGATTCGTGCAGGGAAGGTTATAAAAACGTCGATGACTTAGGATCGCGGCAATATCTGTCTCCATTAGATTTGAGAACGTCGCCTCAAGAGGTTGTTCATAGACCGCAACTCACTCGAAGGCCCGTCTCGACGGCGCGAGAAATCCTTTTCGCTCAATTGCCGGCGCGCCATCCTTGCAAAGGATGTGCATTTATCCAACGAAACGTTTGCCCGCGGCTGATGATCGGCTACGCTCCCAAGGCTTAATTGTCCGTCGCCGTCCGCACTTACATACCTGCCTGCTACGTGGCACTATCCGTTTACGAAACTCGCGGATGTTTGAGAAAAAAGAGTGCGGGGAAAGGAAACGCGATCCGGAGGCGTCTTTGAGGAATGCAGTTCGCCGTTCGTCCTTGTGGACGGTCGGTTGGCTAAGTAATTACCCTCCCCGGCTTACGGCGTGAGGGAGGGTTGGGATTATAAGCGGGGAAGGCTGTTGATTGGGCGGCGGGGAGGAAGGCGTCCGGTCCCCCGTGTGCTTCTTTCTCTTTCCCGCCGTCTATTTGTACCCGAGCCACTTTATAGCCCTCCTCCCGTGTTGATTTTTTCGTGTTCTAGTGGCCGCCGTCCCATGGAATGCCATCCGACTACTCGGCGTCGACGCTTAGGTGGTCCCACTCACTCACCTTTGGTGTTGACGCTGCAGCGGGCTTTGGGAGGCATGGACTAGGCTTAATGTATATGCTGATTGGTGCTTGACCGCGGTGCTTCAGCTGTGTGGTTAAATGCTATGCTTCCACTGTTCTCATAAACGCTGGCTAATCCTGCCATGATCTATTGAAAAATCGATGAAATTGATGGTGATCAATATTTTGGAAAATGGGTTCTATTAATCTCGAAAAAGTTAACAGGTTTCGCCAGGGTTGCTGAAGGCGCTTCTATGGTGGTGCGAGATTTTCCATTTCAGAGCTTATCGAACCTTCTGAACCTGGGGCGATTTATTTTGCTTATCACGGCGAGACCTTCATAAGCTTTTTATTACTAAAATATTTACCGCTTTTGGTTGTTTCATGGAGCACCATAGGCATTACCCCAGACTGCCTCCCCTCCCAAATTTGAATTCCCTTTTTCATTAAAATTAAGTCTTACCTCCTTTTATTCTCTCTCTAAGTTCATCCTATTTTCTTCCTCCTAAACCCCAACTTTCCTAACATTCTTTCATCTTACACGCATCCTATCAACCCCTGCCCGCCCAATTACTTGTTCCATACGTATCTCATCTGTAAATTTCCTCTCCCACTACGTCTAATACGTCGTCATTCCTATTCCTATCCGTTCACTTAACCTTTCCTTAACTTCATTCGCAAAAATTGAACGCTTCCCTACTTTTCTTGTCCTCCTTCCTTAGCGTCCATGTTTCCGCATCATAAAGCGCTACGCACCAGACAGGCTGCTCGCTAACTCTTTTTTAATCCATGACAAACGATCCTCTCATCAGCTCTTAATTTGAAAAGAAAACTACTTAAACGTAAAGCTTCTGGACCAAGTGACTCTGCGTTTATATTTTGTTCAAACTTTTAATTCAAGTTGAAGTTGATTTTTTCAGAGGTAGATTGCGTTTAATATCCCGTCGGCCCTGGTAAAAAAAGTCTCATTTCCTCCGTCTCCGCTTTTCCCGCGCTATCTTTTGATTCGACCCGCGCTTTCAAATCAATCATTTATCGGGAGTTCTGAGAACGACAGCGATTGCACCGTATTCCGACCAGTTCCTTTTCATCCCACTCCATTACAAGTCTCTCACTGGGTCAAAGACCTATCAAAAATCAACCTCTTCCAATCCAGATGGCGTGACACCGCTCGTGCATAACTTTTTTCGCAATCTCGAAATTGAGAGACCTCTCAAGTACGCGAACCGGTTCATGCCAGCCTTTGAAAATATAAAAATAATAAAATCAACCTGGATGCTAAAGATTCTTTTTATTCCTCTCCTCTCTCTCTCCTTCCTCCCTCCCCCACGTAGTCCACGGCTGGCCTCGTTAATATATATGTGCGCTGACTTCAGGACGGGAACGTCCTGTTCAATCGAGGTCGCGGGTTCGACTCCAGTTAGTTTTCTCCCCGATGGCTATCTCATCCTCGTAATGGCTTCTCGAGTCAGTCGGATGGCGTGCGAGTAGCGGTCGTAAATATCGCCGGCCTGTCCGTTTCTAATTTGGAATCGTCTTCGGTGTTCACGAGAAACGGTCGTTTTGCCTCTTTATCTCCTCGGGGAAGATGCTGTTCTCGTATCGAGATGTGCGAAAAGGGCGAGCGTTGAAATTTCTCCCTGATCGCATTCCACTCTGATGTTCGCTCCATCTTCGCTAGAGCATTCCCTTAAGAGAACGCTTCGCTCCATCTCGAGCGATATGTTTTATCTTTTTTTGGTGATGGATTACTTATATCTTTCGCTATCATCGTAAAAATTTAAGCATTGCAAAAATGTATATATTAAAATTATGTCAATATTTGCGTGTATCTCAGATGGAAGAAATTTACGTTTGAGAAAATATTGAGGTAAAATTTTCAAATTATATACTGGCCAACGTCTACTTTATGGACCGTGAAGAATTTGAAATAATTGTTTACGTTTTCACGCGAATGCGTTACGAAAAATACCATTCGAGCGGGAGCAATTTTCCCTCTTACTGTCTCACGAGCGGTCGTATTGTTTCTTCATTTCGCGACGAATTTTTCGTTTATGGTATTCTAAAAGTGAGTGCGGGTATACGTGGTCCATTTTACTGATCAACCCCATAATCTCACCTCCCAAAATTGAACTTCCCTCTTCAATCCCGTTTGACCTCTTCTCCTTTATCTTATCAGTAATTCCAATCGCCTTCCCCTTCATTCTATCCCTAAGTCCTGAGTGTAAGAATCGGATAGTGACCGATATTTGCAGATTTGAGATTTCCGCTAACACATGAAGCCCGTTTACCAGAAGACATTGTTATTTTCAACTGTTACTTTCAATAAAGTTTATCAGTTAATGGCGAAAACTCTGGTTCTACTCTCTAAGTGCAAGAACCATTATTAGTTTCTCATTTTTCTTGGAACTTGACCTTTGGTCATTATCTGGTTCTCACTCTCATGTCTTCGATGACATTCATTTTCCCCCCTTCCCGGCTTACTTAACATTTCTTCCTTATATTACGGTTGGTAATATCTTTTTCCCGTTCGAAAACTTACGTTACCATATTGACATTTTTAGGATAGAGCTGACCTGTTCAAGATATTCCTCGAGATTAATTTAGAAAACTTAAAATATTAAAAAAACATATAAGTTATGGAATTTTTTAGTCCGGAAAATATGTCTAAGGCATTAGTTTTAAATGAGTAATGAACCGCAAATAAGACCTGGTGATGCGTACTCTTAAAGGCTTACGTAAGTTTACGAGGTCTATAACGCGGTTCGCCATTAGGTCGAAGTGCGCATTTGAACCTCGCGATGCGTCCCTTGCGAAATTGCCGCTTTATGTGTGCTTGTTATAATTCACAGTGTGTGGAGCAGGGGCAACTGGCCGTTTTGTGAACGCCGCCCCCATTAATTACGACGCTGTTAACTTGGCTTCGATGGGGCGTCCGAATGGACTCGTTCTTGCCGTTTCTTCATAAATCAAGCCTCGTTTTTCCCGAGTGCCGTGCGATTACGCCCTACCTCTAAGGTTTCCTCGTTCCCTCTCGTCCTTCCACCATTCTCAAGACGGCCTCTGAAGATAGTACTATTCCACCATTCATCAGCTTATCCGCGAGTGGCCGTTCTCTCGGTTCTCGAGATTTTGGAATGTGGTATAATGCTCAAGGGGACTGCATACAGAATCGCCCAGCCCTTCCCGTATAAACTTAATTCTTGCAGCGTTAAGTATACCGGGACGAGCCTACGGAGTCACTCGCAAAGTTATCACCGTGGTTAGTCCCGGTATACTTAAATTCGTCTAGAGCGAACACCTCTCTGTGTTCAAAGTTCGGGCTTTGCTCTCTGGCTGTGGCGCTGTGTGCACGATTTGGACTGCTTGTGGCATCATCTTGTGCTCAGCGGTCCATACCACCTTGCCCGGTGTAGTCCTTAAATTTCCATAGGGGAGAATGACGTCTCGTAGCTTAACTGGCCATGAAAGTTCCATGATTTCGCATGCCTTCAAATGGTATGAGAGGTTCTTCCCAAGAAATCCATAGGCACAATTTCATAGCTTCATTCGAGGAGAGGGCAACATCATTCCCTTGTACTGAGTATAGTGATATCAGGAGGCACTTAGATTCAAACTGTAGCGTTTACTCCCTTCCCGTTAAGTCGCGACCGTTCATCTCTTCCCTGAGCGAGCGACAAAGCGGCTGCGGTCCCTTTGGGAGGCCAAAGCGCTTTGCTTCGTCAGTGAGATTGGGAGAAGTCGGGGTGGGGTCTGTCGGTGCAGATGATCGTGTTGAGGCGTGGATTCTCGGAATAGGCGGTCGTCCCGTTTTTCCTCATGCTCCCGCTTCCGTCTCTCTGTCTCGAATTGCATCAGGGATATTTTTAGACGGCCCTTTCATCCCCCACCCGCGAGTCATTGCCGGATAGCATTGCGGATTCCTTTCTATTTCGCGCGTAAGAAAACGATGTTTTTAGCTCAGGGGAAGCCGCGGCCAAAAGGCTTGAGATTTATGAATGGTTGGTTTCAACGGCAGCTTAGGCGTCGCGGTCATGTTTGTGTCTCGGCCGGTTATTTAATGCCGGGCCCAGGGACTGTCCTTCGTTCGCGCAAGTTCAAGACTGGCTCTTGCATTGGCCAAGGACAGGTAGTTCGCGACCACGTATTGACGCTGGGTCTGTCGCAATGGATACTGCGAAAACCAGTGGAATGTTAAGCTGAAAATAATTACTGACATCGAAAATGTTGTTTGACAGGAGAAATGATAGGGCATCATGTGTACGTTCCTTTTTTTTATCGAAATTCTCCGTAAATACATAGTCATAATGCATTCATGTCATTTTTCCGCGTCAGGCGCTGCTAATAATTTATGTCAAGTTTTCTCGTTTCACCTCCGGGGTCAAGCTTGAGAAATTCTTTCGCTATTAAGTTAAGTTTATTTATCCTGAAATGGCGTTTATTGGGTAATTGTAAGGTGTTTTCTTGAACTCTTTCTTTCTTTCGTGAATCTCTTTTTGTCAGGCTTAGTTTGTCCCGTGTATTTTCATTTTTCTGTGAAATATTTTCTTGTGTATCTTATAAATATAGGTGGGTAAGTAGAAAATTAGCTCGCCAACACCATTTTGCCATTATTTTTGTTACTAATAAGACGCTCTAATTGAATATTTCTCGGGAATGTAATCCAAAGAAATTAAACAGCTGAATTTGGGATGATAGATTTATAGTACGTGAATCTTTATTCTTACGTAATCAGCAGAGGAATTTAAGATAAGGAGAATATATTCCAAGCATAGTAATTCGTGAAGAGAATTTCCTCATTCAGGTATTTAGTGAATAGTAAATTTGTGTGTTATGATTGTTTTTGTGTACGGTTTTTTTAAACGTCCTATTACAGTTTTTGGGAGCTACTTTCGGGGTGGAATCGGATAGAATGACTTGTAAATACATGGAGATTAAGGATAAATAGGATATTTTCTGTGCAAAGCAATTCGAGGAAGGATGCCTTTTCATTCAGGTAGTTAGCCAACTATAAATTAGTGTGTTATGATTTTTTTCGATGAGATTTTTTTTATCGTCCGAGTACAGTTTTTGGGTAGCTATTCTCGGGGTGGAACAACTTGGCCATTCGTCGGCGTGTATCTGGAAGGCCCCACAAAACATGGTTCACGGAAGGCCGCTCTCGCTCGCTTACCCCCTACCCTCCTCTCGCGACGCCGTGAAAACAAGAAACGGTTTTGCGTCATCGAAGGGAGGGAGTTACCAGGGAGTGTTGGGGGGCCGTGTCTGGAAGTAGGGCGGGGTCCTTCTCTCCACAGCTCCTCCTTGAAGCGTCGGACTCGCGGCCAAGGGAGGAGAGGAATTTTTTAAAAGAGAAGCAGGAAAAGAAGCGAGGGAGGTTCGCGAAAAAAAAACGACTTCGAAGTAAAACTGTTGCTCAAGGCGACTGGGTTTGAGTGAGTCGAGTTAAAAACACTTTTGTGCTCGAGTGCGGGGCGGGGATGGGGAAGAGTTACGTGTCGGGGGAGTGGGTGTTGGAGTTTCTGCTCATTTTGATGATTCGGTTCATGGTGATGATTCGGTTCTTCGGAACCGGATCTCGAATCCTAAAGAGTCCATGAACATTAAGGTGTTTTTCTAGTCGTTACCGATTTTAACTTATTGTATTTTCAGTTCTACTGCAGAAATCAATAAGTGAGATGGAAATGGAAAGCAAGCATAGGCATTTTTTAACATTTAGTGGGTAAAAGCGATAGGGCTTGCTTTCTCTGCTTCATTTGCACTTAAAATTATCTGTTCTGTGAACGTGGCTGTTGTTTTGGAGAATGCCCTAGAAAATCATGTACCAGAAAAATATTTGTCAGCCAATCACTAGCCCGAATTCCTCTGACAGCAGCACAATTAAATTACGTAATTCATTGCGAAAGAAATTGTCTCTTAATCCAGGCATCAAACTATCGATGGGACTCACAGTCAACCTTGTTCTTGACGGCGTACAAAGGTGCTCTTTTTTTGCTCTCCGGTTGAGAATGATATTGTTCTAATTAAAAAAAATGAACTTTTCATCCTATGTTACGTTGAACTATGTGTTCAGTGCAGGGCCATTTAGTTCTACGGCGAACATCATGAGGTCTTGGACGAATCCTGTCGTTTATTAAAGTCAAAAGGTGAAAAACGGAAATATATTTTTTTAATATGCCATACATATTCACCAAGTTGAGGCTTGAGGTATTCAATTCATGGAGTGGTTCGTTTTAGGCGATTCTAGTTATAAAGCTCGTTTCAGTGTAGTGGGTTCATGTTCACGAACCGTTCACTATGTACGATTCGTTCACGAGCGAAACGCCTCTATTAGGGAGGGGGAGGGGAGTCGGTAGCTCGCTGCAACACTTTCGGACTTGAGTGCTTTAGCCTCTCTCTCCCATGTCTCCTTCCCCTCACTCTGCACTCCACAGCACTAAAGCCCCATACTCCCGGCCACCCTTTCACATCTTCTGCTCTTCTTCCAGCCCTCCTTATTTGCAAAGCAATGGCCTTTTTGAGGTTGACTTCCCTCCAGTGCTTCTTCCCTCTTCCCTTTTTCCTCTCTCGCCTCGCCTTCCTCTCATCCTCCTCTCCTTGATCGACTCGCTGAATTTGAATAGTGTGTGCCTTCCTCTTTTCTCCACCCTTCCTCCCCTCTCGCTCTGCTTCCTTGCTTATCCGAGAACCTCCTGTTGCTCTATCTCCCTCTTGCTTTATCACACACAAGCTTCTCTCGTCTCGTCCTTTCTTCTCTCTTTCCGGAGTAAGTAGTGCATCTTCCTGGTCTTCCACGTTTTTAGCTCCTCTTTCTTATTTTTTTATTTTGCGGCCCCTCGTGTTCCGCGTTCCTTCGCTCCCGGGCCGAGTTGTCCTAGTTGAATGTTTTTCGCCATGTCCCTTTTGTGTTTACCCGCAGCTGTATGGTGATTCGCAAGCTATAACATTGGTCTATTGTTCGTAGGTATGTTATAGATGGGCTCATCACTTTCCTCCGTGTTCTTACCTTCTTATAAGTCAACGTAGTAATTTTCAAGTGCCTTTGTTTGGTGTATTCCGAGTTTTACGTGATAATTGCTCTCTACCAGTTTATTTTAGCATTTTTTATTTTATTGTCATATTGCCAGAAACAATTCTTTTATTCCTACCCCCTCTTTCCTTCTTCATTGCCTTAGCGTGCATGTTGGCAGTAGTATAGTTATTTCTTGTCTCAGTGACGTCGCAGCAAGCTGGTTCGACGACATTTAGAATTAGGCCTGGCCAACGACGTTCATGTTTTTTTGTCGAGGAGCTTATGAACATTGTTCTACCCGGTGTTACTGATTGAAGTTTTTGCTCTCTTCAGGAAAGATTGTATTTTATGTTTGCCCTCTGTCAGTCTCTCCCGCATGGCTCGAGCCTTTTTGTACAACTTATATTTGTATCTCCGTAGTAGTCTTATTTCTTTTGCTTCCTCTTTTTCCGGATGACGTCCTCCACATTGCGTCTATTCGGTCCTACCTTTTCTCGTCTCACTCGTTATCTTGGTTGTTATGGATTGGCCAACGAGGTGGAAACTTTCCTGGAAGATCTTTTTAACATGTCCAATATGGTTATTAAACTACACTTGAAAATTCTTCCTTTTAACTTCCTCAATTTATAAATGCAATTTCAGTTTTTTATTGAATGTTAATATTGATATAATGAAGAATGATAGTCTGTCCTCTGAACTGCAAAACAAAAACTCGACAGGATAACCTGCACTAGTAGTTTCTTACTATCCCTGATTTCAAGAAATATATAGTATGTACGGTTTACGCTTACTCCAATGACGTTCTTTACGTGGCACCATCACTTGGAGTACTTAGCATCTGTTCTCTACTCTTCGACATTTCTGGGTTGGGTGGTCCTACCGGGAGCATTGCAGCTCTGGGGTCATTGGAAGCGGGCAAGTATTTCCATCTCCACAAGGTTGTAGCCCCAGGGGAAAGATAATAGATATAAATACAATAATTACCCTCTAACTTGAATGAATTTGGCGAAAATTGACTCCGAAGCCACGAAGTGAGTTGAAGAACTTTCTGAGCTTAGCGATGAGTCGATGATGTCGTACCCACTTATAGCAGAATATTCTCATTATACGTCCTCTCCTGAAGGGAATCCGCCTTTGGCCGGAATTGACCAGTCATATCGCTCGGGAACCAGTCGACTGCGCTTGGATTAAAAGTGCGCGTCATCCCGAAATTAACTCGTCCCCCTGGCTTCTTTTCAGTTACTTTATCTGCCCTCCCCAGATTTCGCGAGTCGTGTCGCCTGTTTCTACGCCAGGATCTTAGGTGTGGAATACGCAAGGTGGTGATGTGTTTGTAATTATCGCCGTACAGTCTGTTTTCGCCTTCGGATGGGCTCCCTAGGTCGAGGAAAAGTATTTAGCATCGGAGGAATGTGATTGAAAAAGGTTGCTGATGGATTTTGAGTTTCTTCGACAAATTATGAGGTCTTACTGATAAATCCTCAAATTTGTCTCCAATTACTGTCAACTGCGCGTGCTGACTCCTAGGCGTGTGTTAGGAAGGGATAGGGTACCATTGGCGTTAACGAGAAAGCTGGGTTGTTTATCTTGTTAATATAGAGTTAGTTCTGGCTCACTCACAATCAAATGAATTTAACGGAAGTACGAAGTGGAGTACGTTTCATTCAATGTTATTTAACGTATTGTTTTATTTTACAAAAATGTTGATAGGGGATTTGGATCTGGAATTAAGAGATTACATTTTTAGCTCTTTAAGTGGGAGATTGTTTTCAGACTTAATTTTAAATATTTAACGGAGTTCCATCAACTTCTCTAGTGGCGTTTAAGTTACCCTCGAAGAGGCCTGTACCCATCTTCTGTCTCGTAAGATGGTTAAAAACGAAAGAGGTTTCGTCTTATGTCATGGAGATCTTTGAAGGTTTCCAGGTCGGGGAACAGGATTGTTGTCCTCGCTGGTCAGCCACCTGGCAGAATTCACGTAAGATGGACCTTGATACCCTGAGGTAGCCATCGTTTGAAAAGGCCCTCCGGCGGGGGTATCGCGTTGGAGTGCCCTCTGCGGTGGCGTCAGTCCGCGAAGGGCGGCGTAGGGGCGCGGTGAGGGGTGGGGCAGGTCATATGGCCCCGCGGAATGTCGGTGACGAATCGTGCTGGAATGTGTCGGTCTTTGCGGGAGGAGGGGGACAGAGCGGCGAGGGAATAGGGTGGCGTGCAGCCGGAGAAACTGTGACGTTTGCTGGAGAGATTTAAGGGCTGTCCTGATCTTAGCATTTATTAGGACTTAATCTAGATTCCAATGGAGTGGATATTGTTTTGCTGTTTGACAGCAAAAGTATACCTTTTCTCTGTTACCTGGCATTCCCACTTTTATCATATAATTTCATTACGGATTTGGCTAATGTGTGTGCAGGATTTCCGCGAGTCCTATGTTAATTCGTTAAAAACTGGATCACACCTTACAAAAGTAATTAAAAATAAAGAATATAATGAAATCAGAGATTTTTGTAGGTTCACGGTAGCAGTGGCTTGATGTGATTATTCGCGCGATGAATCGGTAGAAGATACGTGTACAATTTATAGACATGTCATAACCTTCTCTCGCAAGTAATAAGTTATATATATCACGTACACTTCGACATTATGCTTCATGAGTAGATTATTCCTATTTGGAGAAGTACTGTTGGGCATGTTACTCTTCATACCCCGGAATTTTAGATTAAGTAGGTTGTACATACATTGTCATTGTGTACTTCGCGTGTGAATCTTTGGCAACAGTTATTTTACTTACTCTCCGTCGCTACTTCAGTGTGTCGCGGCCTCTCCTCACTCCACCTTTTTTTCTCCCTCCTCACCTTTCTTCATCTTTCCCCTTTCTCCTTCAGAAAAATTCTTCTCCCCGCCAATCATTAATATTTAACGTCTCCCGTCAGCTCCGCCGTCCCATTCCCCCCTATAACCCTCCCAACCTCCCCCATCGTCGTGTCTGGTATGTACTCGGTAAAGTCTCCTGAGAGGCGTTCTGGTGAAAATTTTAAATTCTTCCGAAGTCGAGAGCCCATTATACCCATGCTCGTCTTTATTATTTTTTCACCGCGAGAATTTCCGTCCGCATTTGGTGTTCCTCCTCGTCGCCTTCCCTCGCTTCTTTCCCAAGTCCGCCCTCGATCACCGTAGCCAGAGTTCCTCTCGGCAATCCCACGCGTCTTATCGAGTTTCCTCCTTCCCGCGAAGAGGGTAGGCTCGTAATAAATATCGATTTTTATGTTAATGCCCGCCGAATAGGTGTTGATTTATGTGGGAACTCTTGACGGGAGTTTTTTCCTCAACTTTCGCTCCGCGTCGTGTTATACATGTTCTTTTTTATCCTTTTTTTAACCATCGCCAGGTGCGATTGGGGTTGGGGGCGTTTTGTCGAAAGCTTGTTATACTCGGTCGTCGTAGCCTAGGTATGCGCATTGTTAGCGGGCTGAGTGTTGTGATTCGCTCGCGGAGGCTTGATGCGATAGGTTAATGGGGCCTCATAAAGTTGGCCAACCTGGATTTTTATTGCCATATTATTCGCCTGTTTCGTATTCAATCTGGGCCGGTGAGCGCTGTGGCGAGAGGATAATTCGTTGTTATTCCGTTGACGAGTTTTCCCCGGTTTCCAGTGAGGCGAAGGGAGCGGTTGGAGCCTATGATACAGCCGTTTTGGGCTTTGTTGTTAGGATACGTCTCGGGTCCAAGAACTTGTATAATAATTTATCCATCGTGTAGTTTCAGGTAACCCGTAAGTTAGCTATCGTCATTCTTAGATTAAAATCGTAATCCTTTGTTTTCATCTAGTGGAAGAGAAATGATTTTCGGTATTTCTTAATCAAATATCCTTGTCCGAAATAAGATCATTGTTAATTTTCTTGCTTGCAGCTCGTAAGCATTAAATTACTTACGATGGTTTTTAATTGCGTAAAGTTTCAAGGATACATTATGATGCTATATTCCATATCCTGTTATTGAGCCTTGCGAGCATGTTTGGATCTTAAACATTCCCGTGGAGAAATGCATAGCTCGTTGTAGGTATTAACATGCTAGACTAGATTTTTGTCGTCTATCAGTTGCAGTTTGACCCCCATTTAGTGTATCTTTAGTCCCAGCAATGAGCATGAAAATTTTATTGATTAATTACCGTACGTGGCATACAATCCTCTAGCATCAAATCTAGCAGTTAAGCAAAACACCAACACCCCTACCTTACATAGTTTCCGTTGAGCGCATAATTTTTTTCCTTAATCACTCTCATGAATTCCTCTTGAGATTTTTATGCGAGTCGTCATCGTGCTTTACTCGGCGTCCTCGAGAGTGTTTTTTTATTAATATAATGCTCGCTCGTACCTTTTGGCAAACGAGAGCGTACTTTGTGCAGATAGGGAAAAGTCTGGTAAAGTGTGTGTGTGTATGAGAGAGAGCTTATCTTGATTGCCTTCTGCAGCCCTCGTACTTTTTTTTCTGTAGGTCCTTCCGGATTCTTACTCTTTCCTCCTCCTCCGTCTTATTCTCCGTCTAGACAGCTTTATTGCCCTCAGTTCAATTCGCTTTTTGGACTTGATGCGCTCTCATTGTTTGGCTTCCTGCGGGAATGGGTTGAATAAGGCAAGACGACCCCTCTTTCCCATTCCCCAAAGAAAAGGGTGGTCGTGGGAGTCATTTCACTCGGGTGGTAGAGGTGTGATGCTCGGTTGATTTCTTTCTTTTTTTGTGTTCCTCGAGTGCGCAGGGGGTTGAACAACGCCAGGAGGGGGGGGGGAAGGGTATGTTATTTTTTATACTTATTCGGGAAGTGGTACGAAAAACGGGGCATTGCAGGGGTGAGGAGGATCTTTCCCCGTCCGCGTTAAGAAGATGGCGGTGTGGAAGACTACAATGAGGCAATTTTCGCCCTCTCCGTCGTCTCGTGAATAAATAAGAAAGGGAGCGAAGAGAAAAAAAAGTTGCATGCGGGAGTATCCCGGGGAGCCTCTTTTGATATTTTCGTATTATTCGCGCTTTTTTTCTGTTGTTGAATTCCCCCGGTTCGCGGTGATCTTTTTACACTTGAAAAAAGTGTCGTCTCCGTGTGTTTTTACTTTTCCGGGGGTGGCCTGTTCCTCTTGGGGATCGTTATTGTGTGGGGGAGATGCTAGAAAAAGGCTGTTGACGTTGATGTGGGCTCTTTCAAATGGTACTTGGGTTGTTCGTCTCTCGTGTAGTTTTTTTTTGTTGTTCCCGTGTCTTCCTTAAATCTTAATCCTGAGTGTTCGTTTTTCGTCTCTCTTGGGAAATACCTTCGCTCGTACAATTAATGAGCCTATTTTTCCGTCGCATGTTAACAGTATTGTGGCATTGTGACCTCAATGCATATAATGTATGCATCTGGTAAGAAAATATTGCATATTTTGCGCAGCGTTCATTCAGGTTCTCTCATCACTACTTGACGACATTATTCGATTTGGACTAATTTTCTCCTAGGACTTTTAAGGTGAAGTTACAACGTCTAGGTGTTTGTCGCAGATCCCAACTTCGAATATAGCTTCATAATTGCAAAATGACGGCGATATGGGGAATGTTTATTGTTTTGGTGTACGCTTAAATCCTCGGAACTATCTCGAAAATGCTCAAAGTAAAATCATGACTGCACATTTGAAGGGACTGTAATAGTTCGATCCATAATTCCTGCCTCATTAGGAAACTGGTATCAAATAACTGAGGAAAGAGATGGAAAGACTGTATTTTCTTGCTCGTTGAGAATGGAAGCTCAGTAACGCTTGGACTATGAAAACTGGAAATGCTACGAGATCTCAGCTGCTAAACTTTCGGTGAGTGCAACATTTGCATAATTATCGTAAAACATTCCATTCCTCTTGGTTTGCACGTGTTAAGGGAAGTTATAATACTAATTCCATGTACAAGTAAGGTTAGTTTTTATGTAAGTAACAGTCGTACTTTTACAAAGAGCTGCATAAATTAGAATCGTTCGAGTACGCCTGCCAAGTTTTTGCCGTTAGCATGAAAGATATTTCAACTCGAGTGCCATACACACTGGTTTCATCGTTGTTCGCATTCCTTCGTGTTTAGCGTACTCTTACTTGTAGTCTTCTCCTTGGTTCACTCCTTTTTTCCTGTATAGTTATCGATTTTTGAGTCCCCCAGATGAGTATTGAAAGCCCTAAGCCGAAATCTTGCGCCCCTGTCCTCATTTTTTTAAATCTTATAGTTGTAAGATGTCAAACATGCGAAAGCTCTACTTGATGGGTGGTGGCGCCCTTCGTTCGGCTCTCATTATGATTCCTCTCGGTCCTTGGAGTAGGTGATGGTATGCGACTTGTGGGATGGGTTTTCCTCACGTGCTTTTTTTGACGTCATTCGCAGTGCACTCCAGCGAGCTCTCTTTTTCCTCCCATCTGTCGCGAATTCTCCGTCTGCATATCTTTCCTTGATGTGGCTTCGACGAATCGACGATTTGCTTCTTGGCTTAGGTGAAACTTGATGGAGATAACTAGGTGCAGAACTCATGAGTTCCGTTTGTATAGATTTAAATTAGATATTTTCGTGCATGGTACAATAAATTGTTGGGAACTTTCGTATTAGGTGATGATTTCAGTGGTAATCGTTTCCTTCAGGTGTAGTTTTCTTAACTTACCAGAGTTGCACGGACAGACTACAAATCGTATGTATTTTGGAATCCCAATTACTGTTTCTGCTGCCGTGTTACATTTATAATTACAGTGCTCTATAACTTCAAACAATTAACTTAATTATTCCTTAAAGTATTAATTATTTTTGAGCTACACATTCATCGTAAAAAGCTGACGATCTGTGCTTGAATTAACTGGACTGTTCGGTTCGAAATTTTTATTTATTTTTTAAAAATTTTCTTCCTTCTTATTGGTGGACACCGTGAAAATTGCGATATTAGTGCTTAGGTCAGGTGTGGTCGGCAGAGGTGACGTTGCGGGGAAACTCATTGGTGAGGGGGCGAATTATGTGTTATTTGATGGAATGTCGTGAATGGAATTCCGCGGGAAGCACGAAGTGACAGGCGGAGTTGGTTGGGTAAGGGTGTGTTTGTGTGCAAGTGGGAGTAATTCCTCGTGACCACTGCTCCCCGGCGGTGTAATAAATGACTGCTTTTTTATGCGCCACGTTTCCTCCCCAGGGTCACTGGCGGAGGAACAACGGAATGCGCGCGCTGCATTCCGCTCATTTTTGCGCGCCTAAATCTGCTCGAGGCGATAGCGGTCGAAATTGCGCGCGAGACTGCGTCGACCGCGAAGTGGGTGGCAGATTTCGGATGCGGTCGTGCACTTTTTTGCTTCGTGGCGTTATATCTGCCGTGAATGCGTTGGTGAATGCCAACGATTTTGTGGGATGGTAGGTGAAAAATCAGCAAATATTTTTTTCTTGCGCAATAAAGTAATTAGTTTTGGGCGTGTTCCGTGGAAGATGTCTTCACTGTAGAAACTGAAAATTTGTTTTCACTCCGCAAAGTTTACTTAAGATTAAAATTTGCGTAATATTAACTATTTAATTAAACCGACCGATAATTTAAGTCTACTTGGTAATCATTCTTTAGTTTCGTTCCGTTACATTGAGAAAATTTCTGCACTAGATTTTTAATTTCCCACTTTTCTTGGTCTTGTTACTCCTTTTCCATAACTCAAGCGATGAATGTCATGATTTCGTTCACTTAATATTACGTTTTATATCTAGTGTGGTCTTTTTTAATATCTAGGTGCCGTGAGTACGGAGGGAGCTCTGAGATTGAAATGCATTATTTGCGAGGCAGCTAATAAATTATTTACGCCAAGTCGAAGTTAGCGATACTCCCACGTTTGTTGAAACGGGTGGGTTTTTTTTCACAAATTGCATCTACATAAAAATGCAATCTTCCTTTTGATCGACGTGATAGGTCAATTAAATAGCAATTGCGAGCGATAGTTTGGCCGACATCAATTTTTATGCCTGTGTGCAATGCATTTTTCCTCATATACCGCCGCATTCATTAATGCGTAATTGAAATTTTATTGCTTTCGAAAAATCGATGCCTCTGTCAAACGTCATCGCCCCGACTGCATTCTTCAGCATTATCGAGCAGTATTATGGTGAAAGGCGAAGGTAGCATGCTCGTTATAAATAGAAAAGGTTTCAAGGGCTTCTCTGTTATATATTTTTTTCTCATGGAGAGAAAATAACCCATTGTCGTAACTGCTCTTGTGCTGCAAAGAGTGAGCTATATTTTCCTCTTCTTTCCGCAATACGGTTCCATTCCGTATTCACTAGCAACATGGTTATTCTTTCGCCGTAGGCTTAAACACGAGTTGAATTAAATGTAGCGTCAGCTGTTATGAAATTAGCATACACGGAGTTGATTGAATCAAATTATCTCTCGGTGTCTCCGGACGGTTCGTATAGTTTCAAGTGGAGGAAGCAATTCCCACCTCTGATGCATATGTAGGGAGATTCTCTTGCTGAGATTACATTATCTTCTTCGTTTTACGGTGTTTTTAAATGTTCATTATGTAAATGGAAGTGTTCGCTAAAAGTTCACTTTGGGAATTTGAGTAATCCGCCGAGGCGTTATGAAGAAAAAAGGTAATTGCGCCAGTTTAGATTTGTGTTTCAAGTTTTCCGTTGAGAGAATGGGTCTCCCATTTTTTTGCATTTTGATGGCAACGTTATAGGAGAAATTACGTTTTCCCTTTATCTTAGTACCCATCATCAAATTAGCGATAATAATATATTTTTACAGCATCGTTCAATTCCTCAGATTTAAACCGACTTCATAATGTCTCGGCTCTTGTTTGTTCTCGGAAATTGTTTCTTATCTAAATCTTTCTACCATTTGATCGGAAGTGGTCTGTAATTTTCCTTGTCAGGAGTCCTATTAATGGCACTGATTTCTTATTTGTTTGTTTTATTTTAAGATTGATATTTTACATTATTCATCGAGTATTATTGGTTTGTTGGTGAAGGATATTTCTTTCCTACGCCGTTTTTGGACCTTGGCGGACCTCGGAACGCAATTTCATTCGAAGTCCCTTAAATGATTGATTATTAATGAGTATTATAATTCAATAATGTTAATGCTAACTTCAAAGAAACATTTTTTTATGTGCAGTTATAACTAGTGCACGCAAAACATATTTGGTGAAAATTGAAAACATTTTGAATGACTGTCAAACACTCCAAAATTATCGCGAAGACCTGGTCTATTGGGACCTCATGCTCCGGAATGCCTAACGACTTAGTTTTCTGGGTCTCTGTGCCAATTTGTGGATCCAGAATCTAATGTTCTGTAAACTTCTGCCTGTTTCGTCTCAAATACGTGAAAATACAAATTCGTCATATTTTTCCGTGCGATCTGATAATTTTCTCCGAATGGATTTTTAGAGTGGGGCGCCCGAGTGGATTTAGTTTCCCTTGCTCACGTGGTCGGAGTAAGAGGGTGGAGAACGACTTACTTGAATGGGGGTTGGAGGGGAGAAATTTTTGGAGTGTTTTTAAAATTCCCATTCCACTGTCGAGGGCGTGTGTGAGCAGGCAGGTCCTTCATGGTGTACGGCGCTGTTTTCGGGGTTGCAGTCATTAACGGAAGGGGGTTCGTTTGTGGGGGGGGGGGGTGTGGTTTGTTCAAGTTTCCCCAAAGGCTCGGCCAAGCAGTTAACGGGCGTGAGAAGCGAGGCGGGGAGTCGGTGAAATGACGTGTTAAGGAACGAGTGGGCGGAGTGCGTACTGCGTCCTGAGCGTCGTTTGTTTTTTTTCCCTCTCTTTTGGTTGAGAATTGGCGCATAGGGAACGGGAAATGGGGTGGTTGGTGGATTTTGCCTTGGACTCCGTGGATTTTTCTCCCCAATGCACATGGACCCTGATCTCTCATTTCAAGGATTATTTTGCTCTGCCTCTGTCTTTTTCCGCCAGATAGGATTGTAACTCCGCGGAGGATTGTTTTGAGTCAGCCTTACGAGTGTGGTTGACGTAAAGGATATGTGGAAGATATGTTCATGGTAAAGAATATTAGAAAAAGGATTGAAGCATCTAGATGCACAGATGAGATTTAGTTCTGCGGTGCCTCATTGTAATCTAATCGCAGTCTCGGGTGTTGATAATCTGGACCTCCCGTCTCCCCAACTTCTGAAAAAAGAATATTTATGGGAATAATGGACTGCTTGCTGCATTAACTCTGTATTTGTATAAATCTCGGGAAAATGTAACTTTTCTGTGTCCCATGTAGCCATTACAATTAGAGCATTTCGCCCGAATGGGTTACCGACCTCCATATCGGTGAATGTGTTGACTTGGCGTATGATACTCCTGGGGTGTTTGATATAAAATCGGAAAATCATGCGCTTGAAACTATCTGAACATAGATTCCAGAGTGAGTTCTTTCAAAATTTCAATATTATGGGGTTATGGGGCTATAATTTTTTCATCTCCGTGTCTAGGAATTTAAAATAAATCGCCGATTTCCCAAAAATAAAGAACTCGAATCAATTTACGATGATGTAAAAAGTAAAACCCGGGTCTTGCTTCAAGGTTTTTATTTTTGTGGCACAGGGACAATGGCACGGAGACACAGAAAACTAAGTTGTGATGCAGTCTCGAGTATGAGGTCCCAATAATTGATCAGGTCTTCGCAATAATTTTGGAATGTTTGGCAGTCATTTAAAATGTTTTCTTTTTTCACCAAATATTTTTTGTGCGCATGATTGGCATTTATTTTACGTCCCAGCAATGGTGACGCAGTACGTTGTCTTACCCACCCTATTATTTGAACGGGAGCGTTTACTAAGGTGCTCGGCTCGAAAGCAGTTAATGTTGTCAGAGTAGCGAAGAGTCTCTGAGTTTGTCGTGCTCCTTTCCTGCTGCTGCTACCCGCCTCTTCACTTCCCCGTCGAATGTAAAAAGGGGCCGTGGGAGGAATTAGGGTTGAAGGTGCGAAAACTACACGCCTTCTCCATTGGCGGCGGGCGTTTTTCTGCGTCGTGTGTCGGGCGATGTGCGGGCGAGATAGTGCCGGAGGCGACGGAGAACTTGGCGGCGAGGAATAAATAAGGGCCGGGCGAAAAGAGTGCGCGGCCATTTCAATTTGTAATGTGCAGATGGATTGATAAGGAAGGTGGGTTGGAAGGGGTTCCTCTTAGCGTCGCGCTTCTCTCTGCCGCCGGATTTTTTTTTCGCCAGTAGTTTCTCGTTTCTTTTTTAATCCTTCCTTTCTTTCGTGTCCGATTAAAAATCGTAGGAAGTTATGTTCCCCCTTCCTGTTGCTCGAGTGGTTTATGCCATCAAAGATGGAGACATTTTGTGTGTCGATCTTTTGTTTATCTAGCATGCGTTTTTTCGCAGTCTATTTGTTTCTGATACCCTTAAAGCGTGGCCTACCCAATATTTCAGTCATCACAGGAATGTCTCTAAGTAATCAAGATACTGTTGGCGTCTTTCTAACGTTTAATCAGTATTATATTAAAAATCTTTTTTTTTTTCATCTTTATGTGATCTTTGGTGAGGAAGGGTTAAGAAAAATTACCGCTTTTAATGTGGTGGGAAAGTTTCGAGGTTTCCAATTGCTGTACCTAAAAATAATTTCCACTTTTTGCTAGTATCTCATGCATCTATTTTTGATTGCTTAATTTCTATCCTTTTCCAAAGTATATCAATTTTCAATTATGATGATTTAGTTACCTCCTCTGTTTATTTTCCTCATTTTTGATTTTGCCATCACCTACCTTTCTTCGAGTACTCTCTTCAGTGCATGTATTCCCCAACCTAACATTAGTTTCTAGTCACTACAGTTATTCCCCTAGGATTAACAGTAATAATGTTTCGGCGTAACGTCCGCGACTAGATAGATCAGCTCGTATTTTCTCTCTGAATCGTCGAGTTGCGTGATAAACTACAACTTCAGTACTCCACGCTAGAACCATGAGACAAGCAGTTTTTATGGCCTTTTTGTGATTGTTTCATTGTTTATGCCCTCAATCGAGTGGCACTCCAAATGGTATAATGCCATAAAGATTAGGTGTTGTCTCATTATGTTATAATTTTTCGCCTTTCTTTGTCCCTCAAATTTTCCCTTGGATACTTGCCAGGGGCTTTGTATACACCGCTTTGATCGCTCTCGCTTTCCACGGAGACCCTTTTCCTAATGTCCCGATTTCGGAATATCTTCTCTTCAAAGGCTTTGGGAAATGGGCTCGGTCTTAGACGCTGAAAGGCGTGAATGTGTTGCCCTCCACGACTGTTGCCCGAGAATCTTTTGGACAGATGGCGAACGGGCTCATGTCGGCGCATTAGTTTCTCAGCGGCGATTATCGCGAATGGTTTTCCCGCTTTGCGACGCCGGGATCGACCTCCGCACCCCACCTCCTCGGAGAACGTGCTTTCCCGGGGCTCCTGAATGCTTTCAGCCCTCTCCGAAAGGAAATAAGGAGATTCGTTAATGCGGCGTCGTTAATGTCGTCCCGGGGGCAAATAGAGTGATTATTTTGGCGGCGAGCGTTTGCGTTGGGGAGGGTGAGGAAATGGCCGCCATTGCGTGTATATCTTCCGCTGGTATTTGACGCACCCTCCCTAACTAATGGGCATTTATATAAGAAAGTTGACAAGGGCAAATGTATCCACTTTATCGGCCTGATTTCCCCATTTCAGGCCCCCCCTCTCGTCAGGGTGGTAATCGCCAAACGGACTGTTAGAGGCTCGTGTTGAAGTCGAGTCAGAATAGCAAACTCGCCTCTTCACGGACATAATTTTTCTCCCCCGTTATAGCTTCTGTAATGGGTTGAGTGGTAGGCGCCTCAAGCAGCTTTTAGCGTCGATTTATGCGGGCATTGATGGAGAATAAGTTTCCGTAATCTGCGCGGTGCGTGGATCTTTTCCCGAAAGTAATGGGATGTTTTAAAGGATTTGCGGTGGATATCTTTAGCTTCGGTTTTATCCCTTCGCAATTATTTGTGTGTTAAAACATTTGTATTTTTGGTGTTAAGGTCTCATTCCTTTTATTTCCTTAGCTTTACCTCCCTAGTTAGTTATACTGCTTATAGCCGAAAACGTAAACGTAATTCAGATATAATCACGTCTTTAAAAACGTTAACTCCTATCTCTCTTATTTTTTATTTCGAGTATTATGATATTGAAATGGGAATGATGCTACATTTATTTCTAGTTTGATACGCGGGTTGAATTAAAAGTAGTATCTCGTGGTCCGCAATCTGTTTCAATATTTAGCTTCGTCGTTTCAAAATTATCTTTGGATTTATGATTTTATGGTTTAAATTGCGGTCTCGATTAAGGGTATAAATTTTACCGCAGTGATTACTCAGTTTATCTCCAATCATTCCATTCACTCATGTATGGGATAATGTGAATTATATTTATAACTTGTGTCTTATTCACGGCTCACCTTCTGTTATTCTTTTTTTACAGGTGAGTGATTGCTTCATTGTGTCCAGCGAGTGGTTGAGACATCAGTGGGTCAGTGGTTTCTCAAGGATGACCAGGTTTTGCCCGTGTGATCCTTCCATTTCCTCATCGGCTGCACGCATAAGTATTCTTGAGCTGGATAAACTGTCCGGCCTTCACCCCATCATATTAATCGTTTCGTGGCAATTAGCTCCAGGCTGTTGCCGTGATACCTCTTTGGTCTCTATCTTGGGACCATGATCGTATCTCTGTCACTATCTGAATTTCAAATGCGGAGGCCCACCCGGGTCTTCCCTCGTCATGTTTTATGCAGTATTAGATCTTCCGTGAGCAGTTTGTTGGTTCTTTTTTGTACATATACCCAGATTGAGCTCCTGGTTGCGCTTTCGTGTTAATATGTCCCTTTTTGCTCGCGAGTTGGAATTTTCTCTTTCCGACTGCTGTTTCAAGTGGTTCGAAGTGCGTTAAAGATTTAGATCCTGTCACTGTTTCGTGTTACCCCTGAATTGCGTACTTACCGATTCTCAATCCCCGAATTAATTCGCTTTCTTATCACCGTAGCCGCCCCCGGCTTGTCGTTCCCATTAGTTCTTATTTCTTAATGGTTACCGGTCGTGTCCAGATGTGTTAAAACGACGTTGCGGGTGTCTGCAGGTGAAATGGGTGCTGAGCCGTGTATCGGTCATCTTCATTAATTGTTGGAGAGAAAGGAGTTTCCACAGTGCGATGAAATCTGTACGCCTCGGGCGGATTTATAGTCGTCAAAATGCAATTAAATAGAGTGCTTGTTAGCACACTCATGACAAGCTGGTGTAAGAAACGTTTAAGTGGCTGTCCGTCGGCTTCACGGCTGCTTAGTCCTGCCTGAATCCAGATTTTTTTTTCGAATAACGCGGGTGGATGACTTCCTCTCACATTTAGCCGAAACTTTATCTCAAAATCAAGTCTTCTTGCCTTTACCTGTTCTCTCTTGGGAACGAACAGCCAACTAGACGAGAGCTAACGTCTTGATGCGCTAATTATCTCTCAATTATTCGGCAGCTATAAATGATATCCGGAAATGTTGGGAATGACTTTTAACCAGTTTGCTAGAGGTGAATCCTGGACTTCCGTTGAATAGAAGGTTTCGTTAAAGTTTTATTCATTCGTATCCTCCTGTTATTTCTCGTCAGTGCAAGTGAGATGTTATCAGCTTAACTTGCACGTGAAAACATTCGCCGCTATTTAAAAAAATTTCAAACTAACACGGATTTTTCCTAAACCGCATGCTAACGTCGCTGTAAATACATGCAAGTGCGCTCAAGACAGCTGGGCAGTAATGGAAATCTTAGGTCAGTATTGAAAACCAAACTTTTTCGTTAATCCTATTTCGTTATTTTCGTCTTCTGCCCCCGCGGCGACGATTGTAACAGAAAAATCCGAGATCACTTGATGCCCAATTTGCTTCACTACGGCGGTAGCGTTTTCATGCTGTCAATCTCGCCTGGAAACGTTGTATCTGTTAAGCTAGTTCAACAAAATCTGTTCATAATTTTATAATTTCTAGCATTTTCTATTACTCATAAAAATACTGTAGTAGGGGTCATTGCTGGCCCGTGCTCTGGGTTACCGCAGAGTTATTTGAAGCGCTGTTGCATATTTATTCTATGGCGGGCGCACTTACCACCTAGGAAGCTTGTTCAGGCTCCATATTACCTCCTAAGGAAGAGGACGCCATCTGTTGGCTGAGGTAGGAAGCGGTCCTTGTGGCGCCTTTCTTCGCCTGGAAACACGTGGAAGCGCGGGAGAGATGACCTTCGTCTCAGTTTTTTTTTCTTCTCATCATCCTTTTCGTTTTTCGGTCGGTCCTGCCCCTCCGTGGAATGCAGCCACGCAACATCTTCCTACCCATCCCCCTTCGCGGTTTGACCACCTCCCCCCACCCCCTCTCTGTACCTTTCCTCTCCTGCCCCCGGCCAGCCGGCCTGCTTCTCCATCCCCCGCCGCCGCCGCGCGCAACTTAAGATCTCGTCGGACTGCCCTGTGATTAGAGGGCCCCGTCTCTCGCGCGCTGAAAAAGAAAGAAAACGTCGGTGGGTCCCTTCTCTTCCTCCCGTGGCTTCTTTCTTTGCCGGACCGCAGGAAGAGCCGCCGGACGCCTGCCTCGTTAGCTAAGCCCTTTCGTTTCTCCTGCTCTGTTGTCTCTCCCCATGTGTGTGTTTTTTTTTTCTCCGGGTCGGAATTTTTGCCTTTTCACTCCCAGTCCCACCCGCTTATTTACTTATTTTTCGCCATTCAGCAGTCTTCTCCTTAAATTTCTCCCCATCTCAGCGATTTCGCGCGTCTATCTCGTTTCCAAGAAGATCGTTTAGAAGCGAATTTTTGTGTATCGCCATATTTTGCGTAGTGGTGTAGAATGTTTTGTATCTTCGTGGTTCGGTCACTCATCGATGGTTTTGGTCTCAGATGAGACACAGTATGTGATAATCATGCTAATTTATTGCTGAAGGCTGTACCAACTCCTGGGTATTTATTCAGAAGTCACTACGTAGTGACTAGTTTGTTATTATTAAGTATCTGAAATTTCCGCAATGGTCTTAAATTTAATTTTGTGGGACAGAATAATGGCCTTACTGGATTGGTCTACCATGACTGCTGAAATAATACGCTCATGTATTAAAGAGAAGATTTGTTCGAGTGTCTATTTTTTAGGCGATTTTCCGGCTTTTACAGTTTTCTTTAAATTATCAGTAATTCTTATTTATTTTTAGCGATTTCATTTAATTTCGTAGTTATATAATTTTCCGACGTCACCATTCCTTTTCTGTTATGAAACTGAGGAAAGATGGGTGCGGAAGGTATTTCTAACGTCCCCTGTTCTGGATTCCTATCGATGTCAATCGGTATAAATTTATTCAAATTTCCTGTACGAGATACCGGTTCAATTTATTATCTGCTCTTTTGAAAGACGTGTGCCCAGCAATGATTATAAAATGAGAAGAAATGGTTGTTATAAATTGATTCTGGGATGTATGAGCTTTCTCCCGGAATAATTTGATTTTCAAGCTGTTCATTTGGTAATAGGAAAAAATGCCATCGATGTTTTTCGCTTGGCGACTCATTTGTAGCCAATGAATATTTATTGTATTTCCGAAGAAAGATTTATTAAACATTTTGTTTATTCAAGAACTATTATCGCCAGTGAATCTTATTAGAGAATGTGCGGTTATTCCATAAAACGCCTCTAATGCCAGGAAAGCTGACGAGGAGGTCGGGTACCGTTACACTTTATCGCTGAAGATTGGTGACAAGTTTTCAGATTTTGAATATGACTCCGGAATTGGTGGCCGAATGTGTTTTTTTATATTTCTCTGTCCTTCTCTGTCCTCTGAAAGTGAAATTGTTGAGATGCAAATTGGCCAACCTTATTGCAGTGGAGAATGTTTTGCGAGAGTTCTTAGGTAATGTATTTTCCTGTTATTGTCGAAATTTATTCCTGAAATAGTGCTCGTGAATGCTTGCCCGGCAACCGTGATGCACGCCGATTGTTGTGATTTTTTCCCGGAATCTAGCACCTTGTTACATGGCATTCCTTCTCTTTCCCTTTCCTACTCACGATAGGGTAACCTCTATTCTTCGTCGGAAAATACTATCCGGACCTCTTGAATTATCTCCGCAGATCCTCTTAGAAGTCCCGCCTCACCTCCATTTTCTGCGAGTTGCCGACTTCCTAACTGTATCCACTTTATTTTTGGCCGTGCCTTAAATCGGCGAGGATGGACGGCAGGGGGCGTGATGGACCGAGGGTGGTTTTTTCCTCCCGGAATAGTTAATGAGCCAGAGCGGGCGGTTTCCTTGAAGACACCCGGCCCCGGCGCCCCGTTGTCCGAAGCATTCCTCGATGGCTGGTGGATGGCGGTGGCCAGGGGTTTTTCATAGAATGGAAGACATGAATATAGTCGATCTGGCTTGTGGGCCTCTTCTTGTTTCCTTATTTTCTGCGAAGATAATGAGGTAGTCTGAAGATTGAATCATTATCATTGAGTGAGGGGCGTTTCCATTAGAAATCACGCAGGGGGTTCGGGATCACCATCATGGATTTCTTTAAAAAATATATATTTTATATGCCTATAAGAATAAATTGAAAATTCGCCATTTTTATCTTTTTGAGTTAATATTTCCAGTTGCATTCCTTAAAAAAATGCCTAAAATGGCCGTTTTTTATCTCGGGGAAGAAAGCCAGTTTTCAAATTTTATAATTTCGTCAAAAATTAGGCTTGAATGCCGAAAATTCCTTTGTCATTTGTCGATTTTTTTATCGCTCTCATATAATATCATTAAAGAAATTTAAACTCCAAAGGTATGGAGACTATAAATGCTCCGATTGTTAAAACATCAGAAAATGTAGTTAACTTTGACATTTTTTTGCAGTAATGAAATGTAATGCAAGAACAAAAATCATCCTATTTTTTTTAAGTATTTAGACATGTAACCGTCATGGTATTTTTTAATTTGTCAAATTTGTACTTGAAATGTGAAAAAGTACGAGATGGTTGTATGACGTTTTAAATGTATTATTTTATCCACAAGAATATGACGTGCATATTGTCATAATTAAGGACATGGGGATGACGAAGGCATTCAAATATGTAGCCTCTTTACTCCTACTGATCATCATCGTATTCTGGACCATCTGTGGAATAAATTTTTACTGTTATTTGAACTTTTCCGAATGGTCTCGCATATGGCTAAAGGGTAGTTTACATGTAGGAGTAGGGAATAATTTTCCGATACCCATTCCATGCTCTAAGGAAGCTTATCAAATTTTAAATCAACGGATAGTTATATTTAGGTATGGAGAATATGTCAGATAAAACTTCCATCCAATTGACGCCGTACCCAGGTGCCGTTTCCACAGTTGATAATATAGGGTGTTTATAAATTAATATCGGGGTTTGAACGCTTTATAATGTTTATGACATTATATAATGTTTATGACATTATAATTACAGTTATATATTATATGTAAAATGAAAGAGCAACTGAAACAGTTTTATTTTTTAGCAACAATGCGCATGTGCGTTAAATGTTTCCGCCGCGATCCGCTAGAGAGCGGTAGTAGCGAAGATGGCGTATAGTGAACAGAAAGCGTTTTGTGTTTTACAGTTGGCAAAGACGGAATCTGTATTTACTATGCAACGTGTGTTGCACAGTAACCCCGAATACGCTCATTATGGGTGTTTACATGTCCACTGAGATGAAAGGTCGATTCATCACTGAAGACAACACGATCCAGAAAATCATCATCACCATGAAACAACATTTCCATGGCAGGTAATTTTTGGGCTGTAGGCTTTAGAGCCTGTAATAACTGTAACGGGCAAGAACGTAGTTGTAAGCGTTTACTTAAAAATTTCCAAGCAGTTGACACCGGAATTTCTAATTCACGACTAGCCTTCTGGGCTGATTTCTTTGGGCTACGAGTGAACGACTCTCTCACTCGCTCAACAGTCTCTTCGCTAACTCTTGGTCGTCCCGTGCTCTTCCCTTTACTAAGGCAGCCTGTATCTTCAAACTGATTATACTATTTACGGATGTTATTGTCACTTGGAGGATCACAACCGAATTTAATGCGGAACGCACGTTGCACAGATTCAGTTTTGCCAACTGTAAAACACAAAACGCTTTCTATTCACTAGACGCCATCTTTGCAGCTACCCCTCTCTAGCGGATCGCGGCGGAAACATTTCACGCACATGCGCATTGTTGCAAAAAAACAAAACTGTTTTAGTTGCTCTTTCATTTGACACACAATTTATAATTGTAAGTATAATGTCATAAATATTATAAAACGTTAAAACCCCGATATTCATTTATAAACACCCGGTATTATGATGAACTCTCCTTTGTACCCTATGTTGATGTTCAGAGGGGAAACTAACCTTTCGCCTACTGTTGGCTTATGTGCCACCGATGATTTCGGTCGATTTCCAGATCTAAGGTCACTTCCTGTATTGAAAGGGTGCCAATCCCCATTGACCTTTAATTCTGTTCGTCATGTGTGGGAGCGAGATTATTGCGATTATTTCGTGCTTATTTCCATCCCACGTTGGTGAAAGTGATAGTTGGTATGGTGACGAGGTGGGGATTTATCGGTGGGCGATCCATATTTTGCCATGCGAAGCATTTTGACTGAGGCCTCATTCGTTGAAATATATTTACTGCTGAGCCTGTCAACATTTGAAAACTGAAACTGCTATAATTATTTTTGTGTCCTTCCCTATTCGTGGATTACTTTTCGAGTTTTCTTTCGATGAAATATCGAACAACTTCATTCTTATCGAATATAGTGCCGAAAGTTATTGATACTTGATCCTCCCGTTCAGTCACCATTGGCGCCACGCAGCTTTTCCATTCTCAGGCTCTCTTTCCCACTACGTCACGAACTTTTGATTGAAAAGTGATACGCACTAGAAACAGTGTGAGAGGGAAGAGAGTTTGATAATTGTAGAAGGATGAAGATGGGATGGGAATGGGATTTATTGATAGAATGGAAGAGAAAAGCCATTTCTGTGGATTGAAAATGGAAATCCTTTTTGGGAGTGGATACAAGCCGGGGATATTCTTTGCCCGCCATTGACTTCAGGGCCCACGAATAATTTTAGTCAAGGACTTTTGTTGGCGGAATTTGCCGATGGAACGTGCCTAGTTTCAAGATGTTAGTGTGACAGGTTCAAGCCATCCTATTTCCCATGCGCTTTCGTTTTGCTCTTCCCGTAACGGCAATCCTCGTAATCCGATACGGAACTTAATATATGGTTTCCGCCTGGCTCCGCGTGAAGTCCATTAATATCAATTCTCCCGCGGGCAGTCACGTTTCGAACTGTCGGGCAATCAGCTAAAGGTCTTCGTTGGAGCAACACGGTGCTTCTTGTATGAGGTCTGGGCGCTTTAAGCGATCGCGTTGCTAAATTTTGAGTGAATGATTTTGCAGCGTGTTGCCTACAGCCGTTGAAAAGGCATTATTGGGCTGTCTTGAAAGTTCTAATCAGCCACATGATTGACTCTGATTGTTTTTTTATTCTTTTATTCATTGCGCGCCGTGAGGGAGGTAGTTCCGATCAATTTAATGGTATTTTTATTCGTTAAGATGTGTTTTCTTTGGTTCTCGTAGGATGAATGATTTTTTGTTTCTGAGATACTACTTGGATATCGTATGACTACGCAAACGTTTCTAGCGGGCAGTAATACCTTTTTTCGAGGGTACTAATGATTCTTTTAATGTTGAAAAATGTTTTTATTTTATTTTTAACATTGCATATCAGTCTTTGCTAGTCAAAGTAAGTCCGCTGTGAACTCCAGTTTATTTTGTGACGGCAGTTCATTTCATTATCTTTAAAATATACCGGATTTGAACGCGATATCTCATGATGTAGTGATTTTACATTTTATAAATGAGTTGAACAGCAGGTGAGTGTGGCTTCCATTCATTTGTACGTCATCTTGACTCTCGTTCCCGGCAGTGAAATCATAGTTGCTGGCGTCAAATGGAATGTGTACCCAAGATACGAAGCGTGTAATCTTATTTAACGTGACCCATTAGTGATTATCACGGTGATGTGTGAATTTACTGCGTCGTCGATAGCATATTCGGTTCCGTCTCCTCAATAGGCAGTTGAGCCTTTGTGGTCGGTCAATTCCATACGATTAACGTCCCGCCACAGATAGGAGAAAGAAAGATGTGGACACGAAGTGGATTAGCGCAATGGAATCGTGGTTTTCCCCATGTGTTTATCGTGTGCCGGAAGAGAATGCGTTTGTTATGCCCGAGGTCCTTGAACTCAAAACGTAAATTCGAAGAGAAAGCCCGTCTCTGTTTGAGCTATGAATTCAGTCCGTTCCTTACCTCGCCGACCCTTAGTTGATACATATTTCTGCCAGTGCGCCTTGTTAGGTTTGTATTGTCTCTTACCGCCGTTATGTTCGTGCCTTGCTGTTGCTTCCGTGTCGCTAAGTGGGTAAATCGTGACGTTTGGTACGGCCCCGGAATGGTTCGAAAATTCCACTTCTGAGCTGTGAGAAGCGTATTTATTCCTTAGCTAAATCTGATACTAAATTTGTGAAGTAGGTCCTCCGCTATCGAGTTAAATTTAAGTGCACAAATCAACACAAGCGATTAACCCTTATACAAAGGTGAACAGCTCTTGATTTGTCTTCATTTACGTACTATCCTAGTAGCCGCCTCTATAGGGACGTGGGGGGAGGTGTCGGGACAAAAAATGTTTATCTTTTTATGTATGCAAGAACACAGAAAAAAATAGGTGCACTATGCGGAGGAAGTGTCCCGCGGGCCACTGTGACGTAGGGGCTGTGCCACTACGTCCCTTGTCGGGAATTGGAGGAAGAGTAGCCGGAAGACAATGCCAAAGGTTGTTCGGTGTATATTGATATACACGTCCTTCAATAATTTCTTCATATTTCGGGGGATGGATTGCTTGAGCTCGGTTATCAGAGTTCCTATATGTCGGGGTGAAAAAAGAATTCATAAATTTATCCGTTCTGCAAATATCTGTTTATTTTATCGTTTCTGTCGGAACTGGAAATTTAATTATTTTCCAAAGTACTGTATTTTCTGTCCCTCTGAAAGATACCTGCTCTTAATTGCCCAAGGTGTCTACGCCTAGCTGTTTATAGTGATCATTTGGTGAAAGTTCTTCACCCAAGTCCATTATTACTTCCTTGCTTGACATTTTAGTTTAATATTATTTACGTTTCTTAGCAACTGCTGTAAATTTCTCCAGGATACGGAGCGGTCGTCTACCCCGTTCATTTTCGTCGTTTTTCAGCTTGTTCTCCGCTGACAGGGAATAAAATTGTGGAATTAAATCGTGACGTGTTGTTTCTAATAAGTGGGCGGTCCATCACGCATCGAGTTTCCATTTAGCCGCTTATCTCGCTTCGGCTCGCGAAATTTATTCGCAAATTGACGGGAAGCGGCTATTTCTCGCGAGGAATCCCGTGCGGTGGGTTATTAAACGCGTCGAATTATTGTCCCGCATTTGAGCGCCAAACATTCCGAGTCGACTTTTTTGCTCGCCTCGTGCTATTACGGCTCGTTTGCTCGTGTTTTCCCGGAATGGAACGCGGTCAGCCCGGGGACGTGGGAGTGAGGTGGGAGGGCGCAATTATGCGAGTTCGAGATTACGCGAACTGTCCCGCGGGCCACTGTGACGTAGGAGCTGGGCCACTTCGTCCCGTTTCGGAGATTGGAGGAAGAGTAGCCGGAAAGCAATACCAAAGGTTGTTCGATTAATATTGATATACCCGTCCTTTAATTATTTCTTCATCTTTCTTTTTTTATAACCCCCTCCCTCCTGTAAAATATTCGGAATATCATGAGAGATAATGCTGTTCATTTCACTTTAATCCTTAATTCCATTGGTAATTTTATTTTAAATGCGGTTATGTTACATCGTGTGCATAATTAACTGGTGTGCATATTTTATGCTGTTACTTTTTTCCGTTATCGTGGAGAGGAAATCATCGAATTTGTAGTCGTTTCGTTTCCAGATATTCAATGACCGCGGTCCATTTATCCCGAAAATCCACCTAAGCCACATTTTGAATTGCATTCAAAAATATTTGCTCGAGACTATAGACATGGTAAATGGGTAGATACTTGGTCTGAATGTTTTTAAACTCATCGAATTTCAGTGATAAGGAAATGGAAAATTGGAATGGAAAAATATTTTATGTGTAGAAGGATGAAATAGACCTTACGCAAAATGGAAGAAGGAATTTCGGATTAGGAAGGAGTATAGACTGGGGTTATGAATAAAGTAGTCCTTGTATACGTCTCTTAACCGATAGAATACTCATCATAGTAAAATTTTATGTAGGTACACCATTTAACTATCTCTTCCTTTATATCCCACTTCTCCCGTGCCCGTCTTCTCTCCAGTCAGCCAGACTCAAGCTCCTCCTGATGAACTGGGACCACTCTCGGCCAAGAATGGAAATTCGTGGAATATTTCTATCCTCGCCTCCGCTCCCTAGCTTTTTTATCTCCCTGCCTTCTCCCCGTGGACCACCACCGCTCGCGAGGCGGGAGGCATAATCTCTCGCCGGAGGCTGTTGAGCGCGAAATAGAAGTTCCCCGTTTACCTCCGTTCCCTCAGCATCTCGTGAAGGTCGACCATTCCGCCGACCTTCTTCCTCAATCGCCCTTCCCCTCGAGGGCTGCAAGCCAGCCTCCTCCTCTCCCGTCCCCCTCATCCCCCGGCCCCCCGCCAATGCCCCCGACTGATTCAGTCGGACTTTTTGCCGGTGGGTCGGGGTGGTGGATGGCGGCGAGGAATGCGGTAGGTGTGAGGTCCATCTTCATCCACCTCCGCGGCGAATGGTGAATGGTTTCGGTCCGTAAACACGTGTCTGACAGGGACTGTGACGTTTCCGTCCACAATGGGCTCTCTCGATGATGCTCACGGGTCAATGTTATGAAAGAAGACGGCTCTGGTTCATTCGTATAAAATTTTCCGCCTTCGGGAGCGAATTTACTGCCCTGTTAATTGATTTCTCCTGATAGGGTAGTGTGGTCTTCAATTGGGCGGCTGGTGTGAATTTTCCAGCATCCCCACTACTTCTAGAAAGGAGCACACTATGCTGGGAGTTGTACTCATCCACCCTGATGTAATTCCAGTCTTAAATCAGTATGTTGGTGTGTGCGTGATATTATTACTCGGTAGTGTCTACCGGTCACTTTGTGTCGCTGTTTAGT
This sequence comes from Ischnura elegans, assembly GCF_921293095.1. Lineage (NCBI taxonomy): Eukaryota > Metazoa > Arthropoda > Insecta > Odonata > Coenagrionidae > Ischnura > Ischnura elegans. The sequence goes on along the minus strand of NC_060249.1, from coordinate 69,080,742 downwards.
TTGAGCTACTTTTAGTTTCCAAGCTATTTAGGTAATTTTCGGGCAAGACCTTTTAATTCTATGGGTTTAGTTTCTCGCAGTGTTAGCCTTAGTGCTCAACCGTAGCTGTGATGGATCCGAATGGATTTTCGATTGTGTCTTGCCAAATTTGCGCATAGCCTAATTCATTCTTAAAACTTATTGAGACTTAATTTGTGTTGAAGCTATTAATTGCTTACGATTAATAATATGTTGAATAGTGAACAGTTATGCTTGACTGGGAAGAAAAATACAATTTGGAAATGGGGACGGCAAGGTCTGATGTGCAGAATGAGCCTTCCACACAAACCTACCTTACCCAGCCGAGTCCCTAAAATATTTTTTTCTCGTATACTACACACGTAACACATTATCTCTCTTTCAAGTGGATTGTTCTTCTTAGAAGACCCCCCTTCCCTACGAGTCCATTTCTGGAAACGTTACTGCTCATGTGTATGCGTGGAAATTGACGTGGATGTGCACTTCGCCACACTCGTGAATAAATGTTTGCATGTGGTGCTCACATGCACCTTTCCCCATTCTCGTCTGTGTGTGTGTGTGCAGATATATCCCTCCTCCTCCTGTGGGAACGATGGCCCGTTGAAATGCCTTCCCAAGGGTGATCGCCCTCTTGAGGTCTCTCCTCCCTCCCCCGTGTCTCCCCCGCCTCCCTCTCTCGGTCGTATCCGGATTCCTGAGCATCGAGTCTGGGCCTCGCGGGGAATGGACGCTCGGTGCGGTCTGGAGGAGAGTTGGTCGGAGATGCGGTGTGGGAGGGAGAGAGGGTTGTAGGCGGTTTGAGGCCACGAGAGAGAGGGTTGATTTCCCTCCCTCTCTCTCGGCCGGAATGCTGAGTCCGAGTCTGGGACGCTCCCGTGGGGGGTATTTTCAACTATCGTCTTTTGTTCCGTGCGGGCACGAAGCCGGGTATGAGGGATCTGGGGGATTCAAGGCACCCTGAAATTTTTTACCTTGTGGTTACTACCCGCGATACGTCTGCTTTGGAGACTACTAGCTCAGAAGCATCTATTCTCCGACGCTCCGTTTTCCGATAGAGTTACTTTTCATAATTTCTCCAATAAATAACGGCAATTTTAACTTTCAGTACTATGCAAGCGAAATATATTGCTGAAATGTATGGTTCTATGTGTGCGAATATACTGTATTGTAGCAATTTGCAAGCGAAAATATGTAGCTGCAATTTGTGGTTCTCCTATGCGTGCGAATTGAAAGCACTACATCAGTGCACGCAACCCGCATACCTCCCAAGCATCCCCCCGAAGCAAGTTTCAGGCTACGTGCATAGTTCCGAGGTGGTTGCTACTCTTCCCTTTTTCGCCATTCCCATCCCTCTCCCCGTACCATCCAGTCCCCTCGCGATCGCTTTTTGAGGACTCTTGGGTTAAGTAGGAGTCGGTACTCGTTTTATCCTCCCTTATATCTTTTCATGTAGTTTTGTTATTTTGCCGTGAGAGGTGAGGTGATGCCCTCGCTGTATCCGTACGATTTTCTCCAAAAATTTATTTTTTCCCAGGCCAGGGATCTTTGCTGCTATTTTGAATTTTATTCCATTGGTGCCATTACTGTAGTTTTTTCGTACATGTAATGTATTTTCATTTTTCTTGTCGAGATTACTTGTCAAAGGTCGCTCTCAAGTTGTCAGTGAAGTATTGCCCGGACTAAAATCCTATTCATATCGGTGTAACGCTAAATTGTCGTGAAAACACCAAAGGGTGCTCATCAATACAAGGCAGAAAATTCTTTAGGCGACTACATCAGCAAGTGAAGGTGTCAGTGGGGTGAACGGCTGAGTCGTAGATGTTTGTTTTCAGATTTTTTGACTATAATCAACCGCGTGTAATGGAATGGAGAAAATAAAGTGGAATGAGGTGAAAGGGGGTGTGTCTTACTTTGAATTCATAAGGTAAGTCCAATTTGGGTGGAGAGACAGGGCGGAGTAATTCGAGAAATACTCAATGTAAACCTACCTTAACCGTTAAAATACTTCCATAGTATTCGTCCCACTTCTGTCAACGGTCGTAACGCGGTGATGATCTCGCTTGTGGTATTCTCCGGTTGTGTTTCGTCCCAACCCTAGTCTTGTGGTTGGTAAATGCCGAGGCACAGTTTAGTGGACGTTAGCTGTGTGGAAGAGCGACGCTAGTTGGATTCACTTCGCTTATGTGTGTATCTGCGACAGAAGCGCGCGCATTGCGAATGCCAGGCACGGAGGACGAGGGGAACAAGAATTGAAGCCGGCGGGAATGTATATCTCTCATGTCGTTATCTTTATCGCCGGAGCGGTAGTTACATTGCACTTTCAGGATAGCATGTGCGCTGGAATCGCTAAGTCGATCCATAAAATTGATGGGGGATGCCATTGCAATTATGTTGATTTTTATATACAGCGGCGTTGACCCAGAAGCCTAGTCTCCGCTTTGATACGTCGACTAGGCAGACTCTTCTTAAGCAATGACCGTCCCTCGTGTAGTAAAAGTAGGCCTTCTCCCCTGCAGTAAATGTTTGCTCTATTTGAATTGTTTCTTACCGGTTTTTTTCCACGGTTGATTAGTAACCGCACTCGGGTTTTCGTGATTACTTTTCCCATTTTCAGACTGTTCAATATTTTATTTCTTAAAGTATGAATAAAATATATTCTATTTTTTGATCATGAGATAAAACGAATAACTGTCTACTTTTTAATGTGTGGACGTATTCGCGTCATCTTCATGCGTCAAAACTGGTGGAAATTTGAAATTTGCATTCGGTTATTGTCGGAATTGTCAGCATTTTTCACTGCATCTCGTCATCTGCGCTTTAATTCAATAAATTGGTCGTTACCAGAGAAGAGGAATTACTAAAGCTGAGAATGAGCAAACTCCGTAATGAGGTGTATATGGGATGCACTTAGTGTCGTCAGTTGCCTTTGGAATTTCACTTGTTCTTATGAGTAACCTTCTCTGATCGTTGGAAAAGTTTTCATCATCGTGTAAAGTCGTCAAGAGCATATCGACTGCTCCGTAGACGACTGTAATTGAGGTGGAGACACACTTCAAAATATGGTTTCGAACCTTCGCGGAAAAGCTGTTTTGTATTCGGGTTTAAGGTACCAGAGAACAATCGGCTGATGAGCGGTGATAATTTCTGGGGTGAACGAAGTGTGATAGTGCTCGTAGTAATTTTGAGTTCCGAACAGGCTCATTCCGCGGAGCATTTACCACGTTCGTGTGCTCCTAATGCGACCATGAATTTGCATACGGGCTGTTCCAAGTAATTGCTCCTCCTCAAGTTCCGTCTCGCGGCTGATAAAATGCCTCCTTTCCTCCGAATCCAGAAGGAAGGCACACCCCCGTCTACCCTACACCCCCGCCGCCCCCCAACTCTTCGGCAGCTGCCATTAATTACTTTATTATGCCAAGGCCGGAGCTCACCCGATGTCTGGGAAGGAAGTTGTATCGCGCGGGGGAAGGGAGAAGGCGTGTTTTGTGATTTATGCCGTTCGTTATTTCGTTGTTAGGAGCTGGAGCTGAAATGACGTCCCACACCATAGGGCAATAAAGTTGAAGAAAGGGTTTTGGTCGACCATTGTGTTTTGAATCTGCGTGAATTTTAATTTAAATGTTGTTGATATTTGAACTGTCTACTAATTGGGATCTGTAGGATGGGTGGGGTTCACCATTAGCCTTCCATACTGTATGGTATATTTGTTTCTTTAGTTCAAGCTGGGGTCTTGGTTTTGCATAAGATAAATACACTAGAATCTTCTACTTCCCAAATCATCAGTTAACTGTGAAATAGCGAATCAATTTTTGATGAGGATATGGTGTGTGGTTCTAATGTCCAGTAAACTAAATACGTTTTACTACTCCTATGAATACATAGAGTGCGAATCCCCTATATTTATTTTGCTGAAACATCCTCTTTCAGATCGAAAAGATAAACCAATAGATAACACTTTACTTGGGGTTCGGTGGGTAGTATTTTGTGTGGTTGTTTTCAGTTTTGTTCAGTTGCCCTCCTAAATATTCGTTGTGGTCAATATCTCTGTTGTTTTTGCTATGCGTTGTTTTGGGGATGTTTTTATCCCTTTGTACGCATATAAAAACGGATATCGGTGGCGTACCAAAAGAGTGACGCCGAGACTTTCGGCGTTAATTTGTCCCCTACCTGAGATAGTCCTACCCTGACATTCGGTTTTTTCAATACATACCTGTCGCATATACGTGGAGCCATGGCCTCGTAGGGAGCCAGGCACTTCTGCCAAATTAATGTCTTTAACTGGAAGATTTTGTGGCGCCAGGTGAGGGCAGAGCTCACCATGGAATAAGTCGTAGATTGAGTCGTTAAGTCTTAGATTAAGTCGTATAGTCGCCTTTTGGGACCAATTCCTACCCCATGTACATTTCGTGCCTCATTTGTTCTCTCAATAACAACTCTCATTTATCAAAAGCAAAAGAGTAATAATGGGCAGCAATTTGTTGCCAATTATCTTACCTGGCATATATAGTCTATTAGAGTCACGGCAAACACACAGACCTTGTAAGTGATGCTAGCCTTCGGCCACTTTTATTATGGACGGGGTGTCCTCTAGGTAGTTAATTACCTCGTGCCGGCTCCCTCATATCTACGTGCGGTTGCCATTTTTAATCGCTCCGTGTCCGCACGCCCGCGCGGATGTCAGCAGCGCCCCTCAGCACGTTTTCGTCTGGTCACGCTCGGGGCGTCCCCCGGCTGCATCCCCCGCGCGCTGATGCGGCGTCTGCAAGGGCCTGACCCTGCATCGGCGACGTGACGAGTTTGCCCGAGCAGGTATCTCCTCTTTTCCCCGCAACGCCGGTGCAAACGTTTCAATTTCCCATCCCCGCCGAGAGGAGATCCTTCTCTAATAGAGTTTTTACGTTCGACTGGTCGTCGGCGTAGTTTTCATCCATTTCCTCCCTTGTTTGGTCCGAAGACCGGCTCCCGTAAATTGGTCTTGCCTCGAGAGAGCTCGCCCTTATTTGTCGTATTAATTAAGGTGACCGAATCCCGTGGAAGGAGGAGTCGTGGCTGATTCGAGTCGAGGATTGTGCTTTTGGAGTAGCGCAACCCCCTCTTGTTTCCTATTTCTAATCCTTCCCTCTCTTCCATGACATTTTTCTCGTTGCTTATGCATTCCGTTGCCTTAAGACAGTTTTAAAGGTTACATTTTACTGCACCTTATTATTCCAATAATATATTTTATTGTACATACGTCCAAGGAGCTGCATGAATCACATCTTCTGTGGTGAAATTATTCGGGAATGAACTCTCAGATGAATGCGGAATGAATGCGGTCTGGAATGGTGAAAATCATTACCCTAATAATAACTATGATTTTTCTCAGGCGCGCTGGACGTCCGGTATTTAATTTTATAAATCGTGTTCTGTAAAAATGTGGCATCATATTAATGCCTTTCCATCGTTTTATTAATGAAATCTTTTTCCCCGAAATTCGTTTACATGTTGATGATGACGAGAACGGGTGAAGCGTGAGGGGGACTACGCGGTGCTATTCAACTGCATCAAAACCGTGTGTAAGAGGAATACAAATCTCATTATGGTTTAATTTCAATAGGCCGATGAAAACCAAATTCAAAAAATTGTCCTCTGGAGTAATTTTTGTGCCGTCGAAATGTTTCTTTAAAATTCGTCTGGATTGAACTGCCCCACGTTGAATAGTATGTAATTTGGTGCATTTACTCGGCATTTCAATTTGCAACGCAAATAAAAAATACGTCAAATTTTCCGAATCCATCATTTCAGTCGAGTCTAATAGACAGAGAAGAACCTCCTTAAAGGTGGTTGAAATTAACGAACGTTGACGTAACTACTTGACCAATTTCACGGTGAAGACGGCCTTCATAACGCCAGGTGGGTGTGGGGAGAGGCCTGGCGCTGAGGGTGCGTTGAGACTTATTTGCGGCGCCATGGAACGACTCGGGATTTTCAATCCCAGCATCCCCCACGCCTATTTTTCTTCGCCCTGGGCTCTCTTCCTCCTCCTCGACACTCCAACTCGGGATGAGAGTGGAAAAAACGTGCCATCGCAGGAACTTGCTGATTGAATTATGGCATCATAAGTGTCTCCGATGGAGAGAGAGCTGTCTGCTTTTTCCCGCTTCCACCTAAGGGCTTTGCGTTGGTCAGATTTCTAAATCGTGTCCCGATGTGGGTTTTAGCCCCGCGGGATATGCGCACTGCGTCTTACTCATCGTATTGCCGAGTGTATCGTATTGCATTGAGTATCGCATTACGTTTAGTATCGCGGGCGTTGTGCGGTACACCTCTTCGTCTATAATCCGTCTCACTTGATCGGGATTTGTAAGGAACTGCCTTGCTACAAGGCTTAGAAACGAAGCTATTCGGTAACGGGGGCTGTGGTCATTTGAGATTTTGGAAGCGAGATAAATGAAAAAAAAAGTAAAGAACATGTTTTCTCTGACTCTGTGGGTCTCTTTGATGGAGTTCATTCTACAACGAGTGTTATTAATTACCATAGAGTGAGGTGATATGGACTGGTAATATTGTAATAGTTAAACAATCTAAAGCGCTATATTTTTTCCTCGAAATTACTAAAACCTTCTTTTTTAAGTACGTTCATATTTTACTGTTTTACTTGTCTTTAATTCTGTTCGTTATTAGAAGGTTGTTTTTTTTTACCTCTCACTTTTCAGATAGTTTTTGATCTGTTACCGATACCGAAGCTTTAACGTGCACATTTGGATCTGATGACGTTGGTAGGAAATGGGAATGCCTGTGTTCTCGTAGAAAATTTTGCGGAAGTGTTGAAAGTAACGAGTATCCTGTGAATGGGCGTTACTCTACTGTAGCAGTGTCCCAATCCATTTTATTATCGCACCCCTTGTCTTAATGTGCCCCCTAGACCCTTAGGTTTTTTCCTTGCCCCCCCCCCCTCCTCACTCCTTGGGCAATTTAAATCAACCCTTTCCCGTCGCCGCCCTCAATTCAACGCGGTTTCTTCCGTACCCTCCGCTTGTGGCTGGGGAGACCCAACCGAAAAGAAAGAACCCCCACTTTATTATCTTTCCCCGACCCAGCATCCCACGTTCCCCTTCTCCGCTTCCCAACAGCGTCTCAGAGCACCTCTGGGCAACTGCGTCTGCGGATGATTTTACTTGCACCATTAAACCATTCTTTACGCTCCAGTGCCATCCTCCCTCTTGCTTCTCCGCTCTAAGCATTTAGCGAAACGGCCCAAGTTGCGCCTGTGGCTAGCGCTCTAGTCCGTCCCTTGAAAAAAATACTCCCTATTTCGCGGATGTAAGGGTGTTAATGCATTCTTGTTGCTTTCGTTTCAATTAAGTAAAGAGGCGGTGCTGTCAGAGGACGTGTGTTTTTAGACTACGTTTTTCTTTTGCGAACATGTTGCCTTCATCTGGACAGATTGTCCGCGTTTTTCGCGTGTTGGTTTACCGCTCATTCTGACGTAACTACTTCCTTTCTTTAGTGCAAGTACGTTGTATTTGGGGGATACTTCTCTGCCGAGTTTAAATTTATATTTCATATAAAGGTGATGTTCAGTTTTAAGGCTGTCCTTCGTCATTTCTGTGTCGTATGTGATGTTATTTATTTTTAATAAACAGGATGAGTGGTGAAACCTTTTGTTCAGTTAAACCAATACTTTTGGTGAATTATTGAATCCTATCCTGCTGTACAAGGAAGGAGGATTATCAGAATTATTAGCATGGCATCAGCTTGTATGCTCAGGTTTATTATTGAGAAACTATTTGTCCTTCACATGGTGAAAAATGAAGTGGAAGTAGTTCTAGTTGCGCTAAACTAGTATTCATCCGGTGAATATTTAGAATACCGTGATTGAGCCATTTTCACATAATGATTGTTTTGGAAATGTTCGTGTTTTATTGTTTCATTATTTCCCTATGGGCTGGAGTGCTTCGCGAAAAATGCTAACAGCTCCCGCTGTGTCACTTGATATCCGCAGTGACGGAAAATTCCGCGTGTGAGATGATAATTCCTACCGGCAAAAATCCGCTTACTGCGTTATCTCTCGAAAATTTCCTTCCCCGGGTCCTCAAGTGTACCCGTGTTTCCTTTCTCATCTCTGCACCTCGAGATAGTCGGTACCCATAGGCATGAGTATAAACGATGCCGTGGCACCCTCGCACGATCTCCAAGAGGCGTAAATTGTCCTTGAAAACCCTAACAATCTATTATAAAATGTAATATTTAATGCTAAAAACCGTTGATAAGAAATAAGTCGAACTTTTAATTAATGATGGTAAAGCCCTATATAACAAGCTGTATTGCCGAAAAATAACGGGAAGATTTTATTAAAAAATAATAATTACAGGACATTTGCTGATTATGAATTGATATTATGAGAGAGTGAATTGACAATGAGGAATCTTGGAGTCCACGTGTAAAAATTTTAATCCCGCCTCTATCGCTACCTTTTAAAATATGACCAAAATGTTGTTAAAGATATTTTTTTTTAATCCGAGTTCGTCTTGTGGGGGGTGTTATTTAGATCCTCCGCCTTGTTCCAATGTTCCTCGGTGACCTTAACTCTCTCGGTCCGTAGTCTTCCAGGGTTCCTTCCCCTTTTCCTTATCTCCCTCCTTCGACCCAGTAACTCTTTTCGCGCTCCGGGTCCCTTTTCCTCCCCATCACCCGCCCTTTCCTCCTCCTCCGTTGCCCGCCCCCTCACACCCGTCCGCACCTCGTAATTACCCGCCCAGAAAGCTACTTAACGCCTTCCACTTGCCCCTTAACTGCCACGCCTCCTTTAAGCTTTTAGTACGCCTCGTTCCCCAGCTTTCTTCTCCACCCCTAGACCGTCCTCGAGGAAGAAAGACCCTCTTCTCTCTTTCTCGCGGAAAATTCTTTTCTGCCCCTCCCAACGCTTGGCGCTCGCTCTAAAGAGTTTTCCTCGGGTATTTTCTGGTGTTAGTGCGCGCTTCCTCACTCGGGTATAAATAAGATGTCGCCATCCGGGTGATTTAGCGCCTTCCCGGAAAGAAAGGAGACTTTTTTTAAATTTTAATTTTGGGGCGATTAAGGAAACTTAAATTCGTGTTCACTCGGGTGTCTGTGATAATGAAACGTCTGCTGGAATTATAGTGGTGAGACTTTCTTTTCATTTTTCGTGGGTGATGATGGCTGCGATAATGTTGTTTGTGAAATTACCTCTCGCATCACTCCGGTCCTCATGGGTTATCTCTGCTTAACTGCTTTCCTTGATTGAATAGGCTAGTTAATGCGTTTTTATGAGCGGTAATATTTACGTCCTCTGGACTTCGTTCACTTATTTGCTGTGATACCTCGAAAACAGTGTTCAGCCTCATAGGGTTTTATCAGAAGCACCAAGGGACTGCTGCAAAAACTCATACCCTTGAAATAGTGTGCCTTTCTCGGGTGAATGCCAACCTGCGACCTTAGTATTGGTTGCCAAGAACTTGAAGCCGTCATCACCAAAACGGTAACTTAGAGTAGCGTGCTGTGTATAGTGGGTTCAAATGGAAAGCATGCCAGCATGGCTGAAGTTTCACAGCTCAGTTGCGTTTTCTCTTTAGCTCTTTGAATTGCTAAGCGCAGTATAGCAAACAGAATTTGTATAATCGTATCTCTGGAGCCTTCTTCATTTCCTCACCTACGCGACACCCTTTTCACAATTAGTTATCTTTATATAGTTTTCATTATATAAGTTGCGGTTATGTAATGTTAAATTTTACAGAAACCAGTATGTCTGAAATTGGAACTACTAAGGCTAAAAACAATTCTTTTTTGTAAATGTGCAGATATTTTTCGTCGAGAATTAGTATCCATATGGTCCGGGTTTGATATCTTTACATCCATTTTGTTGATAAATCTGTCCATTATTCTCTTCTATCTATCTCTTAGTAGAGGTAGGTGCAGGCGATCTTGGATTGATGAAATTTTTCCTCTGCGTTCGTTCAGATTTTTATATTCTCCCACAACACTCAGGGTCTTGAATTTTCCCCGTTCTTAATTTCCATTTCCCTTTATCCTTCTCTGGCTGTTTCTTATTCTCGTCGCATATTTTCTCAGCCTTAATTAAGACGCACGGGAGAGGACCGGCCGAGTTCTCGGGTACCTTTTACATGCAGACGAATAAATTTATTCCTTACAGCGAGGTGTCTCGCAACGCTGCTTGAAATATTTATCACTCATTCAGGTTTTATCTCTAGTTACGGCTGCCGGTGAAGGGGGAATGGATTTATCCCATTATTATCCTCGTGGAGAATTATTTTCGGTTGAAGGGGATGGTGATAATGGCATTTGTTAAAATTTCGTGTTACGAAATGGCTTAAGGCGTGACTACGAGGAGTTATTTTTTTTACGTTCAGTGAGCTTGCTAACATTGGAGAGGTGATTAATAGACTGAAATGAAAAAAAATAATGTGGGCATGGAGCCTGCAGTTATTCTGGTACTAAGAGTTACAAGACTCTTGAAAAAGTGTATTTTTCTGATAATATATTGTTAATTATGAAAAGAATTGCTCTTAAAACGTACCGATAACGTTTCTTTAACCCTTTTGCAATTGCACTGTCGTGATTTTGCAAACTGCTTTTTCGTGCATTGGCGTTCCTAATCCTCTCCTAAAAAAATCACTTTCTTATGTTTTCCGTTTTTATCGCCGTTAAGTTACTGTCGTGCTTCACAATAAGTCAACTTTCAAAGTTAAACAAGTGTCTTCCAATCCTTTTTACAATTAATTATGGGAATGATAAATTCTTATATGTCATTATTGTTAGGTGACTTGTATGAGTCGTCTTTCTCTAGTTACTCCGCCACTTCTGTATCGCTGCTTCGTGGTGCTTCAAGTAATAGATGTTGCACGCAGATATCGATCGTCTTAGGTGGCTTATCGGTGTCCGCGCGAGCGAAAACCGGCATCCATTCACGCAGTAAGGCGTCACTATCGGCACATCTCTCCTCTCACATCCCTGGGCGGTATTCAGAGTAGGCCGGCAGATCTCGACCGGCGCTCTCTTCCCCATGGGCCCCGTATATGCCGCCTGATGAATACTCGCCATCCTTAATGAGCTCCAACGTGCAGCAGTCCCATCCCCTGCGCCTTCCTGCATGAGGCTACCGCGGATCGGGAAGAGGGCGTTGCAACAAGAATTGCTTGTCCGCGTGCCGAGAGATGATTGCTGGTTTTCTGTGTTTCGTTCGCGGCTCCATCGCGGCTGAGTGGTTGCTGGTATGCATGCCCTCAAGGTATGCGCCTGTACGATCTCGACTGTTAGTGCTGAAGTGAAGTTAAGGGAATGTGCGCGGTAGGCAGGGCATTCGCGCTTTTTGTTCTTACGTCTGGACGACCTCCGCAGCATTTTTCTGCTCAGTTTTTGCTAGTTCTCAATATGATGTCCTTCATGTACTTTTTCGTGGCGCAAGAAGTGTTATAAATCTACCAATATCCCTATTTAAAAATTCGAAGCTATTAGAATCTTGTCTGTATGGCGTTATTATTTTTTAATTGTAGCCTGATGGCTGATGTGAATCCTTTTACGAATGGATTTGAAAAGGCGACAGAAATTCATTCTATGAGACCTTCCTAGGATGATATTATACCCTTGTCTTGGAGTTGAAGTAATTTCTCCTGATTCTTGTATTTTCCCTTCTATTTTGCTTCTCCTAATGTCATGGCATAATAAACAGCTGAATTTATATCGACCTTCGCTGTGTTAAAATTATTCCCGTACTTGCATATCTCGGCACCTCAAGTGGACGCTTCTTTATTATTATATGTGCCTTAAGCCAGTGTTTACCCCATACATCTTCTTGAATGGGCGTCTCTGTTGGTCGCCGTGACAAGCCCCTAATTTACTTCTGTGTTACGGGGTATGCGCTGTTCTCGTCTTCTCCCCATTGCCTCACTCCAACCAATGGTAAACATTTCTTGTGAGGGTCTTCCGTATTCTAAAGCTGTGGTTACAATTCCTGGTAGAAGGGAGTAGCAATATTATCCACACAATTTATTTTAACTTCTTCGGTTAATTACCAAATTAAATTAGTGTGAATATTTTGTGTGTATAATTTAAATTATGTCAAGAATTTCCACCGTATAGTGTAGAAAATCAAGTAGGTGTAATGTATGTTTACCTACCTAAGTGGAAGCTTACTTGATTATGATGGTATGTCATTGAGTAAATCCTCGCCCAATGTGATACTTACTACTCCTAGGTCGGACCCAGTGTCTAGGACGAGGGATTTGTTGCCCGTGGCGGGTCCGGGTCGAATGAGGCTAATTGGCGCCTATTGCGTGAGTTGACTCGTGTCTCTGTTCCCCATTAAGAGGTCCGTTCTCATCTTCGCACTTCGTTCCGCTCTTCCATCCTCGAGAGCCCCTAATGGACGGCTCATCTCAATGCGGAACCTCATCCATCCTTTCGCCTCCTTTAAGGATGTTCCCGCCTCAGAAACGGGATTCAAAAGGAGTATAAAGTCAATTTTTCCGAAGAGATATTGTGTAAAATCATATCGAAATATAAAAAAAACAATTGTTTGACTGCCCACTAATTTTATTTATCTTGAGTACCTGAGAATGATTGCAAGGCAATCTAAACACGTGTAGTGAGCTGTTAACTGAAATTAGTGAGCATTGTTGTGAGTGATTGCAAGTAGTGAGCATGTATCTTTATTATTCAAAACAAGTAGTTATATAATTAACTATTCAGATCCGTCTTTGATGAAGAGGGTGCTTCAAAGAAGGATGAAAGCCGTCGATTTTAAAATGCTCTAATGGAGGGCACAGTATCAGAAAAAGGCAATAAATTATAGTTAAATCAACGTTTACCATTTCCTAACGTGATTGTGGACCCCCAATTATTTGACCAGTGTATTAAGCAGATTTTATATTTTTGACTCGCTAATCAATAATTCTGGTGATATGCCTAGACTATTTCTCGCTTGACCATCATTTCATTGCGCACCCATCATCAGGCTTTTCCCGTGCTGGGTTTATTCTCTGATTGTGACAAACATTGTTTCGTCCTCAAGACAAGCAATACCATCGAGTTTATTGAAAATGTCTGTTTTTTTACAAGGAAATTTTCCAAAAAAATATGGTTTGGTATGTCAATTTTTTTAAAGACGTGGGGCTGTGTAAAATGAGAAGTGTGTATTTTTAACTTTTCGTGAAAGTGAATTTTTTCTAATTCCTCAGTAATTCCTCTTGAGCATATCACTCGTTCATCCCCTCCAAGGAATCTCTTCCGCGAAATCCTTGTCATGAATTCTGGGAAATATCAGAAGATGTGAGAGCTGTTTTCTGTCGCTCTTAGTCCTCCGTCTGCGGTCTCCTCTCAGTCTCTCGTGGACATGATTGATTGGATACTTGGTAGGTTTTTTTTGCCCGAGCCCTAGTGTCGAGAGGCTGCAACATCTGGGACATTATAATTCGTGGGCCAGGGTTTTTTTTTGGTCCTAGAAATTAGGAGAATATTTATGAGTCCGTTGAAATACCCCATTTCCCAGAAGCTGATTCGTGCGTAGTGAAATATGTTTCGCGATGACCTTTGGGGCGGGAGAAATGGTCTGGCTGCTGTATAGGAGAAAATATAAGTATTTTATGTATTTTTTATAGCCTCATTTCTATGCTGTTATTTCAGGCTTGCTTTTAAATGCCACTGGAGCCTCTTAAGTGTTATTTTCTTAATAGAGCCCCGAAATGCCAATGCTCTTTTACTGCGTCTTTTCACTTTTATGATAGTTTGGTGATATTTATTTATATAGTTTGTGACTATATCTTAACATTTAGGTTTCAGGTTAGAAGGTTCGTTCCGTAGATTATCGGAGAATTTTTGATTTGTGATTTGTCTCCTTATTTTTTCTGTTTCCGCTCCTTGATTTTCTCTGGGAAATAAGTTAGAAGGAGCCTTAGTCACTTCCATCAATTATTATGTGTAACGTGAAGAGCGCAGGTTGAAAGGTTACCGTAAGGTCTCAATTACTGCAAGTCTTCTACTCCATTAGCGATCTGCAGTGTCAGTGCAGCGTCACTGAAAATTCTCCTGCAATTTCTCCGCGTAATTACGAATTTTCGCAAACGAGTGCGCTCTGCTCAACGCAGGAAGGCGAATATAATAGCATTCTTCCTTATTTAAACCCTCGAATCGCTCCTTTCTTTTAGATTCGAGCTTCTTTGGAATCCTCAAACGCAGTCGTCTTTTCGTTAAAACGTTAATGGTCCGTACAGGGCGATCGTGTAATGGGCGCACTTCAGAAGATGCCCGTGCTCACATTCTCCAATATCGTTCCGGCAGTCGCTTGTTATTCCTAATCTTTTTTTTTGCGTTTCTTTTCTTTCCCCCGAAAATGGCCTCATTATCCCTTTTAGGACCCAAATTTTCCGCCCACCCCGTCCACCCTGTTGGAGCCTTCCGGCTCGTCTACCTTTTACTCCATATCCCAGCCCTCTTCATTCCGTCCACCTCTCTTTGATACGCGTCGCGTGCGCGGCCAGACTTGACCCTCATCCTCGGCGGCTTCCCGCCTCTCCCACTTGCCGAGCTCCCGGCCGTGGGGCGTCTCCAGTTCTAAGTAGTCCTCTTTATTCCTCACGCAGATACCCATTGTGTGAACCCGTCTCCGCCTTTTCTCCTCTTTCCCATAATCCTTTGTGTGCCGCCCTCGCTTCTTGGGGAAGGACCCTTGATGATCTGGGATCACGGAAACGCATCAGGGTCGAAAGGGTTGGGAACTATGTCTGTACCCGTACCCTTCTGGTGAGACTCTTCGGTGGTTCGAGAGGTAGAACTCTAAGATCTGCCGCTTTCCCGGCGATAGAGCTGAGGAAGCTCCATGAAAGAAGGAAATGCATTCTTAAGCTTTGAAGGGATTTGATTTAGTATGTATATGCATAAAACAAGACCATGTGATAAAGGAACTAGGGTAATAGTGACCTCCCATGCGTCCAAAGTTTTGTTACTGCCGCTCATTTAAGAAATTAAAGTACGTGAGAACTGGAAAAAGGAATTAGTGAATTTGCAAAAATATCTGAGCTTAGGGGAAGCGCATGAAGTTGTCATTTCTAGTTCATTATTAGTTCTTATCGTCAACTAAACGGAAATATTTTGGCGTATCGGAACTCCTACATCGACATTGGCTCTGTTACATCCAATTCCTTGGTACATCAGAATTTTCCTCTGAAGGCACTGATGTTTTCCAGGCCCTATCTTCAATTATTGCTCGGAATGCTGCAGGGCAAAGTCAAATGTTTTGAGTCTGCTATCCGCATCTACCAACAAATGAATTATTCTTTCAGATGCCTATCCCAGAAGTGCGCATTTGCGTTTCTGTAGGCATCTAAAATCCCTCGCGTTGATTCAAGAATTTCGCTCCAGTTTTTTAAATAACTTCTCACAGTTGCTCCTTGGGAGTTTTTCATCCTTCGCCCTTAATGTGATTACTGCGGATCGGGAAGGCGGGTTCTATGCCCGTTCAAATACGTCGGTGTGTCAACACGATACTGTGGTTTGAATCCAAACCGGCTCAGTTTCGTGTGTTGGTGAATGTGTGTTTTTGCCTTTAATGTTGACTGTTTGCTCACCGAATAGTTTATCCAGAGCGGTCGTCATATCGTGTCATTGTTTGTGGATTACCGCTGAAATTTATTTTTTATCACTTCCTTTTCAATTATTAATTGTATCATCAGATATTTTTTTGTTGCTGTGTAATTTATATTTTTAAATGGTTTCGTATTGGACCCGATTCTTGCGCCTGGCGTTGGTCAAGCAATGTTTACCTTTACTCGTGTTGCAACTTTTCTATAGTATCCCATATTTTAAAGCGAAAAACTGGAAGTTAATTTCAATATGGAAACTGTTATTCAATATGAATATTTTCAAATTAATACTCTTGCTTATCGAGTTGATAAATTCATCATTGGAATGCAGTTATTATTCAACGCTTTGATATTTTTTTAGTGCTGGAGTGTAAAACACATTCACTTTAGTTATTCAAATTATGATAAAATAGGGAATGATATTGTCAGTAATATTAACATATAAATATATGTATATCTGACATAACTATGTTTTTATTTTGCGCAATCATTTCAATGATGTAAATATTTATGCGTTTGGAATCCCTGTTTTCGGAACTTATTCTCAAGTTGGTTTTCATTTCGGACTTTTCTTGCAAAGTACTAACTCTGCCGGAGAAACGCATTTTCACTCCTTGCTCGTAAGTTCTGTGCTTTTATTCATAAAAAATTGTTTTAGTTAAAATTGAATCAATGGCCAAGAAATTATGTCAGTTACATTACTTAAACACTTATAAATAGTTCACACATGAAGTTCTATTGATTTCTAGTTTCAGATTTGTTTTATTTGTGTGCTTAGTCGCCTTTGTTTATGGATAAATGTATTAACGTTATGCATAGGTTCTTCGTATCCTATTGCTGTATTATTGAAGTAAATTATGTGCCTGGTAAATATCATGACCAGTATATATTGGTAGTGTTTGGTGCTGCGTTCATGGCGTTTCTCGTGTGTTTTGAACGTTGTCAGTTATTCCGGCTTTGTTTTAGTTCCCAGAGCATAAGTCCCGTTTGAGATCCCTTCCGTAATGGCTTCTGTTGTCGGCGAGATAATTCACAGTGCACTTCCACGCCTCTCGAGCTGTCTGGGAGGCACACTATTTGCATGTAAATGTGACGGACCACCTTCCAAGACGATCGGTTGAGACTTGCCGGCATCCATTGCGGTGCAGTAGTTCGCCCGACAGGTTTTTTTCGCGCGCTCGTAATTACCTGACAATTTGGCAGGCTGGCAAGGGGACGTTACGACCAAGGGGGAGATGGGTTAAAAAATAGCGGAGAGTGCGAGAAAAATGAATATAAGCCGGCAGGACTTTCCGTGGGGGATGATTAATGCTTGTCCTCCGTAATTGGATACATTGGGCGACGCGGGCGGGTTTAGGGAGAGCGTCCCAGTGCTTAATAATGCCATTCTCTTCCTACCACCACCACCACCCCCTACGCTGCCTATCCCAGCCGTCGCCTCTCTTCCCTTCTTTCCGTGCGTGCGCCTGCCTTCATTTGTTCGTAATCCCATCTTCTCCGGCCGCCCTTCAAAACTCGGCGGCGTTACTCCTCCTCCGTCATGTCCTGCATCCCAACGAGCTTGGGATAGTTCGATGGACGATTTTAAACATGCGGGGTCGCAGAAAAAAAAATGGTCGATGGGGTCGCTGATGGTGTTCATCGGGTCATTGTCTTTGATTATCCCATGTCAATTGTCTCTATGAAACGTGGGTTTTTGATGGTCACCATTGATGTTTGTGTAGTTACGGTCGCTGGTTTACAATTTCTTTCCAGCGTCCCTGAAAACTGCACATAAAGGTCTTTACTGCGGGCGTTCCTTGTGAATGTACGACACAAAAACATATGCCATGTATAGAGGTATCCTTCCTCGAAACCGCGATCTTCGGTGTGGCTGGTGAAGTCTTTACCATGCCACCATCGAGGCAGATAAATGTGGCCGATTGTGGATCACCGACGAAAAACTTCTATTGTCAGTCGATACCTCCACTGCACAAACGCTCAACAATCGCCCACCGAATCAATCCCATCAATGTATCCCATCGGCAATCACTTGTCCTTCGACAATCAGAAACACATAGGTATTTAATTGGCTATCGAATTTCCTTGAGCAATCAGTTAGCCCTCTATGATTGCTAGCCAATCCTAAGACAATCAGGTGATTATTGACAATACGTTGACTTTCCACAATCAAAGGACTATCAATTTTTTATAGTTCTACGACAATCAGCCGATCGTTGTCAGATGACAATTGAACCTAAGTTGTTTATTCCTACCATCATCAATGGCCAGCATTGATGCGAGAAAAAAACTTCGAAGATGGATTCGCTTATTCGAGCCATCCAACAAGCCTACCCTTGAGGACTTCTTTTCTTATATTCTTTTACACTTGCAATTAGACAATGAAAACCACATGTGCATTTAATTGTCTATCGATTTTCCATGAGCAATCCATTAATCCTATGCATTTTTTAGCCCAACGACAATCAGGTGAATATTGAAAATCCATTGACTGTCCACAATCAGAGGACCGTCAATTTTTTATAGCTCTTCGACAATCAGCCGACCGTTGTCAGTCGACGATTGAACATAAGTTGTCGATTCCTACCATCATCAAGGGCCAGTATGACTGCGATGATAGGGGAAAAATATCGGAGATGGTTTCGCTTATTCGAACCATCCAATAAGCTTCAGGACTTTTTTCTTATATTCCTTTTTTTATATTTCCCCCTTTCCGCCTTCTCTGCTCCCACCCCCTCCCCCCCAAGGCTGCATCGTCGCCTCCTCCACTTCCCGTGGCCTCGTTTTACCGATGCACCTCACGTCCAGTCTTCCGGGGCTCCTTTTAAAGGATAGGGGTGCGGTCCTCTCCCCTACTTCATCCCCTTCTTCCGATGTGTGACATATCCCCCCCTCCTAGTCTTTTCTTTTCTTCTTCTTCCGCTCCCCTCGGGCACCTTCTTTATTACCCAGCCCGAGGACCCCCTTCCACGTCATCCGTGTGCCTCTGTTCATGCCTCTCTTCTGTACCTCTCTACCCATCTTCCCTGCCGCTTGCTCCCCCACTCCCCTCCCCACCTCTTTTGCCCTTGCTCTGTACTCTGTCGTGAGTGGCATATTTGTCAGTGTCATGGCTTCTCTTCCTTTGTTTTTCTTTGATCAACTAAGGGAGGATTTCGTGCCAAGGGAAATTTTTGGTTCCAGCATCGTCTGTGTTTCTTCATAAGATCAGTGGTTACGTTGAAAGCACTATCTCTTAGGCCTACTGTATAATAAATGGACGTTGGTTGATGTTGAATGAGTGCATTTTATTAAAAAATTGAAATATATTGTGACTCTACCACTATTATTAATAACTATAATGATTTTCTTGAGGTTATTAACGAATTTAGTGTGCTGGATATTCTATGGCAGTATCTCTAGCTTAACGTTTCAAACGCTACTGTACATAATCGGTTCTTTAAACTTATCTTTCCTATTGTTACTGTTGGTTTTGTGCGAGGCAGAGTATGTATTGGTAGTTATGTTTTTATTTTGAGTTAAACTTATACTCGTTTTCGTATTTAGGATCTGAAGAGTACCTTCATAGCATTGGAAACTGCCGATAAGCTGTATTAAATAAATAAGCGTCTCTCAGCTGTATCAAAAGTAAGGGTATTTTTTTGACTTTTTGGTCGCTTAAATTGATGTAAAATTATATTACGAATAAACGAAAAATTACATCTGTTGACGTATAGTTTATAAATTTTACTCGTTGAAAAAATTCCTCAGGTGGAGTGACTGCGGTGGAAAGAGTGGTGAAAGAGAGAGAGAGCACGCATTTGTCTTTCGGCGACTTTCCCTTCGCCGCTATCGGGCGTCTACTACTACTACCTTTTCCCTTTCAGTGGATTATCTCACTTAGCGAGACAATAACCTTAATTCGGGCCGTTACCCCTTCCCCTTTCCCGTGTCCATTTGCTGGTTCCCGGCCATCTGCGCCCTCCTCCGCGCATTACCTCCGCTCAATCGCTTCCCCCCCCCCCCCAATCCACTTCCCTCCGCCACCAATCGCGCCCGTTTATCCCTTCCTCGCCTTCTCCTTCCCTCCCTTTTCATCTCCTTTGAGGAGCTATCTAATTTTCTCTAACCTTTCTCCCTCTTTCCATTTTCTCTCCCACTCGGCTTTAATCTGCCCACCTATTATTGTTGGTCCCGTGCTCTTAAAGGTATAGGTTAAAACTCCCGCTGTTCGGTTTAACTTGGTGGGATTGCATTTCGATGCAACTTGGCGTATAGCCTCCGATAAGCCTCCTATATTTTTTCAAAGTGTCACTTACCTTAAGTTGCTGCGTAAGTGTAACTTGGATCGATGATTTTTTTTTAAATCTATAACTTACATCAAGCCGCATTCATTTCAGTAGACGTGTCCTTAAATTTTCTACAGTGAAAATAGTACATCATTGGGTTTTGCTCGCTAGCAATTGCCCTGTTTTCTTTGATGAAATATTTCGAATTCTCAAGGAAATGAAGTTTTTTTTTTGCTTATTTTTATGAGTTAAAGGAATAATTTAAGCTGTGCTTAATTTTATCCTTTAAATTTATATTCGACGAAAACGATGAAATATCGGAGAGAGAAAGATATTTGTTACATATTTTTTCTCTCTAAGGATGAATGATAGTAGTATCTTTTCTCTCTCTTTAGACCAATGACTTCACTTGAATTCGCTCTTCTATATTTCCCTATTATTTTCCTCGCTTTCCGTTTACTTTGGGCCGGAAAACAAGCATTAATTAACGTAAAGCCATCTCCTTCTCCGTCTTTCTTGCGCATCCATCCGTGCACCCTCATATGGCCCCAACTGCCTCAATCTTTTCCGTGCGATAGTGCAAATTTGTGGACTCAACCATTGTCGGCACCCGTTTTCCATTCATTCCTCGTTCGTCGCTCAGCTCCAGTCATTTGTCTTAGTATAAGCTCATTTTTATGTGCTTCCACTCACTCTCACGCTCTCGTCGCCCTATCAACGTTTCGTGTCCGCTAAGACGTTCTCGGCGGCTTTCAGTCGTTTCCACTGTTTGTTTAGGCCACCTTTCGGGCGTTATCTCGGCCCGGCTGCTCCACTCTCCACGACTGTCATTATTTCCTCTGTCGTCGTAAAAATAATTTTTCGGCCACTCTCCTCTCTTCCCTCACCGCGTTATCTTGCTCTCGATCTTTATTTCCATTGCGTAATCTTCCGTTTCGGAGTTTATTATTTGAATGCTGCTCCACTACTTGCTTTATCGTTCGTGTTTTTATTTTCATTCACTCCTAGTTTATCTCGAGGATTTTTCGTTCTCGTGTTTCTCAGCTATCCGTGATAACTTCTTATTTATTTTTCAAAAGACCGTAACTAGTAATCCTTATGCGTCTTTTAGGTGGTATATCCGGTTGTAGCATGCTATTGCCATTTCGTATGTTTTGAGGATTATATTTTTGTGCTGCTCATGCAGACTTCGATGTAACTGAGCAAAATGATAATGCGATTTTTTTACTGTGAACATGATAAAATTGAATGGCTTTATTTGAATCCCAGATGGACTATACCAGATAACTCAGCGGTGTAAAAGATAGTGTTGAAATAAAAAAGGAATTGATTAAATGCGTATATTTACTCCCCAAATGTATTACAACATTGGAATCATGGATGAATTTACGCTGATTATGGCGTTCATAATGGATTGTGGCGTAATTAGTTTCCTCTACAAGACATTGGAAATATTATTACGATTTCATATTACGATCATGTGGAATTTTAGTCAATTATAGGAGTAAAAACCCTTTTCATACTTTCGCCCTTATATTTTGACCTTAGCTTGGGGTTAATTAAATTTAAGAGGGCTGACTAAAATATTTAATTGGCATGAAATGTTTCTTCCACACCCCAAAGGAATTGAAAGGCTGAAAATTTTACTAGGCTAGTACATTCCAAATTGGCCCTTGTATCGTGAGTTTCGTCTTCTAGGCGCTGAAAGTAAGTTGTTCAAGAAGCTTATAACCCCCCCCCCCCCCCCAAAGTGAATTATCCAGGAATTTTGTTCGGGGTGTCCAAAACCAGAGTGGACATTTTTTTTAAAACAGGTTACTAAGTAGCTAGTTTAAAACTAATTTTAACACTTTTCGTAATCGCAACAACTTCATTTATAAAAGAAATCTTTTTTAAATGCGTGATTTTTCAATATTTTGTTTTCTCCTATGTAGGAAAGAAATTGTGTTTTTATATTTCGGGGGCTCGGGGGGTATGGTCCCCCGTTACGCCACTGCCCCCCTCCAATCCGCTTCTTCTATTTCTTTCGCGTCTGCTCCTTAGAGAATCCTCTCCGGTTCGGATGGTCGGTTCCTTTTGCTGCCGGCGCGTTTCAAGGCGGCTCGCGTGACGCTCTCCCGACGGCAGCGGTAGCGTCAGTGGCGTGGGTGTTTCCGGCCTCGTCAACGGGCGACTGTCTCTCATCAAACCCCTTTTCCTCCCACAACACCTCCTTCCGCTCACGGCTACCTCTTCCGCGTCCCATGAAGACATCCTCCTCCTAAGCCATCCCTCCTCCTCTTTCTTTCCTTTTTTTCCTCGCACTTCCTCTTCCTCCTTCCCCTGGGTAGCATTTCCGATGCACCGTTCTCAGATCGGAAAGCTTTCTATGCGTTTTTTCATTCTCCTCTCGGTTGGTCACTCCTAAATCTGCTAAACCGTCTTTAAAATGAGAGAGAAAAGTTGCCGAAAGGATAGTTTGGCGAATTCGTCTTTTTCGCGAGCAGTAATGGTCTTTATAAAATGATAGATCGAGCTCTCGCAATGCTCTCAAAAATATTTAATATTTTCTTAACTAGTTAACGGTCTGTGTTATTGCACCTCCGGGACTCACCCCCTCCGTTCGTTTTTTTATCCTCAGAAAAACCCTAGTCATGACTCGCATTGGAAATTTTTTTGCGACATTTTATTTATAATTCCCTTCTCGTACCAATTGGTCATAATTTGTACAGGATTCATTTAGCTAATTCTCGTTTCCCGTTTGTGTATATCTCCTAGAATTATTACATGTAAAATCGTTGAAACGAGCTTTGTGGGAAGCTTTCTCTCAAAATTAATCTATTTTACTGTAACGAATCTATTCAGTCAGCTTCATGGAGCAATAAAATGACGAAAGCTTTCGTCCGGATGGTTCTAGTTTTTATTCCCAAGGGATTCCAGATACTTGCGTCTGCATCTTGAGTAGATAAAATTTTAATTTTCCTGCGGCGGTGGCATATTTTGTAAGAGTTTCAAGCCTATAAACCTCGTAACAGTTTATGGTGGCCCACAGAATTTTACGAACTTGGGGCTGACTCCGTTTTTCATATTCTCAAGAATCTGCATTTTAATGACCGTTTCGTCGAGATTTTGAGCGCCTGCTTTATTGGTGTCTAATCAGATGACTCCCTGTTTCTGTGTGTTTCATAATGCATTGGAAATGGAGGTGAGGGAAGTGAAGGTGGGTAGCGCAAAGAGACCATCGAAGGTGTTCGACATATTCCGTTCTGTTTGTCATACTTAAAAAAAAGTTCACATTACCTCCCGCATGTTTCAATTATTATTGCGAAGTTGATTTTTATTCTCTGCCCGTCCTCCGCCTATTCCATTGCATTATTTTAATAAATACGTCAGTTAAGAAATTTTTTGTGTTTTTTTCCTAATTTTCTAATTAAATTTCATATAAATTAATATAGTTACAATATATGGGCATTAAGAATCGAAAAAAAACACCTTAGCCATCTACAGGTTTTCTTTCCGCTTTTTTTCTGCCATTGGTCTCGACGAGAGCTTCATTCTACTTGAAGTATCGTGTTTTTGCTTCAATCACTGTATTAACTTCAAATAGCTCTATATCAGATTGGTGCTTTCTTTTTATTAATCGACCAGCTTCAAGAGATCTGTGAAATACCATCATCTTTCCTTTGAAATTAGAATTTATTTTTATAATATATCCCCGACTATTTAGCGTTATAGATGAGTTTTTTTTTATATCCCCGACCATTTGGCGTTATAGATGATTTTTTTATGGTGGTAAAAATTTGTCTGACACATTTCATCATTTAGGTGATTCAAGCGTAATTTTCGATGACATTGTGGATGGGATTTTATAGGTATATTCCGTCGTATGTTAGACCTTATTATCTACGGGAAGCCCGGATATGAAGAAAATTGCATCCACTTCATTTCATCCCGAAGCATCCTTTAAACGAAGAGGTAGGAAGTTCCTCGGCCGATTGGCCTCCTTGAGTCGTCAATTTTTATCGGCGGAATTTCTCGCGCACTTAGACGACTGATTTACCGTAGCTCACCCTCGAGTTCATCGGTAACTTCGTTTTCGTCTCGTATAGCCCTCTCTGTATTAACGGCGTGGATTGAAATAAAGTGGTCGATGGATACGAGCGCCTGTTTTCTCGACTTAAGATTACTATTTTTTTCCTTACGAGAAGGCTATTATGGGTAGTAATTTATTTCTAAAGGTCCCGTAGAAATGTAACTAAGTTATTTTTCATTATTTATCGGCTCACTTATGCATGAGATCGTACCTCTGCTCTAATTGTCTAATGTGATATCATTAGCCTGCCCCTAGGATATGTTGGACCGGAGTGCATTTTTTATTTTAATTCACATTATCACTAATTATTATATTATAACCTAGATCGCCCGGAATAAGTATCAAAGATTCATTTTATGTCAACATTAATTAGCATTTAAAAGCAAGTGCGATTGCGGAATTCTTTATTATAATCTTCGCGGGCCATCGTCATTACAGTAAAAACCATTTGGTACATATCCCCGCGCCTCTTTTTGCATGGCCCCAACGTTTCTTCTCCCGAGCGACGCGGGGAAATACGGCAAGCTTTTTAACTATAATGACGACCTCTGTTGTTACTTGCTAGTATTTTTTTTATTCAATTTCGGCTCACCGTGGGGCGGGTTTTGTAAGAACGCTGTGGATTGAAATAAAGGAGTCGATCGGTCGTGGGAGTGCCCGTTTCCTCGATGGTTATGAGGATCTCCCGAGGCGTGTGCCCGCTTCTCGACTTGACGTAAAAGGAATTGTGCGTCTTTGGGGGGTGGGAGAATTTGCTGGCGGTAGGAAGACGAGAAGAGGAGGAAAAGGATCCGGAAGGAATGAATGGAATGGTTTCTCGAAGGAAGCGTGCGAGGAGGAGATGGGGGAAGAATGGTGCTTTGGCACGTGTAAACGGCGAATTTTATTCGAGAAACGTCCAGCCGCTCGCTTAAGTCCGCCCGTGTGTTTATGTATGTGAAGTGCATTGATACTACCCCCGAGAGTGCGGGGGAGCTGGGTGTGGTAGGGTGAGGGTGGATGAAAATGATGCGGGCTCAAAGGAAGGGTTCTTAACGCGCTCCCCCTCTTCTTCCCTTACGCTCCCCATATATATACGGCTGCCGTGCCATTGCAAGGGATATGCGGTTCAGAAAAATATGGTAGTGTGCCGGCTATTTAATTCATTTATGTTGCAGTTTGAATTCAGTTATCCCCGCTTGGCGGTGTATTCCAGCTATTTTTGATGCTTCAGCCCTATTACTCCGGTTTAATCTTATGCTGCGGTCCCCTTGTAAGGAATGCGCGATTAATTTAAGCATACTAGTTTATCGGCAGTTTGAAGTTTTGGCAGGTTGTTGGTCGAAAATGTCGCGACGATCGCGTGCATGTTACGGCAGCGTGCTACTATCATGGCAGTATTCTCATCGTCTGTTTTTTCGCAAATTAAAAAGGTGGTATAAAATTAATGCATTTTTTGTCGTGAAAATGATTTAATAACATCGAAACCTAGATATGAATAAAGTTTTACAATCGTGAAAAATTTGAAGTGTTTATTTACATAAAAATATATTTTAGTAATAATGTTTTATTATATTTAAAGCATCGTGTGTAAAAAGTACATAAAATCCACAAAGCGAATATACGTCAGCCAGTACAGCAACTGTTCAGATAAGACTTCGGCTTGCAAATGGTGTAATAAGTATGTATGTCATTGCCGTATTAAGATCAATCCTACCTACGACCAATTATTCAGAAGGTATTCAGTTCGTAAGTCGAGGAGTACTTTTGTCATAAAGAAAACTCCTTCATCCCCTGGCGTCTCACGCAAGAATTCAGGGACACTGGAGAAGATTGCGTTAGGGTGCGTGGGTGAGGGGGATGGGGTGAGCTCCTGGCCTTCCTTGTTTTCCTCCCCCGCGTACCTCTCCCCTCTCCACTCGCTCCCTTTGTACCCCTCTCCACCCACGCCTCTTGGCTCCGTCTCTCTTCTCCCTTCCATCTTTCCTTCCCTCTCTCTCTTCGTCTCTTCTCTCCGCAGCCTCCGCGCTCCGCACCGCTGCCATCTATCGATCTGGCGTTGCAACTGTGCGTGAGGCGGGGGTAGGAGGGGATTGTGGGCCAGGGGATGGGGATTTCGTGTGCGTGTGTGTATGTTGGGGAAAGGGTTTCAGGAGCGGTCATGTGGGGGATGGTAGAGAGTTTTGGCGGCATGGGGCCTTTTGCGTATGGTTGTGCTTGTGGAGTAGGATGCGGAGGGCGTGGAGGGTGGCTTCTCCCGAGTGGAGTTGAGAGCTGTTTTACGTCGGGCGGAGGGGGGACGGTCGAGTGTTGTGGAGGGTTTTGGTGTAGGGAGGTAGAGGAGGATCGTGCCCGGAGAGTTGGATGCGTACGCACAAGGTGGAGGGAGGGGGTCGATTCAGCCCCCTCCTCCGCCCCCTTTCTTACTGTCCGCCTCATCCTCCTCCTCGATTTCACCCCCTCAAACTCGGCGTGTACTCCGTCTCCCTTGAATCCCTTCCTCCGCTCTCCCCATTGGTCGATTTTGCCGGCTTACTATCTCTCTCTCTCATTCTACTTCTCTTTGCCCCGTGTGTGTGCGATTCAAGCCAAGCTGAGGCGCGTCTTAGGCGGCGCGGCGCGGTGTGCAAAAGCGCAATGAAACTGCCGCCGTGGTGTGCGCTTGGTGCGTCGATCACTAAGGTCAGGGTTGGATCGAGAAATAATCAAGGAGGGATTTACTGATACGCAAACATGCCGCGAGATTTTGAAGGAAAGGGTTGGTTATTAGTTGAAATTTGTTCATCCAATTTTGTTGATTATCCCATTATCGGTACTGAATCAGGTCTTAAATTTGTTTTTCAATCACAGCTTTCACGATCAATTTTATAAATACGTATTTACAACTCTTGTCTTCCTCTTAATACTCTTTTGGCAAAAGATATACTAAATATTGCCTATGGTTAAACTTTGTACCATCACGACCTCCTATTTATGCTTCTCCCAGAGACGACGTCGCTATTTATCGTCAGATGATTCATATCTCAGGGCCTCATGTGGTTAGAACAAAGAAAAAGATGTGGAATTAAAGAAAATTCTTTCCGAATTTGAAGTGAAGTAGTTGGTAAATGATGGTAAATGTGTGGCAAAAATGGCAACAGTATATAAATATTACAGAGTGATGTAAATGCTCCGAGATGATATTAGGACTGATTGCCTCTACGGTGAAGTAAATAAGGGGGTGGGCGTGTCTGTTTGTATTCTTGGTCTAAGGTTTGGCGCGCATGTCGGGGTGGAGGTGCACGGTGCACGACCCTGTGACGTCGCTATTTCATTCCGAGTCACGTGTGTCTCGTGTGATTATGTGTAAGACCCTTAGTATCTTGAGTTCATGTTGGGGAAAGATGAATTTCCAAAAGGGACTGGAAGAGTATGTTTATTCAGTTCTCAGCGTGAAGGGGTTTGTCGGTATTTTTTCTCCTATCCATATTCCTCCGTCGAGGACCGCGTGACCGGGGTTTTTTGTGTTGGGGTCAGGTGTGGGTCTTGCGCAGCTCATCTGCGACTCATCTCCATCCGCGGTGGAGAGTATTTTTTTTTTTTTTTTGCATTCATCTCATTTTTTTCAAGTTCCCTCCAGCGAGTGTGTTGTCAGGCGCGTGGCGGGAGAATTTGGCGCCATTTTCCTCCCCAGGAATTCTCTGACCCAATTAACGTTCGGTATCGTTGTGCGACTGTCGCTCATTCCCCAAATTCGGACTCCATGAGACTTGGAGTAGACAGTATGTGTATACTCAGAACGCTATACGTGCTATTGAATTCATTGGCAATGTATTGCCATCAATTTCCTCCATGTCTTATTGATGATGGGCTTTTATATCTTCATTGATAACGTTCAAATTTTTTTAGCGTACTTCAGCATCCTCCTGCTGATGCCTCCCATTTCCTAATTAAATTACGGTGCTTATCAAATATTGTGTAATTTATATCTCAAATAAATTTATAAAAAATAACATGTCTATATACCATTCAGTAGTTGGGATTGTTGCTCACGTATATTTTTCGGGTCTAATTACTTTCTCTATCTAATCTCTATTAACCAGCATATTTACCTTTCATAACTCGTTTTCGGGAAACTGATATTTTGTATTTCAAGATGATCCGTTTTCACTTGTTCCTGAATTAATTTCTGCGCTTCTTTCCGTGTTTACTATTTTTACTCTTTAACGCGAAAAGCTATTATGTTACGCTAGCAGGGTGAAATAAATAATATGTATACTCCTTTCACTACTTTTTTTCCCAAAAACAAAATTCGGTCAGTTGCTTCCTCGTCCGAAGTGATTCTCCAGTTTTACTCTGTATCGGTAAAACTTAATAATACGTATTTCGGGAAGATCATATTTCACATGTTTCCCGAATTACGTTCTCTGCATCTCGGCGTGTTTATTTTTAAACGCGAAAAGCTATGATAATACGTATAATCGGCTGCGTCGTCAACTCTCCCTATTTCAAGCGTAGGACCCTCGCGAGGTGTTTTAGTTCTCGATATTTTTTCTTCCCCGTTCTCCACACGGAAGCCTTCAATGGTTTCCGGTATGGTTTACGTCCACCCTTTCACCCCCGCGGCGGCTACCTCTGCACGTGAAAGGAACACAATCCCCGCGCCCTTTTTCCAGATTTCTTTATTTTCCCTGAGTCCTTCCGCCTCGATTGGAGGCGAGAAGGGGATTGGGAGAGAATATACGCGCCACTAAATGGTTTCGTGGTCCAGGATGCTGTGGGCCTAGATGATGGCGGTCGGTATTGGTGTATCGGGTCGTTATAACTCAGTGGAAGGGAGAGCGTAACGGTTTGACCGGATGAGTGTGGTCGTTGGTAGAATCCGGAAAAGGGGGTAGCGAACTTATGTCCTCCTCTCAATGGGGTTTTGTGAGTAGAGGATTACACGTGGTTATTCTCCCATAATCTGTTGCAAACAATTTCATTATTAATTTAAACCCCCGACTTTTTTTAACGAGTCATCTTTTCTGGTGAAGTCAAGGATATAAAACTCAAGGGGGAGGAAATGGGTTTGAGGTCCCCCGTATTTTACTTATCGTCGCAATTTGGTTATTACTTGTAAAGATGTCCGCATGGAGAGTGTATATTTTGGATGTGGAATTTACTCAGTATTACGCTATATAATTATGGATTATTTGTGTTATTGCATGGATACTTGTTGCTCGTGTAGATACTTGCAGCTTTTTATGTGCTGATTGCTAATTCAGAGAAATTCCAAATCATTACGAATGTATCTGTGCTTTGGAAGAACTTTATAATAGGTGTCATTTTGATCTTATCGGTCAAAGAAAAGTTAAGAGCTTGGTATCGAGCACAAGTCAGGATAATTTGGAAATAGTATTTCAGTTTTCACCCTCGTTTACGACACACTTCTCTGGCATCGAGGCCGAGGCATGAGGACCTGACCTGGTTGAGAAGGCGAAAGGAATATTCCGCCGCTCGGTTGAGGTTGCACACACGCGTTCGATGTCTGAACCCTTCTCATGCCACCATTACACTTTTACAGAGTTCAACCCGTCCGCAACGAGCGAGAGAATCCATACCCGTCGTCTCTCTTTGCCCTCGAGGAATACTATCCAAGTTTCACCTCCCCACACCCCACCCCAATTTCCTCTCCCTCAACGCTCCTCCCCCTGCCCGTACCCCGTTTGTGTTCCTTCCGCCTCCGAACTTCCCTTTCTCCGTCGTACGCCCCCGCTATCCCCCCATCCCCCCCGGACTCCTTCATTCCCCCACCCTTTTCTAACCAGTCATCTCGCCTCCTCCCCCCACCCTCGGCGGGTCGATATTTTCGGGTGTTCCGCTCCCAGCTTCCGACCCCCGGAGTCGGGAGAAGGGTATATGCGTAGGTGGGTGGTTGGGGTGCGATATTGTGGAGCCTTTAGAGGACGCATCGCTCCCGCTCGAACGGTCGTGTTTTGTATTTTTTGTCGTACTACTTGTTGAAAACTTGCGCTATCATTTTGAAAATTTCGAGGTATATAGCGTGCTCTTTTCATAATTCAACCGTATCGCAACGAAAAAAATTGCTCATGAGAAAATGTTGAGGTAGATTTTCGTGTCTCTTCTGCAGTCAAATATAGATTTTTATCTTTCCTTTAAACGTGAATATGATAAACTAAGTTTTGAGTGAATAGCGTAGTTTATTATGACCCTGACTGATGCATAGAACTCAAGTCAGCCTGTGAATCATTCATTAAATTGATTTTGGACGACTTTATAGAGTTTTGACTGTCGAAAGGCATTGATATCTACCTACCCCGTCGTGGAGGGAGCTGGGCAATTTTTTTATCTCCTATGAGTCTACGCTCTGAAAGTTAAGTTTTTCTTAATTTTTTCTCTACAGCAAGTTAAGTTTTAGTGAAAGATGCGTTACTACCCCGATCCGTTCCAGCCCTGTCTTTTCTGTCAACCCCACCGCGGTCCTGGTCTGTTCTATCTCCTCCCACCCCCTACCCTGCCCCTTCTCCCAAGTCATCAACGTGGAGATCAAATGTCCGGGATATTCCCGCTTCTTCTCACCGTTTTCTCTCCCCATCCATTCCCTCTACCCTGTATAACTCGGTCGTGTCGTCCCTTCGTGAAGGCTTTTCCTTGTCGTTTTTTATTTTACTGTTATGGCTGCGCTTCGCTGTTCTCCACGTTCGTCATTTTCGCCCTACACCCTCTCCTCCTCCATTGACTGGGGTTGAGGTAAGGTCTTATGGGGAGCGGATTTTGGGAATGGAGTATGTCGACCTCCTTGTATATATTTTTTTTTTGGCGTTTTCGATTTTCCTGCGTGGGGTTCGGGATTGTGTTTACCCCCGTTGAAGCCGTGTATCGTCGGGGATTACATGGTTTGCGTAAAATGAACCGTATTGGTTCGTGCGGAGGCGTGTAATAGGTGGTGAGGTCCCGGTTTGGCACTTGTCCCTCGAAGGGTCTATAGGATTAAAATGCGAGTTCCCGCTATACCTCAAGTTTTTTCCTGTATTTCCCGTGTTCTGGTCAAGTAGCGGACGTAAGCTTTTCTCTATAAAATGTTCGTAAAATTAATTTCTGTACAGTGTAAGAAATTCTATTTTTCAGGATGAGGAAATATAAATGATGTGGATCAATATTAATTTAAAAAAAAGCATTTGACAGAGGTACAAAGAAAAATAAACACGATAGCAAGGCTCGGTAAATACAAAAAGAGTGAAAAAACAAGGGGGAAAAAAAACAAAATATAAACCTATGCAAGAATATACATAAAATTCCATCCCAACTTCGGATATCGAGGTATCTAGCCACAAAAAATTTCCATACATTTTAAATACATTGGAAACAATATTAATGGGTTCCGGTTTTTACTACACTCTAGTTTCTCCCTTTTTCAACTAAATCAGCGGTTAATTGAAAGTAGTCTTAGTAATTTGCGTATAAATTTCAGTCTTCATTCTTCTGAGTGTTTATTGTGTTGCCATTGTACGGATTTCGCATTGTTTGTATGGGATCGTGCTCGAGAGAATTATTATGATGCCGGCTCCCAAGTATTTCATGGAAGTATAAGCATTTCGCGTGAGTAGTAGGTTGAAAATGAAATGTGGCTGAAACATAGCCCGCCTTTTCGACGTAAAACTCTCTTTTCAACCGCCCACGTTCCTCGCTCCAATTAAAGTCGCTCCGCCATTACGCTGTACACTTTACTGATCAGCTGGCGTAGAAAAAAATGAATCCCTCTTACTCCTTTGCCGTTTCCCCGCTCGGCGTTTAGCGCGCGCGGGGGGAATGCTCTCCTCTGATTGGTCTGCGCGAGCCGTGCGCCTCGGCCGCGGGATCTCCTTCACCGGTTTCCCTCCGAAACAGTTGCGCAGCGTCGCGCGTCATCCGGCCGATGATGATGAATGGGAAAATCAGAGGCGCGACGCCCGCTCATCCCTTCTTCTCCGTCCTCCCTACTATGCTAACCTTTTCCCCTCCTACGCCTGGAGAGCGGTGCTCAAGTCTTCTCGTGAGTTCCGTCCGTGGAAAGTCTCCTTTCTTTTAAGGCTGGGATTTTTGTTGCTGGTAAATAAGGATTTTCAGGAGGCCTCCTTTGTGTACAATGTACTTTATGATCGCATTTTACCCCCAATCTGGAAGCAGCTGCGCACTCCACAAATAAGTATAAAAATTACGTATAACACGTAAATTGCTTTTATACTGCATGTACATTTTAACTTTCTCCGTTTTAGGATAAAATTGTGCTATAGTTACCGACCTATGGGTCTAGGATATCGATGAATTCGTCAGGGATAAGTGATAGCATTTTACTTGCTGAGATCACTAGTCACATTGGATGGAAGCTATTTCCCAATACTTGATATGTGTTACTACTGGTTATCATTAAATTTATTGATCATATCCGAGTGATCGCTGATTTAACTTGTTCTCCGTCTTCCAGGTTTTTTTTTGTTTGTTATTGATAATGCCTCACTGACTTGAAGAGGGTTTAAGGAATACCTTGGAGAATTGTCTATTTTAATATCGTAGCTATTTAATATTTAATCTTTGACGAAGTATGTCTTGATATTTTGGTATCTTTAGACATTTAAGAACTTTTTTAGAAGAAAATTTTATTTTCATCTTTATCGCCTTTGAAATTAGGTCATTGTCCAATAGTTGCCAGTGAGGTATTTATTGCGATTTTAACTGTTTATTTTATCATATGATTATTATTCTTGATGTAAAGCCAAAAAATACCAATTTTCCGCCTATAGTAAGATATTTTTTAACGGTTGTGAATGAATTTAGCGTGTTTGCGTGCTTTTTCCCGTCCATAGTGTGGATAACTTTACCAATGTGCCGTTAGAGTTACGATTAAATTTCCTGAATCATTAAAAAAAATGGTGTAATGTTTCCGTCGTACTATAAAGGTGGTGCATGTGATATGTCATCGGAATGATAATTGTCAAATTAATATGTACGGTGTAGAGTGAGGCATTGATTCTTTGTGAAGCTATCATTAAGTAATGCCCCCGCATAAATGGTCATGAGGGTGATTCACACTTCTCGTCATGATGCCTCTTCATAGAGTTCTCCGTAATCCGTGAGACTCAGTCAAGAGAAAAAATAACCTCCTCTCACTCACGAGCGTTACGCATGAAGGTCGTGTTTTTTTTTAAACTTGGGCATGAACAGATGAGAACAATGGCATACCGCTTTGCTTCGTCACCTTGAGTATGGCTCAGCCAAGGTAGCGCCTTGAACGCCAGATTGTTTTGTCGGAATGCGTTACGAAAGCTGTTCATGTGGCTACGAGGCGTTGTGTTGGAGTACGTCCGTTGGCCATTATATTTCACCCTTCAATTGGTCACATCCTCTGACCGCAATTAGCACTTTTCTCTCCTCTCGGGGAACCAGAGGAGGCTCTGGTGAAGGTTGCTCATTACATCGAAGCACATTACATTGCATGATGCTGGAAAACTAGTAGTTGCGATTGGCCCTGTATTGTTATTTTAACGCGCTATGGCGTACTAAATTTAGGAATTGAGAATAAGAGCATTCAATATAGGATGCAGTTACGCATATTTGCTGACGCCAAAGAAAAATCAGTGAAAATTTCTGAAACTTTAGCTTAAATTTTCAATGTTTCGACCTATATATTTCTTATTCATCTATAAAGGATTACAAAATTTACTTTTGACGGTAAATAACCAATATTTTCTGCTATCACGAGCTATCTTAAAATTTCGGACCAAACCTTATGAAAGAATGGTGATGAACTGGGAAAAAACGTAAGTTCCAAGTTAATTCTTCGCCAATGTCAACCCTAAAATGAACGATGCGTAGGCTTTGAAGTGTACTCTAAACTTAAGTGCGCCTTGGCCAAAGTTATTTTGCAAAATAACGAAATTGTGAGGTACTGCAGCGCCGTTTTCCGCCTGAATAGTGAGAACCCTTGATCGTACTTAACTTTTCGTGAGGAGATGACGGGCATTGATCAACTTTTTTCTGCTTATAACAGGTTTTAATTTTACCTAAATGTAATAAAGTCCATCTTTCATGTGAATTCTTCTTAGTTTTCCTTTCTTGTATTTTTATTGCGAACGGAAGTGATTGCTGAAGAGAGAGGTTATTAAATTGGGCCTCGAATAATTCTATCCTAGTGCGTATGCAACTCTTCGGCCAGGCTAGCGTTTTCGTGGCCTGACCACTTTTTGGTGTCTTCGCGATTGGGAAGGAAGCTATGCACCCGTTTCCAAGATTGTTCTTTTTTGCGTGGTAATTTAAAACTCTTGTATTTCTTCTGTTACATAAGTGTACTGTTGACATTTCCTTTCGATTCTTCTTCGATCTTCTCTTCAGTTACGTGTTCTCAATGCGGGGGTGTGCGCGGCCGACATAGGAAACTAGTCAACTTTGTGGCGCTGCCGCCGAGTCTGCTGATTACATCGTGAATCTCCCTAAATATACTCTCAGCAAGACTGCATACTGGATATGTAATCTTAGCTTGTGCTTCTTCGTTCTTGCTACTTAATTTAATTTTATCTTTATTGACCGCTAAGGGCTCCAGAGACCATCGGCTTGGTCGCTGGCGAACACCGAAATCAATACGCTTGGATGACGCCGCCATCGAATTATTCTGTCGGCGACCATGTGTGACACTAGACATGTGATTTAGTTGGCGATTGATTTTACTGCCCGTAAAATAATATGCGTGTTTTTGTTAATCCTTGATGATAATTTTCTCTATTGTTGTAAACATTTGTCGATAGTTATCGTTTTTCCTGGCCAGACTTCATAATAATTTAGGATGTAGCCTAAAATTTACTGTAGAATGTATTGCTATTCTTTTTAATCGGCCTTTCGTCTTAATTTAAAAAGGAATACCACGGCATTCCGCTTACCGTGTGGGGAACAAATGCTCATGACTAACGCTTCGTTTGGAGTGAAAGGGTTGCAAAAGAGAAGGAGAGGCTGGGTGTGCGAGAATCGATCTTGAGCGTGTTGGGATCGCTTTGCTCGCCGTGTTCTCCTTTCATTCCCCCGTATCTCGCGTATCTCATTCCCCATTTTCATTCATGATTTTATTCTTCTTTTTTACCGCGCTTTCAAAGACTTGGCGATTTCGGAGACCCCCCCACACCTCAATTTCAGGATTTCCTTCGTTTGTATTAAGAAGAAAGTTTTTATTCTCGGTCGTAGACGGGTTGATTGGCATCCTGTCTGGAATTGAATTTAGTAAAGCTTAAATTAGAAACTAATAAGCGTTCGAGTAATACTTTTGAGACACCGTCTCTTTTTCGTGGAGAATGAAGATCTTTGTAATGGCGGGTTTATCATGCTTTTTACCCTCTTCCTCTAGTTAAGTTCGCTTCAATTATTTGATGTATCTGGGTTTTTACAGGTGAGGTAAATTAGGGGAAATTCTGAGAATCTCGTCCATTTTCAAAACCGACTTGATTATGAATTTACAGTTGATGCGATTATTACGCTAGCAAAACTTTGTAGAGAATTGTCATCTTGTTTAACCGATATATATACGAATGTATTGATATTGATGGATGATTATATTTAATGGTAAAGACGTACGTTTAAAATTTTTATTGTGAATTTCGGAAAATTATTATGTATTTTATCGACCGGTCCTTCAAACATTTCATGCAATGAGGAAACGTCGGAAAATGAAGATTTTTGCTCAGGAAAAGTCAGGGAAAATTTAATTCGTGAATCTTGTAACGACCCTGTCAGTATATTATGCATTCTGGTTTCGATCCTCTCTTTCCCCCCCATGCCTTGGCGGTGGAAATGAGTTGGGAGAGATGGTCTGCCCGAGACTTTTTTTATTTCCCGCGGATCCCCGTCGGTCGCCCACGCGATTTTCGAGACTGTATACACGAGTGCGAGTTTTGGGTTGGTCGAATTTGAATTTTAAATTAATCCCCGTTCTGTTCCCTGTGCGCCGCGTCGAATATTCCACTCCCGGAAGTATTAATGAACCTCCCTCTCCTCCCCCGCCCTTTCCAAAAGTACGTACGTGCTCAATTCAAATGGCCGGGTGCATGTCGAAGATTTGCCCGATCTGCATTTTCCGGGAGTCCGACGTTGTAACCCTTTTTTCT
The DNA here is from genome assembly GCF_921293095.1 of Ischnura elegans. Lineage (NCBI taxonomy): Eukaryota > Metazoa > Arthropoda > Insecta > Odonata > Coenagrionidae > Ischnura > Ischnura elegans. Next base: position 69,044,702 of record NC_060249.1, on the reverse strand, counting down.
GTGTGAAATGAAACCTTTCCTCTCTATCCTGGTCCTCTCTATATCCCCACCCCCGCGCCCTAACCCCCTCCTCTTTCCTTCCAGTCCGTATGAATTGTTTTTTGCCGAGTCTTGTATCACTCATTCTTTTTTTTTTATAATATGCACTCTTGTCACTCAAGCAGGGGATTCAAAAATTAGCGATTTATGCTCGGACAATATTGTAGTTAAATGTGATGTGTTGTATATACTTTCAAGCATTTCTTCCGAGTAAAATATATTCCCTCGGTGGTGGTTAAGGGTTTTTGATTTTATTATTTTTTTATTCTTACCCTGCCACTTATGGTACTCCGAATATGCCTCATTTTTTGTCTTCTCGTTTTTGTAGATTTGCGTCGTTCGCAATATGCAACGTTGAAGGATCTTGAAAGATGAAATTGTATTCTAGAGTTTCATCTTTCATTTTTTACTCGGAGCTTAAAATGTTTTATCGTTATTTTCTTTTCTGAAACATCTTTCCCTTTTGTCCACCAATAACACTTTACCTCCACGTAATTAGAGCTAAATAGTTTTTCCCTTCTAATGCTTTGAAATCAGGATATTGCTTTCCCCATTATTGTCTGACATTTTTTCCTATACAGTGTCAGTTTCTTGAGCACTGTATTTTCTGTTGAACATCGGTCTCTTGCTTACAGTTTTATGCTTGAATAATTGTATGTCTTTATGTGTAAGCTCAGCCATATTTGCCTGCCGCACATTTTTTGAAAGCAGTGGCGAGGTAGCGGTTGTACTCACTCATGTATACTGGGTTTTTAGACATTAAATGGGTTCTACCGTTGGAAATTAAACGGATGAAATTGTTGCTCTAAATCCCTGCATAAATATGTATGGTGGCCATCATGATTTTGGTCCTGGGCTCCTATGTCCTCGAAACTCCTATTTCCAGCCGCTCTGATGTAATTTCCTGCCTAGTTGTGTTGTTCTCTTTACCATCATTTCTTGAATATTTCCTCTCGTGCTCCATAGTGTTTTAATGACTTCCACAGCCGTGGTTGAGGGCTGTAGCTGGAATCACGTAATGGTCGTGATAGTATCTCGCGCCCCGTTCATCCGTAATCTCCCACCGTGTAAGCCGCGACCCACTTGGCTAGTCAGCGTTTATGGCATCCCGTAATGATTCTTATTTTATTTTATGGCTAATTCTTTTTTCTTTTCTTTTCAATTCCAGGTGAGTTACCCATCTCAATCACGCAGACTATCGAGGCCTCACTTGCAGATATTCCGCTTTCCAATTGGAGTGAGGTAGGAGATTTGGCCCAGTCCCGCTTACGCTTCTGTCATCATAATCGGGAATCAGCTTATGTTGTGGTTGATAAATAACATGTTTCGTTGGTGTTTAACTGCCTTCGGTGCCCTGATATTTTGTATGCCATAGTATTTTTTGTTCATTATTTGACTTCAAAGACTTCAAGAGAATGCGTATTTTGCTATTATAGGGATTTGTACTTGACATATATCTCGGTTGTAGATTCTCATTGTGCCCCTGGGAAATTATAGAAGGTGGAAATCGTGTTCATTTCGCGTGAATTGTTGTATCAAGGTCAGCGTAAGATTTAAGCAATAAGGTGATAGTGAAAATTCGCTATTTTCCGTGTCATTGAGACAGATGGAAACGTAGATGTACTAGAAATGGTGAATTAGAAGGGGTAATTGCTCGGGGCAGGATGCTGCAATTTGATGCAGGATTTTTGATTGGTTATAGATTGGATGCATGTGTAGAATATAGAGGGATTGATTTACATTATGCCGGACTTCCTGTAGGAAGTAATTATTTTGGAATTGGAACGGGAAGGGTTGATAATTAAAATCAGTGCGACCTCTTTTATTTAAATTTGTATTTACCGGCTGATTGTCTCCAACAATAACTACGGGCGTACCGATTCGCCGCGTTCTTTCAAATTCTGCTAACGTAGAATCAGTGAGAACGTGGCAAAAGTGTCGATTGTGACTCCGACTCGCGTGACGAGGCATCTCGCGGGATGCTACCCCGTTTCCTCCCGTTTTCGACATAGCATCTCGTGCCACGCCTCGCGACCCGTCCGTCTCGTAAACTTCCCCCCACCCGCCCGCCTCCTCTCAGCTGACCTGTTACTCACAAGCCTCGCAGCGTCGGCGGCGACAGGGATGGTAATGTCCTCCTCACGTTGTCGCCCTGATAACGGAACGCTGGGCGTCGGCGCTTTCATCGTTTCATACTCTTCTCTTTGCCCATCCGTCCCTCACACACTCGACGATATGGCGATCGCCGCGTGTGTGTCCGCGCCCGTGTGGTCTGTTTATATGCATGTGGCTTTGTCGACGAAGCATCGCCACTCGGCGCGCGGGAGTAGTGGTGTTGTGTGTGTCTGAGCATACGGGAGGGGTGACCTTTGGCTCGTGCCCATTGCCACCGCTAGAGGGGAGTAGTGTTGCACAATGCCTCCATTGACTGCGAGGCCCCTGACGTAAGCTCGGTCGGGGAGGGGAAGTGGAGGCTGTTGGGGTTGTTGGAGTGGGGAGATGTGAACTTCCTCAGCTGACTAGTCCGTGGCAAATTGGAGGCATCCGGAGATTTTGCCCTCGCTCGCTGCTCTCTCAGACAAGCTACGTCGTCCAACATCCTTCCCGAGGGCAATAATAGTCCCTTTTCTTCCTTAGTTCACGTGTCTGGGTCTTTTTTCCGTCTGCTCTCCTCGAAATGCTACCTCAAGTCTCGGAGCCAAGCATGTCATGCTTCCTCTCCGAGTTGTATGCCTAATTGTATTTTCGTGCACTCGTTGAAGTGTCCGTGAGTTGAAGTGGTTGTTATTTGCCTCGTTCCTTTCACGAGAAATACCGTATCGTCATGATCCATGTCTGAATTACTTGATACGATTTAGATGGAACGGTAGTGCTCGAGTTGGTATTGTCTTCCTGCTAAAATTTTGAAGCTGATACAAATTAAATAGATATTATCAAGTCCCGCCGAGATTTAAGATGACAAATAACTCTGGATACGATGTGTGTAGGTAGTTCAATTATTGCGTTGGTAATAATTCTGGTTCTCCTATTAGCCGTGCTTATGTTATGCAAACCTTAAGTAGCGTTCGTGATATAAAACATATCCTTTTGTCGTCGTAATTAATTAAATATTTGTAGTACTCAATGCTCCAATCACAGCTCTAGAATTTTCCCCGCGTTTTCAGCAGTTTAACTGCGATTTTAAGTTTTTTTTGCTGTTCAGATTCATCGGAGCATCGGTGGAAGAATAATGTTTGCCCTTTCAAACAAATTGGGTTTCTTGGAAACTGCGTAAACTCTCTCTCCCAGACTCTCATGATGAGTTTAAAATTAAATTCGCAATTATATTGGCATTTAGTGGTACATATCATCGCTAGCGATGCTCTAAATTGGGCGCTATTCTCGTATTTCGTGCGGTCTCTCTTCCCCCACCCTCCGCCACTCACTCCTTCATTCATGCACGTGGTTGTTGCATGGTTTCTCACGTACGTCCTCTTAGCGGTTCAACTCCCTCTTGCCTTTGGATTGGAAATTTTTACGACGAGGATTAAAATACATGTGATAAAGAAAATAATTTTGCTCTCCATTTGTTATTTAGCTGGCAATGCTTTTAAGAGTGCTTTTAAGCTGAATAGTAAAAATTATGTCATTAAAAACGCGAACTGTCGTCGGGATGTCATAGGTTTTGAAAATTATGAATGATCCCGACGACACCGTCTGTAGTGTGAGCCTTCTGTGGTGGTTATTCGTAATGTTATAGAAGAATCATTCTACTGTCATCACGTAACAACGACTCCAATGTCAACGTAAACAAAGAGGTTCTGCGCCTGATGATTACGATTACTCATGTGTTATGCGATCATAAGGTCTGTAGTTAGGACTTCATTTATAGAAGTTAATCTCCTCCTTTTATCTGTCCTAATTTGCCTACGTGCTTGCGATCTCGTCAATCCCTCATCGTCATTGTAGCATTTATGTGTTATTCTGTTAAAACCCACATTCTCGCCGTCTGGTTCCCCCGTCGGTCTATTTTTGGGCTCGTCCGGGGGTGGCCATTTTACTCTGTCGCTATCTCTTTCTCTCTGTCTTTCTCTCTCTTGCCTTTTCCCCCTCTCGTAGGCTACTATCAGCTGAGATTCGCGATGGAAAGTGGTGCGAGTCTAACTCCTCCCTCGTTCCCCCCGCGGCCCTTGCACTCTTGGAGCGCGCGAGAGTGTGCCGTGCGAAAGGCCCGCCCGCCAGCTTCCATTCCCACCCCGCCCCTCCCTCCTTTTTCCCCGCGAGAGCGCGCGGCCGTGCCTCTCTATCCCGCCCCTCCTCTCGTGGTTTTTTCATCCACATTTTTTCTCCCTACGTCCCCTTCCCTTCTCTCTCTCTCCTCCAGCCCATTTGGCGTTAAAGCTCGCGTCTGCGTGAGGGATCGGAGGGGTATGTGTAGTCGAGGATGCTGTGGGATTATATGCGTGCCCCTCATCCCCTGCCGTGTCTTTTCACGTGGGGAGGGTCACAGGGATGGGGAATAACAGAGCAGAAGTAACAGTTTCCGGTTACGATTGCATGAGGTAATATTTGTAATCGTTACTTTTTTAAAAAGTGTCACAGGTACTTGTTATCGAGGCGTTGATTTTTAAGGTAATGTTTCGTTTTTATGAACTGCAAAATCCACATCCCTAAGCCAAGAATGTCAGGAGAACGTGTATCACTGTTCATTGTTTCTGAGCTAATTACCTTACCAGGAAAAATGTTACAATTATTTTTTCACGACTATTGGTAAGCTACAGTTGGAAAATGTATTAAGATTTGACGTAAAGAAACTGTAATTTATTTAAGAACCGTTCTTGGACCCATTTTTGGAATGTAATCGTTACTTGCCACTGATAATAATGAGTGAGCTCAGTAACTACGCCTAGTCTTTTTTTTTTGGTATTTTACCCTGCTCTGGGGTCGGGGCCATGGGTTTTCGTGAGTGGGCTATCGAGAGAAGAGTTTTTTTTGGGGGAAGTGTAGTGTTTTTTTATTTAAGGGCTCCTGGGGGGTAGAGGTTGAACTTGGTGCGTGAGGATATGGAGTACGGTTCTGTGTGTGTGGGTTACCGAGACCCTTGAGAAGGGCCTCTCAATTTGGGTTGCCCAGCCTTGTTGTTGGCAGTTATCTTCTTCCCCTCCTTTTTTCCCCTCTGGCTTTGCACATGATGCTCCCCCAAGCTCCTCCCCTCTCCTGGGTTTCTCAGCTGGTCTCAATTTTTTTTTCATTTATTTTTTTGGGGGGGGGGGGGCGAGTTATTTTTTCATCGCCCCGATGTTTTGCTTTTCTCTTGTTCCCCGGTTTTCATTTCCTCGCCCAGAGCACCACCGATGGTATGAGCCTTCGGTGTCGAAATTTCATAGGTGCCCGCCCCAAAATATCGATGGAAAAACGCCTCCGTGTTGAGTCTTATGGGTTTATTTTTTTCGGGTGCATTGCTTTTTTCGCGTTACGCTTTTTCCCACGGTGTATGGCGTTCTCCGAAGTCTCTGCATTCCTTCCTTCGCGATGATAGGAATGCTCCTCGATGTTCACGGGCGTATTTTTTTCATTGTCGTGTTAATGATCGAGACTGGCACATGGCACTGGATCGAATGTTGTAAAATGAAGACAGCTGGTTGTATTTTACTCTCGATAATTTGTCCGAGAATTTGTAATTTGATTTTTTTTAGTCGACACATCTATTTTTGGCTTGGAGTTTTATATTTCATTTCTGATGTTACTTGTATGGAACGCCAGATGAAGTGGAAATATGTTTTGTTTCATTGCTATTTTGCTCACGTTTCGCGTGCACATGGCGGCATTCAATGTTGTTTGTTATTTTCGCCTGGAAACGGCTTACATTTGCGCTTGCCAACTGTTGGTAAGCTGGCGAAACGAGAACAAAAGTTGTGAAATATTGATCAAACTCATAATACATACTTGAGTGTCACGGTCTCGTGCACGTGCTGGGAACTTATTGCCAATACGGTTAACAACGCGGGCGTCTTAACGAAATGTGGGTAATCAGGCGCCAGGATTTGAATTATTCTTGAAGCATTGAGTACATGCTCATCATCTCACTTAAAATTGTTGCGTTTTCTGGAAAAGCTGGCGATTGTGTTGGGAACGAAATTATCCAGAAATTTCTCCATAACTTTGCTTATGAATGTATCTTCACTAGTTTGTCCATGATACAAATAACATGTTGAACGAATCACGTGGTGAAGCACGGAGGAAAAAAACTTCTTCAGTTAGTCCATTTCTACGTATCATGCAATAGTGTTGAAACATGGAAAATGACATCGTTGCGGCATTTATTTTGAGATTAGGCCGTCATATTGACGTTAAGATAGCGTGTATTTCTACTTCGAGATATGCGTGGGTGCCTTCCCCTCTTTTTGCTGTCATTATAATTTTCCTCGGATCTCACTCATGCCATTACTTATTCATTAAATTGTTACTCTTCTTGCGTCACAAGCTGCATCTTAATGCATGTTTAGGTCTCGGCTGGTTTACGCAACCACCCTTGCAATTTCAACTCGCTAATTATAACTGTCTAGGAAATTGCTATATTTTTCGGAAGAGGGTCGCTAGTTCTAATTTCTTATCAAGTTCTCTCGTTAATGTGGTATCGTGGATATTGAATCGTGATGCGAACGACTTGGTTTGAGGCCTCAAGGTTGCAAAGCATGTTTATTGAGAATTATTTCGGAACTTAACGGCGTCTTACCTTTTACCCTTTTCTTCCTTCACATGTTTTTTACAGAACTTTAAATCACGTAAATTGGAAAAGTCGAGGGTGTTTTCTCTTAAGATACGAAATTATTTTTTCTAATTCACGTTTTACCCGTGGTGATTTTAAAACCTCATAATTTTTCTGTACGAGTTTTTCATGTTTTCGTATGAAATTTGCAATTGAGCTTACTCCCTGTATGATCAATTTCTGAAGTTCAACTCGCTAGAAGTTAGGCGTGCGATAAGTAAAAATATCTTAATCTCGAGAGTTTTTCTATTTTTCGGGGTAGTAATTAGGTTATGCAAAGGGCCTATCAAGTACTGCAAATTTTCATACTTACTTAAAAATGTGTCATCGTTGAATAATTCATGGAAAAGGTATTGCAATAAAAAAGATTATCTGGAGGATGCAGGGCAAACTTCATGGTCTATGGCCGACGTACCTTTATTTTTTTATGGTTATCGATCAGGGTCCACGCATTTCGTCCCATGTACGGCATGTGGCCCTGTTTTTGAAAATGAAAGTGACTTTGAAATAGCTCTGGTCCATCCCTCCCCCTCTCTTTGCTTTATAGTCTTTCCGTTTTGACCGCCCAACTTGGCATCCCCTCCGTTTCTCCGTTTTTCAGCAAACGTTCGACCCCGACGACGGTTGCTAAGCCGATGCAAAGCCTTAATGCTCTTTGGAGAATTAAAGAGTTGATTGAGGGTCCCCGACTTTGGTAGGCGGGGTGGGATGGCGGGAAATGGGGAGATTTACACGTTTAAATGGACATGGGAAGCTTTGAAAAGGGCGGAAAAAACTTAAGCTTATGGTTCATTAGATGGGTCTTGGACAAACGGCTCAAGGAATTTGTCCCCTTAAATTACTGAGACTGCCCTAATTGTATGCGACGGATGTAGGTAGGTAGCTATAAGTGGTGATTACGGATATACGATGTCATCTGCAGTTCTTACGGAGAGATTGAGCAGATATCACTCTTGTGTCGTTGAATGATGATGAAAGGTAATTCTTCTAAATACGACTTTGGAAAATGACTTTTAAAAACATATCTGTGTGCTAATCTGCAGCATTTTTCGATGGCAAATTATGTTCCCATCCTGAAGGTTTACATTCTGACTCTTCGTTACGGCTTAGCAGGCTACTGTGTGGGTGATTATAATACAACTCCTTTGTCTTCCCTTCCAAACTTTAGGTAACCCAACGTCACATTGTCCTTTTCCTCTTTAATTGCTTTGATTAATGAAATCTTAAGCAGATGAGTTAGGTTTGTAATTAAACAGCTTGAATGCACTTTAAGATGCGGGCGTGCTAAAATATTAGGAATTGTAACGGCAGAACAGCCTCGAAACACATTTAATTCCATTCGTAATAGTGCTGAATTTTGAAATCTTTTTCGAATTGAACTTTTATGTGGATTCAAAAATTGGCTCGGAATAAAGCGGCTGCCTTTATGGCCAAAGGTTCAATAATCCTGATGTCGGAGTTTGCCTAGGTGAATGAAGTTGTCTACTTCCACATCTGTTGCTCGTAATAACCTATTTCTTTTGTAGTCCATTGTAACTAGCCACATTCTGTATAAAAATGCATATTTTAAATCATGGTTGTGGTTTGGGTGTTTTGATTATGGTCTAAATTTTAATATTGTCTCTAATTTACCAGGAGTGAACGACTTTTTAGTGGTTCCACAATATCACTCTCATTTAACCGTTCCAATCGGACCTTAGTGTCTATTGCGGTTCAAAAATGATCTCCTTAGTTCAAACCACTAGGGGATGCCCGTTCTTCAGCTGTTTGATCGTTGTGAAGGGAGAAAGAGAGATGGAGAGGCAGGGTAAAGATTTCCGTGGGTCCAAGTGGGGGGGGAGGAGCGGTGGGGATTGCGGGAGGGGAGGCATTGCCAGCTGATGCCTTCCCCCCGCCGAGAGGCCCCCATCGGCAACACGTCACACTCTTCCACTAACCCACCCCACACGGCCTCGTATTACTCACCCACCAACACGATTCGTGGGGGCCCCAGGATTCTCCCCCACCCTCCCTCCGCGGGCTAAAATCCCCCTTTTCTCACCCCACTCAGCATCCGAAATCTCCTTTCATCCCCCCCTCCCTATCCTTCCTCCTCCGTCATTTCTTTTTCAGATCGTCATCGTGCTGCCACCTATTCAACATCCAGGCCAACTCATCCGTGGGATTTCATTTGGCGCCTCCGTGTAGTCGAAGGGTTGGGTGGGTAGTGTTTATGTCTTTGTCGTCGTGACCAATATTTTTGTAGGAAATCATCTAAATGGTTTTCAAATCGCTTTAATATAAGAATTTATAAAGTCATTCGGTTTTTGTAACCGATCTCTGCTGCCTAACGAAATCTAGAATCATTCATCATTTGTATCAGCAGCCGCCTAACAACGCAACTTAGGAAACTAAACATTTTTGTGTTGTTTCAATGAATTTTCTTCTGAAACAACAAGGCTTATCAATTGAAAATGAAGCAATCTTTTATTCTATCTATGAATCATGTTCTCTTCGCCCCACTCTCGCGTTTACGTGGTATTCTTCCCTCTAAAACAGATTTTAAGGCCGCCTTCCTGCTCAGAACTCGTTCTTTCAAAAAATTCTGTTACTTCATTAGGTTTTATCAACCCTAAACACAACCATTGTTTTTAGATTATCTTCGTTCCGCTTTCTTTACGATCCGCTTCACCGTCTTGTCCACACACTATCAAAATAAAAACACAATATTCATTAGTAGCAGGAACGAATAACTTTTCAAAGTACGTTGCCTTAGGAAATTCCGTGGTCAGGTATCACTGACCCAGGGTGCGTGTCACGGCTCTGTTAAAGACGGGAATTGTTCATTTTTTTCCGCATTCTTTTCCCCTTAAGCGTTCTCCTCACGTGAAGGTTTTGACCCCGGACGCTGGGTCCTGCTTTGTCCGTGGCTTGACGTTGTTACTATGTGTTCTCTCTGTTGCAGTGTGGGCTCCCTTTTTCTCTCGGAGAAATCAAGTCCTCTTTTGTCTTTTGACGAAACTTTCATAGATATTTAACGACTAGTAAGCGTACGTGCATGGATACCGTATTTTGTCAGAAAACATTTTAATATATTGTTTGTAACCTGCTTACTATGAAATCACCTGTATTAACTTCGAAACGTAAAATACTTTTTCCGTAAATTTTGTCGTTGGTTTACCCTACTCTGCAGTCTTGGGATTGGATGTGAATTTATGCATTGAATGGTTGTGGTTAATAGTTTAGGATAATGAATGTTTCTGAACATGAGGAAATGATTAATTTTTCGTCGTGTTTCCTGCGATTTTTTTCATTTCACGCGCCAAACGTGTGGCAGCCATTGTTATTGAGGATAGGTGGAGCACTCTGGAAAATTTGAATGAAGTAAACGTAACCATTCGAATGTCGCAGTGAAACGGAACTTTAAATGATTATATCCTTTAAATTTAATTACCATTCTTTCAGCCTGTTTGCCTTTTTAGCACTGGAAGAGGGTGATGGAAACAGCTGTCAATTTGATTTTCTCCTGCGGGTCTGAGAATCCTATTGTTCTGATGATGGTGAGGGTTGATTGCTGTCGCCCACATATCAAAATTTTCTGTGAAGAATCTGCGGGAAGTCAATGCATGTCGCTTCTAGAAAGCCTCGATGATCCGCCTGGGCGGGCGGTCAGTCACGCCCATTCTTCCCGTGATGTCAAAGGGGCTGACGGCCCATGGGTCGGCCCTCCCCCCTATTTCCCTCAGGGACGGACACGGGTTGTTTGATATATTGAGTCAAGCTTTTCATCATCATGTGGGCCTAAATTTTCAGTCACTTGAAGGGTGGACGAAAGGTTGTAATCCGGGAATGTTCATTTATTTGATGTTCAGACGGTGGAATTCGGGGAGATTTTCGATGGAGAAAGCGGTGGCTAGATTATCTCTTCGAACTACTGATGACAAATTTTTGCTAGCCGCATAAATTCTGTTACGTTTCATGAATCAGTCCCGAATGGTTTGTGTGCAGTTTATTTCGGTAAGGTGATGGCACTGAGATTCGAGAGGTATTGGTATAAAGATCCTGAAAAGTTTTATTGCCTATTTTTAAAATGTTCGCCTCTATCGGTGGTGGTGAGTGGAAGCAGTTTGTGCATCGTATGGCTCAGGTGGTCCTATCCGAGCTCTGTTTAGGGAGTACGAGGGAGTATTAATAGCAGAGGCAAAAATATCCCTAAAGGTATAGGGGTGTATGCACGCACTATTACATTACATATTATTAATATGCATTTAAGTGAGAATTATGGGTTAGCGAGAGGCTGGAAAAAAGTTGACTTTCAAAGTAAATTTTATGGCGGAAGCGAGCGGATTAAACAGAAAAGTTTAATATAAGGTTAGGTGTAGTATTTAGATTCCATTGTTATTTTCATCTCTGCAGTTTATGTCTTTTCAGCATTTTCGGCCATGAGCAAATTGCTTGTTCTTACAGTATTCTATTCCGTCCATATCTTACGCATTCATCTCCTGTGGGCCATCTCAGATTCTCTGTGATGTGTGTTCAACAGTGAAGTTTCTAAATGGGTAAATTTCTAGCATCATCGAAGGTCTCTGCGAGTCAAGGTCTTATGCCTCCAGCTTACGAAACAAATAATTCTTCGTGTGAGTAATGATACGTGAACGTTACGCATTTATTTTCCCCTTTCTGGAGGTGTCTCCAATTGTAATTTTATTGGTGTCGTACATTCAGAGTGCCTCCCTTCGTGCCTTTGATCAATTTTACTGTAGCTCGTTTCATTCTGTAAATGGAATAATTGTCCTCCTTTCCTCTTTACTTTTGGCAGTAATCGGCATTAAATGATAATGTAGATTAATGTTACCAACATTATACCTGCCTTACGTGTTGCATGAACTCTTTACTCGGAATTGCGTTAAAATTAGTTTTTATGCGGCAAATAAAAGTCCTAACTGTCTGATCATCGGTGTCGTTTATGTAATTTCTGCCTAATGGGCTATTTATGGTATATTTGTATTCTTCAAACCTATTACAGAAAGTTCTCTTTGCAGTTCCGTAATTGATGTTTCGTTTCTCTTTTTGTAACTCAAATTGGACAAATATATTTGCTGTAATAATTTGTCCATATTGGGCCCACACATTAAAAGTGCATCAGGTTCTTTGCGCAATTGATGCCAGTTCTCGAGGCAATTAATAAAATAATGTTGGATATGTGTGGTTATGATATAGGGTGTCATGATGTGCCTGCCTTGGTGCTCCTTACTTACGTTCGTTACTAATCGGGTAATTAAACTTACTTCAAGTGATATTTTCTCGTAGTTAATGACCGATCTGTCAGTTTAGAAAATTGGTTAAACCATCATGCCCAGGTCGGGGATGTGTAGGATACCAGTTTTTGATGCCAGTAGTGTTTCTGTTAGTTTTTGTTCATGACAAGTTTACAAGCGATGAGCTAATTGTTATGGGAGGCTCTATTGCTGGAGTGCAGTACTTTATAAAAGTATGGAAAGTCGGGTAATTTCATTTTCCGATAAGGCATTCGATATTGGGGAGAATAAAAATTATATCTTAAGAATTCATATTTGCTGTTGAATTCATATGTGATATTAAACTAGGCAAATGGAATGGGTCATCTTGTGGAATACTTATTGATAGATTTTATAAAAATTTTGGTGCCACTTCTCTTCGTGAGTACTTATCTTACTGATGATGAAATATCCAGTCTAAGTAAACAATCTGAAAATAAACCCCATGGTCGTTCTCATTTAATCAGACCTATGACGTGATCTCGCATTTTGACGTTTAAATCTCGGTCCCATGCCCGGAATCCGACGAAAAAAGCCCCTGTTTATATTTACTCTGTGGAGGGCGTAGGCTTTCTGCGAGGAGAGTGCACTCGACTCGCCGTTCGGGCGCGCGATTTCCAGCTGGCTCGGCAGCCATCGGCGGCGCCCGCATGATCAGCCTCCCTTCCCACCCCGCCCCCTTTCCTTCGGAACACAACAAACCGGTGATTCAGAGCCGCGTGATGGCGGCAGAGGGAGAGAGGGGGGAGAGTAATTGGCTCTCTCACGACCTCCTATGGAATCTACACAACGTCCTTCCTCCCCGTCGCCAACTCCTGCTGCTGCCCTTCTAAACCTCCTCCCGTTCGCGTTTCCTTTCCTTTCTCTCTCCTTTATCCTTATACTTTACTCTCTCTCTCTCGCATTCTTCTAGTCAGGTCCATCGTAAATGTGCGCGTTTTTGCTCATGTCCACCGCGTCGGCAAGGTGTGCAAAGGTCATAACGTGTCAATGCTCTCTATGCTGATTAAGTGTATTTAAATTAGCCCTGAGAATGATAGCATAGATAGCCATCGAAACGTCGGCCAGCTAGCAACTCACCCGGAGGGAAACCTGAGGTTTCACCAGCATCATAAGCGGGGAAAGAGCAAAGTCATATTTAAGTGCATTTAAAGTGTTGGATGATACGGTATCGTGATTCCAGCCGGGTTAGATCCGTGATCCCTCCACATCATGTATCATTCAAGTTACCGGGAAAATGCTGAGGATTTGGTAATCTTTTTTAAAAGGCTCTTTTGAAGTTTTCGTGCATTTAATTTTGTTATCTTATCGTGAGGGGTGATTTAAATTTTAAATAACGCCCCTTCCCCGTCGTGTTTCCTTCCTTTCTCTTTCTTCTGTCCTCATAATTCCTCTCTCTTGCATTCATCTTGTCAGGTCTCCCGCAAATGTCCGCGTTTTTGCACAGTGCCCACCGCGTCGGCAAATAAGTGCACAGGCCAAGGCTATTTGTTTCACATTGTGCACGGATTATTTTTCATTCACATTTCCGGGAAAACCTGTAATAATTGATTTCATATCATGTTTTAGAGGTTTTTTTCGGGTTTTCATACATTATATTTTGGTATCTTGTCGTGAGGTGTGATTGACATATGTAAGAAGATTTAGATATTGAAAGGTTTTATCTCTTAGTATGCAGGTGTGTAAGGTTGTGTTTGCTTACCTATAAAATGCAATCCCCAAACTTTTTCGTATCATCGGGAAGCTAAGCCTCCCAAGCGATGGGAATGAAATTAACCCAAGTGTCTCGAGGTTGCTATTGTGGGCTAAGAATAAGTTGGGGTTGGGCGTAAAATTGCGAAAAAAAAATTGCTTTACGTTCGCCATGCACTCACAAAAAGACGACGATCCTAATGACTTTACTCACTCTATTAACCAGCCATTTGTATCATTTCCCAGCGTATAAATCAATTTCACAAGAGCATTGCTGTAAGTTGTTTTACCCAATTAGAAAGCATGTCTTTGGTAGCAACTGAAGTGTTTATGGGATGGTTTGGAGATAGAATTTTTTTCCGGAGTCGTATTTCTGCGAACAGCTAATCGCTGGAGTTGCTGCTAGCGAGAATATTTTTTGTTTGAAAGCTCGGCACTGTGGGAATGTGTTCCCGTTCCCCAAGAGGGATGTGTTTTCAGTTATGTTGTTTTGTTGATGCCAGTATTCATAATCCCTGCATTTTTACCGCGCCCTTTATAAAGCATTTCTCCCTGAGCAGCCTTAAAGGCGTGGCAGGAGGAAACAATGGAACGATAAGTAATTCTTTTTTGAACCATTATTGCCAGCGAGCATTATTTTTAATTTTGCCTCCTTTATTCTGTTTATTCCTATTTTGTTCAATTTCCTGACGTTGGTGAGTTTTTCCGCATTTTCATTTTCAATATGATTTATATTTGTGCTGCATTAGGTTTTAATGAACAAAAATTTCCATTTGTAAAAAGTATCTATTTTGGTCCAAGCTTTTTAGATATATTTACCTGAAAGTCTTTGTAAGAGCAATTTAAAATTTCATATTTGCTCTCCTACATCGTATCACATATTCCTTAGCAAGGCCTCTCTGCATGCATGAGTAATGTGTCGAGTGTAGACTGCAATGTAATCTAATTCACGCCTTAGTGTCGTGCAATCGGATGTGCGTCTTCATTCTCTTAAGACTCTGGGGAAATATCTTCATTCTGGCTCTCTATACGTCACACACATTTTTGCATTTTGCAGCTCGGTGAGAATGAGTATGAACTTGGCTCCAGACCAGCTCTTCTTAAGATTGCCTGGGACTATGTCAACGCATGTGTGAGAACTCAATTTCTTTGCTACGTTATAGGATAAAGTAGGAAATCCTAGCGGGAATCGTAAATCATCAAGTGCAAGTTCTAATGGCTATTTCCTGATTCTTTTATGAGAGCGGATTTGTCTTTACTTCTTTTCATTATTATTTGTGAGTAAAGTTTTCCTTTGACATCTTTTATCGGTTCTAAATATTGATATTTTTAGGCAAAAAATTTTTCACAATATTTCGACCCCTTTGGAGCCCATCCTTTCGAATGTAGATGGTGCGATTGCGGTAATGCACAATTTAATTTTTTTATTACTCCATCGACTCCCCGTTTAGTTTGTTTTATGTAGCCTGATCAACGTTAATTCCATTTTTCATTGGTTGTAATGTTGTTTGTATGCAAAGGTTGCTATGGCATGTTTGAATCTTCATTTTTTTACGGGAAAATTTAGACATGCTTGTCGTGAATTTTTTTGGCCCTTCAAAATTTTGATGTTTTGAATAGCCGATGGCCCAATTATTTGTACTCAATCTGGGTGCATGATTTCTCTTTAGTTCTTGATCCAGCCGTGTATCGATGCCGGTATGTACTGCGAAGTTTATCAATTTGTTTGCAGGCTATTTTTCGTTTGATCGAGCGTAGGCGCGGACGGTTCGAATGTTTAATTTCTAGGGAGAAACAAAATATGGGCGAATTTCGGGGGAGTTTGGCCTCATTGCGATGGGAGCCCTCTCGTTTTAATCGATGAGCGGACGCGACCCGTCACCAAATTTTCCGCGGGAGTCATACCAGCGGCGACCGGCAGAGAGTTCGATTGGCTCCATGTCCATTCGTCCCGATTGATGGAAGGGGGTGGGTTTGGGCTTCTGCTCGATGACTATCAGCTATATTTGGGGAGTTTTGTTGAAGAGGCGTCTCCTTCAATTTCATAGTCTTCTGTTTTCGACAGTTCCCGTTTTTTTCCCTGGCGGTTTTTCAAAAATTCTGGTGCCTTCTGTCTCGCGTTTTTTATGTCGGAATTATTTCAACTTTCGATTAGAGTAGTCACGAATTGATGCGGCTTTGCCCTCTAGAGTTTTCTTACGGAATGTTCTTGCTTAAATTGTGGTAATGTGTACTAATTTATTTTTGCGATTAGAAACTTATCGTTCTCTATTGCATTGCAATTACTGAAACATGTACGTAATGTGTTGCATGGCCCTGATATATCCTTGAATTTCGACGTTTGCGATATAATATGAATCCACGTATAAGGAATATCTGTGTTTTTGCATACTTCTTACTAGAGCAGAGATTGAATCGATGGTTTGGAGAAATGATAGGTGGAACATAATGCGCGAAGGTAAAGTAAGTTCGAGCGAAGAGTTGGAGTGTCAAACAGTGGGTTAATTCAAACAGCTATACTCCAGAGTCGCTAAAAAAAAACTCTTGCGGCAGAGGGGTAATAGTTCCTAGGATAATCAGGGAAAACTCTCCGACACGATAATTTAGCGTTTTTTGAAGTGTAATACAAATATTTGGTAAAACTACCAACAAATATGTTTACGTACTTGTTGAAAAATGGGTATCGAAATGTGTTTTTAATAATTCTCTATCCATTCTAGTCTCGCAAAGGGAGAAGTCTGACCAAAAACCATCATCGCTAATGATAAATGGTAAAGACGACAATGTCACAGGTTTGGCACACCCAAGCTTAGAACTAGACCTGAGCGCCTCTCTTGCTCGGAACAATGTCATTGGTGGCGACGTCAGCTATTGGCGCATCGTGAATTCTCGAGACGTTCCCATGACGGGGAGGTAAATAGGTTGGCGGGACGATGAGTAATAGGTTTGTAGGGGGACGTTTGTTGCAGGTGGGAGGCCCCTTAGCGGAAAGGGGTGGGTGGATGGTACTACGCCGCGGAAATTTATATCCCTACCTTTCGTCATACTTTCCTCCTCCCACCATCGTTCGTATGTCTCCTCACTCTTCTCTCCCCCTGCAATTACGCGAGCGGATTGTCCGAGAACTAGGGGGGCTATAAATACACCGATGCCGACGTAATGAGTGTATTTTTCCTCGCTTCACTCAGCGTCTTTTTTTTCATCTCTCTCTTTCCCCATTGTTTTGATTATCGCTCATTTTTTTGCCAATTTTCCTCGCCTGTGCGGGCCGAATTGTTTTCATTCCATTCGGATTGGTCTCGAGCATTTTATTCAGAGATGGGCGTCGTTTATTTTAATGTGAGACGACCTTTTAGTGGGAGGCGTTTATGTGATCTTTATATTCCCACCTCGGCCATGGTAGTCTACCGCCACCGTGCTGTGTTGACATAGTGTGGGAAACGGGATCGGTTTTTCTCCCGTCATCCTTCGTTATATTCTTTACTCCATGTCAGCGAGAGTTCAACGGTTCATCTCAGGAGAAGGGTGCCTTCCTTTATTGAATGTACTCTTCGTTTTATAAATGTATGTGCTAGTCTGGCTGCCGTGAAATGACGTATGGCTGGGAATCGTAGAATTAACATCACGAAAAAGTGACGCAATGAGCACATTTTTGTTTGGTTTGTGAGCACACTCTTTTGTCATTTACAAGGATAGAACGTATCATTTTATAATAATTCGGAGATGGCATTGTAGGATGTTGAGAACGTGATGCTATAATTAATTATTACGCCATCAACTTTTCGATTCGTATTTCCTTGCCGTGATCCCTGCTTTAATAAGTAATAAGTTGCACCTAAAGAAGTCTGTAGAATTCAATGAGCTATTCCAGCGTTAAATGGCTGGGGCACCAGATGTAGATATTTCATTATTTTTTACTGTATTGAATGAAACTTGTCAACGATGTACATTTTCTTGGTATTCCGAAAAAAATACCCGTGATACCAATCGTTTATGCCACCGATTTAGAGCGTTCAACCTCCCTGTCCTATTCGCCTTGATTTAAACCCAGGCAACCGTAAAATCTCCATTAGAGCCATAATTATACTCCAGAGTGCTCTGTTAACTCGTTGCAGTATTCAGTATTGTTTTTCGCTGAATTCTTTCCTCTATCTTCCTTCCGTGAGACATGTATTTCGGTACAGATTCCTGAACACTTGCGATCCGCTTGAGTTGTGGATTGACCACGTTGAAATTGCATCGATGTTTCACCATTTTTATCTGGGACATGGCTAATTGCCTGGCTGCACATGTGGCTTTCTTATCGTGAATATCATTCAGTGGAAAAATCTTCCCGGCGTTCCATTCGTGTCGCAAGATGGTTCCTCGCCTGCCGCTTGCATCGATGGCGCTGCGTATCCGCATTCTGCCATAGTCGTGCCCGTGGCGAATTTGCAACTTGTGCTGTTGTTCCGCTCAGTTCCACTGGTTTGCCAGATGGAATGCTCCCCGCGTTTATTTCCATTTGCCATCGGTTTGTTTTCCTCCGGCGTTCCCGCGGAGCTATATGCGTGCCACTGTGGTCTATGTTTATAATATGTATAAAATCTCCTCCCTCAAGGTCGCGTAGAAAAGGAAGAGGGAGATGTTGTTTTTTGTAGAACATTTTTTTCCTCCTGTGCATATTGTTATACTCGCGAGTTCGGCATCCTCTGCAGTGTAGGTTTGTCTTAGGTATCGAATTATGAACTAATTGAATGAGGGTTATCAGTAATATTATTTTGGCAACACATTTTATGCAACGTTTGGTCAAGTCAACTTAGTTGAGACTAGAGCAAGGCTACTTTACATTTTATTATGAGGAACAAATTGCCGAATTGGTCAACATGAATTATTATGCTATTGGTTGATAATATATGCACGTGTATGTGGTTTTTAATGGTGTCCTTTCATGTTTTTAGTACGAAAATATATTTCCCATAATCATAGTGAAGCACATTCGGATTTTTTATTGTAGACGTTGCTGAGTTAATCCCAAGGTACACTTGCATAGTTTGGTAGTGATTTGCGTCAGTTTACATTTAAAACATTCTTTGTCGTAACCGTTTTATCTGATATTGTCTTGCCTAAACATTGCGCGTGTCCAAGGTGGTGTTTATTTATCTAACGGAGATAGCTGTGAGTTATGGCAATTTTCAGGGTAATGATGTCCGTGGTGACCTTCATTGGATGATATTGCATTAAGCCGTATGGATTTCTGTCGTTTTTCCTTGGAGGGAAAACTTCATGCGTTTGACTGAAGAAAACACTCGTCATTAAGGTATTTTACCTGCTGTTTTTTTAGGCGTTCGCAATAACCTTTGGAATGGAAGGCGTTCCCTATCCTCCGAGGTCGTCGTAATTGGTATGCATGTACACTCTTCCGTGCAGTCTTTGAGTTTGGCGTCGTCGTGCGATCACTATCAGAATCAAGTCCCAGTCTTTTATTAGTGATTCTTGGACTACTGATTTCTGTTGTTCGCGAATGTCGTAAGAGTATCTCGAAAACAAATAAGCGAAGCGTTTTCTCCCTCTCTCTCGACATCCTTGTTTCCCCATTAGTTTTTGTTTCCCTTGTAATAGTTTTTATTACGCTGTGGTTAGAATTTATATGAATATATATATATTGATGTAATTCATATTGCAGCTACCATATGTTTTTGAACATTCTAAATTTTCCATTTTATTTAGAATTGGAGGTTATAATTGGAGATGCCTTTGGGGTATGTATCGTGAAAATGTTTCAACCTGAGTATTGGGTTGAATGGAGGAGGATATCCTATCTGGTCTTATTTTAACGAAACCTGTGCAGAAGAGCCACTGCCATTCCTGAAACTTCGCATTTTATGTATGTTTTTGTTGTAGCTTGTCCAAAGTTTTCGCCCTTATTTTTATTCCTGGACTTCTCTGTTAGTAGAAAAACGCTCTACCCAAAAGTCCTTTACGCCCTCCCCCCCAGCAATGCAGCCTGAGCCGGTTTAAGCACTAAGCAAAGTACGCGGCCGCGTAGGGCGCCAAGCAAGTCTAAGGGCCCATTCCAATGTTCAGTTCTATTACTACTACCTCTCAGGTTATTTTCGAGGGGGGCGGCCGGAATCTTGTTTCGCCATACTAGATCAATGTCTAGAACTGGCCCCGAATGCAGCATGCCGTTTTTTAATCCCCATTTTTGTCGCCAATCCCCAGAGAAATGTCCCCGTCTCTTTCACTGGGCCACTTTCGGTGAGCGGCATCAACTCAATGATCCTTCGCTTTAAAAATGCACGAGTCGTGGCGTCACGAGGGCATTACGCCACGTATCCCGTCTGTCTGTCACATGACGACCCTCGTCCCATCACTGTGCCAAACCCCACCCGTGGTCCTCCCGTGACTCTTCGTCATCCCTGCGTGAGGATGGCTTCGCACTGAGGCAATATGCGGCTCTCTTGTGCATTGGAATTGCCCTGAGGATGTGGAACCCAGTAGACTAACGCATTAAATTGAAAAGTAGGCTATTACGAAAACGTTTCTGCTTGTAAAGCTCCGAAATGCATCACGGACGATCATTAAATAAGTAGAAATACTGAAAAATCAATGATAATTTAAACAGCAGACATGAACCCTTAAGAAATCCACTGGAGACAGCCAGAAGGCTGGGGCTAGTGATTCATAACAAAACAGAAATTCCGGCGAGGCGAGGCGGACGATCATTTGTGTTCTCTCGTTTCATTAGTATCGTACGCTATGAAGTGTTGGATTGGGCGGAATTTTAGAGGATATTGATATTATAATTTATTATTTTAGACGATTAGATATAAGGAATATTGGAAAATAGTCTCCAAGTGTTTTATACTGTCATGCATTTTGTGAAAACTTCTGCAATGATTAATTTCAAAAGACTTTATTCCATGCACCATTTTTTCATTATTTGATATTTTCAAGCTAAAATATCTTCGGTTTTGTCGGACTTGACCTAATTACCCCTTGGAGCATCAATTTTTTGCGTAAGATTTCAAGTATTCATCCGCTAATCGTGGTCCTTGAACATTTCTATTAATTCATTCATGCTGTGACAAATTCATTGACCCTAATTCAGGAAACTAGTTCCATATGGGCTTAGGAAAGTGAAATTATATTGTAAAGTTAACTGGCCTAAAACATCTTCGTTTGCTAAGTATTTATTCAAAGTAATGTAAATTTTTTAAAATATATTCAGTCATTACAGGCGTCACTTCGTGGAAGTATTTATATTCAAGGTGATATTAGTGCTATTCCACTGCATTTTTAATGGATATCAACCGGTTTCACCGTATCGCGTCATCTTAGCGTATGTGCAACATATTATGCGGTGAAACTAGTTATACGCAAATACGGATGCCTTGAAGTCAATATGGAAATACTGTATTTAAATTATTGATCTGATATTGGGAACCGTCAGTGTCCGAAATGTTAAAAATGATCTTGTCTCAAGAATTGCTTTTGAATAAAATTATCTTATCGATTACAATGCTTCTTTGAACCTTCTCCTTCCAAGCCCCCCCCCCTCCCACCATGGAGCACCATCATGATTGCGCACTCATCTCTCCGCCCGCCCAAGCCCCGTCAACTGTTTTCAGCATCGGTTCCACGCGTACAGTGTCGTCACCGTGCAGTTGTTACCATGGTCCCGCGTATATGTGTGCGCGTAAGGGAGCGCTCTCCATAGACTCGTGACTGTCGACCGACCTTCACTTTCATCCTCCCCGCTTCCCGGGTGGGTGCAGCCGTTCGGGGTAGAGGGGGGTCGGAGGAAGCGTGATAAATTGGTGGAAACGGTTTTTATCTCTTCCCACCCGTCGCCGAGCTGACAGTCCATTTTCGCTCGTCCATCTTAAAATAGCTCTTCCCCAGTCTGGGAAGTGCCGTGGAATACGGTGCGCTCTTTAAACTCGTGGCGCGTCACCCGGGACGTCAGATTTCCGCGGCGGACTTTTCTGAGTGGGGTGCCGTAGTCTTTTTCTCCAATAGTTCCTCTAGTATCTGGTCGCGATACTTTTACTTCGGAGCTTTCTTAGATACTGTTATGAGCTATCTTTCATCGCGGTTTTAAATGTTAAGTTTCAATAGTCTTTGAGAAAGTGTAGAAGGTAGAATATTGGACTAGTGTTCGAAGGATCCCGGGTTCATTACCGAACCAAGCCTTTGGACACCTCAAGTAAAATATCTCGGAGGTCGAGTTAGTCCAGAGAATAGAACAGGTCCCAATACCCAATATGGATTAATTTCACTCGCCCGTAGCTTAGTGTGGGTTGAGGTCTACTCTCACCGATATCATCGAGTTAGATATTTATGACAATAATACACTCACAGGGGCAAAAAATATTTTCAAGATAATGATTGCGACTGGGGGTAAATCTCAATTATTTAATTTTCAATGAATACGGTTCATTTAGTTTTTATACTTCACTTTTCGCGAGGCGTCTGTTACATTTTTGTAAAGCAATCACTGGTATGCATATGTGCTAATTAAAACGTTTATGCCAAGTTACATGCACCTCGCATTCTTTAAATAAGTTACACCGCTATGTAGTATTCTTGGTCCCTCTGTTTTCCCGAGGAAGCGGCCGATGAGTCTTTTATAGGGCCAACGGCGAGGAAAGCGGTTGTCACAATGCTGGATGAAATGTTGGCAAAATCTTAACTAATTTTATTCTAAACTAATGTTTCTATTTACTGGCCAAATCTAGGGGTTGATTTTCACATTGATGTGTTGGGGTAGTATTCTCGGTAAATCATGCTGGGAATACGAGATACGTGACAAAGAAAATACCTCTTGATGTTTAATCACAATTCCAGCTTTCGCTCCGCATGTGCCACCGATATGGGACTCTTTTTTTTCCGCTCCCATTTGAAATCATGCGTGCTTTATTTGTCACCCTTCGCGCACTGAAGGTTGATATGAAATTAATTTGTAGGGTTCGTTCGAGGGTGGTAAAAATCAAGCTTCACTTCGTTACCAGTCTGTTTACATCGTTGTTAGTGAAATGGCATTGCGTGTGTGAGTTCTTTTGATAAACGAACTTGAGGGTTTTTCTTCGTGCGCTGATTGCGTTAATTTTGCCAAGGGGGGATGTTGACTTTCACGATGCGAGCGAGAAAAATTCTTTCATCACAAAGCGAGTGTTACAACAACGGTATGGTCAAATTCGATTTATTGGGCTAAAAAGGGATCAATTCCAGAAATTGATCCGCGTGTTCCGAGCCCAGTGGCGTTAAATCGGTTTTGATTGCATTTTTTTAATGGCTTCAAGCCGTTTTAATCCCATTTAGAAATTATTGTGATGCAATATGTAATTACTCTACTATGTGCTGGGTGCGTTCGTGGTAATTGTTTGTAAATCCTCCGAATCCGTCGCATGACACGCCGGATACGACTCGAAAGCGTAAACCGAGTTGTATACACTGTGGTGATCTGTTTAACTTGTTCATTTCAGTGATGGAAAATGAATTGTGCGCTGTTGTTTCATACGTGGGTATTTAAACTCGGGAGTACGGAGAAACACAGATTCACTGCGCATACTTTCCGTCAGTGGAGTCAACATGTGGGAAAAAGTTGGGATTCAAAGGTCGTTGTTTAGTTTTACCTGTTTAAAGTTGACCTACCTCATACTTTAACTCGATTGGTTTAAACACTTATGCAAACTTTAGTCTAGACGGTTTATTTGTTCACCGTTGATACAGTGCGTTTATCTTCGTCACCTTTATTTTTAAATTTGTTTCCTGCGCTTTCGGGTTTAAATCATTGCCTGGTATTTGATGTGGGAGTGTTTATAAATACGGAGGAGGACCTATTAGCTTAATTTAGCCCTTCGTAAATGTCAATATTAAGTATTCATCTTGTAATTTGTTGGCCTGTTCTACTTCTGTTGTATTCCTGTTGTTATTTTCTTATCTTTGCTTTTATCTTTTCGACTTCATTGTTTATAATTTTTACTTCGATACATATCTTTTAAACTGGAAGTATGGTGTAGTCAAGATCCAAATACCTTCGATTCTCATTTTCAACTATTCTATTCCCAGAAAAGTTGGTAAGGGATCCTACGGATGCGGGTCCGTTGAGTATTGCTAATTGTCGCGAGGGGCATGAGCCCTTACTATATACAGCGGAACTTAAATGGAAGATATTTCGGCTTACGGAATCAGTTTAAACATCTACTGCGGCTATGGATAGAGATGAGAGTCGCATAGTTCTCCTCGGGGGATTTAAAGGTATTGGGAATGCGAAGTGCACATCCCCAGCTTGCGTCATCCTGTTGTCGTCTGGTGTCGGCCTAGTATCGTGGTGACTTCTTCCTCCCACCATCGGGTCGTCGGCGGCAGTCGGTCGGCTCACGGAATGCCGCTCCCAACGTATTTGCCGTATGCTTTGTTCCTGAGGCCTCCATAAAAGGAGATAAATTACTACTCCCGTGCGGGGACGACCAAGAAGTCTTGCTGTGTGTACACCCACGCTCCTCGAGTGTGGGGCCGCGATCTGGAAAGAGCGAGGCTTAAGGGCAATGGAATCCGGATGAGGTAATCGCCTTGCCCAGTGAGGCGGGCCGTAAACACTCGCGTCTTTATATCGCTCGCTCTCCTAATGCTAGCTCAGCCTTGCCGACCTGCCGATATGTGCTGTACTCGCAAACACGGTATGCCATCACGAGAAGCCTTTCCAAATCCCAGCTCACGATTGTTTACGTCTACTCTGGGTAGGGAATCTGTGGGTATGTCTTAATCTTACTCTTTTTCCGGGGTATATATGTATATCAATTAGCTGGCTATTGGTCGTTTTACTGCATCGCGTTACAGGTCTCACCACTGCGATCCGTATATGACTGTTAACGCCCATGCAGAGTTAGAATATTAGAAGGTTCATGGTTATCCTGCTTGTCGTTTCTTAGTGTCATTCAAATTGGTATCATTTAGCTATTTCATTGTATTGTTATTGGCCTTCTGGAACGGTCTTCTTGAGGAAGATTTGTTTTGCGTTTAAGGTACAAATAGAGCCCTGAAAAGCATTGAAACGGAGATCAATGGTGTTAATATTTGTGAGAATCAAGAGTTGCGAAAATGTTTCAATCACTTGATCATGCATTTAATCGGGTGTAGCTAGATTAATTGGTATTGGATAGCAGAATATTTGGCACAACCTGAACATTCTGTGGTCGAGCAGTCGTCGGTCGTATTATTCATTATTTTATTGTTGGTCACGGAGACTCTCGATTCCTTGACGATCGCTGTTTGTAGAGAATAGGTAAATACTCGAAGACTATTTCGGTGGAAACTCTGTTGGTATCTCCTGCCTTACGTATCATCGTTATTTTCTCGCATTCCATCGTTCTAAGTAAGCGCCATCCTACTTGCGTGCTTTTATTACGTCCCGTCTCGCAATCGGTGATCACGCCGAGACCGTGTGTGGTGCACTCCCTCCACGGTACCTGCGGAGGAGGATGTGGAGCCAGCGCTAGTAGTTGGCGCCACCTCCCTGGCGTCCACTTTTTTCGCTGTTTCCCCGTCGTCTCACTTTTTTCTTCGCCTTTCCATCTCGCTGGGTTTCAGTCCGCGTCATCTCGCCGCTTGTGCAATTCTATATTCTTCTCGCAGAAGCCGCTCGTGGACCTGGCTCGGGTGTCCAGTCTCCGTGGCTACCGCAATATTGGTTACCAAGCCAGAACGGCGCACAGCGGGCTGGAATGGAAAAGCATATAAAAGCAGAAAAAGCTAAAAGAGAATATTTTTTAAGAGATTAAGTTTAGAATTTGAATGAATTCTTATGAGATATACCGTATTTCTTTGTTAACAAAGACAGATTTCATGAAGTTGAAGTCGCTCCAAGTTCGCAAAGCTACCGAATGAAGGCTGAAACATAAATTGTTGTAATTGGAATTTTAAGTAGCCTTTTGTAAGAAACGGAACTGTTAATGTCGGTTTAACTGTAGTTTACGTCCGTTTTAGTATTTAATTCGCGTTGATATTTCCAAAATGGTGACTTTTATATCATCTTTTGTTTGCGTCATTCCATTGTCATATAATTTAAGAATTTTGATGGGGATTGTAAGCATAATGAAATACCACAAAGTTAATAATGAGTTAGTGAATTTTGAATTGTAATCAATCGTGCCTAATGAAACCAAGGTATTATTTGAGGCCAAACGTTTTAGATTTCAGCCCATTGTGCGGTGGTAGGCGACTGTTTTCCCTGCTGGGCTTTCTGGAAATGCCGGGTGAATCGGAAAGTTCAGGTCGAGGAAAGGTGAAGTCCCACCCATGGTTTCGTTTCGTTTTTCTCTTCCTTCACGTATTTCTCCGGATTTCGTTCTGTTCTCGGGAAAAGGTAGGTGCACCATGGGCGTTCCTTTTATATCTTCGGCGAACTGCTCTAATATCCTCTTTCCCGGATGAGTCATTTAAATTATAAGTGCGTGCACGATCCCCTATATGCGACGTGACTTGGATACTGTGACTCCGCCGTTCTTGAAACGAAATCGGTTGAATAATTTCGGTCTTCTCTGAGATGTTATGATTTTTCCGCCACAAGGGGCCGATTTGATTTTTATCATTCTGCTCCCGCTCGCTATCCAGAATTTCAAACAAAAAGGTGGTGTCATCGTCTCAATTGTATTACTTTTGGATTTGTCCTTAAATTGGCTGCACACGTCAAAATATCAGCCGTTCGTGTTCTATGAATTCGCGGAAAAATTGTGGTAGATATTTCCAATAAATCTCAATTTGAACTCATATTCTCTAATTAAATATCGGAGTACTTAAACAAATTTATCTGAAGGGCTTCTCCTGCATGTTTGAAATGGTGTGATTACAAAGGCTTCAGGAACAGTACGATTTTTTAGACATTAAGCAGTCTTTCATGTAGGTAAAGAGCTTCTGTGAAAAGTTCTCTTTCATGGCCATTTTTGGGGGGAAATAGAATGTGGGAATAGGGATCCTACGTTTATGTGGAGTGAAATGGCGTCTCGGCCGTCTACATTTTAAATTTACCGTAGAATTCCTATATAATCGCCTTATATTTCGAGGCCAAAAGTCCGCAACATCACTTTCATTCCATATTTGGCGAACGTTATGTCATTTTTTCCCTCTGCTCGCGAGAACTTTCCGGATTCCTGCTGCTATTTCCGTCTCGCGGCGTGGCGAGTTATGAGGTATTTTTGTTATCGCCGAGCGTCGTCGTCTGTGAAAGTATGCGTCGGTGGGTTTCCCCCGGCTGGCTTCTACACTCGCGCCGCTCTCTCCCTTTGCTCCCGGCCGGCGATCATTCACGGCTCCAGACCTCCTCGCGATTCGGCAGTCGAGTGAGGGGCGGCAAGACACCCACCGTGCCAAAGATAGTTCCAGAGGCCCCTCTTCAATCTCCCCTCGCCCGCTGCGGGTGCAATGGCCCCGTCAGCTGTGCGAGGAATCGGATCACGCGAATGGAATCGGCGTTTTTATGGCGGTGTCCTCACCGGCCGAGACATTCACTCTGTGTGTATAGAAATCGGCTGCGCAGTGGCCAAATTCCGAGGCTGGTTAAAATCAGAATTAATATTGAATTCCATGTTAATCACTATAGGTATTGTATTGATATTACTAAGAGCATTACTGGTAATAATCGACTCAATCTAAAAAAAAAAGGTTTATTGTAGATCGATAAAAAACTCCATTCGAGTGTGGAGATGATCCATTTTATGTATGTATTGTCACTTAGTCTTTTTAATTGCAATAATCTTTATAAATTTTTAAATCAGAAATTGCTATTATGCTCTCAGTAGTAATGGTAATAAATGATATTTTCCAGCAGCATGAATAATTACCTCCTAAATTTTTATCTTAATTTAATTAGTAAAATTGAGTGACTGTATGACCTCGGAAAATGTCTTTATAATACGACTTGTTACTTATTGATGAAACTTACTTAAGAAAGTATTATCGGATTGCATAGCAAGTTTAGCAGTATGTAATTGGGAATGTTGTTTAAGTTATTGTTGTTCCGATAAAATTCTGATGTAACAGTATCCAAGTCTGATTCAGACTCTGCTTGTTTTCTAGATACTCGACCAATGATTTTTTTCAGGGTCTCTAAAAATTAGCATTTTATGCACCATTTCTTTCTGTCAATCCGAAAACATTCGTTAAAGGTATAGTGAAGTGTATTTTACAGAGTTTCCATATGTAAGCTTCTGGCTGAAATATTGTGAAGCGTTGATTGTCTAGTACCCTCACGAATGGGCCGCGATAGCAACATTGATCGTGAGTTTGTTGCAGTCTCCTCGTGTATATCGTACCTCAGGCATTTTCGAGTGAGTTCATTTGAATGGCTGTGCGAAAAGACCATCCTCTTTCGCTTTACCCCTCTCGTGTCTTCCTTTTCCTTACCGAAAGAAAAATGTCTTTCAAAAACTTTCCCCCCCGGTTTCTCCATCACTCCGGAATGTTCTAGGTATGTAAGGGCATGGTTGTGGTTTACGTGCAACGGAGATAAATCGTATTAAGAGTGGAGTTTGCTTCTGAGGAGGGTTCTGGTGATAGAGGGAGTGGTGGCTTTTTGTCCGGGCATTTGGGGTGTTTTTGTAAAGTAAGTCTGCGTGATATGCCCAAAAGATGGGGCATAATGGTTTCTCCTCCAGTTCACCCTCCCTACTCCCAATACTTGAGAAAGTTTTCTTTCCGCTCTCGTGCTCTTAAACGGGCTTGCAACCCTTGGTGGATTCGACAGCTGAGAAGGGGGTGTTGGAAGTAATTCGTGGAGGGTGTAATGTAATGACCGTGAGTAAACGGATCTTATAGTGCTCGTGAAGTGGTCCTCGGGAAGTTTTCCCAGTCTTTCCCGTTGAATGAAATGTCATTCCCTTCCCTTTTACAATCTCACAGGTATCTGATTTTTGTTGAGGCTCTCAGTGCACTCTTATGGGGACTGTAGATGCTTTTAAGGGAGTGCGCTTGTGTTGGGGTTCGCATTTTTTTTTTTGAATCATCTTCCGGGTGTCGTCCTTGAAATACTACGTTGGTGATGGTAACACCTCGACATTTAAACTTGTGATATCATGAGTGATGACAATTATTTATGTTGTATAAATATTAATTTTATGTAGCTCCTAGTAATCTGTCTCCAAATTTATTGCGTATTTTTGTGCTCGTAGCTTATAAATTGATAGGTTTGTGGCCTACGGCCCTCTACTAGTGGTCGGAGAATCGCGTCTCCCGGGTTTTAATCCGAGTGAAATCTAATGATGGCATTGGTATCCCTGGGAAAGAAACTAGCTCTCGTACTCGGTCAGTGAAGATCTTGTCCTAACCTACCTTCCTAGCCTGGATTGAGGTGTAGTTTTTATGTGATGTAGCTGGGTTGGTTTTTTTGGGTCTTGTTATGTCAGCGTCTGCAATGATCCCTCTTTCTTCTCGATGTAAACATTTCGTTTCCCTTTGCTTCTGGGCTTCTCGTATCAATCGTGCGCTTACGCATGGATACTTTCATTTCGCTTTGTGAGTGGCCATGGTTGTCCTAGCGTTTTAAACCGGGGGTATTGGTTCTTCACCTCAGTGATTGTTGGTATTCCTTTGAAGCTTCACAGGGTGGAGGGAGTCTTCAGGGATTCGATGGGTTCTCCAAATAATCTTCGGAGTGATGGATGCTGACAGTCATGCCCAGAGTGCTTCATTCTTACTCCGTGGCGTATTATCTTTTTTCCTTTCACTTAGTGGCGCAACACGTTATACGTGGGAGTAACTTTAAAAAATTAATTTATTCCTTAATTATTACGCGAACTTGGCTTATGGACAAAATTATTACGACCCAATAGGAAAGCCTAGGTTCAAAGCAAAACTTTCTTCTTTAAATTTGGTAAAAATTTAACGTTTGCAATTATGATTGAAAGTAATGGTAATTTTTATAGCTTTTTTTAGCTGTAATCAGTGGATTATGTACCACGATTCTACACAATTTTAATACCGACTAGGGTTTCAGTGGTACAGTACGATGTTTAAATTGTGATGCATTTCCAATAACCCTATTCATCCTTATAGGTGCAAGTACCGCGAATTACCGCTGGAAACTACCGAATGTAATCAGTTATATTTTTATTTAACTTTCTCATGTATGCTCCAGGTCGATTCGTGAGTCCTCTCTTTTTTCCTCCCCGAGCGTCTCTGCAACCCTCCTCATCCACTTCCCTCTCGCCTCCGGTGACGCACTGTAAACAAAGGAATCTTTTTATCTCTTTGGGAATATCAGCGAGGGAGGGAGGGAGACGGGGCAGGAGTCTTCCTTCCCTTGCCTTTTCCCCTACCACCCCCACTCCTCCCCATCAATTCCCCTCCCAGGGGAGATGAATGAAGCTGGAGAGGCCAAGGTCTTCCCCTCCTCCTCCTTCGGCAGCCTCTCTCTCCTTCTTCCTCCCTCCCTCTCTCTGGGAAATGAAAAAAAGGGAGCTTGGTTATGTGTGTGGGGAGGCCGGTAAGGAATTTCCCTTCGCCTCCTCCTTCTTCTGGGAGACTCGGCCTGGTTGTGTTCTGTCGTCCGTAAGGCCATTGAAGGCGAGGGAGCTTTCTTGTAGCCGTGTAGCGTGCCTCTCCCTGGAGAGCGTGTTGGCTCAGGAGATGAGGGTCTTGAGGAAGGGAAGGGTGCCGTTGCGCAGGCGGAATTTTCAGTCTCTCCGCCTCTTCGCGCCGTGTCTCGGAGTCCTAAAACCTTGTTGATTGAAATTTGTAGGAGCTCGTCTACGTGTATGTACTTCACTTGCCGTTAAGCTGTGAATAAAGTGTAAACTTTCTGTAAATTTAGATTATATGACCACTGGTCTACAGTACCTGATGAATAAAGGAATTTGATAGTGCCTTAAAGTCTTGTAATGTTAGAAAAAATATAAACACTAAGTCACCCTCGCTGAAAAGTTGAAATGATGATTTTCCCCCTTCATCTTCTAAAGTAATGGTGGGTATATTAAACAGTTATCCTTGTAACATGGCTCAAAAATATCTCGGCACTGTTCTTTTTTGAATCTAATTTGGAATGATTTTTCCAGTCATTTTTAGATTTTTGGATAAGTCTAATTTTGTTTGCCTGAAAAACCAACTTGGTATACTAGTGCATTACCATCCGTGAATTCCTCGAAACATGGAAGCTTCGGCTCTAGAAAGAATGTCGCCGCTAATTTGTTACGGTTGGTGAATTATACCGAATAAATCTCTTTATTGTCTTCCAGAGTGAGATATCATGGGTGAATGTAATAATTTGTCTCAAAAAAAAAAAAAAATTCGGTGACTCCATTCTTAAGCTTTGCCGAATGAACCACACTGAATATGTTCTGCTTCTTCTCTCTGCCCTTTCCTAGCTTTTGGTTCCGTAAGAATTTCGTCTTGTGGGGTCGTGGGCCCTCTCTCTGCGAGATGAACTGGGCGGAGTGGTAAGCGCGCCCATATTTTTTCGGCGTTTTATTTTTTTTTTTTTTTTTTACTCCGTCCAATTTCTTTGGTGGGCTGGTAGTTACCAGGGAGCGGGTGTATTTTTTTTCTTTGTGGTCCCCCAAGGATAAGTTCCGTTTTTTCTTTCGCTGCGTAAGACGTCGGGGATGCTTGGTCTCCGATTCAGTTTTTCCTAGCCACTGAGTCGTGTTTTTATCGTGCCCATTAAGCGGGGGAAACAAGTTTTGAGAGCTCACAATGATAGCCATGAGAGATGGCGTTATCTCGAGTCTCGGTATTTCTTTTAGTGTCAGCTGCTTTCAGGAGTGGAAAAATGATGCTAATGGATTATCAGAAAAATCCTATTCGTCGATTGCTCTTCATTGAGTTGCTTTTATGTCCCTCCTCGAGGGAGAGTACTACGATACACTGATAATTTTTACGGCGCTGTGAAACGAAATGTGTACATGTGTTTAGGTTCGTTCGCCTTGCTTTCGGTTTTGATTCTCTAGCACCCATCGTAAATGTAGATTGTATCAACCCAACGTAGGATGGCCGATGCTTGGAGAATGAGTATTACAGGCAACGGTGTCTGAATTAACTTATTAATTGCAGTGATCATCATCGTCGGCGGTCTTTGTGTGCTATTCAATAACATTTTAGAAGCTTCGACTATATTAGAGCTATTTTCGTGTACAACACTCTTTGAGGACCATTGGAATTGTTTTGCGTCCGTTTTATGTCCCACGGTAAAGAGGAAGCTTTCGCTAGTGACCTTGCACGTAGTAATTCCCTATGTCGTCACCTATTATTTATTTGTTTAAAATTAGAAACCGTGTAACTGATTACGACATGCGGTTGAGTATTGTGCTTTTCTGTGTCCCTAGCAAATTTTAACCTCTCGAGTGTTACCCTTATTGAAATACGCAAGTCCGGCTATTCTTTAATTTATTTCAACGAGCATCTATAGCCATTCCTTCTCCAGTGGAGAGTAATATAGGTCATAACGAGTATATTGCAGTGTGTTTGACTCTTCGGTTTTACTTATAGTTCATTGTAAAGACTTGGCGGCTGATAATTCGACCTCTCGTCATTTCTCCTTCATTTCCCCGTTGGGGAGAAAACTTGTGGTTGACGGTTATGGATCCATTGTTATTACCTGGACAATTGCAAGCAGTTCCTCTCCTTCGCCATGTCCAATGAAACCTATCGAGAAGGGATGATATCTCTGCCGTCGAATCGTTTCAAATGAAGTATTTAAGCGGATTAGATATCTGATTACTTTTGAATTGAGATTAGTTTCTCCTTTGTATACTTTCCGCTGTCAGGAGACGCTAACTCTTTTGATGGAGTTGAGCTTTGGTAGCCGTAACGCGATGCACGGCGCTTTACTCAAACCGGCATTCTTTCACCATCACCGATTTCTTCGGCGCCTTTTTTATTTATTTTTTTTTCATTTTATTTCTTCCCTTTCTCTCTTGCCTCTTCACTTGGGGAATCTGGCCATTGGGGGAAGGGGGGGGGGAGACTCTTCTTTTTCCGATGGCCCGTCTGGTGGCGGCACCAAACCTACCTCTCTTCCCCTTCGACGTCCTTTTCAATCTTATCTCGCCCTACCCCCCAAAGTCTCTTCCGAGCGCCATTCCGTTGCAGCCGACCGCTCCCCACAAGATGTACCGGAGTGGGCGGTCAGGGTAGGCCGTGGTGTGGGGTAATGTGGCGGAGGTGTGGAGAGACACGAAAGGTGCGGTGCGGTGGTTGAAAACTGGGATTTAGGGCGTCGCCGAGGGTTTGGCTCGAGGTATAAGGCATGCGTGGCTCTCGTTTGGGTCTGCTGTGAGAATGATGCGTGTTGGTCATCAGAAAGGAATGAGTTGAAACTAAGAAATCCGTTTTCTACTTCACAGTAGGTTTTGGAGGGAAGGAAGTGATTCATTCCCACCCCTACGACCTGTTTTAGTTCGATCATTCTATGGATCACAATCTCAAAAATGATTCTGATAGATGCACTGGGGAATCAAGCATATCTCTGTAATAATTCTTGTACGGTTTTAATTTTTACGTGTTTTGAAAAATTCAACCGAAAATCGGAAGGTTCTGTAGCGAAGAAAGTGATATCCAATAAAAGTGAATGCCGGCGGGCGCTAATCTAGCCATTTTTCGCGCTGCTGATTCTGGCAATATTTAACTGTATCAAATAATTTCATCGTATTTGTAATCATCAGTGTGTATAAATTTTGCGTATACATTTTGTTTGTTTCTCTTCCACAAGTTTTGAGTGAGTTCTATATCACTAATATCAGTTTTCGTGCATTAGTTGACAGGTGAAGTTGTGCAAGAGTGACTTTGACGAAATTTTAGTGGTATCTTTAAATTCCCTGCCGCCACGCGTGTTTATTTGCGCGTCGAGGAATGGACTCCAGCGTTTCCTCTCGACGTAAATAAGCGCTCGCGCGCACAAAACACTGTCTCCCTCCCACGCCACGGGACTGGTAGTGGTCACGCTCTCACGGGTTCGGGAGGGCGCGAAAGGAGGGACCAATCACACCTCCTTCCCTGCCCACGCCTCCCCCTCATGCCGACAGACTCTCCTTGCTCTTTCTCACCATCTCTCTCGTGGAAAAGTTTCGGGTCCTCAGCTTCCCAGGTGGAAGTCCTTGGGAGTTGGACAAGAAAGAGTTGGGCTTTCTTTTACGTCTCCCTCCGCATCTCTCCTCGTGCGCTGAGTCTTGATTTTCCTCCTCCCTCTATCTCTCTTTCCTTGGGACCCGTTTCTTCTGGTGGTTGTCCAGGACTCCCAATAGCGCCTCTCTTCTCTGTCGTTGTCAATGGATGGATTTTACATTCCAGCCTCACTTGTCGTCAGCTTCTTTTCTGTCTCTCACTGCTCCTCCTTTCTCCCCGTCAAATAGAATTTTCGGGTGTGCAATTTGATGATAGCTAAATATTTTGTGCCTCAATTTAAGGAAATTCGTTTAAAATTTAAAGGAAAAATTGAATGAAGATGTATGGAAAATAGGATATATTTTATTATGATTCTATGTTTATACCTTTCTCGACTTTACACCCACAAAAAATTGTTTTAACTAGATAATATTAGTTAAACAGCTTAGTTTCATTATGCACATCCCTTCCCCGCCGTCCAGTTTTATCAATTATGAAGTTTTTTTGCCCTATTGAACACATTCAAGGGTTCTAAGGAATTCCTCGTAGGTCGCGGGGCAAGGAATTAATTTCTCGGCCGTGGCGGTTTCTCTGTGGAAAGGTGGCAGTGGGACCAGCCGGCGTGATATTTTCATGGAGACGAAGGAATCTAAAACCCGATTCCGAAGCGCCAACGCGTTGGCCCGCGGAGGCATTCCATTGTCTCCTTCGGTAGTCGTACGTGGCGAAAGAGTAAAGGATGAAGGGACGTGCAAGCTGTTGTTTTTCATTGTCCTGTCTTTCCGGCTAGCTGGAGGGAGTATTCATATGTTTTTATTCAGTCTCCCATTAGTTAACTACATCAACAAACTACCCCCACACGCCTAAATTGAGGTGCTAGGACACAAAATGGTTAACCTGTTACAGAACACAAGAAAATTGGGTGCGCCTTGTGAGAGTCTTGATTGCCTAATCACGATCTAGCCCTAATTAAAAGCTTTTTATTGTTCGGGGTGAGAACGAATTCCAATTCCAACCTATCATTTTGGCTAAACATCTCTCTTTAGCGGTCGCCGGTCTTATTCTTGTAAAAGCGATGTAGTGCCGTATACGTTTTGCTTGAAGATTTCTCCGTCTATCGTCGACCTCTCAACGGTGAGTTGAAAGGAAGATTTCTAAGTGTTTCCCCCTCTCCCCATGCCTCCCGTGTGTCCTCCGTCAGGTTTACCGTCGAGTTGGTATTTTCCCAAGGTTTTTGTTTGCGTTGTCGCCGTGTTTTACTCGAGGCAGGAGTGGACAGAATGCTTGGAATTCTGTTCACTTGAGAGTTTGGGAGGGATGAAAACATATGGTGTTTTGGGAGCCGCTCTTGCCCTCCTCGACGGAGAAAAAGTCTCCTGAAATTTCTCTATTTAAAAGCCATCCCCTGTCGCTGGACGGTACTTACTTGAAAACTCCGTTAAACTAATGTATCTGCTCGCCCTCCATTTTGAAAGGACCTGTATGTTGTGATGATGGTGGAAATTGCAAACTACCAGATGTGTTTTTTTATTAAGGTTTTCTATTGCATAAATACATAGAAATGTACCCGCAATTATTGGCAGTGAATTATAATGTGTTTAAGTGTTCTCTGTCTTGATATTTTGATGCATTATTAACTTCTCATTTCTATAATTTCTGCCAATAACGACTCATTTATTCGAAATGTGAGTGCAATGTGAATTTGTTTATTGAGTGGGATGGGAAAAATCTCGACGAATTGACTTCCATTGTTATTTGTGGCAAAGAGTATACATCAAGTATCTCACTATAGTGAGTGATGCATTGCAAATCCCCCATGATAGATCCGGTAAAATTCGTATTAACTGCCATGGGAAGAAGTTACCCTATACCTGGAACTTTTGAACACGGACGTTTGGCTTTCTGAGCCACTGCACAGTGGCCTGGAAATCCAACGCCCCCGGTTCGAGATTCCCAAAATTTATTCCTGGGCAATTTCAATGAATTTGGCTGCGTAAATACCGGATGGTGGTCAATTTATAAAGACTGGCTTTTGAAAGTGTGTTAATTTTCTTTCCTATTTTCATGCTCCTGTAAACAAAGTTGTCTTGTTCCACTTGCCAGGTTATCCGAGCCAGTGGCGTAACTATGATTTGGGGGGATTAGGGGATAGACCCCCCCCCCCAAAGCCTCAGAAAAATAAAATAAAACAAAATTGTTTATAACTATTGTCTAATATTGACATATTTTATCTGAATCTGTTTAAAGCTAAAGATCTCCGGATTTATTAATGATGTAAAATGTATTTCCAGGTATAAAATTTTTCAAGAATTTTCCCCGGATCCCCCATTACCTGGGCGGTCGCCCCTCCAGGCCCTCTTAAAAGCATATTTGTAGTTACGCCACTGATCCGAGCAGTCCTCTTTGCTCTCCATCCTCGCTCACAGCCTGGTCCGTCTACTCTCTTGTTGGACATCAATCCATTGACCACTCATCGTTGAGGGAGACCCTCCCGCCTTAATAGAGTGCATCCTGCGTTTGAGAGCCAGGGATACCTAGGGCCACGCGAATTCGATTTCCTTTCCCCTCATACCGCAGCAGCATTTCTTTCTCCAGTGCAGATCGAAGTGGTGATTCCGCCTGCACTTTCACTGCTGAGTCTGTTGGCGAATAGATTTGGGAAACCTAGTGGGAATTATTCATTGTTGAAATTTTATCCTGACATTTTATTTTTGCCAGTTTTTAAAAGTTGGCTGGCCCATAACAAAGCTGCCAGTAAGCGAGGTAAATTGATCGGTAGATATATTTACGGTCAACTTCGTTCCATCTCCTCTTCTATTTTGATCGTTATGTTGAGGCTCTCATTTCAAGTTGACTCCCCTGCAAATTTAATTTTACTGACGCACTCGGTATATCGCCGATTCACTATTACATGTCAACAGCGTTTTTAATTCTGCAGTTTTACACTAGTTTTCCATTTGCTATGTTTGGCCAAATGTTTTTAATTTAAATTTGCTTGTGAATAAAATACAATTTGCACCTTTTTTAAACCAGCCAGTGATCATACTTGTATTTGATAGAAAGAAAATTGTATTTTATTCACCCCCTGAAGATGGAAATTGTCCACCATATTGACCAAACCTCTTTCATCCTACGAAAAATGTTATTGACAGTTGGAAGTGAACCAAGCAATTTAAATTTTGGGGCAGTTAAGTTTGAATTTTTGGCAGTGTCTATCAGCGCATGCGGCTCCCTCTATCTTCATATGGCCGTCTGCCTGAATTCTCCCTTTATAGTCAACCTCGCGGTGCATTTGTGTGGAAGTACGAATTGAAAGTTTTTCCTCCACGCAAAACCGCGACCGTCTCCACGCATATCCTCCCAATTTCTTTTTAGCGCCCCCTCCCCTTCGGCAAATCGCTCAGCTTCTTCCTCCACCTCCTCGCCCGCGTGACGTTCCTCCGACAACGCGTCGTCCCGCCATTGGCCGAGAGGGAATCTTGCGGTGACACGGCCGCACCCTTTCCCTCTCTCTCCGTCCACCGATAATACGTGTCGCACTCGTCTTTCCTCTCTCTCTTCGCTAGCGATTCCACGTGGTCAAAATTTGTGGTCGTGGAAATTACAGTATTCTTAGGCATTTATTCAGGTTCTGTAGTCGTAAGGAGAGCGAGATAGGGAATAGATACCGGAGAAATTCGCCCATTTGAGTTAGCGATGGCTTGTAATGAAGGACATAAGACTTTCCCGATGAATGATGCGGGTGAGTTCTTCTCGGGTTTCTAACCTGGTTAGGGTCTTCAGGTGGATGCCGGCGTGTCGTTGGGTGATTTTCTGATCATCCTCAATAGACCCTAACCCGATTGGAAACTCGGGAAGAATAAATTGCTGATTACTATGAGAATACTCCTGCTGAAAATGTCCTCACCGCCAGATCTGTATGCTTTCAATCGAAAAGGTACATTAATGAAAAAGAAACAACTTTAAGCCTGAGCGTATTAATAAATTTTACTCCCTGCACTAGCCCTAGCTATATTTATGTCCTGTATCATTCGTGGTAAAAAGGAAATCCTGTACCACTACGTTCGAAGTTCGTATCTCCCTTATTCTGTCTGAACTGGAAATTGTGTTCTGATATGAGATGATGGAGGTTCATCTTGTTATAAGAAATCAAATCGTCTGAATTCAATTCCCTAGCCGGTTCTCTGTGTGTTTTGGTTCTCCTGATCTCATTTTCCCCTGTTTATACCAATTATTGTTCCAAAAAAATGTTATCTTTTCAAAGTTTATGCCCTCATTACGTATTGGTATAAAGTTTTAGGAAGCAATCAATGATTAAATCTTTTATGAAAGAGCACACTCCACCTTTTTTACCATTTAAACTCAACCTTAAGGTAGAATTATATTTCACATGTTCCGTAGCTATTTATTTTAATAAAAATAACATCAAGTAATATTGATATCAGGGGAGTATTATTGCGGGCGATGGTGTCTCTTCGTTAAAACCAAAAGCACCGAACAGAACAGATTTGAAGGAAGAGGAAATGGGGTGGCAGGCGTCATTGGTATGATGGTGAAAAAAATTGCAATCTCCGGAAGCTTGGGGATTGGGAGGGCGAATTCTGCAGTGCAGTCAGCCGTTTTGGGTCCGGACGATTTTTAGATGAGATGATGGAGTTGACTGGTGGGGTGGGCAGTATTCCGAACGGAAAACTTAAATTAAAAACGCTTCCGTTTATGCATCAGTTTTATTTTTATTCTCCTCTCGGTGCGTCTGCATCCGGGAAACACGGATCTCAATTTTAGAGCCCAAGAATGGAGGCACTTCCTTCGCCGGCTTTATTGCTTCCTTCGGGTTCATTAAACATGTACTTATTAAGTTCTCACAAAAATGATTCTAGTGAGGTAGAAGGGGTTCCTACTACTTTTTTTTATCTTTCCATCTTTCATTAATGTAGCAAGTTCCTTGCAGGTCTGTGACTGGAGTGAATTTTGCAAAGAAAAAGAAGGCAAATGTTTGTGTAAGCAAATTTATTTCGTCAAATATTTCCCGTTTTCTCTATCCAAGTATTAAAACAATACCCCTATAGCTTGATTATTCACGATTGTAAAACGGCCCGTTTTCCATCTCTTGTCTTCGGTGATTTGTTCAAGGTCCTTGCAAATATAGTGTCTATTTACATTTTTCAATTTGGTAAAAATTAATGGGAATTATTCTGTGGCAGCGGTAGTTGAATGACCGTTATCGAAAAGCATGTAGTGATTTTAATAATACCAAGAAATATATTTTCTACTGTGGAAGATTGTATTTGGTAATTCATTTTAGCGCTCTCATGAGTATACCTCTGAGATATTTGTTAATCATGTAAGGTAGACATTGGTGGTGAAAAAATAAGGAAACTAACGTTTTAAGGATTTTATATATCAGAAACTAAAAAATTTTAAATGTAATTTCAACATTTCAAACAACCGTATTTATTGAAATGAAAGGTAGTCGCTTTTACGCTATAATTTAATGCGTACGACGCATTTTGTAAAGAAAAAGGAGTCAAATGTTTGCGAAAACAAATTTATTTTGTCAAATATTTACGTTTCTGTCAATATAAGTATTCCAACTATATCCCTTTAGCCTGATTCTTTTTACCAGATGGTGGCTCACAGACATTTTAGTACATGAAAACATCACATTAATACCTTTGAGGAAGGGATGGGGGAGGAATTGACAAATGTGAGGAAGGGGTGGGAATCTGATTAGGGAATAAATGCTGCTGAAAAATACTATTGCCTCTATCATATGTAGAAAAGTGTTAATCACTGGTGAGGTGGACAATTTCCATCGAATGGGACGTGCAGGGAGATGTTCTCCCAGATGGTCGTTCGATCTACGCTCCGCCACTGTCGCCCGTTGTCGCGAACGCGAGGAGAAACTTCGGTAGGAGTGTGACCGTCTTTTGCGCGGACTCACCCCACTGCACCGCCGCCCGCCCCGCCTCTTGCGTGCCTGCCCGGTGATACACATCCTGCGGGGATGTCGAGGAATGCGGGGACCGCCAACCGGTCCGGCGTCTCTCTCCCGCGGGGGTGGACCGCGCACTTCCCGTCCACCTACGAGCCAGAGCACGGGACGTGTGCGTGGGCCGGCCGGGTGCGACGCTTAGGGGCCGCACGTAAACTTTCGTGTCTGACTGTTCCGCGGGTGCGTGGGAAAGGGTGGAGGAGCGCGAACAACCCCCACTTGTTCCCTTGTGGATAGGGTGTACTATAACTTGGATGAAACCCCGTGGCATTTGGATGTGTTTCATGGTGGTGAGGGGGAGGTTGGTTATTTTTTCTTTGTAGTCGCGTTCATTTTTTCTTGAATACGCCCGAGAGTGTTTCCTGCGTTCTGCTACCATAGCTTGACAAGGTTCCAATTGCAACCCCGATAGTTGAGAGAAATATGAGTTTGTCTGCGTACAAGAGTTAATCATGTTATATCAATAGCATGGTCAACTCTTTTTTTCATACCAGATTGTAGATTGTTTTTATATATATTGATAAAGTGCAGGATAAGTTGGTTCGGGAGCTAGGCAAAACTTAGTAACTGAGTTTTTCTGCACAATCTGATCTACGACTTCGTGTCAATTACAGCATCGTTAATGGGGATCTTTTTTATGCTCCTTGTGGTAACATCGGAACTAAAGTGACGATAATGTGTAATTCGTTAGAAGCAGAAGGTAAGGCTTTATAAATCTCGTGAAGCGATCGCCAAAATTGAAGTCAGGCAGGTTGGTAGGTCTTAGAGTTTCATTGTCCTCTCCATTCAATTCGCTAGTAGGTGCATGTATGCTTGGATTATTATATAGTTTTTAATTTTTGGCATGTATAGGTTAATTTACTCATTGATTTCAATTGGTATCATCAGCATAATAGGTGCATTTATTATTCAAATGACCGAAGAGCAATGAGATGCATTATAGGAACGGATAAGTGTCCTTTCGGCAGATGATTATTTCATTTTTATTCGTGGAGAGACTTGCGTAAACTTCGCTTTGCTGATAGTGATTTGATGTTGACTGGCTGATAAATGTGTAATTGAGAGTTGCAATGCGCTCCACGTCGAAAGACTATCGTAGTGTGGCATAAATCGGGAACGGATATAATTATGGTATGCGTAAGCGTTACTCGAGCAGTGAGCTCGCGAGCAGGTTTAGAATTGTGAAGTTAGACCTTGGAAGATTCGGAGAAAGCCTCGTGCAAGTGTTTCGTAGAACACATGTATCTCAGAAGCTGTAACGTGGGCTCATGGGTTGAGAATTTTAAATTGATGCGGCAAATGCGCGGAGTAAGCATTTCGCAAGAGCCTGTCAAGATTTCCGATGAGCAATACGTTCTCAAGAGTCCAGCGAGTAAAATTATTGGACTGACCTTTGCGAAGCTGGCAATCATGGTCTCTGCTATGACAAACACCAAATGGTGGCTTATAAACCGTTGACGTTCTGTCAAGATCATGTCTGAGAAAGTGCTATAAAGTAAAGCCCTTTTAAGTCGAACCTTCAAATGTGACATTTTCAATCGGAGGTAGGGTAATAGGCTTTCATTCTAAATGCACTCGGTTTTCTGTAAGACGTCTATGCGTGTGAAATACGGTTATGTTAAGTCAAGGGAAAATGAGCGTACGGTAATGTTTGTTGGTTAAGTGGACACGTGCTTGTGGGAATATATATAATGTTGATTGGTGAAGCTGGAGGCTCCGCGGCAGCCAAATCTAATTTTTCGCCAGTCGTGTGAAATATTTTGCTTTCCTGTTCAGCATGAATTACCCTCGTCGGTGCACAAGAAAAGTTTGCATTGACTCCAGCCAGGGATTCGATAAAATGAAAGCTTCGTGTATTTTGTTTTCATATGGCCGAGACGTTTATAATATGAACGAAATCTCATCTATGTGCCGTCTGATCTTTTAAGGAAGAATTAAATATAGGCTGCCCGGTATGTCCAAATTGATTCCTCTTGTCGTGTAAACTGTGGTCCAGCCGTAGCGTGTTGATCTTCGATAATGGCAGATGCACGCGACAGGAAGTCGTCGACAATTTTGGCTTCCCCTCTTTCCAATCTGGTTGATAGTTTCCCGGTAATCGTGGATTTACGTGCATGAGTCACCAGCGGGGGGACGTGGGGATTAAACCTTCATGCCACCCGTATCTGGTCCCCGCCAACGCCGATAAATTTATGGGTGCCGCGGTAATTTTCCCCGGCGAGTTTCGCCCAATAAATCCCCCTTAATGAGAAGTAATGGACACGGGAAGGACTTGTCATCGCTTCGCATCCTCTCCTCGCAAGGAGTTCGGAGAGAACAGTCATTTGTTCTGCGATTACGAAGTGCTCGATGGCTATTCGCGACATAAAATTGAGCCGAGTCACCCGATTAGGAGGTGAGTGCACGTGCAGAATTGGGAATTTTTAAATATTCCTCGTCCAGACTCGGGGTTTCAATCTCTGCTGATAAATGGCGATTTTCATCCGGAGGATATTAGTGGACTGACTTCTGTACGGCGGTTCTAAACGTATGAAATTGGCTGACTAATTCAAGCGTGAAGGTATTGGGGAAACTGGAGATAGGTACATAAGGCGTGTTAGGGTCGAAATAACTGATTGAGACAGTCAATGGACGTTATAAATGTGTAATTTGCTTTAGGATAAATTTATGAATGTTCCCTGAAGAATCAGGAGAAAGTATTTTGCTTTCGTTTTCAAATGAGTGCCTAATTATTTTTAATGCGTGGACCTAGTGGTTCGCCGTCAATTTTTTTCTTTCTGCAGAGGTATACATCCCGGTTATTCGCATGTGGAAATATTATAATTAATAAGTATTAATAAGCTCCCGAGACATTTTTCTAGTGTTTACTTTTTTCTCTCGTGGCGTACATTGGTTATTTCCTGGCAGTTGTTTTTTTCCTAGCTTCCATTGTGATACTCAGGGCGCGAGAAGCCGCTTGATTCATCCTTTTAATTTCACGTTTCGTTTCGTTGCTTACTGAAGAAAAA
Organism: Ischnura elegans; assembly: GCF_921293095.1. NCBI lineage: Eukaryota > Metazoa > Arthropoda > Insecta > Odonata > Coenagrionidae > Ischnura > Ischnura elegans. Next base: position 69,001,868 of record NC_060249.1, on the reverse strand, counting down.
CGTCGGTGATGAATTAGTACATATGTATGTGATTTATGGCTGTTTTCGCGCTATACTTACCATTCGTTGGCCTCTGAGCTTCCCTCTTTATTCGAGAAGTCTCTTCAGTGCGCAGTAAGAGGTTCAAAAATTTATATTGCATGAAGATGCAGGTTAGTCTCTCCTCTTCTTCTTCGCGCGTACCTGGTCGCGCCGCGCTAGAGAGCGAAAAAGTTTTGCCGCTTCCCCCAATTCGCGAAAACTGTAAAAATTTCCAGTTCCCCTTTGTTTGTTTCTCATATCCAGGTTTTTATATGGGAATCTAAGGATAATTTCGGAGAAAGTGAATGTCAAGACGATGGAATGAAAAGAATCGCCGCCCTAACTACTGACTGAGGGCATGCGTCCTTGACACGGAAATATGATGTAATTTTGCCATTCTTAGTGCATTGATTTAACATAAAATAATTTTACTCGATATTATTGGAAAATGTCTGTTTATTTATTCGTAAAATAAAACGCATTTTTAAAGTAATTAACTCATTTTCAAAGGAAGCTGTAATTTTTTTACTCCTGCTCTTCAAAAAATTAAATCCGATGACTGAGAGGGGAGCGTGAAAGAGTCGTGGGTGGGGAAGATTTTCGTCAGGGAATTAGGAATCATCTAACAACCCTGTTTCCAAAGATCTTCCTCAAGTGCGTGGCGTTCTCCTACCGGTGAGTTTTCCTAACGACGCGAAAGAAGAAAAAAATGCGCGAGGGTGGGAAAAAAATCTTATTTTGCCTCTCCCCTACTACTACTACTACACTCTCCGCTGCTGCTACTACTACTATTGCAGGGCGCCACTCCTTCCCCTTCCCCCCCTTTCCACTTGGCTCGGGAGCGCTTTCGTCCTCTCGGCGCGATCTTCACTTTCGTCGACGACGGTTCTTTCGGCGCCCGCCCCGCGGCGCCACTCTACGGTCGTCGCCCGGCTGGTATCGATCTACGGCCACGGCGTTCTCCTCTCCCCCTCCTCGAGCCTCCCCTGTCCCCCCTCGCCCGAGCCCACTTTCCCTTCCCACCCGAAACTCCTTTAATCCTCACCCCCCAAAACCCCCCTGAAATTCTTCCCCGCCCCGCCTTCCAACAGTCGGCGGCGTGGTATACTCTTCCCGCGCCCCTGACACATCGCAAGACAGCTCGAATTCTCTCCCTTACCCCGTCCAAACTGCGCTCGTAGGACTAGGAAAAAAGACTTTCGCGATCACGAACCTATTGTTGATTTAAGTCCGATTGCTATCGCTTTGAAAATTAGCAATGGTGGAAGAGGAGTGATGTCGTAGGATTTACGTCCTAACAATGTGTGTTGCATCTAGCCGCGAGATCATTGAGGTTTTTCTCGGGTAATATTACGTATTTAGCGTAGTGCGCGTTGTCCCGCTAGGTGTGATGTTATAACTGGCCGTACGCGCTTCTTGCGACCGCAGTCGCGGTCACGATTGTGCGTCCTTGCCCTAAGAATCTATTTGAGTTCAAACAACATCGGTATTTCCATAGAAAATGTACGTAAACAGATGGATCCCTTTGTATACTTAGCCATGGAGGTAGTTGGTCACAACATGAACTTGGACCGCTGACGTCACGCTGTTTATGTTTACATCTGAGTTGGCCCCAATGACATGGTTCTCAGCTGGTGGTTTGCACATGCGTAGCACGGCGCCGTGATAACGTTATGAAATAGCTACTTAAGTTGATTAGAAGGTCTTCTAAGTAAGGTACATGCATGTTAATAATTTTTTCTGCACTATTCCTAAGTTGAACAATTTTTCTTCTTTTTTCGTATCTTTCCTTGCTGAAATGTGCCGTTTTTCATGTTTCGCAGCGACTGTTATGATATGGCATGGGTATGATATGACTGTTATGATATTAGTAGGAGTTTGGCGAGTGAGGAAATGCGTTCGTATTACGAATTTGTCCTGCGCGCGTAAGAATACGCGTAACAACCAGTGTTGTCTGAACGGGTTATCCCTCTCCCTCAGCCCTTGTCTTACCCCATGTACACAATTTCTCCTCCCCCCTTACTCAGCAGCAGTGTGCCTCTCTCTCTCATACTCCTCTCCGCCAACGCGAAAGCAATGTCGGGGCGGGAGTAGGCGCGCCGTTTGCTCGAGCACCCGTCGCGGGTACATGTGCACCGAGAATGCACCGAGGCGTAGTATTCTGACCCTCTCCAAATATCGAACCTCCCTCACCCCTCCTTCCTCTCCCTCCTCGCGGTAGTACCTCAGCGCTGTTGTTGCGTCCGTATAACCCCTTTCTCGTCTTGGGTCGTACTTTGCAAGCGCGACCTCTTCCCCTCGTATGTGATTTTATGGTCTATGAGTTGTAGCTGTAACTAATTACTCTCCTGCCAGCCACTTATTAGGTGTATTGCAGGTGTGTGTTACATTACCATCCGATAGCCCTAGAAAGGGTACTTATTTATAAGATTTTAGGTGTTTGCTTAGGAATATATTAACTGTAGCCATTTGTTATCATTTCTATGACCGTAGGAAAAAAAAGTTCCATATCTTTTATTTCTTGCCATTTTTAACGGGTTTGAAAATGTTGTGCGATTTCGGAATGGTGTACTCTCTCTCTAATACTGGAAGTCGCTTATTCTCAATTGTTAAAACAATCCAAGCATATGGGTGTTAATTCAAGTAAATGTCCTTGAATTCACATTTAGGGAAACTGGCCTTCATAGATAGCCTGAATACCCAATTCAAAAGTTGAGTCTGGGCTCGTTTCGCGAAATTTATACGATATACAGGAAGGTATAAAAATCGTTACTTCAAAACCATAGAGATTATTGTGTCGTTATCATATACCTATAATGCTTGATCTGGTTGGTCCGTATATCTTAATTTCCTTGGGATAATTCAGACCTAGTGGATTTTGTAGTTCAGATTCCCACATGCAAAGAACAGACTACCCTACGAAGAGAAAGCCTAGTGTAAGTGGTGTGTATTATCTGTTGGTTAGTCCAGGAATCTTCCTCCTACTCCTTTCCATTACATCGCCTCGAACCTATTTCCTCCCCGCCCCACTTCCTCGCTGCTTATTTATTTTGGTCGGAAGTGGGGAATCTTTTGGGTCGCCTCTCCTGTGTTTTTGTTCGTATGCGGAAGCGAAGCCATACTACTCTTCTCCCCGTCTCGCGTGGCCCAGCCTTCCCTGCGTCGCTGTTTATATTCGCGGCCCCTTCTCCACCCCTCCTCGCCCTCGACCCTTGATACAATGCTCCTTCCCCGCTCCTTTCCCTTCGTGTCGGTTCATTGTCTCGAGATGCCCGCGGATCGAGGGCTGGATGGTGTCCTCCTGGAACGACGTGACCTTCTTTTCCTCTTCGTATGAAACCCTCTTTCCTCCCTCTTCCTTCCGGGTAGGCTCATCGATGGGCGGGCATTGCAGTCGCGTTTCGATGGATGGAATCAGGGCTGTTAGTAAATGATAAGTTTCTGGGAAATAATGGTATTAGTATTTGGAGGAGGCGACCGACAGCTGAGGTAATTTGCGCCATAAGGGAAGGGTAGGGAGGGGAGGGTTGAGAGATTCACAGCGTCAGTATCCTTCTCCACGATGAGACGGAAGGAGAGCTGTACTGAGTGATTGCCCTCCGCGAAGCACTCAAGCTAGGATTTTGAAAAATATCGGCTTCCGCGGGGATTTGAGCCAGGACCGTCTTGGGTGGGAAGCCAGCATCCTAACAAACCCAATCCCCTTCTGGAAATTTTCCGCAAATGCTTGTTACTTAAATACCCGTTTCAATGCATTTTGTATCTACAGGTGAATAGATTTATATTACCTAACTGTCGATCAGGTAATTATGGTTGTCTTGACATTATTGTATCTTGGGTATTTTTAGCCTTCTACTATGGTGAAACCGTTGAATTTCAAGCCATCATCCATCGTCTTCCCTTCTTCTCTATTTCTCTTAATGCTGCCCACAATGCATTGCGTGCATATCCGGTCGCGTGGGAGTGCCTTTCGGGAAGTGGGAAGCGGGACAACTGGCTGCAGCCGGTGGGAAACCCCCGTCCTACGTTCCCCTTCCTGCTTTTTCCTGCTCCCCCTCCTCATGTCTTGCTTTGAATCTTTGAACCCTTCCCTCACATTATATCACTTCCTCTTCCATACCACTACCAGCAATTTTCAGATACGTATCCCATGAAAAGGCTTGCGAAGAGTCTAATCTGGAGTGTCGATGGCTACGTGTGGAAACGTGGACGCTTAGCTAGGGGTGTAGACAGTGATTTTACTGGGTTTCCTTCCGCGTTTTATCTGAATCACGCCTAAGAATTGTTGCCTACCGTCAAAATCTCCGCGGAAGCCTACATGGAAACATAGGGGTTAAGGTGAGACTGTAGTCCTTCGGGATGTGGGTATGGAGAAAAATGGAGGCGGTTACGTGGATTGGTAGGAAGAGGAATGACGAAGTGTTCGTCATGGTAGTCGAGGAAAGGGAACCTCTAGAAGGGACGCGGAGGAGACAGAACGTTTGGATGGGGGTAGTTCTGGGAAGAGATGTTAAAATCCACGTCAGAAGAATAATTTTATGGTAGAGGAAGAGAATAGGCTTTATTGAAAAAATGAAATGGAGTAGGCCTTATTGTGAACTGTAGAGAGTGGTCCGATCTACTCTGGCACTTCACTCCTTGTTCGCTTACCTTAACCTGTTAAATACTTTAATATTCCCACCATCTCGTAATCAAATGTCGATCTGATTCCCTGAGACCTGCATTTGCTCACATGCCATTAACAATATACATATATGTATATGCACCTCGCCTCGTAAATTAAGTTTTCTTCTCGAAGATTTTTTTTTAATTCGAAACGACGAAAACATGCCCATCATTGCTCATTGATATTTTCTTGGGCTATATTTGGTCAATTTACCGTTGTCTCCTCATCTTGTGCTCTATAATTTAATCTTTGGGTTTACCTCTGCCAGTAAGAAAAGTATCTGTTGAATTCCGCTTTGCTTTTGTTTACGCCAACTTTTCCGTTTCCTTTCTTCTCCTGTTTTCGATTTCGGTATCGCTTCGCTTTTTCGTGTGGCTCGTAGCGAGTCCCGCGGACTCAATGATATCGGATTTCGGTTTTTCCCCCTTTCAATTTTTTTCTCGTGCTACCCGTTTCGATTTTTCAGACCATTTCGGTCGTGCGTGCGCCCTCTTTAGCCTCAATTGTTTTCCCGGAATCGCTTAATAATTTCCCCTTCCTCTCTCAACTCGTCTGAAATAGGACCACGATGAATTCGTGTTCCCCTTCCTCCCCCCCTGCGAAGTATTAGCCGTTTCCTCAGTGGAAATGGAACCCTCCTTCTTATCGTGGAAAAGGTCTTCCCCCCCTCTTCTTTTGTCATTGAAAGGATTTGGAGGCATAGCCCCTTCAGAAGCGCTCGATTAAAAATAAATGCCGTTCTTCCCCCGAAGTTGCCGGGATCGGGTTCCCAGGCGTTCGTGCGACCACGTGAGTGACGTATTCTTATCGTACATCTCGTTCGTTCGGGCGATTAAGTCGCCAAGATGGCGTCCGAAATTAAATTTGTCCGGATCCACTCACTTGATAGCAACCCCCACCCCCTCCCTTCTCGTATCGTACCCTCTTTTCCGGTAAGCGTTTCCATGGGGGGTAAAATTAATTTATATTTTACGTCGCCTCAGTCATATTTTCAACCCTTCGCCGAAAATGGCTCAAGGGGATTGAAAACGCTTTTTCTCCTCCTTGATCGGTCAGTTGTCCCTCTGATTCCTTGACTCAGTACACATCTCATAAAACTTGAGGTCATCTGGTGATTTATTTCTTCAAATGCCTCCAGAAAAAATGGCCTTCAATTATATAAATAACCTTGAATGCCACTAAATTTGTGTCACTACTGCATTCTGATTGATGTTATGGTCTAATTATTGGTTAGGCAAGTATATTCCGTTGTTAGATTTCCGGACCATGCAATTTTTTTCTCTGCTACTTTCATGTTACCTATTGGAAGTATTTGTCTTCTTTCCGAACAGTAAAACGTTTGGGTTCATATGTTTAGAATAAGACGGAGAACTCTGACACCGTTACTAAACGCATTTTCACGATGACTCTAGGCAATTTGCATAATTATTCCCTTATCTGAGTGGATAAATTTCCTTTAATCATAGGCTGTATTGAATAGAACGTTGTTTTCCCGATTATATCTGTGGTTACGGAGAACATCTCTATTTATGACGACCTTGCGATGAGTGTGTATATCTTTCATGTCGCTATGTAAAATTATCAGAAAGTTGTACGTAGCTTTCCTCACGTCTAGACCAAGGTGAGCTACTCTGGTCACGGTGATGAGCTAATAGACGCTTTTTAGTGTCCAAATATCACTCACCTTCTCTTCTCAAATCCGAAATTTCTCTGGGTGAAAAAAGTTCAGTTAAGTGCTCTATCTTCAGGAATTTATCCTACAATTAGGACTTATACCATTCAGACTACATTGTGCTGGTGATGAAGGCTGTGAAGTAAAAAAAAAATGAAGGTGCTGAAGAATTAGCCGATCGGAGATTTGGGTGGAGAACTTCGTGAAACCATTCTTAGGATTGAAGACTCTTGATGATGATGACTAGTCATTATGCACATGATTCTCAGCATGTTCCTCTGGGTCGTATCTCATGTAGCTCAATTCCCTCCTCGTCAAGTTATCCAGCATTACCCAAACGTTACCCGCATGTTAAGCGAATTAGGCTGGGAGCCGCTTGAGACTCGGAGGCTGCGCGCTAGGCTTAGATTGCTTGAACAATTGAGAATGGATATCTTTAAGAGCGACACGTAGGACATCGTATTAGAGGCCCACTATATTTCCATGTCCGACAGAAGCGATAAATTAAGAGAGAGATTTTGCCGAACGGACATAGATATGCGAATTCCTTTTTCCCCCGAACCATAAAGGACTTACATAAATGCCAGTCGTAATTTCGTTAGAGCATTTCCATTTTATGCGCTAATGGATATGTCCTAACACCTGCCACACGCCTTTTAGGCGGCTTGCGGGGTAGTTTGTAGATGTAGAAGTTGTTATGTGCTAGGCCTAAGTAGTGACCGCCGTGGACCGAGCCAAGTTACATATTCCCAGCGTTTTCGTTCAAAATCCGCTCACCCATGTTCCCACGAACACCTTCCCTCTCCACCGTATTTTTTCGATCGCCCCCCATACTTTTTGGAACCTCCGAGAGCCCTTCATTTTTTTTGTGTATCCTCCTCTCAAAGATCCCTCCGCTCCCCTCTCATCTTTCCCCGTGCCGCTTTCTGTGTTTACATTTCTCCCCCTCGAGTTTGGGTTTCCGCGTGGTGTTCTGTTTTTGGTCCGAAATATTTTTCCGGCGCGGAATGTGAAGGCTCGCGCGGGACATTTTAACGTATCGGTTTTCCAGGATCTTCGCGCAAAATTGGCTCCCATAGTGGTTTTTTTCCTCTCGAGAACGCCCGCGGCTTATTTTTCCCACGAGACGTTCCGGGGTCGATGGGCCGCCCAATCACCCTATCCAGTGTTCAAGCGGCTCTCCGCGACTAGGCGGTGGTGGTGAGCCGCGGTATTCACGAGGCCGAAAACGATTTCGGTGCATTGTTTGCGCGTGCATTTTTTCCCCGAATCATTCGTCCCCTGTACTTGTGTGTGTACCCTGTCTTTTGCTGTTTGACGATATGGGTCGGTGACCCAATGTCCTCCAAGCCTTTTCATGTAGCCCGAGCTTCAGAACGTTTTTTTAAACCGACCTGCGAAATTTTCACTGCCCCCGTCCTAACTTTTTGATATGACGCATCTAATGTTTCATTTTCCGTATCACATCTTTTTGCAATTTCGTAATTCATTTTTTACTGATTTTCGCTAAGCTTTATCAGTTTCACTCGAGCGAATATACTCGTACAATACAAAGGTATAATGCAGTATGATACAAATTACAATATGTATATTTTATCCTTGGTGTGGATTTGAACTTGGTAACATGTGTATAGTACTGTAATACTGTTTTAGTTGAATTTTGTCTTAAAATAAGTTTTATTGCCTATTCGTATGCCTAGTTCAGATGCAAATGCTGATATTGTGCTATCCACCTTTACTTTATTTCTTTGAAAGTTACGAAAGAAAGATAATTCCACTGTGTTGTGGAAAATTTTCGTCATAGGGCTCAGATAACAACACTTGTTTTGCCCTCATCTGAAGTTTACAAGCTAAAAACATAGCTTTTGGTATTTAGGTAGCAGTAAAAATAGTTAAGGTGCTTTGCACAATTTTTAAAATCCGTATAAATCGTGCAAATCCTATTTCATAAACCTTCCTAGATTATCATTGTTATTATTACATTGACGTTATTATTTTTACGTCAATAATGCTGAGAGTTTATTAGATCCTATATATTTCTTTGTTTTGCTTCGTCTAATGGAGTTCGTAAGTTGTTACTACAAGAAAGGCGTATACATTTTTCCCCGTTAACCCCTTGTCCCCGTCTAGGAATCCTTACTTAGGTTCTATCTCACGTCATGTTTTTTTCTCCCTTGTATACACTATCATCACACCGTTAGTCTCCTGCAACTCCCACGTGTTCTCGAAACGATCTCAAGCCGTCCGCGAATGTGGCTTGCGCATTTATTATTTCAGTCATGTGCGTCTCGCCCGGTGCGGGGCGGAGACATATTGCATCCTGCCCTCGGCAATTAACATTCCCTCACGATCGCATCGGATTTCTTCGCAGGCTGCGTCATACTTCCGCCGAAAACCCCTTATCTAACATGTACTTGACGTGCCAGGGTTTTTTCTCCTCCAGGAGAGAGGAAAAACCTGCATCTTGATTTTCTTCAAAAACTTGGAGGAAGATAGTTGGTTCGCAGTTTTTTTTCTTCTTCTTCTTCCTCAATCCCTTGCCTTTCACGCTCCTCACCGCTCTGCGTCCTAGTTCCCCCCCCCCCCTAATCATTTCCGCTTGTCGTTTTTTTTACGTACTAGTTTTTAAACTTAAGTTATCGGCTTTAAATTTTCACTGAATGATTAGCACGCCCGTATCAGCATTTCCGTGAACATCAAATTTGAAAATTTCACACAAGTTGTCATGTCTGGCATAAAATCATTATTTCTTAGGTGTTGAACATTTTTGACACTTCTCTGTACACCTGAAGCGTCAAGATAATAACGTTAGGTTGACACAAGTAATATAGGCCGTAGCGTTGTGGTCCGAGAAGCCAAAGCTTCGTGGTTCGATTCGCGGTGTAGGGATTTATTTTCTCATGGACAGTAATGTGATTTTGAGTCTGTGACCTCACAACGAGGGTTCTTCCCGCAGAGGCAACTCATTCTGGAGCATGATTTATTCAACTCCTATCTGTGTATTATCAGCTGGTTTCCGGAAAAAAATGATATTGCTATTTTCCACTGCGTCTAAATTTCCACTGTAGTATAAAGAAATCTAAAGGTTCTGCAGGATTAACGTACGATTTTTTCACAGTCTGTAGCGGGGGTTTGCGTCGGGGTAGCTAGCCCCCTTAAGGGAGAAATAGTGTCGTCTTATTTCCAATCTCGGTCCCTTCCATCTCATCCGCCCACCCTGAGAGGTAAACGACCCTTTCTTTCCGCGTTGCTTCTCTTCCGCCCCGAAGCCTCTTGGGGGTCTCCCTTAAGTCCATTGCTGATGGAGGTGAGGGACGTGGAGATGCGGTGTGATTTCCTCCCGAAAGGAATATATATGTTCTCCGCGCGGGTGTCAAGCGATGGGATTGGGGATGTCTCCTTTTCCGTCCCGTATTCCTGATCTTTTATAAGACGATTTCTAGCGTGGAGTGGGAAGGAGTTGATGTGCGGTACTCAAGTCGCTGTCGCCTATTCGTAAGCGGAAGTTGTGTTGATTTCGCGGGAAATCGTGGCCACGTGGTCTCATCTTTTGTATCTTCCCCTTACGTCCGAATCTTGGGGATACCAATCGGTAATGCCAAGCTCACAGTACACGGGTATTTTGTACGGAGCTCACGTAAGTTCCGCACAGAGATATCTAACAATTTATTACCGCTTAAGAAGAAAAAAAAAGTTACTTATAAAATATAGCAACATAATACACGGTGTAGAGTAAACCTTTCTGTTAATATCAAAGGAAATCACTAAATTCTTATATTACCTTGCAAATTGTGCTTACGCTTATCCATAAAATGGCCCTCCCTTACGGTACGCACGACTTACACAACATTTAATTTTAATACAACGGATACAACAAAAATATGCCTTCAATTTAATATTCCACGGAAAGTAAATGATTGTCTTCAAATGAAAAGTATCTAAAGTGGTTTGGAATTCATTATACACGTTGGAGCATCTGAAGGAATCTTTCCATTTTTATTATTATTTTTGACTGCCAGCTTTGGAAGCATCGAATTCGTAATTGCGTCAATTCCTTCATCTTGAGGAGTTCCTAACGCCTTTGCCTAATTTATTTAAAATGCAATTTTTCAAAATGTCATTTTCCGTCACCGTGCACAGTGCTCCATTGCAGTTCGTGGGGGGATTCTGGGGGAGGGGGACTTCTGTGGATTCGCGTTTCCCCCTGTCCCCAAATTTTCGGTTCCCCGTCTTGTTCCTCCCCCCCTGGCGCCTCGTCGATTTCTCCGTTCTTCGTCTTTGTTTCCGCCCACGGCCCCCAATTCCCTCTGGGCCGACCCTTCGGCCATATGGCGCCCCCATATGCGCCCGGCCTCCCTTGTCGGGAGTGCTCGCCGAATTTCCCAATTCTCCCACGCGGGTTCTGCCCCGCCCTCCTCCATCTTCATCTTTCCTTCGTATCATTTCCCCCCACTCCCGTCGTGGTATGGCGACACAAGCAATCGTTTAGAGAAGTTGAGAAAAAATGATCAGCGGTATCATTCGCATGTGCCAGAAGTAAATTACGTTATTTATAGATTTTTAGTTTTTTTCGTATAGTTTGAAGAAATAATTGTATGGTTTCCCACCGAGTGTGAATGGATTTTATTTAATAATGTTGATAGTTTTTATTTTATTTTTTTAATGTAAGACCGCAAACTGCTAAGGCGCAATTTACTTTGGTTACGTACATACATGTTTATAATTGTACATAATATTTATAATAATATATAGTTATAGGTGGGGGAAGATACTATTCATGTGACATAATCGAAAGGTTCATAAGGTTGTAAACCTACGAAGTGGAAGTGCAATGGGATCAACGCGTGCGGGGAGGGAGCTCTTTATGGTAATAATGGATAAATAAACTTTTATGAATTGGAATTTGCACTTGTCCTAATTTATGTTGTATGCGTCTATCTTTATTACACAATAAAGTAGTTCGTTGTCCTCTTACGAAAGTTACTATTAACTTATCTTTGGTGGTCGTATAAAGGAACGAAATGCGATTGAAATTTCCAAATGCCATATCAACTTGCGTGCGTTAGGCGTTATGTGTATTTAACAAAAACGATCAAAAGTTACTTCGGAATTAGGGACCAAAAAATGTGTATTGCGATTGTAGTGCCTTTCATACTAAGAACCCTGCGCCGTATTTTTCAACGGAAATCGCAGGTCTGCATTTTTATTCGTTATCCATTTTTCGTTATTATTGACGGCATCTTTACGAAATTCATTGTTTATGCCAACCCTCCATGTTTTTCGCGCCTTCTTGTCACGCTGTCTTCCTTTCCACCTGTCTCTCGGCACGTCCCTGGAGGTGTCCCGATTTTTTTAGCCCAAGGAGTTGATTCGGTTACGTGGTCATATGTAATAGAACTGTCAGAGATCTCTTCAAGATCCCGTCCTCAGTTTCGCTTAAGTGTATTCGGATGAGATTTCAGTCCTTTTTCGTGGAGTATTATTTCTTCCTGAGTTTAGGTCGTCGTATTTTGAGGAAGTTCTGCGTTGTGGAGAGAAAATCGTCTTTTTGCTATAAAAGTTACTGGATATAAATTAATCAAGAGTATAGAAAATAATATACTAAAACTACTTGTCAAGTTCGAGCACGGATACCCCATTGCAGCGGTTTTGCTTGAGTTTAGATTTTGTTAATTGTGTATTTTAGTCGTCACTAGTGACAAAATTGTTACCGCAAGACTATTTCCCGTATTTTTCCTTACATTTTACCAAAATTATATTTTCCATTGGAAGTAACCGTATTTTATTTCTCTTCCAGGTAAGGAAGACTCATGTGAAACATGAACTACATATATTTTGGATCGGGCTGGAGAGAGGCTTCTGAAATCTTTGCACTAATTGTAAGTATTTTTATTGAATGGGTGGGAAGAATATTTGGCCTTCGCGAAGGTCAAGTTGCGTTTTCTAAAATGTATATTCATTATGAACCCTGCAGATAAAATATTTGGATAGTTGAATGCTAATGGGTAATGTCTTAACTTATTAAAAATAGGGGGGATTTATCGCTCTTTAATTGGCCATAACCTCATGTTTTCATGTGCGATGTAATGTTGTTCTTCCTGATTGTACGCCACTATTGGGTATTTGTTATCCAATTTCGATTCTTTATTATTTTTGGAATGCTCATTATTGTTGCTCTTAATATAATGGTCCATAGTCCGGCTGATATTTAAGTAACTGCTACGTTTGAGATTAATTTTGCATGTATTAAATAATGTCAATGAAACAAAATTGACATGTCCATTGTATTTTCAGATAGTCGATAAAGTTATGTTCGAACCTATTGTAACGGCATATGTTACGGAATATGTATTGCAGAGCGTCAAACATGGACAAAAAGGCGCGGCAAGCAACCGTAGCTCCTTTCCGTGTTTTGTGGGATGCGTGTGTTCTTGGGGTCATAGGAGCCCATCGAGCGGAGATTTCGTTTTTGGCTAACGGGAGACGAACTTCATATCTGATCTGCTTGAGCCAATTCTCATCTAATCTTCATCCTCTATGGATATTTGTTCGTCCACAGTCCATTATTGTTGACAAAATTATTTTTCGCCTAATGTATACTTATATTTAGGTCAAGTTTTCTATCCTGTGTCTACGCATGTTTTCTGTTTGCTATAGTGGGCCAGGATATCCTTCTGTTACGATTGAATGCGATCATACACCGATATTCCAAGTAATACTAAATAACTCCTCTAACGTTTCTATATGGTCCGAAAACTACCACCGAATTTTTTTCTCGAGAAGTTACAATTAAATAATGAAAATATTATCTCGCCGATAATTATTGATTAATTGCCATGGTTACGAGATTCGTTCAGTTGGGAAATTATTTGGAAAAACTCTGTGTATCGATTGGTGACCATTCTTCAAAGATTATTTTTTTTTTCGTGATGAGACAAAAAGCGTATTCAACTATGATTTATCTTGGCCATCTCTTCGTCCATCTCATCAGACGCGGAACATTATCTTCTGGTCAATTAATACTTTTCCGCATTCATCCCAGCGAGCCTCTTGCTTGGCTGCTTCTCAACCAGCTTCTCTATGCGACTGCGTATCATTACTGCGCAGTAACATATTACTGCGTCTCTTTTTTGAATTGAATTTTCCCATGCGGCAACCTTTCATGGATTCGTGAGAAGGCGTATGGGTGGGTGTATTTGCTCATTTTGATGTGTTATGGTACTGCATCAATTAAAAAATGAGCTTCCTTAATTTTTTTAACGTTGCCTTAAATCTTTAGTCGTATAATATTTAGCTTTTCCACTTTGTGTTGTTTCTGGTAAATTTATACATTCTTGAATATTTATATTATTTGTTTGTTTTACATAAAATTTACTATACTCAATGGGATAAGTAAGGCTTTCATTTCCATACGCTTAACCTTTCACGGTTTTTACCATCGCCATGGAATGCGTTTCGTAATCTGCTTCGTAGGTATGGTGTTTTCATTATATTGAGCTCTATTAGGGTGGGCAGGATTAATAATATTCTTCACATAACGCATCACGCTTGTGTAATATCGGACTTGAACTATTAGCTGGTTAATTAAACGTATGTTTAGTCGTCCGTACACGATTTTGTTTTTAAGCTAAAGGAAAATGTGTTAAATAATCATTTATAGACTAGCATATTGATGCCGAAGTATGGTTTAGCTTATAAAGCTGCGTAAATCATTATTATATCTTGAAAAATAAGAATTTTTCCGATATTATTCAGATATCGAGTGAATTTTAGAGCTTATTCTAACATCGTGTAACTTTTCGGCCCCCTCATGTTGGGTAGGTTATACGTACGGCGAAGTGCAGCCACTCGCGAAGGGTGGTGGGGGTTAGTGTCGCACCCAGTTTCGATTCCGAAGTCGGGCGGCCCTGGGAAAAGGGAATGACGCAGTACCTTGAGCTTCGAGATACTTCCACGGTCCGACCTCTCTCTAGGTTGATGCAACATTCCTTCGGGTTTGCTCCACGTATCACCACACACTGCCCCTCTCACCCATTACCAACATAGCCTCTCTTTCCCCCGCCAACATTTTTTAATCGTGCGTCACATGATTTTCCAACCCTGACATCCTCGGGAGGGCCCCCATCGAGACCTCCTTCTCCGCACCCGAGTGAAAACCCTTACCCAGTACCCTTTCTCTCCCTACCCTCTTTTCGTACCCCCTCTCCCCCGCCCCCTCCCCTTTTGTACTCAGGAGGACGTCCGCGACGCAGCTGAGCGGATGGGAGTGACGTCATTAGACCGGCTGGGCAGGGGAGGGGGTAGAGGTATCGGTGTATAAGTGGGGGAAGGGAGTACAAGAGGGGCCTCCCTGTGCATTATCCCTGTTCCCATTCTCTCTCTTTCTCCCCCTCTCCTCTTTTCTCAATCCCCAGTCCCTTGAACTCTATCTGCACAGCGGCGGTGTGTTTCGGGTCGCATGAATCTAGGCGATGTGGTGACAAATTTATGGCGATGCCGGTAACAGATCGGCAATGCTTGGATTTGGTACTGGCGCTGTACCAGTTTTGCCTTGCTGTAATTACGGTTTGCGCTAGCTTGTTTTCCTTACAGCTTTATTTTGCTCTTATGCATGTGCTCCACTGTTATCTACATCAGCTCGTCAGTCCTCCACATTTCTTTTTGGTAAATTATTGATAGAATATGAATTAAACTAAAGGAGAACCAAATCCTTATTATCAGGTTAGATGTGATTAAAATGTTGTCGTTATTGTTTTATATATTACCTTTGGCATTCACCTATTTGAGGATTAAATATAGAATATCGGTGTTTATCTTCCTATGTTTTAAAGTAGCGTTAGAGAGCGTATTTACTCGTAGCATGTCATCGTTTTTGTTTGATAAATAGTGACCCCGGAGAAATCTTTTACTCTATGGCAGAGGAGAGCAAGGATTCAATCATTCGTAATATTGTTGTTATTTCAAGATAGGCTAATATTTACTGATGCTAATTTTTCGTAAGTATTCCCGTCTATCATCCTTTCGAAACAACTTTGAGGTATTCACAGCAGCTGTTTGCTTGTAAAAAATCATTCTTTAGCAGGATCGCCCTCGGGTGGTTATGTCGTTGCTTACGCGAGCCAATATGACTTATTGTTTTTGAATCGGTTTGATGTCGTGATAATATTTATTTAAAATATTAGTTTCATTGTATCCGAAAATTTTATTTTACAAATAAGGAAATTGCGTATCATTTATGAAGAACCGTTTAGTAATGAAACGCGTTAGCAATTTAAAATGTTTACCAAGTATGAAGATTATAATTACTTTTAAAAGGAAAACAACGTTTTTTATTTAAGATTAAATAAATTATACATGCAACAGAAGGAAACAATTGCACATTAACTTTTATGGGAGTAAGTTAATAAGTTTTCTTTTTTTGAGACACGAGGTGTTGCGTCACGTTAGCAAGGAGAATTATAAGAAATTCGATGAGGAAAACAATATTGGATATTATCCTAGATTCTAACCAGGATATACCGTTTTCCGATCATGTGTGTACCGTCAGTTCCGCCACTTCGTCGTTATTCTTCGAAACAAAACTTACGTGGTTACGTGCGAGGTCATTTGCTAATGCGTTGCAATTATAGCACGTATTGTGGTGACCAAAACTAGTGTGTTTTCTAAGTTTCCAATTCATTTGGAAAGGCAGCTTTCAGACGCGAGCTTATGTGAGGGGGCTACATAGTGGAAGATCTAGTCCGTCCCGTCGAAGCTTAATTTTTGTTGCCACTTTTTTGCTGCGTTGTAATTGCATTTCAAAAATGTCCGCTGAGCGGCGTAGAGGTAAGAGCTATGCATTTATTCTCAATATTTACATTCTAATACTTGAAGTGTTGGGGAGTGAGGGTGTTTTCATTCATATTCTATCAGTAACTAACCTAAGATAAATGTAGAGGACCTACGAGGTGATGTAGATTATACTGAGAAAATTGAAGATCATTTTACTAATAATGATGTTTCTGGATGCAGGGCATATCACATCATCATGAATATAAATTTTGGTCTACAGCCCTAATCATTGTTTACTTCTCCTGCGAATTCGGATCGCTCCATCTGTCAGAGACGCGTGCGGCGTCTTTTTTAAACCCATTGAAATGCACTGTGGTTGACGCATATTTAAAGTTCGACTGGAAAGTCCTCTATTGTGATATTCATGCTAGAATCCATGGTAGTCCTCCCGGATCCCTACCCAGTTCACCTTCCGGTCCTTCTTGAACTGTTCCGTGGGACCTCCCCATCCCATTGCCCGGACCGTATCTCTTCTCCCTTCCCTCCTTCCTTTGATCCATCGCTTTAGTTGGGCCTCTTTCACGGCGCTCTGTCTCTCTCTCTGTGGGTTATCATGGCGTGGCCTCTTCCATAGCGCCAAATCCTCTCCCACATCCCTTTCCGCAAATTTCTTGGAAAGGCTATTTAAAGATTTTGATGGAGAGAAAAAAATCGAATAAAACACTCCATTGGCGTTATTTATTGCTCTTGAGATGAATTGATAGTTTATGGTAGAAATGACGGGATATATTGCATTCATTGAGTAATCTTTTGGAATATAATGAATTTTTGATCATCGGCTGTTGTTTATTTCATATTTTTTTGCTCATTATTTCCTTGACCATGGATTTAGGTCCCCGTTTCTTATTATTGTTATGAAGTAAAATTCTTCCTTGTTGCCCTTCCGTGAACAGTGACCCAATATATTTAATTTATTCTTGACCTCCCGTTTTTACTCGGGCATATTAATTACAAATATATGCTACACAATTTTTACGTACGCGTAATTTGTTTTAAAGTGGGTGTTTTGAAAGTGTTTCCTTGTCCCCGACTGTGACTTCCCGTTATGTTATGCTTGTAGTTAATGTTTAGGCAAATCCTCCTGCAGTAATGTTTTCAAACGTTAATTAGTAACAGACTCAATTGCATGTATGCTGATTGTCACAAAGATAATTGTAACTTGGTTTTCGTACGCAGGTATTTTTCATTACTAAGTACTTCAAAAAAAAGAAATGTGTGGTACTATTGTTTTCGGGGTTCAACTTAGTTTTGGAAACAAGTAAAAATGGAAGAGCACTAAGTAAATGTTTAATTTGAGTAATTATTGTCGAAATTCCATGTATCGGTGAGTTGATTTTTGGACAGCGCTATATGTCGCTTAAAGTCACTCTTGCTCTGAAATAATTTTTTTCTCCGTCGTTGGGGTGTCCTTTACTCTCAAGCTTATTTTATCGATATGGTCGTCATATACTTATTTTTTTGCCGCTTTCTCGGGAGTGTGATGAAAGGGAGATTGTTGTCGCTGTTATCCCTTTGTGGTCGTGCCTTCGTCGTCGTCTTCAAAGTTTATCGCCGTTTTCTAAGTCCCCCAAGTTCTCTCGTTTTCAAGTTTTCATTCAGTCTCTCCCCCAGCAATTTCATTCATTCTTTAAAAGCCTTTAAAACATTTTCTTCCACGGCCTGTAAGTTTTCGGCCACTCCGTTCTCCCGAGACTTGATCCACCTCGTTTCCGTAATTGAAGATTTATTTTCTATTACCTTGCACTGTGCTCCGGCCGCGTTGGTTCAATCCCACGAATTCGGCGTAGGATTTTAATTTTAATGGCACTCCCTCTCCATCTCTCTGCCTTTTTAAGTATTTTCATAACTGCGTGTCGAGCGCGAGTTGAAAAGTAAAGCCATTTCGAAGCTCGGGCGGGCGGTGGGTGCGCCCTTTGCTCATCCGCAGCGTACTTCTAAATTAAAGTGTACCATTTTCAGACGTTAAATCTTCGCAGAAACACGGGAATGCGCTTGTTTTAACGGGAATTAATTTAAGTTGCATGCAGATGCCGGTTTAAATCCCTAGGGATGCATATATTTGTGGAGATTACGTGTTGCGTCGACGGATTTCGTTCCATGTCTTTTTTATGAGTTCTCCTGGATTATGCGTTATTTGCTCGGTAAATCTACGTTACGTCTTTCTTCGTTTTATGACGTACAGCTTCAAAGGCCTGCCACCCGAAGTAGCTTCTATTCGCATTCAATAAATAGTGTCCCTTTTTAGGTTTTTTTTAGTGTTCTTGAAAATATAGGATATAGCAGCGTTAATCTCACCATTATTTTGTGGCATCAGAATCTTTATTAGTTATTTAAATTAGCTCTTCGTTTTCGTCAGCAAAAAAAAACAGAGCTTAACTTCTTCGTTTACCGTGAATATATAGTTTGGTTCTTACTTACGTACACGTTTTCCTGAGAGTGCTTTCTGAATTAATATATTTACGGATATTTTGAGTGGCTTATTAGGCTTTTAATTTAGCAGAAAAAGCTCTCTTTGAAATCCTTACATTTGTATTTGTTCTCGTGCTTAAATATTATTGATAGAGTCATAATGGCGTTAACCGTAATTTGGTAATGAAAGCGGGTCATTTCGTTGCCTTGTCTTAGCAATGCTCTTTAAACCAGCGCGCATTGTAGGGACGTTGTTGAATCAGTTTTGAAACCGATGGATCCGGATGGGACGCATGAAGAGAGAGGTCACGGTGTATTCCATAGTATTCCGAGCATCTTGCGACGTTCCTTATTGGCTTACGAAGGCGTCGTATGTTTCCATCGCACCACGCTAGCGGTCGCTCTTCTTTCCATATAAATATAAATCGACTCTCGTCGTCTCCTCCTCCCCCATTCGCCGACGGCCGAGTTCCCAAGCGCGAAAGTGAATACGTAAGTCTCGCGTGTCTCCGGAGGATCGTATTTCCAATTCTTGTTTCTTTCTCCCGTCCCCTCTCCGTCTTCCCCTCGACCCTGCTTGCTAGCGATCCCCCGTTCGCTTCAACCCCTCCCTAACTTTCACCCTTTTTTTCGTATCAGTGCTACAGTCCTTTTTATCTTACTGTAGTGTGTGTGACGTCAGGCTTAAGTCCTAGCATTTTAGCTCGTGGGTAATTCTGGGTTCAGGGGTTACTTCGTAAATTGTGTGTGTATTTTTTCTCTGAGTATAATTTCTCCTGGTGGCTGCGCAATAACTATAGGTGAAAGTTAATGCCTACATTGAAACTTTCTTTTTAGTACTATAATGAAAAATTGAAAAAATATTTTAATAAAATACTTATAAGTAGATTTAACTACAACCCTGTTACTTATCCATCGTTGTATTTAATTTAATGGAAATCAATTTTCAATCGAATTATTCGATGAAAGCTTCAAAACAAACTATCAGTGAAGGCGGCAAATTTGGTCCATCGCGTGATCTCGGATTGGGGGAATATGGAGCGAACACGGTGGGTATTGCAATCGTGTGCTCTGGGGTTCAAGTCCATGATTAGATTGAGAAATTGAAATGCACCGCGTTGGTTCCACTGTTCCAAGTTGGAACCGAATGCATCACAAGTACTTCTGAAGAGGATTCTCCAGTCGCCCATTAGATTTGTAGTCACCCACGGAACATTTAAATGGGTTTATAACTGTCTCCTCTCCAGATGGTGAAGGTGGAACGGTCCGAATTTCATGGGGTAATAAGCTATAAATACAGCTGTCAACTGAATTTATTTCAGAATAATTGGATCGCATTTCACCGATCGCCGCGCTGCGGACGTATTTGAAAACAAATTAGACGCACCACGAGTGGTATGCTTCTATGAGACCACTTCGATGCAGCTCTCCGCAGGATTTCTTTTATCGAATAGTTGGTTATTTTGATTACGCTTCGAATCTCGGAGTTGGATTCTCGATGAGGTATCGGTATTTACTCGGAGACCTTGCGCGCCCTGCAGAATTTTCCGCGCGCCGTCACGTTCTCCGTGCTACATTCCCGGGGTTAATGTCTTCGCTCCAAACAATGCTCTAGCTACCACCGCCCCGTCGTCTTGGTGCGGACGTGTCTATTTTCGTCGGACCGAGGTCACATCTCCACCCACTCCCTGCATTTCCTTCACTCGCGCGCGTCTGGTAAGTTTTTGCATCCGTTCAAGTGAGGGGCACTATTTATAGCCCGCACCCAGACGGTCGTTTTCAGTCCGTGGGGAAAGTTTCCGGAGGACTCCGACACGTGTTATGTTATTATAAATAAAAGCCTTTTCTTCTTTCGCCGCGGCCGAGACCCGGTGTATTTGGGTCGCGAATGTAGTTTTCCTCGCCTAGGTGCGAAAATGAGGTGGCCTCCTCGATGCCTTCACGTTGAAAGACGCCGGCGGCCTGGGTCTAGTGGCAATAGTCTTGGGGCGCTTGATTCGGCGTCTGTGGGAATAGCTGTGCAGAGTGATAGAATTTATGACATAAGGTTTAATTTCATATACAGTACGAGTATGTACGTCATATACAATGCGAGTCGCCTCGATGGTGCTCGGAGTTTTCTCTAGCATGTAATTGAGATGCATGTGCACTTCATTTTTATAAAATATAGCATGGTTAAATTTTTCAATCATAAGTGTATTCAACTGGAAGAGGCATTAAGTAATCGATTATCTTTTTGATGATGAGTAGGAGGTATATGACATCTTTTCATGGTAGTGCTTAGTTGATTTTCAATTTAGTATAACTTTGGTTTTTGCATTGTAACAATAAATACAGGTGTTATTCACTGGGTGTACGTCATCTTTATGTGCAACTGAGTGAGTTAGCATATCTGCTGTGGGGTATCTCATGAGATACCACAGTTATCCTGCGCTTAGTATATGTTCAGCTATAGGTTTTCTCTAAATTACGTAACAACCCCTAACTAGTAATTTTTTTTTTTTTTTTTTAAGTCTTCTCGTAGAAGCTGGACAAATCCGCTAATAAAACTTTTTTTCTAGTGGGTCACGAGCTGTTTGTGTTTCGTAAATTCCCCCATGAATTTTTCTGTGATGGGAAATACCCTCTCGTGTCATTCCTTCGACTTGAGATCGTTCTGTAGGGTGACTTTTTCGTTCCTTCTCCCCGTTTTCTCTTGGTTCCCTCTCCTTTTACTCGCTTCTTTCCCACTTTACAACAATTACACACTTCCCCCAAGTCTTCTCTACTTGGCCTTTTATGCCCGAACACGGAGGAGTCGCCATGCGCATGCGCGCGTATTTCCGGCGTCTAGCCACCGAGGCGGTGATTGCGTGCCTCGGTGATATATGTGCCCTTGCGTCAGTTTGCGTTGGTAAGGGTTCACGGGGCACTATCCCCCAATAGCACAATGCTTTTCTCCTTTGCCCTCGTGGAAGCTCCTCCTGTTGTTCGCAAAGAGCGACGAAGTATATCATAGAGTTGAAATAGGTAGTGCAATTTTGGTCGTTCGTCGTCCACCTATTGCATACTATGAATACCTACCTATTTTTATTTCATAAATTTTGTTAGGAATGGCATAATGCTGGTCAAGTAAAATTGCCGCATTCGCCCGAATCGAAGGTGATTTTTTCCAAGAAATATGTGTTCCTCTTGCATTTGGAAGAAGGATCCTCGACTCGAATTATCCGACATATTATATTTGCGTATGCGACTTTATGTGTATGCATTTACTGGTTTTCGATGTTTTTCGAGATGGACTCACTAGTCTCTTATATAAAGCAATTTATTCTTTATTTTATTTTAGTATTATATTTTTTGCCTAAATGACGTTTAATAGGTCTTAGAAACGGGTTCATTTTACATTCATGCAGGCACGATATCTTTTTGTTTTAATCTCTAATTAGTCGTTTTTATTTGCTCGTCTACCACTCATTACCTTCAGTAATCGTTATTATTGCGAGGTGTTCTGCCTATGAAAATGTACAAAATAAATATATTTCTCCTATCTATCATTCCCATGCGCCGTGAGGAACGTCAGTGCAGCGTGAAGCAATACTGAAGCAATCGGACGGCTCGCCGTTCATGCGTATCTATGCGAAAAACATGGGGTTTTCCTTTTATACTATGTTAAAAACACGTGAAAAAGGAAGATCTCAATTTTTTTTATAAAAATTAATGAAAACTATCAATAAAATATAAATTTTCACTGCAACGGATTTCTTAAAAAATGTTTTTTTATTATCTTACACTTAAAATTTAGGCTTATTAAAACAAAACGCTTCTTTAGCAAAATATTTTTCAATTTTCTCAAAAAATAAATAAAATATATTTTTGAAATCATCTTAATAAGTAAAATTATTTCAGCAATGTGTTCAATGATTATTCTAAAACAAGAAAATATCATAGTGTTTTCTTAAATTTCGCATGCGTCGTATGCTTTGATAAATCAACCAGCAATCATTACAGTACAAACCTCCAATCTAGTACAGCAAAGGAAAAACATTAATCCAAAATGGATAATAAATAGGCCAGAATAAAAACGTATAGTCATTTATCAAAATTACGAAAAAATAAACTAAAAATAAAAAATGTGCATAATGTCTATTTCTGTAAAAAATCGTTTTTGTCTAGCTTTTTTCGATTTCAGCCCATTGTACGGCGGCACCGCGAAGTTTTCATTCGGAAGGTCCGTTGTCTGTGAGGATAGGGCCTCCAGTTTTCTCTCCGAGATCCGCGAGGGGCCAGGGGCCATCAAAAGTTGGCGAAATGACAGCAGCATGCGTCTGTTCCTCTCCTCATCTCCAACTCCATGTTCCCTCCTAATCAGTCTTCTCCTTTCGTATTTCTCCCATCTGTTATATCCCCCTCCACTGTTCCCCCGACCTCTTCTCACTCCTTTGCCGAAAATCCCTCCTCAGTCCGTCCCCCTTCCGTGCCCTATGCTGTGGGGCACCTCTGCCATTCTCCTGGGTTGCCGATGGGGACCGTTTGAGCGAGGCCCCCTTTTTATAACTTTCGCGGATCTAATCCGTCTGGCTGCCCTTAGAGAGGAGGCCCCAGACGTCATGTCTGTCTCGGACGTTCATTCTGAATCTCTTCCTCCAGTCTCCGCCAGCTTGCTCACCATTCCATTCTTCACGACTCATTTCCGACGCGCAATTATTTCCGGGCGATGCTATGTCTCCTCGGCGTGCTCCGTCTCGGAAGAATTTTGCGAAGTCTGGCTGATTCCTCCTAGTTCCGGGTGTCATCTTATTTCTCGCTAATTATGTAGTAATTTGTATACATCCTATCTATATACAGCCCTCGTGGTGACTGACTCACTGATGGATACAAATTCCCGACCACTTCCAGACGTGCTGGAGAGCTGAAATTTGGCACGCGTGCGGGGAACCCGAAATGATCCGGAGGAAAAATCCGAAAACCGGAAGTTTCCGCCACGTGTCGTCGCTAGGACGACAAAATGGCCGAAATCGGGCTTTTTCCGGTGACCGTCTTTCGGTTTTTATTTTACTGCGCGCGAACCGTGCGTGCCACACGAGTCGTTAATGCATTTTTTGAAAGCTGATGAACGTAGGCACGTAATTAAGTAAATTTATTAGTTTCCATTTGAGAAAGTTACAGCTAAAATGGCGTCCAAAAATTGATTTTTCGACAAAAATATCAAACTTTCCCCTCCCCTCGACTTAATTTAAGGTGTTGGATAACGAAAATGATTATTATATATGCTCATCACTTCGTCTACGAAATGTAGGTAACAATTTTCTTTCATCGTGCTTGGATACTCAGAAAAAAATTAAAGTATTCCGAAAATCAACGAAAATTACGATTTTCAAAAGATTAACACAAGGTTTTGTCAATTTTTACCCGACTGATTTCCTTTAAACTTTGTAGTTACATACAACTATGATTTGTCTTTCAGAAAACATAAATATCTAGTAAATTATTATATGGATTTAAACGCGAAAAAATAAAAATGGCGGGCACTACTCACTTTTTTCGGGGACTGGTTTCCTTTTTTTTGTATTACTCCTTAAATATGGAGTTCATAGGGCACACTACTGTTAGATATGACAGCAAATGAATGTGACCATATGGTATCGTCATATTTAAACCCCCCGAAACCCTTAAAAATTAAAATTTGAATATAAGTAGCCTTTTCGGGTATTTTTCGTCACGATTCCGCCACTATCCCAAGCCTTGCCACTCATCACTACGGTATTGATGTCGACGACTGATGACCCCTGGTAGGACAAACCTATAAACCCCCGGTAAACCCACATACACCCCCCTAAAAATAAAATTTTGCATATTACTCTACTTTTTGGGTACTTTTCGTGAGTATACCACCGCCCCCAACGATTCATCCCCACGGAAATTATTTGAACGGATGGTGACCACCTGGAATACACACATTAACCCCCGGAATCCCCCTGAAATACCCCCCAAAAGTAAAATGTGCCATTAAGTCTCCCATTTGGGAACTTCTCTCAAACATTACGCCGCACTTCCCGTCCCCTCTGAGCTCTAGATCCGGAATATTTGGTGAGGGCGAGCCACCGTAAACCATACGGGAAAAATACCAGAAAACCCCCGATCACCTCCTGGAACATCACAAAAAAAATCCTCAAACCCAAGGCGGCGAAGCCACCCCAGAACATGGAACGGCGAAGCCGTTCCGAGGAGTAACTGGCGTAGGCGAGGAGGAGCTTCAGTAACCCTCGGGCGGCGAAGCCGCCCCGATGTTCAAGCGGCGCAGAAGCTGTGGACTCCCCTCAAACGAAAAACGGTGAAACAGCTCCGAAATGCCTTCGCCCTCTGGGCGGCTATGGCGACATTAGACGAGGAACGGCGAAGCCGTTCCGAGTATTAAGCGGGGAAGCCCCGGGGGGGCACACTGAACCCCTGGGCGGCGAAGCCGCCCTTCAGCGCGGAACGGCGAAGCCGTTCCGAGGAATGAGTGGGGCGCCTCCCTACCCCCTGGCCGGCGAAGCCGGCCCCTAGCTGAGGTGAGATTATTCGAACTTAAAAAGTCTTCGAGCGAACACAAATATAGACGGCGAAGCTGGAACCGGGGTTTTTAATGGGCGGAGCCCCTTAACGAGCGCGCGGAGCGTGCGAGTTTATGTATATAAAGCGATCGACGGATTTCGAATTTCAAGTCTCCATTGAGGCGTTCCTTGGATTTCCGAGGGTTATGGAACATCTTCTTTATTAAGTTTAGACGGCTGCTTGAATACCGCATGCCTTGTTGAACAATGGTTATTCAGTGCAGGTACTTTAGGCTGTAAATACTGTGACTCCTGAGATTTTATGGTTGCGTTCTTAATTGGCTAAATTTTGATTGCATCAATAATATTTTGTGATGCAACCGCAGCTGCTTAGTTCGATTTGTGGAGTCTTTGTGTGAAATGGTTTTCTTTGGGAAAATACGTCCTCCACGGAGTCCCAGGTGCTCATTAGTTGATTAGGAGGGAGAGTTTAATGAGTATCACCCGTATATTATCTTCTCTTCTCCTTGTGAAACCCAACAGCTCTTTGTTTATAATTGGACTTATTCGCAACGAGTATTGATTGCCTGTCAAATGTATTACAAGTGCATTATGGGAAATCCATGAATTACGTGAGGCGCAAGGGGGGGGAGTGGGTCAAGCCTAATCTCTTCTAATCTCACCTGGGGGAGAGTAGGAGGGGATCTTGCAAATATCACGTTATTTTTTTAATTTCCATTTTGAACAATCTCAGGTGAGATCTGAGGGTAAGGGAAGGGGTTCGAGCCAAATCTCACGATATCTCACTAAGGGGGAAAGGGAGGGTGGTTAAAAAAATCGCCAAAATAACGTAAGTATTTAATGGGCGCCCACTTATTTATATGAATGGGTGTCTATTTCTGTAATATGGTCTCTTTGTTGTTTCGTGGGAATAAATGATGAATCACGTTCGCTATCATCGAACATTTGAGTTCCCGCGATGTTTGTCGACCTCTGGTGAATCTCTGGAGTCTGGAGACGGATTCGATTCGTGTTTATGTTGATTCGGGTGTTGTCTTTCGATTGAGAGCGGCTGACTGCCGCCAAATTCTCTCATTGGGGCCCGTGTCTGCTCTGCAAGGGTGTGCGAGCGAACATTTAAATGTCTGCCCCTCTCTCCGCCCACCAACCCCTTTCACGGCTGTTAAACCGAGTCCATAATTTAGTGTTTGCGGCTGGCGTGATCAAACGGAATCTCGCCCCCTGTCTCGTTGTTTGAACTACAATTTGCAACGCACTCCCCCTCTACCGTCGGTTTGTGCGTATAGAAGTCTCTGCGAAAGGGTGAGTGCGTGTGGGCAAATCTTATTTCAGTATTTCCTCTCAACATGCTCAATTTTGTATGCGTCACACACTAAGGACATGCCGTTAATCTACGTCCAAATTGAGTTAGCGCGATTACTAGAGCACCCGGCGCTACATTGAGAGTTTCTTTGTTCGAGTGCCGTTCAGGTCGCATTTATTGCCTCAGTTTCTTGCTACTCGCACTTCGCCGTTGACCATGTCCATTCTTTGTTGGGTGATTTTATTTTTGTCCTTCCTTTTCTGTCAGTTTATATTTATTTAAGTAATAACGGAGAGCATGCTAGTTACTTGATTGTTTGAAATTCATTCGCTTGTGGATTAGTCTCGGGTGAGCTCTCCTCTCCCCTATCCAGACCAGCATTCAGGTTGAATCTCTTACAGAATGAGAATACAGAAATATTCGGTATGGTATGGGGCAAGTATTTTCTGTTCATTAAGAAAGAAATGGTTTTCAACCGAGGTTTCTCTCCCTGCGGCAAAGGGTTAGTTCCATGGTCGCCCCTTAATGACCATGAGGCACGGGAGATAACGCTTTTGCTTTGGCGTTTTCGTCGCTGAAATTTTGTGATCCCAAAAATGGAACGGAGGAAGACCCCTTGTGTCGGGTCGCTGTTCATTTTTTTCTTGAGACGGCGAGGAATTTTGGGAGTCATCGGGAATTCCTGGCACATGTCAAAGAAGGAAGCGGGGTTAGTGTGGCAGGAAGCGATGGAAGTTGTGGTTGCGGGGGATGATTCCAGGAATAGTTCTGTTCCATTCAAGTATTTCCTCGCGAATCCATTAAAGCGGTGTATGCGGCCAACCCGTTTCGCGTCTGTGCTGTTTCCTGAAAATTCCAATTGAGTTCCAACTAAGTTCTAATGCCGCTATTACGGTACGGAACATCGTGTGACAGGTCTTAATTACTCAGTCAGCTTGTTTCTATTGCAAAATATCAGCTTAAATTGTTGTATCTCAATGTATGCGTTTAGCATCCATGTAGATGACCTACGCCCAAGTACAGCTTGCAAGAGAGTTTATTAATCGTAAGTTCATGGTTGACATCGAGAATGTATACAAAGATAAGAAATAATTCTTTGAATTTAACTCTCCAATAAGGGAGTGGATGTAAGGAATGGGGCACATTGGCATAGGTGGAAGTCTATTTCAAATTTGATGAAAAAATCAACCTAGGTGAAAAAATAGTCATTCGCGGTGCGAGTAATATAAGAAAGTTTGAATGCTATTAGGGAAAGGAGGCTGAATAGAATAGGGAAAGAAGGCTGTAAGGGTGGTGATTAAAATTGGTTTCTCGTCTTCCGTGCGAAACTACCTCAACTGCTAGCTTAATTCTCATAAAAAATCACGAAAATGTTACTAGCTAATCTACCAAGTTAACCATGGCCTGCTAGTAGTTCTTGAACGGAGGCAAACTGGAAATGCTTGAACCCATGGTGGATGGCTTAAGTTTTGAGGTTGCAGGTACTGAGAACACGACTAAGTCGTTCATCATGGGTTCCTCCTACGTCCTGGGCATGAATCTAGTGTTCATGATGGATGGTGTCTTTTGCTAATCGGAGTATGTGGGCTGTTTGCGAATTAACATTATTTAATAAAAGTTTGATGTTTGTGTTATTCTAATTAATATTTGTTTTATTTCCTCTCAATGTACTTGACCTGTACTGTGCAGTTTGCCAGGGTATCTTTTTTTACTCGTGTTTTGCATAAAATCATTTCTCTTCTTCGCAACATATCAGATGGTCGTGTAAATGTGCAAGGATTGATTGAAATCAAGATGGGTAGTATGTTTAAGTTAGTTACTGGCATCATTATCGTATGGCCTCCGTGTGTATGCATATAGCCAATTGCGCCATCAAATACAAATAGAAGTACTTGTTCATCTTGTTTTGTTTTGTTTTGCAATTTGTGTGCAAAGGTTTACTTCGGGTGACAGTGAAGAACTTTAATGTATTCTGCATATTTTACGAATCAAAACGTGTAGCACTTGTTGAAGCCCCCATTAATTAATCGTCCCTGGAAAGTGTTTTGTTGCTCTCTCTCGAGTATGTGGGATTTAGGTCTGCACGATGATTTTGCAAGTAGTAGTAGTAGATTAGTACCTACGTGGCATTTGAGAATTAAAACGGTTTGTTAACTCCGACAAAAAAGTGTTTGCTAAGGCACTTGGAGTACATGGCGTTACATCTTCTCCGGAGTGTTATAGAATCTCAAGGGAAGCGGGGAGAATGCATTTCTCATGCCTTCATCTCTCTCGTTTCTCATGACAGAAGTAATGGGTACGTCGCTTGAAGAAGTGGTTCATGTACCTCCTTGATTAACAGTGTAATTATGAGCGAGGGGTTGGGTTTCTCACGTTGCGGCAGGGCTCATCGAGGAGTGAGACAAAAGAGGGCAAACTTGTGGTTCTGGATTTGGTTGGGTGGTTTCACCTCGTGTTACCCGAGGATGAATGCACACGAGGTTGGAGTGATGAAGTGGTTTAGGGTTCAGCCTTATTTATTTTTGCAAATTCATTTCCGGAACGTAATGATGTACTAATAGATGTGCGGTCGATTGCGATCGGTGGTTTTTCATGCTTGCACGAAATCCTTTGCGTCACCTAGAACGTAGGATTAGTTAGAAAAATAATTATTTTATTTTCGATGGCCGTCAGTATAATTCTCCTACTTTAAGTACACCATAATACATGCTATTGGGTTGAGAACACCCGCAGCTTCTTACATACTTTTATAGATGTATTTTTTACGACGTACGGTGTAGCAATATACCTAGTGAACTTGGAACTAGTACTGATGCATATTTGACCTGTCATTCTTTTTTGCGGATTGAAATAAGAAAATTAAATTTCTCTAAGCGTTGCTAACTAATAATTTTATTGGATGGTGGATACTCCGTTCAACAAGGAGCCAGAAGTTTCCATTGCTGATTCAAAGAGTTCTACAAGTATATTGGCTGTTTTGCTTGCTAGCTTTAGTAATGCCGCCATTCCATACGGCATTGTGAAGGCATACTTCCGTATACAATATACCTTGGTACCTTGTCAATATACCAAGCACAAGGTACCGTAGGTGTACCGTCTAGTACCGTTTGAACCTAGGTTTAGGTGAAAATATTTTGAATTTCGCATGAATTCAGGACATAGAATCGAGAAACGCCAGTATCGCTTAGGGTGGAGCTGTTCTCAATGGGCCCGTCACGCATTTTGGAAGTTTTCTGGACTCCGCCCGCCCTTTTCATGCTCGAACTGTTTTGTGTCCATTTACTCATCGCGAAATGAAGAAGCGCACATCGTATTGATGTCTCTCTCGCACGCATTTTCACAATTAGTGCGTCGCGAGGCAGGCGCGGACTCGATCGCGTCGAATTTAATTTTTTGGTTCTCTGTAAAGATATAGCTCCGTAATCAAAATATGATCAGTATTGCCGGTTCTTTCCTGGCGTTCACGCCTACTTTTGGTATCTCCGTAGCATGGATGTGCGCATAATCTTGGGATACCGATCAGCGTGCTCAAGATTCGATCGTTACCCTGTTTCGATGGAACACACTCTTCGAAAGGGAAGTCGATTCTTTGATGTTTTGTTAATTGAAGGTTTGCATGCTTGTAATCAGCAATCCACCATTTAGTGAATAAGGGAATTAAGACCAGGAGCAATGTGGCTCAGGGTTCTAATATGCTTTCGACTGATAGCGTTATCCGCTTTCGGTGATGCCCCCGATGATTAGTTCTATCCTCATACCAATAATGTGATGTTCTTGCTAGCCATATCGGTGTATGTATTTTTTGGACCAAAGGGTTTGAGGGGTACACTTTAGTCCTTATCATGTGATGTTCCAAGTTAAACCCATGTTTGAGAGTATATTTCTCTTAGCTTTTTGTAGCTCACGGGGAAGTCCATCCTTATTGCGGGCTCTTCCGAGGTTCATGTAGTAACAAACGTTTTTAATCCTTTGCGGGAACTGTTAAGCGTATTACTGCGTGGTGCAAGTTGGAATGAGATTAATCTTGTAGAAAATAGTTTGTAAGGATTGTAAGCTACGTTTTGGGTGTTGATACCAGCTTTGCTATATATGCACCGAAGACCTGCTGGTTTGTATACCTTGGTTTCCCAGAAAACTTGGCACGGTTTTATTGAGCACATTGATGGATGTGGAAGTTTCTTTTTCGAGTTAACTCGAACCCAAATACCCGAAAGCCGGGGGTGAAAATTATGTGTATTTCGTGCATATTTTTGTTTTGTTTCGCTCCAAAGATTTTTTTCTCCGGAAAACATCGACTGGATAAGGGTCATTAATTTACCACGAAAGCGACTCCGTGAACTCGGAACCGTCGATGGCGAGATAAGCAATCGAATGTATAAATGCACGTGTGTTTCTTTTTCTATATTTTTTTATAATCTCTCTATGCGTTTCCCACCACGGGTGTATTTCCCTGGAGACATTATACATTGTTTTGGGGGTCGAGATGGATCACCTTTTCCTCCAGCTCCTGGAAGTAACGGAAGCCGATTGTGGCGCGTAGATAAGTGGAAAACGTTCTAATGGAGGAGTTCTTTTTTTTCCTCCGCCTCTCCCCTCGGGAAGATTATAGAAATTGCGGGAGGTGGTGGGGTGTCTCTGTGGTTGTCTCGTCGAATATGGGAAAGGCTTCTCTCTCTCTCTCCAGCGCCGTGGAGTTCGTGAGCGAGGGAAGCCGAGTGCATATCATGGACGCTAATCCGTCGGCTAAGTTTCTTCACTGCGGTAGCTGCGGTGTCTTGTAGCGAGGGATGCTATTTATAGCGCTTTCTGGGGGTTGTAGCGTGTCTGATGCAAGGTGAGGTAGTATGGCGAATCTAAGAATTCCATTCCCATATTTAAACAAATACCTCTTGGATATTTCTCCTGTCGATATAATTTTTGTCGAATGTTTCAATAACTACCTCCGCCATTGTATTTACATTCCCAGAATATAATTTTGTTGGTGGCTATCGAATGTTGTGTCGGCCTACTATACAGGAAGAATCCGTGAAACAAATTCCCTGGGAAAATAGAAAAAAATAGAGGTCAACAGCTCATATTCAATTGGAAGTATTTCAAATATTGTACGATTCCGATTATGATTTAAGCGGATTCAAGTCCCTGTACTGACATCCACCCTATCGCGCTAGTTTTCACCTACGGGTTTCCTTCTTTAACTGTCCTCCTGAAATATTTTACGAATTAACGTAATACCCACTTAGATCTGGTGAGAAAAATAGGTGAATGGAGGGGGATATTCTTCAAAGAAAACGTGCTGGTTGTCGACTCTTCATATTAATTTATTCAATTATTCACAAAAATCCGAAGTTGCCTTTATATTGAATATAAAAATTATAGTGTGAGTGTATAACGAATATTTTCTATAAAAAAAACTAAAAAATGTAGTAAAACATATAAAGCCCATGCCAGATCTTCTCCCACCTTCACAACCATTTCGGTTTTTCCTCCCTTGCCTCTTGTTTCTCCCCTTATCTCTTAATATATCTCGTTGTGTATCAAACACACACACACACACACGCATACTATTCTCGCTCGCACCACGTGTGGTGGCGTTGTGTTTTTGTTTTGGCCGGAAGAGAGTGGTTTGGAGGCAGCGGAGAGGGAGGCGGAGGGGATGGCTGGGGAAGGGGGGAGGGTTGAGAGGAAAGAGAGGGAGAGAGGGGGTGGGTTGCATGAGTGTTGTGGCGTGCGATCTACGTGTGGGACAGTGTCTCACACTCGGGTCTCGAAGTCTTTCCCCCTCCTCCCCTCTCCGCCGCTTTGTGGGGGGGATTGGGGGCAAAACCCCGTGGCGGGGTGTCACGGGAGGGGAACCGCGTAGACGCTACCTCGACGGAAAGCCTATCGCTCGGAATTTAATGGCAACTATTTCTTATCGTTTTTGGTACATAACTTATAATCATCATCCCATTTGTAATATCAATATTCATTCCTGAATATAGTAACGCGCATTTGGAGTTTTTTCGACGACGCCGTGCCAGCACCTGTAAAAACTCTCCAAATACCAATAGCATTTTCATTTATATTGCTTAAAATTCAATAATGAAGTAAATCGTAAGCTTTTAATTCGATGGTAAAGCACCATTGCATGCATGTGTTACGTGATTCCTTGATTTTTAGGGTAATATCCCTGAATGCATGCTGGGAAAAGCGTTATTTTTCAGTCCAATTTTCCACAATGTCAACGTCTTGAGCAATATCTTGCAATGGCTGCGCAAATTCACCTTTAGCTTAGTGCATGTAACCATCAGCAGTGATCAATCCTAAAGGCCGTTTTACACGGGGCACGTACTTGCACAATCTGACGTGTGTACGAAGGCGCAGTCAAAATTGCGTCGTGTGAAATGAAAGAAATTAGAACGGGCTATTTTGCCATCTCGCGTCCACGTATTTTCGCATGTGTTCTAGCAATTCACCGCTTTACACGACGCAATTTTTAGTGCGCCCTCATACACACGTCAGATTGTGCAAGTACGTGCCCCGTGTAAAACGGCCTTTAGACCACCGTGTCTCGTGATGTGGCCTATTGAAATGACCCTAGCGCAACCTGAAGCATTAAAAGACTTCTTTCCTACTCATTTCAGAATTTCCTCTTCAACAATAAGAAAGAGTATGTATTCTGAAAATTTTAATAGCACCAAGGCCAAGGCTGAGGTTACGAAGTGGGAAATCGTGGTGGACAGCAGGCTAGGCCGTGGTAGCGTGCCCCCCAAGCGGAGTGGGAGGTAGGTTTCGGTGCAAGGGTTGTGGGATGGGGCGGTTATGAAGGCGTGGATTAGCGTGGGGGGGGGGGAGAAAGTGAGACGGAGTGTACAGAGGACGTTCAATGAAGGACATTGGTTCCTTCACCTACGAACACCGCGGCATACCTCCGCTTCGTGCCCCCCTCCCCACCGCTCGTTGCTCTGCCCCCCCTTACCCTCCCCCTCTTTCCGTTCTCTCCCGTACTCGGTTACCCCCCACCGCTGCCTTTTAATTCCTTCTTTCTTTCCCACTGACTCCGCTCACGCCCTTTCTTGAGTTGTTTCCCGTTCTCACCCCGTGAACCGCAGTCCCCTCGGCAAACATTAGGGCGTCCTTAGTTTGCAAGTTGCAAACCATCTGCATTTATCGTATTATATGGCTTGAGGCTTCATATACGCTTGGGCTTAAAAGGATGAATATTTCCCTCTCGGCCAATCTAATTTCGGGAAATGTTACCTTTTTAAAAAATGAAGGAACAATCCTTCATTTATTAAGTCTGGGTTTTTTTATAGGTGAGGATATAGCTCACCCCGGACTAATGCGCAGGTGTGTGAGTTTCACGCATTCAGGATTTGGGGGACAGTTCACTGGGCAATGTCGCACTACGAGTATTTTGGTTGGATGTATCTTAAGGCATCACCTAGGGTTTGAACCTTGGACCCCTCTATGAGCAGTCAAAATTAACCGACGTATTAATTCGATTTTGTGTTTGCCAAACGAAATCTGCGATCAGTAGTAGTCGTGCATTCTCCCCATTGTCCGTGACGATATTCTTAGCGCACTAAGAGTCTATTATTATCGCAACCTTCCCGCGAGAAGTAGATTCAACTGCCCATCAAATCCTCCCCCGCGATCGGACGTTGTAAAGGGTTGAAACGCGAGACGGTTTGAATTGCAATTCCTCTTCTCCGTATGAATCGGCAAGGTTTAGCCTCCCCCCTCCACTCTTACCCTTCTCAAGGAGTTCGAAGAATACCCTCTCCTCGCAGTTACGATTATGTCAGCGCCGTTCAACCGCCATTCCCCGCTTTCCACCCCCTCTCTCCGTGTACTCCTCCTCTCCCTGCTTATCCAACTGCCCCTCCCTCTCAATCCTTCCACAGGCCGTACATCTCTCCTTCACCTTGCCCGCGCAAAACCTTCCAGTGTATTTGCGACATGCCGTACGCGGCGTTGCCGAATTTGTCCTCTCGCTCGCGGCTGTGAATTCCTCACTAGAATCTCCTTTCTTCCTCCCTGTCTCCTGTGCCATTTAGAGTCAGAGCGAGAAGTATCGTGATGTGTGTGAGGTCGTTGTCTTAGCTGTTGAAATTGATAAAAAGAAGTTCGATTGTATTGGAACAATTTCATGGAATATTTTATTAAAAGTATTCCACTCATTAGGGTAGTTTTGCGTATTGTTTTTAAGAAGTGTATTGGCAGTCTCCCCTACCTTCATGGACTTCCCTTTTCAGTTCATGATAAGGCCTACTTCCTTTCAATCTACCGAAAAATCTTATTCTCTTCCTTCCTCTCACTCGTTTATATTATTTATATTATTAAAATATTTTGATCGTATAAATGCCTTTAGTAAGAAATGCGATTTAAATACCTTAAATTACGAGAACTGTTCCGATGGAGTTCAAAACTGTCCTGGTGGCTTCAGAACGGAAATATTTGTAAATATAATTTCTCACGAACAATTAGAGACATTATATTAGTGTGACAGGATTGTATGGATATTCTAAGTTTTAATGCATTTTCTGGCTCAATCGCCTTCTGCTGCCCGCTGTGGAGGTGGTCACCGCGGCGTCATGTGGATGCAGATGCCTTCTGTCGCATGAACTTCCCACGTCCCCGCCTGCCAATTCCTCCCCATCCCCTGTTCACGTAACCCTTTCTTTCCCCTCCAAGCCATTTCACCTTTCTCTCCTCCCCACCACTCCTGCATTCCTCCCTGTCCCGCCGTCATCACCCTCCCCACGGCTTGCATTCCTCGGCCTTTCTCCAGCCTCTCTCTATCTCTCTCCTCCACGACATACCTCCCTCCCCGCTTCATTGCTGAACCCATGTCTTTTACTCTTCTCGCCGTCGAACACCTTTCTCTATGCCCCTCTCCAATTAATCTGCCATTTGCTCGATAGTCGAAGGTATAGTCTGTTAGCGTATCATTCACGTCGTCTTCTTCTATCAATCCGAAGGAGCAAAATTTTAAAAGATACAGTGTCCGGCGTGATACGGTGGAAATCTTTGATATTCAGCTTAGGAGTCTGTTTCCACACACTTTTTTAAACCGACCACGGTTTCGGTAACTTGTGCCATTATCAAGGTCCTTCATTATCATCACCTTGATAATGGCGCAAGTTGCCGAAACTATGGTCGGTTTAAATAAAAGTGTGTGGAAACAGACAAGTGGTTTTACTAAGCTGAAGAGCAAAATTTTCCCTACGAGTGAACTGCGTCGTATGCTATGAAAGTAGTTAGAGATACGTCGCAGTTCAGCGTTGGTAATCGACTACCTTCTTGCCTCGGGTAGTATGTAGTGTTAGTGCATCGTCAATGGAAATGTTATTTTTTTCTAAAGTGCTGATATTAAAGGTCTTGAGTTTTGTAGTCTCAGAGTCTCCTCCTCTCTGCGAGTTCTCTCTGCGATTTGTCACCTTTTCAAGCGGGAAAAGTCTGCGTATGTCGTGTCTGCGCGCGTACGAGCGTACTTTCAAAGTGCCCTCGAGTGATGACGCCACTTGGCGGGAAAGGTTTTCTCGTGAAACCGCGACAATCTCCTCTCTCGCGGTCTACTTGCCCAGTGCGTTGACTTACCGTGCTTTTGCTCTCTCTGTCATCCCAACCCATCGGCCTACACACCTGCATCCACAACTTCATAAAACCGTGCTAGCTATCAATGGGGTGTTTTGGCATGGCATGACATATCACAAGCGTGCAACAGGTACACCACATGTGCACCGCATGACTATCAAAATAAATGCTCTAATTAAGGCGGCATTGACACTTTTTGGTGGTGGTTTGAGCTCCTACCAACTATGCTTTGCTCAACCTAACGCTGCGCCAAAACAAAAATATTATTGAATAGAAAGCTAGCTGTTCGTAGTCAAAATGAGTCCATCCATGCAAGGTTGGTATCAAAGCATTTACCGCGAAGAAGCAAAGGTCAGCCATTTCCTTAAAGTTGTATTCCCTTCTCATTTTTTATTATATTATTGTAAAAAAAACTTTTGTAGCCTTTAGTTATGTATCGATGTTGTATATTATTGTATTTTATTGTACTCTCATTTTTTCATTCATAGCCCTGATGAAGGTTTTAAGATAAACCGAAACGTTGACAAACAACTTTTTGTATTACATATATGACCTATACTCCAGGAATTATTTAATCATTAATTAAATGAGATCAAGATAAGATAAAAAATAAAATCTCAAATTGTAGGAAGAGGAATGCAGTGCAATGACAGAAAGGACTAAAAAAACAAATGGGAGAAGAAAGGCATTCGGAAATAGTAGAATTAAAATAAGAAAGAGGTTCAGAATCAATCGCGCAAGTGAGGTTTGCGATAATGTCATGAGTTCCGAAACTGCTGCTATCCATTTTGGTAAGAGGAAAGAGTGACATTTTAAATACTTGTTCCTCAGTTTATTTCCTTTAAGACTCATCCCATTCCTACGTTCGTCTTTGCGTCGTGCCTCCGCTTTCGTCACCGTTCACCGGCGCGAAAGGACGTTCTTAGTGGTTCAAAAATCTTCAGGCGCTGTGTTGTGGGTCGTCGGTTCTTCGGTTGATGAATCGCCTATCCCCTTTCACAACGGGGGCTTGCATCACGGGTTTGGCGAAGATACGATGGACGCTGTTTGTTGTGTCAGTTTTGGAGAGAGATAACTGCAAAGCATGCCTCAGCTTGGGTGACATAAGCAAAGGAGGAAAGGACTTGCTTTGTGTCTTTCAAGTTTTTGTCGCCAGCGTCCTTGGAGTAGGCTATATTTGGCGGAGATAATCGCGCACTGTATCTTGTTAGAGGCTATCTATAATACGGCCCGCGTTTTTTTTTTTCACTTTTTGTCTCTCATTCCCTCATTCATTCTCATTCTCTGAATTCCCTCTCATGTGTAAGTAAGATTAGAGTTGAAGGTTTTTTTTTTCCTATTTTGATCCCGCCATTTCTGTTGTCATTCATTATTATTGAGTAACGTGGATGGCCTAATATGAGAAGAAATAAATACTGGCATTATCTGTTTGGAGTTTATTTTCGTCTTTTTTCGTAAATGACCGTATATCATACCCTATAAAAATTCGGATTGATAATATATATGACAAACTGAAATAAATCCGCCATCATGTCACGGGAACTTTGCTATTCATGTCGTGATCATGGAAGTGGAACTTTGATTTGTATCTTCTTTCTACTAATTTCAAGTATGACATAGTCATTGCCTCCAAATGTATTAGGACATGAGCACCGGATTCGTCTGGCTTTTTTGAAAAATTATTTTCCTAGTAGCCTTTTCAGAGCCACTTTCTACTCGGCCCTCAAATCGACCACCGGAGGCTTAAATTGACTTCCTTAATTATCCTCTCTTTCATGAACTGATTTTCTTCTCTAGCGTTTTTATACTCTGAGACTCTATTATTTTTTCCTTTTACTTGTAAATTGGCGCCATAAAAGTCTTCTTTTTTTACCGTTGCTAATTTCTCCGTTGTTCACGCTAGAAGAATTTTGTTTCCGGGCAAGTCCTGTTGTCGGGAGACGCGGTAAGGAGTCGTTGAGTGGGGAGGAGGTTTTTGAGCGTTTAATTAATCCGAGAGTCTCATTATCTTCCCGGTTCATTTTCCTTCATCGGAAGTCCACCGCTCTTTATGAATATGGGATGGTTTCCGCGCGGTAAACTTTTGCCTTAATTAAGCTCTCTGCCGTCATTATTCTCCCCTCTCCTCGGGGCCGATCCACGTCGAGTGGCGACTGGTCCTTATGCGCGATTCCCGTCGCCAACGACGCGGTAAGTCGTATCGCCAAAGTCACCGTTTTACCCCGTGGCGCCACCTCCCCGCGGCCTTCTCCCCCGGTCGGCGTCCATCCGTGCAAAGTGTCTTAGCCTGCTCGAGTGTGTAATATTCAAACGGCCGTGGCTTAGTCTGGTGTGAGCTCTACTACCGTCTATCCGGACCTACCTTGGGGTTGATTTTTTGAGGGAGTGATTATTTGCGAGTAATTATCCTGGAACATTTACTTTAATAATAATAACATTAATAATAAAATTTTCGGAGAAATGGGGAGGCATGAGATTGAATGGAATGAGTACGGAGCGGGGTCGGAATTTTAAAATTCGTGTTAGAGGGAAGAATGTTTGGTGAGCGAGGGAAGTTTGGGAAATGGAAAGGATTTATAGATTGATTGAAAGAATGCTTTATTTTGAATTAAAATGAGTAGTCGAACTTTGGAGGGGATACGAGCCCGGGTGACTCTCAAAATACTCCACGTAAACCTAATTTATCTGGCAGAGAAGGTAAATAATTAAATTTTGCTTTACTGCATTACATATTTTTTTTAAACCTAGTTTCACAGCTTGTTTTTGATTTAGCTTTGTGATCTCTGCTGTGGACCACAGTTACCCTTGCTTGGTTGGCAGAATAAGGTACAGAATCTGATTTCCCTAGATCTCGGGTCTCTCTCTTTTATCACCTATCTCTCGTTTCCCCCGCTTCCGTACACCCGAGAATTTTTTCTACCTTCCCTCCTTTTTGTAATATCCCTTCGCTGTTGCTCTGGCCGCAGGAATGCAGCCTTTGGCGTTGTTTGTAATAGCAAAGGGGTAAATCTTCTCGGGAGCGAGTCAGGTGGAAAAGGGGGGTGGGGGTTATATGCGACTAATCCAACGCCTTCAAGCATTCCGACTCGCCCACCCTTTTTACCGCCTTTTCCCCGTTCGACCCCCGTCTTCCCCTCGCCCCCATTCTCCCAAGAAGTTATTTTTTTCTCCCTTTACGTTCCCTTTTTCCCAGAAATTACTCTTTTACCCGCGTGCTTTAACATTTTTTTGTGCCCCCTTAAACGCCGGCAATATCATTTTATTTCGACCTTACTCCGCTGGCCGAAGGAATGCGCATCGTTGCACAACTCCCAACTGCTCCCGCCTTTCCCGCCACACAGTGCACCTTTTTTTATTGTTTCCGATGTTGTTTTTTTTATTTTTGTTTGTAAGTCTCCCGGCAGACGCTCTTTTCCGCCACGCTCAGCGCCACCCATCATCCAATCTCATCTCCCATTTTCCCTTTCGTTGCGTAATTTTTTTGTTTTCCTTCCTCCGCTTTCTTCTCTTTTTTCCCCCGCGGTGATAACTGCAGCTTTTTTTAGCCCCGCCGAGCACTTGAGCAATAGTCTCTCTCTGTTTTTTTCTCGGAAATTCCTCAGCCTCGTCCTTTGCCGGGCGACCTTGCCTACCTTTCTATCCTCTCCTTGCCGTAAGACTTCTCCGCCGCGATCGGTCTATTGTTATCGTCGTCTTCATCTGCGTATGTTTTGCTCCGTGCGGACTTCCTCTAGTGTTTGTGGCGTGAAGATTTCTAGTGCCCTCAGCGCCGTAGACATGGAATTGCGTACTTTGCGTAATTTCCATGGAAAGTTATCCCGCAGTAAACTTACATATTAGGGGTGTAGCAGGTGTTAATAGTGCAGTATCGAATGAGATGAGCTCTCACGTTTTCGTATAGTGATGATCGTGTAGTGTGGAAGATTCTTTCTTTAATGAGCCTGCTTAGCGGTTTTGGATTTATTATCGTATTCATTTACGTATATTTTTTGGAGCGGTCTTAGCTTTACAGTTTTCTAGTGTGCTAACTTTCTGTTGATGTAATTGTGTACTATGTAAGCTATACAATCCTTGAGCCAAACCGAAAGGCTTGTGGCAGTAAAAATTTTTCCATTTGAAAAGTAATTCACGAATTCAATTAGTTTATTTTTCGTCCGCTGAAAGTCAAAAGGATGTGTTGGCCATCGACTCATGGTCATCTATTTTTCATAAAAAAAATGTTCTTCGCCAGGTTAGTATTATAACAGTGTGTGGTATTACATTTGTCTCCCTGCATTCCTTTACTTCCAGCTAAATACCGTGTGTTTGAAAAAGGACTCCCTAGTTTTAATGTGTCCTAGAATTTGTACAAAGTGGTAAACACTATTCTAGCATGTGGTGTCGGATTCATAAACTAAAAAAAAAACTTTAAGGAATACTCTTTCATTAAACATTCTTATGTTGATGTAATTGCTCATTTCTTGCCCATTAAATTCACATTTAAAATTAGGGAGTTCTTTTTCAAACACCCTGTATTTGTTTTTCTAATAATTTGTAATGTTTCCATTGATTTGCTATTAGAAATAGCTCAAAGGTTCGATTTGAGGTGTTTAAACTATCGTCTTTGCACGGTGCAATGGTGTGGCCATCTCCCCGCATTTCTAATGATAGCGAGATATTACAATCGGCGTCCCCTTTCGCCGCCTAGTTACTCCGCTCCCCGTCTGTTGTCGTCCCCTCCCCCGCGGCTGATGCTCGTAACCTCCCCTCACCCTCCCCTCTCCCGCCCTTGCGTACGCGCGGCGGCGTCCCGGTGTGGCAACGCCGCGACCGTGACCTTGGGAACTCCGGCGCGTCACCTCACACTCCTCACCGTTTCCCTCTCGCTTTCCTTTTGTACACGTCCGTCATTTTTCCCCCACCCCCTTTCATCCTCCTCCTCCTCCTCGATTCCATCTTATTTCTCCTCCTCCCGTCACTTACCTTCCCTCGGAACGTCTCCATGCCGATCTCCGAGCTCTTTTGTCTTTCACCTTTTGCTGCCCCCGGTGAAGGGTGAATTTCACTCTCAAGGTGTCGAGGAATCTGGAGTCTCAATCACACGATCATTTTTCCGACCCTCCAGACGATGGCTAAAAAAATGATCGCCTGCCATCACTGCAGGGAGACGTGAGCAACCTGGCCCGTTTGTTACCCAAGTTACATTATTCAAGGAAGTTTCTCCGATTTCACGTTCAAGAATTCAACCTGGCCTAGGACTTGTCAGCGGGATATCATTAAGGAGTCACCCGCAAATGCACATTTAAAAGCGAAATCCCGCTGAGGATCAATCGTTTTCGAAAAATCATTCCTAATTCCACCGTATAAAAATCTGTCTATACAAGTGATTTTCCGCCCCACAGATATTCTCCAAATTGGTTACCATTGAAATTCCGGATCGTACTGCGTGAGTCCCCTTATCTCCTGCAAAAAAACGTCTTTTAGACAATCAGGAAAAAGAAGATAAAGATTGTTTAGTTATTTACGGCTTTCAGTGGTATTAAAGCTAAATTATTGCTATTAAAGGCTTTCCAGGGGTAAGGTACGCTAACATTTATCATATTGTGAAAATCATCGGCCTTTTTACCCTCCACCTTGAGCTACCCTATTCTATTCACTAAAAAGGTAAGTACATTACTTTCAATCCATCTGTCCATTCTCTACAACTTCCTCCCCATTTCCCATTTAGTTAACATCTTCCCTTTAACACGCTTGTTTTACGTTCCTTCGTAACTGATAGGTGTTGGCATTGAGAGGAAAGCATACATTATGAATAAGGGCCAGCAAAAATGACCGTATGATTCATAATTATTTCTCTAGCAATGGACTTTACGTTGCCTGAAATAATATCGCTGGGCAAAGAAAGTGATCGCGTGGAACGGATTTTAATCGGGAAAATATTATGTCATGATACCTGGAGATAGAGCCACCTTCCACATCTGCTCTCTATGATTTGCGTCTTCGCGTCGTCGTGTCTAGCCTCGGCTGGCCTTGTGCAATAAACATCCGGCCGAGTTTGCGAAGTATTCTTAGATCCCTCTCGCAGAGGTGTTTTCGCCCGATATGGTGGACGGTTCCATTGTAGCGGATCGCTGATCGGCGGGTAATCATGTGCCCTTTTCGTGCTAAAATGGGTATTCGCGAACACGCGCGTGATGTGGTCTCCTTAATCGCGTGCCTCCGCCCTGCGGTATTTTCCCAATCTTCCGTGATCTCTCGTGACTCGCGTCTAAGTAATTCCTAGTTTGTGCCAATCCTTGGAAATAAATAGCATTTAAACTGTTGGTTCGTTCCTCGCTTCACCCATCGCAGGCATATCGCGGAACTAAGCACTTGCTCATTGTTTACCTCCTTCCTAATCCGTGGTTATCGTCCTCTGCCATGCTTTTGAGCTGTGACTTAAGCATGTTTTTCACATTTGAGTCCTTTTTTTATTCGTTGCCTTTATAACTTGTCGAAGAACAGTTTCACTATATCTATCTCTTGTTTTGGATGAATTTCTTGGATACCTATCGTTAGAATTGTCGAAAAAACTGGTAAATGACGCATTTTTTCACCTAGAGAAAAGTAACCAATATTGAAGGGCTATTATTTAACCATTCCTGGGGTTTAATAAAATTGTTAGGCTAAGGAATTGAAAATAAAGAGTCTGTATGGACGCTATATTTGTGAGACCATGCATTATATTAAGGTTTCTTACATTTGCTTTATAATCGTTTGAATCGCGAGTTCTCAAAGAAACATCATTTTCAGTACCTAATGAGTTGCGCTTCCTTGAATTAAGCGTTTCTTTGATGGCATCCCCTGCGTTTACATAAATTTGGGTTCTAACTTATAACCACTATGGATTCTTAGTAACCTTTTATTGATGCACTGGTAATAGGTCATTGTTCTGATTCTCCCATGTGGTGATGTCTTTCGTACTTCTGCGTAAGTGGTGGTGGCTCGTAGACCCCAACCGTCCCTTCACTTTTCCCTTCGAGCGTCCTCTCGTCGCATCCACTCCGCTCAGTACTTTATTTACATTCCGCCACGTCGTCGCTTCTCGTCCTCAGCCGCGTCCTTCCCCTCCCGTCCGCGAAATTTCGCGCAAATTCGCCGAGCCTAAATATACGCCCTTCCCCGTCGCGGAGCAAGACCTGCGCTCCTTCCCCTCCCTCCTCTCCGGTGAGTTTCAGACTCTTTCTACGCAGTAGTGCCTTTCGTTTTCGTAAAGGTCTCCGCGCTGCACTGCCAGAGCGTTGTTGCCTCCGCGGCCCAGAATCACCGCCGCGGTTTTCGTTTCCTTAAAGTCGCGAGCGACTCCGCTGAGTGGGGTCGTCGGAATTTTTAAAGCGAAAATTTTTGTAGCTCCTGCGGCGGACCGGTGCCGTGAAGGAGTAACTCGTGACTTTAAGATTTTCGTTCGTTCTTTCGACTTCTCCTCTTCCTTTGGTTATGATGCCATCACTCGGGTATTGACCTATAACTCGTTTTTTTCATGGGATGTTGTGAGGATGTAGTCTCAGATTTAATTTATTCTGTTACTTAAGGTATTTATTGGCGGGAAAATTCGTTATTAAACAAAGATAAGTTATCGAGGTTTTTGCGTTGTTTTCCGTATCAAGAATATAGCCGATATACATTTATTCACCTAAATTAATATATTCCTTGTGTTTCACAGTCAGTAACGCTGACCCTGTTGATAGTAATGGGCGTTTATAACGAATTTTTCAAAAGAATTTCAGTATGAGCTTAGAAGAAGAATGCTGTGCGAAACAGTGCCAAACATTTTCACTTTTTGCCTATCGTAAATATACCGTTTCTCGTTTTTTTGTTCTGTGAGAACCTTGGGTTTTCTCCGAAAATTCTTCGTTTTTATCGTCAAGTTTTTATCGTTTTGTCCAGTTTTTCAAGGTCTTCCATTCAGCGGTGCTGTGGAGGTTGAAGACGTTTTTCCTATCTGCTTGTGGATGCGTGCGAAAAATGGAAATAAAATTAAACACCGTTTTAAACCTTATCAGTGATATCAGACTGCTTGGTGGGGAAATGTAGCTTGTCATTGAAGGATGAGAACAAGTCGCACGTATTTAAAAATTGGCTGTGAAGAAGTTTTGAGAGATAGTAACTGAGTACTTTGCATTGCCTATGAAGGAATTGGGAAAGAATCATAGTATGCGACGTTAAACTGTTGGACGGAATACCGAATGGTACAAGGTAGCTAATGTGGGAAATAATTTTATGCTGGTCAGTTGTAACTTAATAATGTGTTCAATCACTCGCCACTGGCTATAACAATTTAATCGTTCAGAATACTTAAACTTCTATGGTTTCTTCAGAAAATCTATATCCATCATATGGTGAACTAAGTGATAGCTGGAGAGTAAAAGCATGCAATTTCCATGTTGGCAGTGAAATTTTCATGAATTTCTTCGCATAACGTGAGAGCAAAATCTATAATGAAGACGGGAAAATGAATAGAGAAAAGATCGAGCTCTCCAATTGGAAATCTTTCGTGTTATTCTTGTTGAAAGGTGTAAGTGTTAAGAAGTAGAATATATTAAAGTTGATGATTGTTGAAGTGATTTATGTACGCTAGGTCGTTCTTCGACCTCTCATCCTCCAGCATTCCTATTTCTTTCTTTTAA
Source organism: Ischnura elegans (assembly GCF_921293095.1). Classification (NCBI taxonomy): domain Eukaryota; kingdom Metazoa; phylum Arthropoda; class Insecta; order Odonata; family Coenagrionidae; genus Ischnura; species Ischnura elegans. Next base: position 68,957,209 of record NC_060249.1, on the reverse strand, counting down.
ATGGCCCTGTTATCTTTTTAAAGTTTAAATCTAAGTCCCCCCTCAACCTCCAGAATAGCGGACAAGACTCATCCTTCACCTACCCCACTCCCCGAACCCCCTTGTAAGGTAGTCCCGACGTGTGTAGCCCACGTATAACCCCACTCTCAGGCTGATGACGGGTCGTCCGCCCCACTCTGGGATTTCACGATTCCTTCCTTTGGCCGCCGACTCACCCACGCTTTTCGGCCGAGACCCATCCGCGAATCGCCAAATTTTTTGTTTCGCCGATCGGAGTGCCCCCCCGTCAAGGTCGCGCGCCAGCGGTTCTGCTCTTCGCGCCATTTCCCCCGCCCCCTCCTCTTTGCCTCACGCTCTTCATTTATTTTTTTTCATCCTAGCCTTGAGTGAGGCCCAAAAATGGCTCCCACCCGCCCGCCTGCGTCGTAACTGGCCCCCAAACCACGCTCACGGCCGTTTGGGGGTCGAAGGACCCCGTCAAGGTGCCTCGCCGCGGGTTGCTAAATTTTCGCGAATCTCACTCTCTGTCGAGTTTTTGGCATTGTTTTTGGGTGGCCCGCGCGGCGATACAATGATGTTCTCGTCGTTTTCGGAGTCAAATTTTCGGAATTTTTTTTCATTTGGTGTTTGCTCGTGGATTTAAACACTACGCTTAGAAAGTTAACAGAATTTTAGCAGTTATTACATTTTTTTATTCCTGTTTTTGAAATTTGGTGTTGTTTTAAAGAGGATTCCACGTTGGAATTTTCAATATAATTATTACCTTTAGCCTTTTGTGGAAGAAGGAAGAAGAGAGAGACCAATTTCAAAAGAATTTTCGCTGATACATCTCCTAAGGTTTTTAATTGTGATAGTTTAGCGTCAACATAAAGCACTCCAACTGTGAAAAATGTTTCTGATTCGCGTCCGTCTTCAGTTAGTTTATATTATTAGTTGATGACTTTCAGATGAGTGACATATTTAAGAGTATTTCTTTAATTTTAATTTACCATTGTACTCCTATGTCGTTATATGTTCTATGTTTTCATGTGATGTAATATTTTTATCACGATTTCCCGGTTAATATTATTTAGAAGAGGAGAATTTCGATATTTTCAATAAATTTTCTTTATGGTTGACTTGTTGAAGTTTCCCAAAGTGCACATTACTTTCCTATCGCCACTAAGTGATAAAATATCAGCTCATGACTCAGGTTTTTTTATACCACACCGAGCGGCTGCCCTCTGTCATCCGTCACTTCGGCTCCTCGCGGCTTAAAGGAGTGTGTGCGTTTAGTTCACTTCCCCCCACCCCTTCTCGGCCGGTAATCTTGTGACATTTTCCGCGCCACGCCCCGTGGGTCAGGTGGGTCACCGGTCTCTCCCGTCTCCCCAAAACATTGCCCCCAAACCCTTGACCTTTTTTTCTCCTCTCCACTCGGAGGGGTTTATGTGGAGAGAAGGATAGCTCACTCAATTGATACGAGGGCCATCCATACCCCCCCCCCGCTCTATTATATTCAGCCACGCGACTTACGGCGCTGTCCCGTCGCCCCTCATTCCCTCAAGGATTTTATGGGCTCGTAAAATCCTAACTTGGGTTTTCGAGTCGTGGAACAGACGCCGAGCATCGGTAAGGGACCGCGCCATTGAATTGGTGGAACAGTGTCTGCTGTCTGGCTTCACAAGAGACATGGATAGAAAGGGAAAGTGTGTGATTGGGAGTTGTCAACCAGAATGTGCGTACTATATGGCTCCCGTTATATTTCGTCCCTCCCCACCCCTTCAAATCTCATCCTCCCATTGTTGGATAGTAATCGTATTTTTTTCACTCTCACTTCCTCGACCCCCTGGTTCTCTAAGTTGTTGTCGTCACTTTAAGTATCTTTCCGCATTGATATTTCATGCTTCATGGGACCGGCATTCATGTTTTCATTTGGTCCTCCCGGACGTCCTACCCCACCATCATCTTCCCTTCCGTGAGCTATGCTCGTGGAACATGCTGTTGTGGTGGTTGAGTTCCGTGCGCTTTCTTTCATGTTATTGTGAGAGGCTGCTTGGGTTTTCATGGATGTGTCAACTGTAGGAGAATAGATATCCTTTGAGTGTTTATTGTATGTTCGATGAGACTTATTGGTTCAGTATGCGCAACAAGTATCTCTATCGGTTTTGAAGGAGTAATGCAGTCCCAGAAAGGTTAAGGAGGTCGTTTGTAGTAACATACGCTCGACTATCGATGTTTTTTTATCGTTTGTGCCGCCACATGAATGATAAACGATGAACACTCAATTTTTAATGGCTAGCATAAATACTGACCTGAATACTTGGAAAATATATTTAAGGGCAGCGTAGTGGTTTCGGGTTGGTGTTATTTGTTGAAGATGGCGTTGGTGATGTAATTAAATTTAAAAAGGAAAAAAAAAACTGTCTTAAGTTATAAAATTCATTTTCTATGGTGTAAACGCACGCCTAGCCATCAACGATACCTGTTTACTTATGTCCGGAAGTAAAAACAGCTGATAAAGAAATAAGGAACACCCATTTTTGTGGTTTCCTAATCCTTCCAATTTATTCTTGCCCATTTGCTCGGAAGATTTGGCATCCGCATGCCGCGATTTTTTTATGCTCCTTCGAATCCTCTCCTCTCTGGGTATCCCTATCTATAAAGTTATTTATCCCCAGATTTATGCTCCATTGTACTCTTAGTTCTACCCCAGCAATTCACCAATTTGTCCTATGACCAATTAAAATGTCCGATATCCTCGCAGGGGATTACGTGGGAGTTTTACTGGGATACCCTTGGGCTTGATTCGGATTTTGGGTACATTTTCCGAGGAGTTCAAGAAGCCGTAAAGAACCTTAACCAAATCCGATCATCCCGCGTCTGCCGCCGTTATGTAATCCTATTTTTCACGGCGGGCAGCCTCCCAATCCTTGAAAAATTTTATCGAGTTTTTCCTCCATCCACCTCCCACCCACTCCCCAAACTTACCATGTGGGGGATGTTGTGATTCACTCCTCCTCTCCTCTCCCCCGTGCGAATTTAACTGCCTTCAGTGTCGGTCGTTCTTCGAGGAAGATGGATGCTCGTATTCGAGAGGGTTGGTTTTTGGGGAGATCTCGTGGGTGGGGAGGAGGGAAGGGATTTATGCCAAGAGCTTCCTCTCCCCCTTCCCACAATCCCTCGCGCTGATGTTATCGAGCGGGATTGCCCGGGGTGTGGTACGGTACGGTGCCACTTTCGGAGTAAAATGGCCGGAGGGGAGGGGGGAAGTAGCTTTGTAACTCAATTCTCACTGCCGCTTCTCTCTCTCCCGTTTTATTCTTCATTTCCCATTCTCAGCCCCTTTACCCCTCCCCAACCCCGCCCTCATCTGTCCCTCATCTCCCCGACGTCTCTTCACACTTTTTTTGGGGAGTACCGCAGGGTTGCTATCTGGGTCCCCTCGATTTTATTCCTGCGCCACGCCGCGCGTATTCCTCTCACTCTTCCCGCACCGCGGCCGGAGGGGTGCGCTCGGCTTTCCTTCACTACTCTCACAACCCTTCCCCCCAAGTTTCCAAGAGCCCTGCCTCGTTTACGACGAGATCACCCAGGCGTACGACTGATTCGCATTGTGCTCCGCCGATCGTGTCTTCAATTCTCCACGCATTGTGTGCGGCCGCCGCGACGCAAAGCCACGGGGATGGGGTGTTCCGGGGTGGGGGATCGCTTTTACATTCCGTGTATAGTCTCCTGTGTTTTTATTTTTTACTTTCGTGTGTAACCCCTTCCTGCTTTCATCACCGTCTCCCTCTTCTCCTCCACCCATCCAGGAAGGAAGGATGGCTTTGTAGTCCGTGCCCGATTGCTCGGTGGAGACAAAAGGGAAAAATTCTCCTAAGCGTTCTTTTTGCTCGTCCCGAGTTTCTCTTCCTTATTTTCCTCCATTTATTTCTTTTTTATCTCTCTCTCTCTCCTCTCGAGTGAAAGGGGATGCTGTGTGACGGAAGAAGTGGGATTGTTTCACGCTCGTTCATTCACCGTCTCGCTCTTGCCATCTGCGTTAATGCTTTTTCGGCTCGCTCGGGAGTGGAACCTGTTGCTGTCCGTCCGGGGAGCTGCTTCTTTTCTGGTGCAGGGCCTTTGGTGCACTTGAGTCTTTCACCGTCTCGTTCGCCCGTCGTTAACGGCGGAGACGAGTCGCCAACGGCTTTCCCCTTCGTATTGTAGGGGTTAAAAACTGCGGATGTTCGAATAAATTGTTCTAATTTAATTTTTACGTTCCTTTTTATTTGCGTGCAATGAGCGTCCTTAGAGGACATATTAGTTGTTTGCAACTTCATCAGTAATCGTATTTAAATTTTCAGGTTGCATAGAGTATTCTTGGCATTTACTGTATTTCAAAATTTAACATTTTAATTCATGAATTGTAAAGTTTAGTACTTGATTCACAGATAAATGTTGACAGGAGTTGACCCTGTATAACCAGATAATTGATGATCAAGATGCTAGCTTTCGTTTTAAACTAGTTATATGTCGCAAAATAGACTAAATAAGCCCGGCTGAAGGGGAGTGATTCGTATTTTTAAGGAAGCGTCTCGGGAATTACTAAATAGAATTATTTGATACTCACATAGAAAGAAATGCATAAATTCCAATTATGTATTCTGCAACCATCCTACCAAGTTTATAGCGGTCGCCATCATCATGGTGTTACGATTTTTGGTGGAGATTTGTTATTGTACCTAATTTATTGACAACTCCATTAATCTCTCTATTTGTGAACTTTTAACATGATTTATTCCTTTCGTGACTAAATTAACGCATTTTTTTATTCTTTCCAGGTGAGTGATGGGAGATATCACTGCATCCTCGCCTCGTAGGTCCGTGGTATGCAGTGTGCGTAAGTCTCGTAGCTTTAAGTGTGACTCGGGTAAGAACGCACTCTAACGTTTTTCTGAAGAATATTGCGAACTATTAAGATAGCTCTAGTTAAGAGAAATATAAAATGAATTTATATTTCATATTAGGGTCTTTTGGAGTATTACAGAAGTATTCTTGCTTCCAATGATTCTTTTCACATCTTTTCCTATTGAAGGGTCACAATTTTAAGTGGAAGTAGTTCTTCGCTGCCTTTCGTGTCGGTTTTCGGACTTTTACCGCGGGATAAATATGAAACATAGTAAACTAGGAGTCTTTAAAAATATAGAATATCTCGAATGATTACCTTGTGATTCATCGCCTTTGTACCGAAGAGAGGCATGTTTATTCGCGCTTAGAATCCGCTCCGTCCCTTCTAAACACTCCCCTGCTCGCAAATCTAATCAGGACTCCCACTTTTCCCGATCCTCTGGCACTTCTATTCTTTTCCCGCCTCGTATTCCGGCGGGAGTCGCAGGATTTCATTGGCGCGGGGACGCGTCAGTGCCGGAGGGAGAAGGGGAATAATTTACGGTAACTCAGTCTGCCACTCAATCTCGTATTACTAATTAGCTCTGGCCGTGCACGTTGGCAGAGCGAGAGTTAAAAGCCTGAATGAATGAAAATTTCCCTCTCTCCATCCGGACCCACCCTCTCCCAAGCTCCCCTCGCCTTGCAAACGCAATTTTCATACGGAATGGCTTGCCTCCCTTCAAGGCTGCCCTCTGGAACGTTAAGGCCTTTTTTTCCCCGGTCGATTTTTTTACTGCACGTAAAGGTTTCCGCGAAATTTTATTAATTTTTTTATTGTTTTCCAATTAACTGGAGCGGTTTCGCGTGAAACGAATAATATCGCGAAATTGATGGCGGATTGTTTTTTTTTTCCTTCTCCCCGTCCGCATTGATCTTTTACCGCCGTGGGTGCGATTGGGTTTGTTCGGTCCTTCGCAAGGGAGTGTTGCGTTCGTGGTCGTTGGTTTGAGGGTGTGGGAGTAGTGTGGATTATTCTCGCCTTCCTCTCAGTGAAATGTTCGTTTGCAATGTTTGCGTCCTGCTTGAAGGTGCAATCCAGAGCTTATTAGTCTCGTTCTTGTCGGTACTTTTACCGGGTTTAGCCGCGCAATGAACATTTAGCAGTTTTATTTGTTGAGAACTTATGAATTTTGACTCCGCGTTATTTGAAACCTTGGATGTTTCATGACAGCGTATATTGTCGAGTAGAATTTCCACCTTCGATTTTGCTTGTTATGGCGTGAAAATTTGATCCCGTACAATGCATATTCTAGTAGTAAAATAGAGTATTTGTCTCAACCCTGCAGGAATCAATTAAAGCAAGGTAAAGTTTTTCGAGTAAATAGGATTTATGTGCGAAATAATTTTCATGTTGTAGTGCGAAAAATCCTCTTAGTGAAGTGCCTAAAAATGGGAGTTTTTTTTGTGAAGTATTTGTCATTTTTTAATACGCACGAAGAATCCCTCGAATTAAATGCCTGTAATTTTATCCTTCCGTCGTTACTTTTCCCCATCACCCTTGTTTTTGCGTCTTGCGATAAGGTTCGAGTCGATGTTACCCAAGGGTTTGGGATTTCTGGGTATAAGAAGAGGGATGTTTTTCTCTCGGAGGAGTGAAGTAGAAGAATGGGTTGCGCCAGGAGATGGAGAAGAAGGCACTGCAGAAGAAATCTTTTGAGTCCACCCTGGGAGGGAGAGCAGGATTATTGTCATGGAGATTCCGGGAAACTTAAGCGAGGCCTCAGGTTTTCCGAAGCTGGAAATGGGTAGTTGATGTTACCAGGAGAGGGAGGATATCTGGAGCGGAGAGAATTTGGAAATGGGCCCTGGAAGGGTGGCTTAGCGGAAGTGTTAGTGGGGATTGGCATACCTTTTGTGATAAGTCTTTCCAGCTCCCTTCTCTCGCCTTCCAGTCTTTTCTTCTTGCTCTCCTCCTCCTGTCGTGCTACGCCCGTACCCAACTTCTGGCCTCCCTTTTCTTCCACTCACGGTGAGAACAAAGATGGGTGCCTTATTCTCTATTCTTCTGATTCTTCTGTGGCTTACCGGTCCGTTCTCCTCCAGCCCCTCCGAAGTCCACCTCACCCCGAGACAGACTACGACCAGGTGTGGACGGCTGCTTCTATCGGCCCAGACCCGTCTTACTTTTAAGGGCCCCTTGTGTTTTCGCGACTCCTTCTGCTACGTGCTCACAAACAATGTGTAAATAATAACAAATTATGACATGCCCTGAAGAGGAAATATTCCTATAACGGGGACCTACTGTATGTATGTATTGTAATACTCTACCTCACTATGTAAATATTCATGTAAAACTTGCAGTATGGAAATAAACCCTTTTGAAATTGAAAAATTTCGCGACTCCGAAGGACAAGCACCGGAGACCCATGGGTTGCCTCTGTCTTGTAGGTTCTGGATCCAATTATGTTTTTTTTTACGCGTTCCGCGTCGGATTAAATACATGAGGGCGCTCGGGGTGGCTGCGGAGAACTCAAAAGCTGATGGCTACCTAGAAACCAAAACTTCAGTATCGTAATGGTGGATGAAAAATTCGCTGATGGAAGACTTTATTTATAATTTATTATAATCATGTTGCTTCTCCTTTCACGTGGTTAATTTATTGCGAATAAATTACCAATCCAAGTATTAAAAAAAATTTAAGGCAACTGCTATCGCCATAGTCAGCCGATCGGACATGTCACTTGATCACAGATCCTCTAATTCGATATTGGTCGCATTATATTTTATCTGATCTTTTAGGTATTCTTTGGTTCTATCGTATGGTCTATCATCTATCCTGGATTGTTCTTTTCGCCTTAATATTTATAACTCTATTTATTTGTTTTGGCAATTAATTTTGGTTTCATTGTCGTCATTACGGCTTGGTGGAAATGACTTATGGTGAATTTCGTGCCTTGTACTCCATGCCGCGACGCGCATCATTGGTTTTATTCATCATCCGTGACCTCTTCACGTGGCCGCTAGCCGTATTCCAGCCGTCATCGTAGTCTTGATCGATGCCTGCTGACGCCGCCACATTTTTCGTCCAATTACCCCTGGGGGCGCCAAGCGGTGAATCATTCCTCGATCTGAATTTCACGTCGCCGACGTCATTAGGCTCATAGCGGTCAAGAGAGATCTCGTTGAAGGATGCTCTCGTAGACGGGCCGTTTGTCTGTGAGTGTGTGTGTGTGTGGGATGCCTAATTGTCCTCTTTGAAGGGCAAACGGTCCTCGCTCCCTTAACCTTTGCGATACGACCGATTGAGGTGAACGCACTCATCCTCGTAGGTGAAATTGATTGCGTTTTTTATAGCTCTTGGGGCGGATTAGCCGCTAGCTCACCATCACGATTTATCACTCGCTAAACCTGTGTCAAAGTGCCGCCCACCCGCGTGTGTGGAAGATTTTTTGTCGATTAAGATATTCTATTTATTTACCGGTACAATTTGATACTTATGTTGGAAACGGCCATTTAAGGATAAAATGGAAGGGTGGAAGGTTGATTATTGGATATGAATTCGATTTTCCATGGTGTTTTTCCTTTCTATCTATCTAAAAAATTTATTCTTTTCCTTCCCAACCCTAACATTCTTTTCTTAACATTTTATTCTTTTCCTTCCCTAACATTCTACCTTCTAACACCATTCTTGAACACTATAAAGCTTTCAGGTGTTTTTGAAAGCTTCATAGTGTTCAAGAATGGTGTTAGAGGATAGAATGTTAGGGAAACGAGGGATGGGAAGGAAAATAATAGGATTTTTAGATAGATTGAAAGGGAGTAGGCCTTACTGTGAATTGAAGAAGGCAGCGCTGGAAGGAAAGGGAGGCTCCCAAATCACTTCTTTAGTACTCCATGAAAACCTACCTTAATCGGTAGAATACTATAATAGTGTTCAAGGGCCAGCAAGAAAGCTTTTGAAAAGTAATTCACTTATTAAAAGCCTAAATGAGGATCAAGTCACGTTACTCAATTACTATCTTATGGATACCGTAAAAAATGCTCGGGAAAAATTGAAGCATGGGTAATGTAGATGGTTAAAATTAGCGTGGCATCTGTTGGGAATGGTTGATTTACGTCGCTTTTTTGAGATGACGTGGCCTCTGGAGGATTTCGATCCCTGATTTTCCTCCACTACTGATATAAATCTATTCAATAAGCTATATTACTGGATTTTCTTTTTCGTCCCATGTTTGAGGGGGATCCTGCCAGCTACGCGGGTTTTATTCCGGGCCGCGCGTCATACCTCATTGGAATTCCTAACATTCATACGAATTCCTTTCACTGTCGCAGTTTACCGTTTCCTTTCCCGTCGCAAAGGCGCGACGTAGTATTTCCTCCCATTTGTTCTCGTTTAAGGGACCGATACATAATCGAGCGGGGAAGCTTTCCGTGCGTTTCAAGTGCGTTTCCTTCCCGCTCCCCAGTGCCAATGTTCTCTTTTCCATTGGGGAAGGGGAGAATACGCGTTTGATATCAATTTTATGGTGACTTTGAAAATAATGCAGTAGTTTAATAATAATAATAAATAATGTTATTACTCCACACACAAATTTCATGACAAAAGCAAAATTGAGTAATTTTAGGTAGCCGCGAAGGATAACCTGTTTGATACTACCATCTAAAATAATAATATATTATGCGTTACATATAGTGTAGCTCATTTTGTGTTACCTTGATAAGTGCGTACATAAAAAAACAACTAAAATAGTATTTACAATTCATTTACCTCAATATGTTATAACAATATTTGTTCCACACTTTCTTTAGTGAGAAGCCAAGAATGTGCATTTTGCAAAAACTTTTTCCTTTTGCTTATCCCTTTTTAATATCAATCGTTGGTGCGTCTGAAGTGCGAAGCTTTGCTTGTAGAGTATTGGAAGCCTTTTTAACAACGACTGAAATTGACTAAAGCGGAGATGAAATGTCAAAAAAGCAACTGTTGGTTCATAATTACTTAAAATTAAACTTAATTACTCGACTGGACGACTATGGTTGGTAGTTGGGAAAGCTTCAAATTCCTCTTTAAATTAACTGCTAGCTAGGAAAGAAGTTTTGTCTACCGCGAGACATAAAATCAGTTCTCTAAAATCTATTTGGCGATTGATGCAGAGTTTGTGCTGTTCATGATGAAACATGTTATTTACTGGTCTGGTTCAGAATTAGTCAAGAATAAATTACGCCAAGTTGAGTCGTTATGGGTGGAATTTAATATTTTGGTGTTGTTACTTACTTTAAAAAGCTTAAGTTTTGTCTTTATTCGCTCACTCTAGTGCGACAGCATCGTTTACATTTTGCATGCATTTTGAGTGCATTCAAAGTTTAGTGCCTATTATCCCTTTGTTATAATTTTTTCTTTTGATAAGTATTTGTTTCTGAGTGGAGGCGAGGTAGAGAGAATGCTCAAACCGAGCTCGAGTGTTATGTTAGCATTTGGTTTTATAGAATTTTAATTGTTCACTTACAAGATGACTGAACGCTCAGTCTGTAGAAAAGGAATGCTTATCTTGTGTAATTTTTAAAATATTTTAGTCGTAAATTAGTGGGTGTGCATTAGTTTAAATTCAGTTCACACCTTGGCGCCGTTTGACTCCCACTGCCATGGCAACATAAGCATCTCCCGTTTGTTTCTTCTTATCGAGTTTTCCCGTTGGCTAAAAGTAAATACGATCGTGGCAGCCACTTAAGCAAACTTTCAGGAGTGTAAGAACTTTTCTTAATGCTTTTACCATCTAACAGAAACCGATACTGTCAAACCGGATACAGAGATTTTCTTTTCGATTTTTTTATACTAAAATAATGGCTTTTGTCAGATATAGAATCGTTTGTATGTCGTGACTCCGGTTCCTCGTGTTTTCCCCTTTTTCAGCTCTAAAGTTTCTCCTCCAATATATTCTTTCCCCCCTCTCTCTCGAGCTAATTTTCTTCGTTCGCACTCTCCCGCGCCAATAAGTGAAGGCCACACGGCCCATGCCAAATGTTCCTCCCTCGCCACCCCGACTCCCACGCCACCACTCCCCGTCTTTTTCGCCCAAGGTCGTGTTTTGGCGAGGAGGCGGTCCAACAGTACGGCTCCTCTCCCTCTACGCCCCCGCCGCCCACGCCCCATCCCCTCTAGACCGAAGCCTCCCCCTTCCACCCCCGCCCCTTCGTGCCAAGTCTCCGTCGAGGCCAGAGTCCTACCCACACTCGCGAAATTTCGCCCCCCCCCCCTTCCCCCCACCGCACTCACCCTTCGGCCGTCGCTGTTGCGAATCTTCTGGTGGGCTCTCCGTCGTCTCTCTCGTTGGACCACACAAGCGCATCCTCCTGGGATGGCTTTCAGGAGATAATCGTGGGAAGACCTCGACGTAAAGGTCCACTTCCTTATTACCAGGCGCGCATTCCCAGTGAGGGTGTGTATATATAGGTGGCCACAGAACCCTCTGTAGTATTTTCAGGTCTCCTAAAACTGCTGCATAAGTTTTACTGAAAGCCAAGATCATTAACATTATCAGGCTCTTTGCTTTTTATACTAACATATTCATATTTCTTTTTTATAGTGAAGTACTAATAATCGTTATTGGTCAGCAATTCGGAGATTGGTTTAACACAGCTACCAACTCAAATCTCCTATCGGTCAATCATTTCGTATATACTTCCGTCTTTGCCTTGATTTGCATACGATCTTCCTTTCACGGTTGTCGTCATCTGGACTGTCATGTCTGAAGATGCAGTCGATTAAGTTGTCCTTGTTTGTTCTTCCCGTCTTAATGTTCTCCGAAGACTTTTCTCCATCTCCATTGGACTTCCACATAACCCACTCGGTCGATACAATGATTTCATTCAATTTTCTGTTGCGCATCCACATTTCGAATGCTGCCAGTTTTCTCATCTCGGGTATATTTTTTGAAACGGAAACTTTCCCTCTGTATTTTTCTTTCTTGAAAGAAAACGTGCATCACTTCGATGCCACAACTCTCAATATCTTCTACTTTGCCGTGCGTTTTTTTGGCCGCAGGAAGTGCCCATGATAAGGGCGGATAAAGTATATCAACATGATGCCATCGTGTGTAACTCGGTCACTCAATATCTTTCTCCGAGGCAGGCGCCGGTGCATTACGCTGCTGAGTCCTCCACTTCCTTGTTCGGCAGATTGATAAGGGTCTTAGCGATGGGCTTATCGAGCTGCAGCCGTCACTCCATGGGAGAGGACCCACCTACAATGGAGGCGATGTTTGTTATGTCACCGTCTTTTTATTTTCCCGGCACCAAACGCCACCCATCTACGTGATATGGGGCACGGAGTGAATTCGATCCTTTGTGTTTACGCAGAGACGCCGGGGGAGGATGTTTAGTTTTTTTCACCCCTTCTTCCAGCGTCGTCTCATCCGGTCAGCCCGGGATTAAATAAACATGCGGCCCGCGATAGGCGTCGAATTTTCTCGTTTTTTTTTCATGCATATACGACCGTTCGATAGGGATGGGTTTTATCGCCGAGACATCTTTTTTGGTATTTTTCTGGTCGCGTTGATGGTCGTGCGCGTCGGAAAAATGTTTGTTTATCCCTGTTTGTCCTTGTCGCCCGTGCGAGACACGTCTCTGTTTCCGGATGCCGCTAACGCTAGGAAGGTATTTCACCGTGAGGCGGTCCGCGTGATGAGTTTACTCGTCGGCGTTGAACAGGTCTGGGAAGAATATGTTCGTTTGCTGGCGTTTTTATCACCGATTCCTATAGTTCGAAAAATGATCAGACTAGTAGATGTACCTTTTTTCACCGTCTGCATATTCTCTCGGTCGCCATGGAGAAACGTGGAATTACGCATAGTTGTCGAGTAAATGAGAATGGGAAGTTGCTAATGTCACTACCGCTATCTGATAATCGTTGTGGTTCGAATTGATTACCGTATCGAACTAATATCTTCTTGAAATTTCCTTGTGGGAGGTGGTTTTCCTTAATTTTTGTGTAATATGATTCCGGTAAATGAATTAACTGTAAGAGGACTTGTTTTTTCGTTTATAATCAATTATTTTTGCTACCATACAATCAATTCTTGAATGAAGAAAATGAACGTGTTCAATTTTTATTCATCGATCTCATGTTGGGAAATACGTGGGATATCATTGCGGTGGTCGTGATGTAGCTGTGCCTACACGATTGGATCATTCGTGTCGACATTCTAGTATAGTTGTGTTTACAGGTATTTAGGTCTTGAGGAATACGGATACTGACGACCGATCAGTGCCCCTCTGTTTCGGGATTCGCTCGTTTTCTCGCTTAAAAAAATCCACCTTGTTACGGTATCGATTCCGGTTGCTTTTCTGCTGCAGACCGCTGAATTTAAAAAAAAAACAGGTTTATTGTCTTCGTGAGTGATAGTTGTGGGTATTGTTTGGTAGAAATCTCCCACAATATCGCTTTTTTTATCTCGCTGGCGGCGACGTTTTGATCGGGCAGTCAACGGCCGTCTTTTGGTTTTGACAGGCTCGGGTCGTAATCGCTGCTTCGCACGGGGTTACAGACAGATCCGACGTCCCGTTAACCCTGTCGACATGGGGGTCCGACGGAGAGCTTGGCTCAAGGGCAATTCAATCATCGGGTCGGGGAGGGAAAACATTGCCCTCGAGTTCCGCGTCGATACGTGTCCACGGGTTAAGGGCTGAATTATTTATCGAATTCTGGGGCGGAAGGCAGCATTTTTCGTCGGGTTCCATTGGGTGTCGGGAGACAAGCTGAGTACTGCACCTCGGAGGCCTCATGGAGAAAACTCGTGGGATGCACGGGTGTCGTCGGAAGTATTTCTTCGACCTCCATTCTAGTCGAGATGTTGTCGCTCCTCTAAGGACTGGGGGATGGTCCAAGAGAGTATGACGTTGGAAGCGAGTGTCGGTCGACGCCTGTGATGCGAATCTTCCTTCAAAGAAATAGTCGGGTAAATCGCTAGCTAATAATAGAAGAAGAATTGACACTTAGGAAAAGTTAGCTGTCGGAATCGGCCCATTATTTTTCTGGAAGTATCGGAAATGTATTGCGTGCTGTTAGAATTACGGAATCACACCATGATCGATGTCATGTTTATTTAAAGAATGCCTTGAATTTTGTGGAGGGCTTAGTCGTTTTGTACTCTGTTCTAGGAATAAATTGATTCTTAAGCGTCTTTCTCCTCTCTGGGAGATAATGGTGGGGGAAAAATTCATTTGAAATGTATTTAAACCGTTGTATTAAAGGGTTACGTAATCGATGTACAGTTCATGCTAGTATATATGTGTGTGCATAATTAACTCTAGCGAAAGGTAGAATAAAATTTCTAAACTAATACAAAATTAGTGTTAGCAATTCATTACATCATGCATCTTAAATACGTTATGTAAATGATGTCGTAAATTCATTGGTTGGAATATAAAATTGAAAAGGGACGGGACAGTGAACTTAGTTACAGTTTGTAGTGATCTTTTTTCAACCCCTTTGGTGCCGTAGATGGTGCGTTGTGACGTGAACGTTTATACGCGGCAGCTGACCGACGGGTGACCGGGACCCTTATGAGAAGAAGACCGAGATAAGTTGGCATTGAGGGATGGCTTTTTATGCTCACATCCGTTGTTGCGTAAAATGGGTCGCTCTAGTCGTTTACTATTGTTGTGACCGTAGTATCTGCTTCTCAAGTGATTAATATCAACCGGAAGTGTCATATCTGGAATTTCGTTGACCCCGCGTTTATCCCTTTCCGTTTCACAGAAAGTTTTGTGAGTGGTTTTTGTGGCTGGGTGAAATTCTTTCTATTTATTGCCCCTCTGAATATTTACGTAGTTAATACTAGTGTGTCTCTGAAAATTGTTTATTTCTGGTGCAGTTTCTTGAAAGAATGATGCTGTTGTTTAAATGTGAGCATTTAATGAATAGAAAGAGCTTCTTTAAACTATTAGGTTCTGCTTCAAATGGATGTTCCTGTTCTTGACGCCTGTGACAGTAAGGAAAACGGCCTCGCCGAAGAACTATTACGAAGTCCTACGAGTAGGGTGAGGCGTAATAACTTCTTAAAGTTGAGGTTATACTCGTAGCGGTTGTCGATATACGCTCCCTGAAGCTGGTATTAGGGCTTTGTTTTATTGTCTTAAGAATACGATTCACTAATCATGTTTTTGTGATGGATGTTACTCGTGTTTTATATACTCTGCTGTCTGTTCGGAGATTTTTATTACTCGGTCGCCCTCCACTCTCGCCTATGAGCCGAACAGGATTGATAGCGACCCCAGCGTGCTGAGATCTTCGAGAAGCGATTGTGGATTCCTCCGGAGCCGCTTAGAATATATCTCAAAGTGTAATCTGCCCCGATCGCGGCCCAGGTGCCAATCACGCTGTCCTCCTTTCGTAAATGGCCCGAACCGATCGCGTCCCGCTACTCAAGCGATCGAGTGACGACGCCATAAATATACATGGGCGCGTAATTCGCGTCAAAGTCGGATATTTCGACTCGAGGGAGACTGAAGGTCTATGATCTCTCCTCGAGGCGATGACTAAACATGAGGCGGGTCGTATTCGGGGCGGGATGATAATGCACTCCTCCTCTCCGCTCAAGAATCGGAGGTAAGTTTGGTGCGGCCCTAAGAAGGGGATCAGGTTCGTTGACGGAGATGTTTATCACGGAGTTTTTCCCACTCAATTTGTCCTTACCATTGGGCCCCGCTGTGATCGTTAATGTCCTCTTGAGAAGACGGGGTGGCCTCTCACGTATGGATTCATTCCCTCTGCGACGCTAATCGTTGATTTAGCTTGTCGATGAGGTAGGCGTACGGTGTCCTCGCAAAATGGAATAATGTCATTTTATTCATGTTACTCCGGGAATAGTTGTTCTCCGACGTAATTTGGACGGTTCTCTCTCCCTTCGCACGGTTTTTGTTTATAAAATTGAATGTGAATATGAAACGGTGTCAATCATTTGAGTGGTATATATTGGGAATAAGTCTTCCCAATGATCTATCAATTTTCAACGACGAATTACCCTTATGTGATTGTGTCTTGAAAAATGTTTTTATTTTGCAAGAAATAATGGTGATGATATTTGAGGCCATCCCTCCACAGAAGATAGCGTAACAGTAGTTTGGTTCAATGAATTATTATCACAGTAACCAAGCTTCCTGGTATTTGAGTAATCCTGAAAGAAAAAAATTATTTTATATGGTAAAATGACCGAAAACTTCATACATTTTGGAACATGGTTGAGTTTTTACTGTAACAGAAACGTGTGAATTAGTTGCTGTGTTTATTTTCAAACGATAGGAGCCAAAGTCCTCATTCCATGTTAGATTGGATCCACATAGTCGCAGCGGAACTTCCCCAATCGCCCTACACTAATGCAGTCTCGTTGGAAGAGGGTGATTTTCATATTTAAATCGCGTCCCGCCGCGCCGCGTGAAAGTGTGGGCTATAGGGGACTTTTTTTTTAAATGGCCCCGTGTCTATGTTTTGTCTGAGGGACCGTGTGGACTGCTAGACGGCGTTTTCTCCGAGTGTTGTTGCCGTTGCGGTGGGATTTAAATCCACGGTGTGGTGTTTTAGGGTGGTGGCAGGGGGTTGGAGAGGGCAGATGGAAATTCCCCCGCCCCCGAGGCCCCTCTCCGTCCCCTTCCCCTGCAAGCCTCTCCTGCCCGTGAGGCGGTGGAGTGTGTGATTTTGGTGGCTTTTGTTTTTTTTTCCTCCTTCCTTTTTTTTTAATTCGGCAAGTATCCCTCGGTCGCAGGCTGTCCCTATTCATTAGAACGCTTGTTTGAGCTCATTTGAGCACACCCGCCCCCCTCCTCTTTTCGCCACCTCGGTCGCACTCGTTAGTGGGAGACGGAGCATAAAAATTGGCCAGATCACGATGGTGTTCTTTTTTTTACCAACTGTAGTTGCCCAAAGGCCACCGAATGCCGTGTTAAGCGGCAGGCCTGTTGTTGGTGCGGGTGTTGGCCATGCGCGTATCGCCAGAGAGCTATGTATGAAAAATATCTTGCTATTAATAACTTGGAGATGATTTCCGTCGGTTAAGTTACCAAATATTTTCGTATACTCGGGAATTTATTATGCACACCAATAATAGCCCGTAATAGATAAACCCTTTAAATGTAGCGCTGAGGGTTTAAGTAAATCGTGGAGATTTTTTTAACCGAGATGCTATTCACTAGTGGCAGTATAATGCAAAGTGTGAAAAGTTTGATAAAATCATCATGAATATCATCTGTGGCATTTAATACTACGTTTGTAACAAATTTATACCACTTTACCTTACTTTACCTACGGATTGTGACCCATGAAAGATTGACAAAGTGAAAAAGCAAAGTGACAAAGCGAGCGAACGGTATGTTTTTATCCGATATATTCTCACTGTCGCGAAGCTATTTATCTGTTATTTCCGGATGTCGTGGTTATCAGGTGTTGCATATGGTTTTTGCGGGTGGTGTAAAATAATTATAAAAGATTTAGTGACTTGTAGCGCGAGCATTTTTATCCCTCGTCATCGTTTATGATGTGTGGTGGCCCTAACTCTACGAGAAGTTGCCTTGCGATTAAAGAAGAAATGGCAATACCCCTTTCCCTCTCCTCTTGGGTCCCCCTGTATCAGTTTTCTTCGGTGAAAACGAGAGCTGGTGGTATTTTTTTTTTCTCCTTTCACCCTTCCATACCAACGGTCATTATTAAATATCCGCTTCCGTGTTCGCTTTCGTGTCGGTGGCTTGCTCCATATTATTTTTGTCGATCGGGAGATTCTGGCGCGGATAGCATCCTAATCGCTAATGAGAGGGGGCCATTTTCAGAATTATCTCTCATCAATCAAGTCGTTGCCACTTCCTGCCACCACCCGCAAGCGGTTACCTTTGGTTGACCAAGTTAATGCGCCTGAACTTCCATTTTTGTCGATGTAAGTTTAAGTTGTGCTGTTTATAATCTTAGATATTACCGCATAGGTGGAATAACCACTCTTAAGGATGAAAATAATTGGTCCTTTCATTAACAGTTTTTTGCTAATGACATAGGGTGATCATTTATAATTAAAATTATCTCGCTCGCGATTATCAGTCAGTTATCATATTCTAATGCTAATATTTATAACATTTTTGTGGTTTGGTGATAGCAGGCTTTAGTCAGCATAATAATATCCCAATTTTAATTAGAGCTGTAGTATCGTTTGGTGAAGTTTTTTCGGAAAGAATCGATAGATCTTCATTTAGCCTATTTGAAAACATTAATTTGAACGCTTAGCCTTGATCTACGTGACACTTTGATAGTAGGAAATATCTCCACTCTTTTCTTATTCCATTGCACAAATGATCTCAGTCTAGAAATAGGTCGTTGTTTTCACGTCCTAATCTATGATATTTTATGATATTATTATTATTTAATAAATAAATTCCCCGATAGTGATTAACAAGGTTATTAACAGGTGGGTAACGGGTAAATTATGTTGATACTATTCATGAACAATCTTTGGATTGGTTTCTACTTAGGTCGTGGTTGTGTATAGTCTGTGGCTCCTATAACTTAATTCACCCAGGAAAGATATGATTTAATTTTTTTCTGTCAAATAGGCCTATATCTGTTTGCTTTCTATAGGTTGGCACACGACTGTGGTGCCGCACCTCTCCACTCCCGAAGAGCCGCTACCATCCCATCCTTTCCTTCCGCGTGGCAGTAACGCACTCTTACCTTCCCCCGCTCTTGGCCTCGGCCTATGCTAATGTTACGGCATCGTAAAATGAAAAAGTGCCGGGCGGGAGAGGGAATGCTTTCGAAATGCGTTCGATTGCCTTTCAAATGGATTCAAATCGATTCTTTGTGGTTCCGTCGGTGAGTGCGAATATGGTTATGTCCCCATCCCGCCCCGACGTCCCTTAAAAATGTTTGGTGTCGGTGGGGGTTATCACTGTGGTTAGGGTACCGTGGAGGTGTGGGGTCGTCTTCGGTCGCTCCCTTCGTCGGGAAGAGGAGCGTTTGCGACTGGGGTGGCGGCGTCGGCGCGGGGCCGCGACTCGGCCTGTGTGACCCTTGACTCCGAAAACGGATCCCCATCGCTCGCCCTTGAATAATAAGCGAGGCGATAATGCCGGAGATATTGTCATTGCGACTAAGGTTCGGCATCTTTCACCTGTCGTCGCTGCATCGGTGGCGGTGTTCTCACTGTCGCCGTATGTGTATCCCCTCCTCCGTCCGCTATCGGCCTCTGTATCCACCCCAGAAATAGGTCTATGTGTTAGTCATGTTCAGAAGGCTGACGGTTGTAACCTTTTTTAAATGGCTAAGGTACGCTCACTGTGGGATTCAATTCCGAAGTCGTGTTTAGGCTTGTAGTAATTCTTTACTCTGCGTTGAAGAAATCTTTATTATCAGCAGATATGTTATTATTATCTGATGAACTGTTAATAATCTCAGAAAAGAAATAAAAAGGAGAAATGGTATCTTGTATTGAAATCTTCCTCTGTTCGCTATTGGCCTCCCTATCCACACCTTTTCTCTCTTCAGGACTATTATGTGTTCAGCATGTTTAGACGGTAGACGATTGTAACAATTTTTTGGAGGTGGCTGAGGTATTATGGACTTAGAGTGAGAAATAGTGGGAAAGTGAGAAATTTCATTTGGCGTACAGTAATTATTTACTGTGCGTAGAAGAAAATATCTTAATTGTGTGGGAAATGTTTTTAATAAATGTTAAATAAATGTTTTTAATGTCAATCAAGACTTATATGACGATATTTTATCGCACATTAACATCGTTTTGTCAAAAATTTATTCTGTGAAATGCATAATTTTCACGAGTCCGAAAAATCTAGGACGACAAGCTTTTTTATTGGCAAATTTATTTTGTAATTGAAGTGAGAAATACGTGATTTAAGCCCGATGTCTTGTTTACGTAACTATTGAAAATCGCCATTGAGACTATTTTTCAATAGCTATATCGATTATATCTGGTAATTAATACTTTTGATCATCAGCCCTTGATTCCAAGGAATCGCTACTTGTGTTCGTTCGAACATACCAAAGTGAAGCAAAAGAGGCACATAAACTTTCCAAGATGATTTAACTAAATATGCATTGGAATCTGAGAAGCATCTCGCGTGCAACTGACGTCTGCCATCCTGTAGATATATCATCTCAAGTAGACAGCCTTTACTTGTGTGATTCCTTCGTATCTTCTTTAACATCCCACCTGCTTTCCTCTTGCCACCTGGAGATCGCACTCTGCTGATGTATACCCGATGCCAGACCGTCGACACGTATTTCGGAGGGGAAGTAAAAAAAAGTTTTGATTGAGTCAGGTGCACCAGCTTCACGCCCCCCGATGCGATTGTCCTTGAGTGCTGTGGGTGAATGTGGTAGTGGGTCTAAGTATGCATTAGGGCGCCCAGCGATTCAAGTTGTTTCACTCGCCTCATTACGGGAAGTGGAAGGAGTTAAGTTTCGCGGTTCAAAAGGAAATTGGATTTTGTGCGCCTTACGGATACTTAAACGAGTTTCCTCAGAGATACACGACATTTTTTTG
Organism: Ischnura elegans; assembly: GCF_921293095.1. NCBI lineage: Eukaryota > Metazoa > Arthropoda > Insecta > Odonata > Coenagrionidae > Ischnura > Ischnura elegans. The sequence goes on along the minus strand of NC_060249.1, from coordinate 68,936,822 downwards.
TGAAAAGTTTGAAAAACACGTCTGCAGTTGTACTCATTCAACTGGCATGGAAATTTTTACTTATTCGTGCTCTTTATTATGGAAATTCATTTAAAAATATGAAATTTCTCTTGGGCTATGGAAATTCATATCAAGGCGTGCAAGACATGCTAATTAGTCTTAGCATATAACCACTTTTGACAAAAGCTAATTTTACGAGACCCTTCGTGAGTTCCAGAAAATAAATTCTAGGCAGTTCATGTTACTTTTATTAGTAATGAAAGTTGTGATTGAAGTAATATGTACATTGATCTAGTAGGAATTTTACTGCAATTGGCTCAGACATTTGGAAAAAGTCTTAATTTATAATAATATTTGTCGTATTTTCATGTTATGTGTGTCCTAATTTTGATTTTCACCTCCGAAATATGCCAACTATGAAAATTATATTTTTTTAATAGTGACAATAATTTACGTACGTGAGAATATTTCTAAAGTTTTGAATAGTGTTTTCGGTGTGGAAACTCCTTCAGCAAGACAGATGTGGCGGTGATTCACGGCTTGGAAAAATCCTTTCCTTCTGGTGGAAGGACTCGGACAGAAATTGGCGGAGGGATGAGAATGGGCTGGTAATACTGGTTGACGCGTTGGGCCGGAAATCGGAGGTACCAGGTGTGAGTCCCGGACGAGGTGGATGATTTTTAGCTCTTTTTTTGTGAGTGCCGTAGATTTCCCGTGTTGGTTTCGTTTTGTTGGCAGATGAAAAAGATCGGAAATTATGGAAAATTATGAAAGTTTATGTTCTTCATTAGTTCTCTCCTCGTTTTTATCTTAATGAACCGTAAAGAAAATTTGTAATTTCATATATGTATTTAATGTACGACCTAGGTTTCGATGTGACACGTCTTCGTCTGGTACAAATACATAGAAGGCAGGTAATAAATAGTCACACAGAAAATCATTTCGAATGAATTCAAATAAACAACGGTTTGAGGAGAGGGTAGGAGGAAGGGGTAGAATTCCCAGGTGCAGAGTTTGGCCAAAGAGGTGGGGATTGTAAGAGCATGGAGATGATTTGGGAGTCTTTATCTTCCTCTTGCGTTTTCCTTTTTTCTAGGTGAGCGTGGTGGCTTAGTGGGTAGCACATCTGTCCCCTGATTCGATGGTTCGTGAGTTCAAATCCCTGTGTAATCCAAAATCCAATGGATCCCCAATGAAAATCCAGGGCCCTGGGGAAAGTAACTCTCACTGTTTAGTTCTAGGTGAGCCTCATCTAATCCTACGCACCCTAAACCTTTGAAGTGGATAAGAACAGTTAGAGTCAGTTTGAAATGTTACTGTCCAGAAAATTTGTAAACTATGGGGAAAAACATTCTAATACAGTTGAAAATATTTTCCAATGCCAAGCCCAAAATCGCTCGACTCATTGTAATTTTTGGATTCAGTGTTTTACGTGTTAAGTGGTGCGATTCTTTTAGATGCTGTGGGCGTATTTATTTTTCTTATCACTCCCGTAGAGATTGGGACCTCGAAAAGTAACGTTTTTAACGTTTGTAAAACTGTTTAAACGTTTAAAAGAAACGTTTTTTTTCATTCGAGCTGAAAAAAGATGTAGGTCGAGGCCGAACGTTACGGCATTTTGGCCATTCATGTATATTTTTTCTTCAAGCAAATGTTAAACCGTCATCGTTGCTTACCTTATCGTATTTTGTATACATGCATTCGTTCATCCTACAGCGTAGGTAACAGTTATTCACTTGAACTAAATTATTCCAAGCCCCGTTAACAGATGACAGTCTTGACGGTATACGTCGGGGAAGCTTTAAAAAAAATGTTATCTCGTTATAATGATTGCGGGTATCATTAGCGCTTCCTCATATCTCTCGGTAGTAATTACTGTCGGCTCCGAGGGCATAATGTTGCCGTAAGTTAGATAAACAAGGTGCAAATATGAATCTTATCTGCAGAGTTGCACTGCAAAAGTGCATACCGTGAAGCAAGGTGCAAATATGAATCTTATCTGCAGAGTTGCGCTGCAAAAGTGCATACCGTGATGCCGGCACCTTCGACGCATAGCTCTTAAGCCACGTACCGTACAGTCGCGGTAATTAACCGGACTCCCACGAAGCGATTAAGCATGGTCTCCCAGCGTCTCTGTTCGTAAAGAGCGGCTCCTCGAACGAAGTTGTGTGTCGCGTTGCATTTTATTATCTCTGCTCATCCAACAAAAACCATGAAACGTATCGTGAACCATTACTGTTATCCAGCGCTATAAAGTTGATATATTCCGTCAACAGTGTCACAGTTGGGTGATTCACCAAGGTCCGGTGGCTCATTTTCTGGTCACGCGTTGGGCGGTAGCCGCAGCTCCAACCACAACTAAAGACATAAGCGATCATTTTGCCACCAGCACTAATAAGCATTGTCGTCGGTCATTCTGTTTCTCGGCGGAAACAGTGTCGTCATCTATGGGGCTAGATAGAGGAGGCCCCAATCCGTTCCATAGAAGCTTGATTTGCGTGGTAGCTTATTGCCACATGCCTTTTAGTGTTTTCGAAGAAGTCTGCAGCATTCTAAAATAAAAAATGCGTTTGTATAATACTTTTGAAGTAGCTCTGATATCACTTCTGTAACATTATGCTTCAGAGATTCCTTCGGTTTCATTAGAATCGTTGTTGTTGAATGTTTGTAACTATCCATAAAGTGCCAAGGCAGGTTATATTTTTAAATTTCTCTTGGTTTCCACTCAAATGTATTTTGTATTTTAAAAGTTATTTAAAACTCTATTTTGTAGTTCGTTTTTCAAATACCCAACTATTTTGTATTCCAAATGCTCCACGGCCTGTATTTTTCCCAGTCCTGGTCGTGGTCTACTTGCTGTTATTTTCGATCATCCATATTACTGCAATGGTTGAAGACAGGATCGTTTGTCTAATGCCAGGAGACCTTCATTTGCGTTTTTCTTCGATCTTGTTCTCGACCAATCATATCTCTAACGCGTGGATTACGATAAAGGAAGCCAATTAAGTGGAAGGACCGTTAAAATAGGCGGCAATTAAATTTTCTTTCCTCTGGTGCCGAATTAGGACGCTTCCTTCCGCTCATTGGTACTTACATCGGATCGCCAATAGTTCTGCATCCGGTCGGTTTCATTTCACTCATTTCCGCTGTGATGAGGGGAAAAAACGTTGCTCGTAGTCATTCTATAGTTCTGCCGATTTTTTTAAATGTTACGCGGCAAAAAAAATCGACTGCTTTGTGTATCCCTTCGTGCAACGTGTAAAAAATCCCTTTCTCCCTCTGCGAAACATACGGCGGTCACATCTGGTGTCCCTACCGTCTCGTTGACGCGTAGATTTGTCTTCTGCCATTTGGTGAAACCCATGAAATAAACTCTTGATCAGTCAGGTCTTAGTTAATTAGGTCTTAGATTCAAGAAATGGGTATCTGATGGATGCTCTCAAGTCGTCGCTGATCTAATTGTTTGTGTTAACATCGCTTGTAATTGTTTGTTTACTGCGTGTCAAATCTGTAAGAAAAAGCCATTTTTACCTCCTAAGCTATCAAGAGTGGAATTCGGCATGAAAAAAAATCTTTCGGCTTAGCCGGCTTTCGAACGAAAATCATGCAGATGATTTTGATACCATGCTTTGGTGTTAATATTAAATGGGTGTTAGTTGGTAGTTTTTTTGTTTTTTTTGTGGCAAACGTTTTATTTGGTTCGTATTAGATGAATAATATGACACTCAAAATGTTTACTGCATCTTTCCAGAATTGAATCCAAATAACTGTAGTTTTAGAAACATTTTCTCGGAAAGGACATGTTTGTGTTTTTATTAATTAGTAAGGACTTAGATCTATATCCTGTTGAACATAACCACCATTTTCTTCACTCTGTGACACTATCGTAGAACTGCACCATTAGCTACGATTTCCTGAACTATTTGTCTCTATCTTAGCCACATGTCCCCCTTACAGGCCTTGTGTCCACTGATTCTCCAAAAGAAACCACCATTCTTTTCATGTTAAGCTCAGTAATTCCTCATTTGTCTTCGTCTCTCCACGTCAATTTGGTCTCCATCATTCTTCCCACCCGCATCTCGATGGCTTACAGTTAATAACCGTGAGTTTCTATTCGGAGTAAAATTTGATATCTCGAAAAGCTATGCATCGAACTAAGCTTAAAATAATCCGAGAATTTATATTGCCGGTAATTGAGTTATAAACCTTTTCTAATGTTATTTTCCCACTCAGATGCGTAAGTTTCCTTGGTAAACCGTTTGATTCTAAACCAAATGAATTTCAATTTTTTAAAATTGAAACGGTGGTGCATTTGGTCTCATCCTCATGGATTTGGTGGGCGTGGTCATTATTTGATGGGAAATTCCTGGTGATTTCGTAGCGTGTGCGAGAAACAAAAGCTTTTTTTCATTACAAGTGTTAGATTTCTTTCCTCGAGTCTGATTAGCATATGAAAACCGTAAGGTGTAACCAACGATAGCGCGATTACTATTGATGGTTGCGACATGAATTTACGGGCTTCTGCCAAATTTTCTTTGATTGTTTTTTCGGTGGTTATGTATAGAGCTTCCAGAAATGCAGAACTTGCAAAACTGTTAAGTGACTGTAAAAATTTGCTTTGTAAATAGGAAACCTGATACAATAGGGCTCATTTTACAACGCCAAGGAGGTGCACCGTTAAGAGAATATTTCTGTCTCCATTCCTTCGGTGCTAGCTTGTCGGTTTGTCGGTCAACCGACGCGATAGAACCGGAAGAATGAAGACATAGGAACCTCTACATCGCGGAAACCTGCGTAGTCACAATAAGAGAATGTTCGTGGAAACTCGGAAGTATTTTAATATTTCATTAATGTCCGCATCGAGGTGGCGGCTGCTTTCAGCGTCATCGTTGTATCTGCATACCCTTACTTGGTGGTCGCATTGAGTTCAGAGCGCGCCATGTAGGGTGCTGTTACTCCCCACTTCCTCTTGCGTCCAAACCTTTCTCACCGATCCACCCACCTGTTCTTAAACCGAGGCAGATGACCCCCAGCTGCCGTTCACCTTGCCAAATCACCAACACAGTCAATCGGCCAATCGTATCTTAAAATGCTGGACTCTGGACGCAATCCCCCACCCGAATGTCGGCCGATACAGTTACGGCGGTCCAGTATTCGCGTAAATCTACATCTACGAGGTACCTCGCAAGCCACCACTAGGGTTTGTGGTTCCACACCGGCAGATGCTGTCTGTCCATCGAATACTAGTTTATGTAAATCAGTGTGACCACTACTCGGCAAGTTAAAATGAGGGGATAGTCCCTATGGTGAATTTGAAAGGGTGGTCTATCTGGGAGGAAGGTGTACCGGGTTTATGGACAAAATGCTAAAGTATACCTGGAATACTTTCACGAATGCCTTTGACATCAATAGCGATTTACTTCATTTCTTTTATTATACGGCACTTAATCTTTTTTATCTCCCTCAAGATGAATATTCGTTTTAATCCTTATAACCAAACAGTTCGGAAAATTGCTAAAATAGTCTTTTTAAGTCAAGTTATTTATTTGCTTGGTATTTGAATGGCCACCCTGTTTACGCATTTCCTCGCTTGATACTTCTCCGTAAGGGAAAGTCGAGATGTGGATTGTATTGGTTTATTGACTTCACCATATCTCGATCCTTTCGGGGTCGGCCAACCATGTGCCGAACTATGGCCAACGCACCACAGCAGGTGAGCGCTGGAAACCCTGCTGATTACCATCTACCTCAACGTTCCTAGTAACCCCGTGAAATTCGCCCACCTTTTCGCGCTCACCCTGAACAAACCCCAGCCCGCCTTCTGCATGCCCTTCCATTAGTGGAAAAAACGGACTCCAAGCCTTTTGCCGCGTCTTCTGAGAACAGAAGGGAAGAAGATAGTCTTTCAGTTCCGCGGGTATCGTGTATTTTTTCACTCCTTTGCAATGTGTGAATTAAGCTTATGAGTACGCATCACTACCTCGCGACGGTCTCACTGCGTCATCGCGTCGATTTACTGGCTAAGAACCTACGTTATTATCTTGAAATTTTCAGGGTACTCTGAGTGACCAATGTTAGCATTTTCCTGTATCTCAAATTAAAGAATGATATTCTGAGGCAAACGTTCAAATTATAGAACCAGTAAAATGTCTACTTTTTACTGCTTGGAAATTTCGAGACAATAGCATAACCTAACGGGTAATAGTCACGACAAAAGATGTGATTTCGGATACTTGTGTGAAGCTGAAGCTTTCATCCGAAATGACTGTGTATGCATAGAAAAACTGCCTATCATCGCCTATGTCAGATGAGGAAGCGAATAGGACTTACGGATAGAAAGGAAAAACTATGAATTAAATAGGGAAGGTCAACGTGACAATGGGCCAGTAGGCAGGTGATTCGCAAGATTCGCTCTATGCAAATATCCCGTCACTATGAGGATTCCTTTAATGATAATCTCAAATACGAAAATTTCACCTTGGTGTTTCCTACTAAGTAAATGTTTGTATTTGAGACATGGGTGGCTGTTGACAAGGATATAACTATATACTCAGACATTTTCAAGATGATATGGTACTGCTTTGAATTATTGAGGGCGTAACGTTGTAGAATTCCATTTTAAGTTTGGAAAAATAGCAAACTTAGTTTTCTACTGATTAACCGCTATTCGTCCACTAGTTTCGATACACTGCATAATTTTCGTGACTAGACGCCAATGATAGGGTTAGTTTTAAACTGGCAATAATTCAGGTAACCGGGACGAAATACGACTGTTCGAACGAGGGTATTGCGTCGTGTAAGTAGTGATGGGAGTACGCGTGGTCTTAGCAGCCGACCCTGCCGTTGGCGAATCTGGTGGAGTAGGCCTGGGATGGGTCGCTTGGCGTCGGTTCAGCGCTTCAGAGGTCGTGGGGGGAGGGTAGGCCAGCTGTAGGACGCCCGTGGTTGATTTTTTTGTTTCTTTTCCTCCGAATTTTTTTATTCCCGCGCTGCTGCGTCGCAGATCATCGGCAGCAGGTGCCCTCCAGGAGTCCGGCGTGGCCGGCCGACCCCTCTCTCCGTCAATCACCCGTCTGCCCAATTTGACCGGCCATTGTTTTAAACCCCATTCTCGTAAGCGCGTGCAAGGTGTGGGTTTTGTTGATGGGCCAGTGTCGACTCGCAGTCGGGGTTATCCCAAAAGGGTTATTTTATTATTTCGGACCGCGCGTTTCAAGTTTTGCCACCAGCTCGAGGGTTTTTATCTTGGTTTCCGATCTTCACCTTGTCTTTGTTGGTCCTCATTCTTTTGTTCATTCCACGTGTTCAGTTTCATCACGTTTTATAATGGACGAGAAATGCGGCCATTTTAATCTCGATCGAAGGAGATATCTCGCGGTGTTATCGTTTTAAGCCCTGAGCTTTATCTTTAGCTTGGGGTTCTCAGTATCGGTTTAGGCTTGCGTATTTTGAAGCTTCGGGGGGTTGAGAGTGCTGATAGGAACTGAATGATAAAATTACGTCAACATCCTAGTGCATTCGGGATGCCTGTCGTTTGGTTGAGGGTGGATGGGATTTTAAGTGAATCAAAGTGAAATTCGGTGGATCGTTTTGAACTGCGGAGCTAACTTCCCTGAATGAAATGAGAGTGAAAAATTGGCGTGATTCTAATGTGCGATAGAAAATATCAGCATTTATACATTCTAAATTCAGTATTTCTTCATGGGAATGGTAATTTGGATGATTAAATAATGTTTTTTGTTTTATTTGATTATCTCAGCGGAAAAATCATCCCCCCGATAATGAAAATGTTGAGTTTTTGTAGAACACATACATTTTCTTTTGACGCATTTCTTAGTTATGGATGATGTCTAATGCAACGGGAATACTCTTCAAAGCTAAAGAAGTTTATTTAGCCTTTGTCCAGCTTGATGTAACATAGTCTCAGTTACTAGGAATCTCTCCAACTTTGGTTTTATTTTTAGCTCTTTCTTCACCAGGAGTTGTAAATAATGGCGAAGGTGATATCCTTCGACCCAAGTGCACGTTTTCCCTTTTGGTGGTTTAACATGTGTCATTCACGTTTGTAACTGTCCACTATAAGATGTAATTCAGCGAATTTCTTGTCGAATCAAGCTAAATTCGAATCTGGAGGTCGCCCTCTAAATTGATCAAGTCTTTGGAATTGTATTCCACCGTCGTTGCTCTTGAATATCGCGGGAAAATATCCCCAGCACCTGCATCTGGGTCGCTATTTTACGAAAACTCCGCTTTCAACCGAGAAAAAAGTAACTCAAATTTAAAAAATTCCATGTTATTGGGTAGAGAAGTATCACGTGCAGGGTTTATCGTAATTATAGTGTCGCTCAGGGGGCGTTGGATTTACCCGACGCGTTCGAAACGCCCCACTTCAGGCTCATAACCGATGCTCAGCTGTCATTGCTCCGCTCTTGTTTTCCCCCGGAGAATCCTCCGCCTTGAGAGGAAGTGCGCTTGATATAGGGGGAGGGGGAGGTGTTGGTGGGCGGCCTCCTTCCCCTTTTTTTCCTCGAGATGCATTGTGGTTTGGGGGCGGCAGGTGGCTCGCCGACTATTTCTGGAGGAGGCAGCCGGAGGTAGGGACAGACGCCGTAGGTGAGGTTTTATTGGGGGTGAGGGGTTTTGGACGATGTTTTTTATTTTTTTTCTTATATGCTTGGGTCTTCAAGAAGGGAGATTTTTGTTGTTGAAGGAAGTGGTTCAACGGATCTGCTACCCTCTTCTTTTTTTCTTCTTCTTTCTCGCGCCCCCTTCTCCGACGCTCAGGTCTCGCGAGGGGGATATGGCGGCGTTCGTGTTTCCCTCGTGTTTTTTTAAAATCGGCGTCACCCACCGCGCTGCAGTGGACGGAGCTGCCATCTCTGGGCGGACTTGGAAGTTAGTGCCGGGTTTGTTTTGATCTCGCGGTGCTTGTGCTTTGTGAGATGAGAAAGTCACGGTCGGATGCGTTTGTTTTTATTTTTGCAGTTTCGTTCATCGTATTTAAAGCTAATTGTAGCGAAGTTTGGCTGGACGCGTATTGGCTTGAACTGGTCTATATTTTGTCATTGCTAGTTTCATAATGCTTTACAACATTGCTTTGATGTTTTATTTTCTCGTTCGTTGCGTTAGCGCGGTCACATACTTTAAGTTAGGTTCATGAAAGGAATAAGTTCGATGCCTGATGGATCTAACATTTCATCATTTAGAATTATCGTGCTTATAGAGCACACTGCTAGATAGCTTGATTATATTAAAGAACGAATTGTTGCAGCTAAGAAATTCTATTATTCTCTGCTTGAAAATATGTGTCATGGCATGGTGATTAGTCCAAGAGATTGACTAGAAATTATGACTATTCCACCAAAAGGATATGGGGAAGGAGACCTCCCCGAATGAAGGACATAGGACCGATTATTAAGTATTTAAATGAGAATAAAATACGTCACAATGAAAATGATAACAGCTATAGGAGCGGAATAGAGAGCTGGGTAAAACCAATCTCACGATTGTTGGCTTGTGGTGGTGACTTAAGTTCATTGCCCAACTTTTTAAATTTGTTATTCATTAGGATTCATAGCACCTGGGTCTCTTCTACTCCGGTTTAGATGAAAGTAGTACTAAGCTCAATGGGTTAAGCCGATTACGATGTGGAAAAAATCTTTTTTTGGGAAGAATTTGAGGTATTTTGAATGAAATAGTTCAGTGTGGGGAGGTGCAGACCAATCTATTCTCAGGTGTTCCTTGTAACCCACCTTTAACATTAGAATATCTTTTATAAAAAGTTCCTCTGGTTCCTTATGAATAATATAATTTCAGGTTAAGTTGATGCGAATGAGACTTGATACATCATCCCCCAAACTCTCTTAGTAGTTTCAGCTGTCAGTTACAGTCCCTTTTCATATAATTTCTTCCTATTGTTTTATTATTCATTGTTTCCATAATAGCTCTTTTGCCATGAATTTATTTTTATCCAAAACTTAGGTATTTTGCTCGTAATATATAGATAAATATACGTAGGTCGCGGATGCCAACGGATTTACGACTGCGCGCGATCTTCACCTTATACTGCAGAAGATCCACGCATCAGTTGTCTTCGGCGGGGGAATGTCTGGCATCGCTGGCTCGGAATGTGATGGCTCTGGCCGATCGGGTCTGTCAACAGTGATGCTGCGGAGCGCGCGTGAGTTCTCGCACTCTTCCCGCCAAGGACAGGGGAGGGGTGGAGGCGGAGGAGGTCGCCCGCAGATAGCCTCGCCAATGGCTTGCGATTTTTCGACCGTCTCGTCTCCGGCGGAATGGCATTTTGCGAGCGGTTTACGAGTTGGCAAAATCTCATATCTCCATTATTAATTGTCGTACGGCTAATAGTTTTCCAAATTGATGGATTTCGACTTGTGTATCTAAGTCTAAATTTGTTTCACTGTGGACCAATGGAGTGTTTCTCTGAAGAGTAGGTGCTTAAGGAAAATTCATCATATTCAAATGATAAAAGCCTCAGTGCTTGAGAATAATTAATTTCTACATGTTGTGTGCCTAATCCTGATCGCACTGGTATTTATAGTTAACAAAATGCAGCTTTATAATATTTAAATATCTATGCATATCTTCAAACTTTTTTCTTGACGTATCCTATTGCAGAATCTGTAAATTATCGAACACTCTTCTCAATTTACTCAAGGAATTCGATCGTAACTTTGAAGAGGAGTTTAATGTCTTTGTTTCAGTTTAAAATGGAAATGAAAGTTTGTATAATTTATGTAAGGGTATTTGCGTGTGTTGGAGTAAATATAATGAGTGTAGTTAGTAAAGAAGTCAAATATTCATGCTTGAGTTTATGGAGTTAAAAGCTATCTCCATCGCCACGGTGCTCCTGAACCGACGGTGATTTTGCGATCGGATTGGCGGCCGACTGAATGGAGGATATGGGTTGCAGCCTCTCTCTCTTGTCCGACGCCCAGGTCTCCCAAGGGGGCTGTTCCAGTAGTCTATATTTGGGTGCGGAGGTGTCAAAACATGGGGCACATGACGTCTGACGGGAGGCTCCCTCTGGAACTCATTTTATATTTATTTCTCTGAATTGTTGGATGAAGTCATCGTCGGTTGGGTTCGATCCGCGTTGATACGTAGCCCTTTGTTTTTATTTCTCTTTTTTAGTCAATCACTTCACGTGGACTTCCCTGTTTGTACTGTGTTCTAGAGGCGTACATTTTGTTTGAATGGTGTTAACACTTTGCTCCCGTGATAAGTGGCAGTTGGTGTTGAAATTGTCCTTTGGAAGAGTATCTATGATCTATTTAAAGCCATTTTGCGATTCATTTAACACCTTAGTGCATATAAATGCATACTGGTAGGGGATTGTGATCATATAATTGCTGATACCCTAATTTTGGGGTATTTACGGGGTCCAAATAACAGGTTTCCATGTACATATTCCTAAACTGGTGGGTTCCGTAAAATTATCATTGCTCCGATGAAGTTCTGTGTTAAGCTACATAATTTCTAACTGATGTTAGATCACAAAATTCGTAATATTTGTGTTTTTTATTAAAATTAGCTTATCTGGTAATCATTTTAGAGCTCAAGACTATTACTTGTGTAATATAATTTAGTTCTACAGCGTGCTGTAATCGATTTGAGTGGTTCGCCCCCATATACTGGTGGCACTGGAGGGCACCGTTAGTTTCTAAACTTGTAATAGGCGGGGTACACCTTCCCGCGAGCCAATTTTCTAATAAGTATAAAAATAGCGTCTGGATAAAGAGGATGGGTCGGGACAGGTGTTGCGTTAATCTCGCTGGGCAATCTCCACGAAATAAAATTTCCCGTCCCCCTAGCTCCAGGCGCTTTTCGTCAAAATGTGTTCGCGTGCAAGGCATATTTTTTTTCTATCTCACAGTCATCCATTTACGAGTTGTTAGGGTTCGCAGGGGTCGAGAGAAGTTCTTTGGGGTTTGTCTTGAGTGTGTTTCGAATGTTGGCATTTTTACATATCTTTCTTTTTCATCCTTTCCGGCGGCTTAGTTCAATTCCAATTATATCTCTGTTTTAGTGAGAAGAGGTTGAAATACATTTCAGAACGGTGGTTATTTTTATAAGCTCTTGTTAAATTTGCATAAGCTGATATGTGCTGTTTAACATAGTTTTCATTGAGATGATTCGTTCATTTCATCCCTATTTCTTTCAGAAGGATTTAATCTATATACATTGAAATTTTCTAAATGAAAGGTTTTAAATAATTACATTGTCACGAGAATGAAGGTGGTGAATGGACGGAGAGTGTGAGGAACGACGAGGTACTTTACGTGCATGGCAAGGAGAGGAAACTTGTAATCAGTGTTAGAGGGAAGAATGTGACCAAGGGAAGGAGGCTAGGGAAGAGAATAGGATTTATGGATAGAATGAAAGGGAATATGCGTCATAGTTAATTGAACAGGGAAGCCCCATATGTGATGGGAGGCAGGCTAAGGCCACTCGCAAAATTCTCCACGGAAACTACATTAACCGGTAGAATACTTAAATAATAAATTTTTACGTATTGAGTGGCATTAAGGGAAAGAAAGGGATAAAAATACAGCAAAAATTATGGAAAATTTCTCCATTTTTTGCAATGTATTCGTATAGTATTCTTTCTCCCACTCTTAAGTTATAGTTAGTTAAGCGCCTATGGCTTCTGGTGAATGGAAGAAAGATTTATAATCTATCGTGCATTTTATGCGCAAGTAATTCGTCACGAAAGAAGGCGGGTCGCGCGTCTAAGAGATGAGGCCGAAGTGGAAGCGCTTGTGGCCCTTTTGGACGCTTCAGCGCGGAAGGTTGCAGATGTCCGCGCGTCTGTTGAGCCAATTCCCCGCTGCCCTCTGCTGCCTCAGCGTCTTCTTGAGCGTCCCTCCCACCCCTCTCTCCTCCTCCTTGGGCGGCGTCCTCCCATCCCTGCCACCGTCCTCGACTTCCTCCACGATGCTTCCTTTTGCCACCTGGAGCCGCCGCTGACGGGCCACCTGGCTTTTTTCCCCTTCCTTCCTCATCTCCGCGTCGCTTTGGGATGCGTCGCACAAGGAGGCATCGAGGTGCGACTTACTTGATGTACTACTGCGTTGCGAGCTGCTTGCCTCATAGTATAATATATGATTTTCATTTCATAATTTTTAGCTCATCATTGATCAGGTGTGGCGAATGTTTTTGAGTGTGTATTCAGAGACAGTGATGAGAGAATGGATCACAGTCGCTTAGCTGGTCGTATTTGGTCAAAATTTCGTTACGCATTACTTGTTTTAAACTTATTAAAATTTTCAAGTGATTAAAACTAATTTTATTTTACTATTATACATTATAAGTTACTATCTTGTAATGACAGGGTGTGTTAATTGCTCCCTTTGCTTGTGTCTCAGCTAAAAGAAAATACGTCTTAGAGAATACTAAGGAAGTATTTTCATATTATTTTGAGATGTGTTATAATGTTGACTACGTTTTGTAACATATTCGTTATGATAACTTAAGTTGTAAGCATGAAAATATTCACGCAAATGAGATGGCTTAAGTGGGAGGTATGTGTCTAAGAAGGAAGTGCAGGGAATACTAGGGTATGAAGTACTCTTATCTAATTCACCAATGAATCTTGAGTTCATCCTATGTGATCAGTGTGACCTGTATTTTCCAGTCCCATCCTCGCAGCGTCACCACTTCAATACCATTCGCATTGCTCGTAACTAAACCCTAAGCGACGTTTACGACGCTGTGTTTACCGACTGTTGTGGTTGGTTCCCTCTTGGCTTGGATGGAGCACAGGTTTTTTACCCTGCCCTCCTCGCCCTTGACATGGAAAAGTATAGGGCCCGAGGACGCGTTGGAGCCTTTTGAGTTGGCGTGCAGGGGGTGCTTGGCGTGGGGGAATGTGCAGCACAAAGGGATGTGGTGGTGTTTGGCGGAGCGCAAGGGTTTCGGAGGAGTTTTTGTGAGTTCGGGGACCCACCGCGGCTTGCGTGAGGCGAACTTCTTGGGGACTGGGTTTCGGGGCGCGGGGAAAAGTTTTCGGTGCACTGTCGGGCGTCACTGTGCACGGGGGTGCCGGAGTCGGGATCGACAGCGGGGTGGAGCTGGTTGGGAGTATCTCGCCGTTATTTGGTGCTTGCTGGCGACTATTTATTTATTTAAGTAAGTTTGCACATACAACCCTGACGCCAATTTACAGTGAAATTTTTCTAACAATAACATGAATTAGACAAAATACAATAACGATATAAAACTAACAAAGAATTTAGCAGTAAAACATTCAATTGGCAGGCGGATGGGACTGAGCTTGTGCGGTGAATTTCTTGCATGACAGGTAAATAGGATCGATGGAAGGAGGGAGCGAATTTAGAAGGGAGGAGAGGCGATATGGAGGTGAGCGCTTGGTCAGGGAGATTCTGGGAATAGGCAGATGGAGTAGGGAGAGCGAGCGGGTGGAATGAGTCGGTATTCTGAAATTCAAGAGGAGTTCAGGGAAGTCAGAAGTCGAGTTTAAGATATTGTGTAGAAAGTCGAAGTCCAGACTAGAAGGAAAGAAATAGAACGTGTTAATAATAATAATTTTGTCTTTACTAATCAACCGAATTGAGCTTAAGAGATGGTTAAGCAGTTGGACATGCATATAATATATAAATAACAAATGGTAAAATCCAACCTTTAATGTATAACTCCACTACCGAACATGGTTTCGACACTGTATGTCATTTTCAAGGTGGCTTGGTTCTCTTGAGCTTCGCATTCAGATATACAATGTAGCATAATCATAATAATACATATAATATGAAAGATATATAGCTAGGTAGGTCCAAATATATATCGATGCCCTAAATGGGGGAAAACTTAAGCGGGAGGGATTCGACCCCGCGACGCATAGGGTGACATGTTGTATGAGTGGCAAAATCTCTAAATAATCTATTACAATTTTTTTACTTCAGAGGCGAAAAAGTATTCTTTCGGCATCAGTGATATCTTCGAGGGAAAATCAATTTGGCGCGTCCGGGCACTGAGCTGCGGGTCGTTATTCGTGCTTGAAACTAGACAGGAGAGAAGGGAATTATTTGAATCTTGCGGGAAGAGATGGCCTCTGTGGGTTGTCCGGAGAGCCCGTCTCTCTGTCTCATGTCTGGCTCTCTACGAAGTGCGGGCCAGAGGAAGGGAGTTATCGGCGCTATGGATACCAAGAGGGTCCATCAGGAGAGAAGCCGAAGACGGAAATGTCTTGTTAAGTCATCTAAATAAGTCTCCGCGCGGGGGTGTACTCATCTAAGGTCTCGGGAGCCGAGATTTTTGTAGTGGGGGACCGATAGGAAGGATTCTTTTCCATTTGGGTGGATCTTTTGTCGTCCTCTTTCGTTCGGTGACTTTGCGGGTCGTAATTGCCGCGTTGGATCGTGGTGCTAGATGACTTTTAGGACCAATTCGTGATCTGACTGTTACTTCCCGGCGAATTTATGACCCCATCCCTTTTTGATCGCCTGACCTCTTAAACGATGTCGAGGTGTAACTAGCCTACGCGTTTGTTTTAGCGTTTTTTTCTGCACCCAAAGTCCCAATCCTTCATCATTTTATCTAGCCATCACCCTATGATATGGTATTTTATTCATTTCTGTAACTTATGATGAATTATAGCGTTCTTGAAGCATAGTTACGAATTACAGCTTGAATTATAATTTGATTATAACAATTAAGCTTCGACACACAAGATTCAAATACATCTAAATCTTCTTACCTGCTACCAGATTATTCTACTCGCTTTTGTTCAGTCCTGTTAAGGGTAGGACTAGATGAAACCTTATAGAAAGTAATATAGCAGCATTAAAGAGGAAGCTATGTGTTTGCTTTTCTAATGTCCCATTGTTAAATTTTCGGTTTTTAATTGAAAAGAATTCGTGAGAAATAACACGGAATCGTGAAATATATCCTAGGTATCTCTCTGGATCTCCATTCTTTTTCCCATTACGCTCAGGAGACGATGTTTTCTCATTCGCTTGTATGTGTCGGTGTCGTTTGTAATTCAATGGGTCATTTGAATCTCCATTCCTTTCCTCTCAAGATAGCTTGTCGCGTAATAGCAATTTATCGACAATCAGGAATGATTGTTCCATCGTCACTTGTTGATATTGCCTCATCATTTAACGAGAGATCGACTCCAATATCGTCCTAGTTACAGGTAGCGACAGAATATTAAACAGTTGCGGATTTGTTTTCAAGGAGGCAGTGAATACTTTTTTATCGCTGTTGTTGAAATCGCCAAGCTAACGGCGTTTCTCGATGCAGACGTTTACTTTCTCACATCACGGACTCGTTGCCTACTCTGTGTATTCTCCGTAACTTACATTTGCCATTAGAGTTGAAATGGCTCGTTCATTCGCGAGGAAAGAATTTATTTCCTGGATTTGTCTTCACTCGTCGTCAATTAGTAATGCTGCGCTGTCCTCATAACTTTATGACTGCGGTTAAATGTTTCTTTCAGCCGCATGACGTAATTGATGAGGTATTTTCATGATGATTGCCGTGCTGTAATTCCTTCATTGACGGCGTTTATTGCCTTTGATTGCAGCAGTCAGCTCCCGTATTACCTCCGTGATCAATATTGCACTAAATCTTCTATATCTTATGTCTGAATCATCATTTCAAAAATGGTTCGAGCAGAATTACGATTTGCTCGTTATGCAATTAAGGAATCACATATCAGTTGACTTAAAGCGTCCTGCTTTCCTTTGTTTTGTATTTTTATCATTTAAACGAAACAGAATGTAGCATTGCAAGTGAATGGCGCATTGTTGTAGGCGAAACGGTAATTTTACTTTTCGTCGGCTTTAATTTATCTCGTGGACTAATGTAGTTGTACAGGTGGTGGTAAAAAGTAGAACGTATGTATGGAATGCTGTTTACGGTTTTAAAGGAATTTTTGACGCCCTACCATTGATACAGCTTAGAGATAATATCTCACAATCAGTATAATCTCACCATTTGCCGAAGTGAATTTATCTGTTTGCACCCATCGTGTATGTTATTTCGTAATCAACTCGTTACGTTTTAGCTATCCTCCTCGGTCCTGGCGTATTGTATACCATGCATCGGCGTTTTAATTTTTTTCCCGTTTGGCTTAGTGATATGTCGTTATTGCAACTAGTTCAGTACTTCATGACCGATGACAGCATTACACAGAATAATGATTCACAGAAATCGTTACTGCTGTTTGTTAACTTGTAACTAACTAGAAAACATTAAATTCAGACCAAAATAACGCTAGGTATGTCCCGGTACTGAGTAGGCTATCCGGAAAGGAAGTGGGGCTGGAAGAGATGCGTGCGGAAGGCTCTGTAGCGGCATACGTAAATTTTCCCGCCAAACCCCTGTGGGAAGGGGTGCGAATAGTTGTCTGGGGGACGAGCGTCAAAACAAAGGGGGTTGGCGGAGGGAAGGTTTTGCGAACCGGTAATCTGCCAGACGGATGCGGGGGTGGCAGGTGCTGCCCTCCCTCCCTACCGCGACGGCACTCCCTACTACTTCTCACAACCCTTCTCTTGGGGGACTTCTTCCGGTTCGGTCCCGCGCGTGTTGCTCCCGTCGTTGGCCGGCGTTGTTATTGTTGATGTTGTCGTGCGCGCGGCCGTTGCGTGAGTCTTTGCATCACGGGGTGGGGGAAGGGGGCCACGCCCCTCGGGAGGCCGTGCCCGTCCGTGCTTGGTCCGGAAGCTGCGGCACCCCTCCATTTCAGCGTCACGGGGAGATAGGGAAAACAGACCCAAGTTTGAGCGCCTGCTTCTGGATAACTTTTGGAGACCTTCATGTTGCGTCACTGAAAATCTGCCGAGTAATTGTTGAAAACATTGTTGTAGGGAAGTATGTTTTGTGAGCTTTGGAGGAAAAGGGAGAGAGTATGATTTTTAACTGTGATTGCCGAAATGTAAACACACCTTGATC
Organism: Ischnura elegans; assembly: GCF_921293095.1. Lineage (NCBI taxonomy): Eukaryota > Metazoa > Arthropoda > Insecta > Odonata > Coenagrionidae > Ischnura > Ischnura elegans. The sequence goes on along the minus strand of NC_060249.1, from coordinate 68,918,885 downwards.
GATAGAATACTTATGTAGTAATGAGGAGATGGTGGCCTTACTCCGTTAGAAAATTGACGTATTTCTAGCGAAGAGTTAGTACGAAGAATTCGGTGCGATTTTTTATAATTGTTCACGAAATGGGAGAAATAGCCTTTGGGTGCTCTCAACAAAAATGCTCGTAGATTTAGGTGGCCCAGGGTGTGCTCTACCCTCGCTTATCCAAAGTAGCACTTTGGTTTTAATCGATAAGCAAGTTTTAAATATTCGTAATTCGCGTTGTGAGAAGTCGCGTTCGGGCCTCATGGAAAATAAACGCGCCCCACTTTCGGCTTCTGTGAATGGATACGACCACGTTTGAAATTGAAAATTAAAAATAGAAATGGCAAAATCTACTTTTTTTTAGTAGATCTCGTAATGCCTTTGTGAATGGTTGGCCGATTCCGAGGATAGCGTTTGTGTTTATGTCGTTCATTTAGATTATGAAATATATTTCCGTTTAATATAATGCGAAGAGGAGTATTTCATTATTCTTGGTGCCCTCTTCTATTCTTATTTACCCACGAGTAGAGTCACGGGGTAAGTATAGTCGTTTTCTTATGTAGTTTAGATTTTCTCTCCGCTAACAATGAGGGGAATTGGCTGCATTTCATCGTCCGGAAATGGGGAGAAGAGTCGGGAGTGCTCGACGCCCCACGGTGACGCACTATCGCAACCGAATAACCGCCGCCACCTTGAAGTATGGCGACAGGGTTTTCGTAGAAGTGTCCGGGGCTCTCTTGTTTGCCCCCGCACCCACTTCCCCCGGGGGCCGTTGCAATGGGGGTACCAGGGGGCGAGGTCGTGCAAGAAACATTTCGCAAATGGAACCCACCCCCTAACTCGCCTATCTCTCCCCTCGGGGTGGGGGAAGGCGGTCTGCAACACTGCGACAGATGGCCTTCATGCGCTCTGCGGCGGTCCCGAATTCGCGAAATGGCGACCCCTGCAAGCTCTCTCTCCCCCCCAGGGTTTTCGTGGAATGGGGGGGCGGAGTTTGCGACTTTTCCTCTTTCTTCTTCTGTTCCCTCCTGTCCCTCATCCGTCGTCTCCTTTGTTACTCTTTCCTGCTGGGGTTCCAGAGAACCCCTCCTATCGCCGCCAAAATACAGGCGTGCACCTTCCCGAATCGCTTTCCCCTCAGGGCCTGTGTGTGTGTGTGCAGACTTGGTTCGTTGGTTGGCCCATTCTCTCTTTTGCCTGCTGCTCCTCTTCCTTTTCGCGATCTCGCCTCGCGATAAATGGCCAAAGTGGAGGTTGCAAAAGGTCGGGGAGGGTTGGACGGTGCGTGAAGAATGTCTCCGCCCAAGCTATGTGTCTGTGTCAACGGGGGAAACTGTTTTTGCCGTCAGGCCGGAGCCGGCTGTTTGCATGGTGGCTGCTAGGTGGACAAGGGACCCTTTTGCGCATACAGTTTCGCGTGGGCAGTTCGGACATTTTCGCGCGGGATGGAGTCCTTTCGGCAATTTCTTTTCTCGCGACCGTCTCCGGTCCACTTCGTGCAATTTATCTTGTGTGCGCACTTTTTCTCCGGTATGTCCCGTTTGGCGTGGTTTAAAAAGAGTGTCGCCGACTGTATTTGCATATCTCACTTGCGAGGGGCGCAGCGCTTATATGTACGTTTTTAAAGTGTCGCTGTGGAATATGAGCGTGATTTCAGGGTTTATCTCCCAAGTAGTAAATCAAAGCGATTTTTTAGCGCACGACTGCCATAGCTGTCTAGTTTCGGTAGGCATTCGCTGGGTCCTAAACTCCATCATAACCCCACAAAATGTATCGCTTCAGCTTTTTTGAAAAGCCTGTTGTGTTCGTCGGGATTCCTCAAAACTTATGCTGGATCAGTTTGGTATCTGCAGAGTTTTACCGGTAAAAGTTTAGGAAAAATAAGTATTTATGTAAATATTCTACAATGCGATGAGAGGAATTGTATAATTATCGGTTTCGTCCGTAGACCTTCAGGGATTGTTTTTAAGATATGATTTCTTTTACATGGAATACCGTTCAGACTTAAAATCTGTGTCTACATCTACATTTGCATAATACCCCGCAAGCCGCCTCAAAGGCGTGTGGCAGGCAGGGTACATAAACGTATGGTGACATATCTGCGGAACAACGAAACGGATCAAATTCTAATTCGGTGTGAGGATTTTGGTTTTGGTTGCGTAATCCACAACATCCGGCTTGGTTTTTGCGCACTTGCATGCAAATCCCAGCTCTGGAGGGTTTTCGAATGAGTAAATAGTTTTCTTTTTTTTTCCTTCGAGTTCCCCGATTTTAAGTCGTTTTCGCCGGGAATCTTTTGCGCAACAGAGTCGGTACTCTCCTCCCCAGCACTCTCGCTTTTCTTACCCAGCCTGCATTAAGTCGTCAAGGGCGCGCGACCCGAGTGGGTAAAGACCGTTTTTGCAAGCGGCACCGCTCCCTCGAAAATGTTTTGGCGCAAATTACTTGTCCCCCGTCGTACCCCGTCTGCTAAAACGGTTTTCTCTCGCCATCCAAAGTGCCCTCCATTCCCTCTGCAGAAATTAACCGCTTAGGGGGGGTTCTCTTTTTTTTCGGTTCCCGTTGCATATCCCCATTCACACCGTGATAACAGTGAGTACCCACCCCTCTTCAACCCTCTCGTAGCGCTCTTGCTTTCATCCCCGCTCCTTTTCGCAGTGATTGCAGTTGTTTTTAACGTCTAGCGCAGTCCTCGAGGTCCCGCGCGTTGGAGGACGTGTGTCCCTTAACGATGCAGCCGTTGCGTTTCCTGGCACTCCTTCAGGGTCTGAAAAGGTCTGTGGAGGCCTCCTTTACATGGGTCCTCCCCATAGTCTCTCCCTCGCGCTCTCCAATTATCCAATGCTCTGCAGGAAACGTTGGTACACATGTGCTCCGCCACTCCTCCGGGGGCACCACCAGCCGCCCGTGCCCTGAGCGCTCACCCTCCTGCTTCGGCTGTCTTTGGTCTCTTCTCCTGTCTGCCGCCAGCTGATGGCCTCTGTAGCCTACGTGAACTGACGCGTTCACGGATCTTATAAACGTTGTTATTGTGAAGGATAGTCTTTGAATATTTGTCATCCTTATTATGAAGGTTACTTACGCATGGCTTGCGTTTTCTTTAGGCATTGAAAAGAGTTGAAGCTAGTTGCTTCAGTGAAAGTGGTAAAAGAATTGGGCCTTAACAATATTTAGACCTTTAAGTTCACTTAGTGCGTATTACACAGCTACTTGATTCTCATATGTAGTTTCGACAATACTATGGCATTTTCAGGGATTATATTGCCTTCATGAAAACATAGTATTACGTAACTTTCGTGAAGAATTAAGTATTGGTGTGGAATGAACAGAATAATTTTTCATTTCCAAGTTACTGACTACGCAAAGTAAAGCTGCAAACTTAAAACGGTGGTCTGCAATAACATTTTCAATAATTTATGCAATAATCTGTCGTTACATTTACCACGTACCGATGATGTATGGGTGTAATTTCCGTTGAGTTCGAAAGATTTACTCGTGTGTCCCAATATTTTTCTCACTTTCATTGATACGAATGTTCTAAATCGATTGAAGTTGGCATAAAAAAACTGGAGTGGTTATTACTCTCGTTGCTCATGTGTAACCTGAAAGTCTAACCTACACGCATACTTTGGAAGTCAGACGTGTATGCATAACCTTCCAGGACATCAATCCCAGGCCAGTGTAAACAGTGAAACTGACAATAAGACAGCAGTTCGTAGAAGCTTTCAAGGTTAACTGTGCCAAATTAGCAAGTACAATTGTCACTCAATCATTGTCAGTGATTCACCCTTAGGTTATTTGTTACAGCTGAAGGTAGAACTCACCTCAGAATAAGCCACAGGCTGTATGATTTCCTTCATTCAGAGTACAGGAAGTACAGTACAGGGTTACCTCGTAAAAATTGGCAAACCACCAGCTAACCACCCTAACAGCTAACCACTCTATTAATGGATATGTGTGTGGAAGGAAGAGAAATCGTACATTATTCATGGATGGTGGAAGAAAGACCGAAAGGCGAGGTGAAGAGAGAAATGCAATCGGAGATTCTCGGCTCAAATGCGACAGTAACCAGCAACGGTGCTGCTTGTATGTTGACCTGTCTGGACAGGTATTCTTCCGATAATATTGACGCATTTCTTTCGGATTAGGAATTTTAGAGACGAAACCTAGAAATAGTGAAATAGTTTAGTTTTAGCGTTTGCAGAGAGCCTATCGCCGATCCAGGCGTTACTTTTTTCTTAAAGCGTTGATCATTAACGCGTTATTTGCGACCTAGCGATTTTATACTATTTTCCTCCCCTAACTGGGCTCATTCGTTCTCCTCGTTACCCTCCCCCGCGGTGGGTAAGTACTTACCACGCGAAAAAAATGTTTGTTTTTTTCTGCTCTCACCAACCCCACACTCGCCCCCATCGAATTTATTCCATTCGTGATATGCCCCTCGCCGCTCACGACTCCTTTGTTTCCGCTAATAGGGCGATCGTTTTCGTCGGGGTCGGGCGCGTGGCCCCTGAGGGGGGTCTGCTTCCTTGTCCCTGGCGAACAGTCGTTCGACGCCAGGAGGGTGCCTGAGAAAGATTCGACGAACAAAAGAATTTGGGGGGGTACAGGGCTCGCGTTTGATATCGGATCTTGCTCCGCGGGAGGTTTGTTTTTCCCTCGTTCGTATTTTTTTTTCGATTTTCCCTTGTGAAAATACCATCGGCGTATCGGTTTCGCTAATTTAGGCCGACTTTTTGATGGGGTAATTCCACTTTCGGTTGATGTTTTTTTCGATTAAGCTGTTGCTGTGTTTGGGGTTGATGTGTTGGCTTATGAGGGTTATTTTCTCGGATTCCCTGCCGGTTTGATTGATGGGAATATTTTGGGAAAGTTGTAGGCATTTTTTCCGGTTGATTTGGTTTTTCAGAACTGCCGCCAAAAATTTATGCGCCAGCATTCGTGGTGGGTTGTTAAGAGTTTTATTTATTATTAAGTGTTTTCGATTGATCACGTTTACTAACTTAATTCGTGTCTTGTTTCACTAAGATCTGATGTTGTCTCCTGATAGTATTGCGTTGCCGTCAAGCTTTATATCTAAATTACAGTTCGTTTCCCATAGGTAGATATTCGTATTTATGCTATTGGTATATTCTGAAACTCTATCACCTTTTAAAGGCCTAGTAAATTATCATTCACGAGGAGAGGATTACCAAAGGTGATAAATAATATGAAAATTTTCTGGTATGGAAAAGGAAGAACGCACATAAGTTGTAGTGAAGCGCTTCCCATGCTGCTGGTTGTTTGTATCATGCGTGTTCAAACGTTATTTATTCCCTGCGTTTTCGTCAAGAATTGGGTAGTGGTTCCTGCTAAACATTGGTAGTTATGCGAGGCACTCGGCTAGATTGTATTGGATGCAATTATTTCCAAGAATATTGATCCTAATTAATGTGGTACAGCTCTTTAGCAGTACATGCCGTTGGCTGTATATAATTGGCTTTGAACATTATGTGGCTTTGATGTCCAGGTGCAGGCGAGTGCGACGTTATTACGATTTCTGTATTCTGATGCACGTGGCATTGTCAATGATAGAGGCCTTCCTCCATTTACCTATTCCACTAAATGGGTCGTCCAACTCTTTGTTATGGGCACTCTTTCGTGGTTCCCTTGTTATTGTTCTCTGTATAAGTGAGTTCTCAATGCGTGACACTTATCGTTTTCCAAAAGGGCTTTTGTCAATACTATTCGTCATCCTAGATATATTTGTGAAGTATCCAACTTCAGAAATGGTAATTTATTGCTAGAAATATATATTCCAATCAAATCAGGGTGCACTGCGTCAATAATTTGTCCACATTTCGGAATTAAGTATTATTATACATGCCAGGTGCTTTAATATTGGCAGGTGGAGACTAGTGCGACAGCGGGAAGATTTCTGTATTCTGGGCAGTGTGAACAATGGAACATTTTCTCCATTTACGTCCTCTTGTACCAAAAGGGAAGTCCACCACTTCGTCATGGGCAGCCTTCCGTGGTTCCCCTGTGAGCATTGTCGGGATTAGTCAGTTCTCAATTCGTGACACTAATCGTTTTCCGAAAGGGGGGGTCATGTCCGTGCTAGTCGTCATTCTCCGCAGGCCTGAGGTCGTCCCATGCGAGCGTTAGGGCGAGCGGGAAGTGGAGGGTTGTTGGCTTTTAGGGGACTGCAGCCACTTTTCCTATAGACCCAATCCTATTGACGGTCACCGTTCTCATCCCTCGTGGGGGAGATAAGATGAAGAAGGGGATTGGGCATTGACGCGCGAAAAATGAAGTCATTACAATTCGACATCCATCAATTTCCCATTTCTCGGTCGGTTTTGTAAGATCATCCATCCGATATTTCCTTCGGCCCTGATCCCCCATTTAGTTTCCTTTCCAATCCGTCGTTGTCTGGCTGTTGTCGGCAGCGGCGTCGCTGTGGTCTGCCCCGAATGTGGCCGTGTACGATTATCCAATCTCCTATTACTACCGCCCCTTGCCTCTCGCTCAAACGATTAGTTTTGTCTTTTTACCCTCTTCACCTCCGCCAGCCTGTGCACTCGTATACTTGTCTGTCTGAGGCTTTTCATTCCACTTACCTTACTTGTTTACCCACCTTACTTACCTTCTTAGTATCCTTATGGTCCTCCACGGCCGCGAATTCGATGATGAACGAATAAAATCGATCCTCTTGAAAAGCGTAGTGCATAATTACTCTTTATAAAAGGTTTTATTTATTTTATAATCGTGGATAACATGGCTGTATGTACAAAATGGTAAGAAATCGGCTACACGTCGACCGGTCAAGGAGGGCAGTGTGGAAATAAAATAGGCGTGGTGACGAGGAAAATTTCCCATGAGATATACCAAAAACGGTTGGTTATCAATAATAATACAAAGGAAACAAATCCTTCGGGGATGACAGCGGGGTTAATATATTTGACTGAAACATTTTGATGTCCCGATCGCCATCACTATCAATGGTAAGGGGTAAAGGGCAGGCTATCGAAACGCATTGGTTAAATATCTTAACTACGCTATCATCCGTAGGATACTTCATTTATTCTGTCCCCTAAATCTCTAAATCCCACCGTGACAATATAGTGTTTAAACCTGCTTAGTTTGAGATGGGACACAGGCTGGGGTGGTTAATAGCGTTAGCCTTTTAAATCCTATCTTAGCAGGTAGAATGACGGTAATAATCCATCAACTATATAGTAGATGGCGTTATTTTGTGGAACCGTGTGACAAATAGCACGATCCCTGAGAAATGTTTGTATGGTCCGCTGATTTTTATTAATCGACCCTTGTTCTGGCAAAATATTCCTATTCAAGGAAGTGAAAGCGAAACTAGGTCGATTTATATAAATAAATGAATTACACCAACGCATCTCCGTGGTTTTGTTACATGATAAAATGTGTGGCTGTTCGTAGTTCTCTCCTCCTGCTTTTCTCCCAAGTTTTGCGTCCTCTTCGGCCCCCCTCGAGCCAAGAGTCCCTTGCCGCCGTCGCAGGTGTGACAGGAGCGGGCGAAAGTGGTGGGTGGGGTGGCGCAGAGCATTGTGGGTGTCGTGTCGGGGGCTGTCCTGCGGAGGGCCAGATAAGCCCCCTTCCCCCGCCTCCTCTTGGCTGGATGAATCGCGGTAGCTTAATCATCTCCTCCATCGTCTCCTCCGCCCTCAGCCGGGGGCTTTTATCGCCGCCCCCTTCCACTTCCACGCCGGGTGGTCGTTTTGGGGGAAAACGGGGACGTTTTGGCGCTCGGATATTTGTGGAGGTTCTTCCCAGGGGGTGGTGGAGGGAGATTATTCACGCCACGCCGTCTGCTGCGGCCGGACGGAGAAGTGGAGGAAGAAATCCCCTTCCCCAGCGCGGAAATGGCAAAACAAAGCGTTCAGTGCCCGTTGGAGTTTCCTACGGGAGTGTCCTGTGTTTTTTTTTAAGTCTGGATCGTTTCTCCGGGTGTTTTTGTGATTGTGGCTTGAGGTGTATCTGGTTTTGGTATTGAATTCTAGTCGGCATCGTTAAGACAAGCCTTACCCTTGGGAAGTTCATTGAGGAGTTCTGCTTCCTTAATTTCATTCTGGAAACTTACTCATGTTTCCAATCTCCAGTTAAAACTGGGAATTATCAAGTGTTTTTAATTGCTGGGAAATTATCGGAAAAGTAACCCGAAAGCGCGATTCATCAAGATAATTTGTATTTCCAACGAGCAACGGATATCGAACCACCTGAGACCCGACAGTAAATGCGTAAAGTCATCGGCCTTTTTGGTCTTAATGTTAAATTATTAACGAACGAAGTCTAACCATAAAAGACCAGTAGGAAATGCATAAAGAAATTTCCCTGAATGTACTGACTTTTATTTACTTATTGGTAACAACCGTGTTGTATTTTAATGCAGTTCTCTTGTTATAATAGAGCAGAAAGAATCGTTTTGGTCAATGAATCGGGTCCCATTTATGACCTTCTGATCCTCAATCTCTTCCCTTTGTCAAATTTATTCAACCCGTATCCCCTGAGCTTCATAATGTGGGAGTACACGTTTCAGCCCACTCCTTTCCTCCGTCCATTGACGGCCTAACAATGGCCATTTCGTGTCGAGATAGTGGCCGTTTTTGCGCTGCTGACGCCAAATTTTATGAGACAGAATCGCCGGTGCCGTGCGTGGCGGTCAAATTAGGGCCAATGGTGCGGAAATACGGGGTGTCACAAAAGGCCCCACACTCCCCTCTCCCCTGTTAACCGTAATCTCTCGCATCCCCTCCCCCACAAAGTATACCTTTTCCCTTCCCGCGTGTCCGTGAACTTCGATTTTCTCCTGCAATTTCTCCTATTTTCCTTTATTGTTCCAAAACGCGGAAAACTTGTACAGATTGATTAATCATCAGGTGTTTTCTAAAACATTAATGGGTTTTTATTACTGGATGATGCGTTGGATATTGCTTAAATTATGTCTTTCTAAAATGTTGTGATTCCCTGAAAACGAATGATGTGATACTGATTAAATTTCCAATAATTCCCATTCCTTATAAAAAACCAATAACCCATTCCTAATAAAAAAATTAATTTATTTTACAGTGGGATAAAAAGTTTACAAAAATATTTTCCTTAGTTCATTATTATTTTGGTTGGAGGAAAAATTCCTAATTCTTCTGAATAATTGTTATTAGGCCCATCGGTTGCCTTATGGGTAGGTACGTTTAGCGAGCAATGCGGGTCGCCTAGTTTGGATTTTGTAGAGGAAGTATTATTTCCTCTGGAAACGAACATAGAATTCATCAGCGAACAAAATAATTTTATTCCCGTAACGAAAGAAAAAACTTCTTTTAAAGATATTCAGCTATCTAACACCTTTGATCAATTTGTCACCCGGACCTAGAAACGCTGCTCAGTGGTATCAGCTCATCAAATGATACTATCCTCATTTTGGTATGGATTAATACTCTATATCGTGTAAAATATGTAAATTGTATTTTTCCCGCCTGCATGACTGTTTATCGTAATGAAAAAAATGTTGCGAGGCATTAGAATGCATCATACCGTTATAATGAGACCCTGATGCTCACACAAATTTCACTTAATTTCATTTACTTTTCGGGTGCAGCTAATGATGCGGCCGGGAGCCTCTTTATTCAAACTTACGGGCATTTAATCCGGGTAATTATTTCCGTCATTCTGCCGCCCCGGTGTAATCCTCCACCGTTATTTTCCCTTCCCGCCTCGCATTCCCTCCTCCCCGTCCAAAAAACGCCCCGCATAAATAAGCAGTGTATTTTTCCGGGTGTCCGATTCAGTGAGCGTGGCGCGTGCCCAAAGTGGGCGGGTGGCCCACCACGCCCCCCCCCCCCGGGTGAAGAGGGCCCGCCGAGATGGAGGCGGTGCCGGGAAGGCAAGGAAAGCTCTCGGACCTGCCCTCCTTCTCCACTCTGTAATTTCTCGAGTTAGTCCGGTTGTTTTTTATTTGAAGAGTCGACCTGAAGCTGAAGAAGACTCGTCGCTCCCGCTCCTGCGGTCTGTTTTGGTGTGGGGTTTACTCGCTTAAGTTTTAAGCGCTATTATCTTCAAAATTTCATGACCAGCGTTTACCGAGACTCAAAATTGATAGTTTCAGGCCAGAAGTTTTTCAAATGCATTTTTTTTATACCGAAGAAATAGGCAAATGCTGACCAAGTTCTATTATAATTATCCGAATTTCTCATGTGATACTTAGGCTTTCATCTGGAGCATAAACGTTTATACTCCGTTGTGCGATATTTGGAAAGCATTGGTGTAGTTACGGAGAAAACAAATGAAATGGGCCTGTACTATTACAACCTTAGCTGAAAATTACTTTGGAAATGTAGAAATTGTTTGGCTCTTGTTACTTTCACCCTAATCATTGAAATATCTCGAAATTTTAGCAGATCACTGGCTAGTTTTACTCCCTCATTTTGTTGATATTGTGTTGATTTTTTTTATATCTGCATCTCACGATATTCAGTTTATTAGGTTTGGTAATAGTTTTCATGATGTATGAATCTTTAAATACGTTTATCAGATGTAATTCGCTTGTCAATTCCTTGTCACATGCATGTGGAAATTTTAAGATTATATATGACTATGATGAGAGTCTTGTTCTATCACGAGTGGATTTATTAACTTTTCTTTTGTTGCTTCGGAGGAGTTTATTTTTGCTCGCATTAAGCATTCTGGGATGGTATTTTCACCGTATCACTTTTGGCATCGGTAAAAATATTGACAGCGGTGGGATTCGAACCCACGCCCTTTCGGACTGGTGCCTAAAACCAGCGCCTTAGACCGCTCGGCCACGCTGCCTACGAATCGTTGATGAGGTATGGATCGATTATATATTATTATCGCTGCTGATATATCAATCCGCGCTTGGAAGTTATGTGAGTTTACGTGTTTTGAATTCGTACGTCAGGCAATACTTAAGTTCTCAAGCTATAACTTAATTGAAGTCAACTCGTGAGAATAGGGTACTTTCCTTCATCAAAGAAAACGAAAGGCATTAATTGCGATTCGTTACCCACCATTAGTGTATTCATAATACACAAATTATTTGGTTTTTGAAATACCGGTTTAGACGAATGGCAAGGGTCTAATTTTATCCTCATTTGAAAAAGGCCAGATTGGCGCCCATGCGATTCCACTCCACGTGACGTCACAGGGACCTAGTTTCTACACGAGAGGATAGGAGTTATACATCGTCTGAGGTTACCAATGCATGCATGAGGCACAGAGTTCAGGGAAACATGTCTTAATAATCACCTATCAAAACTGGCTAAGGTCGGAAAGTTTTCTTCGTTTGATAAGGTATTAATAAACCTTTTTTAAGCCAAGCGCTACCAGCCAGCAAGGTACTCAGCTACCCGCTAGCATCCTGCGTCCTATCAGCGCTCAGAGCCTCGATCAAGGTCACCTCACAAGGCGGGAGGGGGAACCAGAAGTGCGTCGCACGGACTTTTTCCTATCATTCCTACTTACGCGTCGCGTTTTCGCGCGCTTGAAATTTTTCACTTTTCATTTAATCGCGAAAAATAGATATCGTCATTTAAAAATCTAAAAGCGTGAAATACGTACTCCAGGAGTAATAATCTTTCGATTTAGGCAATAAAAAAATAATAGGAAACCACCCTATTTTATCATATGCGTGTCCAACCAATCAACTTCAGTGTGCGGCGTGTTTTCAATCTCTGTCATAGAAGGATTGAATAAAGAAGAGATGATAAGTGAGAACAGTGCTACATTTCATTTATACCCAAGGGTAGAATCACCGGTGATGATTCAATTTATCATCGTTTCCTCCAGCGGTTCTCTACGTTTTTCCACCTCTTTCCTTGAGCTCACCTATTCCCCGCTGTCTTTTCCTCCAGTCGCAAATGGAAGGGGCCGTCGGGGGGTTGGCGGTGGTTTTATAATCGTCTCGGCTCCGAGCTCCCTTTCGTCGGCGGCCAAATGAGACGTGCCCACGAGGAAGAAGCGCGGCCTCTTTCGCCGTAGGAGTATTAACGCCGTAAAGTTGGCTTTCATTTTCGCCGAGTGGCTTAAAGAGAGGCGGGGGAGAAGAAAGGGAAGGTTGGGAGGGTAGTGGATTACTTACTCCAGCAGAGAGAGAGAGAGAGTGGGGATTTGAGGATTTTCTATGGGCTCTCGTAGGGACCGTCGAGGGGAGGAGGTCTTTTTGTTCTCTCCGACCTCGAGGAGGTTAATTCTCAAATTAATTTTTTCTTTTTATTTTTCGGGCGATGCCACGGAGAGCGGTAAATGTCTTTTATTTCGTCTTGTGTTGTCGGTCGACTTATCCTCTAGTTATTCAACATTTCAGTTCCAGAAGTGATATAAATTAAATTTTATTACCATTAGGCATATAAACTAGCAATGGACAAAGTCATAGCTAAAATTAGTTCATAAATAAAGTAATGTATCGGTTGAGTCCATACGTCTAACGTAATTCAGGCTCTATTTTTATATAATACCTATGACACTCTGTGCACAGGTTACGTAGATGCAACATCATTGCAGTCCAGTAACTCCAAAAGATTATAAAATGCATGCAGAACCAAAAAGGTTTTTTTTATTGCAGACATTCCATTGGTCGTTCTCATCCTTTGAATAGGAAGGAAGTCGGTAAAATAGCTTTTTACCGTCTTCTTGCTATTGATTTTTTTCGATAATTTATGAGAAATATATGAGCGTATTGTTTTGGCCTCCATAATGTTGGTCTTTTAAGAAATTTGGTTTTGAGTATATCCTTGCTACGTTATAACCTATACCATACGTTATACCCTATATTTTAAAAAGAAATTACAACATCATTTTCATGTTACCTATCTCCTTGTCATTCTTGTGCCTCCGGAAGACGAGAATAGAGTTACTTCAGTCGCAAGGCACGGTTCAGCCCGATAATTCTCGACTCGGAAAGGGGGTCGCCCTGTTATGTCTTGCTCAGATGTTTGCGATGTACATTTAAATGGACCCTGAGAGTGGGCCACGAGCTGCCAACTCTTTGAGTGTGGGTAGCGTTTCCTGAAAGTTAGCCAAATTACTTTTGTCTGAGGAATCCCTAGAGAAAGCCTGCGAAGGAGTTATGAGTTTTAGTAATCTCAGCTTGCGCAGATATATTTGCATGTATCCTATTTCTGGGGGACAATAACTGCGGAAGCTTAATCTTGAATTTAAAGTTTTCTGTGTATCAATCCATGTTATCAATATTTATTAATTTATTATGAATAATCCAGAATTGTATTCAGGCAACTACTTCTGGAGGAAGTAAGTACAGCACTGAATCCCATACATTCTATTTCAGTCCTTCATAAAACTATCATTTACTCTTGAGCTGGATGCCTTTCTTTCCCATGCGATATGCATCAATCATTTTCTGCTCCACCTGCATTGATTTTTGTTCCTTATGCGTAAAAATGATTTGGAAGCGTCCAAATTCCCTTCTTCGTTTTCGGCCACCGGTACGTTTACACTAGGTACCTACTGCTCCATTGTAATTCAATTTGGGGTGACTTATGGTTTTCATATTCTTCTCCGATATCCCGTTGATATCATATGTCTGTTTAGCATGTCCAGTTCTTTCCCTTTCTAATCTATCTCACACTTTTTTTCTCACTTAGTTTTTTGCATGTAATTTTGTTTTCCTTTTTTTGTTAAACTTGCTTATTTTTTATTTTTAAATTTAAGTATTGTTACTTGGTCACCGCAAAATAACGTCGATGCTGTAAATGGTGATAGTTCCTTAACATGTAAATTTTAAAAGTAAACGTTGAAAAATTTGCCGGAGTTGTGTGAAGAACTTCCTTTGCATCTTGGGTGGGTGGCCGCCATTTTCTTTTCCTCCCCTCCTTGCACTCCGCCCCCTCCCCCTCCGTTCTAATTCTCCACATGACTGTCGGTTCATCATTTCTCCAACCCCCGCCAGTCACTTCCTATCTCCACTCGCACAATAGCTCCAGCCATCCTCGCCTCATCTGTGCCTCACTTGTCAATCTCTGGTGGACGGTTGCCAAAGACTTTGTCCCATCCCCCTTCATTCCTCGTCTCATGTCGCCAGATTCTCCTCTCCGCAATCGAGTTTTCCACGGCGACCGTCTGAAGTGAGAAATCGGGTTTCTTTTCTTTTTCTCTCCCCTGTTAGTCTTTCTGTCGCACGTCCTGTCTTGGTGCCTCTTAGATGAAATGTCAGTCAACTCTTGGCAATAATAATGTCCGAGGGAAACTTTTAATAATAATTTCCTTGCGAAATAATTGTTAGCACGTCTGGCTGTTGTTTAATTCAGTGTTATCGAGGTTTATGCTAGCACAGTGCGGATTCAATGCATATTATTCCCATTCGCCCATTTTAGAGTATATTTTTGGTTAACCATTTTGCTATTTTTTCAATGATTTAGGAAATTCGCTGGAAAATTTTATTTTTTTAGTTATATTTAAATTAATGATTTCCGATTAATTCGTTCAGGATCTATTTCAAGCCTTGTTGAGGAAGCATATCTTGTTGAATTTCACTGTAATGTGTTACACAGTTATTTGCAATTACATTATTTTCCAGAGAAGTTTCAAAAAAAGCATTCAATATTCAATAATAGCTGCCCAGGCAGACTCTGCATATTACTTTTCAATTGCAATTTTTTTTCGCTGGAATCACTAACACATGTATCCTTTCGAGGCCTATCCTATCGCTTTCGAGGCCGGTTCGCCTGCATGCCAGTTTTTATGGTGAGACGTAGATGATATGCATGTTGCAGTTTCACTCACGTTGTTTACGTGATAGGTTGAATTAATTAAGAGTATATTTTAGATTCCCCCCTCACCTCTTCCAATAGGTAAGCGAAATCCAGCGGTAATTGCTGCGGATACCCCGTCTGCATAATGGTAAGTGGGAGTATTTTATTCGTGGCAAATTTCGTCGAGTCAGCATACTCTTAAGCGTCTCTCTCGCTGAATACCTATCCCACCCTCCGCCAAGGCTGCGCCAGTCTGGAGATTATATCTCAACCATGTGTCCTCTCACCCATTCTCCTGTTCGTATTCCCATTATTTTACGGCAGCCTTCTTGCTTGCCGCAGCAATAGTCCTCCCTTGCCGCGGGTATGTCATCACCTGGGACTATGCGGTTACTGCACTGACGCTCTGCGTCGGAGATTCTTAATTATGTGCCGTGCGTGATGCGTACCTCCTTGGTGAAGTTGCTGATTGTCCACAGTGCACGTAGGAAATGCGACAAGAACTAAATAAGATTGTAATTTTCATGGTCCATTATGTTGTAAATTTTATTTTTTATTCTCAGGTGTTATTATAAGGAGTACCAGATTATTCGAGACCTGTATTCTTAGTCTTTGGCGCGTTAGCCCATTTATTGAAGTTTATTTTATTTTTTGCATCTTATTGACGCTTTAACTTGCGTCTTATCGACATTTATAGGAGTACATTTAAAGTTTGTTTCTTTCAGCCGTAATGAAGGTATACGTGTCGGTAGGTGAGCGTACGAAATCAGCATGATGAATGTCATTTGGATATTGTGTTTGAATTCGTAATCCACTTGGCCTAAATTAAGGAACGGGAGCCGTAGGTGTTATGATAATTTATCAGATAACGATCCAACGTGCATCCCACGTGCTAGCCCCTAACGCTTTCGATAGAACGCCGCCGATAATCGTGACTCAAGGTGAATCCCACGATTCTATCATCCATTTGGATCGCGTCGTATCGGAGCCTCCGTTTCGAAATCGGGACGAGCAGCGCCAAAACACTTGGCCGCCGTCGCCCTTGCGCAAGCCCACGGGGCGGCCTCCGTGGCCAAGGCCCTTGGGGGTTCTTGTGCGCGAAGCCTTTTCGGCGGGTTCCCTCCTCCGGGCACGCTTCGCGGGGCGCCCGCCGTCCCCCTCCCTCCGTCTGGGCGTCATCGTCCTCGGCGGCCACCAAAACACGGCATGGCCACCACCTCGACTTTTCGGGGTCGACTTTTCGGGGTCGACCGTGGAGTCAACGAGGAGGCAACGCACCGCCAAAACTCGCGTGCTGGCAGAAGTGTGGAGGAAGTGCACGATAGATTCGTCCTCCGCCCTTTGGCACTGCGGGTTTTGTGATTGAAATTCGTGATTGTGAACCCTTTTTCTCACCCAAGAAATTCATTTTCTTTAATGAAGTCAAATTCTCATCATGGTTAAAATTTTAGTCGTGTAAATAGCTGTGAAATTATGTTGGTTGCAGGTAAGGACTGGATATTTTAGGGGGTGACGCCTGGCTACGAAGTATTCTGGTAGACTCCCTGCGAGGCTACTCCGAATATTTCGCATCTTCGCCTGAGAGTTGAGACTTAAAGCGATAATCATGATAACGTGTATTGAATTTTTGAGGGGGTGCTCCGGTCAAAGTTCACCGCCTTACGCACTGTAGTTAGTTATCAAAATAGTTGTAGCCATTTAGCTGCTGCTGAGAGGAGAATATTCATAAATGTATGAATTTCGTGACGCTGAAAAAATATCTCATCGTAAAAAAAAACTTTTCTAATCGTTTAAATAAATGAATAAAATGTTGATTTATGGCAGTGAATATTTATGACTAGCTGATGTATAAAAGGTCAAGAAGTGTTTATTTTATGAAAAATTGAGCTGCTGTTTGGGAAGGAATATTATTACGAACGTGCGTACTCTGGCGCCGAAAACACAACCCTTTCATCGGTGTAAGTCGTGTGAAAAAGGACACCTAACGTGTTGAGAGCTAAGGTGTCACGAACAGATGCACGTGTGCACGAATTCAGACGACACTCGGGAGAGGTGCACGCCGACGGAAGTGTGGGGTGAGTCGGAAGGATGCACTTGCCGCCGCCGCACTCCCGGGTGCATCAGCCCCTCGCGAAACCCCGTTCGTTTCCCCCGGCCTCCCCCGTCGCCCGCGCTGCATTGGGTCAACCTGAATTAAGCACGGATCAAGGCGAGGAGGAGAGGGTGCGATGGTGACGAAGAGTGAGCCCTCGAGAGGTGCTCATCCTTCGAGTTCCCTTCGCGACGTCACTCCCCACCTCACGACTTCCAGGGTAAATAAAAATCCCCAAGGGTATTTTTTCGAGGCAATTAAAGGCATTCATGAACAGTGGAATATGATCTATTATCATCTACCGTCGTAATTTTGCAATATTTTTAAAGTGATTGTGACGACCTGTTTCTGCAGGCTGTGTAGTTTTCAACCCTATTTGTTTTCTCTGTAGTAAAACAGACTCGAAAGTGGTCGTGTTACTAGAAACCGGTCGTATCGATAAATGGTTGGAAGAAGTGGGAAATGGCTTGATCAGTCCCTGGTGTATTAGGGAAAAGTTAGACCAATTTGATCTAAGTTCCTCAGCCAATAAAATGCGACTCTAAATAAATAAGTCATTATCTCTAAGAAATGACAATGCATATTGTGGGAACTCGTCCTTACCTAGACTTTGTAAACAATTATATGCTTTTAAAGGCCAAACTTTGCCAACTGTTATTCTTTAACCCTTCTGTGTCAGATATACATCATTTATTGACTACTTAACCGAGGACAAGTAAAAGAAGCCTAAAGTCATCGCTTTGTTAGCCTATTCAGTGCCTCTTGTGTGTGGATCCATAAGTTCTCCTTGAATGTGGAGGGTAAAGCATGTAACGGCAGTAATTTAGGCCTTAGTTTCGATAGCGCTACATCTAGTGGTATATTATAGAAAAATCAAAGCGATTGAGGAATTAATTTGGGTTTTTATAATTAAAATTTATCGGGAGAGATTACGGCTGTAGTCCGTCCAATACTTAGTTTACAAAATTCCTCGTACAAATAAAGGAATTTATATCTCGCGTTGCCTTGCCGCTTTGAACATCCTTTTATACTTACCGCCGATGGTAGGTTTACATGGAGCGAATACCCAGGCCTGTTTCACCTCCCAATATTCCGGAGTTAATTCATGTTCAATAACTCAAATTGTACGTATTCCTCCGTAGTTTACCAAGCTTCTCTCCGTCCAAACGCGTCCCCCCAAGTTCCATCCGCGGACGCGCGCCCTTCCTCACCCCCACGCCGCGCTCACCGCGACGCGGCTCCTCCTCCCGACGGGACCCAAGTGTCCTTCCCGCACTGGAGACACCTCGCCGGGGTGTGAAGTGAGATCGCACAATGAGTGTGCGACACGTGAAGCCTTCGCACCCTCGGCGAGTTGAAGAGGGCCGGAGGCGCGAGAAGGAAAAAAAGCAGAGTTCGTAAAAAACAAACGAGTTGAGTGGGGCGTAAAGGGTTCGTGAGAGAGAGGGAGGACATAGATGGGGCGAGGGCTCGAGTGGCGACGGCACTGGCTAATTAAAACAGCTGAGACTGCATCCGCGTTGTGGGAAGAGCAGAGAAGGGTGTCGCGCGTTTAACCCGCATTTTCTCCCGGGTCTTTGTTTTTCCCTAACCTTGCACATGAGATGAAACTGGGGGACGAAAACAGTCGACGAGAAAGCCGGGGAGAAATCTGACCACGCGATGGGATTCCCACGTTCTGGGTCCGAGTTCGCATTCAGGCAGTTGCGAGGGCTCCAAGGGCAGGCTGTATACCAAGATAGGACGCCCACGTAGGATTTCGAGCTATTGTTGACAGCATGCATCTAGCCAGCCTACGAAACCAGATAACTAATAGGGGTTACTTGTACTGTATGAGGGTTATGGCTAGATTGATTCCCCTCTCGTATTTTTAGTTTCGATGTTGAAGAACGCAGCGAAATTTAACCATTATTGGAAGAACTTATACAAGAAAGGCGGTGAGGCGATAGGTGAATAAATTTTATAAATTTAGGACATCGCACTTTTTAAATTGGTTAAGATATCATGTATTTATATTTTTTTCTGGAAAGGGTACGGTGTATTATTTTCAATTAGTCCGAATTTTACTCATTAATCGTTGTATTACTTGGACTTTTATATGCCAGTCCCTGAATATCTTCAAATTTTCGTCTAACTACGTCGGTTAAAAACCTCAAAGAAGTTACGGAATGAATTTGAGTTTTATAACTAAAATTTATCGGAAGAGATTACGGTTATAGTCGGTCATTTATTTAGCTTGCAAATTTCCTCTTACAAGTACAGGGTTTTGTCTCACGTTGTCTTACCTCTTTGACAGTACGCCGGAACCCATATTAAAGTATTATTACCGGATAAAGTAGATTTATATGGAGCACTTCAGCAATTACACCTGCCTGTTTCACCTCCCAAAATTACGGATTCGAAATTCGAAAAATTAGCTTATCTGTACAAACGAATATGCTAAGTTTGCAATTCTTATCACTCATCGAAGGAGTTGCCTCGCTACATAAATTCCTCACGCCGCTTTGGACGACACTCCATGAAGTGCCATTGTGGGGTACGAATTCGCGATGGAGTTGAATGAAGAAAGTATTGAAAATTTCCCACCCGCTGTCGGTATTTCTCGATTTTTTTTCGCCCCTTTTGTCGAAGGGGTTGGCGAATGGGATGTAAGTTCCCCTTCCTTCACGAGACCCCAATGACTTGCGTGTCGTGAGCTTCCTTTGCTACGAAGAGTGTCTGCTCTGGTGGTTGGCGTGAGGAGACAGAACGATTGACAGTTTTCCCTTCGCACGTATCTCTCCTCCTTTTTCTTCCCTCCCCCGTACTCTTCCTCCCTCGCAAGCCGTTCCCACAAGCGATAGCTGTCTCTTTGTCGCCTCTGCTATGTGGCGCGGCGCGGTCCTCTTTTTTTATGCACTAAGTGGAGGGCGGGCGTCCGCAATGCACTCGCAACCTCGGAATGTACAATTTTTCGAATTTGCGAACTTTGCGAAATTGCTTCGAAAAAAATATATACAAGAGCGCTCATCGGCATCTGCGCGTGGACAAAGATTCAAATAACGGAATTCTTGATCTCTCATTGGTCTTATATGTAGAATTCGAAGATAGCGGTTATTCTCATGAAGTTGATTTCGATTCCTCATTTATTTCCTCGACGTTCAATGCTCATTGAGGAAGAGGAGTGTCAGGATTTTAATTCTAATTTTGAGTGTTATTTTCGTTTAGCGTTCCATTCGTATTATTCTCGTATTCGTATTATACTCGTATTACATTCTTATTCGTTAGCATTCCATTCGTAGCGCCCCTCCCCTGAGTTTTTTCGCCGGGGTAAAATTTTCAGATTCGGGATCGGGAATTTCGGGAATCGGGAAATGAAGGCAAATCATGATTGTTAGTGTAGCGTCCCGTTAACCCCTTCCTTCGTCACGACCACCGCCTCCCGTCGCCGTTTTGTCTCACTGTCTTAGCGCAGCGCCCTCGTCGGCTTTGGCGTCCTTTGGCTTGACGCGGTGGAGTCAAGGTCTCAAGGTCACTGTGATGGGTCTCTCGGATGCTTCGAGGGGAATTGTGTTTGCATTTAGGTTGGGGGACCTGTCGGTGGTCGCCGGGGACGTCAAGGGAGGGTCGAGCAGGCAGCCCCGCGGCTGCGCTCAAACCAGAATCGGAAGCCGACATTCTAATCCCCAATTTACGTCATTATGTAAAATAGAATAAGTTTATAGATGCCGTAATTCATTAAAAATCCATTTTGGATCTCTTGTTATTTCACTGAAATTTTCCCGAATGCGTTGGAGCTGAGTGAATGAATCTTGTTGGAATATTGCTTAATTGCTTTCAACCTGTTCAACCGTTTCAAAAGTTCCAAGAAAAATACGACGGGATGCTTGCCTCGGTTATGCTCTAAAACCGCTCGATTTTTTGCAAGTCCCGAAATATTCCAGTGAACCACTGGAAAGTTTTTGATATACGTGATACGATCAGGATCTTTATTAAAGCCCATAATTTTTAACCGACATCTTATTAATTATGTTAGGTGGCAATGTGGTAGTATTTCGATCCTGTTCTGCCTAACTTAATGAAAGAATACCTCTAAAACATTCTCACGTTCGTTATTTTCATGGAGAATTTTATTACCTTTACATTCCATTTGAAGACGCGCATTCGATATCATCGACATAACAGGAAATCACTTTATTCCTGATCGATTTTTTTATAATTGGGAGAGGTTTTAAAGTATAAATTATTTGCTATATATAAAGGTTATTCTAGGAAGATACATCATTTTCATTTGCGTTGTAATTTGGGAAGAATCTAGAAACCCTGCCTTCTTCGCATGGTGATGTCCCACGATTTCTTTGAAAAGGTATTTCCTAGTAATGCTTCTTTTATGTCCTTTTTGTATTGGATTCGATGCCTTGTGTTTTCTTAGTAAGATCCAGCGATCCAGTTCTTAAAATCGACGTATATAATGGTTCATTGGACTTTTTGTAATTGCCGTACTCCATTTTTTTTGTTGGTCCAGTTTCGTGTGGTATTCCACGTCTCACTTCTCTCTGCTTTCCTAAGTCCTTCTGGAATTTTTTTGCGATTTGAACGATATGCCAAAGGCTGGAATCCGCAGCCTCGGAATATGTGCCCTAACCTGTTAATCATCAGCAAGGTTAGCCGGGTCAGTCCTGCAAGGTCAGCAAGTT
The DNA here is from genome assembly GCF_921293095.1 of Ischnura elegans. Classification (NCBI taxonomy): domain Eukaryota; kingdom Metazoa; phylum Arthropoda; class Insecta; order Odonata; family Coenagrionidae; genus Ischnura; species Ischnura elegans. The sequence goes on along the minus strand of NC_060249.1, from coordinate 68,897,358 downwards.
GCTTCCGTATGGGGTCGGAAAGATGTTACGTGGGCGAGTACTGTTTTTTGATAGCTTTATCTCAATGACAAGTTTTTGGCTCTATATTTAGCAATTATCCAAATATCAAATTGTTGCGGGATATATTAATACTTCTCTTTGGGTTTTTAGATAAAATGAAAGCGAATAAGCCACGTTGTGAATGGAAAATGGAAGTCATTTTAGAATGGGAGACAGACCGTGGTGATTAGCTTCATGTAAGCCTACTTTAAATGATAGATTGCTTCAATAAATAATGAATGTCTTCGGATATATGTGTATGGTTTCAAAACTTACAACACCCGATTGATTTTTAATGCTTTCCTGTTCGTCTTATGGGCGTTTATTGATTTATCTGTTATTTATTCATGAGGAAACTATGACAGATATTCGTATTTTCTCTTCTTTATCACGGTATGACTTATGCTCATATCGACAAACCGATGACTTTGCGCTCGAGAGTTTTTTTTTTTCGTCGGAGAAATTGGTGCTCATTATGATGTAATTTTCTCGGGGTTTTCCCGCTTAAAGCGCCGGCGAGGAGCTGGTCTCGTCCGCAGTAAATCAAGCAAATTGACGCGGACGGAACTCTTCACATCCTGGCCAGACGCCGCTCGCGGAATGACTGCAGTCTCTCCACCGTTGGCGTTTTTGCTAAATTATGCGTGCGGCATCAGCGATTTTGCGCGCCCAATTGCACCGCGGCTTGCGAAATTGTTTAAGCCGTCCCGGTTGAATTTAAACGTCATTTGCTCTCGGGTTGTTCTTTCTTCTTCGCTCATGCAAATTATTTATGTCTGGTCGACGTGACCATAAGGGAGCTGTTGAGTCCTCTGTTATCCTTCCGTGGGTTTGCTTCTTTCGTTTTAATGGGCGAATCCCGCCATTATCTGAAGTCCGTTTTACATGAGGCCTATTCCCTATGATCCTAGTCTCTTCCTTTCCCCCCCTCCCTTACCTAATATTCTTTCCTCTGAAACTATTGTCAACATTGCCTAACAGCTCAGTACTCCTTCCAATCAAATCCTCTCTTGTCATGTCCGTTTCTCTTTACAAGTTTCCTCGTTTGTCCAACACTTAGTCGTTCCTCTTTCTCTCCGTCCACTTCATCTTCATTCTCTTGCATGCCCACATTTCGAACGCTTCCAATCTTTTCCAATGACCATTTAATAATCGTTAAACTCCATACCATTGTTAAATATCCATTTATAAAAGAGATACCCGTTTGGCTTTTTCCCGACTCACATCATTACCCTCGCCGCTGAGTTTCTGCCTTGAGAATGTGTGTGATGCGCGCTTGCAATGAATTATGCGTCAACTTGGAAGTGCTTGATGGTTACGTTGCCATATTCCTTTTCGCTCCTCTCCGCCGAGGAATTTGCCTGGCGGGGGTGACTATGCGTCTTTCCCGCGTGACCGCTTTGCCCCCGTTGCACCTCCGGAGGCCTTTCTGATGTTCTTGTCGCAGTGCATTTCAGCACTGGTTTTTCTCCCGCGAAACTTTGAAATCCTTTATTTATCTTCATGGGGTGTGTCAATTTGCTTACCACTCAACAGTAACCCTGTAATTTCACAGGAAATTGTTCAGCACCCGCGGGGAAATGTATTAAAGTCATGAGTCATATTGAGTCTCTTCAATGTCTGCTTGTCCGTTGCGAGGTAAATAAAATGAGGAGCAGGATGGCGTAGCTATTTATGAAAGATGTTCACGTTTAATACTTTCCAATCGTTTGCGTTCTTCTTCGCAAAAACTCTCTTATTAAGGACATTTTTTTTAGTTAAAAGTGTCTTTGGTAGAGGCAACATTAAATTTAAGATGATTGGAAAAAAATTACATTTTTCGGCAACCGAGAAGGACGGGGGTAGTAAAATTACCAGCCACGTAGTTTATACTCGATCCAATACTTAAGATCTTCATTCGTGAAGTTGCTACTGGTTTCAAGTAGCCGCGATTGCTTCGATGCAAGTACCAAGTAGGATGCAAGTTAGTGGATAGATGCCTTTATTTTACAGTTAGCTGCCATAATCCAGAGACGGAACGCATCGAGTCGCTTTCTTAGTGCCCTGGCAAACGCCGATTTATCTCCATATCATTCGGCGTTTATTTTTGTTTAATATCCGAACCAAGAAGCAAGTGCCTAAGTACCTCGCATAGGAGCTCCACAGAGGTGCGTGGTCGTGTCTCTGGTCGTGCTCATTTACACCCTGGCACTTGGGACGCGGGAGCGCACCTGTTATCCCCCGGAGGCATTTTCATCACGTGAGCATCTCCCAGGGCCACCTGCACTCTCACGACGGGGGTGGCAATTGGCCCCGCGACATTAGACAACGCCGGTAGTAGGCCGGGGAATAATTTCACGGCCGTCGGGATAGCGGTCGACGCCATCGGGCGTTTTTCATTCATTGCGCGAAGGGCCTCCGACCACGGCCGTGGGCGAAGGCCGTAAGAGTTGGTCTGTATCCACAGGAATGCATGGATGGCGGCTCTACTAGAGCCTACTCAATCATAATTTTCAGCACTATCTAGCTGGTATTCTCGCACTTATTTTATCGTGGACGGGTCGCACAATGTCAAGTTATGGTGTGCAGAAATCGGTGTGTTTCAATCGTTCTTTAGATTCTATTAAAATTATTATTATTTGTATAATTAAGTATCATTGTAATCTAAGGCGTATCAGACAGATTTTATGAGGGGTAACATCCAGTTAGCGCGAGCTATAATAAACATGCTTTCATTCTGCAGTCTGCTGCCATAATCTATGGACCAAAAGTTTCCAGTCGTTTACTTGCGGGTAGTACGCTGACAAACGCCGATTTCTCGCGATATTATTCTGCCTTTATTGCTGCTCTCATCCACACTTACTCCAACTTGCCAATCCCTGCATATTTCCCCTATCGTTTTAGAATCTAGCGGAATTATATGATGTTATCCTACGGCGTGGTGGTATTATTCAAGGACCACACGGAATCGAGTTCTTTACGCCTATTTTTGCGATATTCTTCCGCCTGTATTATCGTCTATACAATTTTTCCTACTGGTAGGTCTCTGCTAATCTCAATTATCGTTTTAGAACCTATCTGACTTGATTATCTAGTTTCTTCTAGTTCCTTCAGTTCGATGACATAATCTTGGAGTCCTCAGCGTGCAGACCTGCTTTTTCGCGATAGCCGCCGACCGTGTTTATTATTATTTTCGCGTAATCCTCTGGGCCGAAAGAGGCTGGCGGCGCTTCGTGTGCGGCTATCGACGCATGTACCCCACCCCATCCCCTTGCACCTTTATCTCCGGCTTCCTTCCCTTCCTCCTCTGCACCCGCAGTGCAAACAGTATTTTGCCGATGCCAGCCACGCCGTAGTGCGTTCCAGTCCTCCCCGCCCCCTTTCCATTCGTTCCCCGCAAGAATGGATTGGCCGCCGAGGATGTGGTTACGGCGTCGGCCATCCAGGAGGCGCAACCTCCCAGAACCTCTTTACGCATCGTCCCACTCCTCTCTTTCTCATACCTCCTCATCCTCCTCATCCTCCTGTTACTCTGCTGCGGGCTCTTTCTTCTTCTCCTCCTCCTCCCAGGGCTCTCTCCTCCTCCTCCGCAGTCGTAAAGAGAAGCGAAGGATGGGAAGAAGAAGAAAAAAAGCGTGAAAAAAATACGGGAAAAAAACGAGAAACTCTCCACGTAACCCCAAAATAGGCCGCGTCATCGCGCCAGACGATCGCATTGGCGCAGAGCTTTCTCGCCGGGCGGCCAATCCGGTCGCTCCTTGCAATCGCGCTTGGGGATTTTTGAATGCGCGCGTCGGTCGTCATGTGCCTGTTCTCTCGCGTCGGGGGAGGCGGCGACGGCAATATGGCGGTGAAGCGTGTACTACTACTCGGGTTGGGGGGGCGGAGGAAAGTGGGTGGGGGGAGGAAGAGGGCGTTTGGGAAGGTCGAGCCAGCCGCGGGTGCGGGGTCGTGGTTGCCGGGTGGTGTGGGAGGCTGCGATGGGGAAGGGGTAGTTAGTTGTCGCGGAGATCTTTTGTGGAGATCCATCTCGAGGGGATGAAGGGAACTTGCGAAGGCGGGCCTCTCTCACCCATAGCCATTCGGAAAGCATTCTTCCCAGGTGGTTATTGTTGTACGTGATCCTACCATATTGTTGGATGGTGTGGGAGGGGGAATGGGAGCAATAAAGCGGCTTGGTTCTTTTTTTTATCTCTTATTTTTCGCGTTCGCCATCCCTTTGTCGTCCAAGTCCCTCATTTAGATAGAGTAGAGATGTGGTCTGTGTTGTATTTTTTGTATTATCGTGCCATTACCTCGAGTTGAAATGTGTGTGTAACGTCTGGGATGGCTTCTCATCCGCCTTTTAGAGCATGTCATATCCCCCGCTTCAACGTGGCGTTCTTAACATTTGCACACATCTCATTTTGCGTAGTTAGTGTTGTTGTATGTTGGACGCGAGATTTTTTAGCTCGCCTGCGTGAGGGTCGTAACGTGGGTTTTATTTATTTTTAGGAAAAGAGCTTTCGTTTGTAGCTAGCGGCAATTATGAGTTACGAGAGAGAGAGAGAGACTACGTCGGATTGATGACGAAATGGCTGTTGGCGTTTTAAGCGCTCTCGAGGTCTGGCTAGGCGAGATAAGAATGCTTTCTCTCCCTTGAGGAAGGAAGCGCCGTCCACGGGACGTCTCTTCCTTGTGTTTTCACTCCATTCATTCATTCGTTCCCCCTCTCGTCTCTTAATAAACTACCAATTCTGGAGCGCCTTCGTTTTCTTCTTGGTATTCACCCTAATGAAATCGCTCTAGCTCCCCTTTCAACCTATTACTTCTTCGTTTTATCGTCTTGAGGACTCTCAAGACCATTCTGTAGTAATATGTGTATTGTTGATTAGGAACAGGAAACGCCATTGTTCAAGGGGGGCGATGAAGTTGAATCATTAGTTATTAATGTAGTTTTTCTGGTTAAGGTAGGTGTACCGAGTATTTAGTGAATTGCCCCGGCCTGTCTCTCCTTCCACATTGGACTACCCTTTTTAAATCACAATTGGATTGCCCAATTCTATTTCATTATATCTACAAATCTTATGTCAAGCACGCAATTCAATCACTGGTATTTAGAACACTATCAGGGAATGGAGGAGTTGCTACGGGAGTAATGGAATTTATGGCTTTTTAGCCATAAATTCCATTTAGTAAAAGCCATAATTACTGTTGCTTTGCAGACGAGGGTAGCCAATACAGGAAGGATACAAAAAAAATACTAGCATTTATTAAGTTAGGACTTCGTTTTGACCGCTGAAAAATTGCTGGTGCAAGTGGTCATTCTTCTATCTTTCTCTTCTTTAACCACACCACTATAAGCCAAGTTGAAGGGGTCCAGAAACTAGTAATCCAGTGCCGCTGGTTCTTAGCCGGGTGGCACTCGCTCCGTAAACGCCGCGAAATGAATGATAATGAAGATTGTAATGGATAAATGTTTCGTTTTGGTCATCTAGCCCAAAAATTGTCTCCGCAGTACGCCCCTGTCTCTCTTTTCAAATACGTTTTCTTCTGCACTACGCGCCCCAACACGAAAAAGGTTGCGTTGTATATGTTTGCAGAGTGGTATATTTTTTCGCTTTTTCTTCTGCATTATTTCGGACTTTTAGTGTATATGAGATAGAAAAAGCTTTGTGTGGCTTATGATGGTAGTCTTTCTGTGATGATAATTGAAGTAGAGGATTAAATGAAAAAAATTGTCATTGCAAATATTTTAATGTGTAGTTTATTGAATCACTTTTTAATTATCCTTTGAAAATTGATCCAGTTGGAAGGGGGGTGTGATTGATGTAAAGGGCGAAAATTTAAACTGCGAAGCATTATGGGCAAGGGGATGAAACTGTTGGAATGAATGTCCTGTCGATTCGTTTGAAGTAGACAATCGGGGAATTATATAATCTGCCTCGGAGATGTCATGAAGATTGGCTGCATTTAGAGCTGGCAACAAGATTTGTACCTGGCCAGAGTATACCACCGTGTAACATTTTTAATCTTCGTTTTGTATTTGTACTTGAATTTTATCTTAATCTAATCTCAACTGTTCAGTTCCATCTCAAACAGATATCATATTCCCGCGCATTGTGGAGGAAAGAACTTTTTCTCGCCCTTCATTCATTGGCTTCAGTGCAGCCTCTTTTGGTGTGCTGTGTGGATATAATCGCTTAGCATCGTGATGCCGATGTGTATCGGTGCATCCGGTGGTGAACCAGTATCTCATTGCGTTCTTCTCTCTCCCGATTCCGAATCCTCTTGCGGAATTCGAGTAACGATATCTTGTCAGCGATGGTGGTCACGACTTAGCGATCCTCCTCCACCTCCCCCGCCCGAAGAATTCGTAGTATGCATAAATTTCTGATAAATGAGCTTACGAGGACCTTATAAGACGGAAACCTTTCGGCTTCCCTGGTTTTTTGTGTTTTTGAGATTCCAGTTCCCTTTAGTGGGTTTGGGGTTCTGGGGGTTCTTGTAGTTTCCCTATTGCTTGCATAAGGCCCAGTGTATGCCTCATTTCATCTTCTTAAGCGAAACGTTAAAAATCCAAACACCGGGTATTACCCTTGGTATTGCTGTATGTTAGTACGGTCTCTACGGAAAAATTCGCTTCAAGTTCCGAATTTTGTAGTTATGATTGTAACGCGCAGATCTACGGAAGCATTTATTTGTTCATGACGTTGGTGTAATTGGTTAGGTATGAACTATTTACTTCTATTGCTTTCATGGCACATCCCTCGATCAAACAGTGATTTGATATCAATTTTATTACAAATAGAACGCAAAAATGGTGGGTATACCTCCTTAAATTAGTCATAAAATCGGGGCTTAAAATTTTTATGCTAAAAGTCTTCAACTCTTCACGTATTTAAATCTTTAGTCTAATTGCAATAACTTATCTATTTTGATTTCGTAATAAGCTTATTTCCTTTCAATCACTCACATTTTATTTCACTTTGATGGATGTTCTCGTTAATTTAAGCTTAAGCGTCATTAATTCAAGTGCGACTTAAATTCACTGCCGAAACTTAAGTGCGCTGTGGGTTTCCAGTGGTGAAAGCAAAATGCAGCAACACCATTTTTTGCTGTTCGAGGCTGAATAACTTTTATTCATCTTCTAACGGCTTGATCATGATTATTCGCTTTGATATGTAGTATACGATAACGGCAATATTCCTTCAAATCAATGCACAACACCTGCCCTCGACCTTACTATCATGCGTAATAAGCTTACCTCTAAAGTACTACACTGGTTATTTCTCAAAGTAGTCGTTACTCTATCAAGTACCTAACTTTTACATCAATGTTATCTTTTTGGTGATATATTATTGATAGCATGAGTTCGGTAAACGGTTAATTATGTGCGACTGATATGTGGTGGTTTTGAATCAATGACGCTCTTGTTCGCTGTCTCAAGGCCATTGAATGGCCGATCGAAATGCAACGGTGTACGTCCGTTCATTTGGCGTTTATTGAAGACAAAATCGGATCGCGGTCCATTAATTTTCCTGCCGTTGCTGCATTCAATATGAATAATTTTTATTTGAATTGAAATGAGTGCTATACTTACGGCAAAGATGCCCATCGGCAAATGCTTTAATGACCTCCTTGATGATCGAAAGGTTTGCTGAATTTAAGCCTCATTTGGGTCGGCAGTTTCCCTGCCTGGGTGCGGTATGAATTCTAGTGGGTTATTTACTCCTCTTCAAACGTATTAACGTTGTTGCTAAGTTTGGGTACGTGTGGAATATTCGTCAGGTTTATTGGATTAAGGGTGGAATGGATCTCTTCAAGGTGAGAAATTTAGAGAAGAGAGTCGCCCTTTATTTTGCATTAATTGTTTGGAAAGTTGTTGATGAGGAAGGGGATTTGAGTTTATTGATAACCACAATAGACGGTAGTTAAACGAATTTAGGTTTACGCGCCAAGACATCCCTGAAAACTTAAGTCGACATTAGAATGTTGCCGGCATATCATTGCCTAACATTCGAACTCGATTGGAAGGAAATTGATTCATCTTATGTATGACTGAGGTTTCAATTCTAAGACTTTTTATTACTTTTAAGCGTGACTACGTACTTTTGAAAGTAAGAAGTACTCGTGTTGATTTTTTCAGTTTCTGTCCAACCGTCGAAAGTGTTGGAAAGTTAAATCTTTGCGAATGACCGCCGAAAATACTCATTAGTTCTGTCCGTCAATTACGTCAGTGTAGTAGTAAAGGACTACATATAAGCGAAATTTTACTATCAATGTTTCACAATGCTATTCATTTTTATTTTAAGGGAAAACTATGCAACTCTTATCATAAGTCCTATAACGTGTATCCCTCTTTTTCTCTTCTTCAGGCTGCAATTCTCCAGCAGACTGCTGAGTACATCTATCAGCTAGAACAGGAAAAAACGCGCTTGCTCTCACAGAATTCACAGCTTAAGAGGCTGGTGAACCAGCATGAAGGCGAAGCATCTTCTGCCAAGAAAAAGAAGCTTGAACCTGGTGAGTAAATTTTCAGTTCTCAGCTGTTTAAGTCTCATTCAAACACAATGCAAAAGTTTCTACCTGTATGGGCGTCATGTAGTGATGGGGATACTATTTCATTGCCTTTTAGAGGTAACTTAGAAGAAATTTAAGACCATACTTAGGTCTTCATGATTTTTAAAACTTGATAAAATTTTAAACTTTGTTTATCTTCCTTTTTTGCATTTTCATCCTCTTAACCAGGAAATATCGCATATTTTTGAAAGTAAATGAATAACTAGGATGCTAGTTAAACCTCTATTTTACAGTACCTCCCTCTCAATTTTAAAATGGTAAATTGAATAAAAAAGAAATTAATTATGTGGTCAGTAACAGTCGAAGCCCATTGGCTGCACATGATGCAAATGTCATGGGTTGCCTATTTCTCTTTGCATATGACACGTACGTCTCATCATTGGGTCTATGCATGCTCTTGATTCTGTGGCTCAATATGACTATTAGTCCACTGCTGTGAATTTTTCTGCTGGAAATTTGCCTTAAGCATACAGTTAAGATTGCAATAGTTTTATTTGTCATTGAGGGTTGAATCTCTGATAGGAAAACATTTCATATTGGCCCTCTTGTCATTCATAGACCCTCCCTTGTTCATTCTCAACTTGCTAATTACATATTTCTTTTCCCGCCTATAGGTGCTGCTCTGTGTGCGAGCGAGTCTTCCTCTGCCGATGAAGGCATTGGCAGCATGTCCCCTGAGCCCCCAGAGGATGCTGCCACAAATGGACCCGAGATGCTGCGTCGTGAGATGATTGACCTGAGGATGCAGTTGGACCGGGAGAGGCGGCTGAGAATGCACCTAGAGGATCAGGTGCGCTCTCTGGAAGCCCAGCTGTACCCAGAGCGCATCAGAGAAATCACACAACAGGTGCAGTTGCAGTACCAGCGAAATGGCCCCAATGATGTAAGGAACACTTTATTTTTGATTGAAATTTGCTTCAGATGTTCCTTTACTCAGTATTAAATTTCATACTCATTTAAAGTAGAATTTCAGCTTCCCTAGTCTTAAAAACGAATACAAAAAATTTAGTTCTTAAATATAGGTATACAGAATTATCTTATTATATTTGTTAGTGGAAACTATTTGGCTTTAATTTTTTAATAATGGATTGATATTTCTCGTTAATGAACTGTGGATTATATTGTGAATCAAGGAAAATAGCCTTTTGAAGTAACAAGATGGTCATACAGGTAATTGTGAGAATATTTCTCCTGTAATATCGGGGCCAAATATTTCCTACTTCACCATTTAATCTTCAGTAAGTGTCACTAGCTAATTTTCAAGCAATGCTGTCATCTGATGTATTGGCTCAGCTATTTAATTTAATTTCAAATATTCTGTAGTATTACATGACTGATGTAAGCAAGATATATATCTGTTAAAATATTGTACAATGTCATTACATCATGAATGTTTCTCTTATTGATGAGTCATTCGCAGCATTTCCGTGATGACACAATGAAAATAAGTGACACTTGCAGAGTTAAAGATGAGATTTTGAATTTTCTTCAGGTTTTAGCGTCTCAGTTAGTTGTTATATTGCTCGATTGAATGGTGAACTTACATTTTTTCTCCTCTCTGCAATTGTTTTAGACCATGATGGAGACCCACCAGGAGGGTGGGATCTGCATCAAGCAGGAGACATCCCCGTTGCAGACGGCTGCGTCCCCGCCCCCTGGTGGTCTGATCCTCCTCCGTCCCCCCACACCCACCCCACCACCCCCTCAGCAGCCCTCGGCAATCCTTCACCTGCACCCAACATCGCCCATGCTCTCGCCGCACATCCCCAAGGTGGACGAAGTCGTCGACGAGATTGTGGATGACGACACGTTGAGACTGAGCCCTGATGTGGTGACACGGGACTGTGCCACTCCCAACCTTCCCCCCGAGCCGCCTGCGCTGCCGTCGGCCCTCGAGTCAGCCATCAAGGCCGAACCCAAGGTGGAGGTTGAAATGGCGCCTCGGCTGCCGTCTCCTGCATTGCACACTGCCGATGCTCACGAAGGGGATGAGGCTGGACTCACTCAACAGTCAAGGTACATTAGCTATTACTTGGTTTTCCACCCTTCTGTAGGGTTTACCATGCGTGCATCTATTGCATATTTTTATGTTTGTGAGGGAGCAAATGTACAGGGCATATGCTAACCATAAAAACTGGGAAAATGCTGGGGATTCATCCTCTGTGCCCGAAGAATTGGCTTATGCCACTTGCAACATTTGGCAGAAACTAGGCCAATGTGTTTGAATTCTCATATCTCACCCAGAGAAAGGGGTTGAGAACATTTTGGGTAGATAAGTACTTTTTGGAGGAGGTCAAGATTGTTCCTCCCGGCATTATTTGTGTTGTCAGTAATAAAGATTTGTGAGGTCAGTAATTTATCCCCCAATATACATTCATGAGCAATATACATTTATAAGTTTTGATGTTTTGGACTGAGCAGCACCCTGGTAAACAATGTAACTCTATCGGAAAACGTGGAACTCTTTAGGAATATCTAAATTACTGCTCAGTGAACACCCTGGATATAGCTTCATTTTTAAGTAATAAATTTTGTTTCTGGTTGTAACAATGTATTGACCTCATGGCCATTCTTCAGGAAAAGACAGAGAATGTACTAGGATGTGAGGGAAACTGACCAATGTATCTTGTATCAATATTTTGCTAGGAATGCATGAATTCCTGTTTGGAGGCATTAATTTGATGGAATGACATTACATCTATTATCTGTAAGTGATATGTTGAATTAATGAATCTTCCTTTCTGCTGTTCATAGGCTCATCCTGGGTAAGACATCGCGCCAGAATTTGGAGACGATTGTTGAAGCCATTCGCCATCTGGAGGGTGATCATCTGTTTGGAGATGATCCACCACACCACCATCATCACCACCTTCATCACCTTCACCACCATCACCACCTGCAGGTAATGCAAAACATCAGTGACTGCCATCAGCTTTTGATTTTATTGGTGCTGAATTCCATTTTAGCTGCAGTGACACAGTACAGCAGACTCCCAATTATCCCGGTTGCGGAATATCCTTGCATGATTTTCACTCTAGCTCAATTTTTTCCACAATCTTTATAAAAAAAATAATATTGGACGCACAATCATCAGAAATACTGCATTAATGCTAGGATACACTGGGCTTATTATTTCTGTTAGAATCCTCTTTGTAAAACGGAAGTGATCACGTGCTAGCTGAATTCGCAGGAGCACCGTTTTCCTGTTTTCCAAGCCTCACTGTGCGCGACCGTGCTCCTTGATCATGGATACAAGTCCCACAGCAGTTGCAACCGGGGCAACTTGTGCGAGACGTGACTACGTGGCGTGATGTCTGACAGTATAGTTTCTGACTTCGAGCAGTGGTTTTGAAGCATTCGTGCAAACCACTTTTTTATAACTGTGATCACACAGCCACAGATGTGGTTTTCGAAACCAGGCCTTACATGGAGCATTAATAATATGAGTACAACCATGTTATCGCTGCTAAAAAGATCGCAAACTGGAGAAGAAAGCTCTCAATGAATCCAGGAAGCACTTGTAAATAACAGAATAACTGCATAGATAATAATATATTGTTTGTTTTATGTAAATGATGAAAATTACAAGACATTTAAGTGAACGTTAGGGTTATCCGTGTTTTCCGATTATGTATTCATGCCACATCTTCCCATCATTAGCCCGGAAAATCGGGAGTGTCCTGTAATTGTCTTGACTTATTACTTGACTTCAGATGTAGTTATTGGAATAGCTGTTGTTTGTTTTGTATATGTAGCTTAATTTGCTATGAAATTGTGCTCTACCTGGGTAATGGATCTTGGGAAGACAAAAGTGTATGTTAAATTTTATATATAATAAATAATTAGACCTAAGTCTCACATTAAGAATGGACTCAGTACTTGTAACCAGTTAATAATATTTTTTGTTATTAATAAAATGCATTTTGATAATTTTTGAGAGAAGTTGCTAAATTTTTTTGTGCATAGTTAATTTATTTCCAAGTTGGCCTTCTAAATTTAGGCAGGGTTGGATTGGCAGAATCTAAGTCAACCAAGACATGGTCATGTCAGATATGGACAGTTTTAACGTTAAAAAAATTAAAATACTTCGCCATTCAAATTGAAGCTGATCCGATCAGGCCTAAAATTTTACTAAAAAAGGTACCAAATTCTGGTTTTTGCTGCCTGAGAACTGCACACTATTATGGCACATCATGGGTGTACCATAAGTAATCATTCAGTATTAGTTGAGTAACCAAGGTATTCCTTGGATGCTTAAATGATTACATGGACTCAAATGAATACATAATTTCCCAAATGAAGGTTGATTATTCATAGTATTATAATAATACACAAAAAATACTGTAGCAAACAGGATCGAGACCTAGGTACTCATGAAGTACTGTGGTACTTGCCGGTGTATTCATTCCAGGTATTTCTATTCCATTGCTTACACTGGAGAACCATCTATTTACCTGGATACTTATTGTGTGTATTCATTTTAGCATTCATGTAATAATTCAAGTACTCTGGTAATAATTTGGCTCAAGTTATCATTAAGCTTCTCATTTGTTTAAGTGGTTAATTTAGTTGTTAATTATTATCTAAATAATCACTTAGGTGCTCATGTAACATATTTGGCAAACCCCTAAGAATGGTGCTCATTTCCTACAGTGACACAAACCTGACTAGTACTTGTTGGGTAGTAGTCTAAAGGCATGCTTAAAAGATCTGTCATGGTCACGCTTGTGTGTTTTAGCCCTGAGAGGAGAATATTCAGTAATGGTTGGCTAAAATGACTCATTCTTATCATCTCCAGGAGGTTCAAATGCGGCCAGAGTCTCCTCAGGAAGCCCCCCTGGCGCTGACGACCCAGGTTGCCCAGCCCCCCCATTCGCCACCCATTCAGGTGGAGGTGCACCTGGGAACGCCCTCGCAAGACTACTCGCCACACCTCCGCCACCTCCCGCCCCCACCGCCCCCTGTCTCTCGACACCCGCCCCCTGCCCCTAGCGAGGAGGAGGAGGACGAGGGTGCCGTGGACCTCGGGTGCTACAGGCCGGCATCGGGTGCCACTTCGGTGCTGGCCCTGGCTCCACCCAACTCGCACTCGTCACCCTCCCCACCCCACCACCACCACTTCGAGGTGCTCCCAATGGCGATGCCAAGACGCCACCAAACGCCGACCCACGCCCAGCAGCAGCACCGGCCAGGCGTCATAGTCGTGAAGCACACGTGAGCGTACTCGGTGGATCGCGGGACTTGTATGCATGGTGTGCGGGAACAGTTAGCACTGCACTCTCCCCCCCATCCTCTGCTCTCCCCTCCATCTGTGGTGTGACGGTATCGGATGCGGTGCCAGTGCTGGTCGGGTGGGGGTGTTGTGCACCTCAGAAGAGCACACAAGCAGCGCTTTCGGACCGAGAGGCATTTGAAAAGGTGTTCCTCACATTAAGATGCATATTGTTTATGATGTTGTAAGGGGCTGAAGAAGAGGACTGTAGAATTTTTTCATTTTTCATGCTGTTTCATCTTTACTGTGTTGCCTCATCCAAAATCATTGTTTTCAATTCATCTGTTGCTCTTGTTTGAAAGGAGGAATTTCCTCCCATTGAAGATTTAAAACATTGGCTGTTAGCCATGTGGACTGGTCAGATGTATTCCTAATGCTGGAGGAATGTGTTTAGTTATTTTCCTGCAGACTAGGGATTACTGAATGAGGAATTTCTGTATCGTTTGTAAATATTTGTGTGAACATAGATGTATTACGTTGCCACTATGGCAGGGTCTAAAAGCTTGGCAGCATTATGATGGCATATTGGTTTTCCACCAATTTGTTGTTTTTTGCATTGGGGCCTACAGAAGCCTTGCCCAGAGTGACCCTGGCAATGCTTTCCTACGTTTTTAACTTTTCAGTGTGCATGAAGACATGTAAATTAGAGGTGTGATTGTGATATCTTGCAAGAGAAGTGCATTTGTTTTGACTCTTTGAGTTGTGGGGCTTGCTACGGTTAGCCTCTGTGACTCGTATTAAGGATTTTTGTTGTTTCCTTTGATTACAATAATTGATAGATGGAACAGATGATGATTACTATTTTCATGTTGTCCTTCTGCTTACAAAATGAGTAAATTTGAGGTAATGTACGTTGAGGGTTCCCTTAGCAACAGAGACGACGGCTGTTAGTTATGAATTTTTTTTGTTTTGGTCTGATCATTTCCCTTTTGGTGATGTGTTGGTTTTACTTCCAGAACATCAACTACGGGACCCAACTTTGCAGTTTTATGTTAGTTAGGCTCATGCACTGGCGAAGTACTTTGCAGAGTGCCTACTGTGTGTGATTGTTGTATGCCTGTGAATTTTTTTTAAGAGGATGGGTCTGTTTCTAGCTGGATGGGTGGTTCTATAAAATATTTTGCCATTCCAATTTCATTTTTTACTGTCCTTCAGACCGTTAGAAAAAATGTAAAAGATGCTTAGGTAATCTCATTGGGACTAGTAGTTTTAATTGAGGTTTTTAAAAGAGTCGTACCATGTACAGTACAGTGCATTTCATCACTGCCAAGTGATGAAAGAAATGAGTGATGGAAAGTTGCTTTGCCATGGCGAAGAAATGTACCCATAGCAGGGATGGAGATAAATTTCTTCAGAGAAACTCGCATTTTGAAACTTTTTCTCAAAATTTCCTGTGATATTATTCTACAATTCTTTAGAGTGGCATTGATGTCATTTTTTTCAAATATACCTCACTTGCCCAGTCCATCCCTAAAATGTTTTTAAGGGCATGCATTGAGTTATTAATGCATGCAGGCAGGTTTAGGTTTCCTGCCTGTGGATTCTGGCATTGAGTGGTCAGACTTTTATTATTAAAAAAAAATTGTCTAAAGTGTGCCAGTTAGAATAGATATAGGTAGCGAGGTTTGACATCTTCCACGACTCAACACCATGTCCCACGAGTACCAAATTTTTGGAATTGCAGACCTTTTTCTTCTACCAGTTGGGCTTACCTCTTTGCTATAAGCATGATAGAATTCAAAATGAAGCATTGTCTTGATGGTTTTTATTTCATGATCCAAAGGTTTTAGTTTTGTTTCATGGGTATATTCTTTGTCCCTGCCACAAGCATATCCCAATTAATAAATGTTTTATCCACAATACTATGGAAACAAAAATTGACACCAATGCAGTGCAATGTTACTTGTGTCATTTCTTAATGTTGAATTATGAAAGCAAAAACTTCAAGTGGATTGTTTAATGCATCTTTATCCAAGGCAGAATCCAATGAGTGTTACTGAAATAACTGTGGGAACATGTAACTTTTACCTTCCCAGAGTAGAACTTGGAATTCAAGTCGACAGGCTAAAATTGAATAGATAATGGTGGACCCTTAAGTGTTTCCCCAGGAGGGAATGATAATAAAAAAACAAGCATCGGTTAGCTTAAAAAAGGAACCTTAATTTTTGGTGCATTTTCTTGATGTTTATGTAAGGGTATTTCAGTCGTTAAGGTTTGTGAATTCAAAATTGATTAATTTAGTCCCTTGATAACTGTCATTTAACTTGTCAGAAATTGTGTAAATTTGTATTATAATATCCCTTTGTCATTTATCACAAGCCCCTCTAAAGTTGATTGCTGTGATGTATTGGTATGGTATGTTGCTCAAGGTGCCCAACTATCTTCTTTTAGAAGTCTCCATTTAGACAAGAGATAAAGGAAGGTTTAATACATTTAGGAATGTATTGTAGTACTCCAACAACTTTACAACAGCCTCCTCACCATTGTTTCCTGTTCAGTGGACTTTAAACAAACATGATGCTACCAGCAATTGCTAAATGGAAGGTCATGGTTTGTCATTTTTTTAATCAACTACACTGTGTGCTATTCACAGTCAAGGAAGTGCAAATCATTCATTTTACCCCCCTTGCAAATTTTTGGAAATGAAATGCCTTTCACATTTTGAAAGCTGACTGCAGATGAAGTTAGTTATAAATATGGAGAGATGGAGGTTTTTAATTCGTGTATTTTGGAATATGTTGCCTTGCTTCTGTTAATAGCTGCTTGGGATGGGTGAAGGGGAGGAAACAAAGGGCTATCAGTTTATTTTACAGAAAGCATTATAAATCCTGATCTTAACTGAGCATTTTGTCGGTGATTATTAATGTAAACATTCTCCTTGCAATTTTCACAAGAATTTAAAAAACCAAGGTGTAGAACTGAGTAGTCTTCTAGGATATTTGTAATTGCTGGGATTAATTCCCTAATTCTGCCCATAATGCATACTTTTATTTAATGTTTAAGTTCATCCCTGAGTTTCTTATTTTTTTGTCCCAATGTTTTGTGCTGAGTGCATACATGCAATGTTGCTCTCACAAGATTTTGAGGGTGATGGTCTGTGATGTTTTCAATGTGACTGCTTTTGTTTCCTCTGTCACGAGATTGTGTGTGTCCTTGCAACTTCAGGAGTAGGGAAACCAAAGACATTGTATTGGACTCTCATCATGCTCATTTCTTTGTATTCAGGCATTCTGATGTCATTTTGGCAAATTCAAATAACCTCGCAAGTACAACTGCATCCTGGTTGAAATGAAAAAAAAAATGGTTTTGCCTAGAGAAGTACAAATCAAGGAAGTGTTCATTCAGTCTTGAGTTAACATTTTGCATTATTCTGTGGCTTATCAATTCTTTTGTTGCTTGTAATGACATCAGCATCATAATAAACCATATGATCCATCAATTTAATTTTTATTTATTCCTTCATCTGCAGATATTGTGGAGTTACACAGTGAAGGTTGTGGACGATGAAATAGCTGTGATGGCTTCAATACTTGGCATTATAACTCCAGTCAACCCTCAATTATCCAGGCTATTTTTCCTCTCCTTGGACATGACATTTTTCGAAGAATATTATGAAGGTACAATGATGATACTCACAGTAAAATTCATGTAAATATACACGAAAATATTTGTGCCGTAAATATTTTCCATACTATGAAGTAAAATTTCCAGATTCTTGATTTTTTGTGTAGTTTTCCAGTATTCGGGGCTCACCATAAATTCCTTAGCACAGATAATCGAGAGTTGACTGTAACAGGATCCTACCTTTAGTATTAAGATTAATAGAACTCCTAATTGGTAAACAATACTGAATTGATGCCTTGCTTATAATGAAAATTTCTTAGAAGTAAATAATTTACAATGGCATATCTTAAAATTAACAAAATCTGACTAATGTTGAGCCTATATTTCTCTTGATTAGAAGTCCTCGTGGCAAGTTGAGTTTTAATCGCATTTCATACCTTCAAATAAGTTAACTGATGGGATTTTGACTTGAACACTAAGCATGCAATAGTCAACCTGTACATTATAATGGAATTGGAATATGATTTGAGCTGATTTTGCAAACACTTTTCAAATTTCACAGATATTTTATATTGAGTAGTTTTAGGCTTTATTCATTAATAAAACTCATTATAGCATTCACATGCCCTGTTGCTATTCATACTCATTCCTTGTCCAGAAATAACATAGATCAGGCACACAGCCAGAAATTACATAGCTTCTGTGATATGTGGGTTGCCTATACTGGCATTTTGTTGTCGATTCCCATGCATCAGTGAACCATCCATGTCATTCCCCATCGACTACAGCATATTTTGCTTACACACTCCATTAACCAGCTATGTAGTAATGCTGAAACTTAAATTCTTGGTTTTTGGTAAACATTATGAATTGTAACTTAATTAAAAAAATGAAATATCAGAGAATAGCTTCTCTTGGTCCAATGGTCTCCTAGGGAAAAATATTATAGGAGCACTGAAGTCCCCAAAGCTACATGTTTGACAGATTCAATATACTACAGAATTTTCTTCCTAATCAGCCCTCTGAAATTGATTAACCCTTAGTCTGTGGGAACGTTTCGTACCCTGACCACAGGAAAAGCCTTGTTAAATGTTTGAGCGTTGCTCGACTACCTATGGCAGTTTCCCAAAATTTTTATTGCTGCCCCAGAGAAGCCCAAGTACACTTTCCCCCACGGTAGGGATCGCTAATGCAGCTCAACTCTCCTCGGCCAATCGACACAGCAGGGGGTGCCTCCCAGCATTTCCTATCGTACTGCCCATTTAGAATTGTTTCCTTCCTGCTCCATGCTGTTAATGATAAGTGCCCAAATGTAGACGCATCCATTGGTATGAAAGAAAGATTTCCCCGGATCTTAAGGTTTCACTCCTTGCAAGATACTCGATTAGACTACAGGGAAAAATATTTCTTGATTCTCTCCCGCACAGGCCGGTAGCTAAAATCATGTACTCCACCAGCCAAAAGGTTAATATCGTAGAGCATTGATTAACTGAAATACTTACCTAACAGTAGAAAAAAACCATGTCTAGTCTATTAAGGAACACCCTTTGAGAGCAATTATCATACATCAGTTGTCCAAGAAACTTCTGGATTATTTATCACCATGTTAGTATGAGGAGAAACAATGAATTTTAAGTGCACAGCTTCAAACCTCACTAGCACAGCGTGCATGACATTCCTTTCTCTCGGAAATTAGGATTTGATGTTTCACCCCTTAATCATCAGCAAAATTTTAAATCAAATCCCATTGTCCCCTATAAGACGTGTACAACAGATTCAACTACTAGCAAAATGCAAGCAATGTAGGTAGCCTATGTAAACGTTTCAGGCCCCAGCAAACTGACGATATAATTTTTATTCTCATCACCCATTGGGAACCAATAATGCATTACGTAAAAAAAAAAGGTATAGTAAATACACAGGTTATTATTTATTGATAAAAAAAAATACAACAAAAAGGAACTAGAAAGTGTATTTCCCTATTCCAAAGGTATCAGCATACTTGGCTCACTCTTGAGATATGTGCTTAAGCTATACCGTAGAGCATCAACACTGATTACAAATGCTCCACCATTTTCTGGGCAAGAGAGCAACTCAGACCAGTACCATCAGGTTCCACATCGAGAGATTTAACAACTCCATTTTCGATGAGCATGGAGTATCGCTTGGATCGAATTCCACCCAAGGGAGGAATGTCTGTCTCCAGCTCAAGAGCCTTTGTGAATGCAGCACTTGGATCAGCCAGCAGCCTCAACTGCAAATTGACAGAGAAAAAGAAACAATTGATTTCTAAGAACAACAATAATTAAGCCAAGAGGCTTCAACGATCATCCCCACTAAACACCCTTCAGGTCAAGCCAAAGTATTGATATTAATTTCAACTTGAAAAGTATACCGTTCCAAAAATAAATACGACACTATTGAAAATAGTAAATTCAATTCGAGAACATAATAAATTAATTACCACTGACCCTCCATAGTGCGTCTATAAAATGAATATGTTACGGGCTCGAATGATATGAGGAAAGAGGCATGCCATGAGCGTGGTTAAGAAAAAACATGAAACAAGAGTTAGCTTCAATGGTCACAACAGTCATTTAGTAGTCATGAAAGTCATTTCCACAGGCCTGGTTGCACAGCACATAAACCCGTACGAGTTCATGTCAAAATGCATGAACGATTTTAGTAGACCGGAACGGAAAATGTACGAACAAACCAAATTCGAACAGGTAACAATTTTCTGTACACACATTCGCACAAGTTGGGTGGTTGTATCGTAAATTTTTTCGTTCGTTCACGCGTTCATACATTTAGATATTAACTATTACTGGTTAATGCACCGCGTAAACATGCCTTAATTTGGCGCATTATTGGCTTGTATTAATCAGCTCATGTAATTTAAGCAGAAAAGAAACGAAATGCATAAACAGCAACCGATTATCTTACCTTTCCAGTTGCGTTATGAGCCTTTCCCCATGCGTCCATAACAAAAGGGTCATTAACGGAGACGCAAACAATTTCACTGACGCCCTTACTCTTAATGTCGTCCGCCTTCTCGACATACCCTGGAAGATGAGTCTGTAACCGAAGATGGAGAAATTAAGATTTACATTCCAGGTAAACTCTGTATTTATCATTGATGAATAACCGTTATCCCTTACCTTAGAGCATCCTGGTGTAAAAGCACCGGGAACAGCAAATAGAACTACCTTCCCCTTAGAGCTCAATTCCGCAATGTTAACCTTGGTGGCAGGAGTAGACTCAAAGAGATCTACACTGGGAATCTTGTCTCCAACCTGAAGAGTTAGATAAATCAGAATGCGAATGATCATAATTTTGATAATAGACACTGTCAAGATTATGAAAAACCACAAGGGAAAAGCCGGTAGTTATGAGATACGAATATCACTAAGCTCTAATGAGAAATAATGAGCCGAATCAAATACAAAATCAATATATTCACCTTGATGGGCATATTGCTGGATTGTGTGGAATGTATAGATTTACTTAGTACCGCCGGACTGGCCTTCAATGATCTGAGAGAGAATGTACGCAGATGAAACATGGTTGGCTCGCGGCAGCTGGTTGAAATTACAAGATAGGAGAGTAAACTCAATATCGTCTGTGCTACTAAAGCGCTAAGGTGTTCGATTTACGAAGCCTTTTCAATTCGAAGGAATATGGATGTATTTCATTCATTATTTTTCACTTTATGATTTTAAAATTCTTTAAAAATAATTCGCTTGTGGCGATTATTTTCCATTAAAGTGTAAATCGTGTAAATTAAGGAGAAATCGTTATTCTGAAAAAAATCGATGATATGCAAATCTCCAGCAGAGAAAGATAAGTAGTTATAATAATAGAGTTGACATTGATTTCATATTTTATATACTTAATTTTGAATCTTTTGTCTTTCTTTATACGTATTATCTGACTTACATGCTTTTACGGTAAATTACATTCGATAGCTGATTAGTTTGTGTTATTTCCGATGGTGGCGCACCGGCAGTTTCTCTAAATTAATAATAGCGATTCTTTGCTATAATTGATTCCTAAACGTTCTCAAGGACGAAATCGGCGCGATTGTGACATTGTGACATAATCTACATAATTTATTTTTCCGCTTGGGTAAGGAACAGTGGTTCAAGGTCCAAGTTTTCCTAATCTTTTCCGGGCTCAATTTTTAGAGCTATTGTCACATGGTGGAGAGGTTCATTGGGAGTCTAAAACACCTCGTTGAGATCGCTGTATGTTTATTCTTAACTTTGGTCCCTACTCATATATTGTTTGACGACAGGACGAGAAATCTGAAGCAAATTTCTCGTCCCGAAATCGATGGGCCGGGTTGGTTTAATTGATGTTGGATGAAAATCTGGTCCTTGGGATTTTATGTTGGGAACTGTTGCACGCACCCGACCACGCGTACCTAAATAGTTTTAGCTCCGGATTTCCCTGATCGCCTATTCATGTCACTCGTTCGTAAAAAAAAAACGGTATAGAAAGTAATTTCTACATTTTTTAATTGTATCTCATGTGGGTATGTGACTAGATGGCCTTGAAACTAGCTATGGTATTTTGAGGAATACCAGAAAGTAATTTACGATCGAAACCGCACTGTAGTACGTTATATCCCCAAATTAACCGATAGTAATTATCTTATCACCTAGAAAAAGAAAATACCAATCAATGCTCACATTGTAGCCGTTTCCATTGCATAAACGGAACGGTCACTAATCTTTTCTACGATTGCCATTGGCATTCACCCATAGAGATAGTGCTATCTTCGACATAGTAAAGGGTTGCGCAAGATAAAATTCCCCACATCTCTTTGATATCCGCTGTCGAATTCTCACATTCTACCCCTTAACTCCCCACCGTATCAGCGTTTCGCTAAAGGTGCGTTTATGCTGAGTAACATGTTATATAAACAAGTTACATATAATATTTTTTACGAAAAAGTTACAAATCTCTGTTTCATGTAAAATTGTGTTACGGAAAAATGTAGCATGTTAAACTTTTTTATAAAGCATGTTACTCAGTGTAAACGCCCCTTAATGCAGGATATTGTTTGGAATATTCCCAGTTGTCTCGTAGGAAATACTGTCCTAGTCTTCTAAGGACACTCCCAT
This sequence comes from Ischnura elegans, assembly GCF_921293095.1. NCBI lineage: Eukaryota > Metazoa > Arthropoda > Insecta > Odonata > Coenagrionidae > Ischnura > Ischnura elegans. The sequence goes on along the minus strand of NC_060249.1, from coordinate 68,874,813 downwards.
TTCCTTCAGTTCCTCTTCCCAGTGGTGCAGTGAGGGGGGGCATGGGGGATAAACCGCCCCAGAGCTTTGAGAAAATTTTAAGTTTAATCCATTTTATATAATTGCATTGATATTACTAATAGAATAGTGTTAGGATTAATAAAATATCCCTCAGAAAGCTGTAAAACTCACCATTTATCTTAAAATTCTGCAATTTATTAATCTCGCACCTACCACTTATCCTGGTGAGTATTCCGTATCCCCACACACCCCTCCCAGCCTTAATTCCTAGCTGCGCCCCACCCTCTTCCTGTTAGGGGATGAGAACCGAGACGACATTAAATGAAACCAGTTACATCAAATCTGAAATTCTGTTCAAACCCATTTAGAATTCCCTCGAACAGCAACCTAGTTTAGTTATTCTGACTGTCAAGCACATCGATATTATGCGGTACTGTCCCTGGATATTAGCATGAGCGAAACAGTGGTGTTGTAGTGCTACATAAAAGGTGTGAAGGTGCTCAATCTTCATTGTCTTCAGTTATTAACAATTATGGATTTCATCCTTAGGGCTTTCACTTACATTTATTGCTAGTTCTTAACACTTTCACCAGATTTCTCCAACTGATGTCTTCACATGAAGGATATTGAGATTGTGTTTTTCCTCATAAATGGACATAGTAGGCTTGCTTTTGGTAGGATTTGGCATTGTCATTAATCTATCCTTTGAGGGTATTGGTAGACTACTCATCTGAAATACTGGAATCAATGAATGTCTGCAAACCATTAGCCTGTCTAGCAATTTTCATTTGCTGATTGAAATGTCTGATTTCTAACTGGATTAGTGTTGTAGCTACTCCCTAAATTTTAATAACCTTGTCTGATATTGCGGGTAATGGTAGCAGATAGGGTCATCAAAATGTAAGGGTCAGTGGTTTTTTGGGGGATAACCCCCCCCCCCAGAGCTCAGAATTTGTTTAAGTTAAACCCATTTTACTTAGTTGCATTAACATTACTTATAGAATTTTGCAAGGATTTATAAAATATCCCTCAGAAAGTCGTCAAACTCACTATTTATCCAAATTTTTCTCTGGGAGGGCCCCCGCACCTCCCGCTTACCCTGACAGGTATGCCATACCCCCAGACACCAACGTATTAGTTTCACCTAAAACCCCTCCTAGCCTTAATTTTTAGCTGCGCCCCTGGTAAGGGTTGCCCATTATCCTGAGTGTCAAAGAGATCCACCATCATACTTATTGGGAGGAGAGAGTCTAATCCTTAATATTTTGTTATTTTTTTCCTTTCGGGAAGGAGTTGTGGATATTATTAATGGAAATGAATGCATTTTTTGTATCTTTTGATTTTTTACTTCATCTATCTGGAAAATTCTCAAATTTGTAATGAAGAGGAGAAATTTTTACCAAGCAAACGTGTCTTAATTTTTACAGAAGTGATTACTGTGGCCTTCTGAGGATTATGCTCCAATTCTAGACAGTGTAAGTGAAAATGGTGAGATTGTTTGTATTATGTGCGCATTCACTTCATTTCCTTGAAGTTATCAGTTTGCCCATTTCTCTGTAAATTGTGAACATACAAAGACTTTTCTTTTATGCTCCACCAACATAATTTAGTATGAAATTGTTTCCTTATATGCATATGTAACGCTCAATCTGAAAATTTTGCACTATTGGGTGCGAAGGTACGAACTCAAAGAGCCTAAGCTATCCCAGTAAACTTCTTCAAAAGTGTATTAAAGGCAATTTTTTGTTGTTTTTCGTGTGATATAAATTCGTGTGATATGGGCTCTTAAATTTAATTTCATTTATGTAAAGCAACCAATTATTGTAATTCACACCAACACAAATCATGACCATGACTAAAAACAAAGCTAGCCACTCCTGTGGTCTCAGTCTATGAGGGTGGTCTATGAGGGTAAACTTTAAAGTAAGGTCTACAATTTTTTTGTAATTGAATGTGACATTTATTTACATTGTTGGATACACCATTCGAAAGGTCATGGTTTCAGCTATTTTTCGATGTAGTCATCCTGGCACTCGACGACTTTCCTCACGGTTAACTTTTGAATCCTGCTGTCACACCTGATTCCATCCATGTTGTGAAGATAGGCACCTCCTCTTTCACCTCATTGTCTGTCGGGAATTTCATCCATCCTAGGTGTACCTTTAGGGCAAACAACATGAGGAAATCATTATGTTATAAGAGTTCAAAAAATCATATCCTGCCTCTTTAAAATGGCACACAACTTCTTCTGCACATTCTGTGCTGTCTCTAGTGGTTTTTGGGGAGCTGTTTGGGTACCTACCTGGCAGTGGCCGTTTGCGCAATCGGAAAGGAACTTGTGGCACCACTTACGAACGTTTTTAACATCCATGCATTTTTCACCGTAAACTTCAACAAATTGGCGAAAAATGTTGATAAGTGCCACTTTTTTCCTAATCAAAAATCATATAACAGACCAGATTTCACATCTGGATTGAGACGTGAGGGTAAACTCCATGGAGATGGTTGCTACACCAACAATGAGCGGTCAACAATGCTTCGCGGGGGTGGAGAGTGGTAGTGAAGTAACCAAGGAACATGGTGGTGTTGCCAGATTGCACCTAGCGCTTCATGCGGTGACGCAACGACTTAAGAAACCTTATTTTTAAGTTCAGCCTTGTACTTGTGCTTTTAAAATGGGTATCACATGCTTCCCTTACTATCCTAAGTGAGAAGTTTTACTATACTAGAGTTAACATTGAGGTAGAGCTAGGTCTAGGATAGACACTATTATGTCTTTTGTGATAGTTTCCAGATAATTGTAAGAGATATTTACTCATACAATCCAGTATGTACCAATTACTATGATTAAGGAAATATAAATGGCATAAATATTCTTTAAGTAGAAAATTTGGAACTATAATTTCTCTGCTGCTCTTTAAAAGGCTGCATCAAAGGGCCAAGCAAAAACAGTATGGCCCACTAAAAATAGGAGCAGTATCTAACAGGATATGTCTTGAGTCTTGTTAGTTACTGAAAGAAGAACAAAGACTCTTTTGTCTTCATTTCCCAAAGTTTGATCATAATGAAGTTACAACCAATTTTATACATCAGATAAGTTTTGATCTGGAATTTTATGACTACCATACTTTTTTGTCCAAAGCATTCACACTCCCCAACAAGTGTCATTATAAGATTCCCCATTTCCTTAGAGGTAAGATATCTCAAATATTCTGTACTTTATGGAACCCACCCAAGAAATTCCGTTTTATGTCTAGAAATGCACCAACAATCATGGAAATTTCTGCATGTGAAGATGTAACTACGTTACGAAACCCGGGTTGTGCCCATATTAATATAATAGTGAACCTTGCAAAGTTTTATTCCTTTATTGTCATATTAAACTCAATTTTATTTCAACGACCCAGGTTTTGATATTGCTGTCATATTCAGGTAAAATCGCTTACATAGTTACTTGGGTTCATAAATGTATCCAGACAAAGGAGTGATGCTTTCATTAAAAATACAGATTCGTCTCTGGTGGCATATTATTTTTAGACCTCATTGCGGCAAAAAATTTAGCACTAATGTGCATGAATGTTAAACGGTAGATAGTTAATCCACTTATTAAAACTCTTATTCAATGAAGACATTGGTTTACCGTGTGAATACTCTCGTCTGTTCACTCATGACCACTCCATGATGAGGTTTTGATAATTTTGTTTAATATGTCGCTGGGCAATGCAGTAACATTAAGTATATTTGTTCCCTTTTCACACTAATTATGTATAAGGGTATTAAGAGTTCACTTTTTCATGGACCATATTTTGATGCACTGAATGAAAGATATTAAATGGAAATTTCATAATTTATTTACTTCTAATTAAGTGGTCATTAATTTGGCATCAAGTACCTTGATTAAGAGCATCTGGCATTATGGTGTTCAAATTTCAATCTTCATGTCCTGACCCTGGAATCACGTATGACAAAAGAGCGAATAAAATATCATCCTTGGGCATGTGTGGCATCTCTCCATTGGTTGGGAAATGTTTTGAAAACATTGTATAGACTAAGGACGAAACACTAAGAATATACATATACTGTTTCTTCTGATACACCATGCAGCCTCATTTAAGATGCTTTGTGCAGTAAATTTAGGAAAATAATAATTTTGAAAAAAATTGTTCCCAATATAAAGATAACGTGTATTATTAAATGGAAAAATGATATCATTCACATTTACATAATGGTACAGTATTCTACTGTTTCCTAAGGAATGACGACCTTGCTTTTACAATTGGTTGCCACCCACTTCAGCAACTTGCTTGTACATCATGCTCATGAGACAAACTGTGATGACTGCGACTGTGGTAAGTGGGCCACCTTAAAGTGCTGCTGCATGCAATCGGCAGGGAAATGTTAATTAAACTACGTAATTGGTGGACTGGAGCTTATTGATTTTATCACCTTTATATACCTCCCAGACCTACCTTAAAAAATGGATATTCTTGTGTGGACTGTGCAACCTCCTGTACTCCATTTATACTCCAGCACTCCATTTATAACGCCCCCATAAACCAAGAATACATGTGTATGGTGCATGAGAAAATACAGTTAACACAAACTGAGGGTGGAGTCAACTGTGGCTCCAGCATGTGTCACATGGGTTGGCCAGATTATAAAATGGGTGGACATTCGTTGTCATAAAATCCACTTTGATTGTATGTATTTGTTTTATTTTACTGAGTTAATTGGGACAATACAATATTGTTTCAAAACTGAACAGAGTAGTTTTTCATATGCCTATAACTGTATACAATTTATTTTCATTTTATGTAAAATGAAGTTTAACTTTTGGACTTCGACACTGAAATTTGTCCGTCTTATTTGGTGCCGCCACCACTGGGTAGGTGGAATATCCTGGAGATTGAGGTGTGGGAGAGATAATGATACTGGGGGTAGGGTTTGGGTGGGAATGGAATGTTCAAGGTCTTAATGACCTGGTGATGCACTGGCATAGGGTTGGAATAGAGAGGGAAACTTCAGTATGTATCACTGAAAATTTTCATATCACGCTTAACAGATTGCCACGTATCAGGCTATGAGGTTTAAAAGGGGTAATAGTGGGTGAAAATGGGGGTGTTGAAGAGAGGTTCAGAGGAATGTTCAATTGGGGAAATTACAAGTGAACAGAAATTTGTTAGCAATTTTTCTTTTCTTTCAACTCTTACGAGAATTTCCAGTTGTTCTGATACTTCGAGTGTAAAATTTCTGGTTTGAAATCACAAAAATGGTCTATGCCTACAGTGATTTTGACAAATAATGACAGCATATTTCTATTTCTAGCTTATGTTTTGTGTTCCTTGATTTTTCTTTAAACATAGTCTCGTTTGCCCACTATAAGTTCTTCCACATTTACATTTGTCTACATACATTACTCTTCTGATAAGAATTTAGTCTTTAGAGTGCAAATCACCCGGCATTCAAAATCCTACCCTAGTTGAGAAATATCAAGGGCAAGGCCAGTTTCTAGAAAAAAATGCTTAGTAATTAAATTAAGCACCTATCATGTTTGCTGTAATATGAGCCATGGATGGGTCACTATGGAGTGTCCCGAAAAAATAAAAGTCAAATTTTTTAGGCAGGTATTTCTAAATTGGTGCTCCAGCAAGAGAGAAAAATACCCAGGTCAACCTGATCAGACCATGGGAAAAGGTCACACATGAATGTTTAATCTAGTTTACCATAGAAATGAGAGCAATGTTGCTCTGTCAGGGGTCAGTATATTTTATATATATAGTTCACAGAGAGAATTTCATAGAATAAAATGTGTATAATAGTCTATTTAAGGAGCGAAAAATTAAACAAAGTTCATAGCTCAGAGCATCAGTGGTGCAGCAAGTGGGGGGAGGCTTGGGGGACAATAAACCCAGAGGTCAGAAATTTTTTTTTATTAAAATATTTTAATTTGATAAATTTTGTAACTATGTAATATTTGGGGGATGGATAACTCACAAACAAAACTTCAAACTATTTACACAGCCATAAAACTCACCATTTTGAACCATTTATCTTAAAAGTTTTATGGGGGAGGGCCCCCGCACTTCCTGCTTACCCTTGCAGGACCAGATCCCCAAGTATTAGTTGTGCGTAAAACCTCCCCTAGCCTTAATTCCTAGCTGCACCCCTGAGGAGCATAATAACAATTTAGGCAATAAAAATGCGTCACCTTTTTTACAGAGGAAAACATTTTCTGCAAATCCGCTCTTTCCTCTCGATCATTTACAATTTTTGAATTTGACATCATGATGTCCTTAGACAAATTCCTTTTCTAGCCTCCAATGCTTGGGGGTGTCTATTTATATAGCTTGGTGAAATTCCAGTTGTGGAGAAAAATTCTTGATTGTTTTGCAGCAAAATTCTTTAGCTTTACCTGGAGAACTGAATCAAGTACGATGCAGACTCAGTTTATACTTTTTATTTCTTTTATCTCCAGTTTATTTCCCAAAGTTCTGCGATCATACCTGGTTTCCCAAGTTGCAAAAGAATAGTGAAAAATGGTTTTAAAATTATTTCAAATAATTTTAAATTCAAAATATCATAAGATGGCTAAATTCATGACTTTTTCAAGATTTTCAAATAATTTTAAAATTATGTATTAGTTGTTGGTCTTTTTAAGTCTTGTACCATTTGATCCCATTTTGTTGACAGTTATATATATATATATATATATAATCATAATAACACATAATAGAAATTGAAAGAAAGAGATAGAAACATAAATGCAAGACGATGACACACTGTGGCGTGGAGATGGAATGAAGGCCGAAAACACATGGAAAAAAGTTCACCTGAACCGGGAATCGAACCACGGACCTTCTGCTTTCCGGGCAGATGCTCAGACCACCGAGCTATCCAGGCTAATCTAATCTCCAGTGTTTTCGGCGGGGGTTTATACACCAAATCCCCCGAGGTCTAGCCCTATCATTTGGCCAAGAGATGGCTCTGGGCGTAGGTCCCGCCACGAACGAAGAATTCAACGCGGACAGAAGAAGAAATGGAATTAAAGATGGTCACAATCACACACACAGCCTTCATTCCATCTCCACGCCACAGTGTGTCATCGTCTTGCATTTATGTTTCTATCTCTTTCTTTCAATTTCTATTATGTGTTATTATGATTGTATATTCGCCTGTGGCGACCTGTGTGAATGTGAATTTGAAATGTATATATATATATATATATATACATATGTAGGAAGTAATAGCTTATTTTTTGCATAAAATGTTCCTTTTTTAATTTCACAGAAAAGTAATTATGTGAACATTATTTTAAAACAATTTCAAAATTATTTTACACACATTTTGAAATAATTCGATAAATATTTTCTGATCATTTTAACAGAATGTTGAAATCATTTTCAACATAATTTTGAAATCATTTTATCATAATTTTGAAATCATTTTAACATAATTCTGAAATAATTAGGTAATTATTTTGAAATCATTTTTAAACACTCATGTATATTTTCATTGATACATATAATCTTATTCATACCAATGTGATAAAATAAAACAGTATAAAAATTCTCATTCCTTTGAGGTGAATGTGAATAACTGACAAGTAGTTATACGTAAAACAAGTAATAGAGATGATTTTGGAGACTTTTTCTACCAAAAATGAATCCCTTTTTTCAAAAGTGAGTTCGAATTTCGCCTTTTTTAGGACTTCTTGATATCCACAAAACAGTATTTTTTGGCAGTTTTCCATAAGATTTCTAGAAATTTAAAATAATGAATTTGCAAAAAAAAATTGCAAAATGAAGGATGTCATTGAAAAATGGACATTGAATAATCCGAAAATGCAATCAAGCAACTCCTGAAAACACTCTCAATATGTGCTTTATTGCATACTAAAAACAGATAAGACCTGACTTTCGGTTTATAAATGTCTCAAAATTTCAGCGAGAACAACTGACTTAAACATCTCAGGTAATGGTGGGCATTCAGTAAAAGCACGCAGATAAGGAGATTCCTTAATTCTCACGATGCTTGAACTACTTCATTGGAAATAATCACACATGCTTAACTTTCATTGGGGTAGGATAATTATTTGGGGGGGAAAATTTTTTTTTACTGTTTCTGGTGCAGTTAGTAATTTCAAACGTGTTAACTTATGTCAATGTAACATCACAATTACATAATCACTTTTATAGGAGGCTGAATAAGTTACGGAGTACTTTAAAACAATTTAAAAAAGTATAATTCATAGCTCCTTCAAGAGTTAGATATATTTTAAACTTACGTTAAAATCATTTTGAAATAATAAAAAAATATTTGTAATGTTGAAACGGAGAGAGCTAATATGTTTAAAAATTATGTTAAAGTCATTTCGAAATGTTCTCGCAATATATTTTAAAATAATTTTTACGTAAGATTTTGCTACTTGGGTTTTGTTTTGAAGGAACTTCATCAGCACACAAGATAAATCAGATTCATTTAGGGACAAATACCACAGGTGAAATTCAAACTTCACTGAAGCCCCTGACAATGTGACCTTAATCTGTGATTCCTGTTCAGAGCTTGATAAAAAATTATGTCGACTCATAGAGGCTTAGGCACAAGGGTAGGTATTGAAAAACAAATTACGGACATACACTCTGTAGACAAAAATAATCAATTTTAGCAGCCTAAACTGGAGGAGAAATTCTATTGCTGTCTGAATATCTACATGCAATTGGCGTAAATGGCTTGCTCCATCCAACTTTTCTGGCTGAGGGCCCCCAGGTTCTTGAAATTGTAACTTTGCTTGCCTCCCATCACACCGCCAAGTAAACTAAGGTCATCTCCATAAATTTGCTGTTGTCTCCACATGGCTGATGGATCGCTTCAAACAGGAATGCAGAAATAACCACTTTGCTGGAGGACAGATTTTTATAGTAACAGAATGAAACTACATAATAACTAACATCCAGATACCAACAGCAGAAAGTCAAATTTCATTACTTTCATGAATGGAGTTCAGTTTTTTACAAGTGGCAACAGTTTGCTAATTTTCTCCATAAGTGTACTATTTTTAAGCTTCAGAATTTTGTATATTTTGAATTAATTAGGTATTTTTTTGTAGGTGGTGATTCTTAACCTATATTGATTTGCAGCAATGGGTTGTCCAGGAGTGTAAAAGGTATTTTTATTTTTTTAGATGCTACTTTGGTTTATTTTTCCCAACTAAAATAGTCCAGTCTGCACATGTACTATTCCATGAAATTCTTTGTCACAAAGCAATTTGAAATTGCCATTTACCATAATTGGAACTTCGCTGAGCATTAGAGAGGGAGACCAGAAACTGTGGATGCTTGATAAATTTTTTCTCAAAGGATATGTTGTCTATAATGTCAAAATTGTCAATGACACAGTGGAAAGAGCTGAATTAGTGAATTACTTGTGGAAAATGTTTGTCCCTGTAAAATTGGGGGAAAAATGTTTACTGCATAAATTGTTATTATGATCTGAGCTACGAACTTTGTTTAATTTTTTCCCTCCATAAATAGACTGCTCTGCACTCATTCTATTCCATGAAATTCCCTGGATGACTGATATTTCATGATAAACCCCTTTCCCTTGGGCTACAACCTTGTCGCAGTGGAAAGGCTTGCGCATTCCTATGACCCCTATGACTGGCGGGATTAATTCTAAATTATTCCTGGTAGGGCCACCCATGCCAGATAGGTTGAAGGGTAGGAGCCAGACGAAAGGTAGTCCATGTGATGGTGTCACGTAAAAAAACACTGTTGGAATGGAAGTGGGAAACCCTACCAACTATCTCTTACCTGAAAACATGGAGTACAACCAAATGAGCCTTGGAATGTCATCGATCAGGATATGTCCGCAAAGGGCGGGTGTCGGTCACGGTAGCAAGGTCGGCAAGGTCCTTGGGGTCGTCAGCATGCGAAATCCTTACAGAGACTTGTCATCATCACCAGCAGCAGCAGCAATGAAGAAAGAAGAAAAGAACACCAAGAAGATGTAGAAGAAGAAGTCAGCTGTAAATGTAAGGAGGTGGAATGTGAGGACAATGATGAGGGCAGGGAAATTAGAAAATATCAATAGAGAAATGGATAAAGGGAAGATAGATACCTTAGGATTATGCGAGGTAAGGTGCAGGGATTGGGGGGGACTGTTGGAGTGATGGTTATAGGGTTATATATAGTGGTGGGGAGGAAAGCCAGCGAGGGGTAGCTTTAGTATTAAACAGGAAGATGGGTAAGCGTGTGGTAGGTATAGACCAGGTAAGTGATAGGAATCTGGTGGTAGAAATCGAGGTGAAGCCCACCAACCTTGTGGTGGTTCAAGTTTACATGGCCACTAGCAATCATAGGGAGGAAGAAGTAGATGAGGTGTATGAACAGCTCGAGGAAATATTTAGAGACACCCCCAGTAAGAAAAATCTGGTAGCAATGGGGGACTGGAATGCCTCAGTTGGGGAAGGGAGGAATGGTCACGAAATAGGAGAATTTGGACTAGGAATACGGAACAACAGGGGAGAAAAAGCAGCAGAATTTTGCAGGAGAAACAAATTATTCATCATAAACACGTGGTTCAAAAGTTCAGGGGATGTGGAAAGTCATCAAATAGACTACATTATGGTAAGACAGAGGTTTAGGAGTAGTGTGAAAAACTCGCGCAGCTTCCCTGCAGCAGATGCAGATTCAGACCACAACCTAGTGCTCATGAAATGCAATCTAAGATTCAAAATACTAATGAAAGTTAGGAAGGTGAGGAAATGGAATATAGAAGCACTGAAGGGGACTATGAGGAGAGAATATCAGGAACTAGTGGACAATAGTATCCAGGAGATTGAAAGTACACAGACTGTAGAGGAAGGGTGGGATAATATTAAAATGGGAATAGTCAAAGCGGCGGAGAAGTCAATTGGCTACGTTGAGAGCAGAAGGATAAAGGAGCCTTGGGTTACTGCGGCAATGGTAAAAGAAATGGATGAGAGAAGGAAGTGGAAGAATGTGGACACAAAGAAGGGCAAAAGAATGTATAGGGAACTAAATATGTAATCGATTACGACTGAAACTAAGAGGACAAGGGAGGCTTGGTGGAAAAGACAGTGTGAGGAAACGGAAAAGTTTCAGAAGGATGGAGAAGTAACTCTGGCGCGTTGTACGCCAGAGTTAGGTCGCTTTCAGGTGGCAAAAGAGGACAAGTCATGCCTAAAATTAAGGCTGAAGATAGGAGGATGCTAACCGAGCGAGAAGAGGTACAGAGTAGATGGAAGGAAGAGAGGAGTGGAGAAGGTGGAGAGGAACCTAGAATATGACCAGGGCGTATATGCGTGTTTCGTAGATTTTGAAAAAGCGTTTGATAGAGTGAACTGGGTAAAGTTAATGGATATCCTCAAGAGAATAAGTGTAGATTGGAGGGACAGATGACTAATTTGTAATCTGAATATGGCCCAGACTGCGCAAGTGAGGGAAGCAGATGGAGAATCTGGGTGGGCAAGCATTGGCTGAGGTGTGAGACAAGGCTGTCCTCTATCGCCGCTGCTTTTTAATGTATACGATGAGGAGATGGTAAGAGAAGCGTGCTACGAGTTGGAAGCTGGAGTGAAAGTGGGAGGAATGATGTTTAAATCGGTAAGGTTCGCGGATGATGAGGCGTTGATTAGCCAGTCAATGCTGGGACTGCAGGCTCTAGTGGATGCATTATACAAGCAGTGCGAGGAGTATGGGATGAGGATTAATCACAAGAAGACTAAGGTAATGCTGTTTTTTAAGCATTGCAAGTGAGGAATGTGAGACTGAAGATAAAATTAGCCAGGGAAAAACTTGAGCAGGTAGAGTAATTCAACTATTTGGGCAGCACTTGAGAGGAAAATGGACACAGTAGCAAGGACATCAGGAAGTGAATTGAATTAGCAAAGGAGGCATTCATGAAAAGGAAGGAGCTTCTGAGAGGATCGTTATGTAAGATTTTAAAGAAAAAAGGTTAGTGAAGTGTTTGATCTGGAGTGTAGATCTCTACGGTGCAGAAATATGGATTCTGAGGAAAGAAGAAATGAGAAAATTGGTGGGATTCGGGATGTGGGTATGGAGAACAATGGAGAAGGTGAAATGGACGGAGAGGAAAATGAACGACGAAGTGGTGGATACGGTTGGCGAGGAAAGGCAGCTTTTAGATGAGATATGGAGGAGACAGAAGGTATGGATGGGAGGAGTACTTAGTGGGGAGGGGATGTTGAAGATGGTGTTAGAGGGTAGAATGTTTAGGGAAACGAGGGAGGGGAAGGAAAAGAATAGTATTTTTAGATAGATTGAAGGGGAGTAGGCCTTACAGTGAATTGAAGAAGGCAGTGCTGGAAGGAAAGGGTGGCTCCCAGAACACTTCTTCAGTACTACATGGAAACCTACGTTAATGGGTAGAATACCATAATAATAATAATAATATCTACTCAATACTTACCATTCTCTTACCCAGTATTCCATTTAATACCAATGCAACCCCTTGTTGACTTTTCTCCTCACCCCCATGTATAACCCTGTTCTCACCACTCCAGTAGTCCTTGCATTCCTTCCATCTCTACTCACACAGCCCCAAAATATCTGTTATCCCTTTCTTGATATCCCTTTTAGTATGTTCAAACTTACTCTCTCTTATCACTGTTCTACATTCCACATCCTTGCATTCATTGCTGCTTCTTCTTCTCCATCTTCTTGATCTATTTTTCTTCTTTCTTGGAGATGCTGCTGACGATAAGTCTCTGAAGGGGTTTTGTTTGATGACACTACCTACCCTTGTGGTCAGGGTCATCTTTGATGAGTTTCTGAGGCTTGTTTCATTGCACTCCATTATTTCAAGGAATAAATTGTTGGTAGATTTTCCCCTGTCCATTCCAAGTGTCTTTATGTAACACTATCACATTGTCTACCTTTCATCTGGATTCTATCCATCAACCTATCTGGCATAGATGCTCTTAATGGCAGTTAATTACGTAAGTGAGAATCAATCCCACCAGTGCAGCTCTAGGGGGTCATAGGATTGCACAAGCCTTCGTGCAATGCACCATATAAACCTACCTTAACTGGTATAATGCTTCACTAATATTCACATGCACTTTCAGGAGACTCCATAAAAGTATTACATGTATCATTGGCCAATCCTCATTATTTCCTTGAATAATGTTTTGCTATATTGAGGAACTATACCAATTTCCAATTAAGTTACTTCCTTAGTACAAATGAGGTATGTGGACTTCCTCTGATTTTCTGTTGCAGCTCTATGTCTCCTCTACAAAACACAATTCCACTGATCTCAATTTCCTCTCTGTACCTTTAATTCACGATGTGAATGCAATTATCCTTGCTAGTAATCATACTCAGCCATTAGAGGCCTCGAGGTCATTGAAAGTATAATTACTTTTGGATGTTGTAAGATTTTTGGATACTTCGGAGTTTCCATTAAATGTCACTTTTGTCACTTTTTTATTCAAGATATTTTAATGGAAATTTTATCGGCTTATACAATTTATTCATCATTCAAGTTTATCCTACTTCCCAAATTTATCTTCAGTGTTTCATTCACAATTAAGTCTACATATTTCCTTTCATTCTACATAATGTACATTACAATATGCATTAACCCTTTTCTCCTTCTCTCAATTCCCTGCTTACCCAACTGTCTTCCCTCCAACATGGTTTATGGATCTCCTCCCTGCTTTCTAGCTCCATTTATTAGCCGTTTCCTCTAACTGAAGTTACCGTCCTCATACCCATTATGTCTTACATTTTCTCACTCCATTAACTGTCCTTCCATCTCCTCTTCTTTTTTTCTCCTCCATACCCATATTTGGAATGCCTTAAGTATTTGCCTGCACCCCTTCTTTAGCTTCCAAGTTTTTAATAAAAAAGCTCTATGCTCCATATCAGATTCCTTGCCAGCCTCTCCTGCGTACTCTTATTCAGAAATCCTTTATCAACTATTTTCAATTCATGAACTCTTCCTCTGCCGAAACTGTTCTTTTTCTGAAATCATTAACGCTGTTCCTATTTTCCTCAAATGTGCTGTTCCAGCATGTAGTTCAACTGTTCCACCTTGCCTTTTTTGCGACCATTTACTGACTAATTGTATCTAGCATTCTTTGATCTCTAAGCTTTACAAAACTTGATCTTATTGTCATTAATCTGCATGTTCTATGCCTCACTCTGTGGTGGAAATTGATATTTTTTCAGTTCACTGATAGATAAGTTTCAGGCCTTGGTCCTTGATCCCTGGTCATTTCAGGTTGCAACAGGTCTATGCCGTTGTTGTCCATGCCAAGATGTTGTTGTTTGAAGCCACGAAAGGGGATACGATCAACAGCAGTAGCAACATATTTAGTGATGATGATATGGCCAATGATCTCCAAGAGTAGCAGATGCTATGTACAACTCTGGTTGACCATAAAAGGAGGGAGATGGAGGCTATACCCTGCTATGTACTCCTAGCTACTTGGATTAGACATCCAAGAGGCACTTCAGGTTTGTTGTGTGTTTCCTTTGTTATCGCTTTGATGGCCAGACATATCATAGACAGTGGCAGATCCAGGATAGGGACAAGGGGGGACTTAGTGAAGGGTAACCTCCCAGCAGTAATGGGGTCCAAACAAAATTACCATTATATCTAGTGTAAATTAGATACCCTAGCCCTTCTTTTGATCTGCCACTGGATTGCAAAATACCAAAAGTGTGTAAAATAGACCTTGAATTTAGAATTAATTTGTGTTTCAATTCGTTAAAGTAGGTAAATATTTCAGATAATATAACTAAATACTTTTGTACAGAGTGGCAACCTCCAAATGTTTCGATTTTACCTAGTGTGTTTCGACCCAATGGGGTGGCTATAGCCTTCACCCTTCCACCCATAAATCCACCATTGCATGTAGAGTATTTTACCCTCATTTGTGCTTGATTCCAATCTTTTCAGTGTAGTGGGCAATTCACAGCTGCATCAGGATTTCCAAAAATTGGGAAGCTATTGATGGGACTCGTATTGAATTTATGGCTCCAAGGGTGGTTTTCCAGATAGGATGTTGGCAAGGTCGAGATTTTCCTGCATTTTATCACTCATTAGTAGGCCACCCAGTGTTGCTTGGGAAGGGTAGTCCACAAAGTAGTGAGAAACTTGGAACAAGGAATTCATGATCGCATAGCAGGATTTTTATATTTTCTCTTTCAGCGTGTCAAGAGGTGTGTCTAACCGGCAGGATGCCCACCCGCAAAAATTGTATGACATGTTTTGTAATAAATGGTAATGAGTAAATGATGCAAAGGATGCGTAGGATGCAACTGAAAGTAGCGTTATTGGGTTTAAGAGGATGACATGCGCCTATTTAATAACTTTGGCCACAATCCGTTCAGCCATATGGAAATGCATAGCAGACAGACAAACAGACATCCTCTTTTATATATATATAGATTTTTCTCCTTTCTATATAAATATTGGGTGAAGTACCTACTTATCACAAAATGGTACGGAAAATTGCATACATGCTCTAGATAGTTTGGAAAAGTCAAGTAATTTTAGCTTCTTATTTGAGTGACCACCCTGTTTGCACTCATGGGAATTTGGATGTTGAGGAAAAAGAGACAAGAAAAGTTTGAGATATAATGTTTGAGCTGTGGGTGTGGAGGAAAATAGAGAAGAGAAATGGGGAAGTGAACTGAATTGAAGATGAATGCTGAAGCAAGTAGGTATATGGTGTGTAAGGAGAGTGACTTGTGGATGAGAAATGGAGGAGACAAGATTTGAATGGAGCGAGTACTGAATGGGAATGGTATTTTTTTAGGGTAAAGAATGTTAGGTACGTAAGGAAGGTGGAGGAAGTGAAGGCAATTTATAGAATGAAAGGTAATAGGTAGGCCTTAATTGGAATTTAAGAGAAAATTCATAATGGAATGTGAGACAAGCAGGATGTTTTGCATGAAGCATCATATAAAACTGCCTTAACCAATAGAATACCGATAATATTAATACATAGCTATATCTTACTATTTTCAGATACCATTCCTAACATGTAAGTCAGGCTCATCTCCATAACTAATAAATTTATTTTTGTCTGTTGAGTTTTCTTATTTTGATTTCAGGCTAACATTAACTGGCACTTAATCACTGAGCACTAATTAATTGTCTGTAATAAAGATATATATATATATTAGCCTAAGTACATATTTAGCAGTTGAATGCAAAATTGCAATAATACCCTGAATAGTCTTGAATTGTCAGGGATTTTCTGCTTCATATTTTTTGGCCAATGTGACACCAGGAATTTTTAGTATGATGTGGAATCATTGATAGTAGCATTTTGTATGTTTCTGTTGCACCATGTAGTGGTGTTACCAGTTTAGCTCCATAGTGATGTAGAAAACTGATAAAATTAAATCAGCTCATTCCATCTTGAATATAAATGGTAGCGGAGTGATTTATCTTTCTTGGTTGATAACATAAATTTTCGGCAGAATTCTTTGGTAATATTAATTTTTCACTGCTAAGTGGTTACAATGTGGCAATATATGTGCCCTTGAAGTCTGAATTGTTGCATTATTGTATTTATGACATCGAAATTCTTGGTTGGATCTTACAGAGAGAAACCTCGAATAAGAATAGAGGAAGACTCATTTTATTCATGATTGATATTCACTGTACAAATTAGGCAGTATAGACAAGCAAAAAAGGCCCAGACTTATTGGTAATTTAGAAGTTTCAGCAGTTAGCGAGAAGAAAGAATGGCTTTAATGCGAGAGAGAAATGGCAAAATATTGTAAACACTGTAGAATTATTTGCACTTTCTTTATTTTATTAATGAAAATTTTATTAGACTTCAGCTGTGATCAAAAAATTTAAGAGTTGGCAACAGGGGCAGATCCAGGATTTCTTTCTGAGGGGGGCACAATCAAGGCCGTAGCCAGGATTTTGTTCTTGGGGGGGGGGGGGGGCACAAGGATACCCCGTAATACAAAACGAACGCAATGATAACAGGCCGTATTAAAAATCTTGCATATTTTTTGAGGGTCTGGGGGGGGGGGGGGCACGTGCAATGTTGGCAATGAATTGCTGTTGTCTGTTGGTGAAAGAGTGAGTTTGGCTCTCCGTTGTTAATTTGAAAAAAATCGTGTTCATTTTATTAAGACAGATGGATACAACGTTGAGGGCAGGAACTTAGTGAATGAGATATTTTAGGTGTAAATCTCAAGATAACTGATAGAAATTTGAGGCATAGTGTTTCCATTATGAAAAAAGTCTCCATAATTTTAAAGCTAGCGATTCAGAAAAAAATACTTGAGGTCAATGAGGTATTTTCTCGTTTTTCCATTATTTTGA
The DNA here is from genome assembly GCF_921293095.1 of Ischnura elegans. Lineage (NCBI taxonomy): Eukaryota > Metazoa > Arthropoda > Insecta > Odonata > Coenagrionidae > Ischnura > Ischnura elegans. The sequence goes on along the minus strand of NC_060249.1, from coordinate 68,857,470 downwards.
AAAGGAGTTATCTAATTTCTTAACCTAGGGTTTATATTATCGGCTAAAGTATCTAGGTATCAGACTCAGTTGTTTATTTTAATTGAGTCTTGCCTTTATAAAAGCAAAAAAAACTGCGTTGGCTGTTGTACCATCAACTAACTACTGTCTACAAGGGAGTGAATGGATCTAAATCTAAAGATAAAATCAAAAATTTTCTAGTTTTGGTGTTCGATTAAAGTAAAATTTGTTTTATCTTTAAAACATTTAATCCACCGCGGCGCCGGGAAAATTTGTGATTTCTAGGGCCCCATTTTACTAAATTGTCTTGATATGTTTCTCTGAGCTCATACGTTTTTAAAATGATAATGGTTGCATTCAAATTGATAAAATGAACTTTTTTGTTTCAGAAACATTTCTAATTCTGAGTTAAGAAACGTTCTTCGTGTTTCATTTTATCCTACTTGAATTAAGGATCTTGGTTTGAAGGATTTTTTTATATTTTTTCAGCCCGATAAATAACCAAAAATTCAATATCTAATTTATTTATCTCTTGTGAAAGATGTTTGATTTTTATTAATTTTTTCCTTCTGGGCAGAGAGTATCTACCTAAGCGCACACTTGCAGATACTGTTTTGTATTATTTTATACCATGTTTGCGTACTTCCTCTTTTATTTCCCATTTCTTATCTTTGTCTTGTCTGGTCGAATTAAAGTAAAAATTGAAGAAAGAATCACTAATTCATTACGAATATATCAAAGATATAAATATTTTATGTTAATATTATAAAATAGGATTTAAATGTAGAATTTACGGAGTAGTGATAATTAGTGTCATACAAAAAAATTAATTTCACGATTGTGGTTCCGTCAAGGGTTGAAATCATCAGGTACATAAAAAAAATCGTCTATGTCCATCGTTCACTATCATAAAATCATCATTCATAATGATTATCGACGAAATGGTGTCATAAAGTTTTCTAATGTAGAACAATTTAATATCTTCTCATCATTCCCACCATGTATCAGTTCCAAAAATATTAATATTGATACTGAAAACAAGGATAGTGTTGTTGAAACTGTTTATAATGTAATAGATATCAATATTTATATGCATAGTGATTCATTATTTATGCATGGTATAACGTGTAAAACTTCTGCGCTTTAACTTTTACAAACACTGGCGTTACGCTTCCCTTTCGCGCCACGAATCGATTCCGCGTCCACGGGCACCCGTCCGCCTCTCCCAGTAGCTGAATTCAACCCTCCTGATATCCCTGTCTACTTGCCTAGGTGAGGAAAAACCTCACGAAGCATCGAGTGCTTTACGGGACGTCTTGACTAAAACCCTCCGCGAGCGATCGTCCCTTTTATTTAAATCTCGCAGGAAACAGATGAAAGCTTGAACGAATGAAAGTCACGCTAATATATATTGATTAATTCTACCCTCTTCTTAGTTGGAACTCGCTCCGCCGGCAGCAGGAGCTGCTGTTCCCACAGCCACCCGAGAAAACAGGGCAAAGTCAACGAGCGTTGGTGTGGCCGTTTCCCCATCAAAGGCAGACATATGCACAGAATTTCGTCGGCTGGAAATCGTTCGGGCAACCGTGTACAACCTGGCAGTTTAAACCATCAAGGTCTGGTTGATGTGAGCCGCTAAGGATAAAAAGGTGAGTGCTCAAGGAATGTCCATTTTGTGTGTGGGGTTTCTTCTATTCGTGTGTCCGTCGATGTAAGGCGTTGGATGCACCCCGCTCCGCCCCCTCGTAAGAATATTGCCCACCAACGATGGGGCGAGTGGTGAAAGGGAATGCAACAATCAACACGCTTTTTTATTGTGCCATTCAGTGAGATTTTTAGCCGTGAATTTGGTATTTAGCCCGGGATATTTCACCGAAGGCTCGCTATTGCACGTTAGAGAGCGTCTCAGTATTATGGTGGGCTCATTTGATTTTTAACTTAATCCTCTCTCATGTTTTTACCTATTTAATTACGAAATCTCATGTACTCGTTATGAAATTTAGCATTTTAGTTTTTTCGGGAGCTCCAGTCGAATATTCCCTCTGAAATTTGCTATTATATTTCCATTAAATTGACGACCGTACGATTTTGCCCTGATTTTATCCTTGAATATAGACTTTCATTTGTGCATCATCGCCGTGCATGTTGAGGGATAGTTTCTCCAATGAGTGTGACTTGTTTATTTATCTGTGGCAATGACATATTTACCGTTATCGTTGCTCTTGACAATGTTTTGCTAATTTCTCATCCGAGACAAGTCTTTCTGGGAAATAAATTGCTGGTGTGACACCATTTAATGGTTATGTTCTCAATTTACAGTCTGTGATCTCATTTGTTGATACTTTCTCTGTAATTAGAACTCATATTTCGTTTTCCATCTTTAGCGGTGATTCTAGATTTTATTAGGTGCTCCAAATTGGATATACTTGTTTCATCCCTTTCAAAATTCGTACTACTTATATATTAACTTTACAATCGACTCAGATGATGAAAATCTGTGTCACAAACCTCAAGAAATATGTGGCGTAACAGTCATACAGCAGATGAATGTAGGAGAAAATCAATTCTTGCGCATGAGAATAAAATATAATGAAAAGATATCCGGCATATTGAGCTCGTGAAATAAATTCATATCCGTCTCATATTTGGAGAACTGGAACGGAGGTACTCAGCTTGGGTCGTTAATATTTGGTCGTATTCCTAGATGGGTATCCCATTGCTTTACATCCCCGTGTGCTCCCTACAAAAAAACGAATTTCCCATCGTCCTGGAGCCGTAGAGATTTTCTCGCGGTTTGCGGTATCGGCACGAGACTATTCGTCTGCATTGTTGCTGAATCCAACCCCGACCATGGGCTTCCTCAGCTGCTCCGTACAGCGGCGCCCCTCGCGGTGGAGAAACGAACCTTTCACCCGGCAGTTACGTCTGTGCTCCCTGAACGATTTCTACCCTTGGACTCGGCAATATTCTCACCCTAAATTTCTTTAGCTGTCCATTTCCATTCCCTCTTCCCTCCGTCAAACCTCAAATTTTCGTCCACTCTTTCGAACAGTTAAATCCTACGCATTTTCCTGCGAAATTCGCGTGTGAGTTAAGACGCCCAGAAAAATTCTACCCCTTTTTCTTTCAACCTACCCCCATTACTGCGGTCACCCCATTCACCATCATTTTGCAACTCTTAATTTTATTTCATTGACGTTAATATCGTCAGAGGTGTCTTAAATGCCGCACCATACGATATGACTATCATTGGATAAATATTCAAAGCGAAAATTCTGTTTTGTCCCATTTAAATTGTAACCCTTGTAACCCAATTATACTCTAATAGATATCTTATCACGATTTTATGAATTTCATCACGTATTTTAGTCTATTATATATTAAGCCTCTCGTTGTGTAAGATGTATCAATATTTGCTAATTAATGTGGTAAAGCTGGAGCTGGAATTCAGTTTTCCGTACCAATTTTGCCTGTAGCACAATAATCTGCTATGGATTTTTGCTACCATTTTTGCCCTATTGTTTAAATGGTGAAAATAGGTGTTATTGCTTTTATTATTTTGAAATATATGTGAGTATTTTGCGAGAATATTTACCTGTTTATCTAGACCAACTCTCCTCTATGTTGACGATTAAATATAATAATAATAGATTAGTCGTGGCTTTTGCATGTCTCGTATTATGACAAACATGTGCCAGAATATTATTGGGAACACATTGCGAGACTTTTAGTTTTAGTATTTTTATCAACGCATATATAATTGGTTTAATTAGTTGCGATTTTTGAAGAACAGGAAAAGATAAGAAGTGGTGGCTTATTGACTTCGAATGGCTGAAGTTTAAAAAAAGCTGTAAAAATTAGGTTTGGTCAAAGAATTCGTTTACTTGTAGCGGTATTCATTCATTAAAAAATGATGCATGACTGAAATAACCAATGAATTTTTTAAAACATGACATAGAAGTTTTGTGTGAAAGGTAAACCATGTATATCTTTGTTCTAAAATTCTACCGCGGACCGTTAGGAGTCTCATGTACCACCATCTGGTAACTGCTACGGTATATAGAGTTGAAACCTTAATCGCTTTTTTCTAGGAATAAGTAAAATGCACATAAATGATTTTCTTCTCGAAACAGTCACCCATTCAACTTGTTGAACACCATAGCAAAATTGTAAATTACCCTAGGAAATGAAAATCGACCTGTGCGTCGACAAATGAGCGTCAAGACACAGCGACAGGAGACAACTGAAGCTGAGGAATAACAACTACGCACGGCAGAATATCTTAGTTTCCGTCTTCGGTCACCACCAGCATGGTCAAAATTTCGCATTTAGTGCAGAATCCGCGGGCAGCTAATTTAATCTTAATTGATTCATCGGAAATTCCTCCGCGACTCAAAGTTAATAATTATTTCCAAATTTATTGTAACAATAATGCTTTTACTTATGACATCTAATAATGCAAAATAACGAAAAAAAAATCCGGTTTGTCCTCCACAGTATATATGATAATGTTCATAGGAAGTTTCAACTTCTTGGCTCAAAAAATTTGATTTCGAGGTTTTAGGCTGTTCTCAATGAAGCTTTTTTTCTTATATATATGCAAACATCTACCGCGAAAGCCGCTTTTATAGGCGTGCGGCGGGAGAGGAAAAAATAATAGTCATTAACCTTTCAGAAAATAATAAAAAAATAGGTGCACGTTGTGAGATATTTGACTGGCCGAGTTCGACCTAGAATTTAACCCTTTCTAACCCACAGCTGCTTCTAAAAGAAACAAAATTTCAAAACTTCTTATTTAAAAAATGGGAACACTTTCTACTCAATCATAGTTATTGTGGCGACTATATATTTCTCCATTAAACTTTACAGCACAAAGGAAGACGTAGTTTAAATATTTTTCTAAATAGAGCTGAAACTATATAAATTTTTTATGTTACTTAGAAGCAAAATTGGGTTAAAATGGGTTCAGACAGCACTTTATTGTTCGGAGGAAACGATTTCCTAAATTGAAAAGTTCGTCAATTTATCCCTTTTACTTTCCTCTCGTACTTGGAAATACAGTCGGTTCTAAGATGACGTTCCCTGTGTCACTCTGAAAGGTATATGTAGTTCTTAATTGCTGTAGCCAGTGGCGGAGCGAGGGGGGGTTTTGGGGGTTAAACCCCCCCCCCAGAGCTCAGATAAGTTTTTAAGTTTAATCCATTTGACTTAATTAGATTGATATTACTAATAGAATAGTGTAAGAATTAATAAAATATCCCTCAGAAAGCCGTACAACTCACCATTTTGAACCGTGTATCTTAAAATTCCGCAATTTATTCATCTCGCACCTACCGCTTATACTGGTGGGTATTCCACACCCCCACATACCCCGGTAATAGTTGCACACATACCCCCCCCCCCCCAGCCTTAATTCCTAGCTGCGCCCCTGGCTGTGAACGTGGTCCGAGTATCTCGCGATGTGTCCCTCCACTTCGGGATATAGGCGACCAGCTAGGCGTAGCGTTACTATCGACAGCGTGCGTTGACCAGCTGTTGTAGTTGGAGCCGTACGGGACGGAGCACGGTGAATCGCGCGGGGTCACGCGCGACTCTTTGTTTCTACAAATCCCAGCCGGCGGACGTGCTCGTGGGGAAGAAGAGTGAATGGAAGCGAGGGCACAAAAATAAACACGATCATATTCGTGTCATCCCGAGTGTTTGAATCTCACAGAAAACGGAGACGGTTGAATTTGATCTAGTGCGATGACCTTTTTTCCGGTCATCGAGATTTGATGACTAAAAATTGAGGAGCCTATAAGCCAAGGGATGCAAGCTTAACTTTTATAATTTTGGACATGAGTGTAGACAATAGTTGGTTGGTTACACTATATTGTTGTGGCAAAGGGATACAAGTAAATCACCAATAACTATATATAGATTCAGTGATTCACTTGTATCCCTCAGCTACAGCAAAATTGTGGAAACCATCAAACATTATCATTATCTTATCTCCAAAAGATTATACATTGCACTTATAACCCTTGCCTCCCAAGGTCCTCAATTACGGACACTCCCTTTGACAATGAGAGATTAATCAAGGCGAGTAACAGATTGAAATATTTAATTTATAATTTTAAAACTGGGTTTACGTGACGTAGTTTCTGTCTTAGCAGTTGGCTGTTATTGAGCAGGGATGAAGACAAAATTATATTTCATTTTCTCTTCCAGAAGAGGAAATGATAATATTTCTCCTTCGGAGCCGTCGTTTCTTTTGTTTTGCCATCTCTTCATGAAGCGTATAGGCGTTCTTCTATGTTTATAGTAGTGGCAAGATACAGTCATCTGCTAAAGAATTAAACTTCGACGTATAAATCATACCAAATCTTTTTAAAAATTTCATTCCGAATTAGTCATGTCGATGCATGATATCGATTTCACGAGTCTTGACATCAAATTATACGAGCATATTGCGAAATAAATCACTTGGTAATCTTCAGCAAAACATAATTGTTCCGACCCTGGGTTTCAACTACTATACAGTCATTATCAATCTATAACTTATACTTAATAATGACTTTGAAGTAGTTGAAACCCAGTGTTGGAATAATAAAGTTTAGTGAAACATTACTAAGTGATTTATTTCGCGCTATAGATATGTGGTTCCACCTACTGAAGCCTGAACATTTGAGATAAATTCTATTACGTAGTCTATGCAATTTCGATTTATCGACCTACGGTTTCGATGAATCGAACCATCGAACAAGTACATTTGGTCTCGTAGCTTTTCTTCCGTTTTCATTTTTCTTCTTCCTCTCCACGGAATCCTATAGGACTCCCTCCTCTCCGCGTCCTCCGCTGCCAGTGACCCACAATCGCCATGTACTACCCGCGCTCCTCCCCTTGTGCCGTGGGGAAATCGATGCCCGGAGTGTAACGCTCTTGAAGGGACGGGAGAAGGAGGGTGTGGGTTAGGGGTATTCAGGGAGCAGAGAAAGGGGGCCATGCGAAGGAGAAGGGAAAGCGGGAAAGGAGAAGGCGAGGGAGGGATGAACGGCTAGGGTCCGAGGGAGGGGGCGCTCTACGCGGAAAGGGGAGGTTCAGAAGTGGAGATAGGCGAGGCGAGGAGATAAGAAGTGTAAAACAAGGCATATATTTTTACAACCGAATATAGTGTTATTATCATTATAACTTGTTGCCTACATGTTGGTGTAATATTGTACAAAAGACGAAATATCATCTTCAATTATTACTCCAGCCTGTCCCCATTTGTATTTTTTTCTTCATTATAAAATATAATCTACTGCTCTTCGTGGGGATTTTAGTGGTGATGTAGACTGTTTTGTAACGAGTCCTGGATATTGTTAAGGTTATTTTACAGTCTCTACTGGGGAAGGGGAAGTTTGGAAGTGGAGATATGCGTAGGAGTGTAAAACAAGGCATATATTTTTACAACCGAATATAGTGTTATTATTATTATAACTTGTTGCCTACATGTTGGTGTAAGAATGTACTAATGGCGAAACAACATCTTCAGTTATCACTCCAGCCTGTCCCCATTTGCATTTTTTTTTCTTCATTTTGAAATATAGCCTACTGCTCTTCGTGGGGATTTTAGTAGTGATGTAGACTGTTCTGTAACGAGTCCTGGATATTGTTAGGGTTATTTTATAGTCTCTACCGGGGAAGGGGAGGTTCAGAAGAGGAGACATGTGAAGGACTGTAAAACAAGGCATATATTTTTACAACATAACATAGCGTATACTGTTGTTATCATTATAAGTTGTTGCCTACATGTTGGTGTAATATTGTACAAAAGACGAAATATCATCTTCAATTGTCACTACAGCCTGTCCACATTTGTATTTTTTTATTCATTTTGAAATATGGTCTTCTGCTCTTCATGGAAAGTGATGTAGACTGCATTGTAACGAGCCCTGCATATTGCGAGGGTTATTTTATAGCCTCTACGCGGGAAGGGGAGGATCAGAAGTGGAGACACGTGAGGTATTCTAAAACAAGGCGTATATTTTTACAACCTTATATATTGCATACTGCTGTTTTCATTATTACATTTTGCCTACTTGTTGGTGTAAGATTGTATAAAAGACGAAACAACATCTTCAATTGTCACTCCAGCCTGTCCCCACTTCATTTCCTGATGAAGTATTCTCGGGTTTTCCACCGGGTGAGCTGATTTTAGGCCGAAGCTTCGATTGCTGCCTCTGCCATCGTCTTCAGGGCTTGACAATTCGAGAATGGTAGCCATCTGAACGTCGGCCTGCAATCAACTTACTCGGTGGAAAACCTGAGAGGACCTCACCAGCATCCTACTCCGGGAAAGAAAAAGTTCATATCTCACTTCATTTGTTTCTTCTGTTTGATATACAGCGTACTGCTCTTCAGAGGGATTTTAGTGGTGAAGTAGGCTGTACTCTAAGGAGTCCTGCATATATTATGAGAGCTGTTTCATAGCCTACGATGTTGCACATATTTTTCAATGCTCAATTTATGGTTTATGTCAGATCAAATTAAATACTAAACAACAATCAAACTCGTCATCCCTGCCATTCCTATTTCTTTCTCCTGTTAAGAGTATGGTCTATTACTCTCCAGGAAAATTTTAGAAGTAGACTGTATAAAAATTATGAAGGATATAAAAAGTCGTATTCTTACTATAGATTGTGGTCATTTGAGCCACCGGGGCAGCCGCTTGCTTGAGACAAATGTCCAAGAACAGACCCTAATTGGGACCTAATTAACCTTAAGTTTTCAATTGGGACAAAATTCAGTAAAGTAGGCCACACATCGATATTATTTGACCATTACCGATGCAATTTTTGGACTCTAGAAACCGATTACGAAATGCACCATTGTACGAATACGTAAATAGTAAATTGAAACTAATCTAATGTTCCAATAGGTTCATGTATTCGTGCATTTTACGTTCCAGTCCGTTGATATCGTTCACATATGTAGGAATTAACTCGTTCAGGGTGAGGTATCACGTAAAAACGCCTTAAATGAGTCTGGTAGAAAGGAGGGGAACAAGACTTAGTTGAACCGAAATGGGAAGAGATAAATAATAGTGAGAACAGGTGAGTAAAAAAGCGAATGCACGAGTAAGTAAGTGAGTGAGAAAAGGGGTGGGCGTAACCGGCTGGCCTTGGCTGAAATGCTCAAGGAGTCGTAAAAGCTTAGGTCATAGGGCGAGAGTGTGATATTGCGCCAGGGCCAATGAACGGAGAGACGGAATACTTCTTATCTTTCCATCACAGCGGCGGCGGCGGCATAGCGAATCTTATCATCGGGTGACAAGGTATGACCTTGTGTTCAATGCATTTCTTTTTTACTCCCGTCGAGACCCTGCTTGTGAGTAGTTTCATAAATTAGGGAGAGCGTTTAAAAGAGACGTCCGAGGAAGATATGCTGGTAAGGGGGTGGTTTTAAAACCATAAGATCGCGTGTTAGTTTCCCTCAGCGTTCAAAGACCAAGCTCGTTCTTGACTCGCTTGAAAATTAGATGCAAATAATTAGGATAAATGAAATGATTTAGTGATCCCATGAAATTTAGGCGCCCATATTGCTTGGATTATTACTTAACATGAAAAAAAATGAATTTTTGGTTCTAAACAACGGTGAATAGTGATTAAAGACATGGTTACATGATGGATTAACAAGCTCCGGTTAATTTTTAAATACATTAACGCAAGAATGAACGCCAAAATGCACTGTGTAACCGCCCAGCTCGTACAAATATATCAACAAAAAATAGAACCGGATTCATATTGGTTCATGTATTAGGTTGATTAGTCAGGTTCACTAGTTTTTTAAATTCCTTATTGATATTACATTCTCAAAGAGATTGGATTCGCCTGGTCAAAAATTGAAAATTAAGTTTGGAGAAAATTGATGCGAAATCTAAATGAGACGGCAGAAATACAGCATCAAGTCGCAGCTGTATAATTATACATATAGAATGAAAAAATAGCAGTTTTGAGGCATTTTTTTGTGGTTCGTAGGTAAGCGAAAGATTTAAGTTTACTTGATGCGCCGTCTAATTAAAATACTCCGAGTGTCTTCTATCAACTTATTTTTGCTGAATAAATCGTATGAAAATGCTCTCAAAGGGGAATGAAAGAGTAAAAAGTCTTTAGGTCATGAATGCCTAGTTCGTGTTTGGGTTTGAATGGGAGGGAACTCTGCCGGTAGCACTGAACTACGAAAATGCTAAAAACGGTTATTTTTCGATATTTCTGTAAGAAAATCTCGATCTCTGCGTGATTGTGCACATTTTCAGTCTCCTTTAAATTCAGCTTTGCAAATCGCATAGAAGAGGAATATTATGGCTCTACATTACACCATTTGCATACCTTAATTAGTTCGGGATGTATGAAAAATTCTTCATGAATATGCCGCTAGAAAATATAAATACTTAATGTCTGTCTTGGAAAGTAAGACGGGTAACGATTTGGGTTAGATATTAAAGACTGAAACTTTTAAAAGGTGGCTGCATGGGTATAGTGCTCTGTGAGGGAATTGTTATATTTATTGTGTTAAGTTAAAAAAAAATATTCTAATTGTTTGGACCGAAAATGATGCAAAATCATTTTATCGTCAAATTTAAGTTTCTATCCTCATAAAAGGAAAAATCTATATCTTCAATTGATCGAACGGTATTTAAGCTCCTCATTATGCTGGTTATTGTCTTGCTGCATTACTTTATTCACTAATACTGAGACAAAGCAGCGTTCATAACGGAGGAACTCATCAAAATTTCAACCCAACCGTTCGCATAAAATCACTTTATCGACCCAGTTATGGTAGTTAATTCACTCTGTTCATCTCTAATGTTATTTCCACCATTCTCTGATTTTGAAAGAGATATCTCATTCAACCATCGGCTAATTTTTGGTTAGTGTAATAGAAGATGAATACTACAATGAACACACGCTTTAATATTAAATGCTTAAGAACAGTGGGGAAGTCAGGAATTACGTTCGTGGGGGTCCAAAACCATGGGGGAAGGGGTATTTTTTAAAAACATGGTATTAAGTAGAGGGTTTTTAAATAATTTTTTACAACTCTTTTCTCAGCCAAAAAACTTCATTTATCAAAGAAATCTTTTGTAAAACCATAATTTTCAATATTTTGTTTTCTTTTATAAAGGAAAGTAATTGTGTTTTTATGTTTCGAGGGGGGAGGGGGGCGTCTAGACCCCACGACCTTTCCCCGTCGCTGCTTAAGCACTTGGTGTATTCTTCGGTATGAAAGCTGTGAATCAACGGCAAAGCTACATACTTGAATCCTTCGCGGAAAGTACTTTGATGTGGCGGAGAATTTTTCCCCAGTGGACCATAGGATTTTTCATTGGAAATGATTTATTATACCCGCACCTTCAACGCTGTCAATAGCCCGGAACTGATGATTTTGGTTCTTAATTTCATGATACATACAGTAAAGACTGCGGTGGTGCATAATAAATGCTGATTACCATTGAACTAGTGCTAGTTGAAGTATGATACGATCTAGATGGTCGCAGATGCCTTATAGCACGTCGTAAATATTGAAAAGTAGTTTTAGTCACAGATTTTCATTTAACTCACCAAATGTCTCTCTTTACCAATGAATTCATCCCGTAATGATATTTTCTCATGTTGGCGCACCATATTTACCGCCTACCTCACAAATTCCGCTACTTACTCGCGAAAGCGTGAGCGGTTAGCTCAATCCTTTGCGTTACGACCTTCAAGAATGGTACCGCGTCTGCCGGGTTAAAACTCGACTTAATTGGGGATGGATCTTTTAACTCCCGTCTTCAATGCACGTGCACAAAATCAAGGACTGATAAACCCTTTAAAGGAAGAAAAAAAAGGAGTCGGAGGAAATGCATGGGTAGGGTCGGGAGGGAGAATATCCGACGACGGTTTGGACGAGGGAGAATGCAGGGAATGGTAGAATGGAAGTAGGCCAACGGTGAGGAGGAGGCGAGGGTGGTGGAGGAAGGGTGGGGGGGCAATGAGGGGTTGAAGTTGGGTAGGGATAATGCAGCAGAGGTCGGCAAAGGGGTACAGAGGGGAATTGGGGAAATAGGGGGTGAGAGGAGGCGAACGTTGGGGTGAGGGATGTGGTTGTGGAGGGTACGGGGTATTCTACCCCGAGGAGGGGCTCAAAAAAGGGGTGGAAAATAGTTTGGGATTGAACGGTCGAGATCATGGTAGAGAGGAGTCAGGGTAGGCATTTTAAAAAACAGCAAAGGAAGTGAAAAAAAAGTTAACGACGGATGGGCAATAAAATGAATGGATAGGTTGAAAATGAGGAGGGAGGAGAAAATAGGAGAAGAAATGGAATTGCATAACACCATACGCCGAAGAAGGAATCAGTGGATAACCCACGTAATAAAGCACTCTAATTACGTGAGAAATGGAGGGAAAATTTATCAAAGAAACGCTGAGGTTGGGCAGATAAATAAGGACACAAGGAAGAATGACATGATTGAACAGCATGAACTGGCTAAGGGAGAGGTTAATTTGAGGATAAGAGAATAGCAATCAAAAGGTAGCAGCTCTACGATTGAAATATGAATGATTTGGTGACACGAAATCATCATATTTTGAGATTCCGTCATCAGATTTTCATAAATTTAGCACTATTTAAGGAAATATATAAATATTTTGAAAATTTAACAATATTAAAATACCATAATGTACATAAAAAACTCATATTTCATGATATATGATGCATTGGAAGATTTCATACGAGTAGCGATAGCTGTGTTATCGACGTATGAAACTATAAACTTTACAATAGGAAATAATAATAACTTTTTATTATTCGTTCAACGTTGATTATAAACTACAAAATATCATTTTGTTACCCACCATTCGTAGTGATGCTATCCTTAGATTGTTATACTGCAGTCCTCCAACTGACCTCTCCTCTAGCCAATTCATGTTGCGCCATCATATTATTCTTCCTTGTCCTTACTTATCTATCCCAAGTAGTCACCTTAGCCTTTCTCTTGCGAATTTTCCTTAAATTATCCCTCCAATATTCATTGTTCTCGTAATCACTGTGATTTATAACATTAGTTATCCACTGATTCCTTCTTTGGCGTATGGTGTTCTGCAATTCCATTAATTCTCCTATTTTCCCCCAACTCCTCATTTTCAACCTACCCATTTATTTTATTGTCCATTGCATTCGTGTTTATAAATATATGTGATTGATTCCCATTAACCAGATATGTCTTTTAACTTTCGTGTAAATATGGAAAAAGTGTGGTAATCAAAGCATGATGCAATCGAGTCAAATAATGCCTGTGAAAATCACATTGAATTAATCAAAAGTTTTTGAACTACTGTGAAATCTTAGATTTCTTTTTTAGGAATATAGTCTAAAATTGATTTTTCTCCCTCGTGATTAGGCCTTTAAAAAGGTAATAAGTGTATATGCGTGTGTGTACTTTGATTCTGGAAAAATGTAATTTTGAGGTTAAACATCGTGGAGGGGAAATGTTGACCCTTGGGCATATCGGTCGATAGTATCAGAACGTCCTAGGAACCCATTATGACCTCCAACACGAGGTACGTTCGAAGATTCTGACATCCAGAATGACTCAACGAAAACGGAAAATATCGAAAATAACGAAAAATGGGTGAAACCGAACATTTTCATTTATTATTTTTGATTATTATCTGAATAGTCATGATTAAAAATGCATTTTGGATTGTCTTTAAACATTTTTAATGTAAGAATAGTGAAAATATTGTTGGAAAAAGTGTTGAATTGATTTATTCTGAAGGTTTATAATATGCAGAAGTGTTCTCTTGTATTTTACTAAATGTTTCTTGCCATAGTTTGATTTTAATTGCAATTTGATGTCATTCCATCCACTCTCTCACTTCATGCTTCAAGCCGAGGGTTAATTTGGATAGATGAGGGTAGAACTTTCATTGGAATAAGCCACTGGCGAGTAAAATTCACAAATTCGGCGTAGCAATCTTAGATCCTTTTCCCGTGCCCTCTCGTAATGCTAGGATAATTTTATGTCTGATAACTTTTCCCAGATTTGAACCCGCTACCCCGCTGTCTGTCATCAAGCGTTTCATCTGTAAGGCTTCCACGTTACCCTGACCATGGGAAAACTATTAATGGCCTCTCACGTTTGATGACCGCACTTCCTCTACTCGATATGCGGATATATAAACTTTTCCTCTCTACTTACTACTCATAAGAGGCTTAAAACATAACTAACTACCACAGCCAATAGTTTTACATGTATCGAGGTACTGTGAGGAAAGGAAGCGTTGTCTCTAACGAAGGAAGATATGAATAGGCAGAGAACGGAGAAAGTGAGATGGCTGGGGAGAGAAAGGAATGAAGAATTTCTTGACGCGGTTGGTGAGGAGAGGAAAATTGTAGAGGAAATAAGGAAGAGCTGGAGGGAGTTCTAATCGAAGGAGGAATTCTAAAAAAAAATCAGAATGCTTAAAGATGTTAGGTAAGCGAGGTAAGGAATGTGACTCCTTGATAGAATGAAAGGGAGCAGTCTTAATTTAGAGTTCAGAATGGGCCCCGGCACTGACCGGTAAGATTCACAAAATGTTTCCTGTAAACCTACCGTAACTCGTAGAAAAATTAAGTTATAACAAATGCTATATAGGCTGGCTGGTATATAAATATGTATTACAAAATATATACCTGGCCGCTTGAGACGATTGGCCGATGCCACTGGCGCTTACATTTAATTTTAAAGTATACATTAAGATTCTTATATGATACTGTATGTATAATATTAATTTTAATAAATTAGTGTTGTTAATATAGAATTAATTCATCTTTTTAAATACCTACTTATATAACAGCAATCTTCATAATTGCCTATCCAATTCCGATCCCTGGGATCACTTTACATTTCATTTACGTCTTCCTTAACAGTCCTGACCACACACTTCATCCAGGATACTCTCGTTATATGTGTCTCAGGAGGGCTGTATACTTCATTTCCACACCATCCTCAAACGAGAGGGATATGCCACCATTCCATCCGTCCATCCATGCAGGTGGGGAACTCCGGCACAAATTCGACAGTTCCTCCGGACTCGTTTCACGGAGGGGTAGATCGAAGTCGGTCGGGGCTAAAGCGGGGAAGGTAGGGTGAAGAGGGAAAAGGTGAGGGAAGGTAGTGTTTTTCGGATGGTGGAGTTGAAGGGGAACTCGCCCACCCCTCCTACAATAACTCCACACCTCCCCTTCTTATAGTACTGGGAATTTTTTTTAATTCTCCACCAGGGGGTGGGTTGGAGTGACGTTTAGGAGGGGTAGGTAGAGAGCACGATCGAAGACAAGGGTAGTGGCGCGGAGGGGCGGTAGAGAGCGTAGTAGCGCCGGAGGGGAGGGGTTGGTATCGCGAGGGGAATATCAGTCGATGAATGGGGTTTATGCCTTCCCCTCTTCCCTTAGCGCCCCCTTCCCCCACTTCTCTCCTACCTTCCCTCCCCTCTCCCTGTATTTCACCGTCCTCACTCGAGGGATTCGTTTAAAAAACACGAGTATATCTAGTAGTTTAAAATTCTTTGGAAAGTAATCATTTCAGGATTAACTTCGCGGACGTTTATGATTTGCACAGTGAAAAGTACATGGCTTCAATCCTCTCTAACTTACAGTAGTGGCCTTGTTCCTGACGTCAATAATCCGGACCATAATGCGAAAATAATTTACAATAAGATCAATGCTCATATGTTGTAATTATTATCGATGATTTATTCAGGTTAATGTTGATTTATGTGTAGAATTGTAGGGATTACTCCAGCTTGTCTCCTCATCTTAATAGGAGTTCAAAGTATGAGGACATTAAGGCATCTCCCGTTCATTCCTTTAATAAACCTTATCAAATTTTTTACTCTCCTTCGCTTACTTAACATTCTCCCACTGTCACCATTTTACATTGAATCCCTGCTCAGTAGTCGCTTAATTTCTATGTACTAATAATTTACTAAATTCTACGTTCTAATTTCTCTTAACTACTGCACTGAAGAGAATTTCTGTTTTTATGGATTCGAACAAAGTTTTTTGCGTTGAAGCCATCGAACATTTATTATTTACCTGCAGAACCAATAGGGTTTTTTATTTTTGAATATCCGGACTAGGTCCGATAATAATTGATTCGGATTTACAACGCTCTACCTTGTTACTTGCGATTTGGTTTCTACAAAACTGTGCCATCAGACCCAGAAGTCTTGTTGGAATCCACTCACTGAAATGGAAAGATTGTAATAAATTAGATTGGAGTGAAACCACATACATCTCAGTGTGAATTCATTTGTGTTGCTGATTCGGGGTAATTTTCTCTACTGAATACCTGAAATTATAAATATTTGGATATTTTTTACTCGCAAAACTATTACAATCCCAAATTGTAAAAATATTTAAAAATAGAAGGATCGAGAGAAGATTGCTAGGAAACTTATCGTTATGGTCAAAACCCTTCCATGAGGAACTACATAACATTCAATTTCAAAATGAGTAATTTCAATTTTTAAGTGCGTTTGAATTATATTTTTCGCCATCAATATGCGGCAATTTTTTACACCGACATTAACGTTGAAAGTGTACAGGTAGTTACACGCACTTGACAGGGAGGAAAATTTTTCTCCCCACCTCTATTGTGTAGTGGCGACGGTTAAAGACACGCGGGTTGCATGCATGGAAGGATAATAAGATTGGCAAGTGCCATTCTTCATTACCATTAATTTTATCGGAACTACGAATTAGCTCTCCACTTAACTGATCCATTTCTTACGAACAGGATTTTATATCCTAATGGCTTCTTTAGGACATCGGAAGATGTTATCATTTGATGTAATTCGGGGCGCAGCACAGTGGGCGGAAATAGGAAAAAGCCGGACAAAATTACAAAATGGCTTTTTTTGAGTTATAAACTTGAAACTTCGCAGGTATACTCAAAAATGATTGAAATTTATTAATATGTACTTAATTTGACATAGATCCTAGCCGTTACTGAGATACAGAGGCTCAAACGTGAGCAAATTTCCATAAAAACGCCCGTCTTCAATTTTCTCTGAAAATCTTCCAAAGTAAGTGAATGGTGAAGTTATGGGTGGATTCTTGCCGAATAAAAAACCACATAATCTGTTAGCATGGTGTTTTTTCTTTAATTTTCCGTAATCTTAAAGAATACAGCCCATAAATTCTTACCGTGCAGTAACAAAATGGCGGATACTGTTTTTAGACAAAGTTTTACATTTAGGTAGAGTTTCAAATAGGTTTTCGGCAAGGTCGCGCAGAGTAACTTATATGAGAGCATTGCTTGAAGATTTTTTGAGGTCTTTATGCAGTTTTCTATGAAATAAGTTTGCGTCGCCGGAAATTACATTGATTTTTCGATCGCGCGGCAGGGTTCTTCTCCGCGCGTCGGGAGTTGGATTAGCCGCGCCGCGGTAAGGTTATTGAAGCCGTATGGGTTTTAACACTCAAAATTCACCGTTTTTACGTTTTGCTTCAAGACACCGATTCTCAAATGGTCTATGGTGAAGACAGTGGAGGTTGTTCATGCGATGTACTTGCACGTTTCATCGAAGTTCATTTCGTTATCTTTGGATACGATCGAAGACCATGCTTCTATTAAAAGCGTTCAAACCTCGACAAAGTGAGTTGTTTTCCTGGGACTCATACAAAAAGACCTACCAGAAAGATACCAGCTGAGACCCTTATACCTTCTTCAATCACCGATCCCTGACCCTCAGGATTCTAATTTCGAAAACGGTCGTTTTATGACACCCTGAAGCGGAGCCCTTGGCCGTCTTAACGGAGGTATTCTGGGATGGGAACTTCTAGCTTTTTTAAAATTTGCATCACACCCTCAGTTTTACTTTGACATACAGATTACCATGTCTTTACACGTTTACCATACGTTCCTCCCCGTGTACGCATTAGGGCATTGGAACACCATAGGTTCGACAAATTTATTATTTCTAAATTTTACATAGGCTCCATCCGCCATTCCATAGAAAATGCCACCTCACATTATTACATGACTTGATATCTACAAAATAATATTGGAATTGGTAAAAAAATCATTCACTGGGTAAAAAATATTTGCTCCATTATTTATTGCGGAGGCTGAATTTAAGACAAGGCCCTGATGCTCTGAAATTTCTCAATGACTTCCTGACAAAACGCATCCTATGGCCATACCTTAAGAAATGGGTCGAGTTCTCGAAATAATGAATGATTTTTGTGTCGATACAAAAGTTGGCTCGCTGACTCTATAACATTTCCAGAATTTGTTATGCATCACTTTCCCGATACTTCAACGACAGCCGGTTGAGTATTGTATTTTTGTAAACATCTATTCCTCTCAAATTGATTGACTAAATAAAATCCCCCCCGTAGCTTCATGCTACAAAATTCATATTATATTTGCCAGGCATTCCAGGGCGACCAAAAAAATGTCGCACCTAATGTGTTAGATCACGCAGAAGAAAATTCAAACTTTTAAAACTACTGCTACTACTGCTGAGCTTGCTCTCGCGGCATCTGTGAGTTTGAGAGAGAGGGGAGACACTGCAGCAGCTCACCTAATTGTAGAAATAACAACTACGACCCCTACTCGGGCTAAGAGAGTTCTTTCTAAGTGGAGGAAGAGTGAAAAGGTCCACCCTGAGATGACAGTGGAAGAGGCACTGTCATTGATGATTGCCTCTGATTTGACCAAGCGTCAACATCGGTCTTTTCGTAGGACAGCTCTGACAATGAGCCATGGACACGAATTGTATTCCAGTTATGATAGAATAGCGATAGCAAAAAAAGGCAGCTTATAACGAAGGAGTTAAAATAACTGAGACCATGTGCGAAGTAAACCTTCAAGCACCACTGAACCACACCATATTGGGAACAATAGCCTACTTAGCCACCACTTCCACCTCTCAAGAATTAAAATGTGTGGTGAACTACACATTAATCTCTAAGTACGGTTTTGATGGCAGTTCGGGCCACTCTCAATATAAGCAAATGTGGCAACAAGTGGATGCTTTAGATAAATTCCTATTCATGAGTTCCCTTGTATCTCTTAGTTTGATTAAAAAGCAGCAGGTAACAAAGGCGCTACAGGTAACGACTGAAGTTTCCACTTTCTCTTGGTTAATTACATTTATCTCTAAACTTTTGATAAAGAATTTAAATTGCATCGGAGGCACTTCTCACATATAGGCTCTACAATTTAAGATGATACTATCTGGGAAAATCCACTGCCGACGTCGACACGATTTTGTCATCCCATCCGCTTTAGGTGAAAAAAAAAGACAAAAGAAGTTACAAAATCAGAAAGACATTACCTATATCGAAAGGCAGGTGAATGGCCTTAATGATTTCAACTCTGGATTTTACACGATCAAGTTCTGTTTACTTCTGACCATGATCAACGGAAAAGTAATGCTTACATTGCTTACCTTATTTTCCTAATTTTTTCTTAATCTTAAAACCCATATAATTTATTATCCTACAGGGAAGTATAGTCATTTCGAAATTAAGAAAAACGATAGTTTTTAGTTTGCAACACACTGAAGGACAGCTGAATCATGGGGTTCTAAATCTGCGGTGCAATAGCGTCGGGTATGAATAACTTAGGAGATGTAAAATATCGTTCACCTGATATCGATAAATGTTCTGTTGGTTTGTGTATGCTGCACTGCCACATATGATTTTCTGAATGCATATTGGATATGTCGTATCGATTGGAATTTAAACAGTAGCATTTGATAATTTTGATTTATTTTAGTTAGGAAAGGAATGCTAAGAAAAGTTTCAGCTAAAATTGATAATATAAATTAAATTAACTATTTCGAAAAAGATGTTCGGGGATTTATTCAAAAACGTACTTACAGGCAAGTGGAAGTTTGAAATTTCTACGCTCCACAAGCAAATTAAAATCACTTTAACAAATTCTGCGCACTCAAGAGAACTTAACTTTCCTTCACCACAGTCCAAGTAGAACTGAGGGTATGATACACGTTTTAAAAAATCTAGAAGTTCCCGTGGAATTGTCTACCTAAACTACCCTGTCTTCATCGTATCTGCTTCAACAACTTTCTAGTGCTTACTGTCCAGGGCTCCGCTCCAGGGTGTCATAAAACGACCGTTTTCGAAATTAGAATCCTGAGGGTCAGGGATCGGTGATTGAAGAAGGTATAAGGGTCTCAGCTGGTATCTTTCTGGTAGGTCTTTTTGTATGAGTCCCAGGAAAACAACTCACTTTGTCGAGGTTTGAACGCTTTTAATAGAAGCATGGTCTTCGATCGTATCCAAAGATAACGAAATGAACTTCGATGAAACGTGCAAGTACATCGCATGAACAACCTCCACTGTCTTCACCATAGACCATTTGAGAATCGGTGTCTTGAAGCAAAACGTAAAAACGGTGAATTTTGAGTGTTAAAACCCATACGGCTTCAATAACCTTACCGCGGCGCGGCTAATCCAACTCCCGACGCGCGGAGAAGAACCCTGCCGCGCGATCGAAAAATCAATGTAATTTCCGGCGACGCAAACTTATTTCATAGAAAACTGCATAAAGACCTCAAAAAATCTTCAAGCAATGCTCTCATATAAGTTACTCTGCGCGACCTTGCCGAAAACCTATTTGAAACTCTACCTAAATGTAAAACTTTGTCTAAAAACAGTATCCGCCATTTTGTTACTGCACGGTAAGAATTTATGGGCTGTATTCTTTAAGATTACGGAAAATTAAAGAAAAAACACCATGCTAACAGATTATGTGGTTTTTTATTCGGCAAGAATCCACCCATAACTTCACCATTCACTTACTTTGGAAGATTTTCAGAGAAAATTGAAGACGGGCGTTTTTATGGAAATTTGCTCACGTTTGAGCCTCTGTATCTCAGTAACGGCTAGGATCTATGTCAAATTAAGTACATATTAATAAATTTCAATCATTTTTGAGTATACCTGCGAAGTTTCAAGTTTATAACTCAAAAAAAGCCATTTTGTAATTTTGTCCGGCTTTTTCCGATTTCCGCCCACTGTGCGCAGGGTAGTGAGTTAATACGAAGAGTAACCATTTTTTCCAGCAAGGAGAAGTTCCATGTAGTCAAGCCTGACGTTATAATTTACATTTTAAGTTCATAGCAGCTGATAAAAATCTTTTGAGGGCGATCTATGGTATTAGTGTCGTAACCTTTTCTAATTAATGATATTATTAATCCACTTTCGGTTATGGTGCCAGTTTTTGATGGTCGTTAGTTCAGAGCAAGTAGGAACTTTTCGAAATATGATTTCCAAAGGGCTTCAATACGCTCTTTTCGGGAATATGAAGATAAATGTATAAAATAAAAACTGAATCTGACTAGATTAAATGAACTTTAAAAATTAAAACCTCCCAAAATATATTTTTTCAAAAGCTATGTAATTGCTTTAGCCGAAGGTTCAGCTTAACATAAATATAGGCGGTTATAAACTTGAGCAGGATGAAAAATTTAAGTCATGTGACAGCTAATTATAGGGAAATTGTCGCAGCAGTTAGGATATCAGGGAGAAAATTGTGCTTTAAATGAAGGGTTTTATGAATTGAAAAGAGCTGATCACAGGATCCTTTTGTAAGATGATTAAGAGGATTAAAAAAAGACAGAAAATATATTTATACGTAGCATTGAAATTTTTCGTTAGGATATTGAATTCTGCGGATGAGATTGAGATTGAATGGAGTATTGGAGATATGGGTATGGAGGACAACAAAAAAATACGTGGTAAGAAGTGGAGAAGAAATCTTAGACATGATCCGTGAGGAGAGGAACGAGGAAGGAAACGGAGAAAAAAGTAATTGGTAGATGGAGCAAATCATAGGTGGGGAGGGAATGTTAAAAGCGGTTTTAGAGTGATAAATGATAAGTTAGCGAAATAGGGGAAGGATGCACTTAGGGTTTAAAAATAGAATGAAATGGAGTAGGCCTTGTTGTCAATTAAAAAGGGAACTACTATTTGCGAGGCGAGGCCGGCAAGGATTATTCGATAAAATGCTTCTTATAAACCTACCTGCTCCAATTCAACACTTTAACTATAGCACATTGTAATGATTACCAATATGATTCGATTCCTGAAATCCCTTAATTTTCTTATTATTGGCACTCCTGACCACACAGTTCATCCACTACACTTTTGTTAAATGTGCCTTACGCGGAGGGAAAATTTTAGGTAAACGAGGAAGGGGGATTTAGCGAATAAAATTTATGGAGAGAAAGTTGAGACGTAATTGCGAATTACGGAGGAAAGTTCAATGTGATTGGGGGGCCAACATAGGTGAATCGTAAAATGTGCCATGTGAATCAGCTTTAATGGTTTGAATATCTTTTGAAAAAATACGTTTAACACAGCGTGGTAGTCCACTTACCCACTCATTACTTGCAACCGTTGGAACTTGGAATACGATGACTTTGGTGAGAAGTCTGAAGCCTTCTGAGGGCTGTCTGCTCCATAACTTGGAGTAGGACTGTTATGTTGAGAAGGACAGTGAGAAGACGTAAGTGGTTTAAACTGCGGTAGGGGAAGATAAATGTCAATGATGGTGGCTCGGCGACAGAAAGTAGGTTGATGAACGAGGTAGTATGACGCAAGGGTGTGCTGCCTGTAATTCGAAAACGAGCAACGACAAAGTAAATTTATTTCAGTATAAATAGAACTTGACGGACAAAAAGTTTAATAAATCTCGGAAATTCGATAAAATCAGCTAAATGGTGAATTGCATGTAAACCTTTAAAGAAGCTTCCTAAAATTGACGCAGGGTATTTTTTTATTCTTAATTTTTTCATTAGTTTGTATTAAATTTATCATAGACCTCATAAGATATAAAGATCATCACTCCACATCGACTCGAAAGAAAATCGATTATAGCACTTTCTGCTTATACAAAGTGTGAATAAACGGCGTAAGTAATTAAATGAGTAAAAAATATAATTTTACACGCAAGGAAAGGAAGAATGCATCATCTAAAAGCGAACGATAACTTGAATTTTTCGTACCGAAATCGAGTCAAAATTTCGATTTCGTCTCACGTTGAGATTCAAGTAGAGATTCGGTACAGACAGTGATTGAGGTACACTTTATGGTTATTCTACAGTATTTTATAACTAACAATTAAATGTCATTAAAACTATTTTACGGATGGGTGCAATAATTCGCAAAAGGTCTACAAAATGACTCGGTTTTTTGTTCCAAGCTACTCATCGACACATTGCTAACCTATCAGTTCATAATTTGTATAAATTTGCAAATTATAAATCCCTCTGCCACCAATTGATAGCGATGCGGATGAAATATTCGTGTTTCGCATATGTAGATAGATGCCCTTGGGGCTTGATAAATAAATTGTTTGGATGTGATTCCGTGGAATTTACTAGATGTAATAGATGTAGATAAAATGCTTTTGGACTCTTTGGTGAAAAACGAATTTGAGAATGTAAGCATTATCACAAGAAGGTTGCGTCAACTCAGATTTTCATTTCAGGGAACCCAGATTGTCTCTGCGTTGTATTAATGTTCATTTATTGTTTTTGTCGAAAGCTAATAATTAATTACAAGACTGATTAGAAATTAAGGTAGGTAATTAGGGGAGGCAGCCGTTAGTTCAGATCATTTGCGGCTTTAGAAAGGGCAAGGTGGAGAGAAGCGACGGTATTAGCTTGCTAATCACGAAGGACGCCTCGGGGACCACGGCTTAACGTCCCATCGGTCGGACTAAACCTGAAGTGCGATCCACTGCAGGTATTGGACCTTATGAACAATTTCCGCCACCGCCGGTATTTTTTTCCGGACCCACTGGACAAGAATTCAACACTTTAATCGCCATATTCCCGTATATGACCAACTTTTACCGTTAAAAAAAGGCCTGACTCTTTGATGTCGTAACTCCGTTGAAAGGAAATGATGGGAACGACGATAAATACTTCCTTGAATATTTGTCGTTTTCATGGAAAACTGAAGGTATCGTGTCATGAATAGATGGGACTAGTTGATTGCACCAGGCAGGGGAAACGAATTTTTCTGGAGAATAGAAGTTTTTCAGAATGCAATTCACAGTCCTTAATTTGCTCTATTCTTTTTCTCCAAACCTTTCCGCTTCTCAGTAGGGAGCCATCAGATTTGCGCCGATATCATCGCTATCTCTGATTTAGCTCCTGGTTCACAAATGGGATATCTAGAGTATGATTCATGGTTTTGACGGGGGCTTCTTATCATTGCATCCCATCAGGTAGTTAATCCCGCTTGTGCTCTTATAACGCATTACTGTCCATGTGTTCTCGCCGCTTGCAGTTAAACTTCATTTCATTTCAAATGCAAAGAGGCGTTCTTTTTTTTACAATTTATTTTATAGATAGCACCCTTATTGCGAATGGAGCAATTACCTGGACCTTTTATGTAGTATCCGATTAACTTTATTCACGAAGCGCTCGAAGTCACGGAAAATCTGGGAAGTACAAATCAACTTGGGTTTGTTTTGGTGAGATCACCTTCTTTCAGAGGCATCGTGCTATTGACCTGTTGGATGATTCATCAGATTTCTGTGAATAATGTAATTTCTTTTGCCATTTTCTTTTCATGTAGCTGATGAAATCATCGTAAAATCTTTGCTTACCTGGAATTCTCCACATTTCTGTGAATTTTATAATTTATTTTTCCATACCCTTTTTATGTAGTTGGTGTAATCAGAGTGCAATCTTTGCTTACCTGGAATTCGCGGTTCATGGCTTTTAAGAAAGTAAAGACTTGAAAAAGAACTCTGCAAAATTTTTCTCGAAATTCCTTAACCCCGTATTATATTTTACTTTATCAAATCCATTACTCATGAATATAAGGATATCAGGAACAGTAATCGAAAAAGAAATATCACTTAGACGATGCATCACGCAATGCTTGTAGCGTTTTGGTGAGCTAAAGAGCGTTTACTTCCTTTGAATAACGTTAAAATGAAATTTACATTTTGATGAAACCCTAAATTCAAACTATATAACCAATGAAAATGCATTAAATTATTCAATACAATAAATATAACCGAATCATCATTATCATCGTTGCTAAGAATGTTCAGATTGTGAATAGATGCTCTCGGTATGAAGTTATAATACATTCCAATCAATTTTCCGTGTGTATAAATGCACTTTTCGTTGTACCGCTTTGAGGTCGACCAAAAAACCACTGTTAAATGGATGAGAAAATCCTATTTCCTTGATTTAGTCTCATAACTTGTGAACATTAAGGAAGATGTGGAATGGTTGCGTTGGCCCGGAGACTGAGAATACAATCATATTTGGGATTGCCTGGGATTGAATAGAAATATAAACATGCTTGAGCAACATTGCGTGGAGAAGTGAGGTAAGAGAAGCGTCGAGAGAGGTAAGGAGCGTCTTCGTAAATAGTCGGGTTGGAATGATGGTGTTCGTCCTTTAGACTTTAAATTAGTGATGAAGTATCATAAACGAACGGCCTCCATTTAATTCTCTTGATCTGGTCTCATTAAAGGGTACTCTTTATTCAGGACACTAATTTACGGAGTATGTTGTGGGCTCAACCACATATAACATTATTTACACCCCTGCTCTGTGATGGACTAGAGTTTCTTCAGTAAATATGAAATAATTACGAGGAGTAATCGAAGCTTGTTAGACCCACATTTGTAATAATTGCCGATAAACTAGGGGTTACATTTTTCTATGCACGGCACGTTGTTTCATTTAGTGCTGCCTCAATCTATTCAAGTTTATTCCGAGGTTCATCATCATCATTATTCAACAATCCTAATACTGCTTTGACGCAACTCTCTATTCCTCTGTCCTAGTTATTCCGAGTTGGTATGGGTCTATCCCTGGGTAAGATAGACCATCTAAATGATCCATTAAGCCCGTGAAGATGACTTGGCGACGGGAGGCCGCCAACAATTATGCCTCACCCGGGGGAGAGGGCAGCAGCTCTTCTTCATACGATTGAAGGTGGAGACTACGGTGGTCAGTGCAGCGACATTCATTTCACTGCAGGCGTGGAAACATTTAATTTAACGGCTGTAGTACTGCGATTTGTAAGCAGAGGGGAAACCACCACATTATTATCCCGAATAGTCGCTGCTACTCCAACTTCTAAATAATCATACATGATAGAATTCTCTCAGGTAAGACATTCCGAAGGTAAACTAGTCCCCATTCGGATCTCTGGATAGGATAGGAAAATGGAACGTGAGAACACTTAGAACCTACGGTAAGCCAGAGAACCTTAAGGTGGAAATGCAATTCCGAGGTTATAAATTGAAAAAGCAGCTATCCATACTTTTTAAATAATTACTTAGGATGAGGAATTATAACTGTGATTCTTGGTATCGAGAAATCGACTGAAATTACAGGTCGGTTTAAGGAAAAAATCTTTCTATACATTTACCTTGGAGAGCATTTAGCGTGGGATGGAAAAAAACTAGAGCGAAATCTGGGTAAACTAACGAAAAATTTCCGTGAGGTTTTTTTGTATTTTGAATTGAAGAGAAATTTTTTGAATTTTCTGTGACGTATTCAATTATGCAAGAACATTATTTAGTTTTTTGCATTTGAAAGTGAAGATGAAAGAAGAAATATTGAGATAGAAAATTGCTTGGATATCGGAAAAATAATATTCAGACAAGATAGAGAGATGATTATTGTGACAGTCGCGATTCTTTGGGTATGGGTGGAGAAAGGTCCACATTAATTAATTAATAACACCACAGAACCACCAAAACTAATTTTTCGTAAAAAGTACGTATTTTTTCGCTTTTTTTATTTAAACCGGTATTTAAACATTCACCTGTACGTAATGTGGCGTTTTGGAGCTTTACCGCTGGGGGTCGGAAACCATTCCCGCTCCGCGGCCAACCGTAAGCCTACTCACTTCCGAGCCTCTCTCTCGCGAGCTGGAGTTTGACATCCAATATTCACGACGCTCCCTCCGGGTAGCAACATAATTTACACACTACACTAGAGCTTTCCATTAGCGTTTTATGAATCCTTTCCATGTAACTTATGGGAGAACAGATGGATGGTTCTATCTCTCTCATTCAGCGGGTCTTTCCTCACATCCTCTTGATTTCTAAACTATCCGGTATAAATTTCCCCCTCATATTTCCTGTCCTGTTTCTCTACATGATAAAGGACACGGTCCTCATCGTTTCGTGGATTATTCGTCGTTTAGGATAATAATTTTAGGACTTCGTTGAAGATGCACTTGATTCTTCATGTGGCAACATGGCATACTAATTAATCACAAGAAAAACGGCTATGCGGTTCTGTCGGTCGTGATCAAGGAATTAATTGTAAAGCATAAAAGCAAGCATCTATGCATAAAAATAGGAGGATACTAATTCATTCTGGGGAGCTGTGTAACTATATGGGCTGCACCTTAGCGGAAAGCGGCTACAACAGTAAGGGTACCAGAAAAAGAATTACGTTTGCTATGGAAGCGTTGAAAGCAAAAACATAACTTCGAATATAGAGGTGCTTTCTTGTTAGCTACAAATTATATCTTGTTGTAACTTGCTGCGATAACTAGAAAAATATATTCCAAATATTATGTCGTAATTTATGAAATGATTAATCGAATGGTTACATAATGATTCGCGATTACGATCGTAATGAAATACAATTTGAGGGTGAATTATTCACATATCCGTAGCAAAACGGTAAGTATTTATGTGGTTGCGGCTACTCATAGGAAAATAAAATATGTAATTTCCCTGTTAATACTACAGATAAAATTCTTATAAACATCGATTACTTTTTGTAATTATCTCGTTATCTCTTTCTGTCGTGCTGCAATTTCTCTAAATATTCGTACTCGCTACCATCTCAGGCGTTATGTATTTTCCACGTATCTGCGCCATTCATTTTGTCCCGTATTTACGTTTCCCTTCTTGATTCTCTTCTTTTCGATATGATTTCTTTTGTCCACAGAAATGAGTGACTTGGAGTTTCTTGTATGACCCTACCCCGTGGTTTTATTCCTACAATCGGGGAACTCTACCCCGAGACCTTTCCCTCACCTTTTAAGCGTTTCGGGAGACAGGAGGAGATCGGATTAGGGGATAGAAGTCGCGTGATCCGCCCTCTTTTCTCTTCATTTATTCATTCTCGGAAGGGTGCGTGATGGGAAGCAAATGTTCAGGTGAGAATCTGTAATTTGAGGGAAATTTGGGAGTTATTCTCGGGGAGTGAGCTGGTGGCAGGGGTCACCCGAAATGAGAGAAAATCCCTCTTTTAAGTTAGAGAGGTCCCGAGAAGAGAATACCGTAGTCACTTCCTCTCGACCATTGTCTTTTTGGTGACGTATTACTCGTTAAATAATTACGTTACCATCTTGATATTTTCAGAGCATGGACCTTTGTGAACATTAAATGAAAAAATGTTCCTGAAAAAATACAGAGGTAAAATTTCAAGTTTGAGACAATAAATGTTGCAAAGGACCGTAAATACACTGTATATTTCATGATAATAGAAAAGTTTTCGAACAAGTAATGGGTATCCAAAAAATACTTGTCTAGCGGAAGTGATGCATCGTCATGAGGAGGTTCTATCAATACTGCATATTGAACGACTCAAAATAAATACTTACGCGTACTTTGTTGAAATATTTTCTTGACTTGTCAAAACACGTGAAGATAACATCCATTTATATTAAATTTTATGTAACAAAACGGGGGTACGCCATACGGTAAGCGCAACGGTAGTATTATTTAATCATCGCCTATTGTTCTTAGAGGAGTATGAAATTGAGAGATTTTCTGCTTTTGCGCATAGGACCAAGACTGAAATGGATCCGAGAGCATGCGTTGTGATTGGACTTGCCGATCACAACGATATTATTTGTTTCCATATTGTTTATTTTGACTAGAAATTTTATACCCAATGAATTTGATGCTCACAGGTTTAGGTCACTGCGCAGCCAACTTGAACTCTCATTTATACTCTTACTATATTTATATACTAATTGAACTCTTATCTGTAATTATATTTTTGAGGAAACCAAATTGACACTTTCATGGATCTTAAGAGATTTGACTTTAATTACTAGTAAGCCTTCGTTTTATTTTTATCGTGATTCCTGTTATACGAGGAACTTCGTATTATTTTTTTGTTCAACGGGAATTTATTTTATTGTTTTATTCAATTTATTTAAGAGAAATGTATGTCTACTATTGCTTAGGTCGCCCTGTAAAAAAGAGCATACGTAAAATATATGACTTTATATGCAATTTTCAGAAAAAATAGCGTGTGAAACCGAAATATTTTACATTGTCAGTCGATGAGTAAGAATGGCAAAAATTAATTTAAAGCCGATTTTCAGTTGAACCTCTGTGAAAATGTGGAGATTTTGCAATCGTTAAAAAAGTTGATGTAGATATTGACGCCATTTTATATCAATGTTAGTTTTGCCAGCTGAGAGTTATGGGCATTCATTCCCGTAAGCCATGTCACCTTTACCTCCCAAGATTCGTTTTCTAACCACGACACTGCGAAAACACGTGGTTTAATTGATATTTTCAAATGCGCGATATGGCAATGTCAATATTAAACGATTTGCGTGTTGTAAGTTAGATATACCGGTAAAATGTCGAGTTGAAACATTTATTTGTAGGTATTTTCCATTTTTTATATTGAGCTCAAGGGCATTATTTCTTTTATTTAATGATTCAGTGTGACAATTACGTGGATCGCTCAGAATTATAGGAAACTGCATACTTTTGAAATGAATGAAGTTACTGAATTAATGTATGTTTTTTATTAAAATTGATTAAAATTACTAAGGACCAGGTGTTAAAGCCGGCTAATCACTCAGAAAGTCCTGCTTTGTAATGGTATCTATTGATCCAGTAAGGGAATAGTTTTTCTTCGTATTCTACCAAACTATTCAATTCATGGCCCCATAAACTTTTTGGATTGAGATTAGAATTATTATTATAATTTTTATACTATTACAATGTTAACTACTCGCGTATTTATCAAGTTAGGAAAAATATTTTCAACGGGATTATCCAATAATTTTACATTAATAATTTTTCCGCACTCTGAGAAGGTCCAGGACGCGAAAAATGCTACAAGGGAGAAAGGTGTGTGAACTCACCTTGGAGTTTATTTAGCGATAATTTTCAACGCCGGGAACGTTTAAGCTGATTTTCCTTCGGAAAGGTTGTTGGCGAGGAACGTTTTCGGCGAGGAAGTGTCCTGACGAGGAAATCGTGGAAAGTGGGGCGGTGTTAAAAATGTTCAAATCTGCGGAATCGACGAGAGAGTAAGGAGAAAGAGGGGAGGCAGTTGATAAACGAGCTGTGAGCGGATACAAGCCAATTCAGTCGATTGCGTCTCGTTTTCACCACTCCCTCAATCTTTTTGTTACCTTGGAACGTCTCGAAATGTATATTTTCGCGGGCTTCCTCCAGATCTTTCCAAGACAAAAAACTATCAAGCCAAGAGATTGAGACGAAATTCTGGAAAACCTGACAGAGAAAATGGGGAGGGGGCATTATTTGCACGAAAGTGTTTTTCAAGGTTGAATTTTATTGACGCAATACTTGTTCAAAAATGTAGTTATCAATTGAAATATTCTTAGTAACTTAGTAAGTAAAACTTAGTTTAGGTTCTAATCTGGCCTTTATTTTTCAAGAAACTATCAAGTGTTTGTGACCTCTACGTATTACCCGAAACGTTATGGTTTCGCTTATTTTTGTCTTCGAAATGCAATAAATCGCTTTTTCCTAGCATAAAGCGTTTTCTCTGATTTTATAATTCCCCCTATGAAGTTGATTCTTTCGACTTATGTTTCTAAAAGTAATGATTTAAAAAAATATTGCCTTCTTTGTGGCTTCATATCCATCTATAGCCAGCGAAAAAAACCGCTTATCAGCAAATATCAGTTCATGGAATAGTTGATCGCGTTTGAAATAATTACTGTCTCGCTCGATGGATTTATTGCCGAGGGAAAACGACGAAGGCAAACAAAGCTACTCACACCTCCGTCCCTTTTGCAAATCATTACTTTAGAGCCCTTAATCAGGACCGAACGTGTGATTTTTTTTCAAAGACCTGACAAACAATGGCATTCTCAGAAGCCAAAGGTAAAGCTATTGACCGAGGATCTTTTTGGTCAAGGTTTGGTGAAGGTTGACCATCGCGCGCAAATATTAGGAAAAATCATAGAGTGTCGTTTTTGAAAGCTAGACTTACCGCGGTGGGAACTCAGTGACATTATCTCATAGTTGATACTAAAAATAATAACGGTTCATCGCTTCATATAATTTCGCGCAATGTGATGGAGTATTTATAAAGTTAGAACTAGGAGATCCCTATTTTCATAACTATCGAGTCAGCGTCAACATATTTCTGCAATTCTAGGCCCGTACTACCACATACAAAACCTCCAGTTGGGAACAAAGAAAGACATTTTTGATACAGAAATATACGTGTTAAAATAAAAGAGAACTAAGGATATATGTCGCATACAATCACTATTGTAGCTTCAAAATTACTACCAGATAATAACTTGACTGTAGATTGTAGAGGGATTTTATGTTTATCGTGGCTTACATTCTCTGACGCAAGCAATTGAAAACTTTTGGCCATAAGTAAAAAAAAAGCATCATTTGAAAGGATTTTATTTGGTTTGTGAATAGCATTAGAAAAAATTGTTTGAAAACAGTGGGGATGAGGGCACGATATTTAACTTATTTTCGAGGTGAAGCCATCTCTTACTGCATCGCTTTTTAATAAGTGTAACAATTAATCACAAGTATCAATTTTCGTTGGATAATTGAAAACTGCAACACAAAGACCTACTCACTCAGTAATTATGGAAGCACCTTTGTAAACAATGAATGCTCTGCTCGCAATTATGACCGGCAAGTGTTTTCCTTGTACAATATAGGGGCGATGTTTACTAAACTGAACATTTCGATTCACTAGCCATTAAGAGCGTGTTAAAATTTTACAAGGTGTGTTACTTTCCCTTCCCTTCAGTGAATGATGAAAACCTTCACTCTCGAATTCTTAATTATATTTTAATTATATCAATGATGAAGGTTAGCCAAACCTTAATATGGAACAAATGTGTTGCACCAAAATTGGCATTTTGTGTCATATATTTATTTAGAAGTTAATTTATGATATATCAAACTTATAGTTCAAACATTCCCTTCTTAAGGGTTAAAATAAGTCTGGAGAAAATTTCGTTTCATCAATAAAATACGTTGCCTTCGTCAGCTGTTATTATTCTGCTATAATGAGTTCCGTAGTATAGCCTTTTGTTACTCATCATCATCATTAGTCAACAATCCTAAAATTGGTTTGACGCAGCTCTCCATTTCTCTCCTATCCGTTTCATAGCGACGTATTGTTGCTACTTACATATAACTTACTCGCTTTGCTCGCTGGGGGGGCTCTGCCCCCCCTAGGCCCCCCCGAAAAAGGCCTGCGGCCTATTATGCTCACTGTGGGAGGTCTTACACTTATTGTTTGCTACTTGTTACTTGAGGATCGTTTACTTTTAAGCTGGCTAGCTTAGGTATAAGCAATATTTCCACTTTCACGTAAAACGAGCGCATGGTACGTAGGCTACAATATGAATGTAAATATTCATAAAGAGAAACGTTTTTCTGAGGGGCTAAAAAAGTAAAATAAATTTCTACGAGTTTCTCTAACTTATTCAATTCAAATACAAAAAACGTTGAGACCACGTTCCACTGTAACACCCAATGCATACGTAATATCATGACATAACGACTTTACGAATTACAATGAAAAACACGTTTATTAATTATTTTCCACAAAACCCAACCAAATTCTTGATATACGAATAAGATGTAACAGCTGTTCCCCTTCGTAAGCGAATAACGTTGGGACTGAATATCAATATCTAGAAACAAATGCGCCTTAGCATGAATTGGGGCTAGTATAACGAATTTTATCGAAATATTATTTATCGTGATCGCGAATGATTTCACTTCAGAAATACCTCTATTTGAAGTTTTAATGAATCGGGATACACAAATATCTCAGCTTTAATATCCAACGCAATGCGCAATAAATCTGGTGAGTAACGGATCACAGCCTTTGGTGTACAAGACATTGTGAATGTCAAGATTTCGATAATTTTCACAGTTGAATAACTTAGTCACTCAAGGAAACATGATTTTCGCAAGACAAATAATTGAATAAGAAATACCTTTATTTGCACGTATCTTACATATTGTATTATTCACTGCCTATTCACTCCTGCAGCTTACGGATAACATTGTACATTAAAAAGGACATTAACGGAAAAAAGAACGTAAACAAAAATAAAAAGTTATCACCATCACAAAAAATGAAAATAAAATCATTTTTACCTACCTATATTATGTAAGACTTCTTTGAAAGTCTATCTACTGCAATCGTGTATCGCCAACAAGATACGAACTATAGTCAACAGCACGAATCATATTTCTAAATTGGCATTTAGTGCACTTGTTAACTTTGAAATTAATAACCACCACACTTTCAATGTAATATACCAAAAACAACAACTAATTTCCTACCTTATATTTCTCCGCTTTTCATTTGAATGCGCTTTGATTTAAACAGATGTTTGTACTTGCGGAAAGAAGACGCAAATAAATAGACACTTCAAATATTATTTTCCTTATTTCCTTCCTTATATTTATCAGTTTTTCGTTTTCATTCCTTTATCTTCTTTCCCAATTTAGCTCCTCTTGTTTGCATAAACAAATATGTTGCTATGATTGTTCGTTTGTATGACTGCCGCGCCGCCATTGGAATTTGGTGGCCATTTTTTGAACCAATCCCCATACTCAATTTTATATGAATAGACAGATAAATAATTGTAAATTTAGTGTTTTCATAATTTTTCCTGGGGTTTCAGACAATTTTAGAGGGGGTCATCATTAGACTTTTTGCCGTATCTCGTCTCGTTCACCCCAAACATTTGTATAGGTGAGTGAATGAATGAATGAATGAATGAATGAATGAGTGGTCGTTAGGGGATTTTATGATGTATAGATTATCCAGCCAGGAACTTATTAGCTACTAGCAGGCCACCTGGCGTTGCTCGGGAAGGATAGTACTTATAGAACTGGGAAACTTGGATTTCACAATCATTCAGGATTTTTATTTTTTCTCTTCGAGCATAGCAAGAGGTGTGCCTGCCCGGCAGGATGTCCAACCGCAGAAGTTGTATGACGTGACGTAAAAAGTTGTATTGAGTAAACGACGTAAAGGACGCGTAGGACGTAGCCGAAACTAGCACTACTGGATTTGGAAGCATGAGATGCATATATGTACTAACTTCGGTCGCAATCCGTGCAGCCGTATGGAAATGCATAGCGGACAGCTCTTTTATATCTATAGATTTTGGTAGCGACGTGGATTAACCTATCCACCAATATTATTACCTACTTGAGTATCCTACTAATTAGCACCTCGTAGTATTCTGTGTTGGGTGTTCATTTTTTTCTGTCGACCTTAGAAAAAATGAAACTTTTACAAGTTTCAGGCACGTCGAAGTTTCCTGGATATCAGACAATTACTTATACCACTTATTTTTATAAGCGCAAATCATAATTTGCGCCTGAAGATGATGATAATTCATTGAAACCCGGGTCGCGCTCTGATAAAAAATAAGTGGTATAAGTAATTGTCTGATATCCAGGAAACTTATAATGGAATACATGGAATACCATAAAGTAAAGCAAGAGTTAGTGAATTTTTCACGTGGATTCGACTAAGGTAGAAAACAATCTCTAGGAATTTCGACTTTACGGCAACTCCTTCCGTTTATCGTCTTGGAAACCGTAGGAAACCATGACGGAATACCTAGTAAAATGACATCGGATATTGCGGTCTTAGATCCGTTCCAATTTCCACGTCCGTTTTTGAAAGAGTTTTCGATTTTCAGTGTGAGAGGAAGTTGGAAGAGCGAGGATGACGGGCAATTCTTTATCTCATCGAAAATTTTAGACCTCGATACCGTGACACAAAGGTGTGGCTTGAGGACACACGCACCCAGACACAAATGGGTAGAACCTATTGCTTGGAAATGTGTACGGTTGTAGTGTTTCGGGTCTCAGTTGTTGGACATGTATTTTCATCACTTGGGTTTCAACGATGACAGTACTTCTGACAACTCTTGTAATGGTAAGTGGTATTGAAATTTTATTTGATATCGCCCAGCTAGAATTTAAATTCAGAAGCAGGTATAGCATATTTTTTAGCCGAAGCGAATGAAATTTTGTAAAATTGTATTGAATTTCGTAAATATACGAATTTGGCTGATTCTTTGGTTTTGAAGAGGAAAACTTTTTCTAACTTTTTCCGAAATAAATCAATAATTTTTTATCTGAATGGGAAATTATTTGAACAGGCCCCATAATGTTATTCTTTATATTTTAAATTGTAAATGTAATTTCAATTGATTACTTTCAAGTTTTAGATTGCTTCTCTTCTTTTGCTAGCGAGTCCAAAACCTCAGATTTTTACCAGAGAAACTACCTCTACTTAGCGTGTGAATAAACTGTCTGATATATTTCACTTCATAATGCCGAGTGAATGTGTGTTACTAAGAAAATGATATTGTTTGATGTTTTTTGATAAGTATTTTAACATCATAGAAAGTTTTAAAATTGGATTTTGCTTATATATATATCACATTTTACATACAATTACTTGGCACTAATTTTGCAAAATGAACTAAAAGAGGAACCTGCGTGTATATATTTTTTATTTTCGCTAGTTTGCATTGTGCGTGATACTGAGATTTCATTTTCACTGATTGACAGACATTCAATATGCTATTTTCGTTCTGTTCGAACCTAAATATGAATAAGTAATTTGATTCTTTCTTGTAAAAAGTGACAGTCGACTCTTTTTTTCGTAGTTGATACTAAAATGCCATACCCGCTTCACTGGAATGATTTTACCTTAATTCGCATCGAATGACAAGTAAGGATATAAGGAGATTGTGTCGAAAAGAGTTTGAATGGATTTGTATATTCATCCTCTCGTAGTGAAAGAGTGAGACCCATACGATTAAAGACGGTTAAATTGATTGGGTACGTGACAGACGTTGGCTTTTGCACATCCAGTGGAAATGGATGCACTACAATACTTTTTATTATTACGTTACATTATTACATTACATTGCTTTCACATTTTTCTCAGATTTCCCGTGTGGCATATATGATTGTAGTTAGAGTTTAGAATTTTTATAAAAAATACATAACTGAAACAGTTCGAACGCTCTACTAAAATTGTACTTTCAAGAGTCACTGAAAGTTAAATAAGGATAAAAACTTTAAAATTATAAAGATAAAATAAGAAATGAATTTCTCGAAACGTTGTCAAGAGGGTTGATAAAAAATATACCGGCCTATCTAAAAAAAAAAATGCCAGAGACGCGTAGTATAATTGAAATCTATAGTTTTTTCCATGCCTTTCGAACCTTCGACATGCATGAAGAGATTCGCAAAGGGATAGCGTTGCTTGTTAGGCGGCAATGTCGTCCTCAGGTGAGCCCTCCCTAATGGTGCGTCAAAATATGAAAAGAGGAACCTGATTTATGTGGTGAAAATACGAACACTGTTTTTGTGATGAATCCGTTTACTCCTCCCACTCTTCAGTATTCTGAGAGCACATATGCCACCTGCCCTTCGCCGGTAACGCAGGGAAGACCGTCGTGCATGCTCGAGGAAGATATAAACAAGAAAAAAAACGTCCTGGCGTACTCTCAAACGGAGCGTACTCTTGCATCACGAGTGACTTTGAAAAAAGTAACTCACGCACGAAAGCCAATGATGAATCCGAGGCTGAGGACTTGATGTCGTTGAAGAGGGAAAATTGTCAATTTCGAGATACGATATTTTAAAAATATCAGGACAAAAAGTTACTATTAAATTCCGCTGGTAACAATTACTTTTGTTGGAACTCAATGTTTTATATGGATATAAAAATAGAAATTTCTTCCAAAAACATACTATTTCCTTTAAAATTATTTTGTGTTTAGAATACTTGAAGAAGATGCCTTGAAGAAGATGTAGTAACATTGAAACCTAGATCATGAGTAAAAGTTTATAGTCGTGGAAAATTGCCTGTTTCTTTCAATAAGGAAAATTTCCACTCCATTACGCTTTGTTATTTCTTAGCCGAGCATCTTATTCAGGTAGGAACGCATTTAACCTTTTCTAACCAAGAGCTGCTTCCGAGAGAAATTATATTTCAAGACATCTTATTTTTAAAAGTGAAAATTTTCTACACAATTATAATTATTGTGGCAGCTACATATTTCATAATTGAACTTAATAGCACTAAAGAACAGGTTGTTTAAATCTTTCCTGACAAGAGCTGAAATGCATATATTTTTTATGTTACTTAGAAGCAACATTGGTTTATAATGGGTTGAAGAAGGGGACCAAATGCTTGAGCATTGGTGCCGTAGAGAAATTAAGGGATGGAATGATGGAGAGGAACCCGGGGTCGGCATCAGCGTGGTCTTATCGAAACGCGCCACGGAACCACGTCTCAACGTCCCAACCAACATACGGGGTGCTGTACCTGAAGTTATATGCAAAAAGTACTAAATCAGAGAACGGCAGTTTCTGAAAAAAATCTCCGTCCCCGCCGAGATACGAATCCCGACCGAAAGGGTGGGAAGCTAACAGACTAGCCTACTCCCCAATCTGATCCACAAAAATTATACACATTCATTCACCATTGTATATTTAAAAGCCTTTTGTTTGCCTTGCCTTTGCACGTATGGGGAAAGCATTACACGATTCATTTCAATCATTACTTGTCGTGAACAATGCCATTCAAAGCTTGCCTTTGTACCTATGGGGAAAGCAATTCGCGATACTTAAATTATTAGTTGTTGTGTACGATGCGATTCAAAGATCGCATTCGAAGTTTTTTTTCAGTGATACTATCGAACGTAAATGTTGGAAAATATTTATTTTTTTCCTGTCGCTGGGAAGTGCCTTGAACGGTCGACGATTTTTTTCCAATATCCTTTGTATCTCGTGGAGACGGCATTGAACTCGCCACTGGACGTTTTTTCACGGGCTAGTTCAGCCAAGCGTGTCCGCACGCTCGTGATGGACTCGTGATAAGGCCGGCCTTCCATTTGCTCTTCACGCGCAAGTGAACTTTACCTCCTTCCTTCGATCGAATCGCGGGCGAATGTTAACGACATCACGCGCCTGTCTCCAGACCACGGGTTATCAGCATCGTCCTTCGCTCAAGACGTGCCCGGCAGTAATAATGAGGAGTGGATAAAAACACCTCGACCTACCGGCTAAAAGAAAAGTAAAGTTAAATGCTATCTTATTTTTCGCATGAATAAAGGTGAAGTTTTTTACCATGATTTGGCCCGACTCCTGCAATAACTCTCTCACGCAGTGATTCAACCCACGGGTTGGCTAGCGCTCACCCCAGACTAAACCATAGGCGTGTCAATTTCGCACGTTCAGGATACATTCAGGGTACACTCATTCCTTTCGCAGCGCAACCTCGCCACTAGTGAATTTTGTTTGGGGCGATCGAAGGCTTCAACCGGGATCCTTCGATCAGTAGCACCCCCTCTTTCTTCGCAGTGGTGTAGATCTGCCTAATATTCTTATATCGTGCCTTCTCCGTTTTACACTTTCGAAAACCCCAGATAAGGGTTGGCATTTATTGTTTTCTGATAGGCTGCTTCATATGGGTATGCATACGTTCTGTCTTGATGTCTATCATCGGTAAAAAATCTTGTCAGAGTACATTTATGTCTATCCACTATGGTGTCTGAAATAATCTCTGAACAACGATACTCTCAAATAGGAACACTTAAGAGTAACGACGGATGGAATTTATTGATGATAATTGCTGTTACAATCGGCTAAAATACACGAGCTAATGAAGTGTGTTAGAATGCTCCATTATTCCGTACTGGTACACCTATATCGGAGAAAATTAAAATGCTCCAATAGCCCCAGCTTGTATGGAAATAATTATGAGTTACAACAATATAATCCACTATTTAATTTTGCAATTTGATTTCAAGAGTCTATCGCTGCATATTTTTACTGAGGAGAAAGTTCTTGAAAAAAAATCTAGTGATCGCATCTGTAAAATATCCTTCCATAGCGCTAAATTCATGCCCCAAAGTTGGTCCAAATCCGAGTGTTAAACTATTTTTAGCGTAATCGTTGAATTAATCAACTTTTTGATGAGTGTTGCTTCTCGAATGAAAGATTAAGACAGAATGTGCACCTGGGTGACTATATGTCCATTAATAGAGTCTTCTTTTTATAATGGCTCATTTATTCTAGTTCTCAAATGTTAAAATATATTTCCAATACTGTTAAAAATCTTTAGTTCAACTCCAGAGAGCCTGAAAAAAAAGTAGATCCTGTTCTTTTAGCATGAATATTCTTGAGGAAATGAGTTCTCCTTGTTTTCCATCGGCGTGAAATCTTTCTCTTTTTTTCTCGTACGAGAAATTTGTTGGTTGTGCATGTATAAGAGATATATCAAAGATAAGATGCATCCGCATACACGCCTCACAAATGAGAAACGTCGCGGGCGCCGAATCTCCCTAAAAAGGTGATGTTGATATGAACTCCCCCTCAGTCCTATCGGCCGACTTCCGCTTTTCTCTCTCTAAGCCGGGAGAGAGGAAAGAGGGAATAGCTTTACCTCCTCCCATTGGGGAAATACGAAAGAAAACATATGAGTGAGTTTCTAACCGGGAATTTCATGGGAAATATAGGGAATTTCCTTGAGGTGCCGGAAAAAGTTGAGTGAAGGGATGAAATTTGTTTTTTTGCAAAAATACAAAGGAAATTGAACAAATACTTTGTACCAACATTTTATTATCACTCATAGGCAATAGATAGGCATGTAAACTGAAATATTTATTATTACTTTCCCCTTTTTGCACTTTCCCAGCTGGTTTATACCAACAGGAAGTATTCACATATCCAAAAGAGAAATTAGGATTAGGCTCAGATGTTATGGAAGAGAGTTCACCCTTTCTTACATTATCCGATCGTACCCTGCTTCGGAATCTTCTCACAATGTGGTAACACTGAATTAAAACAACTTTATACTCGAGGTTAGTCAGATGTTTTTGAATTCTCAGGTTTTCAATTTTTTTAAAACCTTTTTGGTAACACCCCTGCTGCAGAGATTAATAACGGGTGAAAACTGACTTTTTTCAATTTCCAAATGTTTTTCATTTCATTGGCCAATTTTTTATACTTTGGGATTTTCTCTTTTTTACGCGGACTCAACATAATGATTCGGTGGCACTGATACATCAAATATATTTGCTTTTAGTTATGATATGTGGATCATTAATATTATCCTTTTTTATTATTTTAATATTTAGTACACTCTACCAGTCAAGTTAAATTTTCACGGAGCATAATGAACGTCACTCCGGTTGTCCCCCTGCCTTAAATTGAACTTTTCGATTCAATGCCCCGAAAGGCCTTTCTTTATATTAAGTCGTATTTTATTTTTCCGCCTATCCCGCTAATCTAATATTCATATTTGTAACTATGTTTTTATACCACAATCCGCTTAGTACTCGCTTCATCCAAACCATCTCTCTCCGCCGTATCATATCTATACATTTCGATTATTATCTTAATATTTAAGGAAATTTTCAGAATCTCTGTAGTTGTTCTAATATTTGACGCTATCATCTTAAGATTTTCAGGTTTCTACAGTAGTTAGATATTTATCAGCCATCACCATTGCCCTCATTATGAAACATTATCCCCTGCTTGTATTTGACGTAAAATTTTACCATTTTTGATAAAAGTGACACTGGCCAAGGATCTACGTACCCCTCAAATTCTATGGTTATGGCATTACTCTTAATGAAATATACATTAGGAAATTTGGCTAGTTGATCGGGAGTGATACTTCATCAAAATTTTTATTTTAAATACATTTCATTG
This sequence comes from Ischnura elegans, assembly GCF_921293095.1. Lineage (NCBI taxonomy): Eukaryota > Metazoa > Arthropoda > Insecta > Odonata > Coenagrionidae > Ischnura > Ischnura elegans. The sequence goes on along the minus strand of NC_060249.1, from coordinate 68,816,462 downwards.
TTATTAAAAAAATTGAATTCAGTAAATAATAAATGGAACAAGTAATTTCAACACGGTTAAAAGCAAAAATCACCTAGGCACAAATTCGAGGATTTTATTTCTGTATCTGATTGGCAACCTTGGAAGAAGGCAGCCTTTTTTTTGTAAGGGGGGGTTGCGAGTGGATCGGGTCAATCCCCTTCATCCTCATTCCCTGGTCCCCCTGAGGATCACCTCACCCTCCCACTCTGCCAATTCGAACGTCACCGCCCGTGCTCGTAAATCCTTTGCCCATTGAGGGCACGCGGGAAGGGGAAGTAAGTATTTGGCGGGAGCAGGAGGAGGGCAGTCCATAGTAATAAGTAGCACGGAGTGGGAGAGGGAAATCGATTCTACTTCTTTCCCTCCGAACCGGAAGAACTGACTCCTTTTTCCCCCCGAAAACGATCCGCCTGCGTGATACGTATGGGAAACGAAACTCTGGATATATATCGGTGTGGGTCACGTGATTGCGTCGAGTGCCCTGTATAGTGCCCTGTAGAGTGTAGTGCTCGCCTCGTGCGTAAATTAAGACATTAACCCATTACCTCCCGGTCTTCTCATATGAGATCACTTAAAAATTAACAGATTTCAGGCGAAAGCTTGTGTATCAATTAATTTAGAGCGAAATTTTAATATTTCAGGTGGATATCAGAGAAATATACCTAATAGATATAGAGGCTAGATATGCAAATATACAGAGAGATAATAACGATATCTATTAACTGATTTTTGCTTGATCTCAAATGAGATGACCGATTGGTATAATGGGCTAAGGGTTATGTTTTAATGGAGAAAATACTGACATCATGCGAAAATTCCACAGAGGAATAATTGTTTCCCATGGCCGGGATTCGAGGGAAATAATACTTCCCTTGAGAAATTTTCGTATACTGCCTGTATGCGGGGAACGTAGTGGCCCAATGTTCCTGTGTGCAGCGTTGGGCTGCTGATCGAGGGGTCCTGTGATCGAATCCCGGGCGAAGTCTTCGGGCACCCTCAGAAAAAAATCCTAGAAATGCGAGATGACTCAGGGAAAGGAACTGGATCGCTATATTGAATAAGTGATATCCTATGGTGGTGGCGAAGTACGAGGTGCGCACTACTCTAACCTGTCCAAATTTGTACGGTCATTATTTTAAATGAACCTTTGACATTTAATTGATTTTAATGTAAGAGGTATGCGAGCATAGGAGTAGGCATATCAGGAAAAGAATTGCGTTAGTAACGGAGGCGTTTGAGAATGGAAACGAGCTAACGAGCTGATACATGTGTAAAAGTGTGAAGAAAAGGCTACAGCATTTTACTATATGGTAACTTAGATCCTAATCACTTAGGAAAAAATATGAGAAAACTATCGTAAACTGTTAAGATGTGCATTAGGAGAAAATGGGAGAATGAGATAGACTGATTGCGAGAGTATAAGGTAAAAGTCAGTGCCAGGCATGGTAAGTGAGAAAAGGATAATTCCGTTGGAGAAACGGATACGACAGCGTTTGGATGGAGCCTGTACTATGCGTGGAGTGATTCCAAACACCACATAACAGAGAAGGATGCTAGGTAAGCGGACAACGGAGAGGAATATGATGGTATAGAATACCCTTGATATTAATAAAGTTATAATCAATTATTTATTCGTGCTGGATATTTGAAACAAGGATAAGGCGCAAGGATGAAGCTAAAATGGCCTTGCCGATTCAGTGCGTTGGAACCTCGAATATTTATCGGCCTCTTACTGATGAAATTGTGAATAGTATTGAGTGAAATAATAAACTATGTTGAGTTAAGACTTAGCCTCATAGATTGGAAGATGTGCATATTATTTTCATGGGTAAAAATGTTTGATGCCTTGGATATTTCCCGGGAATTAGCGGAACCTAAGATTTTGATTTTTTCGTGGATCCTTCGAGAGGATTGGATTGCCTGTAGTCACATTAAAAAAAATTAAAGGCCTTGTGAGCTTTGCCGAATAGAAGGAATAATGAATCCAACTGTGAGTGAGAAAAAAATAACCCTTACTTAATTCTATTATCCAGTGTTTATTTAAATTCTGAACATGGTTCACGGTCAAGCAATTAAGAAAAATTCCCTGTAGAGATAATTTTAATTTTCACCTATCTGAAATAGTAGAAAAGAGAGCAAATTGTTATTTCTATTGAAGAATTTTTTCGATTTTTCTACAAATAATACCCTCTTCGCACCTTAAAATAATCCTCATAGCCAATTTCTGAAACAGATACGATAGATAGTGAGTTTTTATGGCAGTCAGAGTCGTGGAATGCCATATGATCGGCAAAGAGAAATTTTCCAGGTTTTCTCCAGTTTTTCTTGCTTTTTTTCTGAAATAACTACGATAGCAAAGGTACATATGATTTAACACTTTCCCGGCGAACAATATTTGAAAAATCTTCTCGGGATACCGCGCGGGTAAGATTATGTAAGAGCGCCGACGTTTCGGGTACCGACTCGCTATCCATTCTCACGGCTTCTCAGCGAGTCGGTACCCGAAACGTTGGCGCTCTTACATAATCTTACCCGCGCGGTATCCCGAGAAGATTTTTCAGATAGCAAAGGTATTTAAATCAGTGACTTAGCCAATAAATACCTATCCAAATTAAAAGGTATTCTTAGTTTGATCTATTTTTTCTTGTTTTTTTCTCAAATAACTATGATCTTGCAAATATTTGAATCTGTGATCTAGCCAATGAATACCTTTTATCGATTCGTCAGAGGCTTGGAAAGATTCAGAGGCACTGGCTGAATTCCTCATGATTGTACACTGCCGGTTCCCTGCTTGGAAAACCCATCACGTTGGCCACTCCACCTGGCCCGGCGAAAATGGGGAAATACGTAAGCTCTGTGAGTGACTTTTTTTCGAACCAAAAGGTGGGGAGAGGAGAGGATTAAACTCTCGGGACTTGAGGTGAGGTTGTCGCGAGACTGCAGAATGGTAAATGGACTCACAAGGTTTTGCGAGAGGTTGCTAAGGTTGAGACCTAAAAGTTCTGAACTGCCACTAAACTCTTGGTGTACCTTCAGGGGCGAAACTATCTGAATTCTTGAGCGATCTACTTCCAAAGAGGGAAATCCATGCAGTTCCCCACCGTCGGAGTCTACGGTGGCAGGCTAAAGTTGTGATTTAATGTCTTCGTTTGGATGAAGTACGTTAAAAATGACAAGATTTTACTTCTGTCGTTCAAAATTTCATTGCTCACGTAATGTAGTTTCAACTAGCACTTCATAATGGAGACTGCCAGCCATCAGTCGTTGATTTTAGTTTTTGTGTCATTAAGTTCAATTAGTGCAGTGATATCTGACCAATTATTATCCACCGAGGTGTGTTGATGAATATGACACCGAGGATTGTCTTAAAGATTATGGTCTTCTTGCTGATGGTACTATGTTAAGGAAGGGATAAAAAAATCTTCCTTTAAGCGCAAAATTATCATATATCATTCATTTATACTAAATGGTCTGACGTCAGACGGGAATTATCTTGTTTACTAGTGTGTATTACTTAATTGAAGATTATAATATTGGGAGAAAGAAATAGTGCGAATATTCATTGAGGCCTAAAAAGTTATTTGCCACAAAAATGATATAATTTATGCCTCGTGACATGGAAATTTTAAAGAATGTCGCCTGTTACGTCAGCAGTTTAGTCACAGAAATTCTTTACGGAATACTGTTCCTTATCTCAACAGCTATATTGGAGAATTTTTTTCCAATTATATTTACCTTTGGAAATATCTTCCGCAGAAATACCTTGAATTGAGTCAATCTCACTGTTTCCAAGTAGACGGTAATTATTATCTCAGAATTCCCTTCTTTGCGATATCTAATTTCGTGATAATATATATTCTCTAAATAAACGAGCTCATTTCTTCCATTTCAAGAAGACTATCGGCGGTATCAGCCAATTAGGTGCCTTTTCTGACTCAGAAACATCGGGTAGAGTAGGGGTGACGGGAGTTCCCTGATTTTCTTTTACAATGTTGGCCGCTTGTGAAGAAGCCAAAATCGACCCACCGCTACCCTCCCCTCTGAGTTTGTATTCCACCAAGGAGTCCATGACCCAACAGTCATCCCCACGCGCATACGGAGATACGCCTGGATGAGTATAACGAAAACCTTGCAAGATAAGCGCCCACATGGGGGCGGGCGGTGGCGGGCGGAATGTCATAGCTGCGATTGGATACTTTAACTACGATTGAACTCATATAAAACTCATATTCCTGAATACCTCTACAAGTTTTTAACCCTCAGAACTACTGTTTCCGTCAGAAATACCCGGGCAGACCTAAACCTTCTCCACTTACCCCAAGCCCGTACCAACCAGTATCTTAATTCCTTCCCGATTATAGCATTCAAGTTTTGGAATTCATTACACCCCTCATCCACCTCAATCTTTTAACAGAAAATTTTATGAATATTTAATACATTATCACTATTGTTTTGAAATTTAAATGTCTCTGTGATGATTAATTTGAATTTTTTTCAACATTTGTATTAATTTACTATTGTGTTTATGTTAAGCTTATTTCATAATTACTGTATTATGAGCGTAATGTATCTTTATTTATTTGTATGCTACTATGGGTTTCCCAGAGCATAAATAAAATAATTCATTCACTCATTGCTAACTTTATAAGGAAATAAAATGCAATATCGCATTCACAAGTTTAACATGCAGAATAGAATATTCGAACACATGTATCGAATCTCTCTCTCTCACCCCCTGGAAACGTCAATGAAAAAATCGAAAGATGGGTTCGTGTATCGCATGAATACATTTCGTGCTGTAATCCTATATTTATCCATGCAATGTTTTACACCAGCGGTAATATTGTACCCCCAAAAATGTAACATGCGCTAGTTATTACATAATTTCACTACGGGTGGGTGGCACTTTTTGTTATGCGTAATTGTATAAATTCTAACTTTGTTTTAAATACCCCACATGATATGCATACATATTTCCTAGTTAAGAGGTACATACACAGTTCCTTCGCGTCCGCCATTGCGATTATTTTCGGCGTGCCCCCAACTGGTTCGTCACGTACCCCTACGCAGTACGCGTACCACCGGTTGGAAACGGCTGTTTTACACGGTTTTCGCGAGAAAATTATGGCCTGATGTTTGCAGCTATTAGTTTCGTGATGATGCTTTTTAGGGGTCTCAAACTGTATGAAATACCGGTAATAAAGGAAAAAAATATTAGTTTGGTTTTCTTCACCCCATTATCACTGAAATATCTCCTGTTGACTGGATATATCCATCCTTTTATAAGAAAATACACACGAATTGGAGTGGAACTGCACCATAGATAAGAGGAAGCATCCCTCCTGCTCAGCCAGTCGTCGTATTTTTTGAACCTACTAATTTAAAGCTTACCTTATCATTCTTAAATTTTCAGAGTATATAGGGAAATCCCATTTCTCTGTGTCTCAAATACTAAAATTTTCCTTCGAGCAAATACTGAGATAAATTTTTCGTATCTACGATACGGGTAAATGTTGGCAAGAATATACCTATAGACGGGAATTGGTGATGGAGCGACACCGCGGCGAGGCGAAGTCCTCGCCGGCCATTCCGTGGGCCGTGGGTTCGAGTCCCGACTGTGAACGCACGGCATGGGTGGCTTTAATCATAATTTGTCTAGGTATTTAATCTGCTGTCTGATTCTGTCGGAATTTGAGAAATATTCATTGTTATTTGCCTTTCTTGTTACGTGGTACTAGTGGAAAACTTACGGTATCATCCGGAGCTGTTAATGGTACGTATATATAAATTAAACCCTTCTCAGCATTTATCTTTGCCTCAAAAATAAAAGTTATACTATCCAGAAAATAAACGTAAATATTTCATGTACAAGATAAAAGCTGATGTTGAAAATGGTCTCCTCTATGTACTCCGAAAATGTAAAAATATATAACGAAAAAAGTTTTTAACAAGTAATAACTCGGCTCAAAGATCAGTCGAGCGGGAGAGATAATTCTTCTTAAGCTACGAAAAGGAAAAATAGTGATGGTCGGCAGCAACGTTTTTCGTTGAGGTAGTGAGTAATACCCATAAGCACGGCTACGCAGCGGATCCATTTCAAGCGTGCCATTCACTCGTGCGTTCCATCCGCGACGAGATGGGGACAACTGTTTGCCATCGCTTGGCGTTCCGTCGCGGGGGCGCGGGCATTCGCCCGTCTGCTTCGAAGGCGATTGCACAAGTGCTTCCTCCGAGAGTAGGGAACCCACCCGCTGTCCTCCTCGTCATCTGTATTCTTTTCCCATCGCAGCCGACGCGACGACGCAGCCTTTGGCAATACTAGGTGCGACGCGAGGTAAGGACCCATTTTCAAGCATGCGAGGGAGGGGACTAAAAATACATGCTGCATGGTGACTTTTCGGCTCGTAAGTGGGCGAAGGCAAGGGTGTTTTTTCTTTTTTTGGTCTGAGTTGATTTTGCAATTTTCACCCGACGCGAAAATCCTGTGTCAGGTGGTAGTTTTTGGCTCGTGTACCATTCATTTGCTACCTTTTTTGTCTTGTGAAGCCTCTCTACGATTTCTTTAAAACTTAAAGAAATTATATTTTTTGTGTCGTTGACATGGAATATTTTTTAACATGATGCTTGTTTTCAGAGCAGAATAAGACATATCATTTCTTTGCTCTTGTATGTTATCCTAGAGCAGGCGTCTCCAAACTTTTCAAATTAAGGGCCACATTATATATTTCTCACATTTATTTGGGTCGAAGGAATAAGATATTAAAAATACAAATCAGTTCCATTAATTTAATATCCTCATAAATTAGAGTATAATATTGGAAAATTAAACAAAAAATATCTTGTTGGAAAAGGTCATGGTAAACTAAATAGATTCCTGCCTTTAATTTTATGCAGACAAATTCGTGTGACGAATTATACCATCGCGAAGGTCGTTTTGACCTCAAAATTTTATTAAAACTAGGTTCCAGATTGTGAGCCAATTGTAAGAATTGATTTCAAATGATCATCAGACAAATTTTCTCGATAGTTAGATTTCACATACTTCATTTTGGAAAATGCTTGGACACGCAAGTATGTTGTACCAAAAATGTACACAAAACTACAAGCAAACTATATAAATTTTTGGAATACCCACGGAGATTTTTTGGCGGGCCTTACGTGGCCCGTGGGCCATAGTTTGAACACCTCTGTCATAGAGCATTATAAACATTGATTCATTCATTATATTGGCGAGTTAACCTTAGTTAGTGTAGATTTACACCTGGCTACTCAAACACATATGCATTAAATTAACTAAACACATATACCTTTATAATTCATTTTCGGGAATACGTCTGCGTGCTATTAATATTTAACTCAACGTTTCGTTCCACTTACTGGGAACGTCGTCAGGAGTAGTTTCTCCTGACGACGTTCCCAGTAAGTGGAACGAAACGTTGAGTTAAATATTAATAGCACGCAGACGTATTCCCGAAAATGAATTATAATAGTGCATCTAATCGCTGCGAAAACCTTAAAACTAAAACATATACCTTTATTTCAACCCAGCATTCGCTTCCCTATCACCTCGAAAGTTCGGTATTCAATTCTGGATTCTTTTTACCGAGATTTGTAGTGTAAATCGATGTAATCCTTGAATGTGGCTGATTTCATCTATCCATGTTGACTAATTTCGAAATTCCTCATTAAATGCTTCATATGAGCCGTCCTTGGGCAACTGTCCTTCTTTAATTACTTCAATTCGTTCATTTGCGTTAGTATCATTGAAAGGAATACATTATTCAACGAAGTAACCCCAGAATATCCGAAGGCAGGTGACTCATGGTCAAGACAAATGATTTTTCTTCTTTGGAATTTTTGCACTTGGATGAAATACTCTTTGTAAGGTTAACTTTTGATGTTTAATGGTCGCGACCAGGGTTCGAAGCGTAGCGCACTATATCTTCTGGTTATTTTCACCTGAACTATGTTACAAATCCCATGTCGTACCCATACATCTGGAGTGAACTTTGTGAAGTATTCCTTTTATATTCCATTATGGAAAATTTCAGACTATTGAAGCCGTAAAAGCTGCTACTGTATAAAGTAGGAGTTTCAAGCGGTTTGGGTGTTAAAGTTCTCAAATAGCTATTATAGCCAATGCATGAATGATATGACAGCTTCACAAGTTTAGCGAAGATTTCTATTTTCTTCCACCATGTCTAGGCCTCTGTAGATATTAATTTTGAGTCTCGACCTCTTTAGTTCCAATTTGTTGGAGAGGAAAGAAGAGAATATGATTTTTTTTAGATAGAACGAAAGGGAGTAGGCCTTATTGTGAATTGAAGAGAGACGTACATCAAGGAAGGTGAGGCTGCCAGAATACTTTTTAAATAATCAATGGAAACCTATCTTAATCGGTAAAATACTTGAATAACAATATTCATTGGCTCAATTATTGATCGTTTGTGAACAGTTCAGATGGAACAATCGGCGTCTCCCGCAAACAAAACGCCCAGACGCTGCCGCTATCGAATTTAAACTGCCGGTGCACACGTGTAGTATATCTCATCTAGGCTGCCAGTATTTAATTTTCCTCTTTCAACCTCATCGATAGAGGAGGCCCAATTCCATCCTTTAAAAAGCTCATTTCTGTTGCCACTCCGATCGCATTTTTATCGGTTTTCAAAAATGCCCGCGGCGCGGTGAAGACAATTCAATCCACTTTTTCCAATATTTTGCAGTGTAGTATTTTAAATTATGAGGAATAGCATTGAAGAGTTATGAATTTTTTACATCACGTCATCATGAATGTAAATATCGGTTTACACCCCTAATTATACCTTATTTATTCGTGAAACTCGGATCAATTTATGCGTCAGCGACGTGAGTGGCGACTTCTGTAAACCCGTTTTGATGCGCGGTGATTGGTAACACATTTAGATGCCTACGGGTCCACTTTTGTAATATTCATGGTTTCACCATTCCGTGTGCCATCGAATATCCGTGTGTACGCCCACTAATTACCGATTTAGTCGGTGGATCTTTGCCAACGTTCCATCTTGAAGATCCATTTTCCGAACAGGAGCCACGGAGGCAATTTTCATTCCGTTACTGTCGGAATGCCATCTTTTTCTTCGCCATTTAAGGCTCGCGAAAAACACTCCAACCCATATACGTCGACTGCCGTATGTCTCCCATGCTATCTTCACCGCGTTAATCTTCGAGCGTGCGAAGTTGACAGAGTGGAAGGAGGAGTGTCTGACAGTGCGGTCCATTCTGCCCCATTATACCTCCTCTCCTCGGTGACTTCGACGTGCCAGTGGGGCAAGGTCGGAGGAGGGCGACAAATGGGACAGGAACCGCCATGACGCGAGGTGAAACAAAAGAAGATCGTTGCATAATTCAAACGATAGGGGCGCTTTCGGAAGCATGTCACACTCGCTCCTGGTCGAGTCTCGTCGTCTTCTTTTTCCAATTGCTCCACTCCCCACCTGCCCGGTGACGAACAATTCTCTATAAACCACAACTAGTTTCTATGTGCCTTAGACTACCTGCTTCCGAAATTTCTCATCCCTACCGTAGCCCCGGTAATGCGCCATGTATAATTTTACCGAAGAATATATGTATACAAGTGGGATCAAGGTGGCTGCGCAGTAGCCAAAAGCTGAGGCAGACATTAAGACCCCAAATTCAGAATTACTCCTCCTTCGTGAGCCTGAACTCGAGAGAAAATTTAATTTACAGTAGAAATGAACATGTTAAATATCAATATAGTCAATATTAGCGAATGTGACCTAGAATGTTACATTTCAATCTTGATCACATGCGCTGAAACTGGTTATTCCTATTGCTCATATTTACTTTTAGACTCGTTATAAGACTACGAGATCGTAGTTTTTTTATAGAACCATAATTTTGTGTTTATTCGCAAATTCGGAATTAGGAATTTATCCGTAAATTCGGAATTTACTCATAATTTTCTAAATGTTGGAAAATGTCCAGCAATGTTATGCTATATATCTATATCGTCTGTTTATCTATCAGCCGCGTTCCTAGGCTGGGTATGGAGCGTTGACGGAGAGGAAACAATCTTCCGCGCCAGTGGCGTAATTTTGAGGGCTATGAGGGGATGTATCCCCCTCCCCCCTAAGCCTAAGATAAAAAAAAAACTATTTAAAAATCTTGTCTGGCTTTGATATATAATAACTGCATCTGCTTAAAGTTAAATATTAAGTGCCAAAATGATGTAAAATGCGTTTTCAGGTATACTATTTTTCAAAATTTTCCCTGAAATTAGTGAGGGGTAGACCCCATTAATCCGCCTCATCCCCTTTAGCATATTCATAGTTACGCCACTTACACGCTAAAATTATTCACTGGCGAGGATAAACAAGTGCTCGGCAATCTTGTTCTCATTAGTGGCCTCCTAATATATGCAATAATTCTATCAGCTCTTTACTCTTGGCCCTATCTCCTAAACATTTCGGTGGTGTTCGAACTCCGTGACACCCATGCCGCTGCAACCTTCGACTTAGGTGATCAGTGGTCCTAAGGCTGCTATTGCCTTAAGGGTCCTATTCCTAAGGCTGAGGACCATGGCCAATGACTTGGCCATGTGCGTTAGGAGGAGATGTTGGGATGCGGATGGTGATGGATCGAGAGATTTGGTCTTAGGGGATCAGAATTGCTAAGGCTGAGGACCATGGCCAATGACTTGGCCATGTGCGTTAGGAGGAGATGTTGGGATGCGGATGGTGATGGATCGAGAGATTTGGTGTTGGGATGAAGAGAGCTTGTCGGGCGATTTGTATATGTGGCTGGTCCGTAAGCGGCGTGCGTGGAAGGTGTTGAAAAGCTTGTTGAAACATTAGGCTTGCCGGAGATTATGTATTTTTTTCGCAGACTCTGTAGAGAGAAATGATGTTTTTTGAGTAGCTTGAATCGTAGGGAACCCTTAATTACGTATATCTGCCAACCATATCGGTAGCAGGTATATGTTACCAAACGTGACCAAAATTAAAATCATCCTAAGGCATTTATATTCATATACATCAAATTGGTCTATAAGCTTTCTTAATTAAACCATTTATATTTGAAGTTCTTTTCAGCGTTGTAACGCGTAGCTTACCTGACTTAAAATCGGGAATTCCGGATTCGCACCTCGGCCGAGCCAAATTTTTCAATAATAAATTTCATCCATGCTGTAAAGACATACATTTGAATAATACGTAAGTAACTTAATGGTTTTGATGAAATGTTATTTACGGAAAATACTCACGGATTTGAATGCATTCCTGTTTGACCAGCGAATGAAAATGATGTGAAATGCATTTAAAATGCTTTATAAGTACAGGAGAGGGAGAAAAGTGAAGTTGAATATTGGAGTAGCTGAAATCAGATACTTAAAATGTGGCCACTCCCATGTTCAACTTATATATATTCAATTCCGTATAATGTGTTGTTTTTAGCTCGTATTTTCCCCGTAGTATTAAATTATTTATTCGCTTAAGAGCGATATATTTGGATGTATGGTTTAATTGAGATTTTTTTTCATTTCAGGTAAGACGATGGCATGCAGTTGATACCTACAAGTGTGTTCAGTATGTAAGTAAGGAAACGTCCATCTTCTTTCATACCCAATGAAATGAACGCACCTTTGATTGCTAATCATACGTATTTAAGTATTGCCGAGCTTGATCGCATTATTAGAATGTTTAACACCTGAGAAGAATATATTGACAAATTTCTGTGAAGCGTGAGCATCAAGTTCTGTTTATTTATTAATGATCGAATCTCATTAATTTTCGCAAAACGCTATTTGTGGCTGAAGAATTTTCTCTGTAATGCACCCATTTGTATGTAACTACGCTCACGGGTTTATTTTGTTATTCCAAGGATGAGAGCGAAAGAAATACATCTCACCGGGTAACGTTAATTGATATTCAATGTATCAACATGCAGTCGTTTGGAGCATGTTTTAAATTCAAATATGAATAAAAATATCAATATGAGTAATAAAAATAAAAATATGAATAAACACAATGAATATATAATACGTAAATTATGCTTTAAGATGAAGAAATATTTAGGATCATTAACGGTTAAATTGACCAAAAAACGCTTTTAAAATCATTTTTGCTGATTTCACGGGCCAATAATGAGTCAAATTGTGTTTTAGTATGGAAAAATTGTACGAGAAATTTTTTTTAAATCCACTGCTTCAAGATTTCCCAGTTACTGATTATTTACCGCACCATTTTGCATGAACCCAGTTTTAATCGGACGTAGTTATGAACATGGGCTCTCAGAGACGAGCCATTAGGTATCGCGTCCTAACTTATTATTAAACCAGGGCAGTTAACAGTAAAAACGAGATGAAATCTTCTTTTTAGGAGACTTATGTTGGTGAGGAAAGAGGGTCCGCTAAATCTTGGAATCATGGGAAAAGTTCCATTCATTAACTTTGCAACTGTTTGGAGAGACGGAAGTTTCCTCGGCTGCGTGGGACCTACGGGGAAAAGATTAAGACGGAAGATTAGGCGAGAGAATGCGAAAGGCGGAAGAAAGGATGGTAAGGAAGTGACGTGGAAATGTGATGCAAGATTAGAGTTGGATATCATAAATGGAATAATTCTCGAGGGAAGTGGGTGAGTGGGGATTGATATCCATCGTTGCAATCTTTTGAGAAAGCGGTCATTTTTTTCCTCCATAAAGTGTGCTGGATGTACTCGCTCTGTGGTTAAAGTCGTCACTTAATCCAGTGAATCACATATTCTCATTTTAATTGATTGGTACATGCAGATGCTCGTTATGAAGTCAAATATCTGAGTGTTATGGTACATAAAACCTGTCCATGATAAAAACTACGTATGAAAATTTCCACACTTTAATACAAAACTCAACTACCGACAATGGTTTCAACATGTCATTTTCAAGGTTTTATTTCATTAATTATCAGCATACAACGTCATTTTCACCTTGAAAATGGCATAATATGTTCAAAACATGGTCAGTAGTTGAGTTTTCTACTAATGTGTCGAAATTACCATTTTTAGTTTTATCATAATTATACATCAAACATCCACCAAGTCATGCCTGAAACGATTTGATACGTTCCAACCTGTCGTCTCGAACGTATGCAAGAAATATTTGGGGCAGATCCGTATTTTCGTCAATTGCATTGTGGTCGACATTTCGCGCATTGATCAAGTGTTTATTATTCGAGCTCAAATATATTTTCTCCCCTTTCTATAGCAATATCAAAACGTGAAAAAGAGGTGCTATTTTGCTCTCGTCGGTTCAGTCAATCAGGCCGCACCTCGAATGCGCAAGAAACAAACACATGGGCTCCGTCTCGAAAAGAGTTAATCCGCGACATGAATAAAATGCAAAAGAGAACGGCGCGATTCGTAAAAAAAACTTCCTTTAGCGAACAGAATACGTTACTAAGTTTTTCCTTGAATCATGTTGGGATCATCTAGAAACTCGTTGACTACGGGTTAGGCTTAGCTTGTTAGGGCATATAAGAACATGCATGTATCACAGTGACACTTAAGCATCATTTCCGACCCGCAATATTCAGGTCCAACCGGAACGATAAAAAAGAGAAATGTTTCCCCGAGCAGAAATAAGGATTTAATAGATCTTGGGACTAGGCAAAACTCAGGCAGTCTGATCTCTTGCAACGGGCGCTTAAATGTTTTAGTGATTTTGTATGGTATAAGGGGTGGTGTCCTAACACCTCCTTCGCCACACGCCGATTGAGGCGGCTTGCTGGGTAGCGGATAGATGTTGACAGCCACAGTATTTCGCGAATAAATCAAGGGTATATTATTTATCATGAAAACATTTCAACTTCAGCTTCGTATCGAAATATTTGACGACCAAATGCAACATATCAACCATATCATTCTATAATCATTCACTAAGTGGCAGTGATACCTCTGATCCGATTATTTTTTGAGTAGTAGTAATTATGAATTCCTATTAATTCGAGTTATAGTTTTAAATTATTTTGCAATTTCGATTTGGCCTAATTATCTAGCCGAGAGGTCAACTAAGAAGGCCTCCATGTGGACTTCGAAAGCATGCCGTATAGCTCGCACGGCTACCAGCGAATTGCATTTACACCTTTGGAAACTTATTGAAAGAGTGTATCGAGTAAGTTTTTTACCTATTAATTTCTTCATGCATGCATCTCGTTATTATATAGATATTCACATCCCAGGTATTATATCCTACAAATGACTGGCTGTCAAACTTTTATTTAGTATATCCGTTTGTTTCAGTTGAAACCGATGTGAAAAAGCTTGAGCAGCGTGGGTCAAACTACTTTATGTCCCTTTTTTCAATTAAAACATTTGAAACCATTTTTGGAATGAATATGAAAGTGAACTCCTGATAAATTATCTCAGGGCAGTGAGAAACCGGCTATAGTTATGATAAAAGTAGGTAATTGGTCTGAAAATAGAGCCCTAGGCCAGATATGTGTTCTGAAGGGAGGAAAAGACTAGCCGCTTGGCTCGTAAATTAAAGTTTGGAGGCCATAGGTGAAATATACGTCGCGTCGTAGCTATCAGCAAGTAGTTATAGCACGCGTTGAAGAGACTGCAGGCATGCAAGAGTTGTCGGTTAAATTACTGATTTGGGTGATATATGACCATGCAGCGTAATGCGACCGGCTTGATGCTATGCAAAGGAGGTTACGCAGGCCATTATCCGTGTTATTCCTGTCTTCGCTGCGTACGTGCGCTAGTTTCATGATAAGCTTTCCAGTATTTTTTGATCAGACGCTCTGAAAACTACTAAAGTTATTCGCGGGTTACGTTTTCTGCATCAAAAATTAAACGCCGCTTTGAGCGTGTGACTATATTAGGGAAAATTCGCGTCCTGAATTCCAGCATCAATTTTCGGTATCAACGTTGTTACTTGCTTGAAAATTAATTGCCTATGGAGAGAAAAGAGTGTCGATAAATTATAACCAAAACTTAATAAATTTATTGCATTGTAAGGTAGCATCCCTTCAATTATTTCTGAGGAGATATCTTTTTTCATAAATATATGATCATCACATGTATTTAATGAGGTGAATGTAAATGTTATAGTCTTTTTGAGGAAGTATTTATTTCCTATGGACAAATATTGCTTTTAACAATAACACGGTATTTTAATCTGCATGGATTGATTGAGCAGTAAAATCAATGTTATTAGCATGATTGGTATTGTGCTTTTCTCATGTGAGGAACAACGAGGAATTCCTCCTATGTACATTTGATGAATTAAATCGAGATAACAGCTTTCAAAATAATGTGCGATGCATCCACCGACTTGGATTGAATAAGCAGTATCATCAAATTTTATCAAAATGAAATTTTATTTTATTATTCCCATAAACAACCATTTTAAGAATCTTATTTCAATAATGATACAATTTTAAGAGAATTTATAACGTTGTAAGTGGGTTGAAAATTAATCGCTGGAGGAGAGCTGTGTATTCTGATCAATTATTCTTTAAACTTTATTATTCCCTTGCATTGTAAAGTAATTTCCATTCAATAATACAAATTGAGACATTTCAAGAAAGTCTAATGGTAATGTTTCTTACATATTGTGAAGTAAATCGAAAGGTGCAGTTTTTGTGAGAAAGTGTTTACATACTTGCGTACAAAAACTGACTTACAATTGCTATAATGTGCATTCATCTGTCAGCGGTTCCCAACATTTTTTTCCTCTCGTAGCCCTCTCTATATATATATGCAATGTGCACATTTTATTACATAATTTCACTTCTGGTAGGTGAAATTTAAAGTTATCAATAATTGTATAAATAGAAACTTTGTGTTAAATACCCCTGATAATATGTGTACATATCTCCTGGTTAAGATTTACGGCGCGCCACTGTTGACAGGCTTCTCTATTAGGGAACGTAGCGTCCGCCATTACCGATTATTTTCGGCTTAACCCCGACTGGTTTGTCGAGTACCCCCAAGGGGTACGCGTACCACCGGTTAGGAACCACTGACCTATGAGGACCGAAATAATAAGTTTCAAAAAAATTTATATAAATTCGATGGAATTGTGCAATCGAATGAATGATGATTTGAGTGACCGATTCTCATCTTTATTTGAGGAGGCCGCTTAACTGTTGAGCGCGGAAGTAGCCGACTTTCAACCTTCACGGTTCTCAAATCTGACCTTTTCCCCATCTCGTTGATGGATTTCATTCACGTTTGAGCACCTTTTGTAGCGTTTTCTCTTCGCGGCCGTTAAGGGAGACAAACCGAAGCCTCTCATTGATTACGTCTCGCGGATGGCGGCTTACGACTTTTACTACATTTCGGATGGCATCTTGCCATTTACTCCTTCTCATTCCCTGATAATTAGTCCTGCATGGTGATGAAAAATATTCTGGTTATAAAGTACTCAGGTTTCATGAATAACCTGCATATAATATTTTAATCAAGTATGATAAGACGTAATAGACAAATAAGTATTACATATAAATGACGGAAAGAGGGATGCGAGTGGCATAAGTGAGATTATTTGATGGAGAATCCGTCCCCGATCCAAACCAACTTTCGGTTTGAAATACTGAGTGAATATTATAATCCACTGATAGCCAAGTCAAATGATCAAATCTAATAAAGGGTGTAAACTCGCGCAGATTTTGCGACGGTTTCGCTCGTTCGTGATCACGTGCGTGCTTGACGGTGGATAAGTGGTTTTTCAACTATGATTTCTTGAATCTAACGAGCGAGCCGACTCTTCAAAAGTGTGCCCTCTTCATTGAAAATGCGGCTGGGAAGGTTGCGCGTGGAAAAGTCCTACCGCTTCCCCGAAGGATTCATTAGTGGGAGAGGGTCGTCATAATTTATTTCGCTAATGAGCCGAATGAATCGTTTCCTGAGAACCACTGTAACTGGGGTAGACTTTGATTAATTCTCTTTTCGTCCGAGGTAATGCCTAAAGAAGAGTGGGGAAACTTAAAAAAAAATATTTTCAATAAATATGAGCATTTATTCAACGAAAAGTAGGGTACCTGAAAGGTAACCGTGCTCATTAGCAGTTAACTTTTCAAGTGATGATCATTTTTATCTATCAAGTACATTTTTAAAAGGAACTAGATTCAGATCAAAGTAAATATCAATTAACCTTCGTAAAATAATTGAAAATGTTTCATTCACTTCCAATCCAGGTCCATCCAATTCCAGGTCAATGCACCAATTTCTACAGGATTGTGTAGAGCTTTGCAAAAATTTCAAATTGACAAATATTTCTATTAATTGATATATATTATTTTTAATGTTCACCATCTCCAAATATCTTTTCAATATCGATAGTTGCGAAGCCGTGCGCATTTAAATCATAAAACGGAGAATATTATCGGCCAAAATTGAGTGGGAATTTACCTTGCGAAAGTGATAGTTACTTTCATAGTACAGTGAATAGAATATTGATATAGGTTAAATTTTGTTTTAAGAAATGCTCAGTTGTGAAATTAATGCCGATAGGTCAATTAATATTTCTGGAAACTTCGATTATTTACCAACTCAGTCCTCATCAATGCGTGGGTGAGCTTCTCTACATTCAAAAATGAGATAATTAAAATTAGTGGGAAGATCCTGGTTTGAGTGAGGATCGAGTCCAATATTTGTTTTACATATTTGATATCTGTTTTTTTTCTAAAAATCACTCCTTAAAAGTAGGGTAGGGGGAGAAATACGGCGATATATATTAAGTTATGAAGTTGATGCGTTCCATTAATACCTTCTTGAGCTAATGACTATCCACTCAAATGACGTATCCCTGATCCTTTAAATATGTACATGGACCACAAGTTTCTTTAGAAAGTTAGGATTACCACCAGGTTTATTTTCCTTTTCTAAACTTATTTGTTATACGGTTATGATCTAATGACCTATAAACTATTCCACTAATTGGCCTTGATAATCTGGTAGAACTTATAATCATAAATTATGGTATAGAGTTTCTTGCTGGAGGAATAATATGATGCTAATTGATAAAATTGATCCAATAATCTATACATATTGATTTTGAGAGTGTGTTATGTAGTAATCCTTTCTTCAGAAGAAATTCTTATGATATTTACGAAGCAATGGGGTTCGTAATTTCAAACTGAAACGCTATTGTAATAAGAATTAAAGTACCGAGGTGTCTTCCGTTTCCGAAGAGAAAAAAATCCATTTTGAAGTACATGGCCGCTCGTGACAGTCATCTACTTCTGACGTATACTAGAAACATCATCAATCAATTACAGTTAGCTGTCGTTATGCTTTGTGGGTGGAAGAAATCCATAAAAGATTGCTGATCCTGTCCGCTAAAAAATGACTAATCCATCAGGAAGACCGATCCCATTAATATCTGTAGCTGCTCACCATCATGGTCCCTCAATATATCACATATTTATACCATTGTACGATATGTATTACGTCCGGATACCTAGAAGAGAATCTGGGACTCGAATACTTGCCAGGGTAGGTACTTGTAGTAGCGGATATACGGTGGGATGAGGGTCCAATAGTCTCCTATTCGGCCGAAACAAGGAAAAATAATGATTAAAACGAAAATTTTGGAGGGTATCTCGTGGTCAAATTATTAAGTAATATTTCGCGGCTTAATTACCGACTGTAACGAATTAAAATGTAGTTTAGTTATAAACTATGTCTATTTTGACACCTTACAATTGGGAACGATACTTGCGAAGCCAGGCAAATTATAACGACTGTGCGTAATAGTGCAGCGGTAGCCGCTGATTTTACCGAGTTATTCAATTGCACACAAGGGGTTATAAAAAAATAAAATTATGCTTCAAAGAAATCTGTATAATTTGCACTTTAGAATTAACATTTCGGAAGAGATCCCTAAGACTTTCTTCGGCTGGTGATTAGTTCCTAAGGCCGTTTGGTTTAAACCTGGATCTGCAACCTGGCCTGGACTGGAGTTTCATCTGGGTATTCAAATACCTGACACGAATACATATACTATCATGATGGTAGAGAGAGTGATCATTGCGTCTTGGGACTGCTAGCCGTAACCTACGTCGTTTAATTAAGCGAGCCAGTAACTATCAATCGGTAACAAACGCTGCCTCACGGAATTATGGGGTTTAGTTATTACAAGATGTTTAAGAAATGTTTCCCTCTTTCTATTGTGGCGGCGCATAGTCGACTTTGCACAGAATGGAGAATCTAAATGCGTAATATTGACACGTCTTGGGCGCATAATGAAATGGAAAAAATTGATAATACAACATAAATTTAATACTGTACGACGTGCACGTGTGTTACGACGTACCATTTCATCATCTGGTAAACCTAGATTTTACAGTTCCTAGGTCGTACAGTATTAATTTATGTGTAATTATTAAGTTATTTTTTGCATTTCATTATGTCAGGTCGATTTCATGAAGTCAAGAAACAACGAATTATGTCATGGGCACTTTCCAGCAATCCATATTTTTTGTATGTATGATCTTAGGTTTTCCCGGCGTATTAGGTGCAAAAACGTTTATCGGGGTTTCCACCGGTTGATGTCGTCCATGTCTCCCGACGTTTCGAGCAGCACGACGTTTCCGAAATTAATAATTGGATTCGGAAGATCCCCTGAGGATGATCAGCAAGTCGCTGCTCAAAACGTCGGGAGACATGGACGACATCAACCGGTGGAAATCCCGAGAAACTATTCCACACCATATTTTCTGTATATTTGTGTTCAGCACGTTCTAAACTCAACATAATATTATTTGATGTTCTTTTCCAGCTCCGCTAGACCCTAATGGCACGCGTGCCAAATTTTCACCTCATCGAACTCTGCGCTTTATGTCGATAGCAGGCCGATACGGTCTTTTCCACCCTCAATCCTCTCTTCGAACCATTTCAGCTCCATCTACCCAGACGATCAATTCGAGTGCTCCCATTTATTTTGTCACGTGCACGTGCGCATTGGGGAGGAAAAGATACATGCATGGAAAGCACGCGAGCTTCGGTGCAAACCTTTTTAGTTCAGCAGCCCAAGGAAATTAAAGATCACGCACTCCTTTCGCTCCACCAGTCTTTTTCGGTGACATATTAGGTTTAAAATTTACGCCATCCTCTTGAAATTTAAAGTGAAAAGAAAGTAGACAATTTTCAGAATTTGCCTCTATATATAATTCCAACACTGTACTTTGGCATTCTCAAATGCCAATTTTTTTATATTTGAGATACGGGAAAATGTTGAAAATGTTCTTAAGCTATACAGTGCCGGCCTCGGTGGCGGCGGGGTAAAGTCCTCGCCTGCCAAACTAAAGGTCGCGGGTTAGAGTCCCGCCAGGGTAAGTTAACCTTATCCAGGGCATGGCTATATATACCTGTTAGATTGTTGAAATGTTATCGAAAACCCCGATTTAAAGGCCGAATGGTGCTGTTTTCGGAGGTATGGAAATAAATAAACAATAATAAAAAATAAACAATCAGACAAACATATTTAGGAATTTTCATGAATATCCTATTCCATACTTTCTTAATAGAATCTAGTGGCTTGCACAGATTTTATCATTGAGGGGGCTCTGCTCTGTGTAAGATTAGGTTAACGCATTTTAAGTGCGCCCCATTATATTTCGTATTTAAATATGCAAGGATTAAAATATTAACGACCGAGTATCACTGCATGTCGCAGCCATACCCAGGCGCCTGCAAAAATGTGAAATTTTCAATATTTTGGAAAATTTTACGCCCTGAAAGATATCAACTGATTTAAACCAAAGTAAAGCACAATGTTTTGCGGCTCAATTTAAAGACGTTACAAACTCTCACATTACGAAAATATCAAATTTATAAAAATATCGCTCAAATGAAATAAACTTTGACAAAATATTTAAAAATATTTTGTCAAACTATAGTGCTGATGTGCGGCCGGAATATTTCAACATATTAAAAATAAAATTTATTTTGTTTTGTATTTGTAATTCGCAACTTTTTCGCTCTATTATCTACAACTTCGAAATAAAAAAATGAGTTATTTCGGACCATGCTATTGTATACGTCCTCGGTGGAGCCGCAATAGAAACCCCAATTTTCTTTTCTTGTGAAATGTGGGTTGGCAAATGGAGAGAGCGAGCCAGAAAACTGCTGTGCGCAGGTTAAGGATTATGCACACACACCAAAACCACACTCACTGAGGATCCTCGTGGGGGTCTGCAGGGGTGGCAACCCACCGCGCTTGCTCCGTTTCCCGGGTTTGACCTTCCGTTTTTTTTATTCTTTTCTCTCGGATGGAGAAATGGGTGAGATTTGAAGGGAAACCGACCCCCCTCAACCGTGCTCCGAATACCTGCAAATCTCTCCCAGCTTTGAAGAAAAAATATATGAATGCATTTTTAGAGCTCTTAACGCTTTATTCTCGCCCTATCCTCTTTGCTTTCTTCTATCTCAGCAGAGCGTTCCGTTGTACAAACAGTCGGCATTTGTTCAATACTCCTACATATTTTCGCACTTAATGCATTATCACGTAAAAAAATGCATTTGTGGTACGTTTCCCCGCTAAATTATGTTTGGTAAATCTAAATGGATGTTATCGGTTTGATGTTTAATGTACTAATGCTTTTAAAACGCACATGTGTACGAAGAATATTTGCTATAGTTAGTTAGTCATTGACTTTTTACTGTACATATATTCCGTAAAACGTATGCATAAATTAACTCTCTTCAATCCAATTGCTCTTTCAGGTAATCTCAGGAGAATGTACTTCATGAGGAATAATAATGCCGAGAGTAAAAGTGCCTATCACTAGGTGATCTAATGTTTAAACAACTAGAGCCTTTAAACAGAACTTTTATTTCTTTAGCTGGTCAAAAATGATATGCTGGCAAAGGGAGTTGATGTGAAACCGAATAATAAATCTAGGACAATTCAGTTTACGGTACTTAAAGGAATGCTTTCTGCAGCTACAAAAAAATTGAAAATCACTCACGATTTTTGGATTTTAGGACCTTCATAGCTATAGAGTGGAGACATATGTATCTACACAATACTCTGCAGGCTACCTGTTGGGTGTATGGCAGAGGGTGAGTATTTTCCCCCGATATACACTCATCTGTCGGAGCTACCTCAATAACACGTTCAATCATATGGCAGGAGCCTTCCCTCTCCAACTATGTACCATTCATTCCGCTACATACGATAGTATTTAGACCCAGATCGATATTCACCACTAAATGGGGTATTTGCTTCTTATCTATATATCAAACGTTTAGAACCACGAGCATATTACACGGTAACATTAAGTAAAAATGATTAACGAAGTAACTAAAATGTCTAAAGACCGTTTTCAGACGTATGTACGAAGGCGAAGTAAAAATTGCGTCGTGTAAAGCGGTGAATTGCTGGAACGAATACAAGAAGGCATGGATGTGATGGCCAAATAGCCCCTGCTCTAATTCCGAGCTCGCAATCTCACAATTTCAAAAATAATTTCACTGATAAACTGCGCATTGACATGCCCCGTGTAAAACGGCCTTAACGAAATACCAAATTCCGTCGTGTAGCTCCCTGCTCATGTCCATATTTTCTTACTCTTCTATTAATACCATCTATCTGTCTTCTCTTCAGCGTCCCAATGTCGAGAGAGAAGTGCACTATGAGTGTATCATTCCTACCATTGCCTTCCACGTTCTTTTCCTCCCTTCTGTCCCTCCCTCGCCTTTTCCCCTTATCGATTTCTCTGCCTCCCCCTAATAACCCCTCATTCCCCTCATTCCCCTCACCGTACTCTCCCTCCCTTCTCCTGATTCTCCTCTCCCTCCTCCACCCGTCGTGTCGCGGGACGCGCCGCGGCCATCTTGGTGAGCCTTTGCTACGGAGAGGGGCCGTGGTCGGAACAGAGGAGTTCAGTCATTGGTCGCACGGACTTGAGGTCGCGCGCGCTGTGCTATCGTGAAACTCTTAGCGGCGGAGAGTGTGTGTTTGAGTCGGCCGGAAAGCGGGAAAACACCGTTTTGACTCCGCGGGCGTCGAAACCTTATTTCGCGTACGATTGCGGCAGTTTTTCTTTTGTGTTTCATCGCTTTCGAAGAATGAAAGGGGCTATACCAAACTGTTTCTCTGTGTTTGGAATCATCAGGGCTCATTAGAGTGAAGGACCTACTAGAAAGTTTCAGCAGTCTAGTGCTTTGGATTGTGTTTTCGTCCGGATTTGACCCTATGCCCTTTGAGTGTTTGTGTCGTTACCGCTGACCAGATTCTTACATTCACCTTCCCGTGTTCGAAGATAACCCTTCCCTTTCGTCCCTTTTGTTTCCCCTCCCTTAGCTTAATCCTCCCTTCCCCAGCATCCCCTTAAAATCCTCCACCTGCCCTTGAGCAAACTTAGCATACCCCTGACGAGAATATTGGAATTTCTTCCGATAATCCTTGCACGAAGCGGATAAATTAACCCTTTCCTCCTTTGTGTTAACATTTCTGCCTGATCCTATACACTTGTCTCTGATTAAGAGTTGGGAGCAACTAAACCTTGATCCGACGAAGATCATTGCCTTTCCCTGGTAACCCTAAGCTCATGTCATATGTGCTTGTGCTTTAGAAATAATCCCTTGGTGCACATCTTCATCGGTAGACTTGTATAACGGCTTCTTCCCTGAAATTAATGAGAGAAAGTTGGAGTGACGTAAGTTTTTTCCTCATAACATTGTCCCACTCATCTTGATCCAAAATAAGCGCTTCATAGTGTTTCCCAGCCTTTCACATCCCTCTTATCCCCTAATACCTCTACCCCATCATCTACAGTGGAAGACAAGTGATCTGAAGAGAAGAAGAAAGATAACAAGTACGTCTATCTGGTCTATTTCGGTGGTCGTCCACGGGAGACTTATCCCCTATTCCTTTTAATCGTTCTCCATCCTTGTCGGCAATTCATCCGCATCTCCGCTACCCAAGACCGCCGGTGACGGAGAGAGGAGTCTGACGGAACAAAACAAAAACAAAGTGCGCTCCGCACGCCCCCGCCCGGTCCAAGGCGCAGCTATCCCGAGTGTGATCGTGTGTGGTGGTGTGATCGCGCTATCTCGTCCCGTTCGTGACCCCAGACGGTCTTCCAACGTAGGTTTCTTCTTGTGTTCTGTGTACCCCTGTTCTACGGGAGGAGTTTGAACTCGGAGCGACGCTTCTTAGCGTGAGGAATAGGCGGTGACGCCGCGGCCGAAGTGTGAATCGGTGAGTCTTTCGCTTTGTTACTCGATGTAATCGGAAATGGGCGTGATTCCGATTGACGGGACGGGGTAAAAGGAGTGTTTAGTCAAGTTGCACGTGTTACAATCCGCTGCGCAGGTTATATTTGCGATATAAATGCTAATCCGTATGGAAACCGTTCACTATTTGATGACTGTGAAAGCGTGAAGGACTGTGATCTAAGGTTTTGCGTTTTGCGGACTAGACAGCGTTAGATTCGTTTGACGGGATTGACAGGAGTTTTTATCGCGGTACAAGTGTATTGTATTCTTAAGTTCATACCCTCTGCGCATATTTTCCTGGTAGAATTGTTAGTCCGTATGTTATACGCTAGCTGTTTGATAACGATGGCGTAGTCACTCTCCCAAAACGTCAAGGGAATACTGTAATGTAAGAATTAGGGTTTTCATACCGGTCTAGAATGCAGTCGTTAAACGGCCTTACTGAAGAGATTTTATGGTGCAAGTTCATTGTATTCATACACGGTGGGCATGGTTATCTCTTCACGGTGGAAATTTCTGTCCGTATGCCATCTGCTGGAAGGCCAATAGATGAGTACTAGGGGCAAATAAAGCTGGTAAATAGGCAGAAGATCTTCCGGAAACCAAAGGAACTAGCTGGATAAGGGAGGAATTAAGAGATGAAGTCAATCATAGAATTGTTTAACTATGAATGAATAAATGCCATCTGATCATCATTAAACTCAGGTGACTTAGCCATACCGCGAGCTTAAAGAAAATACTTGGGTGTTTAAATTTGCGTTTTCGGAATAGACTGGAAATAAGTATTTTGGTAGGAAACGACGCTTGAAACTGTTATCACCAAATAAGAATTAAAATTAAAAATGCATTCACTTATACGATGATAATATTGGGAAAACTCTTCAGAAAGTAAGAATTTTGGTAAGGTTACGGTGCTAGTGCGTAGATTCGTGAGCTACATTGTATTGACAGGGGCATGCCGTATTGCATGAACGATTTCTTTGATAAAATATTATCCCATCTGGAACTTTTTCTTCGACAGCGATTTCCTAGTCGGACTTTTTAATGATATCAAAACCCGAAAGCTTACTATGAGTTTTATTTAAGTGCGAATGATCTGCAATCTGCATATAGTAAGTAGACGGTTACGATTTCTGATTGTAAGGGCTATTAATGACGATTATAAGGAAGAATAGTGGACTGAAAATAGTCCATTAAGCAATTTTTCTTCATTCAGTTGGCAGCGAAGTAGTATCTGATGTAGTAGAGGCTGTCATTCGAGTAAATTATCTCTGTTGAGGTAGGCTACGGGAGTAGAAATACGGGAATCCATATTGACTATTTTTAATTTGTCATAGGTTAGGCCATCCAGCTGGTTATTTTTTTTGTACTGAAAACAGTGTTGTATTCAGTATGAGAAAATTTATCTTTTCCGTTGCTTTGAGTATGGGAAGAATCTAAGCCTATTTTAATAAAATCTTTCATAAAAAATAATTTGACATGCACAGTAATCGGGCCTAGATCCGGTTTGAATCTCGGTCCAGTCAAATGTTTTATTTCACGGAGGACTAAATTCATAATACAAATGCGTTGTGAGTGTGAATTCATATGAAGTTACCGACTTCAATCTAACCGGTGACATTTATGGAGACGTGTGGATGGTGCAAGAAAACATAATGCCCTTTTGAACGCTCCGCAAGTTTTTATCGTCTGACATATGTTTCGACAACAACCGTGTTACAAATAATTTCATTTGAGTAGAAGCCTTTATAGTTTGCCGATAAAAACTGTAGAACATGCTAGACAGCCTTTTTTTGACCGTGTTACCTTGAGTTACTCGTTCCATGCAGTTATGTATGGGAAAGAATGTTATCTTACCTCACCATCAGGAAACACTATAAGAGTTCGTGAACTTGGTCGTGATAATTATGTTTGGAGTGACCGCGTCTTTGGCGGGAAGGCAAAGTTTGCTGGCATCGTTTATCTCTCTTTTCCGGTCTTCGTGATGGACACGTCTTTTCCTGCTATGAGTGTCTTATCTCACCGTCAGCGGGCCGCAACAGACACGTCTGCGAAAAAACGGGACTAAGCCAAACAGCCTCGCATGTGTGTATGCGGGAAACGTGATAGCCTTATGGGTAGAGCGCTTGACTGTTAATCAAAGGGTCCCGGGTTCCAGTCCCACATGAATCCTTCGGACATCTTCTAACAAGAAGCATATCTGTTTGCAAAGGAATTTAGAACAACTGAGTTTAGAATAGTCGTATTGACGAAAGGTGAATAAAAGGCGCATCTTAACATGGGAATGGTGATAAAAATAAAACGTGTGCACCTCATCTAGCAACTTTATTTTGATTTGCTTTAAAATAAAATGTTAACTGAAGTCAAAATTAGGTGACAGTCGACTGTTTGAAAGCCTGTCGATGGGAATATATTACAGATTGTGGTGGCCTAGTGGGGAAGTGCTTATCCGCTCGTGTTTAGGTCTAGGGTTCAAAGTCCGGAATTCCTGCGGACACTTCCAAAAATTTCCTCTGAGTGCGAGAGGTTGCACTAGGAATGGAACCAGTCCCCCTCTGATTGCTCGATATTCTCACGCCCGTGGTCCTGTGCGGAGAGAGCTTTACCCTCTTCTATTCAAATGATCATTCGGTTCGTATCAATGAGTGAGTGAATGCTCTGTACGCCGGCTCATCTATTCAAATGAACATTCGCTTCGTATCAATAAGTGAGTGAATGCTCTGTACGCTGGCTCGTTGAGAAAGGGAGAGAAGCACATCCCCTACCGGTTCCCATCAGCGTGGGTGTGCCTCAATGGTATCCGCTGTCGCTATGGAATTGGTATGGGCTAGGGGCGTGTCGGCGTTCAATTTTCCCTTTACCTCATGCGGGCTCGTCCCCTTTTCGATCGTTCAGTGAATGCGAGCGTTTTCTTTTCGACAACGGAAAGCAGGTTGCCCGGTGGCATTCAGCCGCATTACTTTGCCCCTTGTCAGCACGATAAATGGGCATTCAGATATAGGTTTATTGTGGATAAAGTTGTGATGGTGAGGGATAATAGTTACATACGTCGAGCTTATTTTATTCTTTATTCACCAAATATTATATGCCATCAAAAACAATATTTAATATCATTGATTTTCGTTTCTGAAGGGTTGTTATTTGGCAAAGTGGCCAATAATTGAAGTTATTTGCATCCTAATGGCGATCAGGTAAGGTAGTAATTGAGGCCGCTCCTTAAAATGTATTGGTATAACGTCCCCAATTATAAACATAAAATTTCTTTTCCAGTCACTAGCTGGAGCTACTCACTCGTATGGGGACATTGATGGCAGGCTGCGCAGATGAGGTTCCCCTAATCAGCATTTAGTTAACCTTATAGAATCAGATGAGATAGCATTTATGCTTGAGGAACCGAGAGATTAATCGTGCGAAAGATCCACAGAGAAAAACTCATTCGCCTTGACCGGGATACGAACCCCGATCCCCCGATTTCCGGTCAAGTGCTTTAGCCAGTTAAGCTACCGAGGCTTCATTCTTCCCTGTGGATATTTGCGGACACTACCGGACCGGTTAAGGCGAATGATTTTTTCTCTGTGGATCTTTCGCACGATTGTGCATTGCGGGTGACTCCCGTAAAAGTTATCACCGCGGCTAGTCCCGGTATACATTAAAACGAGAGATTAACAAAACTATTTGTTAAAATTATTATTTCCTCGCCTAATAATCGCTCAGTGAAATCTCAGAAACCAGTTATTTATGTTCCAACTGCATGCTCAGAAATCAACCAAGATTTAAACTGACTCAGCTGTGGAATTTGCTCAAAGACATTTGCTTCGTAAGTCGTTGATGATTATTCAGGGGCTTTTCTTATATGTTTCCTGAAAAATAAAGACAAAAATGGCAGAGGTGAAAAAAGTGAAATGTACTTTTATGAAACCACTCAAAGTCAACGATATCTAACCAGTTCTTATCTCCAAACCTTTTGCTCAGGAGTTTACAAAAATC
Source organism: Ischnura elegans (assembly GCF_921293095.1). Classification (NCBI taxonomy): domain Eukaryota; kingdom Metazoa; phylum Arthropoda; class Insecta; order Odonata; family Coenagrionidae; genus Ischnura; species Ischnura elegans. The sequence continues at coordinate 68,788,248 of NC_060249.1, read as the reverse complement.
GAATATGCAACATTCATTTCATCAATAATCATCATTCAGAGTAATAAAAGCATTCATCTCGATGAAATAACGCACTGTCACACAAAGCCAGTGACACTATGGAATACCTCACAACTTTTTTCTAAAAAATCCTCAGTGAATACGGATTGGTCCCCTGAAATTTGTATCTGAGTGAAATCGTACCCGGGAGAAGTCATTGATTCCCAACCAGTCGTTATCCCAAAGCCGTTCTCAGAAATAAACCTTGATCAGAAATCAGCATGAACTCCATATTGGCCCGACGAGAAAATTTTACATGAATGAAATGATTCTCAGAGATAGCTATCAAGATACGATTAGCGATATTTTTGGAGCAATATTCTCTCAAGTAAAAAAAATCATAGTTCGCCAATAACTTTTATATGAGTAAAATCATACGCGGGGCATAGAATTTATGCTCTCGTTGTTTCCTCGTATCCAACGCTTTGTTTCATGTTTGATGACAATAATTTCACAGGAAATTCCTCCAGCATCTTCAGGGCAGAGGAAACCATGAGATCATCTACTACTCATCGCGGAAGCCTACAGCGCATTAATGCCCACACAGTTGTTACCCTGAACCGTCTGCAACGCACCACGCAAGATCTTTTAAGGCGGAGAAGGTAAACACCCACATGGCTTATCGCTTCAGCTCCCTGCCCAAACATTTCTCTCTCTTCTGTTAGCGCGGTGTGTTTACCTCCCGTTCGGTTTAAATCAGCGGTGACTTCACGCGCTCCGTTCCGCGCGACCGGTTTGACGAGGTCGCCTCTAACATTCGCCACGGCAGACGTCATCTCCCACGCATCTCGCATGTATGACGACTTCTTGCCTAGGTCGGCACAGGAATTCACCGTCGACCAAAGTCCGGTTGGGTGCAGCTGGCAGTGGGAACATTTTTATCGCGCTCGTAAAGCTACCTTCCTAGAAGGTAAAAGTGAGTGCAAAGATGCCGCAGAGGAAATATCATCTTCCTTGACTGGAATTCTACCCCATACCTTCCGAATGAACACTAGTTGCTCGATCACATCAGCTATATTTCAATTATTAATTTTCCAGGGTTTTCATACGAATTACCTTAATGAGTTTACCTGTTTTTGTACATTTGTAACTGTGAGAATTGTAAAAAGTTAGTATGTTTAGCACAAGAATTTAATTAAAGGAATAATGACTGAGTAAATAGTGTTTCGTCCTGTGCGGAGTTTGGTGCGTTATACGACTTTTCGGTCTTCTATTACACCATCTCTTGTGTGAGCGTTATCCTATCAAAATATTATCGAATTATATCCATAATTACATAGCCTCTCGCCCTACCAGTCTATTTGTACGTGTTGTGTAACGGAGACGACATTTTTATCGCAGAATATCAATTTGATTTAATATTTTTAATTTCTTTCATAGTAATGAAGAGAAATGAGTTATGCCTATGAACATTAAGTGCCAAATACTTGCCTTCAAAAAATTGGGGAAATGAATTATAATATATTTTTTATAAAAATATTCAGAGAGAACCATGGGGACAGTACTTGCAAATTATTTTTAAGTCCACAGTGGCTTCTCTTGTTCTTGTAAGGTTGAGTGGTTTCCCTTTGATTGCTTCATATTATTTTGAGCCTTCCTTACCTATTGGTCTAAAGTCGTGAAAAGAGGACTTTTAAGGGGTACGAATGAAACTCTGTTAGGAAATGCTGTGGTGGAAACAGTTAATTATAATAACTGTAATGACATTAATATTGAAATTTATATGCAACACCGTGCTTTTGCTATGCTTATCGCTGATGCTGGATTTAGCCTCGCGTGTTTTCATTGGATTACAATGGAGCTGAGGAGTGTGGGATTATTTACCGTATCTCTGGTCCAAATATTCCCTTCGTAGCAGTCCTGAGGATGACGCTGGACGATAAGACTCCAGTTTCCAGTGACGCGTGTCCCCGCTGATGGAGTGGGCGTATTGTCACGCAGCAGTCCAAGAGTGTATGATCAATATAATTTTTCCCAAAGCCGTTAAGGATAGAGATCAGGAAAGATAACGCTTATTATTCTTGGCATTGAGAAACGAAAGCATTGTTCGCCCTCCGTTAGAAGCGCATGTGATCATAAATGGAGTTTTTTTGTTGAGTCTGCCAGCTTCAAAATATTTGTGCATGTCACCCGAATGAATTGATATTTTCTCAAAAAGATCTACTTTCGTATGCTTGTATAATATGTCGTTTCTTAAGAAAATCGAATTTATTTGAGATGTAATATCTTATCAGTAAATTGCTTAGGTCGTTGTTCATTGAGGAAGAACTTTTGCTTGTCTCCATTAATAAATCATTTATGGCACTGAATGATCAAAAAAAGATAATGCAGTTATGAGAAAAAAGTATTTTGACTAAGCAATTGCACACTTTTCACTTTTTTTTAAACTCTGAGGCTGTAAATCATTAAGAATTTTTCTTGAAAATTAATTGAAACTATGTTTGGCACTTGTCTATTGCCTTTTTTGCAGTCTAAAATAATACTGATACACTTATACGACCTCAGTTAGCGGTTGTCCTTGTGTAACATCTCATTTAATGTCATGTAGAAATTTTTATTTATGGGTAAAAGGAATGGACTGACGTTAATGCTTAAGTGTCGAATCGGAGCCATGTATTGGACAATAAAATTCTGTACATGTATTTAAGATGGAATAAAAAATCTTGGATTAACGAGAATTTCAGTAACTGAAATAGTTTCCTCTGAAAGATTGCCAAAAAATACGTTATGCCTCGTCTTTGACAGCAAAATTATCACGTTGTGCCCTCAAAATCTTCGTAAATACTCCAAAAAGATATTGTGATCGAAAACAAATATCCTTCCACTCATACCATCTCTTTCAACAAAAACAGAAACTGTGGTGCACTTCGTAGTCTGAAATTTGTTTAATTATTCTTTTATCTGTGACAGTGTGGGTACAAAATCACTTTTAACGTCGACTTGCTGGCTTAACTCACTGCGGGACTGCATTTTCATGAGCTATTAATGCCAAACGGTGCCAATACCCACACTTCACACGGGAGGTAAAATGGATTTTATGGTTGGAATGCGTGACGAGTGCCGAGAGACATTTTTTTTAATCCTGAGAAAAATATGATTCGTAGGTCGTTAAAATAACGAACAATGGTTAGGACTTATTGCCGCAATTCCTCGAACTTGTACGTAAAAAATGATCGTGTGATTCAGGCTTTAGTTAAATGAAGGTGCTGCGTGTGAGCGGCTACAAACGTCCATTGCCTTGTTTATGTCTTCAAGGTTCTAACTACCGGCTTTAGCGCGAATATCGCGGAAACTTCGTTGAAACTCGAGGTACACTGAAAAATTTTGCTGCCTTATGAATTCAGGAAATCAGGTAAATTCCTGCACTAATTACTGGTATTATAATAAATATCAGTTGTGAATTCAATAAAATAACTGTGGAATGGTAAAAAGTTGTGATTTTGAAAACGAGTGCAATAAGGCTAGTATTATTTGATGATATGTATGAGCTATTGTGAAAACCATGTGCCTAATAAGGGAATGTTATCTATGAGCCTTGCATCAAATGTCTGCAATATCGTGCCGTGAAGTGAAACCGCGGTCCCAATGGTCTAAACGTGGCTTGGCGTTTTCTTCATCAAGTGAGAGTGCTCGCATGTCCTTCTTTGTCTATAAGTTACAGGTCTGCCGCCCAAATAAAGCCTCTCTTAAGCGCGTGATAATATCGGGAAGCCCGGTCGAGAGTCGCAATAAAATTAATTTCCTTTCTCTGCGCCTGGCGCCGCGCGTTTGCCGCTTTAACATTGCTCTGGGCAGCAACCAAGTTCCTATTCGGCGTTAATGGTATCTTCTCTCTGTTTTATGGTGCCTTCGATGCGTCAAACGGTGGCAATTTTAGCATTTTTTATCCAAGAGCGATTTCTAACTTTCTTAGAAAATAGTAGGGAACAAGATCCGCTTAAAACATTCTTTTATTATGTAGGTATGTACTTCCATTCAAACGATAGAGACCCATAAGCTTTTTGCTACACACGTAGATTGCTCGAGTATTTTAGAACTGACGTCTCTTACAGTAATATAGGGCATATAATTTTGAAACCGCACCTCGCCTATTTCCAAGCTCAATAAAAACTGAAAATAAAAGAGATATATGGTTGGATGTGGAAAATAGTTTTTTCCACGGACGCAAGATGGCCATAGTGGGCATTAATAGATTATTAGCTCTTTGGTTTTGTATTGGAGGACGGCCGTGTAAACAAGTGAGGCATTCCGCAAACAAATTTTTGGTGATTTCAGATTCCAAAAAAAATCTTTGAATTGGGAATAATTAGTTTTTCTCTAAATCTGATGAAGACGTATGGGATCACTGAACATTTAGAGTTTTCTGGATCGTTAACATTATTTTCCCAAAACGGGTCCCAAATGATTTTTAAACTGGTTCATAAAGGCTTCACAATATTGTAATTTTAAAATTATCCGCTTTTGCGGGTGGAAGTGGATCAAACCGAACTCAGGATGAATCCCAAATGCCATTAAAATGTATGTCCAAGTTTCGGTTCAATTTCCAGAGCCTATTGGTATATTTAGTCTGCAATAATTATTGTCCTGGAGTTCGTCGGTTGTTGAGTAAAATTCCGCATATACCTTGTTATTTTTAATATTTCCCTCTTGTTGTAAAATTCCAAGCGGATTAGAAATTCTCTTTCCTCTAGATGTACGAATCCCAAATGTCACATTCCTTGGGGATGCTTTTACCATACCTCGGAGGATGACCTCTTCAGCTGAGATTGTGTTCGCGAGATAAATGCGCTGAACTCTACTTTCTGTCTCCTCTATCCTCCTACACCGGGGGCAAACTCCTCTTTATCGGCCCATCAACGGAATGGACCTTGCTTCCATTATTTTTCGTATCCCGAAGGAATTTTTATTCGCCACGCGTGAATGGCCCGCAATCTTCCCTCATACCTCTCTCGTCTTCCCTTCTGGACAATTGCTTCTCGCCCGCGTACTCTGACGCCTTGCCAGGACACGAACGGGCGAAAACGTATTAGGGAGCAGAAAAAAGGGCATAAGGAAAGAACGAGACTCTCTTAGTATGAGAATGTTTTCATAAAAATGCAAAAAAAACTACTATTGGAGTCATGATAGCGTATTCTAGTTAACAAACGGATTCTAATCTTTCAATGAATTTGAATGCAACTGCTCAATGATGCTACTCGAAGGAAACGAGGAAAAACACGTGAAGTTGAGAAGTCATTTATAATTTTTTAATGGACGCTCCCTATATACCCAAAAATTAGTTGCCACTTTATCCGCGTCAGTTTTGATTACTTCCATGACTATGAAATTTTGCTGTGGATTCTGCACTGCTATCAGCTGAATTGTCGGCACAGAGTGGTGTACATCTCTGGAGCTTTTTATGAAGCAGACATATAAATGACATTACTCTTACTCACAATTACTTTTTGCATACTATTAAAATAAGCAGTAGACCTAGCTTTTGTGATGGTTGAAATTCTGGTAAATGCCCATAAAATTGTGTCCTTTTCTAAACTTAAATGTTTAAATGCATTTTGCCCGTCAAATGAAAATTGAGCTCCATGCCTAAGTGCAGTGTTGCTGGTAGTTGCATATTTTAGTCTAAGTTAAAAATTTCGGCCTTTTCTGATTTTTCTGTTGGGATAAATGTTGGATGAAACTTAGCTCTCTCCTCCACGCCTTCTCAAAAATTCGAAGAATGTTTCAGTTATGAGGCAACGTTCTCATGAAAGCATTGAAAAAGAAGTCGCAGGGTTCAAGGCTAGAGAAAAATATTTTCATGTCATTTTTCTTAGATTACGGTAGATATTCCTGCTTGTGCCTTGTTCCTTGCGATCATTAAGCTTGACTTATACCAGCCATAAGATTATTCAAGTGCTTTGGCTGCCTTCCAACGGGTCTCTCTCGCTCCGCAGCTTTGATTTCCTCACCGGCTATCGATTTTCTACAGGGTTATCTTTTTGGATATCTCGGGTAGTTAACGGGCGAAAAGGATTCTTTCTTCACAAAGGGAACGATTTAATGGCACCATATTCCTCGAGGCAGGATTTTTTTGCATCATTTGCTGTGGTAATGGATGATACCTTTGGATATATTAGAAGTCTCTGTTGCATCTAAAGCGAACATTCATTAAAGTGACGCAGTTTCCTTGCATTTTATGTACATTTTATGTCATTTTTATCAGAAAGGTGCGAATATTGAACATGGATTTGGAAGCATCCCAAAATAAAAGTAAAAAACATGAATTCTGCAATTATCCATGGATGTATTTTGACCTTTTATCTTTAATTTATTGTCATGCGAATTATTCTGAGATAGTTTATTTATTTGAGAATGGCAGTCTCAGACGGTTCCTCATCGTTATTATTTTATTTTCGTAGAAGTAATAATTTAAATTAGTCAATTAGTCAAAACTTTGTAATTAAATTATGCCAATGTCACAATATGAGTTGGGAACTGCATTTATTCCTGTTTTTTATAACCGAACCCGTATCTTCTCCCTATTCTTATTTTAAGCTCGCCATACGGCCCACCTCTCCTGATATCGTGATAACTGTAATGATTTTAGTATCCTTTCGAATTTCAAAACTACATTGATTCATTCCATTTTATTCTTGTCAAGAACTGTTATCTTATCGTTTAATCTAAAATTATTCTTTAGCTTCAAGTGGGTCTTTAGTTCCATTGCCTTGTGAATTATGTTATGTATCTGAAGCTGTCAGACATATATCGATAGCAATAAGACTAATATATATTTTAATTTACAACTTTTCTCATTGTGCCAATGGATGGCGCGAAGGCTAAGTCATGACCTTCAAATAATTCAAATGGTTTTATGGTTTGTTTTGAATCTGGTCCTCTAACTCACTCAAAATATCATGCTAGTGGGAAGATAATGAAATTATAATTATATTCAAGGTACAAATTTCGTTTTTAAAGAATAAGATTTATATGGTGACTAAAGCTTTCATAAGACCTTAAAACGCGAACTCTCATTGAAAACAATATATATAAAAAAGGATATTTGTGTTTCCGCAATACGTTTCCATACTGTGGAACGGATTTCAACCAAAGTCAGTGCATAGGTACATATTATGCTATATATCCCAGTAGTGATACTTTCAGTTTCGTCCTTTGCGTCGCTTTCTCATTATAGTTGGTTACATCACGTCATGCAACTTCTGCGGTTGGACACCCTGCCGGGTAGGCATGCCTCATGACAAACTCAAAAAGAAAGCATAAAAATCCAGCTGTGTGATCATATTCCAAGTTTCCCACATCTCTGGATACAATCCTTACCGAGATACGCCGGGTGGCCTGCTAGTGTAATGTAATTGAAGTAATAAGGATGATTTTTAAATCAATAATCATATCACAGCGGTGAGAACAAATAGACACCAAGGAAGCAAATATTATTTGTGGAAAGCTGAGAGAATATTTTTAGCGTTTCTGAAAAGGGTAATGGCCAAGAAAGAGATTATTCAGCCAAAAATTAGGCACACGTGGGAAACGGAGGGCGAGAATTCTACGTGAGTGATTGTGGCTTGGGTCAGAAAACGTAGAGATTAGAGGCACTGCCGGAAATAAAGGCGTAACAAATTAAATGACCGCAGAAGTATTCTTCACCCTGGCGGAAATGGAGGAAAGAACTTTCATTTGAAGCGTTTGGCTTTCACATGGGTCGCGTTTACAGGAAGGAACTCATCTGACTTACGTCTTGAACTGTTGAAATTGCGGTTTTTGATTACACGATTAGTTTTAATTAAGTTGTATTGCTAAAATATGGTATTTTTTATCTATGCTAAAAAATTAAAACTCGTGTGTCAAATATTTTAGGGTTTTAGGAAAAGCAATATTTTAGGTTGGTTATTTTGGCCTAACATACTAATTGGATATTTTTAGATGGATGAAGACAAGATGCTTAGTAGTATAAAAATGTAATTTTATAGGAGCGAGGTTGGGAGTGACAGAATACAGGATGGAGAGGCACTATTACTTGATAGTCTTAGTTATACTGAATTATTACTAAAATGTTACTTTTTTGTAGAAACTTCAAAAAAATTAAAACTTGGATTTATTAAAGTTTTGTTAGAACTTGACAAAAATATTAGATTGTGAGCGTCTTCTCTTGTGAAGAATATGTAAAATTCCATGAAAAATTCTTTATATAATGTTAAGGTTGCCCGTTACTATCAATAATGGATGTAAACTCTGGTTCTCAGTTTCAGATTTCGTATGTTGTTCCGACTATTCATCTTGTTTTCCCTTTTACATTGAATAAGATCAAAGGAATGCTTTTTACTATTAATTGGAATATCTGTCGTGTCCATCATAATCTGTTCTCAGTTTCGTAACATAGATGAGCCTAGTCATGATGTAAATGCGTGAAGTAATAATTTGAAAAAGAGATTCAACGTTTACTAAAATCATCGTAATTCAGCTGTATTAAGGTTTTTGGTGGCTATAGATTAAGTATCGTAAATTTGGCCGATAAACATTATTGAATGTCATTATAGGGAGACTTCAATGAGTGAAATAACTCAAAGAATACCGTAAATACAAAATGATGTTGAGGAACATAAAATAATAATCTGAATAAATAGTTTTTTAAATCAATTTATAATCGCTTAATAATGCAGAAAAAAAGCTTATACCAGTTGAAACTTGCTCAGTGCAAAGACAAGGAGTTGATTTTGACGAGGAAAAAAGACTCCAATTAGAAAATTTTGTATTTTTAGAAGCTTGCCCAAGGTCTAATCTTATACTAATTTCGTAAATAAAGGGCCAAACTCAATGAAAATAAACTATGCAGAAAATATTGTAATTTTAAATGCTCCTTTGGGGTAGCAATCTTACCAAAATTTTGTGAAATAAGGACTAAATTTATGGCAAAATTTTGAGTTGGCAAATTGTCGGAGTGAACGAGTACCTACGGTGTGGCAAGTGCGGCCGCTTACTACCTTAGATTTACGCCTATATAATCATAGGAAATTGAATTGCGACGATCATGCTTTTCATTCTCGTTTCCAAGAATAGCCATAATGTAACTGAACATGTTGGTTTTGAGCTGTGGCCCCATCTTCGATTGCAAAAGCATATTTTCTTCATGAAATTTACAGGAATAAAGTCTGGCCCGACCAGCTCTTTGATACGAATTTCTTCAGTCACCATGAAATTGCTAGTCCGGAAGTAGTTCCAGCAGGTGCTGCTCGCTATTACCTTTTTCCCGTTCGCTCACTCCTTCCATTATTCTCTTCAGACAATGTGTGATGTCAGCGTTGCCATGGAAACTAATGAATCGATATCGGTCGGCTACTGCCTTCGCTTCACATTCCCTCCCATCAATTGACTCTCGGAACAGGGTATCAATTATTCAAGCTACATTCCTCGTACCCGCGGTATCGTAATTTTTCTGGCTCCGCACATTTCTTTTAGTCGTCGAACACCCCTTTTTTGTTTCAATTTCTGTGATAAATCACTGACACCGCTCGCGCGATTTCATTCTTCACTTGACCTTTTTTTTAGCAATGGGACAGTTTTGTGTGACTTTAGTTTTCCTCTTTGCTCGAGGTGCAACAGTACTTGTGCAATTGCATCATGAAATATTTACTCAAACATAGGTCACACATTTTGGTTTATATTTCTTAAAGACTATTTTTTGCTGACGCATCGGCTAGAAAACTGCTAGATCTTCTAGTACTACTCTGATGCCTTATGACTACATCTCCTTTTTTATTGTAGGGATTCAACAATCAGAAAAAAGATGGGCTTTATTATAAGGCTTGTAATGTAACGAGTAATTTTTATCTATTTCCATTTTCTCTGGGATGTTTTAATAGCCATGTGCCAAACGCTTCTTGAGACAAGCAATGGCTATTTTCTTCCTCGTTTATGGGCAACAAACTTTGTTTGAAACGCTTACCGCGAATTTATCTTTCGCTTAAAAAAAATTAATACTCGAATCCCAATTTTTTTCATCACATCAATTTATGGAAAACTCTCTGAAGGGATTTTTTTTTCATTCCTCCTACACCCTCTATTTACCAAGCAGAAATTTTTAATTGAAATTCGCGTATAAATTTCATAATAAATGATTGCCAGAGGTATTGTTTTTTAACCTTTAACGAATTTCGATGTTTCCGGCGAAGTATAGGTGAAGCCCCTACCCGTGTGGGACGTAATATTTCCGGAGAAAATTTTGTTTTTATTCTCGCGAACACGCCAAATGCAGAGAATCGGCCAGATTCTCGTGTTTGAGGGCGACTAATCTTGGCGTCGGTTGAATTGAATAACTTTGCTCTGGACACGTTGACTCTCTCATTGCGTATTCCAGCGTTCTCTTCCATATCATTTCCCCCCACTAGCGTCCTCACCCCCTTTTCCCCCCGAAATCATTGTAACCCTTCCTCCATGTGTTTTGGCTTGAGGTGCGAATGGAATTTCACATATCGTCGCTTCTCCAGCGTAGGAACGCGACGTGCCTATACTACCTCAGGATTTCCGGGTATAGGGGGCTTACGTACGACAGCTTCGAGCAACTGAACAATTACCCTCATCTAAGGTCATCGACTTCACCGTCAACCCTGGTAGGATATGTCCAACGTTATTCCCATTTATTGAAGAAAATAAACATCTATGAAACCATTTCTGTGAGCGAGTATTTTATTCATGGGTTTTATTCTTGAGTTCACTCAATTCGTAAGCTCCTTCAGATGTGTTGTTCTTTTGTCATTTTCCCTGCTTGCAATATTTGGTTGCGTTTTGTATCACAACTGTCACAAAATTGCGATATGATGGGAATTTCTTGAAAATAAATTATTTTAGACAACGTTTATCCTTCCTTTATCGTATTTCTAATATTAATTTTCTTGCATTTTTCCAAAATCGGTGACGCCGATCAGTTAAATAATTTTTGTTCATCGATTTTCTGATGGAAATATTCATTTAGCAAGTTTAATTTTGGATAAATAATCTTATAATCATGACAAATGAGCCTCTCATTTTGGTAATGTGGATATCATATTACAAGTTTTTCAATATTTCGTGGTACGAGTTTTACTGAATACGATGTTTTGTGGAAAAGACCAGTCGGTGAGTTGGCTAATTTTCCTGCGTAAATACGTGGCACTCAGCTACTAATGGAAGAGATATTTTCGGTCATCTGCCTCAAAATGACGTGATACCATTAGTTCAGGTGTCGAAATTGTATTTTGAAGCTCGAGTATCCGAAAGTGCTCCAAAATTTGTCTATTTCTGTCTGCGGTTTCTCTCTGTGCGAGTATTCTAGGAGATTGCTGAGCATCGATTGGGATTTCAATGTGCGTTCTAAATTTGGCATTGAGAGTTTTTGGAAATCGAGCCCATTGCTGGACTTAATCGGTGTATTTCTATTTTTACCGAATCAATATTTTTTCCTGAGTCCGTCATAGGGCAGCTATTTTTATTTATTTTTTACTCCGCAAGGAAGATTTCTTAAATGTTGGATTACAAAAATATACATTGGTATGATTACTAAAGTCTGCCGTTTTCAGCTCTCTGATGAATGTCTACATGATTTTTGTAAGTGTTTGCATTATCATCTTCAGGAACACAAAGAGATACAATTGTGAATCAGCTTATGATTTGTAATAGGTAAAGGTTGCGTAAAGGGAGTAAGAGAGTAAGCGGAAAGGTGATTCATATATTATTGTTTTTGATGCTTTTAAGTTACTTGGTATAATTAATTGCCAAAGAAAGGGCTCATTTTTAGCAGCACTGACCAAAATAAAAAGGAGATATATCTATATAAGTATTGGTTGCATCAGTTGTGTGTATTAATGTAACCGAATAATCGGTTTACTCATGCATTTTTTAAATTTTATGAAATAACTGAGAAAAGAGTCAGGGATCACAAATGGAGTTTCAAGAGCTGCAAAATTTTATCCTCGTTTCATTAGTTCCTTAGTGTCGCCGTTTCTACGAGGGTCGTTTTATCAGACTTTACAAATTCCGAGAGATTGAGCTCATAACATCAAATACGGTGTTTTCATAATAAGATGCAATTCTAAATAGTTAGATGTTAGGGTTTTTAACTTGATCAATCCTATTGTTTCGTTGTTGCTGTTGATTTAAGTAAAAAAACAGTTTATTATAAAAATGGATAAAAGTGAATTTATTTCAATGATTAAGCACTTATATTAAAAAGGGTTGACGTCAAAATTAGTCAACATTGAGTCGGATAAGGCTCAAGGCATATCTGCTAATTTGCTTTCAACTGTTTACAATTGAATAAATATGACTTTAAACTTTGCCGTGCATCCACAAAAAATAAATATTGTTCCATGAAATTTTTTTTAAAATTAGCAGGGGATATTTGATTCCTGAAAGACATTATAAAACTTTTGAATTAATATTTAGATACATAATAATTTGTAAAATAGCGTGTACTCAAATCTCACAAATATATTTTTTTAAATAAGACATTTTAAATGAGATTGAAATACTACATTAAAATTTATTCTGTATTGAACTGATCTCTAGTGTTCAGCGTTGGCTGTAAAATTCTCCTCTCATAAAAATTGGATATAGCAAGCGCTTCCCTTCTTCCTTTATGAAAAGGACTCGAATTAACCTAATTTGTACAAAAATACGTAGGATAAGAACGCGGAATAATTTTCGAATAGGAGGAATCCATTCGTTTTATCTTAAATTAATCCGACGTCGCCGTTTAGAGGAAAATGTCAAAAGCACCTTGGTCAGCCTTTCATGCATCGGAGTGCGTCGACGAACGAGGAAAAGATATTTGACGCCGCCGTATCTCATTCCTATTGGATATTCCAATAAAGCTGCGGGCTAATTCTGCCTCCCCCGCAACACAATGCCGCCTTTTCACTTTGGGAGGTAGCTAAGGACACAAAGAGATAGAGGAAAGAGCTCTCCAAGCTAATTGAGTGAGGCACGCAAAGTTGAGTCCAGTTCCATGGGAACCGTCGAGAACCATTGACGCAGTCAACTCTCTCCGGTGTTCGTATCAGACCGTGATGAAGCATTCAACCAAGATTCGTTAAAACCGCACCGGCCGCCTCTTTTATTTCGCTTTGCCAGTCTCCTCGAAAATATTGAAGAAATTGGCATAAGAAATGCGTTAAAAAAGTAAATATTCCTCGCAGCTTAAAATTTGTGTTGCAGTGCTTTTCCTTTGTCTTGATAAATAAGTATCCAGGGGTTCAGTCTTGGTTAGAGCTAGCTCTATAGCGATGTTCCACCTATTTAACTATTTAAACCTGAAAGGACTTGGTTCGACATTGGTCTGTTTACATATACTTAGATCGGATATCAGCGGACTTACTGTTAGAGCTGACGAGTTATTCTCCTGAAGTCGAGTGCTTAATATGGAAATAGCAATTATGATTATGTCTGCCACGCCCACTATTCCTAAAATAAATTCATATACATCGTCATATCGTGTAATATTTAGTGCAAAAATTGAAATTTCCACGAGGAAGGTACATAATTGATAAGCCTGGGAAGAAATGCATGTGGAATCATACACCCTGGAGGCCAGAGAGGAAATTGGTGGGTGATATCGTTTAGGCAATAATGCCACGGACGGAATCTAAAGAGGTGAGGAAGAGGGCGTGGGATGAGGGATGACCTCACGTCAGGTCGAGGTCTAATGTTAGATGTCAAAGGTCACGTAGGAGCGGAGGCGTAGTTTCCCGCCGCGAGTGCTCACAATGCGTCTCTGTGTCTTTGTTGGAGATACAGCGGTCCTGATCAAATCAGCTCTAACACAACATGTGAGAAGTAAAAATCTAATATTTTTTATGTATTTTCTCGTCTACAGCTTACATCTACATCACCATGGTAGCCTGCCACACCACTCTAAAAGTGTTTTACAAGAGATCAGATTTATTTTATTTCACCCGACATGCATTCTGCCCCAAGCTTAATTTTACTCCTTACCGACTCTACATACCACCTTTACGTGCATGATTTATAAAGGGCAAGAGAATTTTTAATATACCACCTTCATATGTATTTATATAATTATTATCAATCATACAATATTCATTCTGATACAAAGGAAGTCTAATGTGCTTCGACATGGAGATTTCACAATAGATTTTTTACGAATCTCCGTTTCATAGATTGAGTTTTACCATCAGTGTAATATCAATGTACTTGAATAATATGTCACAAATAAAATTATCCATTATCATTGTTAGGTAGTGATTTATTAAAAAAGAATTTATAACATTTGATAATCCAAGGTCAGAGAAATGATTTATCATCCCTACTCATCCCATCTCGGAGATCAGCGAAATATTAGTTTTTCGCCTCCCACGAAATTGCTATTTTTTGCGGACGAAATCGCAGTCATTTTCTCGCCGTTCGTCCCTACCCACAACAGACTTCCCCGCCACGATCCACGTCTCCTCGGACATCCGGCCGATAGCATATTTCCCGTCGTTGTCGACGGTAAGGTCGAGACCGCCCGCACATACTGCAGAGGAAGTATGAAATCGCTTTCCCAGCCGCTACGCGAAAACATCCGTCTCTTTTTTATTCCTCTCTCCTCCTTGACGTAACTCGCAAAAATGGAGGCATTATCGTATTTGTATTTTTCCACTTCGCCTCCAAATCTCTTTTCCCGTCAGGGGTCCTCTTCACAGTCCATCCCCCAATACCTCCCCAATGGGCTCGATAGATAATGGTTGTCCAACTCTGATGCAGTATTTTTACGTTATGGTAAATATATAGGAGAGACACTGAAGTTGCTATGTAGTAATCGGAAACTTGAAGTCAATGTTGAAACTGCAACTGCATTATTATAGTGGTTAGTGGAAAAAGTTAGCAAATGAAATACTAATGAATATGTTTTATTAATTCTTGAAACTTCTCCTTCTTCGGAGGCATTAAATTTAACGAAAGTAAAATTCTCAATCGAGGTAACTGGCAAGAAAACAAATGCTATGGTTGTACTGAGCCAATCAGATACATCGCGTTATGCTGTGGGACTTTGCCGTTTCAGTCTTGGTCGCGTTAGCAGAAGCTGAAAATCGTTAACCAGGCTCTTCGGTGGGATTGGTGTAGTGTTACGTATACTTATGTAGTAAATAATTGAAAAGTCTGTAGAATTTTACAGTTTAAACTACTTTTAACTAGAGGCAGTAATTTTTAAATCATAATTTTGCTCATTCACCGAAGAACATTTTTATTGCTTTGCAGAAGCGTTAATAGTAGTCTGTAGTTAAATCTTACAGCATAACCAATACATCAAGTTAGCAGCTTAGTTTCATCGCAAGGAGAGAATCTGGAGATACCTTTCTTTGTGATGGCAGATTAAGACTTCTCTCACCTCATTTCATCATCCGAGATTGAAAATAAACAGAAAAGGATATTTTTTCAGTGACAATCTTTACAAAGAAGGTCTTTATTTTTTTACAACTCCTCCCACCTCCGCTAACTAGAGATCCTTCTCCACCGGACTTGATTCGCTCCGCAGAATATACGAGAAAGGGAACTCTTTCTACCTTTTGAAGGGCTCTCCTTCCTGCTCCTCCGGTGACGTAAATTCACTCAACAGTCCACCCTCCACCCACCCCATTCTTTTCATTCCCCGTCCTTTCCAATTTTCTGCGGACTCCCACCCGCGGCCAAGGGGTACCTGAATGCTTTCATGGGGTTGCTGATGGTGGGTGTTCCTTATATCACCGCGGGCTAGTGATGAGGGCCGAGTAAATACCCACTGAGGTGGAAGTGGAGAGCTCCGCAGGTCATCTAGGGAGGGTTCTGAAATGTTAAAAGCTGTTTAAGTTAATAAAGTTGTATTTCTTCCAAATGTTTTGCATTTCTGTTCATCTATCCATACCATATATCTATCGCGTATCTGAATGTCGGTGTAGGGTTCATTTCTCTGGGCAACCTCGTTTTTAGGGAATTTTGCTTGGGACGGTGGAAGGCTTCAATTGGGATATGAATGTGGGATCCTTGGATCAGTTGCAACCCCATTCCTTGGCAGTGGTGTTTATCTGGCTTAGTATTCTAATATTGTGCCTTCTCCTATTTACTTTTTTGAAAATCCCACATAATGATTGGTATCTATGTATGAATGTATAAAAGAGCATATCTGTTTGTTTGTCCGCTATGCGTTTCCATACGACCGCATGGATTGCAACCAAAGTTAGTACATTGGTGCATCTCATATTCCCAAACCCTGTAGTGCTACTTCTGCTTGTGTATGACGCGGCCTTTTCGTCTTTTTCTCATTACCGTTTGTTACGTCACGTCATACAACGTCTGTGATAGGATATTCTGTCGGGCAGGCAAACCGCTTAACACTCTCGAAGTACCCTTCCGAAGAACCTGTAAGGATTATACAATTAAATATTAATCCTCGTGGTGCAAATCTTTTTGAAGGGGAATACGTTCAAACGTAGTTTTTGGTCTACTCACGTATGGACCCGCATAATATTAAATGTTGTGGAGGCGTGTATAAGCTGATCCGGTTCGCATTATACGGAAACAGTTTTTTCCATTGTTTGCTGTCAAATATGAATACCATCATCATACCTGCTTTGTTCCTTTACCTAAAAATCCTGCCATGTGACCATGAATTCCAAGTTTCCCACTTTCATTGGAACTATCCTTCCCGAGCAACGCCAGGTGGCATGCTTGTTTTTAATAAATCGAATAGGCTGTTCGTAATTAATCATGTTACTGAATAGTATTTATTCACCTCCGTTTAGTCTTAGATGAACATCAAAAAGTGATTATATTTAATATTATTTCCAATATTTTGAGTACAGTTCTAGGTCTAATGTTACGTACTTATTTCTGAAATATTAAGTTTTCGATAGCGCATTAATCGATAAAATTATTGCAGTTTGTCTTTAGGATTGCGTCACATTGTACGGTGAGACGAACGCTGGTATCAAGGCAGATGGCAAGAATAACTGAAAGGGGAATAAGTCATTCTATCACCCCTTGTCATGGGTTCGTAGCGAATATCTGCTAAGGGATACTTAAGTTTAGGGAATAAGAGAGAGTTCCAATAGGGCTAGAATTTATTAAATATATTTAATAATTTTTCATATTGAAATAAACATAAAAATCAAAGTTTTGGTATAAAACTATGGCACTTGTTTTTAACAAAGGCTTAATTTGGTATTTTTTTAAATCAGAGACTGACAAATTCAAAAAAATAATTTTCTTCCTGGAGTACCAATTCAAAATACATTGATTTAGTTACCCATTCACCAAACGCGAATTATGATTTATTTCTGGTAATAAAACATTCACAATAATGTCTACATCGTTCGAATAAAGGTTCTTAAGTGAAATTATGGTCACCTTATGTAGGTAGTCACGCCATGTGCAAGGTAATTCGTCACAGAAAGTAAAATGACTCACTTCACTCATGACATAACATCCTAGATGAAGGAGGTCACGGTATTGCTGTCAAGTTCTACCTTCTATAGGCCTACACACCCGGTCAATAGTTCTTGAAAGTTATTGACCTACAAATTGTTTAAGGATAGAAGGAAGAATACCTCAGCAGATTCTTAGCTCTTTCAAGGTGAATGAAAGATTATCTATAGGCGGAGGAGGACAAGAATATTTACGATCAAACAATGCCAACTCAGGCTTCTAACGATTGGAAATTAGTGACTATGTAATCTATTCATTAATAGCTTTGTGTAAAATGTGGAGTAAATATATCATATTTTACTAAAGTTAATGTAAGAATATTTTATGCTTTTTCAAGTAGGGTAAAAAAATATTTTGGGAAATCCAGTGACTAAAAGTATTATGTAAACTTTGCAATCCCCCCTCTGGCGAGAAGTTAGTTTTCTTTTATAGTCCTCAAATCCCTCTCAGCAGGCGAACTGGACCACCGGTAGTCGTTTGCTCGAAGCGCGTGATTACTTACCTACGGGCGAGCAATGGCTCACGTAATGGCGTAATTATCACCAATTAGTAGAGGCTGAGAGAGTGGGGGAAGGACGAAATTAGCCGTGAGAAGAGAAGGGGATGAGGTCGCTTCGAAGCAAAAGGGGTGGAAAAGTGTTTACAAGGACGTCTTAAGCATCGTTCACAAAAACTTGAATTTGCAAGGCGTAACTATGGAGTTGAAAACTGTTAAAGAACAACTGGCAGTTCGCCACAACTTAACCTATTCGGTCTGATAGTTTTTTTCTCTACATTGGTGAAAATTATTCTTCTTGCTATTTAAACGTAATATTGGTGTCATGAGCACTTGACGAAAAAGATTGGCTATTTTTATCGAAGTAAATTGTATTGTCTATGCCCATAATAATGAACCATTATGCATATTTGGAGGTAAAAATCCTGTAAAAGTCATGTCCAATTTAATGGGCGTTTTGACTGATAGAGTTAAAGTGTCTTAACCCATTTGTGCATAAAGTTAATTTTGTTGAATTTCATTTAGAAAGTATTTTCTGGCTAATAAGGTTCATTTTAACTTATTTCTGCAATTTTTTAATTTTTACAATCAATAGTTTAAATAATACGATATGTCGGACCGTCAGTTTTCATTGTTGATTACAGATTCAATAAAGTAGGTACAGAAAAAATTTATAATAAATAAAATAAAAAGATCATCCTTTGGAAGAAGAATGAGATAAAAGTTATCAACATATTGAACAAAATACTACAATAAAAATAATTTACTTACCCCTTGCGGGTGACTGAAAATTCTTTCAATGCCATGTCTCACATAAATGCTACTCAAGTCGATAACTTCAAGGGGTCAGCTAAAATATTGGCAGGGCGGTGAAGACAGACATCCATTTGAACTAAATATAGTATCAAAATGTCGCACAAATCAACTGGAGCTCAGAAAAAAAATTAAATACGTGCGTCCGATATATCGAACGCTATTCACTAATGGGTTAACTCCTCTTGGATAGTCATAAGTTGAGGAAAGCTCAACTTCCTCATTGTACGTAGCAAGAAGAAAAACAATAGCAATATCTATTGACAGTCAAATGAGCTGTCGAAAACCTTATGCAATCGATTTCAAGATTCGCACGTCAGAAAACGGAGTGCGCCACTAAACTTAAACTTTCGCCAAGTTACTTTTTTTCCGGTGGCCTTCGCTCCTTCTCGACCGGTCGTACTTTTTCTTTTCCCCTGATGCATATTTTGTTTAAAATTTTAGCAATGACCATGAAAATTTCAAGTTTTATTGTATTCATCCAATGATCCGTTTAATATTTTGCCGTAGATTAGTTTTTAGCATCGAAGGACTTCACATGTCAAAGATATATCTTTTAAAATAATATTAAAAGAGGTTTACTAATAAGTTATCGCTTAAATGCCTACAAAAAACCCAAGGGTACCACCACCATTGTCTTCTTTCAATAATGGCATTTAGTTGGGTCATCGATTCATATCTTACTTAAATTTCTCAAATTTTCTCCAAGTGTACAAAATATGATCATGATTTGCGCTTGAGACATTTCTTTGCTTTGAGTGCCAAATTTAAGTAGCTTAAGCTGTGGAACCTTGCGAGGCGACATTTCTATCCTCAAGCGAATGTTTCTGATCCTGCTAAAAGAAGTGTTTTCAATTAAAAAGCGAAACCTTTTCAAGGTAGCTTACCCTTCTCTGGAAGTTTTCTTATCCAGTTTTTTAATATTTTTACAAAAAAAGGTCATGACTGACCTGACCTCGTGTTGTGAATGCAACGCGTGCTTTCCTCTCGTATGAACACCCAGCGAAGACAGATGATCAAGAAGACCTGTGGTTTGGTCTTCTGAAGACCCATGGACGATGGTGATTCGCTCTGATATGAGTTCTGGCACTACAGCAGATAATGTCAAGTTTCCTCCCATGAGGAGAACCACGAACATCGGGGTTATCAGAGTATACGAAAATGTATGACACTGCTCATACTGACCTTGACCTGTTTACACATAACCAAATGCATGGAACAGAGATAAACCGTGGGGCGGGCGGATGAAAATATGCCGGATGTGCTGAATCCCTGAGGAAATTTAGAAGCCGGCTACATGGAAATCTTTACAATGTTCTCACATTTTCAACGATTCATTACCATACCGTTTTAAGATTCAGTTGCTAATTTCCATTCTTAAGGCGTTCATTCACTACGAATGTCTTGTGTCTTGATTATAATCTGTGGCTGGTGAAGCGGTAATTATTTCCTTGTTCAGGTTATTATGTATATGTTTCTTTACCAGCATTAATGGGGGTATATTAGTCTCAGAATCATGGGCTCAAATTTGTGAGCGGTTTTGGAGTCACTCAAAGTATGAAGAGAATCACAGTGATGAAATAAGATCTTGTATCACAAGTGTGCATTCGTGAATCCGTAAGCCCTAATTAGGAGCTTAAGATCATGGGCTCATAGTGAAACAACGCTGCAGCCACGACCATAATTCCCCTTTTAACGATCTGGTTCGATCGTAACTTCAGCAGAATTTCCAGTTTCTTCGGAGTATCGCTCCTGTAAGGCGAGCCAAGCCCTCTCTTGAATAGTTTCAGTTAACTAGCATCCTTAGTACTACTAACTAACTGTCTAATTAAAGGTCTTACTCAGAGCAAAAAAATATCCATTACAGAGGCTAAATCCAAGACCTTAGAGCTTGGGAATCCTCTTGAAGGCCTTTTCAACGTTGTTTTCCTGAGGAAAACGAGCTTTACAGGTTATACAGCCGTATTGTGTCTTCATGATCGTTTTCGTTACGTTAGAGTATTCATCTTCTTCGTCCATTTAAAACCTGAATAATTAAAATGCAGTGTAAATACAGTGTCTTGAACATCGTTAGCACTCCATTACAAGAGATACAAGAGAGCTTGAACTGCAACCTCCTAAGAGCTTGACTTAAATACATAGCTCCTATGGTTGCCAGGTGGGTACTCAAACAACAACCGCTATAAAATGTCATTTGAGCTAGCATTACAAATTTGTTCAATAAATTTGGTAACTGACGTATGTAGGATGTAGTAAATGTAATACAGTTCAATTAAAAGTGATTCTTATTACTTGATAGAAGAAATGGAATAGAATCGTATTTCAGCAAATAAAATGTTTATACTACGGTTTTGGCTATCTACCCAGCATGAGTGAGTCTTACTGTGTTGATGAAGACGCATCAAGACTTGAATTCTTCAATACAGTGCGAAAAATTTCGGCAATATGATTTTCATGGTATGGAGCTTTCAAAAATTTTATTGAATTTGTGCGTGCCGTTCCTGCGGCTGGAAATCCAATGGTGCAGCACTAAAGAAGCAT
Organism: Ischnura elegans; assembly: GCF_921293095.1. Lineage (NCBI taxonomy): Eukaryota > Metazoa > Arthropoda > Insecta > Odonata > Coenagrionidae > Ischnura > Ischnura elegans. The sequence continues at coordinate 68,766,929 of NC_060249.1, read as the reverse complement.
TCTCTTCCAAATGTGTAAAATAAATATGCAGCTAAAAACTTTTGAGGCACGTATTTTTGAATAAATGTCTAATTGGAGGTTATTATCAGAGGAAAAATAACCAATATTTGATACTATATACCAATCCCTTGAACCTCTACCTATTGGGCGGTCGGTTAAACAATGAGATCGCAAAGGCATATGCAAATAATTTTATGTGGGTCTTCAAATTGTCCATTGAAATATATAGAATGGGCGTGGCTTGGTTAAAATCCTTTATCGTAGGAGGGGATGGAATGATGACTTTGCTATTTCCAAATAATGTTTTATTCTTTCCGTCAATGGTTTCATTGCCGAGTAACATTATCAAATCAGCAAAGTTTTAGTTCCTTCAACTCCTAAAATGAATCAATAGTTTTTCAGACGATAAACATTGTTAATAAGGATCAACCGAAGGTTTTATTTAACGAAAAGCAAAGTATCTTTACTGAAGAGGAATGACACATCTTATACTTTGGTAGTATACTGACAGATAGACAGCATAGCCTCATGATACGGTAGATGCTTGCAAATTGAGACGGAAATGAGTTTCCAGGAATAATATTGTTCGATAGAAACGAATCATCACGCCCTCATTGCTATCAACACTCGGTTAATGAAATATTGCTCCCTATTTGTATCTCCATATGACCCTCAACTTGTTATTGAATACACGTGTGGCGTTATTGCGAGCGGAAATTAACCCGCGCAACGAGATAAAAAAATTAAGTTTTCACTCCAGTGAGTAGAGTAAATAGTGAATATTTAGTGTCGCTGTCTCAAAAAAAATATTTGCCCACTCGACCCGCGAGGAGGCGGAGCGCAAATTCCCGGGATCTGATGGTGAGAGAGAGGTGTTGATAGAGAGAGGGAGGTGAAGCATTTAAAGGTCAGAGGTCACCTAGTATGCATATGCATCGTCGTCGCGCCTCTAACGCACGCGTGAGCCCTCCGAGGCTATAAACGCCGCCACCTTGCGATAGCTTGGAGACCCTTGAGGAGGGAAAGGGACCGTAGCAACTATCACCTTTTATTAAGGGGACTGACTACCCCAGCGGAAAGCTCCGCTTTAGACCATCAATATTTGGCCATTTACGTTGATTAACGTTGGCCTTGTTACGTTGAAATGTTTCTGCACTTATGTATTTGTGTAATGATGACGTGAGACTATATCAGCTAGTGTTGCTTTCGGGAGTAAACAGTCTGGAAAATATTTTTCCCGATTTTCAGCACACTGTCATGCACTTTCTTTCACTTAACAAAGAATCTAATCTCAAATAATTTAATCTTCTTGCAATTTTCAGGTTATATGCAGTATTTTCATTTCAGTAAACTTATTAATGTATCTAAAATAAAAACATTTACCTCATTATTTTCTATAAAGTAAAATTATAGGCTAAGGCCTGCGATACATATGATGGTTGACAAGGGCTCTCTTAATATACCTGGAATACATCAAGATGATAGTGTAATTGTTGAACAAATTCCGCTATACCTGTTGAGTTTTTGTCTATTTGCGTGACATTTTACTTATTTGAAGCGTTGATTATCATTTTATACTATCATTTTAATCATTTAGAGTGGTGCACAATTTTAAACATTTTACGTACAGTTCTTATCTCTACTTTGACACTATCGTTACAGGACGGGCGGCTAGGCAATGTAACCGCTACGGAAAATGCCTGTCATTTTCTATAGAACTTTAAATCATTCCTTAAAATTTAGAACGTAAATAAATGTCATGAACATACATGGGCGTACCCAGCGAGGGGAAGGAGAGGGCAGCCTCCCTCCCCCAGACACAAAAATTGCAAATTTCTTTATGGAAAATAATATATTTTCAAGTTAATAATTTTAAAAACTATTAAAGATCTGTTACAGTTTCCTTAAAATGTTGATTTCATTCACCTTTTCCATGCTTAAATCTTACCTACAACTTGAAAAACCATGGCTTACCCCTCCCCCCCCAGTTTTGATCCTGGGTACGCCCTTGTGAACACACACCGTTTGATTTTAGGCCATTTTTTCATCTGAAACATTCAACATTTGCTATTATCTCATATGTCTTCATAACTAAATAAATATTGAGGAGTAATCATCAAATATGAGATGTACGTTAAAGTTGACAAGATTCTACTTAATTTACGATGAAAATTGCGATTGCTTGAGTTTGAAACAAGTTACGCGTCACTAAAAATGACCGTTCGAGCGGGAGTGACTCATCCTCCAAAAAGCCGTCCTAATGCGGATCCCTTCCGCTAGTTTCCCTCGATCATGGATGCACAAACACGCAACGCTGGAGGAGTAGTGTTATGAAATAAAGATCACGAAGGGCAGCGAGGCGGCTGGTTGCAGTTGCGAGTCGGGTCTAATTTTTTAATGGGCGAAAGCGGAGTGATGGTGCGCGGGGAGTTTCTCCACAGACCATATCGTTATGAGCCGTGCACGCGCTCCGCTATTCCATTGCGCGCGAGCCGCATTAAGCCGCGAATGCAAATTTGCATGCCGGCGTGATTTCGTGCGAGGGAGAAGCTCTTTCCCAGCGACATCTCCCCCGGCCGCGTAAAGTGTCTTGTGTTGACAGCGCTCCGACGAACGTCGCGTCGGTGCGAGTAAAAAGCTCCTTCTCGCTGCACTTTAGCCCCTAAGTTCTACGTATATTTCTAGTCCCTTCTCTTTCTCTTTTCTCTCCTCTGTCGCTCTCGACAAGCAGGAATGACAGGCCTTTTAAAACTGAGAGCTGTGACCTTCAGGGAAGTGTATTCTCCGAGGGAATCTCAAGATATGTCTCAAGAAAGCAATGCTTCGCTTGCGCGAGTGTATGAATAAAGTGCCCCGAAGTTTTAGCTTAATTAAACTCCGCAAATGTCATAAGTGAGAGAGCATTTTTAAATTGCTCGTATGAAGATTAGAAAATAATTAATGAATTTTATTTGAAAGGGGTATTTTTTACTTTAATTCACCTCCGCTTGTTGGCAGGAGCCAATCTTAAGGATTTTGTGAGGGATTAAGTCTCATATGAAAGTTTTATGAACTTAAAACGACAGGGATATTGTAGGATAACAATTCATGGGGCAGTAAGTGAAGTGTTTCTGTTAACTGACTATGTTCATTTCACAATCGGCTCACCGACGGGGGTGAGTTTACCGTATCATCCTATTCACTTCAAAGAATAATTAACACAATATGCGCCAAAGCGCCACTACCATATACAGTGAGAGTTATTGCTTAAAGCTTTACCACATACAATGCTAATTATTTCTTGTTAATGGCGATTTAAGAGAACACCTCGTATTCTCGGGAATTATATTCTCAAAAAGTGATTAATATCTCTCTAAGTTTCTCAGCCAAAAACGTTAGCTAGCCCAAGTTTCTTATTTTCCTGTGTTAATTGCTGCATTGAATTATTCGTCGTGAAGAGACTGAAATCTTAAAAAACATTTCCAGGGAGTAATTATCACTTCAACCCTATCTACAGCGAAAATATAGGTGAAATTCTTCGATGAACTTCTCAAAGTTGGCAAATTAAATTCAAATCTGCTCATAACCTTTATTTAACTTTGAATCTTCTTTCTCATATCCTAATGGAACATTAGAATGTTCTCACATTAGTGGAATATGAGAATGATAATTCTTCCTCAATTTCACGCGTAATAATCTCCAACGCTCTCTTCGAATGGTAAATTTTGTTTTATATTCCCATACCACCGAAAACAGCAGATATTGGCCTTTTGCATCGGGGTTTTATTCAACTATTCAACAATTACACGTGTACCAACAACCATGTTCTAGGTATTGGCAACCTAGGCAGAGACAATCCAGGCGGGACTCGAACCCGCGACCTCTTGTTTGGCAGGCGAGGACTTTACCCCGACGCCACCGAGGCCGGCAAAATATTGTTTAATTGTAAGAAGTGAACGGACGCGGAGTGGAAAAATTCCTCCAAGTCTGGGAAGGGAAGAATTTTAAGAAGGCTTCTTCCATAAGAAGGCCTTCTTTTTAAGGCTCCCCAGATTGTTTACGACAAACTGAAGCCAGCCATTCAAGTACTGGTATATTATGTTTTAAGATACCCGTTCTGCCTCCTTCCACATTGTTTGTCGAAAGTTCTACGTTTACAAATCTTTTTTTTACTCTTTTTCTTATGTCGCGAAGTAACGCGGAGAGGATAAATGAATAATAAATTTCTGTTCGGCAACTAATGTCCGTTGGTTATTTTCCGAAAGTACTTCCAATTATTTTCATCACAATTTTTCTCTGATTTTTTTTCTCTAATCTTGATTGAGAAGAGGTTGCTTGAGATAACTTGGGAACTTCTTCGTATATCTCTTTTTTATACTATTCTCTTCATTTGGTCCAACAGTTACTACAAATGCCGTGTAGTCATTGCATTTAGTAGTACCATGACGGTGATTTGAAAATGTTTTTTTATCAAGCGTACCATTAGCTTCGACATGTTCTCATAAACTTTGTGACAAAACCGCCATCATTATTAATTACGTAGAATCTAATGGCGAGTCGGCTCCGTTCGTAATTAACTTTTTAAGCCAGGAAGCTAGGTTTCAACAGTTTTTTCCCTTGTGGCGACTGCCCGCCATACATTTCCTAAGCAGAAAACTTGCCCAGGGACAGCTATCCTTTGACTTTCTATGAACTATTAAAAGTTACGGATTGAGTTCAGGGTTTCAGATCCAAAATTTTCACTAAATTGGTTAATATCAACTATTAACGCCGGAGCCTTAAGTTTACTTTTTTCGTAAAATCAGACGAATTTCGGAAACAAGAGTCTCCTTAAAACAAGGCCAAGCCTTGTTTTAAGTAATCTCCAAAAGAAAGAGTAAATATAATCATATTGCAGGTTTCAAAATATGGTCTCTTCTCGTTATTATTGAAAAGAGTATGTAATAAAGCTTGGGTATCTACGTGTCAACTTGCATTTCGCTCGTTTATTTGCCGTTTCGTCGATTAGTCGAACAAATTTCTTAGGTTATGATCTCGTGCTGCCAGACCAGCCGAATTAACTCATACCCTCAATCCAAATTTGTTTCGTGAAGAATTATTGATTTAAAAAAAATTAGCTTCTTGGTTTAAAAAATTGGTTAAAAAATTACTTTAATCTCATACTATCCAGCTTTTCATGTCCTCTTCCTCGTGCTTTAATGCAACGACGAAAAATATAGTTGCACTATCTCGGTCTTCGGGGCGAAGCCGCGTCGAATTGCCTGTGTTCACATACCTGATATGTGAACAGTGACAACTCGGCGTGAATTAACCTTGAAAACCGAGATAGTGCAGTGATTGATTTTAATCGTGGAAGCTTACCTTTTAGATTTAGAAAAATGATTGTGAAAGCTAAAATTTTATTTAATTTTTAAGCGCTCACCGAAAGTGTAGTCATGAGTTATACCTCAATTTCTTGTACCACGAAAATTTCTAGATGTGTCGTGACATTTAAAGAAGTAGCAAATCAGGAAAAAAGTAAGGCCCAGTTGTAGTGATGAGTTCTCTCGACCATTCATTCCCCCAGCCGAAAGCCGCTCATTTCCTCCTCCTGTCCGTTTCCTCAAATAAAGTGCCTCTCCTCTTAACGCTTGCCACTCGCTTACGAGGCTCTCGACTGAGGGGACGTCCGTACGCTCTTTGCGTGGACACCACTCTTTCTTTCTCTTAAGGAGACTAGAGGGCATGAATTATTAATTCTTTCACATGCAAGAGGAAAAACATAAAAGAAATTTCCCTTCCCTTTTCCTCTCTCCAATAACCTCACTCTCACGTTCCCTTTCTTCTCCTCTCGGCGCTCATAGTCCGTCTTTTTTTTTATTTAAACGCGAGTCCTTTTTCGCGATTTTCCTCTCTCCTCGCTCGAAGCGTACACATTTTTCCTCCTCCGCCCACCTTCTGGATAAAATACCTGTTTTCCCTCATTTCCGCACCTGGTTTTATTCATCCGTTCCATTTTTAAGCTCGTGAGAGGAAAAGTGCGGGTTTTCACGAGTGGACAGGTCTAAAAATTTGCGGTGCCTCTCGCCCTCAAATTTCCTCGGGAGTGCGCACGCTGATTAAATAAGCTGGTGATACGTTTGTCACGGGCGAAATGGTCGCCAAATCCGTCACTTTCCATTTCAATATAATGAATGCGACGCGATGGAGTGGTTTATTCCAGCGGTTGTAAAGGTCCCTTTAAGCATTCTCTCTCTCAACGTAAAGGCATAATTAATGAATTTTCCTGTAGAAAATCGGGAAATTGTGGATATCTACGTATAAATGCACAGGTTAGCTCGGATTTTTTGCCACTCCATCGATTAGTTGAACTAATTCCTTTGGAATTTATGATCTCTTGCTGCCAGACCAAACTCAAAAAATCAATACAAATTTGTTTCGTAAAGATTCGCCAGTTTTTAAGTAAAATGTAAATGTGGTACTCATCAAGCACGTCATTGTCCTATCTTTATCATCTCTATGTATTCATGTACGATAAAAATAATTGTAGAATGTAAATTTCCCTTTTTTAGCCTTTTTCTGAAATGACAGCATGAATTATACCTTAGCTTCTGTCACATAGTCAGTGTGATGAAAAATTAATGAAAGATCGTTGTTTTGACACTTGTTACACCAAAATGGTTCGTTTAAATATCAGGATTTTTAAAAAATTCACTCATTTTTGCTAAGTTTTTTTCGTAATGACTAATGGGAAACTAATATATACGGCCCATACTATCCGATTAATTATTAGTCGAACATTGCATTGGCGAAGAAGACGTAAGCTATCACGCATGACAATTCATATTAGCTCATATGCATAGCTCAATGGCTATAATGAAAACTGAGGAATAATGGTCTCCTTAAAAATGAAAACATCAGGAAAAAAATTTCGGGAATGAAAAACTGAGAGACGAAGAAAGAAAGGCAATTTTCAAATGTTGGCGTTTTTTCCTGCAAAAATGTTTGTTAATAGAGGTGTATCATAAGATTAAAAATTTTAAATATAATTTTTACTAAAAATAACAGTTCCTGTATGTATTAGCTATATTATTCCTATATTAGCTATATTATTATGTATTACTATAGTATTAGTATGTATTAATGATATGGACGTATTTTACGTGTATCATGTGACATTGGACTTCTGAATCGGGAGAGGTATGACTTTTACGTCGTACTTACATCTTCTGCCAGATTTCATTGCCCTGCGCTTAGCGTTTTGATGGAAAGTTTGGCAATGCATATCTGACTGTTGGTGGTATCGGTATATTTTGCGTATTGTTTCCATAATAATGAAATCGTAAAAGGGGCTTATTCAATTGATATATTACGAATCAAATTTGCCACTTCAGCAGTGGTTTTCGACGCAGTAATAAAGTATTCGCTTCAGATTGCGGGCCTCTGACGTCACTTCGATTCCTTTGCTGCGGAAAACCCACTAGCTAATCTGATATTGAGTCACCATTACTTACGTATCAGGTGCCTGGTTAGAAATGTACTGGCGTTGAAAAATTTTCTCTGACTCACACTGGAAGAATTTCTTGCGAAGTATCGATCTTATGTCCCAATCGCGGACACCAATGTAGTTCTCATAATCAGTCTTTCGAGGCGTTAGTGAGAAATTTTATTGATCCTCTTTTGCTGGAAAATTACTGCTGAAATTGCGTCGCATTAATAACACCTCGGGGCCAGACCAAATTTATATTTAAATATTAATTATGACTGCATTTTGTTATCAATTATAGCATTTTATATAATCAATGAAGGGCTGTATATTTATTGATTCAGTATATGACCATCTGTTACATGAGAGTTTCCTTTTCGAGCAGATGAAGACAATGAGTGAGTGTATAAAGTATATAACGAGATAAAGGAAGGTAGCGAGTATTTACAACCTTTAAACTTCGAAAGTGAATTTGCATCGTCATGTCAAGCACCTGCTGGCAATTTGCTAAAAATATTGCTTAAAATACTTAACAAATTATAAATGAACTGTTCACCTGGATTTAGAATTCGGTACCTCATTCAACGAGATCTTGTTCGAACTATCATTATTTGTCTCTATTGACCGCAAAATACTTTTTCAATTTGCGGTCAGCATAATTTAATTTTAAGTTATGAGAGATAGTGCTTTGTTGCTTCCGTAATATTTAAGTTAGAGAACGACAATTTGCACAGTTTCAAATTCTAATGATTTATTTTTATCTATCCTGTATGCAGGAGCGGATCCAGGATTTCTTTCTGGGGAGGTGGGGGGGGGGGGGGGCATAAGAAAGGCCGTATCCAGGATTTTGTTCTGGGGTGCCCAAATGCCTCTATGTCTCCATTGTTTTCTTACGATTTCCACATGCTTACTGAAGCCAGCAATTCTTCTTAGTTGGGCTAGGAAGGAATGAAAGAGAATTTATTTATGAGCACTAAGTTTGATTGCTGTTTGAAATAAAATGGACAGGTTGATGATGATTTTGGGACATATTTGATTGATAATTAATTCTCCAATAGAATTTTGTTCAGAGGCAAGACATGGTTTCTTCAAATGCAGTACAGTTTCTTTGAAGGGCTTAGACATAGTGAAAGGAGAGTGAATACAGTTTGTTAGCTTTGTGACGACGGACATGGAGTAGAGCCAAAATTTAGCTAGCTACAGAGAAATGCATAAAAGAATGGAATGAAGTGGATAAGGCCCAGTAGAAGAAAGGAGTTTGTAAGTTTGTTTTAGGAGTAAGGAGTTTGTTTGCTAGCTTTTGGAGCACGGGATTGAAAAGGGAATGCTATATAAGATAGTCCACGAGAGAGAGGAAGAAGTGTTTTTTGATGCTTGAAAGAATAAAGGGATAATGCTAAATTAAAAATGATAGGCTACAATATTTTCAGTACATGCATATATTAAGAAGCTCTTTTTATTTTGACCAGAGGAAAATGTTAACCCCCTGAGAAAGGCACTGCCTTTGTTGTCTCCTTTAGGGCGCTTTTGAATAACATTTATAAACCATAGTATTAAAAGGATACTTTCATGATAGCATCATCCACATGGTTTTGAAGAGGAGCGTGACATTGAGACTCACCATCATTTTTTTAAATGAATATTAAACCATGATTACAAAGAAAAATAGAGATAGAGAGATTAAAATGGGTTGGAATATTGGTGATGTCGTAGATAAGAGATAGAAAATTCTCTTTGATCATGTACGTAAACATATATGCCCTTTTATAGACTTCATCCTTTGTGGAAGTTGGTCCCAACATAAACCAGGAGCACCGATGTCACACCGTTTATAATTTTACGACATGCTTTCCAGCTTGTTACTTCGATTTGCGCATGCGTAGTTTGACCTTTGAGGCTTGTAAAGTAAGGAGTGCGCGATAGAGTATGCTCGCCGTTGCTGCTCTTGAAAATTTTTGATGATGGTATCTGTATTTTACCCTAGCTGCAAATCTTTTTTGTTTGCGTGATCGAAGCCGATTCTCTGAAAAAAGGTTGCTCTTTCTAACCGGATCTCAAACTCTCCCAGTAAACGTGCAATCATGTTAAAATATGCCCGATAGAATTTTGTGTGGGTGACTATGGTAGTGTCAGCAACCTCCTCCTTCCTTGGCGTGTCACCTAGCCGCGGAAGTGTCATCCAAGGTCCTACCTCTCACGTTGGATCGCGTGACCTTTAACAGCACGTTATCGTGTGAATTTAACTGCGCATCACTCAACAAATATTAACGCATCAAAGTTTGTTGCTGGAGTCGTAATTAGCTGTGATGGCATTAATTAATTTCCCATTGAATTTGGCATTGAAATACAATTAAACAATAATTTCATTAAAGAATTATTTTCTGTATGGCCATGACCTCCAAGAAATATGATACCTTTCTATATATGGATGGAGTTTGTACTATTTTAACTGTTAAAATTTTACTTTTCCAAAGTCACCAGTTATTTTCATCAGAGCACGTGACGCGCATATGCGCAGCCATTAAAGTGTAAAAACATGAGAGTATGACTATTTAAAGTAGAAGGTAATAAATAGGAGTATTAGTTTAATTTTATAATAATAGGAGTATTTAGTACATTTATGTAGTATCTTCATGGTCGAAATTCAAGCATGAAATATATATCGTGTAATATTTTAATTCTGTGAAAATTTCATTGTCACATCCATTTTTTCCAGCACGTAATTATTTCAGGGATATGTAACTATAATTTCATGGTTTTACGCTTAGATCGTGAGGATTCCAATTAATTAGTTACATTTATTAACACGTTTTGGGAACTTTTGGTTTTATAATTGCCTCTAATCTCATTAAATACTTTCCAGTAGAGAACTTTCCCGGGCGTTTTAAGAAAAAGTTACGAAAGCTCCGGCTTCCTCTCTATATATTTTTTTCTCTATAAGTAGTTTTTTTCCTTCACGATTTTTTTTCCGCTCGTAATAGATTCTCCATTCTGCAAATTCAAGGTTTCCCATTAAGTCGCATGAGGAATTTTATTTTTTAGAAACATTATCTTTTTCCTTACCCCGCCCAGTTCCCTAGCCGGTTCAATACAACTATCTGTGAGCCGTTAATTTGATGAACTTTTTATATGACTAATTAACAGAACCTTAGGTCAGGTCATGTAATAGTTTTGGAAAAATAAGCTCATATTTAGTGGTAATACGGGTAGGTTGGAAATAAATAAATTCTTAGATAGAAATTCTTTTTGGATAAATAGATTTTGGATAGCCTTAAAATTTATAAATAATTTTTTCCAATTCGTCACTTACCGATTGGTGATTATGAACTTGAACTGTCCTATCTTCTAGTTTTTTAGTGCTCAAAATAAGAAATTTAATAGCGTAATTTATAATGCCAGATAATGAAAATTTTTAACGTTATGTGTGGCTTGTGAAAGAGAAAGTCTCTTTAGAATCTCACATTTCCGTTCATATTATGCACAAGATGATACGATAGAGAATCATAACTAGCAACATGTGCAAATTTTTATAAGTAAATTATTTTTATTCATACAAATGTGCATATTGATATTCACAACTATTTCTCTGCAATTTAAGTCGATTAGTAAGTAGAAGGTATTGTTGCGAAGATTCTGGTTCCTTACGCCGGGTAAACATTTTTCTCTGAAAATGTTTTATCTCGTAAAACTGATTAAAAATTCGGGAGGTAATAGTTTCCTGTAAAAAGTTTTTTGTTTTGAAAAGAAAAAAAGCTTTAGATTAATTTTTAATCTAAGCTATCCAATAGTTGTGAAATTCTAGGTTGATCCTTAAATTAAAAAATCGAACCTTTTTACCTTGGAGCTTATTTGTTTTTTTAATACTTTTGGTTTGGCAAGATCACACCACTTATTTGTTTGTGTTTTTTCCTCATATTAGCTTAAAAAATACAATGGAGGGATTTTGTCATCTCTTTATTGCTTTGAAATCGGTTGGGAACATTAGGATTCGCTCAATTCCACCCGAATGCATCCTTGAGGAGCTCTTTCGAATGTACTCTTCAAATTCTCATCCCGAAGCAGTTTCCAGCGAGGGCATATTTTTTTGTAGTTCGACGAGCGAGATAACCCTAAAAAAATTCCATCTAGACTAAAGGAGGAGAGGGGAAGTAAAAAAAAAAAATTAACATGAAGAATTGGCAATGACGTACGAGAAAAGCACTAGGATTGCACCGCTGAATCCATTGCTCAGCATGTTAGCAAGAGATGCTAAAAGATGTGGTTGACGCGGAAAAGCGTCGTTTGATATTTTTATACTTGCTGAGGCATTAAGAAGATGAATTCCGCGGCGTTTTCGTCTCCGCCTGCTTTGCTTAAACTCCTGTCTCTTGTGTACGTACTCACGGAAGAATTCAGCACCTTCTCAGTAACACTTCAATACCAACCGTATTTAGGTCAACCCGTTAAGTTTTAAAAAATTCTGTTTTGCATCTAGTATTCTGTGAAAAAACCCTGTTTCTTGTCTTGTTTGCTGTAATCACTGGCTGAGGGTAATTAGTGTTTAAAATACGATGGGCCGAGTAGTCAATTTAAAAGATCGCTTCGAAAATTATGCCTCAATATCTTGGAAATGGATATTTATTTGAATTATTTTAGTCTTCTAAAGAGCATGTTGGCAAAGAATATCTCTCTCGTGTTAATTTGGCTAAAATTTTACCCATGTATCACGCTCATGAACCTTACCCCACCAGCGTTCACTGGAATAAGTTATCATATTTGTATATAGTATTTTTTCGTTTTTAATTACTCGTTTCAGAGAATTTCAGGAGAATGTATTTCAATTCACAACAGGAGAACTACTTGAGAGGAGAACTACTTTCTAATAATTCAAGCCGATATCAAAGGATCTATGGATAACTAAAGTTCTAAAAATTATCTAATGTCTTCTAAATTCGATTTCATGATTATTGTTTCGTGTGGGCTGTGAATGTCTACTTCACAGTGGCGCCGACTCCATGGGGCCTTAGGGGGCCCGAGCACCCTCAAAAATTCGTTATGGGTATGAGAAAAAAATGTGTCATGCCTGTCGATTTTCCCCGGAGTGTCCAGATACCGAGATTCGAGGTTATCAGGGTTCTAATGTTGATCATATGACTCTTCCAAAAATTATTTTAAAAACTTAAAACTCCCTACTTATAAAATTTCCCGGGGCAAGATCCATGGTTTGGGCTCCCCCAATATTTTTTGTAAGTCGGCATCCCTGCTACTTCATTTGTTATTTAGTCTTAGTCATGATAATCCAAGAGAGCTAAGCTACGCCGATTTAAATTCTTGCGATCGGGGGTTAATGCGTCACGAAAATAGATCAGTCGAGCGGAGTGGACAACGGGTAATTGACAAGTCGGATCGATGTTTACACCGCTGCAGTTCGACCGGACCGGGATGAGAGCTTTGAGGAGCTCATGTAAAGCAGTTGTGCACGTGCCCACTCGTGGGTTGGCCTCATTTGGAGCGTACAACACATTCGTTCCCGTGATCCACATAAAAATAAAATCCACGAAACAGAGCTAGGGAAACTTATGACCTCGTCCAAAATGCTAGTACATTATTCTCCCAGGAAAATTTTCGAGCGATTCTTTAGCCTTTTCGGCGCAGTTCCTTTGTTGTGAGCGAAAATTCTTTCCTCGTTAAAATTCATGTGAACATGAGATTAGTTGTTTCAGAAGCTTTCACGACCCCCGATGTGGCTCCTCAATTGCAGTGTTTGACATGGCTTGCTTTCTTCCTCCATTACGTTCCTGCAGACAAAGATAGACCACTAGATATGAGTTGTTTCCCTTAATAAATCTGCAGTATGCTGGTATGTTTGCATCTGAACGCTTCAAAACAACTCCTTTTCGCGTTTATCTCGAAAAAAATGTTTCTCCGCCACAGTTGAAATACAAACTAAGTGTTCACAGGATGTGGAGAATTCAATTACTGTATTTTAAGTCAACAATCTTTCCGGGTATTTGTATGGACCTAGCTCCATTTTTATGTAGATAACGTGTTTTAACGAATTACCACAATTACTTGCTAATTACTCCAAAAAAATAGTGTGGTGATTTGTCTAAGTTTTAATTTTAATGATCATTAAGGTATAAGGTACATTTTATTAGTTTCTTGTCAAAAAAAGTATAAAGTCTTTTGCAAATTGACATTTTTTATTTGCTTAAGCATGTAACGCGGTGAGAAATGGCATAAAAAATGCAAATTTTCAGATCCAATTTCTGGACAACAAAGTTCGGAAAGCCTAGGTTTTGTTGCCATCAGTCGATAAGGTGCTGTTCGAAGAATTTACTTGGAAATTTCCATGTACTTCGTTTCCCGTAGCAACCTCCTTTAACTGAAGAATATTTTAATTGTATCAACCTTCTGACTGTCGTTACGGCCCATCGAAGTCTACGCGAGGTATTTTTTCCGTTATCCGCACGCTCTTTCGCACGGAGTACGGTGGATGGGAGATAGCGATGGAGGGATGCTCGGAGATGAGGAAAGCTTTCAGTCGGTCCCTTCGCTCTTACGTTCGGCTTTCGTCACGCGCAACACTGATACCCTTCTATCAACGTCCCCGCGACGTTCCACTTCCCAGGGGCGGCTCTTTCTCTTTCCGCTCCGTCCTTCCGTCGCCTGCCGCTCTTGCCCGGGGTCGATGTGGTTCGGCTCCGCCCCTTTCTTGTCCGCGGCGATCCCTCCCCCCTTTGCCCGTAGCGCCACATCAACTTTTCCATCCCACATTTTGCCATTCCTAAGTACCCGTTATACTGTTATTCGCTTGTGCGACCCATTTCAGTGGTTGTTGACTCGGCAGGCCTCGATGGGTATCGCTAGAATATTATCTACTATAGGTCGGGATGCTTTATAACAAGGGTCTCCAACCCGCGGCCTACCGGCTTATTTCTTGCGGCCCCTAGAGGCTAAAGAAAATATTGTTTCACGCCACACAGTATAAAATATTTATCGACACGCGCATCAAAAATAAAATTGATTGATTGAACTTTTTAACCAATTAATTGCACTTTGAAATCGTTTTTTTATTTTATAGATATGGATCATTGTGCTCCTCAAGACGATGTGAAATTAATTTTTGACCCTTTTATTAAGGAAGGTTGAAAACACCTGCTTTATAACATCTACTACAAAACCTTGATTTTATTTTAAGCATAGTTTTTTGATTTTATTTTTCCTCGCTAATGTTTAGACAGCGAGGAGAGGGCGTCAATAACGCTAGTGATAGAATTTCATTCATGGCATATTTTTATTACGTATGGCAGGAGCCTCAACATGTTCGGTAGTTGCCTACATACCAATTGCGAGTTTACGCCATTACGATTGGTAAAGACTGCTCAACGACCACCATTTTTTATTTTATTCCTCGGCCACATAAAGAGTAGATGCGTTGCGAGGTAAAATACTGGTCCAAAATCAAAACCTTTTGCAAAAATGAAAATTTGCCGAACAAAAAGTTACGAGAAACTTTTCCTGGGAAAATAGCGAAACATGTCTCATGATTCGTGATGAAAAACGGCTTTAGGTAAACCATGTCATGAATGGACTGTTCAAGTGAAAATATTGTTGATTCGACGTCGGAGGTCTGGGATGATATTGAAAATAACTGCCTGAGGGGTAAAGCGTATATAGGGGTTAGTCTAAATATATTTAAGTACATGATTCTATGATATCGTTTTATCTAACGGTCGTTTAACATAAATCTATTTTCGTAATAAATTCAGGTGTTTAAGGAACTTAATTTTCGGCGGTAAACAACTCCTCCGAATTCTCCCACGCACTTGCTCGAGGGTTGTTTAGAAAATAAATTACGATCAGAGATTTTAAAAAATTATTAATTCTCTGATTAACTTTTCTCATATAGTTCTTGCATATTACACGATAATGTGCTTTAAATTTTCGTCGTTGATTTTCTTTTCTTGGCGGGAACGACCGTTATTTGCCGTGGAGCTTGCAGCGAGTGAGTTTGTGGGGAGGGAAGGGTACATTCCGTGGGGACCATTAGCTGAGTGGTGTTTCGGGCGCGGATCCATGTGGATGGATCAAAGGGAATGGAATGGATGTTCACGGGCTATGAGGGAGGTAACGCTGGAAGGGGACGGAGAGAAGACGAAATGAGGCGGAGACAGAAGGATTCATCAAAACGGAAGGGTGCGAGAAACGTCCTGATTGTCCGTAATGTAGAGGGTAAATTTACATAGGAAATGCAGAAGAGGGCTTAAGCTGTGACAATGGATTTACATCCGAGTTTAATCCTCAAAATATAGCAAGTTAATATGTATTAGCAAATCAAAAGTTACAGGCAACATATCCACAAACACTTCAATTTTACGACCAGTTTCACATTCTCTACAAAAAAGAGTTTTGAGAAGTTTTCATAATTGCTGGTTTCTCAATTCACTGAATTGTTCATTAAAATCAATCATATAAAATGACTTTATTGTCTTAGGGCTCTCAGAATATAGATTTAATGGAAATATGTAATGCATATCACATCGTTGATTTCGAAATGTAAACGGCGTTCGCTTTTTGGCGTTAGGTGAAGTATTAGTTTAAATGTATCCATGGTTTCATTCCCATATTTATCTGCAATCCAATGTTATAAAGCTAAGTCATTCTATATGTTGTGTGAATAATTTTTTACTAAGAAATTCTCCCTGAGAATCTCCAACTCGGTGATTATATATATGAAGTTTAGGTTCGCAGAGAAAAAAAATATATTGTGCATTGCCGAACTTTATAGCTAACGCAAATAATGAATATAGGTATTGTAAAAGTGTAAGAAATTGATTTTTTACTTTTAATGATGTATCAAATTTGAATAGAGAATGTATGGAATGAGGTATATCAGTGCAATTCCAGCGTCCTATTTTACTGCTTTCGTTTATTAAATTCATATAAAAATTCAAATTTGTTTGATCAACTCGTGAATTTCTCCTGTAGCTGCCAGCATTGAGACACTTTTGTCAAAATATGTAGCAACACATTCCATGTATCCAAATGTAAAACGAGTCGGAAAACCCAAAATGGAATTTTAATTCCAATAGTGTACCTTTGTTCCAAATTATATATGTTCTACTAGAAATTGTGTTTCTCCATGGAATGAACAAAAATTATTATAATTCAAAATGCATTGAAACCGGTCGTGAAATTTAAGTATTTGTGGAACTTTTCCAGTTTGTTTGTTGCCAGTTTTGTGGTCAATTTATCTAATTTCAAAATACCTCTTAGAATAAGTTTTGATGCACATCAAGTCACAAACAGCCATCGTTTTTTGAGCGAAGTATTTACAAGTCATCTAAAATTACTTGCGTCAGAATCTCTCTTAGGTGATCGTCTCATAATGCCTATATAATAGAAAAGTCAAATATATTATCTAATTCTTATCATTTTTCCCATAGTGGCAATGTGAGTAATTTTGCAATAGTTAAGTGTGAAGTCGTGTTGGAAATCTAATTCTCGACCTTAGGTTGATTTTGCGCGACCCTAAATCCTTTGACAAGGATTGAATTTAGATGTCATCCCAAAAGGTGCCATAGGTATCCGTCGAGATGGACGATATTGTAGACGGTGACACGATGTTTGGGACTACGGCTTGCAACTGATCAACTGTTCGTGCGCCTGGTCGTCTATAATGCTCCTCGCACTAAAGCTCTCTCTTAACGAACTGGGGAGATGATCTCCTCGTCCATGTCTTGCCTACTCTGGTAACTGTCGCCATTTGTAATCACCGCTCCGTCCTGAGATACGTCTCTGACCTTCACAGCAATAGTCAGAATTTCCGACACGGATATTTAAGACACCATACGTTTCCAACTCAAGAGTAACGTGAATCATAACGGGGACTAATTGCTGGTTTCTTACTACACTGAATTATTCATTAAAATCAACCATATCAAATAACAAGAGTTCTCTTAGGGCTCTCTGAGTAATAGTTTTAATGGAAATCTGTAATGCTTAAAGCATCGTTGATTTCGCAATGTAAACGGCATTCAAGTTGCTTTCTTGCGTTAGGTAAAGTATTCGTTTAAAATGTATCCGTGGTTTCATTCCCATATTTTATCTGCAAAACGATTTAATTGCAGCGAAGTCATTCTATATCTTGTGAAAATAAATTTTTACTACGAAAATCTCCCAGAGTATCTCCAACTTAGTTCACACATATTCACGGTAGAGCCGGTGAAGGGTAGAAAGATGAATAAAATTGACTCTTTTTGGGATAAGGTAGCATGAAAATTTTATTTATAGGATTAGAGTTGGAGGGAAAGCTATGGAGGAACCCTATGCTATGGCTAAGCTATGGCATCCGAAAGTATTGCTTCGGAAAAATATTTAATTAAATATCAAGAAAGCTAATTTTTTTGCCAAGACGTTATTCAATGGGTAAAAGGACTTTCAAGGTGATTAATTTACCCGTAATATTTGGCGCAACATTTTCTTTAGAATCAAGAATAGAGGAAGGCTAACTAACAGTGGCTGTAATTATAAATAAATTTCCCGGAAAGTTAACGTTTTAAAAATATGAATGCACGAAACTGAATATAGGTGAAGACCTCGAATGAGGCGGATGAATCAAATAATTGATGAAAGACGTGGAAAAATAGAGTGGCCATTAATGGGAAATGGGATGATAATTTATTTGAACCAATCAAGCTATCACTTTATTTTGATGGTGATGGTCAAGGTTGATTTTGAATGGGTAAAATTTGGGCTTGAAGAAAATTTGGTCTTCCTCCTTGGCTTCTCGTGTCGCATAAATTGAAGATGAAAGAGTAGTCTCAAAAATGTACGGCTTTGTGTTATCTTAAGATTTACTTTCTTTTAATTGGTGTACCTCTGCGTTCTTTAATAAATTTACAATAAGAATGATCAATTTTTAAAACGATGAATTGACTTTTACTTGGCTCCTAATAGTCCATATACATAGGCACCCCATAATTCATCTCCTTTACACTTAAAGTTTTGGGTCCTTTCCGGTCTCTTGGATACGCCGTTGTGTTTCTGCTATTGTCAACGTCAGTATCCTTTCATTGTGTCTTATTTCGTATTTTTATTCGCCATAACTCTGGTTTCATATCAGACCATTCATTTCCTCGGCTGTAGAAGTCTTTTCGGAGTCATGTGATAACGGAGAGATGCTTTGTTTGCTTATTAAAAGCTTTTTTTAAGCGCCGTCAACTCGTCTTCTATTGTTTAATAATTGTCTGTGCGTTCTCAGGCCTTGTGGCTACGTTCATGTTGCTCGACATAAATGTTAATTAGCATACCCCGTGGAAAGCTTCGCTTACCTGTTCACCACTTTGTCTATTGCGTTAAAAGTTTGTGGTGTTCCATCTCTATCGAAGGTGTGGGTAAAACTTCCATCCAAGTCATCTACCTGATTCTCATGAGCAAAATTTAGTGTTTAATTTCTGAAAAATGTCATTTCCTCAGTATTTTTCATTCACTCACTGAGTTTTGTGACAAAAAAAGTTTTCCCAGCAAAACTTTTAATCAAGGAAGTGGATGATAATTTTATTTTAGTTACGAAGCTAGTGATGATTTTAACTATCTTCATTCCTTGATAAGGTGATGATTATTATTAAATAAATTCATATCAGAAACCTCTGTAACCTTCTAGTCCGACAGGTATGCTTGCTTGGATTTATGTTGAAAGACGTAAAAAACTGGAAGAAGAAATTGCCATTCAGAACGCCTTATAGAGCGCAAATTGTCAAGGTATTTGATGAGAAATTACGACACTGTGTAATCGTTTGAATAGCCTATTCAAGGTCATTCCCTATCCCTAATCGTTACAACGGCATTAATAAGTCCACCTTAGTTTCTCTTCATGATGAAATTCCTGGTCGTAAAAAAAATCGTCGGAGGGTACACCGTGTTAGTCTGGACGCTCATGCTCACAGATGGAGAGAGTCGTAATGCTATTCGTCGCGCGAGAGAAGTTTGGACAAGGGAATGAGGTCGCCACGTGTAAATTCGTTTCCTCAATATCTCTTCACGACATTCTTTTTTTTTCACTTTTTGTCCGTCTGCTCACTTGGCGCGCGCGTTTAGTCCTCGGGGGCAATCCCTCTGGTGGCGTGGGACGCAATTAAAACGAATGACTCCCGGTCATGGTGCCTCGAAACCTTAATTTTTTTTCCATCTGGTTACGCTTCACTCGCCCCTTTCCCATCCCTCTCTCTCTTTAAACTCATCAGTTCTCCATTTTTCTCTCCTCCTCTTGCAAAAGACTGCAGTTTGTCCATATTTGTTCTCGTGTATTTTTTCCTCGCAAACTCGCTGCGTGGCGCTTGCGTTTTATCGGCTGAAAGTGGAATGTAATTAGTGGCCAATGCTCACTACCTTCCGGAATCGGTGGATGTTTATGACCTTTTGATGAAAGATGAGTGAACAAGAAGCCAGGGCAGCTATTCATAAATGGATTCCGAAAGGGATTCTATTGGGCTTGGCTGGAATTTTATCGAATCTGTGCTTTGATTGAACGTGTTATAACCAGGAAAGATTTTCAGATTTAATATTTGCAGGAAGAAGATTTGAGTGCGCGGAATGATGTACATTGATGTTTCACAAGTATGGGGCAAAATTTTAGGAATGCGTGACTGTTTACTATTGAAATATACCTTGCTAAATTTTCATGGGGAACACTGAACACCTGTCTATTTAAGTATTAAATGCTTTTAGTAAGGAATGTATCATGTATGGCAATGTTATTTCTCATCACGAGATAGCATTAAATAATCTGAACTCAGCCTTGTCATGGCATGCGTAAGTGTATGCCTTCTATCATTTACAATTCATTGAACATTGTAATTACAATGTGTTACCACGTTTCATCTAGTCTTGCGTCTTGAATCGTGGCAGTCAAATTAGAGCAGGGATTTCTGTATATGTTTTATGCTTCTAAATATAATCTGCTACGTCTTCCCTCAATTAGTAGTATCTTAATTCTCGATCATTATTATTCTTCATTATTCTTTGAATTGAAATCTTGAAACGTGTCGAGTTATTTTTTTATCAGTTGCATCATTAAATAGAAATTAACAGTATACTCTATTTTTAAGGTTTAATTTTTGGCCAATTTCCTTACCAGAGCGAATGTCATCTTAGAATTAAAAGCCCTTAATGATTAATTCACCTTTTAATCCAACTCCTCATTCTTTTGATTAGCGTTCTCAGAAACACTTTTCATCGTTTTAGAAGTCTTCATGTTTGATTGGTTTTATAGTCAAGTGAAAAAATACCTCGTCGATCGCTATGTTTATTGTAAGTGAATTTTAAAAATGATTTGTAATTGATCTCTCTTACTCTCTGAAATCCTTTTTTTTCCATTCTTCAAGAAATATATATATTGGGGACTTATTTTATTGCCGGAGTCATCACTGTGAAATGGAAATCGGGAACGTGATATGATGGGACGCATTAAATATCTCTCGCAATCCCTTGCATGTTTTATGGCTCGGCAGAGAATATGAATTTAGCATTAATTTTGGACGGCCTTAAGTTTAAGCATTTAAGGGACTTCCACCCATCTCTGTTTAAGAACAAGAGCCGCATCTGCTTCTGAATGCTACTCGAATGATTTTGTATTATTGAAAATTTTCTCACCACTTAACAGAAGAAGTTTAACTAAGAATTTTTGTTCATTTTTTAATAATAGTTCATGAGAAATTTCTGAAGAATCAGATTTTTCTCTTTCTCTTGAATTACGAATCAATTCGTATTAATTGCCGTTGCTGGTTTAGTGGGGAACCGGTACAGCAAGTTTTACAGCTCATACTTAGCTTATGTTAGTTCAAGATGTGCACCATATATAGATATGGCTCATAACTCTAACGCAATAATAACCTACCTTTTCGTTTTTCAATATGATTTTATGATGATAAGAGTGATATAAATGAATTAAAAAATACGGAGATTATATATTTTTGTAATTCCCCTCACGAAAGTCATGTATTCAATGGAGAACTTATTTTAAGACCCTACCATTTATTCCATGCCATATGTTTGGATCGCGTCGGCTCCATCTCTTTTCCATATATTATGAAAATCTTCATTTCATCCATAGTTTTCTATGCTTAAATTTTTACAAGCAAAAATAGGCATAGCCCCCATTTTATTTTGTTTTTCATTCGTATGTTAGGATTCTAATGGCCTCGGGTTGGTGTGGTGACTATAGTTTTGGCTTCGTACCCCGGGGGATCGGATTTCAATTCCAACGGTGGCTTAGATTTTCAGAGACTATCCGATCCCTGCTTGAGTGCTGTAGGAGCGTGTGAGGCTAACGTCGACGTCGCGTTTTTCTCTAACCCTTTCTTCCCTACCCTTCCCTCATGGCACCAATGGTCTCAGCTGTCGGTCGCTTCCTCAAAATACGTATAACACCGATATTTTTCAAATTAGAGTCTGAGTTTTCATTTTATGATTTTTGTAGTTGGGTGTCTCATAAAGGTGAGCCACTGGATAGTCCGCAGTTATTTCTTGAAAACTTATTTTCAATGTAGAAATTGAAAGAATGAAAAATTTGCTTGGCCGTATGGCAATTTGTTTTTTCCGACCATTGTTTCGTAACATTATCAAGGTAATTGGAGTAATGAAACCACTGGCAGAAAGAATAAAGAACCACTACAGAAAGTTTTTCGTCACTTCGATAAAGGATTTTCACCGAGTCACGCCAAATTATGTTACTTATATTGAATAATGAATTAATTGTGCTCATTTCGAGGACTATGGGTTAAAAACCGCACTGACTGAACCATGAATACGTATTCAATAAAAGCGAGCGGATATTGGTAGCTATAGAGAACTGTAGCACGAGCGTCGCAATTATTTTTTTATTAAAAAATATATTTTCATACCACCGAAAACAGCTCTATTAGACCTTTTACATCGGCATTATTAACATTTTAACAGTTTAACGCACACAAACAACCATGCCCTGGATAGGGGTAACTTACCCAAACGGAACTCAAACCCGCGACTCCCTGTTTGTCAGGCAAGGACATTACCTCGCCGCCACTGAGGCCGACAAAAGAAAAAGTAGAAAGTAATATTTAAGAAAGTATAATTGACGAGTCTCGATCTTAGAACCTCAGCGTGGGAGTCGAACAACGTAGCAACTAGTCCATGACAGTATTTATTGAAGCTACTTAGGGGCTAACCACCAACCCCTTAGCACCCTGAAATTTCTCCATTTTTAAACGTATTATATATATCGCTCAATTTTCTTGTACTCTTCACCTTGAAAATTTTACGCTATAACGAAACAACGGTCATTCAAAATAAATCACAGTGTGGAAAAAGGAAATTTTATATTCCTTCAACTTCTACGATAAGGGATTTTCACCAAGTCACGCCCGCTTCTTTACTTTGATTTTAAATGACTAAACCTATCCTCATATTGATAATTCCTCCAGAGATTCTGCATTCCTGTCGTAGTTAAGTGCCTCATATAGGCGCGCCACTCGATAGTCCGCGGATTAAAAAAAAACTTATTTTAAAAGACGAAACCTAACGTCAAATTGATATTCCTCCCCCACTACAGATATAATTTGTATTCGCCCCTGAGTTTTCATCTTCTGCTTTCGTGTAGTAGTTGTGTGTTACGTTGCTATGAATCGCTCTCTCAGACCAGATCAATTTGAGCGGTGTTGAAAAACGCGACATGGTGACGTCTTTCAAGAGAGAGAGAGATGAGTTTGTCTTTACATATATCGAGTGACGTCCTTTCCTCTCTCCCCAACTTCGTCCCCCCTCCCCCGCCCCCCATTTCTCCCCCGCGACCAATCTCCGCATTGCGGCGCCTACAGGAGGAGAGAGAAGCTTTTGGAACATGTTACGCAACGCCTCGCAGTCCAAGAGGAATTTATGAAAAAAAAATGGAAACTGTCTGGTATCTTTCCAATTGCCGTCCCTTCTTCCCCGCCGATGTGTCTGAGCACAGTCTATGCCCCCGAATGCATATTTCCTTGAGGGGACCACACCCGCGAAGAAAGGACCGGATACGGATCTGAGGAGGAGTCGATGATGGTGTTTGTGTCGTTTTCCCCCATCAGGTGTAAATTTCGAATCAGAGTTCGGGCACGCTATGAGGATGAATTGTCTTATTATGATGGTCGTTAGAATTTGACATCAATGTTAGGATTGGTTTGATGCAACCGTCCACAAGTGTAAAAAAAATAACTGGAACTGAATTGGAATGGCAGTTTTTTAGCTTTAAACAACATAAAATCCCTAATCATTTCTTAGTTTTGAATTTTTGGACCGTCTTGCTCCTTCTGTTTGACTTGATTTTATACGTGCAAAATGTCTTTAATTTTCATATTTTTTCATTCTGTTGATCAAGTCACGGTTCAGAAATATTTAAGTTATCATCCTTATTTTAAAATGTGTACTTTATTTAACAAAGTTTCTATATACTATTCTTTCGAATAAAAGTATCGCCGTCTCTAAAAGGATTTCGGTCTTTTTTTTAATAAGGCCCTTAAACGGGTATCCATGGAAGCCAGATGTTTTGAATAGAATTGCCTTAAAATCATTTAATGGTTGAAGAATCTGGGTAGCCTTGTGAGCGGTGTACTGGCCCGGAATTTCAAAGGTCCATAGTCCTGCACTTGACCTAGAGGAATGTGTTCCCCACGGAAATGCATGAGAATCTTATATTTAAAGAGTGATTTATATATTTTTACTAATGCAAAAGAATCGGGTCCAGCGCTTGGAAAATTTTCCCTCGAATGCCAATCCCGCAAGTGGCAGTGTAACGGGAGAAAAATTATATTAGGTGATGTGCACTGAGTAGTAATTACCTTAACAAGTACATTTATGAGGTAGATTTATAACAAAAAAACGCGTGAAATGAAAATTTATTTAGCCACTCAAGTGCATTCAAAATGTAAACAGTCTCAAATGGGTGCACTTTTACCTTAGCCCGGGCTTGAACATAGATACCCTGAAGGTTTACCGAAGGTTTACTTTTATCGTGTCTTTTTCCGACAAATCTAGTCGGGGATGGGTTCACTGATAGCTTTATTGTTGGGAGCTCTCCCAATAATTCGGGAGATCCTGCTTACTGTCTAGGTCAAGTTGATTGATTTCTTTCTGCTGTGAAATTTTCACCCTTGGTTGATGGTTAGTGAAATGGAAAATTAAAAGAAGCAGTGGATGTTTAGGAGAAAAGGGGCTGTGAATTTGCTGTTGCCTTTAGCATATCATGTCTATTTTTCGCTATATATTAAGACCTCCCAGGTCACTCCGGTCTTCATATTCCATTAGTCTCCTCTAGTACGAATTTAAGTGGCGAAAAAGCATATTTTTAATTCATTAAAAACAGGCAGGCAGAAACTCTGGCATGAAATTCACATTCAATCTGGACTAATCGTTCTTCTCAAACATCAAATGACCTTTTAGTTTTTAATTTAAGGCAAATAATTTATTTCATTCTGCATTTTAAAAATTAGTCCTACCGTCGTTATTTCATTACTTAACGTGCACATGCAATAATCGATTGGATAATGGCTTAATTGCGTAAATTCTACCTGTCTCAAAACTATTATTGTAAGTAGTTTTTTTTACTATAATCTTTTCAGAATTTGATTCTTTATTGCATATGATATTTAAGTAACTCAAATTTTTGTTTTACTTTGAGTTTTACTTATAAAAATAAAGTTAGTTTGTCCCCGATTACCAGAAATAGCTGTTTCTAGTGTCCTGTCGAGTTTACCCATTCATGTCTAGAACAGATAAAGCTCCCTCACAGAACAGTGGTTAGTGGCTTTCGTTTAATGCGCATTCCTCGTTTTTGTGGCACCATTACCCATGAGACGTGTAAGTGCGGCACTTCCGTGGCGTGGAGGGATTGTGTAACCAGCTCTAAGCTCTGGAGGCCCCCCCCCAGAATTTACGACGGGGATTCCTCGGGACATAAACGAATCTGTGGAGCAATGAAATATGCACTATTCGCCCCAGAATTGCATCCCTTGGAACATCATCGATCGGGCGAGTCTTGCCTGACTCACCGATCGTGCCAGGGTCGCAAGTCACCGCGGAATAAATGACGAAATTTATGCTTGACATAAATGCTCGGATTTTGCCGCTGGATGGGAGGGTTCTAGTAACTGCTGTTCATAATACGTTCGTATTCAAGACTTGTTGATTTGGATTTATTTCGTGCCATCGTTTTTTTGCTTCATGGGCTAACTCAATCCTGATTCCTCACAAAAAGACGTCACTAATATATTTATAGCCTGAAAAGGTGGGTCATTAGAAGTGAGACATCCTTCGTTAGTC
Source organism: Ischnura elegans (assembly GCF_921293095.1). NCBI lineage: Eukaryota > Metazoa > Arthropoda > Insecta > Odonata > Coenagrionidae > Ischnura > Ischnura elegans. Next base: position 68,741,173 of record NC_060249.1, on the reverse strand, counting down.
ACGATCTTAATGACGCAGTTTATAAAACATACACGAAAATTAGCTGATAAACACTCGATGATTGGTTTAATGCACGACTTCTTTAAGATTTTTATCAAATACATACGTCATAAGATGTCATGAGTGCTTCAATTTTATGCGAATGTGTTACAAATGTACTTCTTTATACTAAATAATAGTCCTTTAGTAATAATATAATTTTTAAAAATGCAGAAGTTAGATTCAAATTTATATGGAACATGCAAAGAAATGGGCTGGGAAACAATATATGCTGAGTGAGAATAATTATGCGGATATTTGTAGAGTCGGGTATATACTATGATTAATTATTTATCGATCCTAATTCATCTGTGCTCGGCATTTATGACTTGAACGATTTTCGTAACTCATAGCGTATAACTGCGTAACACATAACGTGTAATTTATAACTCCGTTAATAGTGTTGAGAGAGGAACAGTAATAGATACGTAAAGATTATAGATATCATAAGAGGAGATTTTTGTAAGGGCGCATATCATCTATAAATGGTATTTTTATTCAAAGAAAACCTAAAATCCTTTAGAGCACTGTCCATGGTACATCTCAATTACTTCTACAATCATTGTATCGTATATACCTTAAGTTTTAGAATTGTGTTGAAAAATAAATTATTAGACACCAATATTTTCCTTATTAATAAAGGTGATGTTAACCCTTTCGAGACGGTAGAGTTCTCTCAGCTTAAAACCACCTTAAAACACCACAAAAATCTCTTGAGTATTCACCTAGCCCTCATCACTACGTCTGTATCAAATTTTGATAAAGTGAGACAGCATAAAAGGAAAATTAACTCCAATGTAGTCAATCTTCATCCGTCTCCATCATTTTACGAACGGCTGGGCAGCTGTGAGAGAAAGGGCGAAGAAAACGAAGTATTAGGTGCTAATTTTCTTCGAAAGAGCCGAAAGTGTTTTCCCTCATATCCGAGAGACGCAATAGTTCTTTTTCTTATGTCGTGTTCGGTGTTCAAAAGAGAGAGGTCGTTTAGAGGTCGAGTCTAGGAAGAAAATTAGCAGTGGTGTCTCGTCCTAGCCCCGCTAAAGGAGCGGAAGTTATTCGTCTAAGGAATAATTTCGAATACATAGAGGCGTTCTGCTGACGTATGTTGATGGACCGCTTTAAATTACTTCTGCGACTTTGTTTCCCCTTTTCCTTTTCGTGGGTGGAATTTTGTGGAGAGTATTTCCTATTAGCTAAGTTGAGCAGCAAGTATTGACTCTTCTCTGGCACTATATTTTATCGTGTGCATAACTTATGCTGGTATTCTCCCTCAAATGGAGCGGATCAATTGATTTTATAAAAATATGGGAAGAATAAATGAGCTAAATATGCGAAAAAGGAGTTTTGTTCATTTAATTGCACGATGCACATTGCAATCCATGCTGTCACTTTTAACTCTTTATTTAATTTCCCAATAAACAGTTTATCGCTGTTCTAAAATTTCCATTTACAAATACTTGATTTACAATTCCAGGGAAAATAATGAGGTAACACTTCCAATTGACGTTTTTCAATATATTTGAGGCAAAAATTTGGCGAAGGGTTTATGGAATATATAAAAGTGAAGGTCGAGTCATAGAGTGCACACCTTTGTAGATAAGTTTGAATTTATTTATTTTGAAGGTTTAATTGCCGAATATTTGCAAGCAATCCATGCCGTTTAATTTTACAGGTAATATTACTGAGTATTGTAGAATGATAGTCATGATGGATTTGGAAATTTAATAACAGCAATCAAGAAAACACGCTCGTTTGTTAGACCGACAAGTTTGCGCCGTCTTAAAAAAATTCCGGGGATAGATGCAAAGCTACGTTTGCGTTGATTCTTTCGAGCAAGGTTTTTGAAGTTAGCTTGATACATTATCACTTAAATGTCGTATTAATCATTATGTTGAATTTGTGATGATTTTTCTATTCTCGCTCGCATATGTCCAAAATGGTTTTTACCCATAAAAAAATAAACGTTCTCTAGCGAAAGTGGCGTGTTTTACGCCACCGCGACGCGACGTCATAAAAAGTAATATTTTCTTATCTTCGAACTGATTTAGGGATCAGGTTGGATGAGCAGAAAATGAGAGAGGGCCCTAAAATTGAGCTTGAGGCTTAACGAGGATGACTGGAGGGACCTGTTTGAGTGCCCTTGGATACGTTCGATGGAAAGCCCCTGAGTAACTTCCGCACCGCTTGTCGTAGAAACAGGAATGTAGTCCAAAGTAGAATGCCTTTTTGCAATGAAATATTTTTAAATGCTTAGGAAGTCGATATTGCCATCGACAGATATCATTTTGTATCGAAATGAACGGTTGTTGGAATTGCATAAAAGAGTGTTCTTGCGATGAAAGTGGCATTACTTAAATTATTCCTGGCTCAATTTTGTGGTACATTTTTTAAAAGTTTTTGTGGAAATTTTTTAAAAAGTTTTTTGGAGCATTTAAAAACGTTTTTACGCTTGGAGAAACGAGAAATACGTGCTTTTCTAAACGATTTATTGATTGAATTTTAACCGTTTTCAAAGCAACCCAAAAATCTAGTTTTATATAAACAATTTTTTGGGATTTTGTGGGGAGTGGATTGGGTAGAATTCTTCTTGGGAAGAATACAAATCTTATCGTCCCATTCACGTTTGTTCCTAAAGTAATATCATTATTTCTTTATGGTCTATAATTTTTAAGCCGGGCTTTGTTTTTTACTATACTTCTTTACAAACTTTTTCTTCTTCTTTCTTTTTCTTTTTGTACTAAATTTTTGTTACATTCACTCGTATTTTGTTCTTGTGAAAAGCTTTTAACAATTCCCATAAAATTGTTTGTTGTATAATTATATAGTATGATTGTAAAATATAAAAATAATAATAATAATAATAATAAAAATAGTATAATTGTTCAATTCCTTCTTTCTGATCAACTTTTTCCCGAAAATTATTGCTGAATTAGTTGGGGGCATTACGTTTTTCTGATCAGCAAAGCTTTCATGACTGACATGACCACAGTTCAATGTTTTAGACATGTGATTAACGATCACTTCGTTACCTAAGGGGTTTGGGTATAAAGCTTCAAACTTATCCATCCCTCTTCGCCGAAATCATTGGTTTTGGAAGTTTGTTCTCACTTTGAAGAGAGAAGTTTCAAGTCATTTCACCCCAGTGGCATGCGTATTCAGAGCTTTCGTGTACCTTGACTTATACAACTCGACCTTATTTCTCCCCTACTGGTATCACCTTGATAAGGTGCGGAACGTGGCGTGATCTGAGTAGAGGAAAGTTTATCCGCTGAACGATGAAAATTTATCCTGGTAAAGAGACTCAGTGCCTTTAATCCACATTAAGATTTAATATGAAAGTCCTTTTATCGGCCTGATGAAAGTAAACTTTTTATTCCCCAACAGCTTAATCCGCGTTGTCTTTTCAGTGAAGCGTTTCCAATAAGTTCATCCTGAATTTGAACCAATTATGCTTTGAAGATCCGATGCAACTATTCCTTCTGTCGAATGCTCTGGTATGTTGAAATATGGAGAATGACATTTTCCGGCAATAGCTATGTTTGTATCCACAAGTAGTTTTTTTCCGATTCATAGAATATGGCGTGAGGATTGGCTAATAATAGAGACTGTAAGAGAAAGGGAGACGGGTATCTTTTTTAAGGTTTCTCAGGGGCCTATACATGTTTTGAGGATATTATTCTTTCTTTTGATTCGGCGTTTAAGTAAGGAATAAAAGTGCTAGGAGTAATAAGGCGGATGACCTTTAAAGAGTGGTCCAGTATCCAGAATTTATAGAAATGTATTCAGTCACGTCTCTTGGAGGTTAAGAGGAGTAATTGATTATAATTTTAACCAAAAACGCTTTTTAGCCTATGTTCCTGTTCTTTTAGACTTTGAAAAAGTCTTGCCTGAAAGTTAATTCTTTCTATATATTTTTTAATTAATAGCGTTCTCAATCTGCTCATTGAAATGCTTCTTTTTCATCTACGTAGTACCTACATGTTTTGTTGATTTTATATGTAAAAATGTGTGCCAAAAATATACAATTAATATTCTAATTTCTTTTTTTTTGTTCTTCCAGGTGAGTTGCTCCTTCCAGTTTGCTGTTTTACAAATTTCTAAAACTACGAAAAGTGAGTGATAGTATAGTATTTCACACCATAGATATATTTTCTAGTCTTAGTGCTGGCTTTAGAAATTTAAAATGAGCAAGCCAATATTTACTCTGTATTGGATGACGGTGGTGTTCCAGAACTGAAATGTGGCATCTATATCATTTAAATTGGGTTCCAATCTTCACTGGTATTGAATTTCAACATAAGTTATAACATTAAAATTTAGCTTCTAGTGATTAAAAGGGATTTTTTTATTTCATATCATTAGGGTTCTTTTGCCTTGTATAATGGAGTCTCCGACTATTTATACATTGGATTGCGTCGTTGATAGTTTGAATTGCCTCTGAGTATACTCATCAAATGCGTTTAGCTTAAAATATCTGATTTGCAGTTCATATATGTTATCTATGCTGAAATCTTTCATGTTTAACGGGATTAAGAATTAAGCTTTCACAAACTTAAATTTTAGCGGTATAGGATTTATATTTTTGATCATGATTTACTCTAACGCCCGTTTGAACCGATGTTGTGTATGTTCTTAGAGAATTGCCGGGAATGTGGTATAGTTAACGTTTCAGTTAATTTATATCGATATAGTACTTTGATTTAATATAATTTTTTTACCTATCTAGATTCTACATCCATTAGAATGTGGTATAGTTAACGTTTCAGTTAATTTATATCGATATAGTACTTTGATTTAATATAATTTTTTTACCTATCTAGATTCTACATCCATTTTAATTTTAATCTTAATTTTTCAAATGAGCGAACTGAAAATTTTATCGAATTTTCAATGTTTTTCTCCGTACCAAGACACCCTGCGCAATCGATTTTTTTCCATTAAACAAACTCCTCCCGTTGAGACCCACGGCTGACTATCACCTTTACGACCATTGTTATGGCTGATGTGATGGGCCTGCTTTTAAGGAAATGATGCATTTTTTTCATCATATGCGTTGAGAGGGAAAGGGAGACCGATGCTTGAATTGTGTTTAAGGCGGAGTGTGGAATCTTGAGGCTGAGGTATAAACATTAACATTCGGGAAACTACAGGTGTGCAGAGTTAAATAAAATTTTTGTTGTGCTGATGAACTATATTTTTTCGCAATAAATTTGTGTTATGCAAAGATATGACGAGGGAGAGATTTTCGAATAAGCCTTCCAAAATTGAAGTTGAAACGGCAATCCTCCAGGGCCCATGTTAATAATTTTTAGAACTATGTCCACGAAATACTATGTCCGTACAACAATAAATGGTAATTTGGGACTCAATCGACCCGCTGCGATGGACGTAAATAGAGACTATTTATATTTTTTATGTTAATTTTGCCTCCTATGAAACATGATATGATTGGTCAGCGGCATTAGTAAAAGTGATATTTAAAACGCCTCTTTGATATATAAAATTGTTCAATTTCATTGATTCTCCCAGGAACTTCTATGAAAATATTTTGCGCATTTTTATTGCTCGGTGGATGGCTTGCTAGTTATATGTAATCGGTCAATATAGGAACTCACTTGATCATATTTTATGAATGTTATATTTTATGAATACTCAGTTCGAAGGAGGATATTTCGGCTAAAAGTGTATAATTTATCTAACAAGTGATTCATATCATGTAAATTCGTAATACCGTATCGTCTTTTGCCCTGGGATTTCACACAATGAAACGGTCCGCGAATTGTCATGCGAAATTCCCCTGAATTACTTTAAGTTACGTTATCTTTCCTAGAAGCGTCGCTCTTAAGTTCAGTGGTGGATGGGCCTTAAGGGTTTCGCGCGAGGGATCCCGAGACAAGAAACGAAGGGGGGGGGGGAACCTCTTACCCTCGCCCAGGACGTCATTTCGCTGTGGCCTCGTGGAGGAGAGACCCAGTCAATAGTTGTGGTCTGGAACGCTGGCACGGAGCCAGCAAAATTCCTCCCCCTCCACTTCCATCCCCCGCAACGCCTCATGGCTGGAATATTCCCATCCAACCCCTTCGCTCGTTGCCTTGAAAACCACCGGCCTCTCTCTCTGTCAAACTCTTTAGCACAGGGCAGCCACCCACTCGGGAAGAGGAGGAAAAAAACCGGGAATTAGAAGCTACCGGTGAAGATGTGGGAACAGAACGGGAATTTAATCGAATTTGCGGGAAATGTTAGATTTTGGATACAAGGAACGCATAAAGACCTACTCGATCGGTCACGATCTGTCTTGCTTCCGTTCGTATTCTTGTTTACACTGTGTAAGTATTTTTTACATTAGACCGGGAATTAGGAGCTACCGGTGAAGATGTGGGAAGAGGATTGGAATTCATTCGAGTTAGCGGGAAATGTTTGACTTCAGGTTCAAAGGACGCATAATATCTACTCGATCGGTCACGATTTGTCTTGTTTCCGTTCGTATTCTTTTATGTATTGTGGGAGAAATTATTTAAGCATCGTAATATTCCAGTGATCGGTTTCAATGTAGCTGCCTCATTATCAAGGATGTTCCAAAATTACTCTATTTATGACCATTGGTGGCTTTAAAATAACGCATCAGCTTGGCATCAGTGAATATTGTGTTTAGTATAACAAAGTACAAATTGTTTCACTTATAAATAAATTCCACACAGTTGAACTGCCTGCTCTTAAATTGTTTGAACCTCTTCGACGCTATAATATGAGATTTCATCCTTACTGATATGTATTTGTATGTTAAATGTTGAAGAATATCACCATATTTTCTCTATGGTAATTTTTTCATTTTATTAAATATTCACTGGGGTGTACTCTATGAGCTTCAGTCGAGAAAAAACTTACCTCAGAGAAATTACTGGGGTATAGGTAATTTTCATAATAGAGTCACTGGCTGTCGTTGGCAATTGTGCATAAAGCTGTGCCCTGAAAATTAAAAGATAATACATTAAATTGCATTGAAGTGATCCATTAGGAAACCAGATCAATCGAACGGTATTGATGCTCTTAATCTTAAAAGAAAATGAAAAGGTGCGACGAATTTATACTAACTTTTCTAAACTTTCCGTTTAACTTTATCGATATGAAAGCCTTGACCTCCAAGAAAATTTTTTAAATTCTCGATTAATTTAATGTTTAATAGATAGTAATGAACCCCCTATTTGTTATAACCACTGTTGGTACCCTGGAATTATATTTACTACCTAGATGTTAAACAGTGCTAGAGGAAATAGTGTAAGGTCAGCGAGGAAGGGATTAGGATTTATAGATAAATTGAAAGGGAGTGGGCCTTTTTGTGAACTGAAGAGGGAAATGCAATTTGGGAGGGAGACAAGCCAGGCAAATTTGTAAAATGCTCCATCCAAACCTACCTCAATGGGTACAATAATTTAACATTAGCCTGCTGCGCACTCGCCTGCACAACATGAAACCCGCACATCCCGCAGTGCTCAGTGTTGGAAATCCTGAAAACATATCCCTCATATACCTCTTCGGAAATAATTTTATAATTGTTCCGGTAATTGCCACATTCACCCTTTTCCATTCCAAACGATTGTAGGCTAATTAAGATAAATATCAAATTCCCTCGATTTTCGGCCAATTTATAGTGATTTGATGTTTTTTTAACATTGAAAATTAATGGCATCTCGTAATCAAAATAACCGTGAATAAATGAGTATGTACTCGGGAATATCGGGAAAAACTAGGGAACTATATTTTATCAGCTAAGTGCCTACCCTGCTTCAATTTCTTTTATGATTACCTTCCCTCCTTTCCTCTTCTCCGGTCGCCCCCTCATTTTCCCCCACCCCCATATCAAACCCCACCGCCCTCTACCGTCAGCTGCCTTCGCTCTTTTCAACCCCTCTTGGGCTCCGCCCCATTTTTCCCATCTTCCCTCCCCATCTCCACCGACATCCCACGAGCATCTCCCGAGGTTCCTCTCCCCAAGTTTCTCTTTGTCCCTCGACGACGTCTTCGCGAGCCGTGCCCTCAGCTGGTGGTGCAGATATGGGTGGGGTGACCTTCATCCATACTGGAGGGTAAAATAAGCGTAGAGCATTTAAGACGACTCATTACTCCCGCGGTTGAACGGTCTTTTTCCCCGACCAATTACCCGTTTAACTCTTTCTACCACAGCGTTATTTCTGGGAAAAATAAAACTTGAACGAACATTTTTCGGTGAAAATACGTAATGCGTTTGAGAAAATAGAGGAGAAGGACCAAAACCTTTACAGTGGTCCTAGAGACCAATGACGACACTAGACTTAAATTGGTAATTTATTTAAAAAAAAAAGAAATAAAAATATTGACCTGGAGGTACGGCAGTGGGGTGGGTTAAACCTCGGTGGCAGTGGGGTAAAGTCCTCGCCTGCCAATCCGTAGGTCGCAGCTTCGGATCACGCCTGGGTAGGTGGTCCCTATCCAGGGCATAGATGTTTGTGATGTTCTATTGTTAATTTTGAAACATCCGTTGTAAAGGCCGTTCTGAGCTGTTTACGGGAAGTGGGAAATAAATAATTTTTCTTCTCAGTCATGATAATCATGGCGGCGTTATATTAGTTTCCGGGAAGGATTAAATGGTAAGCTTCATGAGGTTACTGGGTGCGAATAACCATTAATGATATGACTGGGAAAGAATTTTCCTCAGTGTAATTACATTAGCTATGTGTATTAAGGAGAAGATTTATCACGTACCGTCTATCACTATCGTGAATCGTTAACGTATCGCCGTCCGTTGTAGTTTTCTTAGGAATGATTCGGCCCTTTGATTAATGTACTCTCTCATAGTGAGTCCATAAACACGATTAATCATTTTATTTACTTCATTGTTATCCAGTTTCCTCGGTCTGACATTTGTCTCAACCGTTCCGGCTGTCACAAGCATGAATTATTATCCTTCCCTTAAAGAACATTCAATTTTTTTCCTACTGCCGTACCTCCAGGTCAATATTTTTATTTCAATTTTTTTAAATAAATTATCAATTTAAGTCTATTGTCGTTATTGGTCTCTAGGACCACTGTAAAGATTTTGGTTCCTCCCCTCCATCTTCTCAAATGGTCCCTCGCTCTGACCGAAAGTTGCCATTCAATTTATGAATTGGGTTAATGGTAGGACGAGAATGTAGACTTTTGCCAAAAAAAAAATCACCCACATTCAGTCTCTTTCTTTAAATTTAATTTAATTTTTAATGATACACTAAATGATTTCAATATATGAAGTAGAAAATTTGCGAAAGTTGCCGCTAGCCATATAATTTTTCCGTGAAAAGGAAGGAAAAATAAGGCATTACAGTTTAATAGTCCAGCTGAAAAAAGTTGGAAAAAGCATGGATGTAAAATAGCTTTGTTTACGAATATGCTGCAGGTATCAGGAGTGACGGTAAAATTAGGAAGATTTGGAGTGACAATAATAGATTCCTTGAAGAATGGAAAAGCCTTGTCGCTATGAAGGCAGTGGCAGCTGGAAAGAGGACATAGGTGAAGGAACAGCACCTACGTTGGACTAGAAATTGGGTAGTTTACTCGGACCCTGTATCGCGATTCATTACGGTTGCGATTATGTTGATGGGTGGGTAAGATAAATTTAACGAAAAAAAGTCTTCCTCATTCAGCCATTTTCTCATTACTTGAAAATGAAAACATGCTGGTATGAGTTAGTGACGTCGTGAAAGGTCTGGTTCATCATTTCGTTCAGAGAGACCCAATTTTTGACGAAGATAATCGTCCATTAGAGTATTTTCGGCAACGACCCACGTGAGATGGGTGCGCAAGGCCGATAAGCAGCGGAGAAGCGGTGACCTGCTCGGCAGGAGTCAGTGACGTCATAAACTTTTCAGCGAAAGGAGAAATTCCATCGATATTTCGCCGCAAGTAGCTCGAAAAGTCGGCGACGGATTGAAACTCGGAAAAAATACAGGTCTATTTAATTTTCAAACTCTATTTCTATCACCAAAAATAAAAAATGGTGAAACAGCTCATTGTATGTTACTTATGGTGATGTTAGTGTTGCCTTAGTTGGGATCAGACCAGCGTAAAGATTATTTTTATTTTCGTGTAGGATCTTCAATTTCCCTGAATGGGTCTACTCTCAACCTCATCTTAAAAACGTGCCGTTGATGATGGCGCCATAGGTACTTGAGATTTGGACGCCTTAATAGCACTCTAAGGGTTCTTCTGTTAGAATGCATGACGTAGGGAGGACGTAGAAGGAAAAGGACGCTAAAATCTCGATTCTTCGTCTATCAACCCTGCTGTTGTGTAGTTCTTCTCACCTATTTCTTGTCGGCTTTGCGGTTGTTATTTAATTAATTTTTTATGAAATACAAAATAATTCATAATTATGCAATAGAAAAGTTGCGAAATTTGCCGCCTGCCATGAATTTTTCTCCGCGGAAATAAAGAGAGAATACTACTCTAGATATAAGTAATAGTAGAGCCTTTATAATAGGATTTGAAGGAATATTTTGGTGGTTCCAAAAAGAGACATTTACGATGGATGTTTGGAGCTACTAATTACACAGATGCAGAATATGTGAGCGAATTTGACCTTGGTTCGGTGCTAGCGGTGAGTAGAAGGCGAGTCAAAAAAAGGCATCCATCCTTATATCGTTGAAATAGTATAAAACCTGAAAATGTTAAAAGTACAGCGCCGACATGTCTTTGAAGTAGAGTAGATGATCACCAATAATGCATAGTAACCGAGACAATATTAGGTTGTTCTGAGAGTCGTGGGGATAATATTAGGTTGGAGTGAGATAAATCTAATGCTTGCCATGCATTCGGTGCTATTTGTGAGCATGCCGCGTCGTAGTCCCAATGGCTCGGCACCGTGCGGGAAGGATCGAAGTCTAAAATAATGCGGTCAAGGACGCCTGGCGTATTAGCAGCACGGTACATCTTCGTAATGGAATTTTCAATTTCAAAGGAGAAAATGATATGCTCCTCCAGTATTCATTTATTGGTACGTTTATCACCTTGCGTGCTTAGTGCTTACTCCACATCCAATGGTTATTGCTGTTATATTTCGGCCCTTAAAATTTGCTCTGGAATGCGAAAAAAACACGGATTACCCTCTGGAAGAAGCAAAAAATGTATCAATGATGTACATTTATTAAGAATGTAAAGGGCGAAAAGTTTTTGATGATGAGACAAAAAGTTAACATTCTTTCCATTTTCGATGGTGAACAGTAGCGTAACAAGTGAAACGGGTGCGCATCAAGATATTTTACTCAGCGGCAAGTATACATAAAGAAATGCACCAAGTGGTGCACCAAGAAATATCTGCAAAAATTTTGAACGAGCATACTCATTATACTCCCATTCACAACAATTATCAAAGTGAGAACAATAGTAGAGTGATTTCGAGATACGTATGTTGCATTGCGTGTAGGTCATTTACGAAGGCCGTGTTATAAAAAAATCCTCATATTTTGATGCTCAGAATTTTTTATAAGCTTTGGATACCTATTTGTGTAACATGCCCAGTGAAAATACCTCCGGATTCCCACTCGTAAACCTCATGGGAGACAAGGGTACAAGAAATTATGAGAAACTCTCTGAAACGTGGAGCTGTTGTGGGGAAGGAAACATGAAGTTCGTGGGGATGGTATTTGGTTGGACGGACATAATTTCTGTGAATTACATACACCCAGCCCTCGGTGATATGTATGAGATGCACGTTGTGTACAACTGCCCAATGGTTGAGCTCTGTGCGGAGGATGTCGATCTGAATGCGGTGAAGGACGCTTGAGGTTTCACGAGTGTTACATCTCCGCTATACATGGACTCTGTAGGATTTTTCATTTCCAAAAGGAAACACGTGGTGCTATTCCAATTTTATTCATCACTCTACTAATTCTGCACATCTTTAATAATCTTGATCAGTCCTCGGCCATTAATATTTTTCACAGTTGAGCAAGATGATACCGAAATATTTCTCAAGCGAAGCGACTCGTCTCAGGGCTAATATGGTGTAAATTGTTTCGTGTTGACGTAAAATATCGAAATCACTCGATTATAATTTGAAAAACAGTGTTTATACCCATGATTTGTTTGAATATATATTAAACTATTCACTTAGAAGTCATGTATAAGCAGCTGAAAAAACTTCATGCCCTCGAGTGTCGTGAATCATATTATATATGAGGGATATATAAATGCATTGACAGATATAATTAACCCCGTTGTCAGTATATTCAAATTAAGAAACCAGTCTGCACCGATGGTAATTATGGTGCTGGCTATCAGCAGGGTTCATTAGGGTCAAAATGGATTCTTCAAGTCAGCGTTTTAATTAATAAGTAAACTTTAGTAGTTTTAAGCTGTAAAATTTTGTTAGACGAAGACAATCTACATGTATATCAACACTAACGTGTCTTCACGTAGATTTTTGCTGCCGGGAAATTGCCTAATAATGACATATTAGTGGTGAAACACGCACTGTTGGAATTGTATTGCTGTTACATGAAATAATGGACTATAAAATAACTGCTGAGGTTTAGCTATTATTTATTTGTAGGGTGTATGTTAGGGGGTAAGTTTCCCTAGTCTTTCCCAAGGTTGAGTACCCGAGATGATGACCAGGTCTTCAAGTTTTCGTGTCACGCATGCGTAGGGAAAAAAACTACAGAGGTTTACCTTTTGTTTATTTGTAGAGGCTGAGTTTCTCTAGTCTTTCCCAAGGTTGATAACCCGAGATGATGACCAGTGCTTCAAGCTCTGGCGACGTGTTATGCATGCGGCCGAAACAATGCGAGATCAGCGAGATAAAGCCATGTGTAGGTGAAGAAGAGGCAGGTGCTTGAAGTTGCGCTCGGGGACCGTGGCTGAAGAGTGCGGGGGCTTCAAGTGGGGCGTCTGGGAGAATGACGTCGACGCGGCCGGAAGTTGAGTGCGCGCCCGGCGGTGTCGCTCGGATGACTGTCTCGCGCGGGTGACAAGAGCAATGGCACCCAATTCAGTGGACGCATCCAGGAATATTATAATCATGAATCTTACAAAAGGGATTCCTCAAGTCGACCCCCAAAGTGTTGTAACCCACCGCGCATTTAAACGGGTTCACAAAAGTCGCCTCTCCCGTTGCTGACGGAGAAAATGATTCGAGTTTTACGATGAAATAAGCTATAAATTTATATAGATGATGATGTGATCTATGAAATTCATAACTTTTCAATGCTATTCCTTGCATGGGCGTACCCAGCGGGGTGCAGGAGGGAGCAGCTGCAACCCGCTCCCTAGAAGCGAAAATAATATTTGTTCAAAATGAAAGTTTTGAAAATTATCTTTTGAAGAAAATGATGCAAGCTCAAGACAGGGATCCAAAATAAAAATCATTAATTATGCAAGCAAATAATAATAAAAACTGATAAATTGATGTCATAATTTTCTTAAAATGTTGGTTTTGTTAACCTTTCCTGTGCTAAAATGTTACAACTTGAACGAGCACGGCTTGCCCCCCCCCCCTCCCGAGTTTTGATCCTGGGTTCTCCCGTGGTTCCTTGCAATTACGAGCATTATTATAATGGAAAATATCGGAAAAAGCGGATTGCATAGCACTCATCACCGCGCCGCGGACATTTTTGAAAGCCGATTAAAATACGACCGAAGTGACTACAGAAATCAACAATCTATAAGATGGAATTTTGCCTTCTCTTTGCAGTCCCCTCGTTATAATGGAGGATTCTCCCGTCGGGCACGAAACATTTTTTTTGCTTCTTTTCTTAACCACGCCACTACGCTTTTAAATGGGTTTATAAAAGTCACCACTTGCGTCGCTGGAAGGTAGAGCGATCTGAATTTCACGGAGAAACGAGAATTTAAGTATAAATTATTTTTATTATAAAATTTTTCTTGGAAGTCTTTGTCCACTGTGAACATGCAACAAAATTACATGTATGTTATAGCTTGATAACTGTTACATTATTATGATCAATAAAAACGATCCTTCATTACAACCTGTCCTCGGCAAAAAAAGATTGATTTTTTTGCAACAATGGATCTTATGTGGAGGAGGAATCAAATAATCAGGAATCATTCAGGTGGTAATATTATTCATGTTTTCTCTAGGAGGAAATAAATTGCTTCGGATAACCGGGTGTTGGTGAAGATGTGAGGAGTTGGGTTCCATCAAGGACAGCAGAGGGGGTATAGTTGCCGTCAGGATACAAGTCAGAATTTGAAACCTTTAAAAACGTTTGGGCAAATTTAAAATTTGCCACCACATTTAAAATACATAGATTTGGTAAAACTGAATACTTACTTAAAATTTTCCATAGCTTATAGATAATTTAATTTACACCTCTTATCATAAATATGCGATATTTTTGGAATAAAATGGACTAGTTGACGTGATTGATAGAAGTGACATGTATGCGCTTCATTATGGTATAGCAGAATCAGCATAAGCAATCTAGTATACGATGCGATGGGTGTAATGGCGTGTACGAGAGGCAAACGGTTAAAAATTCAAACCCTAATCAAGGAGCACAAACTAAGATGGATCCATAGCGAGTGCAAATCATATCTTTTTAAAAACCTAAATGAGGCTGGCCATAGGAGCGATTTTAACCCGAGAATATCTCATACTTCTGATGAATAGTTAGCCAGTAATCAGAGTGCTCAAGGTTGCTGCGCAGTAGCCACAACTAAGGCCAGCATTGAAAATCCAAATTTCAATTCTGAAATTAGAAATAAAACTAGCGAATGAAATAATTATGAATAGATTGCTAAAGCCTTGAGACTTCTCTCTCTTTATTGTTTAAGGATGTAAATAAATTTCCAATTGAAACGAACAACATGAAAACAAACGCTTTCGTCCTAGTCAATCCATGTCTGCTCTAGCTAGGCAATCAGATCCATCACGTGATCTCGGATTTAGTCATAATTCTTCTTCGTCTCATTCGTAAAAGCCGATAATCGCTCTTGTTTGAGCTCCAGTTTGATATTGAGGGTATCCGTGCTGTGAGAATTTGCTACATCAGGAGCAATTGAAGGTGAATTATTCTGCGTGAGGGAACGTAGTGAGAATCTGATTGACGGCGGTTTCGCTCTCTTTCATCTCATCTCATGAGCTCGTATCTTTTCTGCGTGGCCTGAATGCACTTTGTACCGCCACGTGTTGTATAGAGAGAGCCATTCCTTCAATCGTTAGCCATGTGCTCAAGACAAAACATGCTGTCGTTAGCTTCTTTTACGGATTTTGATCTTTCAAGTGTCTATTATTTTAAATATTCTTCCATGAAATAAACTGAAAAATTAAGTGTATTTTTTCAGTTTCAGTGTACAAAAGTTTATAGTTTCTTCTTTAATATTTATGACTTAAATTGTTGTAAGGTAAAGCCAAATTCTGTATCTAATGAAATGATTAAATACATTACTATAAAGTAATAAGAATCTAGAATTTAAATACCGGTTGGCATGTCACTAAGTTATTTCTTAGATATTTAAAAAGAAATTATATACTGCAATGAAATTGTGGATTCAATATTTTGGTAGCCCGTGTATCCGGAATCATCATGCCCTATGTTAATTAAGAGAAATAAAACAATGACGATGCACAAAAACTATTTTATATTGCAAGAGCTTAGAACAAAAACTCACGATTAGTTCTGGCATTCATACCATTGAAATATTCCGCTGAAATAAACTGCGGTAAGGGATATATTGAGGAAGGGTAGCAATCTTGAGTTATCACGTGATCGAAAGTGGAGATGATGTTTGCTAGCGCTGTGGATGTTGGGGAAAATCTTCTGCCAGCAAGGATCCCACCGCAATATATTCACCCAGTTCTGGCAAAATAGGAGCCGAGGAAGGTCGAAGTCGGAACTTAAGCGACGAGAAACTTTCCAGCGCTGCATTTCGGATGCACTTTCGTGAGAGGTTTACAAGTTTCCTCGGGTCCGGGAAGCGAGGGATTTGGAACATCATTCAGGATCGTAAAAGGAACAGAGCGACTCCCCTGGAGAGAAAAAGATGGGTTTTATGTTCTGGGTCAGTCCTGGGCAATTCATAACAAATACTTTTCGTGTCACATGATTTAAAAAAATAATTTACCATCTTCGACGATATCCGTCGAGTTCAAAAGCAAGATGAGCCTTAAAATAATTTTTCATAATTATTACATTGTAACAAACAACGTGTTGATATTTTATTCGCAAGATTAAAATAATGAAAACATCAGGATGCCGAGACGTAGTACGAACAGAAATTTTCAGGGAATACAGATTAGTTCCTATCGCTTGTAGTAGCATATCAAATATGAAAATGTTACTCTAGAGAAAATAACGTGGCAATATGTTTATATTTCAGACTCAGTCAAACACTAAAATGTGTCTCATCTATGTACCCTGAAAACTTTAAAATGAAACCGTAAGTTGTAAACATGCTATACGTCACGAAGCAGACAAAATGTAATTGATTGAGCGGAAGTGATGCGACCTCTTACTTATGGAAGTAACCAATATGTTTTAGAAGGGTATTCGGGTTTCCTTTGCGTCTCTTCAACCAACGCGTCTGCTTCAAGCCATTTGTTTTATAGTTCTGAAAATAAGGCGTAAATTTTGAAGACTGTAATTTCCGTATTAATTGTTGTATAAAATTTTTCATACATGAGGGGGTGAGAAGCCAATGGGTACGAGTGATGTTTTTCTCCAAATAAAGTTGGGTACAGAAAGTAGGTAATGTAAAAAAAACGAGATTAACTGTGTATTTAGCAGTGCATTTGATTTTCTACTCGATCTCAGCACAGAATAGACTCACTTGTATACTTTGGCGACTAGGTATTTGTATATTTCTTCTATCAACGTGTACCCCTTGGCTTGTCACTCCCTCATACATAAAATAACTTCATTCAGAGTTATTACAACCGTCATAAGTGAATTTTCGGGTAAATTTGCAATAAATTATCCTGTTACACTACACTGCCATATGTATTTTCCCTGAAGCGTACTGACACTTCATCTGGCATTAAAATCTCTCCTCTTATTTACCATGTGATCGCTAGATAAATATTGTATTTACATTATCTACTCTTAGTCAAAATTATACTTTGAATATTTATCATTGGTGGAACATCAGACAATTTTTTCATCCAAAGACCTCTTTATTCTTTTCAAATTACAATTCTTTCCTCGTCTTTCTCCTTCAAGCTTATTTTTCCATTGCTTCCCTCTCAACAGCTCCCCTCTCAATAACTCTTTGGTAACATTCCATCAGTATTCAATAAACTTCCACATCGAATTAAACATAAACAGCAAATCAATAGCATTAATCAAAGCATAAGCATAAATGTAACACGTTACATTATCTTAAGTCATGAAAAATTATTTTAAGCAAAGAAATATCAAAGGTTTATAACTAGGTTTCTCGCGATCCGGGCCAATGTGCGACGGCGGAGATGTGTCGCGAAAAGGTGTTTCTGGCTCGTGCAAAATGAGGTCACCAGTGACTCCGCGTGTTTGTCTGCATACACGGTCGGTTCTCTCTCCTTCGCACGCGGGCACACGACCTCGTAAATCTCCCCACACCCACCTTCCTCTCCGGAGCCGTTTTGATCCCCACCGTCCCGCGTGCCGCGCTTACCGAAATAGGACGCGCGCTTTTTTTCGCTTCATTTTTGTTTTTATTTTTACGTAAAAAAGTATATTTTTTCCTTTTCTTTTTCGCTCTCCTATTGAACCACGTAGTGGTGGTGGAAAACAACGTGAAGTGAGATACTCTCCGTACTTTTGAGTCTCGTTTTCCGTTCCGATGGGTCGACTTTTATGATACAGCGAACCGCCAAATTTGGAACTTTCTCCGCGGAATTCCTCAAACAATGGTGGGACCGTTGACAATGAGTTCCGTGATGTTCGGGAGAGAAGTTGAGAGAGTGGCGTCCATTTTGATTTTTTTTTACTCTGCACGCGGCCAAGTCATTGTGTCCTTTCCTCGCGGCTTCTGAAATGAGTATCCTCATCTATATAAATCATGCAGAATTTTTTATTAGTATATGACGTCAATATATAATGTTTTGGTGAGATGTCCAATGCATTTGCAAATGAAATTTTTATTAAATGCCTTCACTTAAAAGAGCTTGAAAGAATTGCGAATTTCTGCCACTTATAAGGCGTATTGTAATTAGTGAAAATGAGTATTTCAGTTTCACAAATTTTAATTCAGTCAATGAATTAAATAACGATTTTTGTAAATGCCCTGACTTTTCGGGTCGTATGCCCTGCCTTACTATCGTAAAATATCAACTTACAGTCTCCAATCTATCCGCCCAATTATGCATCAAAATGCATGGAGCAATACAAAATTCCATTGATAATCTTCGGTTGCCAAAAGCGGGTCGTTTTGAAACTCGTGGCTTAGTCGCAAGCTAAAGCTTTGACTGGTGTTTAACTTTGCCTTATTAATTGATCATTTATTCCATGATTGCTTGTTTTAGCTTCATACCGAGGATTAACGTTGTCAAATACCTTATTGCGTTGCTTTTGTGCGGAATTCGATACGCGAGTGAAAATATGAAAACAGACTTCACAGGGCTCGTCGTAATTACCTAACTATCTAAGGCAAACTTAGTACAGAGATTGTACCCCCGTAGCAATTCAGTATCGATATCTGTTGGCTTATTTTTGACTCAGTTTTCTATTTACGCAAATTTCAAGCGTGAGCATGCTTACCTTCCATGATTACCGGCTTGTATTATAAGCTATCAGCTGAAATATTGCTCGAAAATTGATGATTACCTCCTTTTATTTTCCTACTTACTGCCGGGGTACAGCACCCTTTATTGTGTTTATTATCGAATTACGAACGTGCTTACTTGCATGGTTTTAAATTCCATGATGATTTCCGTATCTGATTCATCATCACTGGTACTTCAAAGACTTCATTTCAAGGTCGAGCGGTGGTATGAGACAAACTATGAGAGTGTATCTACTGCGCTTCAGTTGACGTCAATAATCAACCTTAGACTTGAATTTTGAAACTGAGAGAGCTTTGGGATTTGCGTTTGATGCTGTCATTCGATTTTAAACACCAGAATCCGCGTCTGTAGAGCGAAGCTGACGTACTCGTCGCCATTTGCAAAGTTGAGTATGGACTGTGGGATATCGAGTATCAATTTATTAGTCCAAATAGGAACTTGTGAAGAGATTCACGGCAGATGGCAAAATATTCATCAATAATGAATCCCTTGAAAAATAAAATATGAAAAAAATTGGGAAGTGTGTATGTGTAGACAATATCATATTCTATTCAAAGGTATAGAAGCGTGATAATTTATGTCCGTATATAGTGGAGAGACAAACCTCATTATTAATGCCGCATGGCGGGAATATGTATTCAGAAGAATTATTTTTTTACTGAAAGGTGGCATTTTTGCCATTATAAAATACATTAAATGCTCTAACCAACTTATCAAAATCATTTAATTTTTTTAGTACATTTTTATGTACAATAAGCAATTTTTCCCTTGGTTTGAGTAAGTTATACTTACGGGAAACAAAGTTTTCAAAGATTTTATTTGTAACCGATTGATATTTTGAGAGTTCCTGACTTGGTGAATTACTTTCCCTATGAAATGCCGGTTTTAACAACTTACTATTTCTGAAAATCCTAATCACAGCCACTCTGTAAATTCAACTCACTTAGTGATTCACCGCGAAAGTTGATTTTTATGTAAGTGTAGAACTCACCCTGCACCAAGCCACAGGTGTGTGTACTTCACTCATTATTGTGAATATGCAACATACATGGAAATTGAAGGAATATCTGGTTACTGTGGATGAGGTATTCATAAAAGTAACATCCTATCCGTTAATCCATATAGCATATTTTTTTACTTTTGAATAGTGAAAATACTAACCTTGATACTCATATTCTCCCTGAAATATTGCAATCCTTTCTTGTGTTTACTAGGGCAAAAAAATTGATCCAATCTCTCAACCCGGAAATTGTAAGCATAGTGATGCGTCAAAACCACTTTCAATCTCTCCCATTTATCACCCACGCATTAGAATGTTTTTTTTTTACGTTCTCAGGGGCCAATTTCCTCCTCATTTAACGCGAATCAGATGTTTTTCTTCTCAAATTGGATTTTAATTACGAGCGTCAACTGTGGAAATCGTAACCCTTCGGGATTGGTTGAATATACCTGACGTCCCCCTCCCCACGACTCCTTGATCCAGTTCATCAGCGCAAATGTAACCTAATCCTGAGTGTTTCTCTCCTACGCAGTTCCTCCCACAGGATTTTATCGGATTACCCGCGCGCACTCTCCGTTTATCCGACATGAATGAGTGGGAACTTAATTGATTCTGATGCCCGCACGTGTAGGCCACCTGATCAGATTGAAAGTTGTCTGCGCTCCTGACCCTTGACCGCATAGGGACTCCGAGTTACCTTATTGTTAGTTAACCGCAAACGCCACGAGAGAGTTCTTGCTGTCATATCTTACATTATAATGACTAATTAGGTCATTTTTTCACTTCAAGTGATTCTCAAGTTGTTATTTTTTGCTATATTTTATATTTTTAATGAATTCCGTCTACCATTATACGTAATTGCTCCGCAAAGATTTTGTTTCACTTACCCAGGACTTTTAAGCAAAGTGTGCGGTAGACCTCTTTTCTGAGTATTACTGCTTCACCTCCCATTTTCACGGGGATGTCTCCTCTCATCGCATTCGCTCGTCAGATTCCAAGAAATTTTTAGTGGCCTAAATTCGCCAGGAAATTAATTTGACTGGTAGTAATGGATTTCTCGTGCGTCACAGCGATTCAGTACTATATAAAATTTGCCTGGATACATTTTTCGGAAGTTTACGAGACAGCATTTACTTACCCAACGTATCAGAAAGCCTGCTCATTTGATAGCATCGAATATCCACTTTCAAAATTTCTTCTTGAAATACGTTAGCATTTTCCATAATACAAATACAGTTAGTGATATCCGACTTTTCATTTTCGATAAAACGAAAAAAAGGTTATTTCCTCGAGTATATAAGTTTATTTCATAAATATTCACTTGATCTTTCTCGTTATTTAGAATTCCTTGTTATTAACTGAATTAAATAGACCAAATTTATTAATATCTTGGGGGTACTAGCCTACATAATGATTTTTGGCAAAATATCGGCGCAATGAACACTAGATGCGCATTTCATGCGTGAATAATTTCAAGAGGAGGTTATACCATTTATGAATTCATCTTTTATTTAAAAAAACTAGGAGAAGAAAAAGTGAATAAAATGAAATTTTGAAGATGTACATTTTAAGTCCTCCTGTCCCAACTAAACCATTGTTTTGTGCTCATTGTTTCATGAAATCATAAATGACCTCACTTTTGATATTTTCCCTGCCATGGGTAAATATCCATTATAAATATCATCTTACGCTCTTTTAATCGACCCCGTTTGGGTCACTCTGACCCTCCTCTTTTAATTGCGGAATTACCTCAGTTTGTTTCTGTCTTCACCGAGTAGCCGACCAAGATTAAAGTTCGAGGATGATGAGTAGGTCGAGTTTTCCGAACTTTTGGAGGTAAAACTTTATTAATTCGCAAAAGCGAGGAGGCATCTCAGCTTCTCCTCCCATTTCGTTTATAGTCCAGGTTATGAGATCACCTTTCTCGTTCTCCCACACCAATACCCAATCGAGCCCAACACTCGCATTTCGCGTCTTAACGCCTTTACCTCCACTCCCTTTCAACGGCTTCGTTCCAAATCCAATTAAATATTCAATCCTCTCCTCAAATTTTCGAAACATTGGTGCTTATTATGTATCATTCTCCCCGGCTTTGATCCTGATCTTAATTTTGATAAATTTTTCTTTGACCAAGAATAGTTACGTCTTATTTCAACTGCTGTTTATTATTGCAAGGTTAATTGAACTTATTTCCCGGCGTCGTAGAATTTAGGGAATTTCTGGCCGATTGCAATGAAAATCATAGCTTATTGTTGGATGCATAATTATTCTGTTTTGCAGCCTTCTTTACCTGCTCCTTGTGTTTTATTCGAGGTCTTCCTTTTCTGTCCTTGCCATGGACTAGTACTAAGAAAAACAACTTTATAAGGCCCTAACTATGTCGCTATTCGTTATTCATGTCGCCGTTCTACTTAGCCTAAAATTATTTATTATGGACATTTTAATTCGTTCGTATGTATAAAGTGGATTTTTTTTATTTTGAGGTACAGTAAGATTGGGTTTGATAAAAATATTTTATAAATGCACATTTGAATGGTTTAAATATTCTGGGATAAACAACGAAGTCAGCCAATCTGTGGATCTTTTGTTTGTCATGCGTTTTTGTTAATTGACTGTGTGTGGAGGATTGCAATAAGCTCTGGTTACTCCTTCCTCTCCTGTTCAAGCGACCGATCCTCAGATGGACAATTGCCATCGAAATGTATTGATTTTCACTTTGGCTTCTTTTCGGGCTAGGGCTTATACTGTGAGCTCTCCAAAAAAACTGCACTCTAGGGCTTCCTTCCAAGTCCACCCCTGAACTCACAGTCAATGCAGCCTAAAGTGATTCATCGCCGAAACAGTCCGCCGCTGCTTTCCGTAGTGAATCGAAAATTATGAATGGAAGTTTACCATAAGAGTTCATTTCGTTGCAGCTTAATTAACGTCATCGATTTTCAGCCGATTTATATTTTTTCGTCCCATATTTGGCCTTATTTATAGATCATGGGAATTATTGAATCAAGTTTCAGGAGACACCTGCAGAATAGCCAACATTACCTTAAACCTAAAGCGAAAATTTCCCTGTCGGGAAAATCATTCGTCTTGACTTTGACTTATACGAAATGGTTTACCACTGTTAGAGTATTGCCCCGTAAACGTTATCGGTGGCTGCATCGCAGTTTTGTGTTTTTTTGCTTTTCAAGGTAACGCACCATCCTAGATTTTCGATCTCACTCTATCAATGCTAGAGTCTAGCATACATCACCTTAGCTTATAAAACTTACTTTATACCTCATCTTAGCTAAGTGTATGTCAATTCTGGTATTTAAAACCCACTCTTTACGTAATACCAACTTCTTTTCGAGCGAAAAATAGTTCTTCTATGATCCTTATCGTGGACAATGGACATTGTTAGTCAACGTCTTTCCAACACTCTTTCCTCGTCACGTAGGAAGAGTTCTTAGAACAGTTTAAGGAAGTGTCTGAGGACTACTGTACAGGGGGACTACAGTGGTGGTTAATCGATTTCTTTCCTATGACCTGAATTATGTAATAATGAATAACGTTTTGGAGTATAGGTCTGGGAATGAAATGCAAAATTGTCTGCCGACGTTTCGATATATTTCTTATATCTTCTTTAGAGCTTATTTCCTCTTTGTTTACCAAACGGTAAACAGAGCTTATTTGCACTTTTTTACGGTAAACGGAGAGCAAATAACCCCTTAAGAAGATATATATACGAAATATATAAAGTTATTCGAGTTGTATAAATCATAATTAGAGATGGTAAAGATAGGGGCTGGGAAAAATAAGGGGATTTAATATCCGTTTTTAATGAATAGCCGTTCATATTTTTAGGTTTATAAAATTATCGAATATGCTCAGATAAAATGCTCACCTTGAAGAGTGAAGAGGATTAATTTTACTGAATCGATTCCATGTACGGTATCAGCTATGAGCTTTTAATTCTCCATGTTACTGTATCGAGCAGGTGGGCTGTGGGCCACCCGCCTGGAATTAGTCCTTGCCCTAAGGGCGATTTCCTTGCTCCGCTCCTCACTAAACTCCTTATCCAGTCCCTACAACTTCCCACGCACCCTCATTTAGACCCTCCTCATACTCTCCTCCTATGTTCCGTGTATCCAGGCCCCAATGTCAATATTTACCCCTGCTCCGGCTCCACCTTTGGCCAACTACTAACGAGAGCTTCTCCCTTGTTCTCTTCCATACGCTCCTCTTATTCTCAAATGGTGGTATCTGAGTAAAAAGTAACATACTGAACGGTAAGGATTGCATTTCAGTTAATTTTTTTCCGTAATGTTAACAGATATATGACAGTTACCTTTAATCCACCCATTGGGCTCTGAAATTAATCGTTACTTTCTCTAAACTATTGAACCAACGTGCCTAGTACAAAAATTTCCTTGAAGACGCGCGAGATTTCCCCGTAACCATACAATTGTTATACCAGAGAAATAAAGTTAGAATGCATTATTTGTACATTGCATGTGTTTTAAATGTGGCTTAAACTCTACTGTAAAAATATATTATTGAAAATTGACCTGAAGGAGATTTTTAAGATGATTTTTTAAAAGTAACTGTGAATGTAGCTTGCGGTAACTTCATTTTCAATTCAAGTGGGTACTATAAAAAAATTTAAGAAGTGATGAGGTTTGCTCATGGTTATTCTACTACGAGTTGTTTCGTTACGGTGGAGAATTGGTCTCGATTCAAAACTCTATTGCACTTATTTTCATGTTGCCCTTAATTTATGAAGCATTTCGATGCTCGAGTTTAATAGGTGACGTATTGAAAGAACGATAGGTAACTCTCTGTACTTGCAATCCCTTCTCGAGGCTTTCGTAGAAATCTACATCTACATAATACCCCGCGAGCCGCCTAAAAGGCGTGTGGCAGGGGGTGTTAGGACACCAGCCGTTTACAACTGAAAAAAAAATGAAGTGCTCTAACGAGGTTGGGACTAGCGTTTATTAAAGTCCTTTATGGCTCGGGGGAAAAACGAATTCCCATATCTATCCGTTCGGCAAAACATCTCTCTTAATTTATCGCTTCTATCGGACCTGGAAATATAGTGTGGCTCTAATATTATGTTCACTGTGTCACTCTTAAAGATATCCATTCTCAATTTTTCAAGCAATCTAAGCCTAGCGCGCAGCCTCCGAGTCTCCAACGGCTCCCAACCTAATTCGCTTAACATCTGGGTAACACTGTCTGTACGCCCGAAGCAGTTTTTGACGAAACGTGCAGCCTTCCTTTGTATTTTATTCAGTTCGCGGATTAAGTCTTTCTGCACCGGATCCCATACGCTCGCTACATATTCTGTCGCTGATCTATTCCCTGATAATAGTGCTATACTACCTCAGTATGAACATATGTAGTACATATTTTCACTTTCATTAGTGTGACCAGTCAAAGTATTTGTTTTAAATAACTTTTCCAAGTAAAGTACTATAAAAGTAAAGTATACTGTAAGATTATTTATGCCAATTAAATATTGAAAAAAACCACACTCTCGTTGCTCCATTTTGGTACTCGACCCATGTAGGTGCTTATCCAGTCTTCAGTCCGCCTGGGCGTTGAGGGGCGTGGGCGAAGCATCGGAGGGGAACGCCTTGAAAGGACTCAGGTGGGCGGGGCTGAGGAGGGGGGAGGGGAAAGGGAGGAATGGAGAAGTGGTGGTCAAATGGGCGACTAGGGAAAGGAGGTGTGTCCATGGTAAAACGGCGAGATTTATGGGGGCATTTGACGGATCTCTCCGAAGGAAATTCGCTCCGCGAGGGATGAAAGTGGCGATTTCCTCTCGACGTTGACTTTTGTCCGACGCATTTCATCTCGTGACTCGGCAGTTTTTCGGTAGATAAGATTGATTGATACGCGTTGTCGTATTACCCTTCTTGAGGTGAATTATTTTTATATAAATTTTTCACCTTGACGTGAATTATTTTAATAAAAATGTTTGCATTTTAACAATTTTTACCTTGAAAGAAGCTCTCTTGCGTCTCCAGAGTGCTTCTTAACATTCCAAGTTCAAATGGCTTGATCGGGAAAACTTTTGGCATTGGCTGGAAGAATTACGAACTTTCAATTAATGAAATATTCCGGTGTTCGATTTTTATAAGAGAAGTTATGAAATAAAGATATCTATTTCTACATATTTTAAATCCCTTCCCGAGTTTAAGTCGCCTCTCGTAGAAGTGGTGCTATACCTACCACTGTAGTGTGAAAAGCTGTGCATATTCGCATTGTCGTTAGTGGTTATCAGTTGTAAGTATTTATTTACCTACGCATTTAGGCGATAGCTATCCTTTTTTAATAACAAATTCATGATTGTTAGCTACCGCCAAATGAAAAATGTTTTTGTTCTATTTATAGCGGTATAATTTTGAAGGTCACAATTTCGGCCGTGAAAATTTGATTCAGATGGAATCCGTCGAAATTTAAGTATTTCAGAAGCTAAATATAGCCATGTAAAATGTATTGGTTTACAGACAAAGTACGCCAAAAAATTAAAGGGCCTCTATCCAAATTAACACTATGAATTGGAAAAGACATAATGCCAAAATGTTTTGCCTTAGTTTGCGACCTTCAGCGAAGTTCAGAATACGGTATTGATTAAATTTCCCACGTCATGCTTTTTTCATATCAATGACGTCAATTATCGAGCTGATGCTTTGGACCATGACTTTTTTTTAGCAAATACCCGTTATTTTGTCTCCCGTATCATTTAATTTCGCTCGAGGGGAAAATCAATTGAGAGTGAAGAACGAGTGTTGCGATTAAAGTTGAAAGGTCGCAAGTTCAAAAATTCTCCAGATTGCTGATATTTTTAAAACTCTGTTTTTGTAGAACGCATGACCTATGGATGAATTACGGGAAGAGTTTAACGGGATTTATGATCAATTGATTTTAGACGTAAAGAAAAAGTTTGGGTGTTAAATTAAACAAATATTTTACACATTGAGTTTTAAAATTTATGGTTCAGTGATTATTCACTTATATAAATTATTTTCTCTGGAGTGTAATCTGAGTTGGAATAACTTTCATTCAATTGTGCTCTGTTACAACATTCACTAGATGCATGATACTTCTATTGGCACTTTATCTGTAACAGGTGAATGATAGTGATCACCATTCCAAGCTGGTCCTTATTCACATCCACGTCGAACGAAATGATTTGCATCGCATCGCTTCCATGTCGCCAGTGTTTATTAATGATCAATTAGAGTGGAGTTCATCCGAGCGGAATAATCTCCATTTCGACCAAGTACCCGATTATTCAGTCGTTGAATTTCATTCCTTTGTCCATTTATACTGGTATTTAATTATACATTCATTTGGTAACCGAATCTGAGCACTTTAAGTTATTTTTTCATAATTTGGATGGAACTATTCACAAAGTGTGTATTGGGATTATAACGATCCCGAATGTATCTTTTAGAATAGCGTAGATTTAAGAGGAAATATATTCGAGAGCGCTAATCGGCTGCTTCTAATTGGACCAACATTTTACTGAAAAAATCCAAGATCACATGTATCCATGGATTCAGTGTGTCTGATTGAATGGGTACGACGATAAAGTTTGTTTGTATGTAGCTTATTTCGATCGGATATTTTATTTCCATTTTATTAAACATTTAAAAAGAAGGAATAGTGCCAGGATTTTAACGAAATCTATGTATAAACTTTTAATTTGCTATCAGTTTCCTTTTCCCACAAGTAAACGGAGGTTTTAGTTTCAGTTTTGGCCTCGGATTCTGGTATCTACGCAGGCATTGTGCGCGGCTCTTGTAGATTTAAGTTTTCTGTTCACACATACCCAGAATTACTTTGAGCATTTGGAAAACATCATATTTTACTGTAAACTGTCTGGTTGGAGTCATTCAATGGGCTCACTGGTAGAGGATATTATCACACTTGTGGCACGAGCATGCAGCTAATGAGAAGACTACGCTCCACTAATGGTATGTAATACTGTTGCATGGCAAACTGAATCCAGTTTTGTTCACCCGCTCGGGGGAACGAATAACCTTTCAGATGCATTGAAGGACACCTTTTGCGTAAGAGAACTGATGGATCATATACCTATAATAACCTTTCTTTACTTGTTACTATTACCCCTGGCCTTTTGCGCTGAAAGCTCGGATAGTTGCCCGGGCGAGGTCTGTTTGTGGAATCACTTAACATCATACGCCCTCCCTCGATGACGGTGATAGGGCTGATGAGAGAGGGGAGTGAAGTTCGTGGAAATTTGATGATGGCGTGGGCGGAAACCGGTGTGAGTGCTTCGCTTTGCTGCGGGGTTTTCCTCGTGTGTGGCCAGGGATCACGCGAAAATGACTCGGGGAATACACGTCCGAATGGTGTGTTGGAGGTGGGCTGTATTGATCCCCTATCACTACATGTGCTCAAATGTCTGGCAAACGAAACATGAAAACTTTGGGATACACAAAAGGGACTGGTGGTATGGAAGAGCAGCAGTGGTAGGCCTCAGATAAGAGGGATAAAATAGGCGATGAAGGCGAAGAAGGATAGGATGAAGTACAGCAGGGGGATTATGCTGGTGTTCAAAGATTGAAATATGGTAAATGAAAAGGTACTTGCTATACCACCCCATTGTGAAAAGCTTTGCATATTCGCATTGTCATTATTGGTTATCAGTCGTAAGTATTTATTTACCTATATATTTTGGTGATAGCTATCTTTTTTAGTAACAAATTCATGATTTTTTAGGTACCGCCAAATCAAAAATGTTTACATTCTATCGCCTATTTAATTCCTCAGATGAGAAGGATAAAATTGCGATAGAGCATGTGAAGTGGGAGGATTATGCTGGTTTTGAAAGATTGAAATATGGCAAATAAAAAGTATCAGCTGATAGAAGAATTGAGCTGAGAGGTAATAACCAATCTTCGGATTGGTGGCTGTTGATGATGATGAGCAATAAAGTTATGTTCACAACAACTTAAGTGGACGCATCGCTCCCGTTCGATCGGTATTTTATGGGAGCGTATTACTGATTCAAAACTTGAGCTATCGTCTTGGAATTTTGAAATTATATAAGACCCTTACAAAGATTTTCCTTTATATCAATTTAAAAAAATTTACTCCTGTTTAATCTGTAAAATTATTTCTTTGAGATTGAGGAAAATTGTGAAAAAAAATCTTTCTATCCGGTGAAAATTTCAAAATAATAATGCAAATTTGAATTGACTTAATCGTCTTCAAAAATACCAAATTGGAATGGTCGTAAAATAATTCTTGCGTTCTCTTAACTTTACTTAATTAATATGATGTAAATTCTTCGTATTTTTAAATAAGACTTTAAATCTCAGTTTCATGCTCAATTTTCCACTTTAGGTTGGATAAGGCTTGTAGTGGTGTAATGAAACCGATTGTAATAGGACGTATTCCCGCGAGGAAAATGTATTTAGTAGCGGCTTGTGAAGGACAATGAGAAATGGATGGATACGAGAAAGACAAGATGATTTGAAAAGTTTGTGGGAGAGAACAGGGTAGCATTAAATTTCCATACGTGAATTTATTACTGAAGCATTAGCGGTCTTTGAACATATCCAAGATTTTGGTCAAAGCTCATTCGAAAATCTTTCGTCAAGTCACCTAACTGTTTGTTTTCTTTCTCCCTTGAGTATCACAAAGGGAGGCATACTAAGCTGGCCGAACATCACATACATGGGGATTTTATCACATTTAGGCCAACGATATTCTTCCATTAGTTTCATTAATTTAATAACTGTAGAATTGCATATTTAAATGGTTTCTTTCATAGGCCTTTAATAATATAAATTAATCTTCGTATGGTATCCAATTAGTGCGTTCATTTAATGAAAACGTTTTTTATGCGTAAACGGAGGTATATTTTCCATAACAGAGAGTTATTTTTTAATCATTTTTTCCATATTAGTATTTCAGTAAAGTTATTCATACCCGGAAAATAAAATATAAGCCCAGAAGGATTGAAAGTAAGTAATAACCCATGCTATTTTCGGTGAAAAAATGCACGCATATCCATTAAGTTTGTATTCCTTGTTAATTGAAGGAGTGATATACAGTTATATGTTCTATTGAAGGAGTGATAGATATATGTTCTAGTGATATTTTAATGGAAGTTTTGCAAACGTAAGTATTGAAATAGGATGAAGATTCAAAAAAATTTTATCGCGGGAAAATGCAGAGAAGTTTCCTTCGTGATTCCATTTGGCCTGGGTCATCGAAAAAATATCGGAAAAGATGTGACGTTTTTATTGTTCATGCACCTGTGTGAGAGGAACTTGAGACAGAGGAGAATAAATCAAGGGCTAAGCGAGGTGAAAGTGCGTTTTATGCCCAAGCCGTGATGGTAGGTATTGAGTCAATGAGAGTTGGACTTCACCCTTGAGAATAGGCAAAGCTGCAAGTACGTCACGGCCGCGCGGGTCGTATAACGTTACGAGCTACAGGGAAGTCGGGAAGTTGACTCGCCTCGTGCGTGTTTGAGTGATGGTGGTACTAGAATACACTTTGATAGCCAGCCTAGGAGTGATTCTGGGAGTGAACCCCTTCCTTCTTAAATGACGTCACTGATGTAGCTGACTAAGCGCTAAAGCAGTTGCTGGAAGATATTATGGTCCAAAGGAATTTCAATGGCAAAATGAGATGCTTGGGAAATGAGGCAATATCATATCAAATATGTCGAAGAGTGACGAAAGAGGATAAAAGCCGTTGACAATAAAGTCAATGAATTTGAACACGTCCTGGAGAAAAATCTTTGAGTCCTTTAAAGGAATAAAAACGATAAAGGGCGCTAGAGAATTTTCATTGCTTGTGATTTGAAGTCCTTATGAACAATGACAGTTGTTCTATTACTAATATTGTCGGATGATAAGATGCTGAGCTCTTTGATACAAAATGGTGGATATTTATTCTGGCTGGAGTACGACAAATATTTTTTATAGAGAATTAGAATTTTCGCTAGAGAATTTTCATTGCTTGTGATTTGAAGTCCTTTTGAACAATGACAGTTGTTCTATTACTAATATTGTCGGATGATAAGATGCTGAGCTCATTGATACAAAATGGTGGATATTTATTCTGGCTGGAGTACCACAAATTTTTTTATAGGAATGTTATGGATTCGATCATTACCACATTTTCCATCAAACTTAGTATGATGGGTGTTTATAAAAAAGTTTGGAAAAGATACGTACTAGTTTTTGTTGCAGTTTTGTCTTGGGAGATCCAGATTCAAATCCCGGTCAGGCTAAAGATAAAACTTTTGTTTTGTTTAAAGTTGAAGCATCATTTCCCATTACAGTTGACATTCCTTTTAATTGCATTTAACCGAGGGAAAGAAGTATGCGGATAAAATAGCCCTGAAATATGGAGGACGAATTTAAGTTTTGGATGATAAAATATGCTGAAAGAAGTTGATGGACTTAGGAGAAATATCTCTCGCGCGCTACTGGGCGTATTTGTATTTTTTATCGAAGAAATAATCATTTGAAACATTATCTCTTTGAAATATCTTTTACATTTTTGAAATATCCAAGTTGTAAAGATTTGACCGTTGAAAACGCTCACCTAAATCTCAATCATCGAAACGGGAATTTTTCATTATGATATTTTTCTGTCGGTCTCGATATATGTTTTTACTCGCCTTGCAATTCAATGGGTTTCAAAAGCCGCTACTTGTGTCGCTGATGGATGGAGCGATCCGAATTTTATGGAGAAATATGTTGTGATTAGGAATGTGAAAAAAATATCATATTGATGATGCAATCAATTAACTTCATAACTTTTTAATGCTACTCCTCGAGATTGTAAATAATACACGGGAAATATTGAGGATAAATGAATCGCTCTCCACTCATCGCTGTGCTGCAGAAACTATTTTTAAATGGTTAAAATGCGTCTAAATTGACAATAAAAATTAACCTTCAACGGGAAGAACTTGTGCCACCTCTATGTACTCCCCTTGGACCAAATATTATAATGAAACTTAAGCTCTAATTTTTAAAGTCCCAGATATAGATTAGTCTCTTGATAACGCCCACGTCTATCTCAATTATAGAAAATTAATGCTTGGGAGAATATTTGAGGAATAATATTACAATTTGATATACTGAAAATGTTGTAACCTACGGTCTACTTTACACCGTCTGTAATTTTCAGGATAATGGGCTAAATTTGGAAAGAGTAATGCGTCGCGAAAAAACACCAGTGGGGCGGGGGCGATGCGACCTCTTAATTGGGCCAAAAAGCGAGCCGAGCTGTGCAAAAAAAGTGAATTGACACGACTTGCGACAGCGCGGCGGAGGCAGAATTGGAGTAGGGCACAAGGTCGCGCCTAAGGTTTCCACCACTTTGTTATTTGAGCTCTCCTCTCGTCGGACGGGAGCGGGATTTGGGAGCGAAGGTGAGTGTACTTCACCCTAACGGTCACCCGCCTCTCCGGCGTACAGTTATAAATTGGAAATTTTCTTTGTTTTGTCCGTACCTGTGTGTTGGTACTTATTTTAATCCCTGTTAATACGTGCCACGTCGAAGCCAATGTCGGTAAAATACATAATGTGAAATTACGAAGTCATAGTTCTTCATTTAAAGTGATTCGCTTTTAAGATATGATGAAGTAACCCCTCGATTAATGTCGACAAAGGTTTAGTCATTCAACTTGAGTTGCCGTCTTGAGAACTCACTTTCTGCAAATTTATCTTTTAATTAAAAAAAATAAACGTTATGATTTACTAATAAAAATGCGTTTGGCTAGTGAAGAGAGTATTAAATTTTATGAAGTATTCCCTAAAAAAACAATATTAAGGCCTTTAGGTCAGTGATTTAGCTATTAATAGTGTACAAAAATACCATTAATTTAAGTTTAAGCATAATATCATTTGGCCTTCATTGTTTTGCTATGGTGCTAAAGATGAATGGATATTAACGCTTTCCATGCGGAGGAGGATTAAACTATCACAAGTCACGTATCATTAATTTAACCGATGACGAGTCCTTATTAAAAATTCATGGAGTTGAAAAATGAGAAATTTGATAATTTTTCCCTAGGATAACGGTGGAAGTTTTATTTTACATATTATTTATAAGAATGGCACATATGTGATATCGTAATTTTTTATCAATATATTTTTTATTAGAACTTGATTCCTCTTAAAATGTAAGCAAAATATGTAACAACGTGGTTTTAAAAGTTACCCTTGTAGAGGAATATCAGCTTTGAGCTCTCCTATCTCTTAGTTTACTTTTCTGAGGTGGCTTTCTCATTTAGCCCGAGAAGGCTTTCTATCATTTTATTTCCGCAGTTTTATCATTGGCGTTCGTGATCAGGACACACCTTCACTTTCCTAAGGAAATGGAGAGAGCCCAGTGGGCGCTAGGTATTCGCTCACCTTGAGAGTTTCATGATCCGTTCCTTCGCGAAAGTTAAACCGAAGCTTTTAACGCCGACCGTGATAGGTAGCCGTTTCCTATCTACAGACCCGGGAACTAGGAAAGGTACCAACCGAGGCAGCGATCTCACAGCCGTTCTGTGAAAGGCAAGAGTGGATAGTTACCAAGAGTATCGATTTTAAGCACGTGTCTTTCTATGACTAGGCAATACTCATGACATACTACTTTTTCATCCTAATTCATGGGTCTTGCATTCGTCAAAGTATATTTCACGGCGTGCTTTTCATGAACTAAGTTCACGACCGTGATCTCCTAGCCAAAATATTCCTTTCAAACTAACCCAATTGCTAGTGTAATCAAGTTTTCTACGAATACATAATTACTAGAGAGATCAGTAAAGTGTAGATACAAGTACGATTATTCTTTCACTAATTTTTAACCGCAATTAACGGATTGTAGCTCAGGAAATGACCAATGAACCGTTTTTCTTCTTTTTCTTACTTTTAGGCGTTGCACACACACATTCATGCACCAAAAGCTCCATTGTTTGATCAAATACAATTGTCAATGTTGATCAGATCCATCTTCTCAATTTTTTCATAGCTAATGAAGCTCTTCAATTAGGGCATAAAAACACTCTTTCGTGGAAAATTTTCAAGGGTTTAGAATGAGGAACTAAAGTGATTTTTACCCAAAGAAATAAGTTTTGTAGTTTTAATTTTCAAGGCTAGTCGTTTTAAAATTTAAAAAGGTTAGTTAGTCCTTCAAAATTTACTCCTGCAATATTTTTTACTGCAATATAACTAATTCCTTATTACCCTCATTCATTACTGCTTAATCATCACTCACCATTTACCTTTTTATTTAATTTACCCTGAAGTAGATATTTATAATAACGGCAAAATGGAGTGAGTTATATCAGCTATAGTAAAAACACGATTTCAGTCAATCAAACTCACCTTCACTCCTGGATTTTCTCCATTATTTGTATATTTATTTCCTTTAAAATCACCACGGTTGTTCTTCTTTCGATCTTTTTATTATTTCTTCTGTTTGAGAGCCAAACAAAGACTTCGATAAAACTTCGATGTTTAGAGTACTGTGGTAACTTGCTTCAATTTATTAAGCTCTTGTGTACTCCTACATTATTGTCGAAGATAATTCTGGTCAAATAATTTTATATATTAGAATATAATTTGAGGGATTTTATTTTGTGTCCACGTGTATCTCTTTTATGTTCTCTTACTTTTTGGTTTATTTTTTTAGCCTCTGGAAGTTCAACCTGATCTCCTTACCCTGAATCAAGCATTCTATTCTAATCGCAGTTTTTCATGAATTTCCAATACTATCGGGTTACCTGACATCGTAATTGAATCTTGGAATTTTCCCGAGATCCAAGCAATGACGTGAATAGGATTTGAATTGGTAGAGTAACATGGTCAATTGCCTCAATTTCTTTAAGTTCTCGTGCACTCCTATACGCTACGGTGGAAGAAAAAAACATGTCGTTCTGAGTAATTGTAGATCCTTTGAGGAGATTTTATTTTATACCGACTTGAAATCCGCATTTCGTTCCTCTGATCACAAATTCGCTATCAAGCTCTTTGCAAATCTTTTTCTGAGCTTTAACAGCAATTTGTCGTAAGCTCCTCTAATGTAGTAATTCACTTCAACGTGCCTCTTCGGCTGAGACCATTTCGTCTTGACTGCTCTTTTAGGATGAATCAGGAATAGGCAATAAATGGCTCATTGCAACTTACGTCCTCATAATACCTTTTAATTTGGTTTTTGAACTGTGAATAGCGCTTTACTCAAAGATTGTTTTTACCTGGAGACAAACGTAATTTCTGGCTTGTAATATTTTATAAAATCTTAATCCAGTACAAGTTCAAAGGTTGATGTTACGCCGTGATTACTTGTATGTTGCAACCTTCGCTGATGTATGATCATTTCATTGGTGAGGTATTGTCTTTTTGATCTAGAGGTATGAATAATTTTATGAGATCTTATAAATTTAAGAGTTGGCATGTACCTTTAACTTGCATATCAAGGGAATATAAAGGGAACCAACTCCAAGGACATTCTAAATGAACTCCATATTAACTCCTTATAAAGCGATGTAAAGTGAGTTTCGTTATCTATCTAAATATGCGCTTCATTAAAGTGGCTCATCTCTTTTAACTAATACTGTGAACTTCACACCCACACTTGATATTCAAATTCTTCAAACAAGAATAGCTGAGCTAGTGACCCTGTTAATAAAGTCATATCAGATTCATTTCATTTTTCATACCTGATTTTACACGTAACCGAATGGTTTTTTTTGAAAGAGGGAAGTTATTTTGGACAAATAGTCGCATAAGCGGGCCACGCATCCGTGGTGTTTGCTCAATAATTGCGTGAACACATTAAGTTATTAAACGCGCGAACCGGTTTTATAACATAAGTTCTCGCTCTCTATTGAACCAATCTTGTACATTCATCCTTTTTCATCGCCTGAATTGCCCATGCTTAAGTTATATTTATAATTTTCATAATTATAATTATACTTTTGCTAGCAGATAACGGAACGTCCATGTATTTTAAATCTCAAATTGTCTCAATTTTTGTTACAAATCAACGTTTATGTTTGTATATTTATGGAATAAATCGAATAAATATGGAGTAAACTGTAATATGAATATTCTCTCTAAACAGGCACTACCTATTATTGGGTAATTCGGAGCACTGTGGCATTAGGGAGGAAATCTAAAAATAAAATTTGATAACCGTGCAGATGTCAGCTGTAGGTATATTACTTTTTTAATTGATTGATTGGGGTAAACTGTACCGGTCCCGGTGTGCCGCTATGATACGGGATATGCTGCATTATCTTATCGAATTTATTGGCGCGAAATAAGTGCCAGGTGTATAATCAATCTTTCAAGTAATATGATGAAACGATGAACTTCCTTAGTTGTCAACGACATTTCATAACTTTTCATCTCGGTTTCTACGCCTCGGTATTTCCTCTCTCTCTGCCTTCTCCGCCTACAGCATCGTCTCTTTTCTCTCGCTCGCAATCACCGCCCTTTGCCTTCCTCCTCACCCCACGCATCCTTTTTATTTCCTTGCGAAGAAGCGAGGCGGAAAATTGGCTACGGTTCGAAACGCGTAGATATCCTTTTTC
Source organism: Ischnura elegans (assembly GCF_921293095.1). NCBI lineage: Eukaryota > Metazoa > Arthropoda > Insecta > Odonata > Coenagrionidae > Ischnura > Ischnura elegans. Next base: position 68,704,831 of record NC_060249.1, on the reverse strand, counting down.
TTCCTCCTCCTGTTTCTCTCTTTCCGCCTCCCGTCTCTCCCTCTACGCCACACCAGCGGTCAGGGAAATCGATCCGTGGGCAGAATCGCATGGGAAAGATTGAAAAGGGGACTCGAGTTGGAGGTGTGCGTGGGCCAAGGAAGTGATTGGAGTGTATTGTGTTCTAAAGAGGTTAATAAATCGTTTCACAATTTACGTCGCTACGGAGAAGTAGGAGAGAAATAAAACTGTGCTGTCGTAACTTAATATTCAGGGCACCGTCTAATGCGTATTCATTCAATACGTAAAAGTTTGCACCATTACTATGAAATTTATTTCATGTTTTCTTTAATGAGCACCGATGATAGCCAAAATTCTAGTGATTTTTGCCTGAGAGTTTACATTATATTCATATACTAAATTATTATGAGATTGGCTGCGTCCCATCGAAAATTATAAAATCTCCCCAAATTCTCCACCGCAAGAATATTCCTCCATCATATTTTATCTTTTACTGTCGTTCTGATTTAAGTGTTTTCGTGCGCCCACCTTGCAGCAAGATGAAGAAGTTTCATAGTCGGCTGCCTATTTGATATAAAAATATGACCTTTTCGCATTTATCAAAGTGATGACGATGTAATGCATGCATCATTGCGAGAGGAATTAAATATCCTCTCGTACCAAGTACTGTTTTTTACCTTTATTGCGTGATTCACTCTACACACAGCATTAGGGAGGAAATTTAAAAATAAAATTGGATAACAAAAGATTCCACATTTATTTACCATGGGAAAAAATATTACTTTAACATATAATGAGCAAAAAGAGCCTTTTTTATTTATACTTGAAGATTTTATTTCATTGGATGGTATTATTTACTAATTGTTTTTAAAACTTGTTAATTCAAGTTAAAATTTGAGTGTATGTTATTTATTTCAATATGTGTAGCCCTCATAGCGCCTAATTTGCGGCAATCATTCGTATCTTTAAAATTATGTAAAGTACGATAGTATTTGCTACAAAGCTATAAAAATTCGTGTTACGCGACAACTAAAACAAAGAGTAACTGAAGCTAATAGTTTTCTGTCGAGTCTCTAATATTTTGTCTTAATTCGATAGCAATTGATGATGTCCAATTATAAAATGTTCAACCTAACCTTAATTTCATTAGTTCCTTCATATTTTTCAGGAAACCTACCCTGTCGTATCTTGAATCTATTTTTCTTATTACACGCATCTCAGGTACTTCCCATCATCTCTGTTTCCATCACCTGACCTCTTTTATACGTATGTGATGTGTTCTGCCATGAAAGAAGGCCGTATTAAGAGAAGTGAGCTGGATAAGTGCAGTCAGAATAATACGTTTATAGTGGATCTGGTTCCTCCATTTCAAAACAATGCACAAATATTGGAGGGAGGAAGCGAAGAGTCTTGTATGACTTTAATCCTCTGGATATCTTGGGATTCTAGACGAAAGTTGGGTATGCGGATGACCCCTCTATATTTTCACATGCTTTGATAAAGCTATCATACAATGACATTTTTGTGGAATATTAATATGGCAGATTTTATACTGTGCTTCTGTTACTCCAGCAACTTCCAATGAATTTTTGTGTCCTATTTTCCCGGGTGATTGTCAATCCACGTCTTATTTCATCTCCAAAAAATACTATGCGAAGCTAGTATTATGAACGTGAATTCAATAATTTAGAGGAAAAAAATGAATTTTGAAAGAGATCGTTTATAAACCCACCTCCAGCTCTGTCTGCCCGTGGAAATGTGATAAATATTAACCATTGCATTTGACATTGTTAATCGTTTGTGGAATTTAATATTTTATTTTCTGAAATGGTATATCTTTTCACTAGAACATTTACAATATCGTGAAGTGCAAGAAATTCCTTATGGTATAGAGATTTTATTAAGGTCATCTTTAATTTTCTTTTATAATGTCGTCGTTTCTTGCTATCCATGTTAACCGATCTAATCAAATAATAAAAAATTGTTACCAATTATTAATAAGGTTTTCTCTTGCTTTCAGGTGAGTTGGTTAAATGAAGATTTCAACTTGTATCCTATAAACAAAGGTAGCTGCCGGGCATTAGAGTGAGTATTAGTTATTGATAAATGAAAAACTATTTTAGCGTAAAATAAAATTTTGCTTGATAGCATTCCTTCCTCCAAATGAAGGTACTGAGAAAAAGAATAAGTGTGTGAAGAATCTGTGCCAGATATGATTGAAGTCATCAAAAATTATATTGACCTGTCGAGTTGAAAATCAATCTAAGAAACAGTAGTGTTTTTCCCTTTTTGTCTACTTTAAAATATATCGTTTTATTAAATCAAATCTATAAGCTTTGACATAGTGAAAGGGTTCAATAATGGTAATTAAGTCTGTGGAAGTCAACATTTTACTACCACTAGCTCATTAATAAATGTGATTCGTGAGTGAAATAAATTGACCTTTTGGTGTGGATATCTTTTGTTTTGATTCTTCATTTTAAAATTAAAAGCTCAAATTTTATACAGTTAGGATTTTAATGAGAAAGCAATTGGAAAATATTGAGGTTTTAGTCTGAGTACATTGATTGGAGTAGGGATTCTAGCAGGGAAAGCAAACCTTGCTTTAGAATTTCCCTAGTAAAACAGGACTTGTTCCGTCTTAACCTTTACCCCACCCAGGTATTGATTGAATAAACATAAATTTCAGGTTGTGTGCATCAAGTTTTGAAACACTCTGTCCTATATAGTATTTTTGAAGTGGAATTAGCGTGTTTTTTTCATTCACTATGAAGCGGCTCAGCCACGTTGAACCAAAAGCAACAATATTATTCAAGAAAATTATGATGAAAAAATTACTAGCTCTATTCCACCGATAGTTTAGTTTTAAAATAAGTGAAAATTCGCCAGTAATTCTTATTATATTAATATATTACAATTACACGAGATTGAGCATGATACCGTTATTTTTATCTGGGTGATTTTTGTAGAGGTTAAATCCACTCTAGAACACATTCAACTTATTAATTTCGGTTCGACTTATTTTCAATTTGGCCCACTATTCGCCGACCTCGACTACAGTTAAGCCGTCCAGTTGTCCCATGACAGAAGATAGGAAGGACCCGTGACAGAAAATAGGAGAACCCTGGTGACGGCACGTGTCGCTCAGCCAATCGTTGTCTCCCGTTTACAATTGAGTGGGTTGGAAGCTAAGGGGTACAAGTGATTTATCTTTTCTATACAGAGTTAGGAACAGAAATTAGGTATAGAAAACAAACGAGATCAATAAGATACTTAGTAGTGCATTTGATTTTCCACCCGATGTCAGCACAGAACAGAGACTCACTCGTTTCCCATGGCAACCAGTTTCTTGTGTATTTATTCTAACAATTAACTTTACCTCTGTTGAGAAAAAAATCTCTTGTACCTCTTGGCTTCAAGCCCACTCAATTAACTTCTTCGCATTAGCTTACAATGTTGCCACTTACAAGTACGTGAATCTTCTGGAATGCCAGGAAATATCCCTCCCATCCATTTAACTTTAAAGGTTGCATTGAACCCTTTCTTTGCTTGGCTTTTTGTTCATCTCCGACCGCAGATGTTTACATTTCTGAACTGGAAACCTTGCCACTCCCCCTTTTAAACCCTTCTACTTGTCAAGAGACAACTCTTGCTCACTCTACTGTAAACGAAGTTGCCTGAACTCTGCCGAACCCTTTCCTCCGTGCGCTCTTCTTTGTGAAAATTCCACCAGCTGTCTTTGCGTCAAAAGCGACCACTCCCATTACATTTCTCCGCCTATCCCCCTCGAACCCACCCACTAATATCCTTTCTAGAATAATTAACCTACTTTTAGCCTAGCCGGGTGAGTCGGTGAGTCAACACCTGTTCTCCTCCCCGATGATGATCGCCTAAGGCAATCGAAAACCGGTTATGGGGATATTTTCTGTACGGCTTTAATAGGGTAGTTTCCTTCATCAAAGAAAACGGAAGACATTGATCGAGATTCGTTACCCAACATTAGTGTATTCATAATATACAAATTATTTGGTATTAGAAATCCCAGTTTATACGAATGTTAGTGGTCAATTTTAACCTCAATTGAAAAAGGCCAGATTGGCGCCCATGCGATGCCACTCTATGTGACGTCACAAGGACCTAGATTATTTACGAGTAGTCAGGAATTTAAATCGTCTTGAGATTACAAATGTATGCATGCGGCACAGAGCTCAGGGAAACATTTCTTAATAATCACCTATTAAAATTGCCCATAGTCGGAAAGTTTCTTTCGTTTGATAGGATATTAATAATCCTTATTTAAGCCAAGCGCTACCTGCTAGCAGCCTGCATCGTATCGGCGCTCATGGCCCCGCACCAAGGTGGCCTCACACGGCGGCAGCTGGAACCAGAATGACGTCACGCGGGCTTTTCCCAGCACTCAAACTTATCCGTCGCGTTTTCGGGCGCCTAAAAATGTTCACTTTTGATTTAATCGCGAAAAATAGATATCGTCACATAAAAATCTAAAAGGGCGCAATACGTACTCCAGGAGTAATAATCTTTCGATTTAGACAATCAAAAAAATTGGAAAACACCCTATTGGGATTTGGGTATTCTATCTTCGAACAGACTCAATCACGCGTTTTAATTACGTCAGCATCAAGTGTTTTGCGTCAAACGTTGAAACCTCTAAGGGAATATGCACAAGTTCGCACAAATTGGCTGCAAATTAAACGGAATCCGAGGCCATCATTGAAACCCAAGCTTCCGTGTTATTATGGGAAATTGGAAACATAGCTGGTGAAATATTTACTTTTACATGGATTTTGCTGAAATCATCTCCCACGAGTTCCTTTCTTACGCGCACACAATTCATGTCCTCGGAGTTCATTTATGCAACAGCGCCGTAAAATATATGTACTAGATTACCTGCGGCCGAACTTTCTCATCTCTAGTCGCCCAGAACGGTGCACGGTTGCCCTGGTAATGGGTCTTGTAATTTAAACCTTCAGATTGGTTACTTGATGGAAAAACGAAAAGTTAGTCAATCAAATAATTGCTAATTTTTTTAGGAAATCATAGTAATTTTTCTTATTCGTGAGTTGTAAATTTAATGGATATAAAATTTTCAATCGGGATGCATAACATGACAACAGACGTTAACATTTTAATTAGCCAAACAGTCTCATCAGAGCCATCTCGTGATCTCTAATTTAGTCATTGCAGTCATGTTCCAACGCGAAGAAGCTGTTGGGTTCCCAAGTATATATTTATTATTAGAGTTAAACGCTTTGCATTGGGAAGGATTTCGCTTTCTATAGTAAAATCGACTGAGTGTCTCTTCAATTCATAACTTAGCGATTTCACTACATTTCGCCTAAAAATACTATGATTTTTTGAAGAGTGCTCTAAAAATTTTGGCTACTCCAGAAAGTATGCGAGTTATTTATATTGGTCAGCTTTTTTATCGGTTTAGCCCACCGTGCGCCATCCTCCTTAACTGAGCAAGCCCACCCGACCTTAGGCTAACTATTTCCGTGGTCTTATCTCTGTAGACCTACCACCTCAAATCCTTACTTTACAAGTCTTCATACTCACAATGTTCCTCTTACCTCTCCCCTCTCTCCATAAAATACTTTATTTTACGATATTTATTTCAATTTACTTCGCCATGAAAAAAATGTCATCAACCTCACGAAAACATAATTGAAAATAGAGCGAATTAAAGCATACTTAGGTCAAATATCTACTCCAGTAAATGCGCTATTTCACGCACGGAAGTACTTTGTACATAACTATCAATTATTTCACGTAAAGTGTTGAATCGCACTGTGCAAAATGTTTTTGGAATGTCAATTTTTATAGGTATTCCTTCCATTCACAGTTGAAAAATTTCATAAATCATCACCCCAAAAACTAGTATTTTTGCTTAAAGGTTGCTCTAGAAATTTATTCTGCCCCGAAAGTAATCGAGTTATTAATTTCGGCGACGTTTTTGTTTCTGCTTGACCCGCCGTGCGCTGGCCACCTCGTCTGAGCAAACGTACCAGACCTTAGGTGAACCCGTTCCTTTGTGCGAACTTCTTTGCGGAAACTCTCCACTCACCCCTAAGTCCCATCCCAACTATCCTTGCGTCAGAGGCTTCCACCCCCTTTACATTCCTCCACCCTCCCCCCTCTACCCACCTCCCTTACCCCCTTTCTGGCCCTCCCCACCACTCTGTCCTTCGCCGCTGCTAATCAATGCCCCCAGCAAGCCGCCTCCGAGACCCCTTTGTCTGTGTGTGAGTGCTGGATTAAAAGTATCCGTGACGCCGTAACGGAAAAAAGGTCACGGCTTCTTATAGCCACCCTTGTTTCTGCCGAGCAGCCGGGTGTCGGACGCAAGACTTGGGGAAGAGGGACGGGCGTCGGAGCAAAGGCTGACTTGGGTGTTGCGGGACGCGGGCATGCCTTTCTCTCCTTCCCTCTTGTAGGGTTTCATTCATTCTACCTCACTTCTCTCCTCTTTCGTCTCAGCGAAGGGATACGCGGGGAAGAACTCATTACTGTTTGCATAATTGTGTTCTGTCAAAAGTATATTATCATCGATTTAACTAATAGCATATTTATTTTTTCCTTATCTTGACCTCGTTTAATACATTTTAAAATATTTTTTGGAGTGTAGGTCAACGTATGTTATGCAAAAAAGTTATAGCTAACGTTTCTGTTTATTTGACATTATAAGGGCTTAACTTTTTAGTTAAGAATAAAGTTAAGCCCTGATGATGGTTTTAAATAAACAGAAACGTTAGCTATAACTTTTTTGCATAACATACGTTGACCTACACACCAAGAAATATTTTAACATATAACTAATAGCATACAAAAATAGTTGTGTTATTTTAAAGTGATTTACATAGTTATGAGAATAGTAATTTCAACGACAACGAGAATAGTAATTTCAAAGAGTTACTATTGGAAAATTTAAAGGATATTAGAATTAATAATACAACTAATGGTTGGGTCACTTTACCTCAATTAAAAAATTTTGTGTATTTGAGAAAAGTTATATAACAACTTTTTAAACATTCAAATATGACAATAATAGGAGAGAAAATTTACCTACTTTCCGCAATAAATGTCTTGCGCAAAGTCTTAGCTTTAAAATAAACCACAAATAAAGGCTCTACGACAATTGGATGGTGAAATAGAAAGATTGGCATGAATTAAGGCAGGTTTTTGCTAACATATGAAATGAATGAAAACGCGCATAAATTTCAGAAAAAATTTTGTTCTCCGAACGGTCTGGGTGTAATTAGTTCAAGGTGGATTTATACTCATATAGAAATTTTCATCAAAATCTGAGACCCCAAGGGTAAAACGATTGTTGAATTGAGGTGGAATAACCCGCTTACTTCAAGAATATAACCGTATACTTGCCAGAGGAATCCATTATCGGAGTCACCTGCGACTGTATGTGAGTACAAAAATTCACGGGTAGAGGAAAGGAAATGCTTGACTTGTGTGAAACGTTAATAAATAGTTGAAATTTATAGTTATGAGAGGAGAAATTGAAAAGTACTTCAAAATGACGTGACATTTCAGTAGCAGCAAAATATATTTAGCGTTTAAAATAACTCATGATATTAGCTGACTTATATCAATAAACCTGTGGTAAGATGGCTACAAATGATAAGTGTGGTTTTTGTGTGGTCGAGTTAGCATACCCGGATTTGTCTCCACGAGGTCTATAAGATGGCTAAAAGCGATGTGGTTAGGATTTATAGGGTTTGAGAAAAACCCTGCTGTAATATGCGCAAATGCGGTATACTCATGAGAAGTATAAGATAAGTATTCAAAGGATTAAGGACTATTTCTGGGTGAAAAAGAGAGAAAGTCCCTGCTATTAGAATAAGTTACTCTCTAAATAGTTGGAATATTTAAACTTTTCTCGGGATTCCGCGCGGGTAAGATTTTCTTTTACTCTTAACATTTAAAAAAATTGTCTGTCTTTTTAGTTTAAAATATACCTTATTATTAGACTAAAATATACCGAGGATTTTTTTTTATTTATGCAAAGGTTTATGCTGTAAAGTTTCTACTCCCTATACCGCGGAAATTTCGAAAATAAATCATAAGTTTTAAAAAAGAAACAAGTTAAATGAAAGAAAATCACTATGTTTTATTCCACACTTTATTTTAAATCGTACGACCCGGGTTTCAACATCTAGTGTTATCATCAGGACCTTATAGTGATTTTATTTCATTTAACATGAAGCAATTCCACAAAGTAACGCCTGAGACCGTGTCTTATAAGAAACAAGTCACCAAAATGGTCGTGAGCTGGTATTGATTCCTCCTCTCAATAATTGTAGGTGTGTTTTGTTGGCAAATATTATTTCCTGGTGTGATAATTAACGAGCCAAATTTACAAAGACTCTGCTTCAAATGTAGGTGGATGGATAAACCTGATTTTCTCAGTTCGTTTGGCTTTACGGGGCACCCTATTTCACGTGCTTGCTACTGATAGATTCCCTTGGGCTCCACTTCAGCCCTCTTTGCCCTCCATCCCTCTTCCTTGAGCCTCAGATGTCTTCCAGGACGGTTACGTTCATCCCATTTCGGATGGACGATAATAGGTGTTTCTCCTTGATGAGTTTTTCACTAACCTCCTCCCTTCAATGTTCCCTCTCACGCGCTTCCTATCTCGACGTCTTCCTTCTCCTTCGTTCGCCTCGTTTCCTCATTTCCCCAGCTCAATCACACTTCGTCTCGTGTAGTATGGTAGCCGAACGGAATTAGTTATCCGAGACGAATGGGCTATGAGGCGTCCCACGCTTTGTCCCGGCTGAAGTCCGATGAACCCTCCAGTCGGTAGGGATCATTTGTTGTGCTTGTTGGATACAGGCTATTTTATGAGACACACATTCCTTACCTAAAAGCTATGTTAAGTATTTTTTCGATATCCTTATATAAGTTTTATATAAGGATATCGAATAATAGAATATATACTTATATAAGTTTGAACGTTTTTTTCGAAATAATATTTTTGCGTTTGATGAATGTTAATTTAGATATTATTGTAATATCTTTCGTTCTTTACTCTCTTAATGAGGTAACACAACAAAAGAAAGATATAAGTATGGTAATTTTACACGCATAATACTCAATCTAAAGTCTCGCACATAGCAGCATTGAAAAAACTGCAATTTGCTCGTCACTAGGTTCCGGATTTTAAATGCTAATTTCTCCCTCTTTTGACGTAGATATGAGATATTGTGAGAATATTTTTAAATAATATTACTTGGGACCGTATTATACTGTAAAATATTTTGCAGAATATGTTTTATAAAAGGTGATGGTACATCTATTATAAAATATTGTGAGCCTCATCTGTTTTCTTTTTTATGTCTTCAACAGTACAATCAGGTTTAACGATATTTATATAATCTCCAATTTTTTTAACGTTATTTTCTTCTGTTTCTATTTTTGTAATTTGAATGTTTTGGGTTGTACAAATTTTAATGACATTCATATTCCAAAATTGAAAATTTTGTTGTTTCAACTTCCAAAAGGTGCTTTGAGGCCATTTCCTCAATAATAACCTCAATACAGCATATGCCATCAACTTTTTTTATAAAAGGTAATGCCAATATATTAAATTTTATGAAATAAATGTATTGTAAACGATGATCTATTTCACTATGAAAGAAATTTTATAAAAGATCTTTTATGAAACACTTAACACTGTTATACGGACCTGATATCGACTTATATGTAAAATATTTTATCTAAAATGTGTGGTGGATGGAGTGTATAAAATCTTCTAGCTACAATTTTTGCCTCTCTTCTCTCTCAAATTGATTGTAAAATGTCGGTGAGGCTCACGGAAGTCCGGTTGCTTATTAAATCCAAGGCAGCGTTCTGTGTCCATAGCCCTCTCCCTCGGGCTCAGAGGATATCGATGCAATTGTTGGTGGAGAGAGCACTAAAAGACGATGCATGGATTGGCTCTAAGGGCATGGAACCATGGATTCTCTCCGCGATGATTAAAACATGAGCTTCGAAGTACCTTCAGCTTGAATGCTTGTGCTGCAACCACTTCCACTATGGAGAACATTCTGCTGTCGTCATAGGAAAAATTACATTGATTGAGAATTTTTTACATTTAAAAGGAAATTATTCGAAAAATGTGCGCATTTTAATTAATTTGCTATTTCATTTCTCTAAAATGCCATCATCATTGCAAGCGACTTCCGCAATATTTAATGCATACTCATTAAAAAATATTTTTTCTTAAAATGGTTGCTGAAATTAATTAAATTAATAATTAGTATATATGATTCCCTATCTCTAGTGTTCGGCATCTTGAAACAGATAATATAATGACATTTTAGCTCGATAGCAGGAGCGTACCTTTTATATTCAGGAAAGATATGAACCATTAATTACGTGTCCTGCGACCGGTGTGCGGTAATGAATCCTTTTCTTTAGGAATCATTGATAGTTATTACATTTGATGATATTAGTGTGACTAAATATTATAATAGCTTGAATATTGCGACATCTGTACATAACGGTGTATCGTCCACCGAGAATATTTTCTCCTACCTCCAAATATTACCAAAGGTTTTGCCAGTAGAATGCACCATGTTTGCTTGGATTCCTTATTAATTATTTGCTATTTTCTATTTGCTAGCTCGTTACTAACTGAGTACATTTACCTGTAAATAATTGATTTTAATAATAGCACTCTCTGGGTGGGTGGTTTAGCATTTTAAGTTTATTGGTAAAAATATTTACATTAATTTGTATGCCATCACCTCAAGCGACTTCCTTCATTCATCATAAATACGTTTTTGCTATTCTCCAATTCGTAAATTTTACGCAAATCATAGATTATAAAATATATGTTTAAAATTAATTTATGCGGCTTCTATAAATTCAAGCCCGAAACTGTGGATTGTTTCCCTTAATTTACTTATATAATTGAAGAAACCCAGTCATCCCTTCGATTTGAATAAATAATTCACTTTTAAGTCAAGAGTTCAACCCTAAATATTATTTCGCTTCGTTCTAAATTTATGGAATAGCCTTATAAACAGCAATTTTATTTGTTGCTATTTATTTTTGGAATTGTAATTGTATACTGCAATTCGGAGTTCTACGGCATATTCATGTTCCAATTATTCAAAATCTAAATGCAGTTCAAGGAGAGAAGTGTACCCTTTCAAGGTCAATTTGGAGTCTCCTGAACGTGGCGTTAAATATAGCGGAAAATTGTTAGCCATGAACCTCAAGTGTGCTTGTGGTATTTTTGTCTTTCCAACTTCTACTCGTTTTTTTTATATCCTTTACCGGAGGAAATTCATTCCTCTCCGTTGGAGTGCCTTTTATTCTTTTATTCTCCACTCCGGTGTGGATTAAGTATGCTGAGACCTGAATAAAATGGCTTGTGATCGCGAAGAAATCCACGGGTCGACCTCAAGAGTACTCTTGGGTACATGATTTCCCTTCGAGCATGTCCAAGGACGGAAGTTTCTGCAAGGTTTTCCGAAGAAATTTTCATGAGATAAATATGTCGAAACGAAATTAAATTCCTGCTTTTATCATTAGAAGATTCCCTGTCTAACCAGTAGAATTTATGTATTTCTTATTTGGATGATAACTGTAGTAAGTAACACTCATACTGATGAGGTGAATAATTGATTAATCTCTTTGAAACTAGAAATACTAGTTTATAAAAATTTGCAGGAATATTTTAACTTTATTTATAATTTCCCGTGATTATATTTTGTGATATTTCCTATGAAACCGATAGAATGTATGTATTTATTATTTGGTTGATAGCTGTTACAAGTGAATATTTAACCAATGAAGTAAATAAGTAATTGATCTCACTGAATATAGACCGTTGAAAGTAGAAATACTGGCTTAGAACATTGGCAGGAGCAGGAGATAACTTCGATGTTTTTATTATTTTTTTATAAAATAACTTTTAGTAATACATGTAGAGCAGTAATAATCAACGTAGTATGAAGGTAAAAATATTTAAAGAATTCTTTAATTTTAGCTATTTTTCATTATCATTGGATTCAGTTGTAGTTAAATTAATCTCTGGATTTGTAAATACTGAATAAATTGATAAGCAAAATTTTTCAGCGAATAACTGCTGTAAGCGTCTTAAATTTAGTGAGTAATAAATATTGGCTCTTGAAATACCAGTCAGAAAATGCGGGCGGGAATATCCGTATTTAAATGGATCTACTCCTTCTACGTATATTTTATTTTCATGGAACTAGAGTTGTTTGTTTAATGCCTAATGATTTCACAAAGCAGTGAAACGCGTTTTACCACACGATTAAAATCTATGAGAAATTATGAAGAGTGTTGATACTGATATTTTTCATACTGATGCTTAAACTTCCTCGGAGTGACATTTTCCAATTTCGCTTTTTTATCCCGTTCGTAGTCGTGTAAAACCCCTGAACTCCATGGCTGAGCAAAATTGTGTACTTTTTTTTAAAGGAAGATTGGGTTATTTCACCCATCATCAAATAGTGAAAAAACAAATTGTAACGCACATTTGACGCAAATTCAAAATAATCACTTGTTTTTTAATTTAAAAAGTTGTTCAATTGATTTTAATGGAGCAAGGTGGGTAATATGGATTTTTCGTGCAAATTTTCTAAAAATACTAGAAAATTACCGTACATTCAACGTTCGTAAGCTATCTGAAGGCGTAGGACGTAACTGTACCTTGCTGTCAGCTGTAATCGCCTGCCTCAAAAAAATTGAGTGCTTCCTAAACGCTTTAAGCCCTTAGATCAACCTGGGCTGAGGATTAATTTAGGCAACTTCCTCCCAGGCCTCGCTACTCTAGGCTTGGTTATCAGCTCTTCCGCAAGGCGCTTATTTTCATGGCTTTTGTGGGAAACGTTAGTTAGGCGCTTCGGTTTAGGCTGCTTTTTTTGCCGCTTTAGGATATGCAGGTAATTCGGTGCAAGATGGGAACGTAACGAGAACTAGTTAGAGACAAAGGATGGCTCTAAACCCGGCTTTGGGTGGCTTTCTGAAACTATGCATTAGTATGCATCTTCATCGTGCAACACATGTCCTACAATTACAAGTTACTTGTCTTCAGATTAAGTCCTACACTTGTTAGAAGTAAAAATAATGGCATGGAACAATTTTTATATGAAGTTCACTCAATATTCATGGCATATGCAACTGGTTTTTTTCACGCGAGCTAAGTTCAGGCTACGCTCTTTTTTCTGTATTATGGAAATCCTCTATCGACTTCATTAATTTAAGCTTATACAAATAATGGTAACTATTTCATACAATACGTCCAGTAAAACCGCATTAATAAAAATGATTACTTATTTTTAAATGCAATTTAGTACAGGACTTTGAGACTTTCGGCTAAAAGGCTATACTTTTAAACGTTATCTTATATAGTTTGCGGCATGATATAGTAGAAATTCCATTTATTGATTAAATGAGGCATTGCGTTATTTTCCAAGTATTATTTATTTATGGTCGATGCCTTTCGTAGTAGTGGTAGTATTTAGGTTACAAGGTGATTGCACCACTAACTCCTGGATGCCACATCTCGCTCTGAACATGCAGGTTTACGGAACGGATTAGCCTCTTCTTTGTGATGAAATTTCCAACTCGGTGTGATAGTGGGACTTACATGGAAAGGAGGGTTGATTGGGTACCTACATTTGAAGGAAACCGTTAATAACTTTTCTTAATATGAGATTTGACACACTGTAAAATTGAGTAAATAAGTTTTTCGGAAGGCATCAGTTAGTATACTTATTGGATTAAATAGCCATTTCAAGTCGTAAATTTGTGTACATAAGTTTTTCGGAAATTATACTTCATGATATTGCCGAATTAAATGGCCATTTCCAAAACATAAACATTTCGAAGGAAAAAAAAACTTTTGGAATAGATCTGTCACCAGAAACTTACTAAGTCGTAATGCACTTGGGTAGTAAATGTGAGTAATTTATTTTCGCCTGAAAAGCCAATAACCACTATATACTGTATTTACCCATCGTACCTGATCTAAATCTTGTGATAGCCGAATTTCGCTCAAAGCATCATCGATAAAGTTTTTGATCAACCAAATGTCACTGTGAATCATTTATGAACATAATTGGCCATACTTAAGATTTCATTTTTGAAATTATTGACTTATATTCAGCGTGAGAATTGGGGAAAGCCATCAGTAAAATATGCTACATAATTCTATTTGCAAAGTGATAATAAATGGTGGATTAAATGTGATTATAATCCTTTAAATATATGGCCTTTAAAGTAACTAGCATATCAAACTTATTTGCCAACCAATCTCGTTATTATTGGGTGACCATTTTCGGGAAGGAGGTTTGAATGTATTTCATTAATAACTTTTTCCTTAGTATAGTATTATTATATTGCCGACATAACCAAAATATAGTAATAGGTTGTATATTTATTGCTGGAATGAAGAGGTTACTGATCTCTGGTTTATTTTTATCTGTTCACTTCTTCCAGTTTCCATTAGGATGTTGGTATAATTCAGGACTATAGTGGTTTCAGTGTTAGCCTTACCTCTGGGTTAATGCGCAACTATGTCGAGCGCTCTTGTTTATCGTTCTTCCCTTGTTAGGGACTTACCTAACAAGGGAATTCCCTCAAGTGTCACCACCGGATCTCGTTCAAATTTTACTAGGTGATAGGAAATAGATACCCATGAGATGTAGTTTTGGTTTCAGCCGCCCCACGCTAATTACTTTTCGAGCTATTAGCGACGGATATTTCATAAATTTATGCAACACTCACATCAGACCCCTATATTCCGTTGCTAGGGTGAACAGCACTGACGCGACGATGTGTTGTTGTGCTAAGGGATGCATACATTTACGCGTTTTCTGATTCTTTTCGTCGCTGGCAGCGTTGGCAGCTGAAACAAACACTACACCTCGTGGGTATCAATTTTTTTCACCTAGCAAAATTTGGACGAGATCTGGTGGTGACGCTTGATGGACTTTCCCTGTGAGGCGTTAACGACGGTTCAAGGAAAATTTTTGAAAATGGGGATCGCACACCGTTCTCCCACCCACGCCTCACCGCACATGTGCCGCGCTATCAGTAGCTGAGCCAGCCGGCGCGGTTATGAGCGAAACCGGAAGAAAATGAATCCCTGGAATGGATTTGGCAGGAATGCTGAGAGGATGATTGGATGGGGGGCAAAAGCCCTGGGGAGTGAAAATAAGCCGAAGACCATCGTTGTGGTTGGATATATAAGACGAGGGAGACGCACAAATGGGCAGGGATTTTATCCATGCGTGATGTCTCTTAATGCGTAGTAGGAGCAAGAAAGGAAGAGGCGTTAGGGTTTAAGAGGGGGCATCTCTTCCGCTCAAGCGATTGCAATTCGTCATTATCCTTGCCGTATTACTTGTTTGTAATCAAGAATATTTGTATAAAAAAATACAGGCAAATATTGACGGAAGTCCGAATGAATATATAACTTACTGATAAAGTTAAGTCTTATATACTGAATAGATAAGTACTAATGAATAATATTACTTGTTTGTAATGAGGTAGGTATTCATGTGAAAGATTCTTGCAAATATTGACAAGAGTCCGAATGAATATATCACTTGATTGACGGATGAATAAGTAACTGTGAACAATTGTGTGTTTACCAATTCTGAATCACTTCTGAGTTAGACTTGGACGGTTTTCTGGAGTACGGCTCAGCTCCAGCAAGCCATCATCCTTGCGGGTGGGATAAACCGTAGTTTGAAAGGAAGGCTCTTTTGGAGCAGATCTTACTTGTGAGTAGGTGATGATAATCTCCTGATCGCTCCCTTTCTCTTTCTAAATTATTCTTTTCTATCCCTTGCTAAAATGCATTCTGGCCAACCAAAATAAGTTTTTATGCATCAAAATTAGGTACTTGTAATACCCAATAAAATAATAATGCCGCAACATCCTCAACTAAGCCCTTGATTACTTACGAGAAGATGAATTATGCATAATTGGAAGATTTCCTATATAATCCGTAAAGCACTTGAGTGATGTGAAGAATTGAATGTGGAAATTAACTTTCTACACAATCATGAGCAAAGTTATTCACGCCAAGGATAATGGTTCAAGGTTCACGGTGAAAACTCATCTGGCTTACCTGGAATTTGAACTCGAGTATTCAAATTGCATGTTGGTAAGGTACCGGTTACGCTTAAGAGTAATCTTCCTCAAAGATTAAGTTTAAACTCTGTTTTACAAATTGCATACCTAACTGGTAATCGGGAAATCTGAGGTAGATTCCCGGATAAGCTAAACGATAGTTTCACGGTGGATTACTTACTAGTATGGATACATTGATGTGTTATTCAGTTTAAATATTTTTTGAGCAGGAGGTTATGTCATTTCGACATTGTTTAGATTCTTTAGCTTGGTCAATCGTTTTGTATAAATCATCATGGTAGAATACTGCGATGAACTTTGGAATTGAATACCATAGGAAAGGAAGCCTATAAAAGAGAAAAAATTCTATTTCTCTGACATGACTGTTTTGCAGAGCTGGTAGAAAGGGGAAACAGGATGCTCATGGATGCTGAGTTAGCTTAGAGGATGAGACGAGTAAGGAGAGACGGAGGGAGAATCCTGATGAATTGCCTCTGATAGCGACTCATTACGTGGCATTCTTCCTGGTAACCACTGTCACAGCGTGACCAACAATTTTCAGTTTAACCTGGCGTAACTTAGAATTCATCGTCTTGCCTCTAAAGTACAGATGAAATCTCATTAATTCTAATAAAATTCATTATTTGCGGTTTTTAATCACTGTAGGAATACGATTAGATCATATTATAAACTACTTTTTTACCCTTTATCAACATCTTCAGGTAATTTTCAAGATAAATTTTCGGTCTTTTGGCCTTATATATCTGTAAGTCGTTGCCTGCAGGAGTTGAAACAAGTCGAGTGTTTTTTCATTAAATACGTATAGAATTTTTCTTAGCATAAATATATGTTTGTCAATTAAGTTTATTATTTATCTGATCCCTTAAAACTCTTGATTTCCTATAAGAAATCTTTCGCTTATCTCTAGATATAGAACCAAAGTATCATTTTTCGAGATTAACGGCCGTATTCATAGATTTCTGTTAAAACAATGTAGTAGGGCGACAAACTCAGTCGGCTACAAAGACCTTTAAGTCGCCTACTAAGGATATGGTATTCATGGATTCTATTAAGTGAGCTACTAATGCCTCGTTCAGATTACGATTGTTCCAATAATCGTTGGAACTATCGTGCATTCACACAACGATGGTTAAAGTCTGTGCTGCCCACTAGTGCTGACATCTAAAGTGAACGAGAAATTGACAACGGTTAGCAAAGCTGTTGAGGTATGCAGGGTCAAGATATTACTGTGTTCAACGTGAATTTAACGAATGATTTTTCTTCCGCCCATATTCTTCCTGCTTGGACAAATTCATGAAAAAAATTAGAGCGAAGGGAGCTTTACAAACTTGTCGTCTTTCTCTTGTCGCTTCCTTTTCCGGTCTCCCAGCGCCTTACCATCGTAAAGTGGCAACGTTCGGAACTACGGTAACTATTATCAGGACATGCATTCACACTGCTAGTTCGGCCAAACATCGTTAGGACGATCGCTCGGACAATCGTAATCTGAAGGAGGCATAACTTAGTATGCTACGAGCCAGCGCGGCAGCCGATACTCGGTAGCGATTTGTGTTCTGTATTTCGTAACTTTTATGAGAGTAATGGCATCTGTTCACGTTTAGAGTAAATTAGTAAAAATAGTTTTAATATTTCTAAAATGCCGTTCATTCTTATCAATTTCAGCAGCTTTTATGTTTATATATCCTGCTTTGCTTGGCCAATATAGTTCAAATTTAAGTCAGCTTATGTAGTGCTGAATTTTCTCCTCTACATACAGAGTCGTTAAATCTCAAAATGTGTCATTTTTATCAGCATCTTATCTTGGACTTAGAGAATATTAGTTTGCATATCATTGGTTAATTTAATCTCCATACTTAATAGTATTTTTTACTATTTATGACATGAGTATCTATTTCGATGGCTCCTAGTACGTCATTCAGTCCTATGAGATTGCCTTCGACTTTAACATCTGGATGGGCTTCGTTATTGAAGTGATGAGCAATTCGGAATTTTCATCACATTTGATGGATTCATTACTGGGCATCTGGTGGCCCTCTTCGGTTCCATTTGCTTAATCAAGGTTGTGTGTTATATCGATCACTCTTTAGCCATAATCGGGGCCGCAGAGCGCTTAAATCTTCAATCCTTCTCGAATCGTCCTTAATTCGACGAGAAAACTTTTTTCACGTGTTAATTGATCTCAGCCAAGCAGTGGCTGGGGATTATTACTAAAAATCAATGATTCTTGAGTGTAGCCTGGTAAGTTCCGTCATGAACTATTCCTTCGCCTATTATGCACCTCATTAGTTGACGACGTGTTGTTTAGTGAATTTTTAGATTGTTCTATTGTACGTTTTTAATTATTTTATAGTCGGACATATCATACTAAGGCACTTACCTAAGATTAAATCGAATAATAAATAAACGTAGCATTGAATTCATTTTGCTTTATATTCTTAATGATGATTTTGGGCTTATTGTCTGAATTGTTAATGTCATAAAATATCCTATTATAATTACCTAATTATCAATTTATTTTCGAAAGTAATTATGCACTGAAATGTTTCAAATGAATTAACCAGATGTTTCTCTCTTCTTAGGTGAGTTTTACGAGTGATGGTTCCGTCTCATGCCCATTTAGAAGGCCTGTCTGTTTGGGTGAGCATATTACCTTTCTAATTTACTTCACTTTCTCCTCAAACCACGTATAATAACCAGCTACGTTGAAAGCCGTCGAACCTGGTGAAGGTGAAATTTTTTTTCGTCCATTAGGTCGGGAAATAGGTGTCTCCTCCTTTTTTTTGCCTTTATGAAAGTGGTGGGTGGGTGGAAAGGAGTGGTGGGGGCGCATTCAATACCCTTCCGCAAAATTGACTCGCAACGGAATATTGAATCGCTATCTCATCCGGTGGGATCGGCATGGCAATTAAAAGTGCATGGCTTCCCGTATTCCTCCCGTGATTGCGAATGACCGATCGTGCACCTGGGGTTGGATGTCCTCTCCGACGCCCGCGTCCCCAATTAAAACGTCTTATGAATGTCATGCGTGTCCTTCTCCGCTTGCTCATGATCCCACTTACAATTAGTACATACATACCGTGTGGTATCTCTCATTACGTTGGTACTACAATTATCCGAATTCCGTACATCCGACCGGCGCCAATTACTCGGATCGCTTCGTTGGGGGAATCAGCTTTTTTTACGCCACCGCCCATAAATAAGTCGAGTCGGTCGAGTTACGTTCGGTGAGGCGACATTGCGCAAATGAAATGATGTCGTGTTTCTTTCTACCGTGAGAATTACAGAAGAGGACTAACCAAATCGACGATCCAGAATCTTAGAATATGGCTTCATTCCCTTGGAAAGTGGGAAATGGGAGCATACCAGAGGTAAAAATACAAGTTCATCATCGTATTTGAAAACTTATTTTTACCTGGATATGAGAAGAAAGAAAGAAATGAAAGAAACTGAGTGAGGAAGCGTTAGTGGCCGCGGTAAAATCGGAAATTCGACTAATTTCACCTTTTTTTATTTGGTTTCCATGGTAATGAAACGAGGCAGATCTTCAAATGCTTCACTAATTCAATAAGTGGGCGTAGTGCGATTGGTCTTTGTCGTGACATATTGGGGTAGATATTCAGCTCGAGCCCCTACCGTACTTGCAAGTAATCGGTGCCCTTAAAATCCAAATCTTCCGTGTGGTATTACTTCTTGAAAACTTAGGTTTTCATCTTGAAATTTGAAAGGTATATAAAATCAGTTGTCAAAATTTTCCTGCGTCTCAAAATTAGTATTTTCGCCGGTGAAAACTTTTTATATTTGAGACCTATGATTACTCAACGAAAATGTGTGTCGAATTTATGAATGTTTGGAGACAAAACGGCATCGTCCAAACCAAACGCAGCGGAGTGGTACAAGATACATTGCCTGAGCATCAGAGTGACTTAATGAATACATTTGGGATTGAACGCGAAGGCAATAGAATATATAATAAAAAAAGGAGAAAATGCTTTGTATATTGATTTGGAGGAGATTTTTTAACGTTTATATTAAATGTTCAAGCTTTTCTCATCATGAAATAAAAATACTTTTCACTTAAAGGCCTGCTTTCGGAAGCCACTATTGGTGGGCATCCACCAAAGTTGGTATAATCTTACTCATCGTATCACTTTGAAAATCGTAATTTCTTGAGCAATGCACTTAATTTAGGGCTTTGAAAATGAAACGATGTTTCGAAAATAATATTATAATTAAATTATATCTCTAACCGTGGAAATATTCCCACCGTTTTGGTGGTAAAATCGTTGCTGCAGACATTCACCCCTGAGCCCCTACCATACTCGCAAGTTACATGTGCCCACAAAATCCGAATCTTCCCTGGTTCAATTAATTATTCGTTGGGGTGAATGGAAGGACTTACGGATTAAAGCGCCTGAGGGATGGTAGATAAACAGTTGAAGAAGATACAATACGTGTGTGTAAGCTTGTAGATAGGTCGCTCTCTGCCATCCTAGTTAGTCTGTTTCACTCTTGACGCAGTGTCATTAGCGCAGTCAGCCAATATGAGCACAGTGTGATGTCTCCTCAGCTGGGTGAGCGTCCCTTATTTCATTTTCTCGTGTTCAATAGCGGAAGCAATCCGTTCGTTGAATCTGGCCTGCGGAGAGTAATAGGTCGTTTTGCTCTGGTTCCATTCCTCATCGTCTTCTGTCATGATTTGAGAACTGCAGGTCCTAAAAGAAGTATTGGAAATTATCTTTGTCCTCCTTCCTCGTTCATTGTTCTCTCCGTATTGGCTAGACGAGAAGAATTGAGGAAAATAGAGAATTTACTGTTGTGTAATCCCCTTTTCAGTTTTTAATTCCGTAAAAGATTCTACTGTCTTTACCATTTCAAAGGAAAGTATTCTTGATGAAGAACACAAATGGTATAAAATGGTTTCAGGCTTGATTTTGTGGAAGTATTCTTGGTGAATATTGTACAAACTGATTTGTGGTATGGAATCTTTCCCTGAATTCTGAATTAAAGGTATTTAATATTGCCGATAAATTATAGTTGAATATGAACGATTGAATGTATTGAAAATTGGTAATCCTCTTACATTCAGTTTGTTGCTTAATAATTTTATGTGGATTGCAGCAAATAATATTACTCTCATGGATACTTTTAAAAAATGATGGCGATCATTGGTAGTGACTGCATACTTTTCATTAAAAAGAGGATAGGAAAGTCCTTGAATACTGCTGATAAATTATAATCGAAGATGAAGGATAAAATGTGTTGAAAATTTATGCTCCTCTTGCTCTTAGTTTTTTGCTAACTATGTGGATGTGAATTGCAACAAATAATATTACTCTCATGGATACCTTCAAAAATGATGGTGATCATTGGCAGTGACTACTTTTCATGAAAAAAAAGGTTCAAATATCGCCCATGCCCAACGCAGGCGTTCCTCGAACCCTTGACCTTCGGTTTGGTAGGCGAGGACTTAATCCCACGTCCACAGAGTTTGATCATGTTTGTGCGTCTTGCGTCCTTCCCACACTATCCTACCAACCTAGTTTCTAGATTCTCTATGGAGGGCGATCAATCAACTGCAGTGTGTGGGCTCACGACGCTAAATACGATCCCTCCAAAGCACCTCGCTGAGGAGCTTTCGTCGGTAAAGACAATGGGTGTATAGCGTATGTTCTCGAATCACGTTCATACATAGGAGTGATTTACACGATGGTATATCCTCTTTCTTTCTCAATTCTTCTTTGCATGTAAATATATATTTTATTTAGTAATCAAGAGGTTTATACTCGATTTTGCTGTTAAATGTACGTATTCCGAAGTAAATATGTCATTGCTATCGATTCCAGCACAAAATGAAGAGGCTTAGAAGTACTTCTCCCTAAACTGAATATCGATTAAATAAAAAAAAACATCTCGGTATACGTTTATGATATGAAGTGAAATAAGTTAATAATCGTCATTTACTTTTTTCTAAATACAACGAAATAATTGTGCTCATTAAAAATTGTCAGTCAATTACTGCGTTATAAAAGACTATCAATAAACACTTCATAATTTTTATCAATATTTTCTCCATGAGCTGTGAAAACGGGTGAGATTTACGATGCAATGATTTTTCGTATCATTTTTCTTTAAGCTGATGAAAATATTGCAAGAAAATAAAAACAGACCTCATCTGGTCCAATATTTCCTATGATCAAAAAACTACGCTGAGGTTATCTCAGAGCCTTGTTTTGAGGAATACACTCTCTTTTTTTCGGAAGTATTTGCCTCATTCGTTGAATCTTCTGTTGGCAAATGCCAGCTTTTTTTCTTGGTTTGATACTTTTTATATTGTCTAATGTTCGGGTTTATTTTATCATTTTACCTCTCCATCTCGTTTTCCATTCCAGGAATTGATATTCTATATCTTCCGCATTTTTCTCAGAAAACCTGTTGTGCACCATATAAAAGCGGTTCAGCAAGACTGTCTCAGTGATGAAAAGACAAATATATATTTGGTCATTTTTATTGGGCTAGTAGAATATACGGCTTGTTGTAGTAACATATGAGGCTTGTTGTACGAACGGTGAGATATTGTAAAGTGCATACATAAATCATATCATTTATTGAAATCATTAATACGATGGGTCCAATTAAAAAATCAAATGAATGCAGGTTTTATCCTCTTGCGTATAAAATAGTGTTCGGATAAAAGACGGTAAAGTGATTGCAGATAGAGATTTAAAACAACGATTGAGATGAATTTAGATTACAGTTTTGGAATCTACGTCTTTAAGATCACATTGACGGTAATTAAAAGATGAGGTACATGAATAAGACCCTTTCTCTTTTATGTAATACTTTTTTTCTCCGAGAGCAGCTCCATAGTTGTCTCTGGGTAATATTCTCACCAATTTAGGGTCGTAGCGTATTGTTCTTCCTTTCCATTAGCCTCCAATACGGATTATGTCCGTCTCATTCTTTTCCCTCATTTCTAGTCCCAAGGCATTAATGAAAACACTCTTATTACCTCCGACCCCGCAACCTGCTTCACTCAGGCAGTCTGGATATGGCGTGGAAAAAGAGTTCGTCAAGCGTGTAAAACGCAATTTGAGTTGACTTCCTAGCCGGTCAGGAATCGATTAATTAGCGACCTCGTCTTTCATTCGTATTTATGCTGTGTATTTGTTCCGTGTTCCATTTATTCACGCGGATCTTCCTGTTTGCTTTGCTCCACGTCTCTTCTCAATTGAATCTTTTTGTCATGTATTTGGGTCTTTCTTCCAGGGTCCTTAGAATCATATTTTCTCCCACGAGAAAAGTGAACGTTAATGGCTCCTTGACCTCGAAAACCTTTCTTTCGGATTTAATCGCTGGTTGAGGAGAGTTAACCCTTATTCGTAACGCGGTAGTTTTAATTTATATACTTATCCGATTTTTCATTTCTCATAAATGATTTTAACTATATTTTCTTCTGGCTTAAAATCCAACTTATTAATTATTATGATAAAATATCAGTTTCTTAAAAAAACTCCTAATGGTCTAAATTTGTCTAAATTTAAATGCCTAAACTCTTATTTCCTAGGTTAATAATTAGAAACCTAACTACTAATAATGGCTTAAAAAAAATAAATCTGAAAGGCTTTTTTTTTCGTTTATGTACTCCGTAGTCAAACGAATCAGGAATATGAATGGTAATCTCTCCGTTGAGCTACTTTTATGAAATGAAACGTTACTTGGTACCTTCTACACCGATATTTTATTTCGATCATGCATAGTATTCGATAATCAAGAGAAACCATGAGGACAGAGAGCACGAGACTTCCTGAAAAAAAACCAAAATGCGATAGGCGGAGCTTAGACTAGGATAATTTTAAATTAATGGGAACATTTCTGAATGAGGACGATTTTTGTCGTCAGTAATTTTTCCTTTTAATCCTCCAAATATTTAATAAATTACTATTTCGGGTCTGTACAAGCGGATTCATTGTTCCATATGGTATCGGAGCTGCCTAAAAGTGCGCCTAATATAATCCTCAACTGGCTGGGATTGATTCCTTGCTCTGCTCTCGTCCGGGTCTGACTCCTCTCCAGCCCCGCCCACCAATACGCGGGTACGAGCGTGGGTGTCCTTTGTTCTCCACTCCATTCACTTAACACACTCTCTCGACCTAACCTCCTTTCTCTCCTTGCCGTTCCCAGTCTTCCGTGCGCTGCTCTCCTCGCCATGTTACAGGTTTCAATAATATTGCTCATCCCTGCGTAAGAGAATTCTGCTCCCTCTCCTGCGCAGTGAAACTTTTCTAAAGTACTGGCATATAAACATCTAGGGAATGCCTGCATGTCTTCGCTCGTAAATGTACTCCTACTCCTTATATAGCTGCTGTCATTTTTTGGCCAAAGAAATCGACATCCGAGTCTCGAATGAACTCCTGCTAGATAATACTACGTAAATTAGTGAGGTTGCATGTAAAAGAGTGTAGTGTGCTGGTAAAACCATGCCTTTGTTTAGTTTACCTCATTTATTTACATCTCGAATTTAGAGTGAAGATAATATGTCATTAATGAAGGATTATATTGCTTTTAAAGCTGTTGAGTAAGACTTCCCTTAGAAAATAATTTATGCAACGGACAGTCCCTATTAAGGTAAGGATATTGGCTAAATGTTTGAAAAAAAAAAGTGGATATTTGTCTCATAAAACGGATTAGATTTAATGCAAATACGTCATTGGAATCTAAACTTTCCTGCATATTCTCATTTGAGTACTTTTTGAATTTACATTTGAGGACTAAGAATGCTATTATATTTTTTTGCGTCATTTTACAAATTCTACCTGAATTTTAATTGCAATTTCCCTACAGGAAGGTCCTGAATATGTACTTATGGCAGTGTTAGATTTACCCTAAATGCATGTGAGGTGATGAAAAGTGGGACATTGAAAAACAGGGACTACTTTCACTTATGACATTCTGTAAAATGTCGAATGAATCCGTGAAATTTGATGCATAGTGGAGAATTTTAAAATTTTAAATTTACAATGTGTTTGAAGTCCACTAGTTTGAGCCTGAAGGATCTCTCCAAGTGAGACGTGCGTCGTTTTTTTTGTGATTGGCATCGATTCACTTCATGCCATGTACTCATGGTGCCGCAATCAAAGTACTTCATTGATCTAGATATTTGAGCGGGGCTAGAAGGGAATAGGTCAAAAGTTGGACTAGCAGGGAATGGTCAAAAATTCAAAATCAAGTTCAAGGAGCAGAAAATGAAAATTTGGAAAAAGTCCCTCGTGCATAGAGAAATGAAGGAGTGGAAAGACCTATCTGAAGATATTTTTAAGATTTTTCCCGCAAAAACTAAAATTTTTAAGAGTAAGTGTTCATCGATTCTTGGTCGATGTCATTGTGATTTATTATATTGGAATTTGAGTTATTAGGTTCAAACTTCATTTTTTAGCTGTACGATATTCGAACTGATTTATTTTTTTACACTATAGGTGTATTTTCTGTCTCTTTCCTTTTGTTCTTAGATTGATAAACTTTTCATCAATTTAATTAAATATCATGCTGCCACCAGGTTATAGCCTACTTGTAGCAATATCTAAATAAATTAATAATTTTAACCCTAAAAATCTCCCTCGCTGAAGAAACCGTCCTCATAGGAGACTCGCCTCCGCCACGCGCGACGGATGTGCGACCGGCGAAACCTACCCCTCGAACCTCCCACCAGGCGGCGGAGAAATCGCCGATCGATCCCTCCCTACGTCAGAGCATCCCACGTACGTCTCCCTCATCTCTCCATCAGTTCCTCTCAATATCTGCCTCTTGCTACGTTCCCTTTCCCATTCTCATTCCTTTTAGACTTTCAGTATGAAATTTCAGTGAAACTCAAACATTTCCAAAAAATGACTGACACGATTGTTGCTCAATTTACTTTAAAAAGGTTGTATTTGCCTTATCTTCTTGAGTGAAACAAAAAAATGCCGAATTTCATGTGAAATTTATTTCAAGCAATCTGGATAATAATAATCTTAACTCTAGAAAGTAATCTAGTGGTGCAAGGATTTTTCCTCTCAGTTTAATATGTTTTACTCTAAACCTAGAATAGTCGTCATTGGTAACCTAGTGGTGTGAGCATGTTTCCTGTTAGTATTATGCGTTTTACTCTTAACCTCGGAAATTCCTCATTGCTTGATTTATAAAGAAGAGAATTTGTGATCACTCGCTACCAGTATTCGCATGTGTCCAGCCGGAAGTCGATTTTTTGTGGTTTTTAAAATACTTGTCAATCTTCGTTCCTTAAATTTGAAAAAATATGAGAAATTGTGATTATGTGGTGCAATTAGTGTCGATCACCTAATTAGAATGATTTATTCTCCAATTAAATTCCCTTATAACTTGGTTGAATCCTGAAAAATGAAACATAATTCTCAAACAGTCTCATTTTAATCGATAACTACGCATAATATTTGCCCAAAAAATACTGCTAAGTACAATAATATTAGCATGTTCATACAGGTGACTTGTGAAATAATTTCCTCGTATACATGAAATTTGAAAATTCATGGCATACAGTATGGCATTTTATAATTAATTCATTTGCAATTTTATTTTATTACATCAGGTTACGAAAGAGGTGCTGATGAAACAGATGTACATTCATAGAAGACCCTATTTCCTCCTGTAAAAATTCCACCGAATGCATTTTTTTTTCTTCTTATAGCATGTGGAAAATTCCACCGAATGCAATTTTCCACGTGCTACAAGAAGTTATGTACCCCGATCTACCATATATTGTAGTACGGAAATGTAGGCGAAACAGAAACTTAGCCCTCCTTGCCAATCTTTTTTGTGTTTTGAAATTATAGATTACTAGCATGCCACCCGGCGTTTCTTGGGAAGGAAAGTACCCAGAGAAGTGGGAGACTTGGAGTTCATGGTCACATAGCAGGATTTTTATGTTTTCTCTTTGAGCGTGTCAAGAGGTGTGCCTACCTGGCAGGATATCCACCCGCAGAAGTTGCATGACGTGACGAAACAAACTGCAATGAGAAAAAGACTCAAAGGGCGCGAAGGACTCAACCTAGAATAGGACTACGGAGTTTGATGAAATGAGATGCACCTATGTACTAACTTTGGTCGCAATCAGTCTGGCCGTATGGCAACGCGTAGCGGACAGACAAACAGATATCCTCTTTTATATATGTATAGATAAATTCAATCATAATAGTAGATGGGACAGTTCGTGTTGATGATGGGAGAAGTTGTAGAATCTCCCGAACACTGTGATGTGGAGGAGGATGAGGTGGGCTGGAGAGTCCGACATGAAGGGAGACATCTCAAGCGGAGAGACTGATGAAGGGACGTGGGGATGGGAAATGATGAAAAGAAGCAGAGAAAGGCAAGATAAAGATGGTCTGAAATGAATGTTCGGAGAAGACGAGAGACTGATTAAAAAGGAGTGGACGATGGGTTTCTTTTAGAGGGGACCAGAAGAAATTGCAAGTGGACGTTCAAGAAATGAGTTGAGCATGTGGATATTAAGTAAAAATAGAGAAACGGAAGTAAAAAGACGTGGTATGAAAGGCTAAAGATGAGTAAGCTGATAATTTTGGGTCTTATGGACATGTGATTAGCTAAATTCAACCAACTAGTGATGTTATATGTTTAGAAGGAGGAAAAGTAGCCAATTTGGTCCAATCTATGTCCAAAGGAGTTCGCAACTCTTCGTCTAGGTTTATATTCTCTTAATTAATTCCTCATCCTTAGAATATCTCTAGTAAATGTATATGGTGATTGTTTTCTCAATGCTAATTACGTAAAAATGTCAAGCTTCAGTTGCAGGTGTTAAAATTATATTGTTCGAAGAAGCTGCATCAGTTATTTATTACTGAAAGCATATCGAATAAATAAATGTATTTGCGCCCAGCGTTGAACATTGGCGTCGTATATATGAAAATACCATCAACCCTTGAATAAAGTATTCTTCTCGAAATAGTTGAATCCTGAAAAAATAACATAAGTTATCGTGTAAGTCAATATAAATTCACTTACCTTTACAAATAGATTTGACGCTTATTGCGTCTTCTTTAGATACTAATTCAAGAAATTGATGGTCATGATAAATTATTTATCGACTCAATAACCGTCGGAACTGATTGTGCAATTAATAAAAGTGGGCGTGTATGATAACACTGAGTATTAATTCCTATGGTAACCCTCCACAATACCTTGGATCATACGTTTTAAGGTAATGGTTCGAGTAAAGTTTAAGGTAAATGATTTGTCCTGTGTGAAGCTTCGATGGAAAGGGGTTCGTTGTGTAATATGCATTAGCACAGGTTGCAAGAATGGCTGATAGCTTAGAGAGGTGAAGTTGCCAAACTTGAAGAAAATTTGAGCGTCTCGTTGCATCTTCTTCTAAAGAAAAACGAGTAAGGGAACGGAGAAAACCCAACCAATTCCGGAAATTCATTCTCATGGAGAGTCGTCAAATTTTCCTCTGACAAATGGTAGACAATTGGGGGAAGGGAGTAGTAGAAGATGAAACTTATTTTATCCCATCTCTCCATTGACGTATGGAAAAATGTCGAAAGTGATGTGAGAAGAACGGTGATGGCAGAAGAGAGATATCTTGTTCGCCGAGAGATGGGAGCCCAAGGAAAGAATATTTTGCTTCCTTCCTTTCTATTTTCGATGTAAAAAATGACGTGATTTTTGGCGACGGAAGATTCGCCGTGACGAGGCGATAGCGACGGGTTCCCTTCCTTCCGGAGAGGACCGAGAAGGAAATGCGAAGATATTCGAGCACTGTGCGCGAGATGAAGTGCACTTGGAAATGAGTGTCGACATTTGCAAAGTTCTATGCCTGTGGGAGGACGTGCTAGGACACAGGTAATAAGAGGAGAGAGGGAGAAAACCATTTATTTCGTAATCCCAACACAGAATATTGAACAAAAATTTGTCATATACTCGGAGGCTGCTCAGCCTCATATGAGCATTCTATAAATTTACGAGTGAATACTCGCCCATATCGAACAAATATTCCTGTAATCAGTTCACCATTTTTTAATAAATACAACCAAAACAAGAAAAGATAGAGGATGCAAGCAAATCGACAAGACAATTTATAAAATATCACAGAAACAAATTTTTTTAACAATATGCCACTGGTACTGTGCATTGAATTATATTCTCTTCATAGAAATATATAAACTAATACGGATAACTAGTTTTGTGCAAATATACCGAACATAGCATTAAATTGCATATATTATGGTAAGGCCAGATCAGAGCGTGAACTTTGTTTAAGAAACGGGTAGGTAAAGAGTCTTTGCCTGAATATTCGGCTACTTTTGGCGGAAGGTGGTTATGAACTATATCAGAGGAGTTAAAGAGCACACCATGCGACTCATTGCAAAGTTATAACAATCGAAGTAACTTCGTTTATTCCAGAATATTTTTAAATATTGACCAGAGCGGGTTTCGCCGGTTATGGCAATATCTGGTTCATTTGATGTGTTACGCCTAAACTGGGGAAACCGGTAATGCTCAATATTATAATATACGGTGGAAGAAACGAAGTCACTTTGATTGCTATAATAAAACGCGCGCACCTTCCACAGTGTAACGCTTAAAGGTGTCAATTCTATGGCAGAATACCGCCTCGCAATTTATTTATAATGATAAAATCAAAATTAATTATATTCGGCACAAAATGAGTTATGCTCGGCCCAGAATAAGAAAGTCATGAATCCACGCAAATCAATTTCTCGAATAAAAGGGCATTCGAAAATCTAATAGGAGTATTCGATGCCGATCTGCGTGGTGATCATCCGGAGAATTAAATCGTAATCTAGTGATTTCAAGTATATCATGCTAAAATCTTAACTTTCTTAACTTCGGCACACATCCTCACGAAGACGTTTTTTTTTCGCGTTCTATCGTTTATGCTGCCTTAACGACGCAGAGAGGTTAAAATATGAATATCGTCTATGTGACGCAATCAGCTCGTATTAATTCACTCAAGAAGGAGATTGGAGAGAAAAAAGGTATACCTAGTTTACGGAAAATACGTTTGAAATAATCGAGAACATATTACTAAAAATATTAGCAAGTTATGATATGAGCTATAAAACGAAGGTCATGCGGTAGAGTGTAAGAATAAGATGCAGAGGAAAATTATTTTTTTTCTTTCTTTACATACAGTTACACTGGGGAATATCGACTACCTCGTTAGACGTGGGAAGCGGAAAGCACTCGAGAATGAAATATTTCCCTTCACCATGATTCTTTTGGGAGAAAATCGACGATTTCCGAGGACTAGGTTGAAAGTACTCAGTCCATCAGCGGCCACTCCGTTTTTTGCTGCCGCGATTTGCGTGGTCTTTTTCTGCAGAATCGCTTATATCGTAGCGTCTGTCAAGTGGGGATTTCGTGGGCTTCGCTTTATGTACAGAAGGCTGAGCCAACCACATTGCACGGAGGAAACCGTATGGGGGAATAAATAAGTACTATTACTTTTTGATTTTGTGGCGAGAGTTCAAGTTTATCATTTTTTGACGAGACAAAACTTCTAACTCAGATCCTGAAGAAGACGAGAAAGGAAAATGATTCTCAGTGTCAAGGAGTTGGATTATTTGCATATTTCGCTACTTATTTATAAAATGCAATCAATATGAATCAAATGTTACGAGTGTGTAACGGCTAATTTTTGAGGAATTTTTTAAAAATTTTACTTCATTTATAATTCCAGGGGCGTGGACACTCCAAAAATATAAGAAATTATTAAGTTAAGATGCCACTTTTTTCTTGCGATCTGGCATTACTAAAAATCATGAGAAATTAGTCTTCATTATAAAGTTCAGTTGTCGATATTTCTATGGAGAAAAGTGCATTATATTGTGATACCTAGCAAAATTGTTGGAATATCTTTTGAATCAGATTTTTTCAATGGCTTTTATGAATAAACAGGTATTTTCAGCTATTGACATTATGGCGTATTTCCTCTGCGTCTTGCGTATTAAAACACCAAGTTTTTTGCAATTGATCGATCTATCATCACTTGTTACGATAACGAATCTCCCGTCTGGGCACCTGAAAAGTGATGGTCTTTTTTTTTAATATCTCTGTTTACCCTATTTTATGACTCTGGTGGATGATAAGATAGTGGTGGCTATCGGGAAATTCCACTTGGTCCCATCGCTCGGGCTTCTGCGCAAATTAAAATGATGTGCGCATGCACGAAAATTCTGGCCCGTACAGCAAAATACTGGGAGTCCATTTTAGTGTTAGTTTTCAGCGTTATCGGAAATAAATTTTCACTTTCGCGCATGATTAATTGAATGCCAACGTAATTTTTATTTTCAAATTAAACTATAAAGCCTCTTGCACTTCTTTTTACTATATCGATGTAAAATTAATGGCCTTGATCAATTGATTTATGCTTTAATTAATGGAATTTACGATTTAATTTTATGGTATTCAAAACCTATGAAAATTACTCAAAAACAGTTTTTATTACATTACTCAATTAAATATTGTATTGAATCTTGATTTGCTGCAAAAACAGTGGAAAACTATGCTTTGGTAAAGTGAAGGAAAAGGTTTTGGAAGGTCACATACCGAAATCATTAATTTGCATCGCCTAATTCATCGATTTCACGATTTGAGAATATGAACCGTAGAGGGAGTGAGATTTTGAGGTGTTTGAATTCCTGAATTATAATCCCAAGCAAGGCCTCATCGAGCCATTATTTTTTTGTGAAGGGTAAATATAATCATAAAATTACTACAATAATTAAATTTGATGGAAAATATTAAAAAGAAGGGACATAGCATCAATTTATGGCTAGGTCACATCAACCGGCTGCTACATGTTCCTTAATAATTATAAGGTAGCTATGTTCGTTGTGGTCAAAGGTATTAGCAATGGATAATGCGGTGATTATGGCTACACGATCAGAGTATAAATCATCGGGTGACTTGGACACAGTTAGCCATGACGATGGAAGTTTTGTTTCCGATCCGTCGTTTTCTCGATTCCAACTAGCTTCACTCATGAAGCAGTGTCGATAGCCTATTCTTATTAAAAGCCAACCATTCGATTTTTCAGAGCCATTGCGGAAGAATTGGAAAAAAGCGCAGCCCTATCGAATCTTTAATGTCGCAAAAAAAGATAATAATAATTTAATCCAAACAGGGAACATGGAGATACACATCAAATTCGATAAAAACAAGAAAAAAAGAGATTAGAGTGGGACAGCCCTCTATTCCTCTTCCCCAATGAAAAAATTGTATAAACCTGTTTAAAATTTGCATAAATTCTTATACAATTGCCATGACAATGTATAAGAATGTATACAAATTTTATACAGGTTTATACAATTTTTTCATAGGGGTTTTGGGTAGGATACTGATTCTGGATATAGGATACTGATGGAAAAGGTATAGGTGCAACCGCTGGATAAGAGGCGTAGTTGAAAGGCCTCAACAGGAAAAAAGGAAAGAGTAAGGAATACAGATACACAGGTGAAGTTATAAGTGGGTACATGCCGATGTATTTGCCGGATTAGGCCGATGGTGGACGCACGGCTGTATGGAAAACGCAGATGTATCTTTACGACGGAATTGAGTGGGTGGGTCGGAACCAGATGGTCTTCGCGTTTTCATCCACTTAGGTTTGAAAATATGCAGGTCCCGCCGGCGGCAGTTCCATTTCTCAATTTGAGAGGGGTCAAGTGACATAAACACGAGGGATGTGACGAAGAAGGGTTGGCGAAGTGAGGCGAAGGGAACGGGGCAGATTAGATAGGACGCTGCACAGTGGTCCGAAATCGGAAAAAGCCGGACAAAAGTCCAAAATGGCTTTTTTTGAGCTAGGGACCTGAAACTTGGCACAAATACTCACAAATGATGGTTGATTATGGATTTGTATGCCATTTTTCATAATGTTGATCCGTTGTTGAGATACAGCAGCTCAAACATGACCAATTTTCAAAAACTCGCGCGAACTCGCTTTTCTCCGAAAATCTTTGAACTTAAGCAGGTGGTGTTGCAGTTGTATGATTTTTATGGAATAAAAAACACAATATTCCTTTGAAAAGATGCTTTGGCTATATTGTTCATGATTTTTGAAGATTTTGGTTCACATTTACATAGTTTTACAACACAAAATGGCGTACCCATTTTTCGCGTGAAATTTCAAATAAAGTAGACATTATCTTTCGTTTACGAAATATGGTAATCGGGAAATTTACATCACAGTGTGAAGTAGACATTTGTTAAGAATATTGCGAAGAAATCTTGGAAAAAAGTTTGCGACCACGGAAATGAGAGCGATTTTTCGATCGCGCATCAAGTCTGAGCTACGCCACGCGGGACTCTGAGGCTTGGTAACTGCGGGCGATTTATCAAGTTTTTTTCAGAATTGCTTCTTAAAAATCGCCATTTGAAGCATGGCACATAGTCAGTATTGACATTAAACACTGTTACCAAGATAATGGATCGATCGATTAACCGTGTAACGCATTACTCTAGTGAAGATGGTAAGGGTTAGATTCTTGTCCGTACCATTCTACGTTCACGAAGTATGCTTCGGATATTGAAGTATTGTTAAGAGATTCAGTTGGCATGCGAAATAAAGAGAGAAGTAAACAACTTCTGGGAAAGGCAACTACCTATATTCTTTGTCCCTACCACTAGCTACCCTCCCTTTTCAACCCTCGCCGAGGAGGGTCGCGCGGATAGTGGCGTTTTATGACCACGCAAGGCCTTTAAAGGCAAAGGTATGTAAAGGGTCCTTCTACACGGGTTTTTACTCTTTGATATCACCATACACTAAGAGAATGTTTGAAGGAGAAAGAAAAGATAATGATTTATCCTTTAATTTATAATTAAATATTACATTAAATTGGTTAATAAAGAGTTAAATTGATTTTGTCAAATTTCACTTTTCATCCATCGTTATACAGCATACAAGAAACACGTTTGATTAATGCAAAAATCATTATGAAATCAAACACTTGCGTTTTTTAAGTTTGGAACCTGTTTTTTAAATTCGTAGTGGGATATTTCAATAAAAAAACAATGTAGCATTAATGGATTACCAATCATTAGCTCTAAATCTTACGAATTAATTTAATGCAGAGTTATGAACAGGAATATAAAGAGGATACATACTTCGGAATTCACCTTTTACTTCGCATTTTTATGAGATTTTACATTGTCTTTTTTCATTAACGGTAATTCAACTTTCAATCCCCGAATGAACTGTCGTCACTGATGTCTGAGTCCTCATCTTCAACATCATCCAAAATCTAGCAGATCTCTTAAATCTTCAGCTCGGTCAGCTACTTTAGCTTGAGATACGGTATCTTCTAAGCTCAATGCCTTCTCTCTGTCTCCTCCTTGTTTGTCGTCACCTCGAGCCCCAAGTGTGTTTGGCCTGCGTCTTTAGTCCTTAGCGTCCTTAGCGAAGGGGCCATGTGCCTCGCTCTGCATTTTTTTTCTGGACAGCAATCAACGAATATAGGATTCCATGTAAACAGTCAGCGTATATCAGGACCCCTTCGAGATATTTTCTCGTCTCTTGAGGGACCTTCTAAACCACTAGCTTCAGTCCACTAGAGCCATTCAAGCTATGTGGTGTACTTTCAGGCAGTGTGCTGAAATTCTCATCGGGTGTACTTCCTGTGTGTGGTATTTTTTTTATAATTGGGGATCCTACGAAAAGGCAATAGTATTGAAAAGCAAAAAAGTGACTCGGAAGTCTGTTTGTGTGTTAGTTTATAGTAAATTCATTGGTGGGGTGGATTTCAAGACAAAGACGTACGTCAACTTGCAGTTTTATTTTGGAATCGGTGAAGAAAGGTCGTGTTTGTTGCCCTAGTGACGTGTCGTGCTCTAGTGCAATTCTGAAATTCATTTAGCCCAGTGATTTAGTTCGACCTTTATTGAATTATCACTAATAATTACTATCTATTCTCGGAGTTGGACGGAACTGTGATTTTCCAGCTTGAAAATTTCTAAGGTAAGTTCTACCAATTTCCATACCAAATATACGTGTGTTTGCCGACTTCTTAAACAATGTGTTATATCACTTTTAGATTGTCATCATGGCAATTATCATTTTGATTTGTTTTCTAGGGTAGCAATGGATTCATGTCAAATAAATCGTTCTGAGTTGCATAATAAAATATTAGAAATGAAGAGTAAAACATCAGGCGAGAAAAAAATACTCTTACTGGATTTTTTGTCGCGGAGACTGAAGCTATGTAGAAGCTGTTGATGGTCTCCGAGAATTTCTTAGGTTGGAATTTTGGCTATATTACGAAAAATTATGGAACAAATGTTGCCGTATTAATAAACGATTTTTATTGCGAAGTAAGGAATGGCTCGCGGAGCCAATAATTATCCCTGAATCTGTCCGTCAATACATTCCTGGTTCCTCAAAGGCAACAGGTATGTATTATATTTACGTTATGTTTTGAACTTTTAAAGTAAATTTAATTTCTGAATATCTATACTTATTCCATATGTAATGCATTTTATGTACCACTCTATATCCTACTATTATTGCTTTGTTAGGCTCATTAGGGCGGCCCGATAAAGACTTTACTTCTTCGTGTTACAGATCTAAGAGAAGAAAAGTTCAGAACATAAAAAGTACTTCTTCAGTAGCTGAGCTGGCATTAGCCACCAC
The DNA here is from genome assembly GCF_921293095.1 of Ischnura elegans. NCBI lineage: Eukaryota > Metazoa > Arthropoda > Insecta > Odonata > Coenagrionidae > Ischnura > Ischnura elegans. The sequence continues at coordinate 68,668,980 of NC_060249.1, read as the reverse complement.
CCTTGATTTAAGGGAGGAAGGAAATACTGCAGCCGCGGATTTAATAACGGAAGTTACTACAACAATCCGCGCGACCCTCCTCGGCGAGGGTTGAAAAGGGAGGGTAGCTATTGGTAGGGACAAAGAATATAGGTAGTTGCCTTTCCCAGAAGTTGTTTACTTCTCTCTTTATTTCGCATGCCAACTGAATCTCTTAACAATACTTCAATATCCGAAGCATACTTCGTGAACGTAGAATGGTACGGACAAAAATCTAACCCTTACCATCTTCACTAGAGTAATGCGTTACACGGTTAATCGATCGATCCATTATCTTGGTAACAGTGTTTAATGTCAATACTGACTATGTGCCATGCTTCAAATGGCGATTTTTAAGAAGCAATTCTGAAAAAAACTTGATAAATCGCCCGCAGTTACCAAGCCTCAGAGTCCCGCGTGGCGTAGCTCAGACTTGATGCGCGATCGAAAAATCGCTCTCATTTCCGTGGTCGCAAACTTTTTTCCAAGATTTCTTCGCAATATTCTTAACAAATGTCTACTTCACACTGTGATGTAAATTTCCCGATTACCATATTTCGTAAACGAAAGATAATGTCTACTTTATTTGAAATTTCACGCGAAAAATGGGTACGCCATTTTGTGTTGTAAAACTATGTAAATGTGAACCAAAATCTTCAAAAATCATGAACAATATAGCCAAAGCATCTTTTCAAAGGAATATTGTGTTTTTTATTCCATAAAAATCATACAACTGCAACACCACCTGCTTAAGTTCAAAGATTTTCGGAGAAAAGCGAGTTCGCGCGAGTTTTTGAAAATTGGTCATGTTTGAGCTGCTGTATCTCAACAACGGATCAACATTATGAAAAATGGCATACAAATCCATAATCAACCATCATTTGTGAGTATTTGTGCCAAGTTTCAGGTCCCTAGCTCAAAAAAAGCCATTTTGGACTTTTGTCCGGCTTTTTCCGATTTCGGACCACTGTGCGCTGGGGCGAATGAGAAAGAGTGGGCGAATGGGAAAGAAAGCCGAGTCTACAATGCGGACAGAGACAGACGGTAAGAGTCAGCTCAGGAAAGGAAAGAAATCCCACCCCTAAATGCGGAATAGGGGTATGAAAAAAATAACTCGAGTTGCGGTAACATCTGTTATACACGTAACAACTCTTCATCATTGCTGCGCAGCTACGCGAGGGAGGAATAAGTAGCCTAAGCAGGATGTGCAATGCATGAGGTTTACTCGATAGATATATTTATTTGCCTTAACATCAAGAGTGTACATCAAGGAGACACTCGTATGGATTTCATAAAACAAATAAATAATAACAATTTGCGTTGCAAAGGGCATATGTTTGCATAAAATTTTGTATATGTGAGAATAAGGATAATAATGAAGTTTTTGGATTATTAACACACCTTTTTGTCTCTCATGTACTCTTCAAAACTAGCAAAATAGTTTTTTTTTCAAAATCTTACGGTCTTAAAAAAATTCCATCCACCTTTTTGTTTCTTTCAAAGGAATTTATAAAATGATATTTTTCCTGAAATTTAAAGGCCCATTTGAAGTACATCGTTCACTTAGCATATTTTATTAACCTCTGTTGTTGTACCGGTGAATTTTTAGGCTACGGAGAAGGCATTGTGAGTTTCTGCTGCAGGCCTTGGGAATTACGTTAAATGATGAATGGTCAGGATTCAACGTAGTTTACTAAAAAAACAAAGGTTGCCTGTCTAAATGTACGGCTCATGGGAAATGCAGTTTGCTCTGTGCATCTGCGCAGCAAAAATGTAGTTCATTACATTTTTGTACTGAATGGTTTATTCAGCAATCACAGTAGGCGTTTGCTTTCATTTTTGAAAAATGAACGGTAGCTGAACTCAAACCTGCTAAAGTTTTTTTTAAATTTTAGAGCAAATGAGTGTGGACTGTTGATGTCATTATTTGTGCCATCCTCAGTTCCTTTTCATCTGAATGTGCAATGCGAAATTCTGACTATAGTATACACGGTAAATGATGGGAGTTCATGTTAAATGGTCCATAGACGATAATGCAATCTCAGAGCTTTGAGCGTATTAATCATATGCGTGTAAATTAGTGCAGTAAAAGCTCGTGTCTGTTGGCTGAATTATAATTATAGTTATCATAAAGCATAAAATGCATTGAGTTTCATTACATTTTATATTATTTTTTTATTAGGATGAAAATACGTTTCATTTCTCTTTTGATTCTGAAATTATTTTTTATCGTAACTTTCACATGTCCATTCGGGAGGGTTGATAAATATTTTTATTTCAAGTCTCAGATTGCTTGCAAAAAATGGTACTTACTGCGTATTGCATAAACATTCCAATACTGAACAAACCTGCGTGTTACTTTCATAAGATATTAAGGTATATATAGCATAAGATTAATTGTAAAACGTAAAATTACACGAGTTTTTGAGACAATCGGAGAAGGAGAGGAAAAAACCTACTAATATTCAAGGCAGTGTAAATATATGTTCGAGTCGAAGGAACTGGTCGGAGTGAAGGAGAAAGACAGCCTCTTTCGGAAAGACGCATAGAGTTGGGTGTGGACCTAATAATTTCTCTCAAGGTGCCAAAAAGGGAATGGGTAGGATTACGGGATAGAGCAAACGACGTTCATTCAACGTGCGTCTGAAGGCGTCAGATCGATAGGGTTTGCTGTGGAAATCCTCATTTGAAGAGTCTGCACGACCCGAGTCTCACGTCATCGGGGATGTCTTGCGTCTCAGGGTACAGGGTTCGGGGTTAAGGGCGGTTTGGTGAAAGGGATCGCTCGGGGAAAGCTGAGGAAGAGTGGGAGATGTTACGAAGGGAACCGTCGTGCACTAAAGATAGAATGACGTTGAGATTACTTCGGGAAGTTTCATCATCCCTTTCAATTCATTTCAATTTAGCCTCGTGAAAGACTGATAAAAGAAATGGATTGCAAACGGAAGATTTAGTATGGTACAGATATTATTCTTCACTCAAACTTAAAGAGAAGAGCATTACTCAAGCATGGAGAATAGAGGTGGCTATAATTTTCGGGATTGATTAAATGAATTGCTGATCTTGCATCGACGTTTGAAGAATGTTTTGCTGGTGGATTAGTTGATTATGACTTGATTATGAAGAAGTACTAATTGCTTGCATTCATAGAAGACGTATTCATGGACAATAAATTTACGTAATTATTTTACAATTTTTGGTCGAATTGTGTAAACCTATCTTACTTTGCTCTGGGTGTTTTTTTGAAAGACAAGTCATTTCTCGAGACGCAGACGTTATTATTAAGCATCCCCGTGGGAATGCCATTTGCGTTTTACGCAAATGTTTTGCCAAAAGTTTTTGCATTTTATTTCGTGACTTTTATCCATGCAAGGGTGACTCTATAAAGACTTTTGCGTTTTGAAAGGTTCTTAAGAAAACCGCATGCCGCCGTTACCTTCGCTTAAAGGAACTAATAACCTTATTTTAACTTTCTCTTTCCAATAAATGATTTTGAGTGATGACCTTCGGAAATTTAATTAAGTATTCTATCGTAACCTTTGAAAGATTTTCTGAGAACATGAATTCCCGAGAAAGAGAGTATCTGTCCTTGCTCTACAAAATTTACAGCTTCCCGGGAAATTGGAAAGCCCTGTTATCTTTTCCAAATATCTTTGTTATTGACCCTTCGCGCGATCCCGGAACTATTCGAACGCTTTCGCCTCAAGAGGGGGTGTCATATGTACGAAGTTGCCATCTATGTATCTGACTGCGTGCTATAAAATTGCATATACGATTCAAGATATAGCCTCAAATATCGGATGCGAGCCAACAACCTCAGAGTAAATATATATAACTGTATTCAAAGTGGCTGATCAATGACAGTGTATTTTGGCCAAGATTGAAACCTCAGTTCAATCATCATTATAAGAAATGGATAAAGGATATATTCTCAGGAGGTGGTAAAAGGTAAATGCTTAGGAGAAAATTGAGAATTTTTGCTGATTCTCCCACTGCATAAGTAAGTGTTCGGGCAACCTAGAGAAAATTCACTTCAATTTAATAGAGGGAAGCGGAAATTGTTGCACTTATATTGAAATACCAGAGTTTTTTAAAGCGTTTTTCGTCTCTGATATTTGTATTTCATTCTTAAAAAACGATACAGTTACCCATTATATTTCCCGGAATTTTTTTAAGAACCTTCTCTCCGAGATTTTGACCTAAGTTGATAAAAACGATGTGATTTTTCCTTAATATGTAGCGTAACTATTTTATTCCTGGTATTATTGGTAAGTAACTGGTATTATTATAAGTATGTGTTCGGGCAACCTAGAGAAAATTCACTTCAATTTAATAGAGGGAAGCGGAAATTGTTGCACTTATATTGAAATACCAGAGTTTTTTAAAGCGTTTTTCGTCTCTGATATTTGTATTTCATTCTTAAAAAACGATACAGTTACCCATTATATTTCCCGGAATTTTTTTAAGAACCTTCTCTCCGAGATTTTGACCTAAGTTGATAAAAACGATGTGATTTTTCCTTAATATGTAGCGTAACTATTTTATTCCTGGTATTATTGGTATTATTCCTGGTGATATTGGTATTTCATTCTTAAAAAACGATACAGGTACCCATTATATTTCCCAGAATTTTTTTAAGAACTTTCTCTCCGAGATTTCGACCTAAGTTGCTAAAAACGATGTGATTTTTCCTTAATATGTAGCGTAACTATTTTATTCCTGACGTGTGTATCTTTCGAAAAATTCCTTCAAATAACCTGCGGTTCTTTTCTTTTTTGTTCATGAGACTATATAATCCTCAATGATGCGAACGCTGCTGGCTCGGAGTGATATGGGTCGGCTCTACGTTGTGCGGTTTCGGTGCACCACGTGCTGGCAGGTCGTGCGCTCGAGCAGTAATGCCTAGTCGTACCCGAACTAGACTAATCCTCGACGAGGCTTCCACGGATACACGAGTTGAGTCTCGTTCTCCATTTACCGCACTCTCACTTTCAATTTAATTTGAGTGTTTCTCGCCCACTTCTCAATCACCAGCTACGAGGTAATCTCGAGGTTACGGGAGCAGAGTGTAAAATCTCAATATCTGGTTTCGAATTAAAAAGTTTGCTTTCACTTACCAAATTCGTGTACGGACAATCGATTTTCGTACCTTATTACACGTTGAGATAATTTAACAGTAGGTAGAAAATAAATAAGACAGAGTCAACGAATTTATTCTACCTATTATCCTGAATAATACATTTTTTGCTTCAAAAACAGAAGATCCCGCGCTAAACTTGGTGCTTCGAAATCTGTGAAAATAATTCCTGATGGGGAGCATTTTTTTTAAATAGCATGATATATAAATTTACGATCCAGTTGTGTCAATTTTACCCAAGGTGAAGAAGTAACCAATCAGAATTGAATTCCAGCTCCACTGAAGTTTCTTGAGGAAAGTTAGTTAGGCAGACCATTATCTGGAGAACATTTTTTTTCAGTAATTGCCGAAAAAGACAAATTCATTTCACTCGTAAATCGACAAGGGGAAATAATAACTGAAATACGTATATAGGCTTTAATGTTCTACTTTTCTTTCTGAAATACCTATCCAACAATAAGTGCGTCTGAATATAGCAAAAATTTTCCTGAATCGCGAACATACCAACATAAATGCGTGGTATGCAAATAGCGCGGTGGTTCCCAGTACAAAAAACGTAGCGGTGGAGACAATCAGTGTTCAATCTTGACAAAATCAAAATATTTCGTGGTAGATAGGTACATCGACCATTAGCTGGACTCAAAATTTTCTGTTATTACCAAAAATATTTGGCGATTCTACTTCTTCTTCAGTCAGTGAAGAGAAATAGTGGGCGTAGTAGCCTAGGCAAGAAGGGTTATCTGCCAATTATGGCTCAACTGAAGTGTCTCCAGATAAGTTACGTGCTTCTTCTATTATCTGGAGGATATTATTTCCAATAATCACCAAAATGGCAGGGAAAAATCTAGTTTCAATCATAAACCTAATTTTGAGGAAAAAAAACTTAAACGACTCATATAACCAGGCGTCTCTTTCTTTTTTTTTTTGCCTCGTGCCTCGAAGATCCCGGTCTAAAAATAGATGCGTCGGAATCTCGCAACCTGTCTTCGTCTCCCCTTTGTCCGGGAGATGATTTAGGGATGTCCTTTCTGTCCCTGCGGGGGGAGAAGAATTGAGTAGGCGGAATGGAGTAGGTGGAGGGCGGTTGATATCGGTCGCATCCGCTCTGGAGGTCCTCCTGCTAAATCCTCGCAGCGGGATTTCTTTCTCATCCCCCCTCAACCTCTTTATTCCTTCTTTGTCCTCTCTTTCCATATTCCTATCTCTCCTCATTTTCTCGCACAATTCGCGATCCGTCCACCTCACCGACTTCTCTGTAATTGGATGGATAGTTTCATCATCATCATCACTGGTCAATAATCCTAAGATTGGTTTGACGCAGTTCTCCACACAATTTTCCTGTGAGCTAATCTTTAATGCCTACTTATTTTATGCATTCACGTTTCATTCCTTAAAAAAATTGTAATCGGAGAAAACAATGGAATTAAATAGCAATTTTTCACGTTCTTATTGCCAAGTTCCATAACGTGGGCATGTCCTCTCATTATTTTGCGTCACTATGCATGTATCCTCTAGCCTCTTTCACATCCTTCTTTACCCGTTTCATGTATTTCATTCGAGGTCTATCTTTTCCGTTTTTGCCATCTAGTTGTCCTTCGATGATTGTCTACATTAGGCCATCATGTCTCAATATATATGGGTACATTAATGGAGTAATTATTTTTTAAATATTCTACCGGCCAATGTGGGTTCACTTGGATTGTTTTGCGAGTAAGCCGACCCATTCCTGATTCCATCTCTCTCCAGTTCACAATAAGGCATACTTTCTTATATTTTGTCAATAAATCCCATTCTCTACCTTCCCCTCCCTCGCCTACCCAACATTTTTCCCTTTGAGATGGTTTTGACAACCCCTCCACGCTCAGTACTCCCTACATCCAAACCTATATAATGTAAAAAAAAAAGTACCGAAGTGATCAGATTTATACTCTCTGATTTCACTACTTGAATACGTACTGTCTTTTGGTTAAAAGTTTGATTTTACTTCCGGTTATTCTAGCCCATTACGTTATTTATTATCCATCGATTTCATTTAAACGCGTCTAAAGGTCAACTAGATATACTTATTGAAGCGTTGCATGCTTGTTGAAACGAAACGTTTATAGTCTCTGTGTTTGGCTATTTTCTTCTTCGGAATTAATTGTGCAAGCAAAGTGGAGCCTGTGATAGCAGCTTTCGGAAAGTATATGTCCTTTCATGGAACAAAATACATTTTAGATAATGCCTACGCCCTGGCATGTGTCCTTGAGATGTTCGGGATACGGTTGTAGTTGACGTATTTAACTAATGAGCTAGTGTTCCGTTTTTAGTTTGTTTATCTTCACCTCTTTGGAGAAGTTTTTGCACTATAATGAAGTAAATAAACACCTCAGATCTTTACGATAATTCATAATAATAAAGTATTGATTTTATGAAAGCATATTTATTTTAACAGATGCAAACTATCAGTTATCTATGCGTTAGTAATTAGTATTCTGGTCAATAGGCGGAAAGAAGACCTGTACCTTCAGGTCCTACATCGTTTCAACAAAAAAATTTTATACTAATGAATGAATGTATAATATTTTCCGCGAGTATGCATTCACGTTTAATTCCTTTAAAAAGTTACAATCGGAGAAAACTATGGAAACAAATAGCAATTAGTTCATATTCCTTTGCCAAGTTTCATGACTTGGGTATGTCCTCTCATTATTTTGCGTCGCTGTGCATGTTCTCTAGGCTCGGTGTCCCACATTTCACTTCAAATTTGTTTTCTGTTCCGTGAACGAAAGGGAAATCTGAGTATTCGTCAAGCGCCCCTCATCCAGTTTCAAAACAGTCCCAATCTCTTTTTATATCCGTTAATGATGTAACGAACCTCTCTTTCCACATTCAATGTGCCCATTTTTAAATAATAATAATCTCCAAGAATTCGCTGATCATCAGTTTGCTGGTTTTTGAGACTGTCATGAGATAAAGGAAACCGGAGTTTTTTTCATGGCATGTGTCCGTGAATGAATTCGTTAAGGTTCATTACTATACGGAGGCAATCACACTGTGACAATGATGACGCAATTTAATTAAGTGTAGTTACATTAATGCTAATTTTTTTCTTCTTCCTTTCCGTGTTTATAAATTATTGACTTTTTTCCTTGTGGATTTTATTACGGTCAATCTAAAAACAATGGCCATTTTTAAATGTTAAAAATACTCTTTAATGCTTATTGGAAACGGCTCTTGAAAAGTAATATAAATTATTAATATCACATCAAAAATAATCTTTTATCTTAAACCTCGTAAATGATAAGACATTTTTTCGGTCAGTTTTCATCCCAACCGTCGCATTAATTTCAATATGTAATTAGATATATAATTTTTCATTCTTATTCTTCGCTTTGTTAAATATGCCTGATATTATTACCTTCGTTAAAATTCCAAAGATCAGCATGTTGGTCTGAGCTTCCGGGACAGACCTAAAGGGCTAATTATGAATGAACTTCTGATCCTAATGAGCCCGCGAAGAACCTATCAAGTACCCGTCTTCGTCGCGTACATACTCTTAATCATTCAACCAGAACAAAACACTCGAGATATTTTTAGCATCATCAGCTGAACCCTCTGGGAGTGATACGGGGGCAAAGTGCTCTCATCTCTTCTAATTTTATACCAGGACATATCTGCTCAAGTTTAGAGTGAAACTACTCCAGTGATATGTACTCTAGTATCGTCCTATCGATACTTGCTTATTATCGATGCGATCTAAAATAAAACATTTTCAGGAACTTTTTTCCTTGATATCTGCCTCCGAATGTCTATTTTACATGGTCAACTTGCTAAAATAATTATTAAGATATTAATGTCACTGCCCAAAAATTACACATAGATAAGTAGAGAAATTAGATACCCCAGAAGGTTCAATCTTTTGTAGGGTTTGTCAAAAAATTCTTGAAACGAACTCAAAAAACTTACATCGAACCATCGCAACTACTGATCTATTTTTTCATTGACAAGTGCAGATGACTGTTGCACTAATTTTGACGAAAACAATTATATCACAGTTATATGAGGATTTATGGTGCCAAGAGAAAAGTTGTTATATTGATCTATCTAAAAAATGTTCCTTTAGGAAACGTAATTCCATGAATATCTCCGAAAAAGTTCGATGTATTTGATAATATGGTAAAATTGAATAAGCGATCATTATAAAAACATAAAAAAGCATAAAAAACAGAAAAGTGGATAGAGTAATATCAGTAGCAAAATTACGTTACCTGTACTTTTTCTTGCTCTAGATTTTTTGAGCGATTACTCATTTCGCACGATTGGCAATTATGGCGAGTCATGATTTGTTTTGAAACGAATCAAGGTTACACTGAAACTATAATTATTAACGATAATATTTTAATGTAGTTATCATGTTAATCTAGAGGGATAAGTATTACACTGGTGATGCATAACACTTACTTTACGATTTTTTGCAGTTAAGTCCTTGAATAGTGGTCATTTATTTAAAGAAACTTTTATTGCGTGAGTAGATATCTCGTAGAATCCAATCAATGTTTAATAATGTCATTAACATTAACAATTTTCTTTATTTTCCAATTATTTCAAATTTGATCCCCTCTGTTTCTTGTTGACGCAGTCAAGCGGGAGCTGATTAGCGAGAAAGGTGATATTTTCGCATTTATTCGGTGAGAAATTATCATCTTCAAATAAATGAGAATTTTATGCATCTGAAATAGCTCCGGTTCCAATTAGCGCTTCAGCCTTTTCTGCTCGCCGAGGCGACACAAAAATTAAAAAAAAATTCATCCCACACTAGGTCAGTTGGGGAAATGCGAAAAAATAGATTGATTTGAATGGCTATGGCCATACGCCCTCATTTTATAATAGCCTGACTTCTCATCCACTAGAAATGCTCTTATCGATCTCCAAAGGTGAATGAGATTCAATCAGGGTCGTAAACAGTTTTTTTACCTTAAAAAAAATAAAAAATGAAAACAAATCATTTTCAAGGGAAGGAGAGATGTAAAGAAGCAATAAATATGATTGGAGAAGCTTTTCGAGGATCTTTTACGGCGTCAAGTTTTCTGCAATTCAGACAAATTGCTGCGAAGCATAACATGACATTTTCTCCGAGTTTTTTTATTTCCTTTTCGCGTAGCTATTTATTCGAATGGCACCGTGGTTCGTTTACGTCGGGAAAAATCTTTCCTTTCATTGTTCTCGTCTTCCTTTTAGGGCTTCCTTCATCCGAATTCTGGGAGTCGACTCTCGACATCGATCCCTCTTGCCTCAACTCACGTGCTTGTGCCTTACACTGTCTTTTCTTTCTCACCAAAAAATCTGCCGTCTTCAATCTGGCTTGAAATTCTTCCTTGATGAGATAGGTTGTTACTACGCGATTCAGAATAAGTATTTTCCGCGAGCATTGCTGGGCATACTTCACTGACATTGGAAACATGTACATTAACAAAATTCACTAACTCTTGGTTTACCTTGTGGTATGCCATTATAAGTTTTTTCCTGGATATACACATTAGTAATTGTGTATATCCAGGAAAACCTTAGCATGCACATTATTTTTTTTTAAAGTTTGCCCGGTATTGACGAATTACATTTAGCAAAATACACGAAGTAAGGGCAAAGACAATCTACATAATTTCATCCTCACGGTGATTGTGCCGTGCAACGATAATAGTGTCGTTTTTGTACGATTTGCTACACGCTGCTCAATCATCGTATTTATCGGATGTTTTTCCCATCAATTGCGTTATTCAAGCTTTATTATTCTTTTTGGAGAGTATATGTATAATTCTAAAAAATCCGATGGGCTACTATGGTGACGCTCATCTATGCGTGGAAACATCGTAAATGCAGCGAAAATTCGTAAGTCGTGTCGTCAGGAAGAATGGATTGAAACATAGTCTTGAGATAAGTATTAAGCGTAGCTAAAGTCCGCTTAGTTGAATGAAAGTACCGCTTCTTTGGTTTCAAAATTATTGAAAATGTGATGATGGGATTTGACATTCACTGTTTAATCTATATACCTTGAGGCCGAAGTTTATACCAATGAATAATTGGATATCGCCGACGAAATAATTATTTTTCGATATTATTTACGGAAAGCCACTAAAGTTTTTGACTTATGTAATATTCTCCATGATTGAACCCTATGGTAGGCATGGGAAGGTTAAGATAGTGCTTGCCCTGGACAATGACATTGACATGTGATTTTCACGCACTCAGGATAGGCTGGCAGTTTCTGTCCGTGGATATTCCGTGGGCTTCAGAAATGTTATTTTTGCATGTCTTACAATTCCCCAGGATTTGAAAACAGGACTCTTATGGTATAATGCTAAACGCACTACCCACTAGATTACCACGTTTACAAATATATGCATATTTAAGCCATAATCAAGAATGATCGTCCTTTTTATCTCATCCTCGGTTCTATTTTGTGGTGGTTACCATTTCGGCTTAGGACTGCAAAAATTTCCAGTGATTTGTTTATATCATCCCATCAAATATTTGATAAAAACATATTTTATAAATTTCCCGTAGTGAATCGCCTTCTTGCGCACGCGAGAAATCCCACGCTGGAAATCTCGGACAGCGTTTGTCAACTTTTCGGGTCCAGATCCCAGGGGTCCATTTAAAGTGAGAGGATCGTTTTTCCCGCCTTCCTTCACCCCTGATTCGGGGTCCATCGCAAGCGTTTGTGGTCCTCCCTAGCCATCCCTCCCTTTCCCTTACATCCTGGGTCCTCCTGTTCCCTGTTGTCGTTATCCTCAGAGCCCTACCACCTCTGAAAAACTACCTCTTTCTAGTGCCATTTCCCTGTTTCCTTCTCCCATGAAGCTTTTCCTCATCTTCCCATGACTTGATGCTCATATTATCTAACATACATCCTCTTTTACATGAATAGATGCTATTACTGAATAGTATGATCAAGCGGATTTCCATGAAGGTAAAGAACTTATTTCCCAATTGTTCGTTTTTTTCGTAGAATTACTTTAAACACACATTATTTAAATTATGAAATCTCGGTCAGAATAAAAAATATCATGTGGTAACAATTACGCAAAATTTTCTTCAAACTCCCGTCCTATCATTTACTTCCACCAAGCTACACTCACTACTATTGCTCACGTTATCAGTCGATCGTTTGGTGGGATTCGTTTAAAAATCGTTGACGTGTCTCTCCTAATCTTTCTCGCTCCAGATATACATGATATATTTTGGTTTGATTCCTGCTCGAGAGAAGATATTTAGTTTCAGCAATTAATGCGAAGTTCGCATTCGCTTGCATGGCAGGTTTGAAAAATATCGTTTACCACCAAGTGCGGCCTTAGGGCAGGTTTGAGTTCGAAACCAGATTTTGCGTCTTGTAAGATCATTCTTCAATGTGTTGCCATATTGGATGAACCACGAGGGCTTAATATTTGGCACCCTGAACCTTCATAATTGGACAACCCGGATGGCGTAGTGGTCTGTGCAATGGCCCAGGAATTTTAAGGTCCTAAGTTCGATTCCCGGTCCGGTGAAATTTTTCCTAAAGCAATCAATTTTTATTTCACCACTATTCACGTGCCAGTTGCGTTCAGGTATGCTGAAGAATGCCAGGTTTTTTTTGGCAAATTTATAGGGTTGCGCTTAAAAATTTACATAAATCCTAATATCCATTTTCATAAATTATTTTTTTTAATTTGCTCCCAAATCTTACGGGTATGTTAAAGCATGACAGACACTAAAATTAGTTACCAAAGCTACATGAAACGCAAAACATGAAAGGCGTAACTGTAAAAAAAAACCCGGCTGATAGATCGGCTCTTGGCACTCTTTGCACATACCCTCTGGGCCGATGGATCGGCCCGCTGGTATTATAAGGGTTAATATATACATGACACCCTACCTAACAGGATACGTCGCCCCACGTACCCCAAAATAACCTCGTTGGTATTTTAATTAGGGCCCAGGTGTTTCAACAATTCCCACCAAATCCCAGGCAAGCTCTCAAGGCTGGTGAGAACTTATCTAAGAAATGCGAAACCACGCGTTTTCCTCCCTCGAGCAGGATTCCTGGGTTAACCACCCTCTCCTTTCTCGTTTCGTCTCTGGATAAAGGCCTATCACTCGTCTCAGAGCCCGTGCGTTATTTCTTTTCCTCCTCAACTTTTTTCCCGACGCCATTCGCCAGCTCGTTTCTCCCTCGAGGGACCCCGCCCCTTCCCGCCACTTTTTCCGGCACCGCCCCTTTTATTTCGCCGGCATCAGGGAGAGACGTACTGCGCAGTACAAGGGCATCTGCCGGAGGCTTACTCCCACGCGCTTGACAAATATCTCTCACGCTTTGCCCTCACGCATTCAAGGACTCTGACTGACGTATACAAAGGCTTTTTATTTCATGGTTTTACGGTGAAAATGTAATCCAGAAAACGGAACAGTAAACCATGAAAAAGACATGTGCATATGTTCGACAAAGTCATCGAAAGCGTGAGGGCAATCGCGATATAGTGGAGGAAGATGATCGGTGAAGGACGAAGGCTGCGAAGGTGGTCAGATAAAACTAAAGCGATATTTTATTTGACGAATATCATGCAAAATTAGGACAGAGGGCAACCTTTTCTTGAAAGAACTAGCAACTGCACAATATCGGCGAACTCGGAATAGATGAGTTTTTTGTGCACCATTTTTAATTAAGATAATAGAAAGAAAAATTCGATTTACTTACACAAAGTAAATGCATGTTAATGATGTTGAGCTGCACATTAACAAGGTTAAAAAGGAATGAGGAACAAGAGCGATTTATAAGTTTTCTATCATTTACAGCGTCAGGCAGCGTGAAAGATAGTCGCAATCGTTGTAGAAGGCGTAAATTCTAGTTATACGACTGAGGACTTGATGCAGAAGAATGGCGGCCTGAAATTATTTCCGGATTCTTCGTGAAATGAGATGTCGAGACAAATGAAGAACGATTTCCGTGAAAAGCAATGAATTTTGGCAACCGTGGCAAAATGAATTTTCGCCACGAAAAGCTTATAACGAAAGCAGTGGTAACAATATGCCCTTAAGAGGATAGGAAATATATGCTATTGCCACAATTTGACAATGAAAAAATATTTGTTTCAAACAGGTTTGAAACCCCACTCTCGTATGTTTACAATTCATAGCCCGTTGCATAATTATTATACCAACTCACTCCCTGTGATTGATTGAGCCCAATTACGGTTTTTCTCCAGTCACTACTTGGGAGCGAACCAGTCTTCTAGTTTCACAAAATCAAACTGAATTGTAACCCGCAGTAGCATTATTTATAGTGATATTGCGGCAGGTCTTTTATACATTTTATTTTCGTTATGTCTCATCGAAAGGCTTAAGCATTAATGGTAAAAAATTTACTTCGACGGATCGGCCATTTTACGAGAGAAAGTTAATAAGAGAAAGTGCTGAAGGTGGAATTTTATCTAGTATGAGGTGCGTAATGCATGTAGTATAATTTTTTTCACATACTCTACATACATTTCACTTAAATGATGTTGTTATACAATATCGCGGAAGATATAAATGCAGTTAAAATGATCATCCTCTCCTACTATGGAAATTACCGAAATTCCATTTCGGAACTACTGCGAAAGTTGCGCTAAACGTAGCCATGCTTTTAAAATTCGACTTCAGTATTGCGTCATTATTATATCTTCGGATATGTCTCGTGGTTTTTGTATTATTTGCTCCATAAACCTTGTATTCTTTGTTAAAATTATTCTCCTTTCCTGCAGCGGAAATTACCGACATTCCATTTGAAAACTACGGCGAAAGTTGCGATCAATGTGGCCATACTTTTAAAATTCGACTTTACATTTTTTCATTATTGTATCTTCGGATATTTCTCGTGGTGTTTTTATTATTTGCTCCATAAACCTTGTATTCTTGAAGTGAAGGCAGTAACAGGTTGATCTCCAAGTCAGGTCTGCAGCATCATTCATGTATTACGTTACAGCACCGCTCTCAAACACCGTCTCTCATTCGGCTCACGTCCGCGGCTACATCACTCCACCCTTGGGATCAAATGTAGCCAACTCCTTCCCGTATCTCTTGTGATCTGTTGCGCTCTTCTTATCCTTCCCTATTCAAACCGCACAAACATAATATCTCCTATGCCTCTTCTTAAATTTGCTGCGCATGAAACAGTTTCATCGTTATTTTCGGTGTAACGTCCACAACAGGGTAGTTTCCTTCATCAAAGAAAATGAAATGCAATGATTGCTATTCCTTACCCACCATTAGAGTATTCGTAATATACAAATTATTTGGCTTTAGAAATCCCTGTTTAGACGAATGGCAACGGTCAATTTTAACCTCATTTGAAAAAGGCCAAATTGGCGCAATGCGATTCCGCTCCACGTGACGTCACAAGGACCTAGTTTCTAAACGAGTAGATAGGAGTTTTACATCGTCTGAGATTACTAATGCATGCATGAGGCACCGAGCTTAGGGAAACATCTCTTAATAATCACACATTAAAAATACCTAACTTCGGAAAGTTACCTTCGTTTGATAGGGGAATAATAATCCTTATTTAAGCCAAGCGCTACCAGCTAGCAGGGTACTTAGCTACCTGCTAGCAGCCTGCGTCGTATCAGCGCTCAAGCCTCGCCCCAAGGTCACCTCACAAGGCGGCAGGGGGAACCAGAAATACGTCACACGGACTTTTTCCCATCATTCCTACTTAGCCGTCGCGTTTTCACGCGCTTGAAAATTTTCACTTTTCGTTTAATCGCGAAAAATAGATATCGTCATTCGAAAATCTAAGAGCGTGAAATGCGTTATCAAGGAGTAATAATATTTCGATTTAGGCAATAAAAAAATAATAGGAAACCACCCTATACACGAATCTTTGAATCAGAATCAGTGCGTCCTCACCGTCCTTCCTCTAGTTTTCTATTTAGATAACACAAAATTCCCACTCTACCAGTCTTTTTGCCTGTCGTATTATATTTTTTTAAGTTATGCTATAACCTTAAAATTTCATTAATACATAAAGTAGACTCATGCTAATATTTGCCTCTATATACACTAGAAAAAAATGTCCTCATAATTCCCTCAGATGCTAACTTTTGGATTTCAGAGGTGAGTGTTTAATCTATTAACTATGTAATTTTAAACGTAATACCATAAGTTTTAAAAGAGCAATTCTTCACAAAAGAAGACAAAACACGATTGCCCCAGCGGGAGTGATTCCAGATGATTTTACCGTATTGATGATGGATGCTTAGTTTTGCTTCGAATTTTTTATTTAATCTCTCAATGCCTCACAGAAAATTACTTTATATTTTATTTTCATTTATACGACATTATTTAAAGCATGGGTAACTTATCAGGTACAGTTTTGCGATTTTACGTAGAAATTTCACGTAGATACCTACATCGCCCGATATTTTTCATTTTCTCAACTTACGTTTAAAAGTTAAAATTCCCTTCAGCTTCTTTAATCACTAATTGGGATCATGACCAAGACAAAACTCTAAATCACTCTCACTTCTTTCGTGGATAGGTGAATGTAGGATGAAATACGGCGATAGGAACCTTTAAAAAATCTATTCGTCCCTATTTTATATTCTACCTCGTGAGCAACGGCTAAAAAAATAACTGGGTGCTGGTTTGAATCTCCAAGAATTAATTAATAATACCTGAATTTTTGACTCAGTATGATTGTCATTATATTTGTATTGAGCTAACCGCTTGAATTTAGCAAGTACTTTTGGGTAAAAACCATGCGAATTGTGCTCATGGGAATATTTTCTTCAGATAAGGATGAAAGTCATTCACGAATGACATTTTGCATAGAAAAAAAAGGTTCGATAAATTCCTTTTAAGATTTTTTTAAGACTTAAGTTTTTAAATAGCTTTTACGATCTTGTTTTCGTGATATCACTGGGACCTTCAAAGCTAATGCTTGGTAACTCATTGCATAAAATCATAAATACTTTCGTTTTGAGTACATAACTACGCCATTTTCTTCTTAGATAGGTGATATTTTTGCTGGAGATTTATCCGGCTCAAAACGCTCTTTCCGACGTTCCAGACTTTTTTCCAATTTCCTTTTAACTTTATGATAAGATAACAAGATTAAATAGACCACATAAAGAAACCATTGAAACCTAATTGACTTACGCCTACGCCTGTATCCCATACCATCCTTCTTTCGTATCCTTTTGACCGGTTCCATTCATTCATTCCCTCTGCTACATTCTCCTTTCATCTGCTTTCCACTGCCTCTCCTTATTCAGGCCTTCTCCAGCGTTGCCAAATCTCCATTCGGATGTCACTGCTTGCCTCGCCCTCCCACCGTGGTCCACCCGTCTCCCTCGCTGGTACACGCACACTCAAACTCACTTTAAGCCCCTGACTCGCAGCATATCCTTTCACCGCTCCATCCTGGCTCACACTTTTACCCAGACCCTCTCCTCCATGTTACGGACGCCCTTAACATTCTTCCCCGCCAAAAGCCCTGATACAAAGGACCAGACGGGAACGACTCACAGCGAAGCCTCCATGTATCTCCCCTACACACTCCTTTTTTGTTGCTTCTCTCATAGTGTCTTGTGTTTTCCTCGTTTCCCTTTATACAAATTCCTCCGACTAGGTAGAGCGCTCAAGGTGGCAGCGCAGTAACTAAAAACCTAGGAAAAAAAAACCTCAGCGTCATTACCTTCGCAATTTTCATCATAGTGTTATTTGCAGGACTATGTTATGAATGATGTCAAGTAGCTCTTGAATAGTCAGACTAGAATATAATCATCGTAGCACGGACATCATACGACAACCCTCCGTTTCACCTTATTCCACGGCACTTCTTTAACTCCCAGAGGCTCCTCTTCTCCGTATCCTTTTTGATCTATCTAAGATACTTGTCTTTTAGATTTGCTCTAGGGACCTTTCCATCAATTTTGCCTTCCATTGTGTTTTCTACTTTACTGCTTTGCCACATTACCTGGCCAACTCACAATGTTCTTCTTTGGCGTACAGTGAGTCAAGGTGTCCATCCTTTTCCTATTTTCTATATGCCTTCTTCGCTTCTATATTAAGATAGTAAAGTTCCCTTTTTTAGTTCCCTTGTGTAGTTCCCTTGATTAGTATTCAAAGAGTATAGTATGAGAAATGGAAAAGTTTAGTTCTTTGTGATTTTATTAGAGCCCTTATCCAGCTTTCTCTCCTCTCTTCCTACTGGGTATTACATTTAATGGAAATTTCAACTAAAAGAAACAACCTGTGGCAAAAAAAAAACAATCACATTAAATTTAGCGGAAGACTTTTCTGGGATTTCCAGAGAAGCACATTTTTTTCAAGATTGGCAATTCTTATTTGGAAAAAGCAGGAAAAACTTACTTTTGTGGCCAGTGACCATTATATCACCTTAAATTTAAAATATTCTGCTTATTGCTTGTAATTATGAAAAAAATTCCCTCATTTTATTGAAAAAAGCTACCTTGGGTAATTTTATTCACCATCCGGTGATATTCCCAAATTTTTGTCACTGTAAATTTTCCACGTTCTGGAAACCTCGTGATCAGAGATGAAAATGACTCTATACCTATTTAAACGTCAGAATATGTACCCAAAATCACGAATACCCGGATATTAGGTAGTTAATTAGCATTATTATCATTTCCCCCAATGGATTTTATCCCCTAAATGTAGTTGGTAAAATCAGCTAACTCAACGCAGGTTGTCCTAGGTAATTTTTTTTCAGATGGGGATAACGTCATTCACGAATGGCAGTTTTTATTTTAAAAGAAAAATTCCTTTAAATATATTCTTTAGTATATACCCAATATTAAAGCTACTAATCAAAGGATATATATCCGTCTCACATCAATATGTGGAGTCAGGTCTTCTTCCCGCCCTCTCCCCTGGAGTATTTCACTCTATCATACTTCCAGCAGAACCATTCGTATTCAGGCTATTCTTTTTCTTCCGTATCTCCATCCCACCCTCTCAATTCGCGGCTTACCCCTCCTCCCCTCACTCTCGAGGTCTTCTCCCCCTCCGCCCTCTCCCCTGCTTCTCCACAGCCCACACAATGCTCTTATCTCTCGACGTTCCACGTCCAAAATTTCGATGGAAATCCAGCTTTCTCTCCTCTCCTCCTCCTTTGTGCTTTTCGTCGCGCGGGTATCATTTCTTCCGTGGCTATTTCCTTTGCTCGGTCCCTTTCATTTGCGAGCCTTTCTCTTTCCAAATTCGTCGTGGAGATGATACATGTATGCACAGGATTCATGCGGAGATTAGCGGAGGACCAAAAGAGGTTTCTGGTCGTCTGGTCTCGGTTGTGATTGAATCAAAGGTATTCTATCAATTTTTGTTAGGTTCTCGTGGACAATTATTCTATTCATCCCGGCCTGTAAACCTTCTCTCGTTAATTTCATTAAATAGTGGGCTTAATGAGGGAAGTGGGCTCACTAAATTCACTCACATGAATGGGCGTACCGGAGAAATTTTGCCGCAAACACAAATTGAATTCTTATTGTATTTTTTGGATGAAAATAATGATTTAGGTGTTACAGTTGCTTATTTTATCGCTTGACTCTAAAAGTAAGTCACTAATCACGTTATTACGTATCTAGGTTCTGTTTATCTTCGTCTCTGATTTACATAGTCTCTTAACAGTGTATTTACGGTGTTTTATGTTCCATTCGATTCTTCACCCGCTATTTTATGTTTTGAATATGACTGTTAGCGCTGTTTACAATGTCATTTATCATGGCATCAGCAATAAACAAGTGACTTACGTCCTCTTTTCTCTGGCTCTTCAAACTGTCTTCAATGACACCTAGCTAATGAGGCGTTCGGTGGATAATTTATCCTCATGTAGGAAACACTGCTTCATTACATGGAAAATTAAATACTAGGGGCACTTGCATTAATTACAAACGCCCACAAGCGGAGAGATTGGAAATTTAAATATGCGGAAAATTGCCGACGCGCTCAGCGGAGGGAACGTGTCATAAGGCCTGTTTTCCTTCATTATATCTCTGTATCCTTCTACTGAGTTTCCTTCCTTCCCATACGTCTAAATCTATTTTAAAGTGATTTTTCTGGCAGGTATGACGTTAACACGCTGTATTCAGTGTGAGCGAACAATTTAACGCGGTTAACGTGTTTTTTTTTCTCGGTTCAATGATTGTGAGAATTCAAGGATAAAAACAAAAAATAATATTTTGATAAACAGTAGTAGTAACATTTTCTTAAATGTTGCGGTTACAAGTAACGTTGCTCATTATGCTATCGTCCCTGGTAACTCAATTACGTGGAAGCAATACTTCTAAAATCAGAAGACGCTGAAAAGGGTCATCGAAAATTAAGAGTGACTTACAAGTACAAGTTACTTACATTAGATCTTACAAGTTGCAGGTAGGGCATATGTAATAATAAATGTCTGCATAAAGGCATTTCCAGCAACGGTTACATTTTCAAATTTTATCATTCTCTCCAGCCCTGCGTTCATTCCATCTAATCCAATTTTCTCTATATGGTCACACCTCCCCTCCCCGTGGTCTTATAACCCCATGAGCTGAAATTTGCTTTCATGCTCTATTGAGCCATCGCATGGGCAGCGTCGAAATTCACCCTTGCGTATATAGGTGGTTTTTAAGTTAACCTCGCTCCAATTTGGAATCCTGCTGATTTCGATTGGACTCCTGAATTTTTTAGCTCATTTTTTAATTCAAATTGGCACCGTACAAGTCAATGCCTGCTAGGTCACAAAAAATTATTTCTTCAATTTTCAAAAGGCATGCATGTTTCTAATATCTCCTGCGTCAGATTTATATTAATTAGTGAAAATATATTTCTACGCAATGAAAGTAATCCCTGTGATAAATCGAATATTTTTAGTCACGTCTTTCGCAGAACTTAACTTTTATGGCAGAATGACACAGGGAAATGAAATAAGTGAAACTTAGTTAATCTTTCGCAATGTATCACTCTGAAAATGCAGCATCGTAATTACCCTTGTCACCCCTAACTATAGGCAAGAATATATATTTTAATTTTATGACGCCAGCTCCCGCCTATGGCTTTAATTTACTTGGAGTGTTTTGAAAAATCTTTCACTCTATCAGTTTTTTGCGAGGGAATGAAATTACCGTGAAAGTATATCTGTCACATATCAACGCCACTTCGCAAGTTTTATGGAAATATAATTAGGCTTCATTCTATACTTTTTGGAAACACTCTAGTAAGTGCCCCACATGTTTCTTTGGTGGTTATTGCATGGGTTGGGTCCGATATGGGTTCATGCCTGATTTATTGAGGATCAAAGAATCTTCCGCTTTAAATACCTGATGGTTATTAATGGCAATCGATAAACTCATTATTCAAAGGCTTGTATCTATATCCCTGGCTACGTGAGTATATCGTAGCTGTAAATTTATACCTCACGTTATAAAAATTAGTTTTTTTTTTTAATTTTCAGGTTTTTTACAGACATGGGTTAAAGTTGCTCTCCCGCCGCGAATGGGAGTAAAAATAAAATTATCGATTTTTTTGCTTTTGACCATTTCGATCTTCCTCAATCTCAGTTTCGTGTGCATAAAGCTTTTTTTTGGGATTGGCCTTGTTCCGTCACATCCCTTTGATCCTGTGAGGAAATGACTTTCAACCTTTCAGTGGCGGAATACTTTTTTTTTTTGAAGCGGCACATCCTCGTGGGCCGCTCTCGCCGCCTGAATAATATACCGTTGTTTGTTTCTTTTAAAGGTTAGCTTAAAAATTTTATCTGCGGGACGAGGTTCACTCTTGTTTGCCCACTGCTTTGATCGGATTAACCCTCGTAACCCGTGCAAAAAATTCAGGAATATAACGTTGTTCTCCCACAATATGAATTATGCGCGTAATTTAGTTCATTTTCTGGGAACTAATGGACGTGCGTGTTATGCATGAATACAAATACTATATTTCCCTTCAATTTTTAATCTCAAATTTTGCGAGACCTTTTGTGATTCATGGTTGGAGAAACGAGTGAAACGCCGGAAATATTTATTCATTACGGAAAAAATATTTAGAAATAAATTTTCTGTAGTCATTTCAAGGAAATTAATTTATTATATGTAGTAGATATTCGGGTGGCTTTTCTAAATGGACTAAATTCTTTTTTTATTATCAATCATATGATCTCCATACTTTTTATTAAATTTGTACGCATAGTCATTTTCTCTATGAATTTCTTATCTACTTCATTATCCAAACGGAAAAGTTTTTTAAATGAAGGAGAATTAAAATTTATATCGTTGGAGTACGTCATAGTTTTTATGCTCTCCGTCGATAGAACAAAAGGAAATTGTAGCTATTGCATATTAATTTGGGAGGAGGAAAAGGTGTGGTGGTTCTCATAGTGCTCCGTGTAAACTGCATTTGCGAGTAGAATGCCGTACATAATAGTAATAATATTCTGTTAAATGCTTTTTAAACAGAGTTAAAACAATTTTCTTCGTTTCTTACTTCAAATAAAACTGTTATCGTAAGAATATAAATTCATAAATAACTTCATATACCCTGTAAGAGGTGTAGGAGAATAATCATGTGATGTCTTATTGACGTGATTAGTACCTCCAATACCACCACCGCAGTCTACTGAATTGCCTCTAAGATCACAAAATGGCTCTGAGGTGCATTTTTAGTGATGGAAAAGTAACACAAAGGTGGATTCTGCAATTACTGTGAGGCATCGAGGTATCCAAGATACTTACAGAGATTTTACTTTAAGTCTCTGTAACCTCATTTGAGGCCCACGAGATATCTCAGATATGTGCTTTCACTACATTGGGAGGTGATCCACATCATATAAATCTGAGAAAATGTCCGAAGATAGGAAAACACGAATTCAAATTCTAATTGGAAAGAGAAAAAAATATTTACACAGATTTTTTGATTAACTACGCAATCGCTTACGGATTGGAGAATCGGTGTTGACCTTCCAAGGACTATTTTTAGCGTCTGCCGCTTCTAGTAAACACTTATTCTCCTCCTTTGATAGTTTATTTACTCGAACGTGTCCTTTTCGAGTGGCTATATTTTATTTGCTTCTCTCCTACCACACAGCATAACGAATTTCATTTAAAATCCTATCAATGTTCATGATAGACATTCTGAATAACTATAAAACTTTCAGGATTGGAGAACTAACATTGACTCAACGTTTAATGTAAACGGGACAGAGTGGTCATTCTGAACGATCAGTAAAAGTTGATTATCAATATCCAATACAATCTTTTTTGGATTTCGTGTGGATAGTTATCCCACCTATTAGTATAACTTACATATAAACGATATAAAAAAAATTGACCAGGTAATTCCATTCGGTTTAAATGTAATTATTAAATTATTTCAAAACGCCATGTACACTAAATATCAAGGTTATAAGTACTTGTTTAAAAACTTTCTGCGTATAAATACTGTAATCAGTACAGTTGAAGGCTGACCGAATACCGTAAAATAGGAGTTCGGCTTAAATTTGAAAGAAGTAAACACCCGTTAAAACGAGTTTTTCGATTTACTGATATGAGAATAGGTGTTGACCCGCCAAGAATAGTTTTAGCCTTCTAACTTCCCAGCTGCAGTAGATGTCCACTGACAAACATACGGACACTTTTGACAAGCTCGTGGACACACAGCTTTTCCACCCTTACCGCTATCATCTTTTTTTCTCGCGAGCGGAACGGGGAAAACTTGTGTGCCTGTGTCCATTTCCTCTGACCCTTGAGACTGTGCTCTTTTTTACGGCTCTCGTCGTCTGCGTGCACTTAAGTCCTCGGGCCATCCCATTTATTCCGGCCCATCAGGCACCGTGCTCTTCAGTCTCGCTTCCACGTCCCTTGTTTTTTGTCACCCCATCTCATAACCCTTCCCCCTCTGCGAAAGTCACCCGGATTCTAACTCGAATCCCACCGTCTCCCTATAGTCAATCACCCGGTCATTGAGTCAAAACCCACTCGTCTAACCACATTTCACAAAAAATAATGGGAAATTATCGTGATTAAGGATTTATTTATTTATTCAACTTGATCAAATACAGAATATCTGACAATTTATCGTGAAACAGTAACGAGATAATGATGGATATAAGTAAGAATTTTAAAATATAAACAACAATGAAACAATAAAAACATAAAAAATCAACGGAAATATGAAAGGGAAAGAAGGTGGAGTTTAGTTTTTTTACGGATATATGGCACATAGCAATGTCAGATAAGAGTAGGAAAGGATCGACAATATATGATAGAGAGTTAAGAAGGGAGGAGTGGCGGTACTTTACCAATTTTATGGATCAAAAAATTGTATTGTTTCTTTCAAAATTATCTGTGTTTAGTTTTCAGTTACCTGCTAAATTAAACCAAATACTACTAAACAAATGCGTCTAGATAAATTCAAATGTAAACTGGCACGTTAAGGTGAATGGATAGCTAATCGGCTGAAAATCAGCTATAAAGTCGAACCCACTAGCCTTACCACCTCACACATGTTACCGCTTATATTTTTCCATGGCACTTCATTATAACCCAATGACGTGAGTCAAACTCTTCCGTTTGTGCCTCTCATTTATTTCCCTTTGAAGTATTTGTCGTTGTACAGCACTAATGAAAAATAATTATAACCGCATCTTTATGAAAATATTCATGAGGAAAATAGTATTTTCTTGGGAAAATATTTATTTTTGGTTCATAAATAAAACATTAAATAAAATAATAACTGTAAATCATAGCCGCATGTACATGCGCATATTCATGTGAAGAACCTTTCCTACGTTTTCTCGAATCATTCAATACAAAAATTTCATTTATGAGTTTAAACTCGTAGCTTAGCCCTTCGCTTTTTGACACCCGATTTCCTCCTCGTTCATGGTTGCCTAAGACAATCGGAAAACCTATTTTTGAGATAATAATTCCTCACAACTTTAATTTACATTTGGATTTCCTAACTTTGGACACATTCACATATGTAAATTGATAGCTCAACTTAATTATCGGAAGGAAATGTGTTGCGGACGCATGCTCTGTTCTTCGACGCACGGCGGACATTTCCTCAAGCAGATCACCCTTGGCCAAGGGCAATCAATCAGATATTAAACCAAAGAAAGGTATTTTATTTTGGACAATTATTCAAGCAATCAGATGGTGCTTAAGGTATTACCGCTTCCTCCGTCTCTCTCTTCGTTTAGATATTTTAACCAAAATTTCATTTCCACAAAACAGTCGATCACTGTTTCATATCAAATAGAAAAATGTCTCCTATTCCCAACGAAATCATAATAGCAGTAGGTAAACATACTCTTCTTTGGGATATTATGAATTGAATTTATATCAGATTATATGTATATCATTCATACTACATGTTTCCTCTTAGTGTATTTTGACGATTAAAAGTTTATTAACACCGAACTTTCATTAAACATGTGTACAAATATTTAACTGTAATGGAGAATGAAATTAACTGCTTTAAATAGTATTTGGGGCTTAATATAAAAAATATAGCAATAATTTAAAGCTGTGGATATCTATAAAGAAAGCACAATGGAACCTAGTTTTTCAGTGTTTTTGCAGCGCAGATATTCAATTGATATTTCATTGAAAATTCAATCAGAAATAAACTTTTTGACGTATTTTCAAATTAATATTTTTTTCAGTAAATGATTAATTGTTGAAATTAATGTTTAAATTGACTTCGATCCTCAAGTATTCCGCAGTGACAATGGCCCAGGTAATTTTTAATGAAAC
This sequence comes from Ischnura elegans, assembly GCF_921293095.1. NCBI lineage: Eukaryota > Metazoa > Arthropoda > Insecta > Odonata > Coenagrionidae > Ischnura > Ischnura elegans. The sequence continues at coordinate 68,643,072 of NC_060249.1, read as the reverse complement.
TGTCATTCATATAACTCATTTTAAAGGGTACCACTCATTACTACTACTCATTTTTCATCCAATTCTTTTGATAGCATAACCTCCTGCACTAGTCGCCTTCTTGTGTGTATGCCTACTATTTTCAGGAGACTAATTGACAAATAAACAAATTAATGCCATGTCATATCTGCTGTAGACACGGCAGCACGCCTAATTAAAGCAATTTAGCCATTTGATGGAGTTGTCTCTCTTTCCTGCCATCATTCCAATCGATTGAATTCCTGTAAATATTGGCTCAGTCGGTGGATCAGGCTTAAATGATTTCTCGCTGTGGATGATCGGTTTCGACGCTCAATCCATATGCGGGAATGGAAAAATTGTCTAGTTTGTCCACGCAAAATTTAAAATGTCATTGAAAAATTTGCCAAAAAGGGAATTTTTGGGTACGGTTTTAGTAGAGGAAATATAAAACCTAAAGATGATTGATGAAAGATGATAATGAAAACCAGGTAATATGGACTTGGGCAAGATTTCTGATATCATACATCATTTAATTTTGTTATAAAAGTGAGAGACGGAATGAAAGTCCAATTTCCCACTTTTGTCCCATGCTTTATAAGGTCTTTCAAGGGAGTTAAGATATTTAAAAAAGTTGAAAATGAATCAAAGTTCCAGGGCTTCAATAATTTCTCTTGATAAAAATCTTATCTAGCTTTTCTCGTGTACCTTCTGCTCTCACATCAACGTATACCGGTACCAATTTCGGAAATTTGTGGAGAATTTATTCATCGACGAAAATCCTTATCAAGGTTTGATGTTATGGTTTTTGTCCTGGAAAAACTGCTGCTCAACTTGATTATGAAGCTTTCGAATATTTTTTACCATGAAATCAATGTGACTTTGGGTAGATTTCTACACGTCATGTATTTATACATTCAGTTGTGTATATACGTGCTTCGGAAGTAGTGTAAATTTTCCTACGTACAAGTTTAGAAAATTTGTGGAGAAAATGTTTTCATCGTAAAAATTTGCAATTCTTATGGATATTTGAAGAAAAGTCCCAATTCTGCGCGAAGAAATGTTCAAAGTGATTTCCCAGCTTACGATTTATGTATCCCCTTTAATACTCTGTGAGTTTCTGAAGGAAAACTCTTCGTTTAATTGGGGAAAACAAATATTTTCGCATTATATCCCTCCCTCGTCTTTTCGTTTTTTTTCAGCTCCCCCGAGATTTGAGCATTCGAGCATGGCTTAAGTTTTCTTCGTCTCTTTTCCTCAGCTTTTGCCTCCTTCCTCTTCACTCAACCTCTTCCCCAAGTCACCCAATCCTCGACGACAGACCATTTCGCCCTTGCTGCCTCTCCTCCCTTCCGATCTTTTCTCTTTTCCATTCGCCGAGACTCGCTCGCAGCCCATCCAGACCTCATTAGTGAGCCCACGCTTTTTTTTATATTTTTTTGCACCCCCTGTTACATTCACCGCTCCGAAACCTGCCCATTTCCCTCTCGCCTCCTTTCCCGTGAGTTCAAAGGTTAAGTGAATATGCGAGGGTGAATGAGAGGGGGCTGGAATTCGAGTCGAAATGGAAGAAAGTTTTGGTTGAGGCCGGACGCGGATAATGGGGGTCAGAGACTTCAGCGCTGGTTTAGTTTATAATCGGAAAGGAGGAGGAGGGTGGAGTAGTCCATTGGGTGGGCTGCGAACCAAGCGAACAGGAATCGTTGTGGGAACTAAGTCGGCCTAGTCAGTGGTGAACCTTTGGCAAGGTTACCGTGAAATGCAAGAGCAATGTAACATCCAAGGGCAGTGAGTGTTTTCCTCCAACAATGGAGACCTAGATCGAGTTTTATTTTTTTATTTTAACAGTAAAAAAAACAAGTTCGATGCGAATTTTTGTTTCTATGCCATGGCCACGATTGCAATAGAAGATTCACCAGTCGGTGTCTAGATATATTGTCACTCACCGTGCATTTAAATAGCTTAAGTTTCCTCTTGCGTCTTGTGGAACCCCTGAAGTCACAGAATACTTATCAGGTATATTTTTCCTGTAATTAACATTTTGTCTTTCTGTCGATTATGCATGAGTGCAGCCAATGTAACAAAGTAACATTTCAATCAAGTGGAGTTTTTTGATCAACTGTTGTGAAAACTCGCCACTCAAAAGAGTATGCTGAACCTTCAATAATTGCTATAACCAAAATTATGCTCATGAGAAAAGAAGTCTCTTTGAGAAACTAATAAATGTGAAAGATACGTAACATTTTTTGGCATTTCTTGATTATTTTTGTTATTTTATTTTGATTTTTATTTTATTATTTTGTTAACTCTGTAATTTCCTTTTTGGGTGCACGTAAAAGTCAATAAATAATTTTGAGCGAAAAAATATAATTTAAAACATATCTACTTGACGCAGTTTTCTACGCCACAGTCGGGAATTCATCCCTGGACTTCGTCCATCTGCCGAAATTAAATGCATTGCTGGTTGCGTATCCTTCTATGCAGCTGGCGTAGTGCCAGTTCCCCAGGGCCACACCACCATTCAATAACCGCTCCTTAATCCCCCTGCATGTTTACCATGTCCTCTTTAGCCATCTCCCTCGTCTGCTCTCCCCGCTATTCCTCCTCGTTTTCTTTTATTTTCCCCTTCCTCGACATCAATTTCCACCAAAACGTCGATACCCATCCATCCATCTTACCATCTCATGAATTCGCTGTGATTTTTGAGGGGTCGATTCATATTCTCTCTCTCTCTCTCTCTCCCTTCCCTTGTGTGGGTGGAGAAATTCAATGACGAGTTTTCATTCTCAGGAGAAGACTTTCTTGCTCTTATCCTTTTGATTCTTTGCTGGAATTCCAAAATGATTGATCGTGTTGGCTCTAAAACGGCGAAATTTATTTGGGGGTTTGTTCAGATGGTCTTAAGTATGACATTCATATTTTTGAGTTTGGAGAAAGAAACCTTGTGATGAAGGAAGCTAAATTGTTACCGGCTTGAAATTTAAGTTAAAAATTAGGAATATATCTCATCAGTGAACCGATAAGTGTGCGACTTATTTGATAAGGGTATTTAACTTTTTCTGAGCCATTAATTACATAACTAAAGGCTGAGTAGCCGGCTTCATTGTACACAAATAGGAAATAGTTTAATTTTTAGGCGGTTTATTTTTAAGTGCTTATTTGATTATTGTTTGTATTGGTTTTCCTATCCGTATTTCGAGCGACGTTTGTCCCATCAAAACATATGGAGAAGCCACCACGAGGAGCTACCAAGACCACTGGATTTAAGTTTTAAAGAAGAGACTAAATTGGGCTAACTAAATTGGCATAATTCAGCACATCCTGCAAATCGGAGAATGTTCCTCATCAGATGAAAAATCTATATTTTTTACCGCATTTTATGTCGGTAGTAGGGTCAGCAAAGGAAAATGAAAAAAACAATATGTGTATGTATTCGTATGTGAGATAAACAATATCGTGATGGGTGTTTTGGTTTCAAACCCGCTAAAAAGAGATATTAGTTCAGTCTTATTAAGAACCTTATCTCTACATATAGAAATTTTTTGCTATAGTCGCCTATTCGAAGGAAATTTGTAATGTATTCATGGATCTAATTCAAATGATCACAGGTTCAGGACTTAATGACATATACCTCCCAGTCCATTTTTATGATTTGATTATCTTAAATCCATATAATTTTGATGATTTTGAAAGATATGAATACTCCAAGAATCACTTCATCTTGTTTTCCATGGTCCCATAATTATAACTTGGAGCCTTTTTGTATAAAAAGAACGCCCAAAGGCAAGCAAGGTCTATGTCCTCGGTATGTTTGAAGAAGACCTTTAATTTTTACTTCCCGAGAAAAGGAAAAAGGGTGCCCATGCGAAGGGAAAATTATCTCTTTTTCAATGAGCATCCACCAGCCAATCTATTTTTTCCTCTCAATCTCGTGGTCGTAACAGCAAAAATCAGCTAAGTATTCTTACCATCCTTCCATATGGGATCTTGTCTTTACAGTCGTTTTCAATGTAATCAAGGCTGAGGAAAGAATTCAATATTCAAGTATTCCACCAAGTATCCATGAAGCATTTTGCGAATCACCATAGCCTGTGCCTCCTACCCCTCTTAAAAATTCCCCCATCAGTTGGCAATGAGATCTATTCCCTTTCATCCTATCCATAAATTCTGTTATCTTTATCCCCGTCCTCCTGCAACTTTTAATATTGTGAAATTGAATATATTATATGAATTTTAAGTGTTATAATATAGTAATATAGATTTAATTGGAAATATTTCAAACGAATCAACCTAGTGTTATTCTCTTTTCAGGTGAGTCTGTCGAGAGATGGTTCCTCATCTCGTGCCCATTAAGAAGGCCTGACTGTAAGGGTGAGCATATTACCTCTCTCAATGGTGTCATTGTTTTTTTTAAACCACTCGTAGTGATCTACTCCGTTGAAACTCGAGATTGGTGAATGTGGAGAATTTTTTGAACCAGTTGGTCGGTGGAATTGTTTTAGTAAATATAGTTTTCCTTCGTCTTCGTATTTATGAAAGAAGTGTTTTGTGACTCCACTTTCCATAACCTTTACCGCCTACCTAAAATTACTCCCACTGAAACAATTTTCAACATGATTCAGTGCTCTCCGGGCTTATTATATCATGTACCGATACATGATCAAACGTCATAGCTACCGACTTCATGACACGAATTACCCCGTGCTATGACAGAATAGTCTTTCATAATTACTTTCGCCATCTCCTTCCCGCTTAGTAATCTCTTCGTCCAAACATATCCTCCTTGAGAACCATATTAGTTTCCTCTCTCCAACCAATTCATTCCATCTATAATTCCATAATCTTCCTTTCCCTATTCCTACCCAAATTAATGCTATTAAATTTTAGATACAGCCATCGGAAATTTTTGGACGACAGATTTTTTTGTCTGATGTTTCAATTTTAGCAGTTCATCATGAATAATTTTTAATATGCATACAGAAAACCTGCAAGGGTCCTCCTTCCTCAATTTACAATCATATATATTATTTTTTTGGATGAACTCCTCTCATATCAGCATTTTAACATCACTTTAATGGCTGCGTCGTTTCAGTTGCGAACGCGTGGAATTTATTTGTCATTATTAATGCATAATTACAATAGCTTTTCTTTGTGAGAACAAGGAGATGCTATCGTCATTTCTTCATCATCGCTCCAATAGGATTACGTACATCAGTTCAAAAATAGAAATGTTTGCGTTACTAATGCACCCTATTATGCGGAGAGTGGAACATTTGAAGTGGGTTCTGTCCCTCGTTCCCTCTTCACCTTCTCCATTCTCCTTCACGTCCACATCTCGAATTCTTCCGATCCTTCTCAACCTCTTTTCTCCGAGAAAGTTTTGAGGAAGACGGAAAGGGAAGAATAACGCACTTGGAGTGAACATGATCTGATGAAATACATCCGGGCCAAGGGTGCGGGAGCATAAAAAGTTTTTGCGGCAGATCTGTGTCTCCGATTGGAAGTGGTGGAGGAGGTTTGACTCTACGGACGTATTTTAGGACCCCCGGATCGAGATGGAACCGACAAATGAGCTCTCTGCTGTCAATCAATCAATAATAATTGGTTTATATGCTCTATCCCGGAGTGCGGCTCTCATATTGCATTTCCCCGATTTCTCCGGCATGTCGTCTCATAAGCCCCACGTCGAATTCCTAATTTAATTCATTCGTATTTTTTATCTATTTTGCGGTTTATTGATTGCGGCCTTTTTTGACGGCACATTTCGATTTTCTGACGGTTTATTTTCAATGCATCACAAATATTTAATATGCATACGACCGATCCCCAATTGACCTCTCTCCATATATCTGAATTTACAAATACATTGATTATATTTTGGGGGAAATCATATAATATCAGCATTTTATGTCCACCATAATAGGCTAACTGAAAACAAATATTATTGCTCCAGCAATTGTATTCAGTGGATGGGTTCCAGTCCCTGAATATCTCGATAATTTGTGAGAATTAAATTTATATCGTTCATATAAAATTAATATCTTTTCACGGGATAGGATGTTTTTGAACAATCCATCAATTTATTTGGATATCATCTGAATTTTTTCAACTATCAAGGGAAATTGTTGTAAAGACAAGATGGGAATCAAGAATAGGTTTGGAAAATTAATATGCCGAAAATAAATATAATCTTTACTCAATGGTATTATTGCTTCAATTCAATCCCGCTTTTTAGTTATCATCTCACTAACAAGCCTTTTTTCTCCTCCTATGTAATATTTTCTATGAAGAATTTTCATAAGTTTCTTTTCCATTTTTTTCTTTTTACTCATTGTCATATACAATTAATGATATAAACTTATGTTAGTGATGGGGATCGTGGTGTTGTACTTTATTGTATTGTAAAGTATCGCCAAAGTCAATAAGAAATCAACGATTTTGACTCACGTTTGGTGTAAAATCTTCCGCTGATGTAGAAATTAATTTCTCTTCTTCCAATTGTATTTCTACCGTAAATTTCATTTGGAGCCCTTTCGCTGAAACATGAATTTCCGTCCTCAAATCGAAAAGTGTTATTTTTAATTAAGGGTTTTCATCCTTTTTAAATACCATTAGGTATTCTGAAAATTTATTCTTCTCTGCGGAACTTAATTTACTTATTACATCCGTTAGATTGGCTTTCCCAATCACGCTTCTTGCACAAATCGCTCCGGCATCTATAATCTTCCGCGCAAAAGTTTACTAAATTCGGTGCTAGCATTTCAGATTCTAAAACTCGTCTCACTTTTTAAATCATCTCTCGAAATTCAAATTGTGAACCTTCATTGCGTTTTGTAGGTTTTTAATTGAGTTCTGCCCGAATAAGTTGGGTTTAATACAAAATCTCAGGAAGTTTAGTTGCCCATTGACCTATACTATATAATAATATAATAATTGTTTATTACTCCAAAAAATAAAAGTACAGAATAGAATTAATACATAAAACGGAGTAACTTTAGGTAGCCATTAAGGACAACCTGTTTTTTTGCTACCATCATTTGCATAGGGTCATGCTGACGTATAAACATTTGAATTGAAGCAAGCACAACATTTAAATTGAAGCAAGCACAACATTTGAATTGAAGCAAGCACAACATTTTAATTGAAACAAGTAAGTACATATATTACATGGTATTACATCATAGAAAAAAATCCTCCACATTTTGCATTCTAAACAGCCAAGACTGAATATTTTTCATAATTACGTTATTATTTTTTGCTTTCAGACATGATACGGGTAATAAGTTGTGCACTTTTGGCCCTATAAACAAGAAACAACGTTTATACAGCGTAAGGTTAGTCCTAGGTAAAGTAGTACGTGATCTTCGTAGGGTGAAGGAAGGATGGTTGTATAATAATAACCCCGTATTTCCACTTCTCATGAAAAATCGACGTAAAACCTTGTAAATGAAAAGATGTCTCAAGGGAAGCAACCCTATACTATAAAATAAAGGAAAGGAACTTTCAATACGGCTCTTTTTTAAAATTACTCTAATAAGCCTTTTTTGCGATACAACCTTTTATATCTATATCGATTAGTAAAAGCATGGTACCGATGATTTCTAAAATACTTGAATCTCGAGTATTTCAGTTCCGTATAACCCATTATTCCCCAGACTGTATGCAGGGCTTTTAACTTCGGTTGTTTCGCGTTTTCCGATCTACTTTGGCGTAATTAAGATGAATTTTTTGAATAAAAATATTTTCATCATACTATAAGATTTTCATAATGTTGCGTATACGCGACGCTGGGAAAACTCCAGTTAAAATAAATACAAAAAAGTAATTTTAAAATCTTAGGTTACATCCTTTATTTTTATCTTGATTTGTACACTCGGCATCTTCGCCGGGAGTTATCGGTATTCCTTCGGAGGAAATTCCCCATTCTGCCTTTCAACGGACATGCTGGGGTATGTCATTTTTCCTGGGTGTCTCGTATGTGCGCATCGATTTTTATACCAAACGCCATCAGTCGTAAAAATTCAATTATATTAATGAAAATGTTGGTGAAAATGACAAAATTAGAACTACAGATTCTTTAAAAAAAGTCAGTAAATCGAAGAAAAAATTATTCTGAAGTAGTAAATTTCTGGGAATTAGGATTCAATAACGTTGCGTTCACGCAACGGTGGGGATTAATGGGTTAATGTAATAAATAACCTGAAATTATTTTCCATATCCAGACTAACATTGAAGTATTCTTATTTCATACACTAATTGTGAAACAGAAATACTTGCTATAGAAATTTTTATATACATTGGTGGTCCATAATTATGGCCCATAATCATACATATAGGCCTGTTTGAGTTATTTTTATTCTCATACTTTTACAACTTTCATCAGCTGCACCTAAAATCTATGTACAATAAAAACGGTATTTATGGAGACTGCATTTTCTTAGTCATCCGAAAGTATATTTTCCTCTTCTGTTTTCAGACCTCAAATCTAATATTCCGCAAGTTCTCTCCGCAAAGCCGAAACAGATGAGTGCTGTAATCCGAGTGATTCAAATGGAATTGCGTCGTCGGTAACACTTTTGTTTTACTGTCCTTTTTGGCTTGCACGTGCGCCAACGAGCGTCACCGCGAGACTGTAAAGGAATTGGAAAGTCGTCACAGTGGAGGAAGAGGCACGATCGAAGATTTAATTTGTGTCGCGATGTGGTACACTACTTTTCCTCATGTCTTCCAGTACATGAATATAAACGATATTTACGGTTTATTTTTAGGGTGCTTTTAGAAGTTTTATTTTTTTATTTTTTATGCTTATAAACCAAGAGAGTACTTGGAGAAGATATAGAAGGATATGAGGAAGAACGTCAGGACACCGAAGGCTTCGCAGCCCCCCATTTCTCTATCTTGGGAGATAGAGAAATGGGGGGCTGCGTTAAACAAATAGATATATAATTCATCCTACTAAATTACTACAAATAATTTGACGGAAGAAATTGCATAAGGTGGAATATAGGCTTGTGGTAAACAACTAGTGTTGGAGTTCCCATGAAATAAATTTCTGTAGAGGAAGGAATAAAAATAAATAAATGCTGATGGCAGCCGGCTAACTGCAGTAAATTATAGTTTTGATATTTATTTAGTCAAAAATTTGTATTTTACAAAATACTAACAAATCACTTCTCTTTGTGGTTCAATATTTAGACGTGTTGTTCGACTTTGTGCGTATATGCAATGGGACTGCCTAATAAATGCCTTACGTCTTAAGCACAGTGAATGAATGAACCCGGAAACATTTCCAGATTATCCACTCTGATTTAAAAATACCCAGGAATTTTGCATCACCGTGCCCGTCCTTCCTTCCTCCTACTTCACTTCACACACACTCAAACCTGGAAGGCCGTCGCTCTCATAACGTATTCCCACCACTCATCTTTCCTTCCAACGCATTCCTTTCTCCACGAAGATATCCCCGACCGACTTATCTCACCCATTATCCCTATCGCCTTCCATTACTCCGTCGCATGAAATTTACTCGTCCACCGCAATCTTTCTCCTTTTTGCCATGGGCGGTCAACGTCCCAATTCTCCAGCGTCTCGAGGAAGCATTCCTCTCGCCGTCGGAGACCCCTCGGAAGTCTGGGGTCGCCAATAAAACCATTGCGTTCGCCCCTGCCCGAAAAATGTCGCCTCGAGGTTTCCAAGACTCCGTTTTCTCAGAGCACTCTGCGTTTTGATAGACACGTCGGGCTCGATCCAGGTTTCTTTGTTGCATCAAAGGCCTTCTTCCTCTCAGGAATTCTCGGTATTCCTGAGGCATCCAAGAGTTGGTTTTGAATTATTATTGCATTGATGAAATATAGGTGGAAATGAGATTAGTAATGACCAAATTGACCAAACATTATCGTAATGAAGGTGATAAATTATCAATTGTTAATCTTTTTCCAACTCGTATTCCGTAATAAAGACAGTTTAATATTTAAAATCCTTTGCAAATCGATCAAAATATTCTAAAGCCTATCGTGGCTACTATACTATTTTGGAAAAGGGGCAAAAAAATTTACCGTTTACAGAAAAAGAAATTGGAATATTATTGTTATCACAGCGAGGTGGAGGTTATCACAGCGAGGTTGTTATCGCAGGTAGAATAACCAAGCGACAATTTGTGGCTTCTGGCGTAATATTGTGAAAGCACAGGGACACGTTCTATTTTTTAATACGTTTATCATTAACTTCATTTTATTTTGTGCATTACGGAGCGGCAATCATTTAATTTTAATATTAATAACTTTCATATCAAAATAAAAAGAATATTTTATACAGTTATTGTTGTATTTTGTTTTTAATCTCAAATATGAGAAGACCTGTCAGACCCTTGTGCCACCACAGGAAAAAATCCTGGATCCACCCCTGGTTATCAACAAACTTTTTCAGACATGACATGTTCTTATATGATTCAACATGTGAATGTCGAATCGCATGACGTTAATGAGAATAATATTCCACTACTCCGCTTAAAGAGAATTCGTATGTGACAAGGAAAGAGTATATGATAACAATCCTACTTATCTTATCTGTTTTAATCGTGCGTGGGCCGAAATTCGTGGTATTATCCCTCGTTAGACCCATTTCCCCATAGCGCAACTTTGGTAGAAATTAATAGTGTAGCTTCGTCTCAGGTACTAGTTTTGATAGAACTTTTGTGGTTTCCATCGAGTCCTCTTTCCCTTAAGATTGCCATCACTTGTGACACTCGAATGTGGAAAACCTATTACTATTATTCAACCTATTAAAAAAATTTCCGTGATGATTATGGCATCCGTAGAGTGTATCCGCCGATTTTCTCATCAAAAGGACGTAATTTCGATTTCCATTCAAGGGTATTTGTATGTATGGCATACTATTAATTTAAACTCAGTTTTTTTATGATTTGAAGCTAATACAAAACTAAAAATTTGTGAATTAGAACTCGAGAGTGGAATACCTGCTTACAAATAAATATCTAATTTTGATTATTATCTCAGCACTTATGATGACATTCCCGCCAGAGTATTTGGCCAGGCCTTCTTACTAATATCATAGTGGAAAACTTGGGAAGAGTTTGGAGCCCATAAGCAGCTGAATTCAAGTCTTATCAGATTATACTGAATGTGTTTTATGTGTACGGAATGACCGGAATACCCTTAAGTCATTGTTAACGGAATGCGTCCGTCAACTTCGTACGTGGCCCGACATATTCGTGGTGTCCTCCCAGGTTGGACCCATTCCCCCGCAGTACTTATTCGATGGAAAGTAATAGTGTATAATAGTAGCCGATATGTATTTATCCCAATTGAACGAGTAGTTTTGGGCATCATCTCCGTTTTTAAACCTTCGCTTCCACGTTCAGTTCGATTGATGCAGAGCATTTCCCATAATTTTGCGCTTGTGTACGCAAAAAGTTTCTATTACCAATCTTTTGAAATTTTTCATAAGTGATACCTTGCAAAAATTTTAATTTTATAAAAATTCTTTTAATCTTCACCTCATCTGCTGTTAATTAACCAAAAATAATTCACTGTATAAAGTTCCAAATACTGACAATATAACAGATCTTCTGTCTCTTTATTTACAGTACCTATTTGGCTTTTAAGTGCAAAGCCTAAAATATCTTACTTTAATGGAGATGAGCTGTTTTCGTTATCGATAACTATCACTTCCTGATCTGTCGCCATATTTCACATTGATACATAATCTAAGTTGTAATCGGCTCCTAGAGAAAAACTTATCTAGTATACTTCTACTCTTGTGAGAATTTTTCGTTACTTTTTTTTACCTTTTATTGGCTAATATAACGATATAATATCCATTTAGGTATTTTTTAAGTTATTGGGTTGCGATGGGAACTTGAAGAGTGGAAAGGAGAATATGAAACCGTGAATAAATCAATTACAGTTAATTACCTTTGTACCGCTCACAATAATGCGGTGGGGGCACGGAAGCCCACGCGTTGTAACTAACAGGCAAATGGCCGTGTATAAGTTTATGAAGGGCGATGCTAAGTGATGGAACGAGGCGGCGGAGCGTGGGTGTTGAAAGCGAGTTAAGTAACGCCTTTGGAGGGGAGTTTAATGGGCTGGTGGAGTTAAGGCGAAACCGCGGCAATAATTGAGAGATTGATGGGCTGAAATTTGAGAAAATAGTTACGAGGATGGAAGAGGTGGATATTCTGCGGAAATCGGAGAGGAAAGATTAAAAGTCGGCCGTTGTGCGTCTTCAAGCATTCCCAGAGGTTCCAGAATGAGTGCAAATTTACCAAACAATACAAATGAGGTACCTGCAGGATCTTTCACTGCCCTTTGACGAAATTGAAGACGTTGTGATTGTTGTCTTGTCTTTTAGCACCAATTCTGCTGGATATGAAATTTTCACGGCAAACAGTTGATGTGAATTGCTTCAGGCCCAAATTTTTCTGTCCTTCGAAAAAATATTTGTGGGATAAGGATATTATTTACGACAATAGTATGAAATTAAAGCAATTATGAAAACATAAAATAAAAACAAATGGAAAAAGAACGCGTACTAGTCAGTGGTGAAAATTACTTTTGTAAACTCTCAAGGCGGGACGCTTATTATTCCTGTATTATTATTCCAGTATCCGTATGTCAATGAATTTGTTTCGTCCATAATGTGGTCCAAATATCGTCAAACTTTCCGTACGCGTTCACGAGCTCTTTAGTGTCAAAGCACCTAGTTTGAGTATAAAACTGTTCTAGCCACTCTCCTGGGAACCAAATGCGGAGTCGGCGTAGATGAAATTGGCGTGGAACCTAATGAGATGAGCGGAAATTAGCGTGGAGTTTTTTCGATTTTGAATTAATGGGAAAATTAGTGTGAACTTTTAGGAACACTCAGTGTCGTAGTCATTTGTTTCAGCGATTGCCATAGGTGGAGTTTCGGGGGACAAGGGGTAGCCGCCCCCCAACGTAAATGGTAATTAGCTCGAACAAAGGGCGAAACCTGTACATACCAGAATAATGAAAACAAAAAAAAATGTTTTCAGAGCTTAATTAAAAATAACAGGGATCCACTCCTTTCATTTGGGGGGTATTCTAGAGTTCCCCAGCAGGATTACTGGATCCCCTTTCATAAAAGTCGAAACTCCGCCCGCAAGTGTTTCATGCGCTTTTTATCGATGTTTCGTTTATTCAAAGTGTGAATTAACAAAGAAAACATCAGGAGATGAAATATAATATGGATATTATATTGCATGGATAAGTACGATTAACTCCCGAAAAGAAATCTATGCGGCTAAGATACAACTTGAACTCTATTTCAAAACAGTTTGGGCGGAAGTCTGCTGTTAGTTCTGCAGAATAATGAATGACTTCCAGCAAAAGAATGGCTTCCAGCCCACGATAAATTCTTTCTGAAAAAGCCCTAAAGCTATGACGCTAATTTTTCTTTAAGTACTGACACATTTTCACTGCTAAATTTTTCCGTAAACCGGCCTTAACCCTCTGCAAAAATGGCCTAAGCTGTTTGCCACCTTCTCCAGAAACTATACCAATATATCTATCTGCATCTACATAATACCGTACGAGCCACCCTAGGGTGTTTGGTAAGGGGTTATCAATCACCGGCATGAAGAATGCAAGGGGACCACCACATGCGCACCAAATGGACATAAAAATACTACTCATTATAAAAAACAAACGTGTACATTACAGTACACAATAAAAACAGGCAATGAGTCGTCCTTAATTAATTTCATTAATTTTATTAACCCAGAGACCGTTGCTATCCTTAACAATACGAGGAAAGAATGGCATGTTAAATATCTCAAGAGAAGTGGTGAGGTATACGAATAGCTGGAGCGTGATTGGAATTAACGGAGATATGTGGGGCTGAGAAAGTATACTGGGATAGGGGGGAAGTGATGAGGTTGGAGATACGTATGAAAATTGACCCAGAAAAGTCCGTCTCGTATCAATGAAAGCCCTTTGATTCATGGGAAAGGTGGAAGAGGCTGGTGCGAGGTCAGTGCTTGAAGAGCGCAATTGAGAACTCAGGGTGTTTGGCGGAAGGATCGTGACTCCGAATTGAAGAGCAGGACGGACTCTTGTAAAGGTTGGGATGGATTTGAGGACACGGGAAACTTGTCCGTTGGCGGACTCGGAATTGAAGTGTGGTGAGCTGTTCGGCTGGCACAGTATGTAGGCTGAAAGGTGGAAGTAATGACGCTTGAGACCTAGATTACAGGAGAGTAATTACCACAAATGAGCTATTTTTGTGGTTCACATCGTGGACAGAAAGTCGCCCTTTTACAATATTTTTTATAAACTTCATTAATATTACGAGAACACTGGTGAAAACACGGCATTTACAGTGGAATCGAGTAATGACTATAGCTTAGATTGATACTGTTACTCTTGCTACTACTTGGTATACTGTCAACTCTCATATATCAGTTCCATTTTAACTGCTTTAAAAGATGTGATAGTTATGTTAAAAATTTCAAGTGTAACGAATATGATGCAGCAATTAAATGCTTCCAAAAATGAGTGAAGCATAAGCCGAATTTAGTGGACCTGAATTTGTTATCACCACCGGAACTCTTATTTTCCATTGCAATGGTATGTATATTCACCGTGCGTTACTTAGATTGCAAAAATTACTTCTTAAATTAAACCCCACTTTTTATAACGGGTAAAATTGACATCCATTGCGATTACAAATTTATTATCGATGACAATCAATGAAAGGAAAAATTCGACGGTCAAAGGCAATCGGTAATCATTAACCATTCATCTTCGATGTGAAACGTCAAACGCGTACAATAGAATCCATCCACGACCATCGTTTCATCTTTCAATACCTCGATTCAGATCGCAGATCAATATCCATACCTAATATCTATGACAAATATCCATCGATATTTCGTGGCAAAAATCCGAAAGCGAAAATTGCATGTCAAACAATACGTTTACTTCCAAAATTGGTTTACAACGCATAAAACGATGAAAACTGACAATCAATCGATGGAAATCGACACCTGAAGACAATTGATAACCGTTGATTATCGATAATAATCGATTATCGATCACTATCATACTCGAAAGATATGGGCAGCCATCCAAAATCTGAATCCATCGAGGGCCATCATTGAGGTCGGTTCACACGTCAAAGTTGGCAGCTATAGCTCCGACTATTATGCTCGATTTGCACGTGTGGAAAGTGACTGCGAAGTACTTCTATAAGAATTGTTCCCGGATAGTGCTCCACCATCGCTACCCACTCGTACGTGTTGAGCGTAACAGCCGACATACATAGCAGTCAATTTCAATTTGAGAATCAGGCCATACAGCATTCAATACCTCGATCCTCGTCTACGATTAATTTTTGCGATTGATATTTGTTGCCAGGAATCTCAGAGGTAGGCCTGGCGGCGACAGTTAACACGGTGGCGGAACGATTATTATTATGCTTAAAGCATGTGGGCAGCAATCCAAAAACAGAATCCATCGAGAACAATCAATAAGGTCGGTTCACACGTCGACGTTGACAACTATAGCTGTCGACTATTAAGATCGACCTGTGCGTGTGGATTGTGACTGCGAAGCATTGCTATGAGAATTGCTCTCGGATAGTGCTACACCGTCACTCGTGCGTGTTAAGCGTAACAACCGAAAACTATAGCAGTCATCTCCAACTTCAACTGTCAAGAATCAGACCATACAGCATTCAAATTCATTCAGAACCCGATCCCCATCATCGATTAATTTTGGCGATGGATATTTGATGTCAGGAATCTGAAAGCCAAAGCAGGCAGGCCTGGCGGCGATAGTTTAAACACGGGGGCGGAACGGGCATGTAGTAGCGAGGTGCGGCGGCGGCGGCGGGCGGGTGGCAGTGAGCGGAGGAGGCGGCAGCAGCAAGTGCGGGGGCAGTGGTGGGGTTTCAGGGGCGCGGGAAGGGAGAGAGTTAGATGAGGATTTTGACGCCTCCCGCTTTCCCCCCCTCCCCCAAACCAGTCCTCACCCACACCGCCGGCCCTGCTTTTCCATTCCGAGCATGACCCTGCCCACCCACTCAACTCTGCTCTACCCTCGCCCCCTCCCGCATTCTTGTACGGGCGGGAGAGAGACAGAAATGGCGCGGGGGGGTGAGTTGAGGGGTTGGGTGTGGAGCGGGCCCCACTTCCCACCAGAGCGTCCCGGCGATCAATACGCGGCACAAGAGCCCGCCCACCGCCGCCCCTCCATCCCCTCATCTCTCGCCTCCTCTCACCCCCTCCCCTTTCCGTCGCCCTACCTTAATTCTCGTTCACGACAACTTATCGACTTGACGTAACTTAAGATATTTTTAAAATGCAAATGGATATGAACATTAATACGTTAAATTTTTACTTAATGCAGTCCAAAAACAGCATGATGCCACTTATTGGGGACTTTCAATAACAAAAAACTATTAACCAATATTAAACAAAACGTCAACAACAATGAACGTAAAAATATTCAATAGTATTTACAAGTAAATAACAAATAATGGTAGACTTCATAGGGTGGTGCGTGAAATAGTGGAAAAATTACGATGGAGATGGTGCAAGATGGATGAGGGATGAAAAAAAGGATCAAAATTTGTAAAACATTTTGAATAGCAGGTTAATATGTGGTGTTTCATTTGACTGACTGAATTTGCCACTGTGTGTAACAGCTGAAATACATATATCTCCTACCTCTCTCGTCGCCCTACCTTAATTCTCATTCACGACAACTTATAAACTTAACGTAACTTAAGGTACTCAAAATATGTTCAAATGCCGATAGATTTGAAAATTAATATTTTAATATATTATTTTATACGCATTACCGAATGTACTACTTTTTGTAACACTTGAAAAAAAATATATATATGTATTTATGTGTACAGTTCTTTTTGCAGTCTTGCTTTATCTATTCGAGTAGTATTGGAGTACAAGAAGGAATTTCATATTGTTATTCTTAGGTGGTATTGGCGTTCGATCATCCTATTATGGATCAATTTCTTGGCTCTAGATGGAAATTATTTATACAAAATCATTTCCGCTTCTAAGGATCGAAATCGCCTCAGAATAATAAAAATATATTTCATTTCATTCTATCCTAGCTTAGCGAAGCGAACTCACTTATATTTATGAATGTCTCATCGAAGAATGTGATATTTGAATGCCACTTTATGTGAGAAATCCAATCTCTGATGTTTGATCTCGCTCTCTAATTTTCGGTTGCATCTAGTCATCGTCTACGCGGAGGATATTTTAGTGATCAACTCGAGAACCGGGCAAAAACTACTACCTCTTTCTCTATCCCTCGTCCCTGATCCACAAGTCTTTTCGTCCGTCCATAATTTTCGTTCGCAACAACTTACCGATTTAATGTGACGTAACATGGAGTAAGCAATCATGTACGAGAACCAACTAATTTTTGTGTAATGTTTTAGAAGAGAGAAATATCCAAATTCCATTTAAATTTGGAAATAAAATTTAAAATTTGACATGTTTTGATCTGATTTTCGGTTGACCGATGCAACTGTCTACGGGAAGGAGAATATGGTTGATTGACACAAAAGTACGGTAAATACCTATAATCTCTCCCAGGAAATTGAATAAAAAGAGGATTTCCTCAACCCCCATCGTTCTACCATAATTCTCGTTCACGACACTTTATGGACTTAGATGGCGATCCGAACGGACTTCTATTTATGAATGCTTCTTAATAAAGGGGTATCTGAATGTTAATTTAAGTGGGAAATAAAGTATCTGCACTTTGATGAACCTCTATCTACCGATTCGATCGATGGATTTTTCTTCCTCATAGGAAAATCCACTAGGATTGGTAGAATATTAATTTCGTTTTGCTTGGTTTCGCTGTTAGTAGGGCCCCCTTCGCTTCTATAGCGTTGGGGTGCTTTCCCTCGTCCCGTCCCTTCCATTCCTATCCTTTCCCAGAGGCGTCGGCGGGCTCACATCGCGGCGGCGCCTCTATCCTTTTTCCTTCCTCTCCAGCCCCTCCCCGGGTGATCGGGCGTATAAGCCACTGGCTTGGTTCCTGGCCCCGGTGCGTTGTATCCTTCGAAGGGTTCATCTAGAACCCTCAAACTCTTTGATGAACCTCTCTGTGAATTTTCGATTGACTCAAGCAACCGTCAGCGGGGAGGAGGCAAAGTCCACTAGCTATCCCTCATTCCCTCCCCTCAAACCCTCTCGTACTACCGTAATTCTAGTTCACAACAGCTTATCGGTGTGACTCGGCGAAATTTGACGTTAAATGCCGCAGACGAGGACCGAAGAATTCTCTTTGTCATTTTCGAAGAAAGGAATAGATAAAGGAGGAAATGAAAATTTTCGGATACTGTTTTTTCCTTGGACATAGGCAACCGTACACTGGGAAAATAATATGATTTAACCTCAACAGAGTCATATACCCAAAGCCCCTTTCCTCAATCCTCCCTGCAATTGCTTTATTCTCTCACTGGGATAACATATTTTTCCTCCTCTCATATGGTTTCCTAAGTCGATTTAAACTGGTCGTCAGATTTTAATTTCCCCTTTAATTATCTTTCGGGTATTCCTTTCTTACGAAATATTCACGTTAATGCAATAAGAAGAACACCTTAATTCAATTATTATTCATTACTCACCTTTCTACTCTGCCCTGTTCATTTTCTTAAATCTCCTCCTCAGCAGTTTATCTGGGTGTAGCTTTGTAGCGGCGAACAGATAATACTAATTGAACGCACTCTTTGTTCATGCGTGCTTCCTTAAATGAATCAAAGAGCCAATTGCACACCAGTTTACTTTTAAAATATCGAACCTTGTTAACGCGAGATGTATTCTATGGAGTGTAAAGGCATTAGAGCAAGTCCTTTATACTGTCTAAAATCAAGTCTTTACTTGATCAACGCTGGGCTCTGTCGAGTTACTACGCTTCATGTCGTTAAGAAGAAGCATATTCATAGTATTAAATCCGAAGTAACGCCATTCGTGCCAAATTACGCCAAATTAAGCCGTTATGAAAATAGAGTTCTAAATATTGGAAGAACCGTATTAAGTTGCTCTCATTGCACTTTGCAAGGCATTGGAATCTAATCTTGTGCAGCATAATCTGGGTCAGTCGAGCTGATACGAAAACCATCAGGATGTAATTCCATCGCCTTTAAGTACTGAGGTTAGTGTTGTGGCTTGAGTGCTGAATGTTGACCCCGAAGTTCTGAGTACCATATCGTTGGTGGCAGAGATTTCCCTGAGATAAAGAGTGAAAACTTTCACGAGGCTCGAATGTTGACTTCATATTTCGGGTTTCCTTCCGCGTAGCTGCTTACCGGTGGACGACATTTTCACAAGCACTGCTGCTCGTGTCTTCAGGTCGTAGACAAGTATGTGTTACCGATAAAAAGCTTTGCGGGGGGGAAATCCGAAAGTTGGAGTCAGCATTTTTAATAGGAAAACCCAGCCCTTAATCCTTCGATGTGCATTGTCCATCTTTTGAGATATAAGCAGTGGTCCTCTTAGCACCTTAGTCAAGCTAACGACGATATCAGTTTTCCCTCCCTGGGTAAAAGAAGACCTTAGTTCAGACTCCGAGAAGTGTTTTTTATCTTTCACCGGTCCCATGGCCACATGCAGAGAATTTTTATACACCGTGACTTGCTCCGATTCAAATAGATGCACGTGTATAAATATCACGTGACTTCACCGAGATTCGAACTTTGGATCTCAATTTTGTCAGCGTGGTATGCAACCCACACCGCAGAGGAATATAGATACCAACATGTTATTGATACACATTTTTAGCTTAAACCAGAGGGATTACACATGCACCTTCGTGCAATTCAAAAGATATCCCATACTGCAGACAGGTGTAATTAAGTGATTTTTGTATGTTCCAAGAATAATCTCAATGTTCGTAGAATACCCTTGGAATACTCCTGAATTGTCCCATGAACATTCTATGGAAATATTCCTGTGATATTCTTCAGGCCGGATTTATAGTAATTTCTATTATAGTAGTTCTAGTATTCTAGTATTATAATAATATTCCCACCTTCCAGTATAAGTAATGGATACAACAGCATTAATGATTCCCCATGCCCGTGGGACCGAATAGTGTTGGGGATCAAGATGGAATATGCCTGAAACATCCCTTCTATGTGGGTCTCGCCAAATAAACCTAGTCATCCTCCTCTGAAATGCCGAAGGATGAGGTAAGATGACTTTCCTTATTCAACGCGGTGTGAAAGGATTTTGTAGGAAGAAATCTCGGTGGTGAAGTGACCCTGAGTGACAAATAGGTGAAATCAACTGATTTTGGCGTGACTTGGTGGAATGAGGAGATATTCATGGTATAACAAAATAAAACAGTACAATTCCACAAACTTTATGGTCCTATCGACTAGTATCGACAGCTATAGCGTCATTCTCAAGACAAACAGTTTTTTTTTAGACTGTTTGTCCGACTTTTTGTCTTGAGAATGACGCTATAGCCCCCGCAACTAGTCGACAACATCATAAAGTTTGTGGAACTGTACTGTTTTTGTTTGTTCAACCACGACGACTAGGTGATCACAGGTTCGAAAATACCGGTTTAGTTAAATTATATCATTGGTCGGGGAATTCCATCCCTTCATGCGTCCATGAGCTGCACTGAGTTGAGTAGTCGTGAGCGCGGCCTTTCCTTCGTACCCTCTCGGAGCGGGGCGAGCATCGTTTGCTTACGTCACGGCGTGGTGGCAGCCCCCGGGGTATGGTCGCTCGCTCTTGAGGGTAGGGTCGTGGGAAGGGAGAGAGGGGAAGGTGGGAGAAAGCTGTGGGGTGTGGGGCGCTCTCATCTGGTGAAGGGATGAGACGGCTGGGGTACTATCGGGGAATGAGGGAGCCGTGGGGAGAGTAAATGTAGGGGGAGGGTGTAGGGCTGCGTGGGTGGGGTAGGCTGTGGACAACAAAGGGAAGGGTGGGTTAGGGAACGAATCGAGAAGGAGGGTTAGGGATCGAGAGGGAAAGTTTCAGGTGGTGGGGAGGGAAGGTTTTAAACGGAGCAGGGACGGAAGGATTACTGTAGTTTCCGAGGGTGGGGAATACAAGGTTGATCGGACTAGGAGACGATTAGTGTGTAAGGAGCTTGAGAAAACCGAGTTTTAGAGAGTGAAAATGATCTTACGGAGTCACGGTAGGAGAATCGAAAATAACAAATACGTATGAAATCAATGAAGAATGATCGCAGGCCTGCCATATTTATGAATGAAATTGACTAAGCAGATTTAGAATAGTTTGAATGGTGCATGCACGTGGGGAGCCAACATAAAATAATGATCAAAGTTGTTTGATAAATAAAATCCTCAAAAAATTGAAATAGGGATATCCGAAAAATAATCTTATCATTACTGCGTAAGTCTTACTGTAAAAAGGAGACGTTCGTTTCAGATTCAAAGTTAGGTCGGGTTATCAGGGTTGTACTGAAGGTTTACTGGCGAAAGCAAAATGTATACTTTTTTCCAATGCGTAAGCGACAATTTAGAATGATAGACCATAGAATTTAATGAATACTATCGAACGAGAGCCTGTTTCAGTGCGTGTGCCAATGTCGCCTATCTTCTTTAAGCCACCGATAATTCAACATCCCAATTACAATAGTGAAGTTGCCGGCCAGAACGGTGTAAATTTGAGCACACAACCGAGTGGGAAGATCGATAGGATTCCTACTGAGCCATTCATATGAGCAAAATACTTAATTCCTAATGCCATAAGAAAGGACAGTTACAATAAAGTTCATTTTCATCGGAAAATATGCTGCGGTGTAAAAACATTGGTCAAATATAGTACTAAAATTAATACATAGAACTAGACAAAAAGGATACCTTGTCGTGCATATAGGAGTTATTTATTTCAGTTTTTCATTGCCGAGCATATGATTAATTATTGTTAATGAGACAAGTAAAGTGTTTTTGTACATTTTTAAAAAATTATCACTTCAATTTGATTTAATTTATCATCTGATTTTATAGGTAGATTTCAGTCCTTTATTCCAGTCATATCTTCTCATGATCATCGTTTTGCCATTGCTCATGGTTTTGCATTTTTAAGTTCGTACTTCTGCAAATTATTTGGAAGGCATACCAGCAAAATTCTCGAAGTATTGCATGATTTCGTATAAGTTTATTTGAATGAAAATCCGTTCCGTAAGTATTGTTAAACCTTCTCATTCATGATATTCGAGAAATTTCAAAATTACCACATTCTGCCATTTCCTCGCAATTTCATAAATGAAGAGGCCAGACGCGTTTATCAATTGACTTTTTATTCATATCAAGGAAATATGGTTTTAATGATGTAGGGAATTAGGCAAACATATTAAATGTGCTCAATTCAGTCGCCTTAAAGAGGAAATGCAATAAAAACCAGTATGTGTGTAAATATCTATTGCTTTATGACTGTCTAGAAACAAGAATTAAGTGAGACATACGAACGCTAAATGGTGTTCAAATTTCGAGAAAAACGTGGCGTATGAAAGAAAAACTTTCAGGCGTCACTTGGTGAAAAATATTTATCTTGATTCTAATACTTCATTTATTCAATAGATTTATAATTACCAACGATCAAAGTTTCAGCGACTGAACGTCACAGTCATGGTTAAAATAATTTTGGACCTGAAATTATTTTGTATTTATGGCCAACTTTTCATTACTTCACTTAAATAGTTCTTTGAACAATGCCAATGACGCTCAGTCGTTGTAACCTCTCTCTGTTTCAAATAAAAATTCGAGAAATACCAAAGCATTATCAAATTTATTATGGCATATATCATCTATAAATTTATGTTATTTTTAGTCCTTCTTCCTCTGGCGTATGGAGGATCCTGGGTTCAGTCATCGACGGAGGAATGAGAGGAATTGCGGAGTGTGAGGCGTGGGTATGGGGTGAGAGGTTTTGACGCCCTCTGCGTGGGAGACCTCGTAACACGGTCTCCATTGCCCCCATTGTCGGGAAGACCGCATCTCGACCGCTCACATCCTTACTCTCCCTCTCTCTCTCCCTGACTCCGTCTTCTCTGAATTTCACTATTCAGCCAAATAAATGCAATACCTGTCAAACCTAGTAAATGTAAATAGTTTCCACTCAGCCTTATATCAAATACAGAAGAACTTAAATAATCCGTATCAATTCAATTTGATATATTTTTGGCCTGGATATACTGGATTTCTGGATATATTTGATACACATATGTTTGGCCTCTCATATCAGCCTCATTTGGATAATAAAATATTTGGATAATCAAAAACTCAGATAAGAAAAAATCGTTTAATTGGGTTTCCCAAAAATTGGGTTATTTCAAAGAAAGTTATTCTCATTTTCGGTACTTAATGCATTTTAAATTAATTTTGAATTAAAAGAGAACATTTTTACAGATCATATTAACACAAAAAACGCAACGAAACTTAAAAGTGTCACAGTAGCAGGTCAACAACCACTGACTGACTCAATCAGAACAAACAATGATTGTGTGGGAAGAGGGGAGGTAGACAATAGTTAGTAATATGAGGTGAGTTCAATACATAGTGCTGATTTCATTTTTCTAGCTGAATAAATTAAAATTACACGCAAAAACTACAACATTATTCAGTTTTTGTTGGACTTTTCAAATTCAATTACAAAATCTTACATGGGACCGATATTTCTGGCTGACTAAGAAAATTGAATATGCCAGCGATCTCGAAGGTGCGAGATAAGTTAATCATTTTTTTAACAGACTGTGATCATTGATATTTGCTTCGCAAATTCCAGGTTGTCTTGGCCTTCCGAGGTCAGTCGCGAATAAAAATGTTTTTATGCATTTTTCCTCAGTTCTTTGTCGCGATTTTCTTTTAAATATTATACAATTAATGATAGAAATGAAAAGAAATATATTTCTTCCTTTAGAATCTACGACACCAAAAAAATGTAATACCATTTATTCCACATAATTGGTTGTTTGCACTGTGACAGAAAACAGGGCTTCCTTGATATTTAAAAAGATTATTGAGAACGAAGTAAGAGAATTTTTTGACTTAAGGGTGGGAAAATTGACCTTTCTCCCTCATATCCCTCGCACTTTCACTCAATTCAAACTCACATCCAACTCCGCCCACATTTTTCATCTGAATTCTTCCCGACTTTTGAATCTGATAAAAACTTAATCAAGCTTCAGTGAATGGTAGAAGTGTCGAAAAAACTAAGGGCTCTTGTACGGATCTCCTTCGAAAATTGAAGTAGAAATGTCAAATTACATCGGTTCGTGATCCTCTTTATCCATAACCTTGTTTTCCCATCGCTAGAAATTTTCTTCATTCCCCTGTCGATCTCTGCACCCTAATTATGTAACTGTGAGAAGGGTGAGAGCGATGTCGTTGCCAGGGGCAACGCGATTCCCACGACGGAAGGTGATAGCAGCGATTATGAAACCGTGATCGCTCTCTTTATCACGCTGCGAGCGTCATCGGCCTATCACGTTCGGTGACAAGCATATGCTGACATAAAAACGAGCACTAAATGCATATATTAGCAAAAAATTATTGTTTATTTAATTTAAAAATGCCCTATGATCGATTAAAAACCAATATAATTCTTAATTATTTCAACTGGAGTGCTCTGTTGACTTTATAATTGTCCACGTTGTTCAATTGTTATATGCGCATGGTGGTGAATTCGATTGAGCAGCTTTATTTTCACACAGCAAATTGGAAAGTACTGCTAATTGAAGTACATCCGTGATTCAAACGTCAATTAATTTATATCGAAGTTAAATTATCAACATTTGCCAAGTACGTTCTCCAACATATCAACATCCTTTTCGACTTTTAATCATCATAAATCAACTATTAACTACTTACATTCAAATTGCTAGCGCGATTACACTTGCATTATCATTTCAACATTAATTATTTTCAATCCAAGGCCACGACTTTTCGACCATTCTCTACGATATAGCAAATAATTTGCAGCATCTCCCGGCGAGCATTAGCATAATAGATTACGTTATCACACATCGAAAAGTAATACTACACTTTCCCCATAACTTTACCATAATACGAGTACTTAATTATAATATTATCTATTGGCGAAGCGAAGTACTTAGCTTTGAACTGCCTCCATTATATGTTTTAGTTGTTTGTTATTGTTATTTCAAACTCTCCGCAGACGACGCATTCTCGGGGTCATCTATCGCCGTCGTCGCTGTCACATTTACATAATCGAGGTGCTGGTCTTGAGTGAAACTGTCCATCGATTACATTACTCCTCGACGAGGTTTTTTGTGATAATGAATGGAGTGTGCACGATGATTACAATGGAGGATCCTCAATTCGGCCTCTAAATGTGTTTCACCCACCGCGCATTTATATGAGTTTACAAAAGTCGCCACTTGCGTCACTGACAGACAAATTGATCTGAGTTTCACGGAGAAATAAGGTATAATTATAGCTTTCGACCGAAATTTATATACAAGATGATATAATCGATCAAATTCAAAACTTTTCTATGCTATGTCATCTTTGTATCTACCCTGTATTTATCCTAACTACAGTTCCACGGACGTTTGTTCCAATTTCGACCTCAATTTCCGTAAAAATATCTCGAGTGACCGTATTTTACATTATTGAATTTTGAAAATTGCCTAAAAATCGTAATCTGATGGTATACCTTTCCCTTCAACGGATTATCCAATCCAGATGGAAAGGCCTAATATCAGCCCGCTGCTACGAGGCTTCCTTACCTTTCCACCTTCGGAGTTTCCTGTGAGTTATGTAACTAATGTATCTCACATGTGTGAGTGGTGATGTGTGCTGTAGGATAAAGTTTGCAAATCAAGTGGTACTTATTCGTGCATTTGTCCTACAAGATTACTTATTTGTACTTTATGGCAATTACTTGATAAATATTTTATTGTATTTAAATATAATCCATGTCAATATTCAATATCCACTTAGCTCAATTTGCGTTGAGGTTTGGAAATCGCGGCGCGATTTCCAATTATTATACTAGGCTATCCGAGTTGAAATAGCATTATGACGCCATGCATTGGTTAAATTTCATCTACCTTTTTCAACATTCACTAATACATAATTTGTTGACAATTAAGAGGTTAGATGGATGAACTATCTATTATTCAATAGCTTCTAAGTCCTTCATTTTCCAGTGCAAATATATTTAAATATTATATCTTGACCATTGCCCCTGACATTTTTTCTTTCTCTAAGTATCATTTACTTGCAGTATATTTATAATATTAGTCTTAAATGTATAAACAAATCATCTATACGCATTTTTAACTCAAATTTTTACCAAAAATACGAATTTAAATCCATTATCTTGATGTTTTCAAGTTCACAAAGCTTTTTTATTTCTGCAGCTTCAGGGTCACTGAAAATCCACAAGTCTTGTGCTGTGATAATAACCTTGGCAGAGTTCTGATTTTTTTAAATATTTTATTCGTCCAATAATTCCTTGAACTCTTTTAGTCCCTTTGAAGCTCAACTCTTTCCCAGTCGAGTCGCAGGTGAACAGACAGCCCCCTACAACGGTGTTCTTTGTATATTTATGGCGGATCTCGTCTCACTTGCGCCCAAAAAGTCAGCTTTATCCGACCAACTGCATCCGCTATCTTTGGTATTTCTAAATTGAACTTTTTTTGGGGGGTCAACCCGTCGGAGTTGATTTGTAAAGGCTGAATAAATACAAGCTGATTTGTACACTTACACGACATTTATTGGCGTACTCTGCCGTATGGTGTACTTTGTCTAATACTATAGTATCCTTTAAACTCAAATTTGTCCCAATTTGGTTTCACTATTTATGGAAACAATTGGGATGAAAATAGTGTAAATGTTTTACTTTTCTCAACTATAACACTCGTTCTAACGCTTTCTTAAATATTCATTGAGTTTCATCGATTCACCTCGTCTTTTTCGCGTTTTTTCTGTCCTATTCAGTTCTTAAATTATCGTATAACCCTCTTGGTAGGGAAATTGTAAGGCAGCATACGTTTTGGGTTAAAACTCGCTCCCATTAGCAAACATATTACTTTCAAGATTTAGAAGCTGTGCCGTTCATTCAGCATTTGATGAATCTTGATCCAAATAATGGAAGTTGGTGAGACCTCCATTAGATTCATGGTCAAAATATAAACTGAAATCTTTGCATTTTAGCCTTAGTTCTTTTTCTATAACCCCCTCAATTTTTATATGGAAATGAAAACAGGTCAGCATTTTTTATGGCTGTTGTATATAAAATCTCTTTCAGATAATTGTGGTTTTTTGTTTAACTTTTACGAGAAACAGAAAGCGGTAGCTTAGATAGCGGTAGCGGTAGAAAGTATAGTTACGTCTCATTTTATTAATTTCTTCGTCATATTATCTTTATGCTCCAGAAATTTATTTTTTAGATATACCGTAACTACCCCTCCGTCTCATAAAACCTGTATTGAGCCTTAACGACAATCCTATTATATTGTTGGACCTAAGTGATTGCTACCCCTTTTCCAGACCAATCTTCGTGCTGGAGATTGATTAACCTTACCCTGATTACGTACTAAAACGTGATATTATACGATGGTCCCCGAAATGATCCATCAGTAATCATTAGACGAGTCCTTGCCATCTTTGTGATGCGGTGGTAATGCAATGTAGATGAGAAATTTGTTCTTCCACAAATATCTTTAAGTTTCACAGCTTGGAGGACATTCATTATTAATGAATAAATTATGTATACAACTATTATTTCATTTTACATTACTATTACTTGTTTATGTCTTTTTCATACCATACTATGGAATATTTGCCAAGGACTTACGTTCTAATTCTCACTCCTTTTTCATTACTGCCAGTAATAATAAAATATAAGATTTAATTTGGGCTTAGAAATATAGCATCATATTAGGAAGAAAGTGAGGAAAGACAAAATATGTAAAGAATTTATTTACGTATTGTGATGTTATTTATTCCTCAGATGCCTTCCATTGGATCAGCTACCCAATGTCTAACATGTTACAAGCAGATTTTTATATACAATATGATGTATATGAAAAGCTCCAAAAAATTCTACAAACTAATCTTTCCCTAAATTATTATTCATCAAATATTTTGTTGACATTTTCACAGCCGGCTGTTCAGATAATAACCATTTCCTGAATTTATTAGTTCTTGAATGTTTACCGCATTCTTTCAGATTTTATTAAGCATGCACATGTAGTCGGGAATACTTATGTTAAATTTGGTTCATCATTTTCTTCGTCGGCATAAATCGATACTCCGAAGACTGATTTGGATCAGCTCTCCTCTTCGTTCTGATATCAGCTAAACTTTTCATATTTACGTAAATGTTCTCCTATACATCCTTAATGGCTTGTCTTAGGTAATTCATTCGGGACTTTTCTTTGGTATTTATCCCGTTTACTTCTCTGTAAACATCGTCCGTCTTCGCCATGCCATTATGCCGTATGACGTGAAAAATTGCCTTCGTTTACTTAATGCTCGATCGCATGGATACTTTAATAATATATCTCTAATTCTTTCCCAATTTTACATATATTTCCAATATTTTCTCTTTTATTATCTTTTCAAGTAGAGTGCATCACAGTTGCAGTCACCCTCAGGTATATTAAGTTTTAGGCGAATATTCATCCTCTTTTGATGACTTCCTAAACCAGTTGAGAAGCCAATTTCTGACATTTTATTTCCTGATTTTTCATGCTACCGAATCGTCCTTCACCACTTGTGGCCTTCATTAAAAATATGATAAAAAGAAGCAAAAGTGCGACCACATAAAAATCACAGACTAAATGCATCGTATTTACATTTCATTATGAGTTTGGCATTGGACCAGCGATTCTTTATGGACTTTTTGGATAGCTAACAGCAGTGTTATTTTTCGCACAATTTTCTCAGGCTCGCCACCGGGTGAGGATTTGGAAGGCAGCCGATGTTACGGATTCCGTCTCAACGTCCATTCATTATAAAGATAAAATTTTTTATCTCGAATGCGTACGCCGGCTTTCTCTCCACCCTACCTTCTCCTCCTCTCCCTCGTGGCACAATTGGCATGAAGTGTCGGTAAATTCCTATGAACGCGTATTTGAGTCGTGTTTGCCTGATTTTACCATTGCCTATGATTTTACACGGAGCACGTGGCCTTGTTAGGTGAAGCGTCATAACTTCCGATTAACTTACCTTGAGGAGACATTTGTATGGTCTACAAATTTTTATCATATGGCCCAGGTTTTGACGAACTATTTCCGTTAAAATAACATAGGTAGTCGAAAACTGAGTCGGTAAATAAAATTCTGTGGACCTTACAAACGTCTGTGCGTGCTTTTGTAACTGATTACGCAGTTCCACAAAATATCACCATTCGCTCTGAAGTTATATCGTTGAAATGCTTATTATATGTCACACAAATCCTTTGTTTTGGCGAATTGTATGTACAATAATTGGTATTCACCCTTGGTATTTAAAATATTCTTTTTAACCTACTATTGACATTCATTTTAAGAACTCGTTGGATAGTCCCTTATTAATGATATCAATAAGAAATAGTAGTTCGCATTTTCTTCTTCTATATTTTAAGCCCTGGGAATCAAACTCTTTTTTAACAATTTATTTTAACAAACATAATTGTCAAAATGTGATACACATGGTTTAAAGGCCGTTTTACACGGGGCACGTCATCGCGCAATCTGACGTATGTTCGAAGGCACAGTCAAAATTGCGTCGTGTCAAGCGGTGAATTGCAAGAACACATGCGAGAATTCATGGATGTGAGATGGCAAAATAGCCCATGCTCTGATTCCGAGCGCGTATTCTCATAATTTCAAAAACTTTTTTAATTCCAACCTGCGCAATGACATGCCCCGTGTTTAACGGCCTTAATCAGTGGTGGATCCAGGATAGGAACAAGGGGGGTAACCTCCCAGCAGTGGTAGGGGTCCGAAAAAATTACCATTATTTCTAGTGTAAATTGGCTACCCAATGGGGGGAGGGCTATACCCCATACCTCTCTGGATCTGCCGCTGGATTGTAACATACCAAAAGCGTGTAAAATAGGCCCTCAGTTTTACACTAGTTTTTATTTCAATTCGTGAGAGAAGGTAAATATATCGGAAAATATAACCAAATACTTTTGTACAGAGTGGAAACCTCCGATTTTATTCATGCCGAGAATTTTCGATTTTATCTAGTGCGTGTTTCGACCCAGTAGCACCCCTTAGATAGACCCCCCATAAATCCACCACTGGCCTTAATGCAAAAAAAGGACAGATTATTCTTTCCACTCACCAAGACACTCATCTTGATTTTCTTTCTGGTTTCAGCACAAGTTGTGAGGACTAAGTCGGGAGATCGGGTGTCGGTGTTTGCCGAACCATGGCTCCCAGATTATTTCGGAGGCAAGCGGAGGAGGGGGCGGAGGCGGGGGAGGGCAGCGGCACACCCGAGGAGACCCCGCCGGTCGCACACGAAGCGGAAACCCCACCCCGCCTCTCCACCGTACACTTCAAAGATCACCAGCACCATCGCCACGTGGCCGAGTCCTCTCACCTAAGCCCATCGGAATCAACCCCAGCACCAGCACCTTCAGCCGGTAAGTGTCGACGCCATCGTGAACAAAAATCTTGGTGCTCTGCGAGAATTTTGAATCTTTGCTTCAAAATGAAACAAACCAAGAGATTGGTGAGTGTGAGTGGGGTACAGTGACGATATTTATTAATTCTCGCAATTATTATTGCCTAAAAAATAAAAGAAAACATACGAGGCGTGTTTTTTTAACTAAGTACCGTTTTTAAGTGTAAAATAAACCAGTAGGATTTTTGATGACAGTTTATTTTCACATAAAAGCCCACACTTTCAACTACTTTTTCACATAGTTTCCGTTGATATTAAGGCACTTAGCATTTCGAATAACAAGCTTTTGTTTGCCGCCGTCAAAGAAAATTGCCGCCTGATTGACACTGCAAAACTGTCATTTATACGCTTTCATCGTCATCATGGCGCTGACCACCTATATGTTTCTTCAGGTGAAAAAAAACGTGATAGTCACCTGGTGCTAGGTCTGGAATTTATGCAGGATGATCAAACTTTTGAGATCTTGAGATTTGAAAAAATGATGAGATCTTGAGTTCGATTGGCAGCATGTGGACGAGCATTGTCATGCAGCAAAATGATCCCTTTACTCAGCATTCCTCGTCTTTTGTTCTGAATTTCACTGCGCAATTTGCTTGAGGTTTCACAATATCTCACAGCATTTATTGTATCACCACGAGGCTAAAAAACCAACACGCAACACCCTTTCCTGTCCCAAAACACGGGTCCACCACAGTTTTGCAGTGGCTATCAGCACAGGCGGCAATTTTCTTTGACGATGGAATACAAAAGCTTGTTGTTCAATATGGTAAGTGCCTTAATATTTAGGGAAATTATATGGAAAAGTAGTTGAAAGTGTTGGCTTTTATGTGAAAATTAAATTTTTACAAACGTTTAATGGTTTATTGTATACTTGAAAACTGTTCTTACTTAAAACACGCACCTTGTAATGGAGAATATACTAGAATTTCATCAATTCTTTCAATATTCTTTACATTTTGGAAATTGAAGTGCAGAAATAAATAAGTTCTCTCACCACACTGCACTGTTCGCTTTTCCTCCAAACAATAATGAATTGTATTGTATATGATTATGGATCGTATGCTCAAGTTGTAATGGAAGTTTCGCCGACGTAGCAGCAGGCATCTTCAGGTTTGAAATGAATTAGGTTTGGTTTAAATTGAAACCTGAAGACGCCAGCTGCAACGCCGACGAAACTATCGTCACAAATATGAATCGACGCGGAGGGCAACCCGAAAACCTTGCTGCATCAATAATGGATTTAAATAAAGGCTGGTGGGAACTCGGAACATGCATTACCTTTTTTCGTTTCTTACGGTTTTTTGACGCGGCTTTTGGGGTAGTATGTAAATGCAGACATCTCACTGTTCCCCACTCTCCCTTTCATAGAAGTCCCAAGCCAAACACATCGGGCTAATACGGATAAAAATCACTTCACAATGGTACTCAATATTGGCTGTCCCATGAAAACCATTAAATTAAGTCCCTGCTTAACGACGGGGTTAGGGACCAGAAAGTCCATTGTTAAACGATTTCGTCGTTAATCGGGACCCTAGATTTGGGTTAAGTATTAATGGCAGGCAGCCTTCATGGTACATGTTTTTTTTTGCTTTCTTGTACTTACCTATAGTGTTTTTATGCGCAGTACTATTCATATTACAGTGTACTGCAGTAATTTGGTATGAAATTTCTCTAAAAGTTAATACTTAAGTATGTACGGTAGTACATAACTTTTTTTATAAATGAAGTCCATCATAACTTCAAGTTGTCATTTAACAGGCCATCATTAGGTGAGGACTTTCTGTATTGAGTCCAATTTTGGCTGCCTCATGAAGCAGTGACATTCCATGCATGCTGTTTGAGAATGAAACCTGCTTAAAATCCCCTCCTATCTTTTCCTTTTACATTCCATTATACCTCCTCCGACTAAGATGGGTATATTTGCTGTGAAAACATTAATTTTTATCAGATGATGTTTCCCAGTAGCAAAACCGATAGTTATTAAAATTACTATCTAGTATGGAATTACAAAGAGATTATTTTAACTTGCTATTACTATTAGAAATTCTCATTTGCAGTTCAAATAAATTCACTTATTTTTAGGCTCGCTTCTAAAGTGTGCATTTGCTTCTCTTTAATGCTCATCCGAGAAGAAGTCGAAGGGTCCATAGCACCAAGTGAAGGAGGCACCCCAGAGTCGCCGTCCCCAACGAAAGGAAAAGAAGATGTGGAGAATAAGGCAATAGAGATGGCTGACAAGTTGGCCCATGAAATGGGGATCCCAACATGGGGTCTGATCGCTATCATCATTGGTGAGCCATCAATCTGGTAGTTTAAATGACAAGTGACTGTGAGTAAATATTCATGCTCTGAATATGGGTAGGCAGGTAAACAGTTAATACAATAACACTTTCCACGGTTAATTCTCGCACATTAAGGATTCGGCAAAAGAATATGTTACTAAACACCTGTATTCTTTAGCTTAATTGCTTTAACTTTACTTAATTAGGCTACATTGCTTTTTTTCATTTTTGGTTCATTTGTCACCAGTGAATAATTGGGTACTTGTAATAAGTATTCTCACCCCTTTCTTGTTTATGGACATTTTAAAACATATATTGTTATAAACCTAGCCCCTTAACTTTATTTTGCACCAAAAATAGGTACCTATATACTGACCAACCGATTAACATATTTTCATTAATACTTAGTTTTATATTCTCTTTTGTTATTTCCCTTGATCATTAGAGTTCTTATAGTTTTAACTATTACATACTGTTAATAAATATGGTGGTGGAAATTGAATTATGATCCTGCGAACAATCACATTAAATAATTTTATTTTCACTTAATTATCCATCAAATCTGTTAGAACGCTTAGAGATGCATAATATGTGGTATAAGGCCCTGTCATGTGTTCAGTAGGCCAGAATAAAGAATCAATTACATTATTTTTGCTAATACAATGATGACACATTTTCCAAGATCTTCCTCATATCCTTTAAATTAGTATCACAAGAACATTACTTCTTTCGTCACAAAATATATAGGTACATAACTCTCAAGTTTTTCAGCAGGTAAAATTTTTAGTGACTGTCTTTAAACTGTCACATGGTATTATTTAAAGATAGAGGGTTTGAAAAAAAACTTGAAAACACTACCTGTTGACTTGGTTTATGAAACAGTCAACAGGTTCCCATAGGATGATGTCAAAAGTGATTTAAGGTAAAACCAAAAATATATATTCATCATTTCATTTTGCAAAAACACATACAGATCAACCCTGCCTTCCATTCCAATTGCTGAAATAACTATAGATGACATGTAATTTTAGAGTAAGTGGTGCGAAAAATTACTTATAATTTTTAAAACTTTATTTCCAATCAAAGGTGCCAGTGGATCATTATACTGATTGTGATTTCCTCCATAATTTTAATCAAAGCTTAAGTTTTAATGTAGGGATTTAAAACTCTTAATGAGTTTTAATTCATTCATTTTCAAAGGAAGAACAATATTTTACCTATGAATTTTAAGTTATCATCAGCTACATTAAGGAAGGGTTACCAGATATGCAGATTCTGGTGCTTTCAGAACACAACATCTCTCTTTGCGTGAGACCCAATAAAACTTTCTGAATGCATGGGTTTCAAGCAGGATGACAAGGATGAAGTTCATGTGGTATTACAGT
The DNA here is from genome assembly GCF_921293095.1 of Ischnura elegans. Classification (NCBI taxonomy): domain Eukaryota; kingdom Metazoa; phylum Arthropoda; class Insecta; order Odonata; family Coenagrionidae; genus Ischnura; species Ischnura elegans. The sequence continues at coordinate 68,608,754 of NC_060249.1, read as the reverse complement.
CAGTTCAGATGACTCCTAACCTCCACAGTCCCTGGACATATGCCGTTATTTTCGCTCTGAAATCATGTTTTCTGGTTAATTAGATTTTAACAAACAACATTAGCGATTTATGTGCTTCTGTATAATGCGTTCACCTAATAAAATCAACTGATTTGGGCGTTACTTGGTGGAACGATGAAATATTCATGGTGAAGCAAAAACACAGTACTATTCCACAAAATTTATTTAAGCTGTCTATTTATTTAAGCTTAAATAAATTTTGTGGAATAGTACTGTGTTTTTGCTTTACCATGAATGCATTCACCTGTTAGGAAGCACAGGACAAGTTGCAATAACGATATTTTACTTAGCCAAGCGGAAAAAAAAATTTAACGTCGATGTATAGTATACAATACGCCAAGACCGAAGAGGCTAAGTAGTGTTTTAATTGCTTGCCAATGATGACAGAAATATGAATCAAAATGCTGCTGGTATCTGAAATTCTGACCCTACTTTCATCATGGTGGAGTGTAATTACGGTGCTAGATAAATGTGATTTAATGAAAATAATAAATGAATTTCTAGCACTGCAAATAGTGTTGTGTAAAATTAAAGTCTTATTTTATTAAGTCAATATTCAATGTCTTAATTCTGTATTATGGAATCCAAATATTAAATCTTAATCCTCCTTGTTTTCATGGAAATAGTAGTGATTTTAGCAGCAAACTTGTTATGTCATTCGTCCTTGTTCATGATTTCTTCTAATTAACAACAGCCAATACTGTATATGAAATCTCATCAAATTACAAATTCTCCACCATAACTTAATGTATAGAATTTAAGTAACTTTTCAAATGGCATCTCGCACATCAAGAATACAGCAAAAGGATATGTTACTAACACCTGTATTCTTTAGCTTAATTGCTTTATACTTCACTTAATTAGGCTAAATTGCTTGTTTTCATTTTGGGTTCTTTTCTCACCAGTGAATAATTACATGTGTTAAGTATTCTCACCCCTTTCTTGTTTATGGACATTTGAAAATATGTTGTTATAAACCTAGCCCCTTAACTTTATTTTGCACCAAAAACACCAATATATGTACCTGTTTTCATTAATCATCAACATAATTTATTCATCAGCAAAAAATCCTGACTTTTTTAGTTTAGTTTTTTAGTTGATAGTATAGAGCCTGTTTTTATTGAGATATTCCGTGTCACTCATGTTGAATTTCAGGAACAAAAGTTACAAAATTCATGCTACTTATAACTTCAGGTAGAAGGTTTAAGGAAGACCTTCACTGACTTAGTTGCAGGTAAAGGTATGTTTAGCGTATCGAGATCAGTGGTAGGCTACGCTAATCAAATAAGAGAATTACACTAAGGACATAAGTTTATTGGCTGCACAAACGCTACAGCCGCCGAAGCGGAATGGAAATAGACAAGATTTTTAAAATGGTTATCATTAAGTTCGTTTGGTTTTATGTATTATGGAGCCTCGATCAATTAATTTCATGTTGATAACTTTCATATTAAAATAAAAAGAATATTTCGTAGAGTAATTGCTGTATGTTACTTTTAATCTGAAATATGAGAAGACCATTTGCCTATCAGACCCTTGTGTTCCCCCAGAAAAAAAATCCTGAATCCACTTTTGTAGGCATTGTTCAAATCTTGATATTGTGGCTGTAAAAATTCAATGAAATATCCTAACCTAAGCTTATCTCTAATCCCGAATCCTAATCAGGGATATGTTTTTGCTGCTTTGACAGTTGTTTGTGTGGTGGTCCTGGGCATCTTGTTCTGCTGCATTCGCCGATGCTGTCGCAAGCGGAGGACCAAAGATGGGAAGAAAGGCCTCAAGGGAGCGGTGGACCTAAAATCAGTTCAGTTGCTTGGTTCTGCCTACAAGGAGAAGGTACACTCCTGGGGGCATACTCTTCCCTTTAGATTTGGCTCTTCCTGTATTAATAAAATTGCATATTGTTGGGCTCACAAATTCTTAATGTGAGCCCTCATCTTTGTCAATCCCAATTTTAAGCTTTCAGCATCAAATAGCTCGAGAGGAGCTCAACGGATCAGCCAAACTCTACATAAGTCCCTTATGTGAGGTACCCCAAGAAATATATATATATATTAAATATATATATATCTACTTTTTTTAGTTGATCTTAAACATTGAAGCTTATACCCCTTAGCTGGTTACCTTCTCTGACTTAGTTGCAGGGAATGGTATGTTTGCTATTACGGTAAAGATGCATGATTGAGAATTTTCAAGCAATGCACTAATACCGTATTGTCCTGAAAATAAAGGCAAGCTTTGGACCTCTGGCTAATGCATAGAAATCTGTACTATATTCTTTAAAAAATTCATTTTTCTAATTGAAAACCCTCCCAAAGTGTGCCTTTGTAGTTCACTGAAAGGAAAATCAGTAAAATTCAAATTAACCTCCTAGAATTTGCATTTGCTGTAAGGAATTCAATTCCTTCAAATTTTTAAGTAATTAACTTTCTTAGGTTAAATGCGTAGTAAAACTTTCCTAGTAAAAGAATTAGTTTTTTAGATGTTAATTCTCGCTTGGGTAATTACCTGCTAAAATATATTTGCTGATAATAGCTATTGTTGACTTCAGTAAGTACTCCAGCAATAGCATTTCAGCTAAACCTTGGGGCCTTATAATCAGTACAAGACGGTTTTATGAATTGAATTGCCTTTTCGATTGATGTTTGATCAATACTTTGCACCTGAATTATGAGGATTATGGCTAGTCTGCATGGGAAACAGGAAAGCCTTTATTAGTAGTCATTTTTATCACACTATTATGCTTATTTCAATTTTTGTCATGAAAGAGCATGTAGTTTAGTTGAACAATTACTTCTGGCTTAATGATAGTTCATTTAACTAATATAAGGCATTATTAACCAGTTTTATCTCTTAAATTTTGAATGAATTAGGCTTTTTTATATTTTACAACATTCATTTATCACATCACATTTGATGGGAATGTCTCAATCAATTTGAGGTTCCCTCCAAAGCATCGGTGAGTTTAAAAACATTATTTTCATTTACTATCAATACCTTTCCCCAAATGGATTATCCATTATTAGATGCATGCTGGTTGCAGGGCATGATTAGATACAATAATTTTCCAGTAAAATAATGCTAAGTATCCGGGTGTCCACAGGTGCAGCCAGATATGGAAGAATTGACAGAGAATGCAGAGGACCAAGCTGATGAAGCTGAAAGTAAGCAAAGCGAAGTGAAGCTTGGGAAACTACAGTACAAGGTAATTTCAACTCCCATCTTTTCTTAATACCACTCAAGTTGAGTCCCAACATAATTTTTCCTCCAGATAAAGGCATTTGGTAAGGCAAAACTAATTTAAATCCTTGCATAGAAGTGATGATTACATTCTGTGAAGTACTGGAAAGATACAACAGGTAAAGTAAATGTGGCAACAATCATGTGTCTCCAAATACTGTGTACCTGCTCCTTCCAATGTGGAAGTTCAATGACTGTATTGATTATTATGAGCAATTGCTAAAATTGACTCCTTATGTTTCCGCAAGTGACTAATGGACTATGTGTTATCAAAGATTTATCTCAAGCTATAGTCGCCACATTTGCTTCGTTCAAAATAAGGACAATGGGGTAAGAATGAGCACTTTCAAGGACTCAGTTACATTGATTCCTTGTAATTACCAAATCTCTTTAAACCATTAGTCTTCCTTCATAAGACCTTTCTTGGCATCCATTTTCATTAAAATATTATAATTAAGTGTGACCATAATGATTTGTACTTTGCCACATAATTTCAAAATATATGGTGGATAGTCAAATTTGAAATTAAATTGAGGAATATGGTGTGGTATGGTCTTCGTAAATATGGTACCTTTCTGGTAGAGGTACGTGAAATTCGCGAGACGCGATATCGCGAAATAATACGAAATTACGAGAAATCGGTAAATAAAAACGAAATTTCGCGTTTTTTGCGATTTTAGGTGAATTAGCGAAAAAATCACATCTAATGAGTCATAATCTATTAAAGCGTAAGCCTTCATTTTTTAACGCTGCCGACGTTCATTTACTCTATCTAATTACGATTCCAAGGTCAAGTGGCTTGTTTAGTCTCGCGCATAACGCATCCGCGTAATATCGCGCACTGTAGTGATTTCTCCACCAGAATTTGCCGTTAAATTTATCACAGCCCTTCTCTTTGATTCCCATGTATCAATCCTGAAATATTTAGAATGAGGCGTTTTTTCACCTGAAGAATTAGATATTTTGAATTAAAAATGTGATGAAAGAAATTTAACGCGGCCGCGGAAGAACGGTCGAAATACAAGCTCACGCGCCCGGTACGCGTCAATGCCGAGAAGTAATTCCGGTGACTCACCGCGACGCATTAGACAGCGTTATTAGATAACTTGTTGCAGGAAAACCTTGAGTGTGGGTCTAATGTAACAATTTCGTTGACTTAAACACGGCCTTTGGCTGGGAACGGGCCCCCGTTCACGGCACGGCCCACAGCGTGGCAGAGAGTCGTCTCGTTTGAAAGCGGCCGGAATTTCACGGCGGCCGGCGAAAAGTCTGTTCGTCAGAAATCGGCCTCAATGTAGCATTGCCTGTATTTCACGCCGTAGACGGCGCACCGACGGGCCGGATTTAAATGGGCGCCGCGTGCCGTGGTGACCACGGCGGCCGTCAACGGCTCCGTGCCGTCAACTGCGTGATTCGATTCGTTTAAAGAAATATGCATAGAAACGTATTGTAATTTGAAAGCACGAAGCGCTAGCAGTTTGGGAAAGGGAAGGAAGGAACAGAAAGGATAGGAGGAGCGGGAGTTCTCCATAATAGCGGACGGATCGTCGGATATTCGGCTCTCCACTGAGCTTCAATGCAAAAAAAAATCAAATCGACATTCGCCAAATCTAATATCTAATTCTTCAGGTGAGAAAGCGTCTCATTCTAGATGTTTCAGGATTGAATGGGAAATAATTTCTCAAGTTTCTTTGAATCCGATTATGTTTAGTTATGCGTGCTTCTTTCTCTACCTTTCCTGACCGATTGGCAACAGCTGTAAATCAAAACTAAGCGAAGTTGTATCTAGCTGCTGTCCTACCTTCCCTCAACACCTGGGTGAGGGGTATCGAAAGAGAACCCACGACATGAAACATTTCGGCCAATTTGTAAGTTATACAGTACTATGGTCATACCGTAGCTACCCAGCACTCAGTTTGAAAACACCATCATGAGTGGTTGTGTTTTGCGGTTGGACTGTTTTTTTTTATTTTGGTTCCAGCTTTAAATATCGAACGAGGGAAAGGAATTTTAAAATGCCAAAAGTTAGCGATACCGTTCATACCAGGGCAAGTGAATTCAGCTCAGACGGATTTTATGTGAAAGAAAGAGTATTACTGTGCAAAGTTTGCGATAAAAGATTTGAATTTGAAAGATGTGACACGCTGTTAAAGCACATCAGTAGCGATACACATAAACGTGCGAAATAAAGGGGACCAGCAAAATGACAGCTATCATTTGAACACACAGTCACTCAGTCAAAGAAAGCGAAGGAGGAGCTTGTTGTTGCTACTACTGAAGCATTTTTAAAGGCTTTATTTAGTGTAGAGAAACTTGACGATCCAAAAATTCTGGAATGGCTCATGAAGTATACACTTATAAGGTAGTGGGGATTTGCCGTTTGCCGATCTTATTCGACAAGACTACATACTTGAACCATTCATATTGCCTTGAACCAATATAAGTTGAACCATTTCTTTCATTTAGTTTTATCAGAAATTTTGTGCAATCGCAATTGTGTTAAATGTTATGTAAAATGCTTAATAAAAGTATAAGTATTCATGAAGCGTGTACCATAGAATAATAAAACGCCTATAAACGTGGGAAAATTTTAGCTTTATAATAACACCGCCAGGATTTTCTTAACACCGAAATCATATGGTTTTAAAACGAATTTTAGCAAAAAATAAAACCACTTTCATGGGCCTTATTGGCAATGAAATCTATTTCATCCTTAGAGATAGGCTTCCTTCAATTCTCATGTGAATTGAGTGACAGTAGCTTGGAATGTGTAGGATAGTGGAGTTTGCACTGCTTAGAATGAACTGCAGTGGCAAATGTGGATTATACTTTTGGGGTGGGCTAGATGAATGTAATATTAGGTTAAGTAATTAATAGTGAGGGCTTTTATGATATTTTATATTTTAAGTAAATGTTTCCTCCCACCATTACAGTTGAGTGTCATGGTATGGTGCAGCTATGCTTTTAGCATAATTCAATAAAATGATTAGCATTAAGGTACTTAATTTTTATTTTATTCTCCTCATTTCAAGAGGGGCTTCTTACTTAAACCCCCCATTGCATCTGTCCCTACTGTATTGCCATGAGTATCGTAAATTATAGGTTACTCTAAGTTTATTTCTGATCAGAGTTAATGGAAACCAATTGTTATTTCTGTATTATTAAAATGGATTTTTTGCTTTCTCAATTCTCATCAGCCAGAGTTCAAGTTTGCATATGATCATTCTGAAATACAATGGGTACATCCATAAGTGATCTGCAAATATTGTGATTAGGGAAGATGGGAAGTATGCATAGGGTAATGATAAATTGTTTTTTTTCAACGCTTGTTGTCAAAATATCTACTTCCTATTATATGCTAAAAATTGCAATTACATACCTAAATCAATAGCTTACCTTACAACATGAAACCTTAAACTACAGTTTGCATAATTTTACTAATAATTCAACTATCATCAATACAATTAGCAATGAGTATAAGGAATCAATGCCTCATTCTTTTCTTAATTCTTTTATTAACCCATCAAAATTGAAGAATCCTGTGTAAACTTGTGGGAAAAAGAAATTGTTTGCTTGTAAAATAAGTTGTTCTTTTGCAAAGTATAGAATCAATTGTAAGAATTTGTATTTATGTGTTAGATTTCTAACATTACAAATGACAAGTAGTGGTAGATTTTGAGTCTCTTTATTGCTATCTTTTCAGCTCGAGTATGACTTTAACTCAAACAGCTTAGCTGTGACAGTAATCCAAGCAGAAGAATTACCTGCATTGGATATGGGAGGTACCTCTGATCCTTATGTAAAAGTTTACCTCCTGCCAGACAAGAAGAAAAAATTTGAGACCAAAGTCCATCGAAAAACACTCAATCCTGTGTTCAATGAAACATTCACTTTTAAGGTAAGATACTTGCTAATTTAGCTATAAATTCTCCTATAAATTTCAGAAATGGATTTGATTAATGCTCAGATTAAAGTATGAATGCTGAAGAACCTTGATTTTTATTTCTTTTTAATATCATTAGTATATCTCAACCAGAGGCTGAAGTGTATTTTTTTAATTTAATGTAATCATAAATATCTGTAGCTCTCTGCTTCCCCACGAATTTTTTTACTCTTTGTGGATAATGCCCACAATGCATCTCCTTAGGAAACAATTAGCCTAGGGTGACCTACCTCCTGACCTACTCTCAATTACTGATAGTTGAGGACTGATATCACTAGGGTCTCAAATCTGAAATTTGCTCTAATGGGATAATATTAATTGCTACATCCAGATCCCTAATGGTAAAATTTTATTTGAAAATTCAGATGGATTTCAGAAACAAATGGGTGCACTGAGAAAAAAACGTCAACTACCATAATAACTACAGTGGTTTTGGTAAAACAACAATCATTAACATTAATAAAGTAAACAAAATTTACTGCCTATTATTGAAATTTATGCATTTCCAAATTTTGGAAATTGAAGAAACATTACCAGTATAGGCAACATGCATATCAAAAAAGTACCCCTGAAGCAAATTTCTAGCTACTTGCCTAAAGTAGATGTAGATTAAAAAATTTATTAGAAAGGGCCAGGGGGGTCCCAAGCAGCAATCAATATCCAAACAACATCCAGACAACATTGTCGGCATTAGCAATGACATCCATACAATATCCATGTTAATGATTAATGCTTTACAGATATCTATCAAATATCCAAAGAACCCTCCAAACACCATTGCAGGGATTTCCAAAAGTGGACATGGAGGTCCATCTTACAACACCTATTATGCATCTTCAAATCATCTAATGAGTGGATAATGGATGTTCTTATAATGGTTTTTGATAATCCCCAGACATACAGACAAAACATTTGCGCACTCAATTCTATGCAGAACATATGTTACTTATGGATACTGTTTGGACCAACAATTTTTTAATATCATGGATATTACAACTTGGATAACTATGTGTCATTATTCTTACAACTTGCCATGGATGTTAAAAGTAGGATATCTATGTAATGATGTCCGAGCTTAGGGGACCCCCACAATGCTCCCGTCTATCATGAAGTGTACACGAAAGATGTTATAAAAAAGGCTCCAATTACTTGAGTCAAATTTTCTTTGAAATTATAAAATTATAGGTTTTCATTAGTTGCTTTGCACTGTATACATACTCTGTGTAAAAATTATATAAAAATGAATGGCATAAGTGTCAGAAGATTAAAAATACCTCATGCTTTTTTGAAAGGTTTATTCAAAAAGGTTATTTTAGAGTTTTTTTTACATTTCAGCACAGTTCAAGGAACAAAGTCACTAAATAATAGAATCATGATGAATTAAATTTTATAAGCTGTGAAATTCTCTTTTTTTGTGTTTTTCGTATAAAATTGCTATTTTTTATTAACTCTTATCTGGTTTATTAAGAGCCAGAATAGCATCAATATCCATTTCTGGAGGGCCCCCAATCAAGCCAGATCCCCCCTGTATCAACCTTATTAAAATATCCAAAGGATATCGTCTGCTGCTTGGGGTGTATACGATAGCCATTGCTGGATTTGCAAGGATGTGTGTGAGCTATGGTTTAACATACAATTTTGTTTTCCATTTCAGAATGTTCCATATGCTGATGCCATGAACAAGACTCTAGTGTTTGCCATTTTTGATTTTGACCGCTTCTCAAAGCATGACCAGATTGGTGAGGTGAAAGTGCCATTGTGCCAGGTGGATTTGGCCCAAACAATCGAGGAATGGAGAGAACTGCAGGGAGTTGAGGGAGAAGGTGGTCAGGTAGGAAGGGGGGTGGGGGCCAGCAGAGTGTTGAAAACCAACCAGGTTTATTCTTGCGTTCGGAGACTTAACTCGCAGGAAGACAAGACCCTGTCACAATTTTTTTTTCCCCCTTGATTAAGGATTGACTTCTTAACCCAAATACTTTGAACACCGGCACATATATAACCCTGCATTAAAACCTTTTCCAGCTTTTTTTTCTGTGGGTCCTCAAGTGAATCTTTTTCTCAAAAACATGAAGGTAATTTTTTTGCACAAATTTTGCTGGGTATGCATTGTTTCATCAGGCATTTACAAGATTTTTTTTAACTTCTGTAATTGGCATTCTCTATCAGTTATTGTTTTCTTATTAATTTTTCTCTCTAAATTTTCTCTTAATAGCATTGGATTCTTTTCATATTTTTAATGATTATTACTATCACGCTCTCTTCATGTTCTCCTACTATTCTTTATAAAATCTGTTATGCCAACAATATAACCACTGCTCACTATAACTTACTCCCCTGACAGTACTTGGGGTGCAAATACTTGATTCAGATCACCCTCTCTTGGGTCAAATGTATGACCATATTTACTCCAAACGCTCGTAATTCTGCACGTGATCTTCACAGCTCAATTAGAATAATTTAATGAGAGTTTTTGACTGACCATGTGCACTTCTCATGGCATACTCAATTAAACATGCACATCCTATCACATTGAAACATTTTGAGTTGTATGGGGAACATAGATTGAATACCCGATATAAAACTTTGGTCATATTGCAAAATAATTCCATCTTAACCTTTTCCTCAAGTCACATCACTACTTGAAAGCTGTTGGGGATGCGAGGGGCGAGAGTGTATGTGAGTGAGTGTGTTTTTAAAATCAATCAGGGGAGTACTTGGCTGTGCATGAATTGCTTGTTACACATTTGTACACTTTTCCAACTGTCTTTCTTTGGGGGTCTTTGACTGGATTCTCCTATCCTCCTCCGAAGGGTGTTTTAACATGTGACAGGTAAAGTTATAAAAAGTATTTTTAAAGCATATGTAGTTTTACTCTAGTAATCATCATTAGTGAAAGCAGGCACCTAATATTTTTATAATAAAAATTCCTTTATCATATTAGGGTTTGTATTTTCCATTTTGTAGGTTTCTCATTCAATTATGTAGATTCATCCACATTTATAAGTACAAATCTTTAAAAGTATATATTTTTAACAGTGTTTGCCAATAATAAGATGCAAAAGTTTAGTTTAAAATACCAGCTACTTTGCGAGTGAATTGCAGTATAAATATATATATTTTTCCAATTCCCCTTCTTGCTCATTATTTGCTAAGATTATGTTTACTTGCAGATTGCAAAGAGCAAATTTTTTTGTATGCTGTAGGATTTAAAAGTGATAAGTTTCATATTATTTAAACTGATGCATGTGGTTTACTATAAGCATTACAATAAGGTTTTTCATATAATAAGTTTTGAATTTTGCATGTCTTTTGCAGATGGTTACGTTTTTGTCATCACTCTGAAACAAAAACGTAACCCATAGTTTGTTTCTTAAGCCATTTTATGATTTCAACTGGAAGTGTGAACTTACAAAAAATTACATCTGAAATGAGAAGCATTGGCTTGGAAATTTTCTTTTTTTATATGTCTCAATGTGGACATAACTGCCATGCTAAAAAAAAGTGTTGGTTAGTCTTGTAATTCTGACCAATGGAAATCTGAATGATCATTACTTTTGGAACTTTATCTTAATGTCTGACTTGCGGGGATTATGATCGTTTGTTTGATCTACTACCCAGCTTTTCGCAGGGCCATTGTACCCCGGGACCAGCTTGTGATAGCCACACTCATGGTGAATTTGATGAATTTATTCATGTTTATCTTTCTCTCTTTTTCCCCCGAAAATATTTCTCTGCTCTGCTTTTGGCCTGTGTATATGGTTGTGCCCTTCGACTCATTTGCATGCCGCTTCAAAAACAAAACTTCACGTAAGTACTATTGACACAGAGTTTAGTTTTCTGAAAAAAGATTACCTATACAAGTTCCAAATGTGACTCATCACTATTTTTATTTTATAGGGCATTAGTCATAAGAAGAGAGCGGATAGTTATGTGTCAGAATATCAATTGGAATGTAGTTGTCTCAGGTGTGACTCCGTGTTATTTGCAAATCATTGTGATACAAAAGGAGACACTGGGTAATTCCACTTAATTTATTGATACAACTGTGGTTCCATCTAGTACGCCATCATGGGGTATAATATGATGATGTTCTACATGGAAACCTTGGTCATATGAATAACTTATGTGGAATTACTTCGTCTTTTCTTCTCAATCACAATATCAATTGGAATAAATTATGCATGCAAATATGCATGATTTAACGGTCAACCATCAAAGGAGATAAATGTTTCAATAGACTTTCTGAAAGTAGGTTGATTTTTTCCATCGAAATATTTGATCATCTTGACTACTTCTAAACTGTACTCTTAACAGCTAAGCCATTTCATTGTACGTTGTCTGGCAAATTTACTTGCTAATCAATGAGACCTGAGGTTTTGATGAGTGTTGTGGAAAGTGAATCACTATTTGTTCTTGTCATGTGGTAGTTCTTTGTGTAGATTACACCATTTTATTCTATGGGAAAATCAATTTGTTGTCATTAAATCATTGATGGTTTTTTGCTTGCTCTGGATAAAAAGGTGTCTTTCATTTTTTTCATCGATTTAGTGGAATTTTTTAGTTTCTTTCAATGAATGAAAGTCTGACTGCATTTCGAAATCAGTTTGTGTGTGTGTCTCTCTGGGGCATAAGCAATAATTTACGTCTCTTTAAATTGCAAATATACAGACAATGCTTGTTTGCATGTTTATGTGATAGACTCAGGTTTTTTGTTAAGTGAAATTGCATTTATATATATATATACCTGATTAGCATAACTATCTGCTCTCTAGACATAATATAGTTTAAATAGTTGTCATGTTTAAATGGGCATGAAATAAACTATAAATGTAAATAAATATTTAGTTGCCAGACTTTTATTAATTGCTTCAATAAAATTTTAGCTCATTAACTAGTTTCAAGACTGGAAAAACGATGAATACTCTACATCTATACAGCTTGCCATTGACAGACAGTTGTGCTGTGCTGGTAGCATGATAGCTTTTTTTGCAAGCATCCTTTTGTTGCACCCCTTGTTTAGCTTCAGGAATTAATTAATAGTAGTGAGGATTGAAAGCAATTAGCGGATTAATCTCCAGAATAGTAGCTAGGGGACCCAGGTTCAGAGCAGCTTGCAATGATAATATTTATTTCTGAATGAGTGTGTGAGTGAGTGAACTTTTACTTGTGAGCGTATGAGTAAACATTTACATATGGCACACAGTGCAATGATTTATCTTCATAATCCACCATAAACATAACACAATAACTTTGACAACACATTGATAAGGAATATTTCACATATTTAAAGGATTTTGGGTTTGCAGAAAAAAGAGGGGCTGGTTGAGGTGGCAGTAGACTAGAAGTAATTGTGTTACATTGGCTCTGGGTCCCAAATATTGTGTGCATAAGTGTGTTTTGTCACTTATTATCAGTGGTGCAGAAACCAGTATGCAGTTGTGCCAGTGTATTTATACAGCCTTGTAAACAGAGATCACAATATATGCAATATAAAATAGGCAGTATCAAATTTCTTCACTAGTCCTAGAAACAGTCTTGTAGATTACTTAGAAATCAGTGACCATACCATTTGAAATAAATGTTGTGAAGTAGCTAAATCTAGAATTTGAAGTGTGAAATTATTTCACAACTGATCAGTGTGCCTTGTCTTGTTTCGTCTGTAAGCTAGATAAAAATTTCAAAACTATGATGTGTGTCTATTATTCTCATGGAGATATTTTTATTAATAGCTTTAGATTTGAAGATATTGATGCAAAATAAATTGTAATGGTTAATCTATTTTTGAACCAGTATTCTACTTGAGGTGACTACTGGACTTTGGAGCCAGAGCATTTCACAACTCTTGAATGATGGAAATTATTTTAAATTTTGAACTGCATCAAAAAGTATTTTCAATGGTTCATGCGTATTCTGCATAACCTACTAATATTTTCCATTTTTGAATAATAAGCTAAATTGTGAGAGAGTAATTGTGAGTGTTTAATGTGGCTGTGTACTAATTTACATATTCTGAAATTTTAGGAAAATAAGTTGGGAGACATTTGTTTCTCACTCCGATATGTGCCAACAGCTGGCAAACTGACAGTCGTTATTCTGGAGGCCAAAAATTTGAAGAAGATGGATGTTGGAGGTTTATCAGGTGATTATTTTCCACTACCTCCTACCTTATGTCCTCCACCCATGAGAGGAATAATGCTGTCCTGTCCATCATCATTTATGTCAATCAATATGCTAAATACCTGTTTATTTTTAAAATGATGTATTTTATGCTATTATAAAAATAATAGTAGTTACAGTATTTTCCAAAGTGGCATCTCAGGTCTTTAAGGAAGTTGAAGAAAGCTTAAACCTCACGTGCCATTTTCAAGGTTACTCTCGACCCTTAGTAGTAACATGAGTGTGTGAAATCTGGCATGGTGTTTTAGCAAACTGTTTGAAAAAATATGTTTTATCAGTTTCTGTCAACTTGTCTATTTTCACCGAGTAATTAACAAATCAATCCAAGTGGTATGACACCTTGGCATCTATCCTATCTCATCAAGTATCATACCTTGGTTTGCTTTAGATTTGCTTCAATACTTTCGCCAGTGGAGCCATTAGTATCATTTCAGGTATACACTTTTTAACAACTTAACACAGAAAAATACTATAGCTATGTGATAATGAGTTAATTTATGATCCAAATATTTCCCAAGTCTAATTAGGACTTATTGGTGACAGACTGTTGTTGTAGTCAGTAAAATTTTCAAGATAATTAAATGGAACGATAAGTGAGCCAATTCAAATTTAAGGAAGAAAATAATGAAAAAATAGTACATATTTCAATGAAATATTTACAAACGGAGAGTTATCTTTTGTAAGTATTTACAGATTGTTGTTGAATTAAACATAGGTCAAAACTTGAAGTAGCGAGGCTATTGACAGATATAGGCTTAGCGTGAGACCCAGAGTAATTCATTTCAACATCATTATAGACAGTTCTTTTTAATCTGTAAAACTTAAAACATATTTCATAATATTCAATTTACCGGCTTAAATTAAATAATTATTGTGAGTAACTATATAGTAATACTATAGTAATGGATTAAGCTTGGTCAGTGCGATCTTTATTTTATGGCCTTTCTCTATATGCCAATATTTTGCCTATGATTGGTGTAAATCACTCTACATTTTCATGCCTTATACTGTTCTTCTTGTGTCTGCTACTTGTTCTCTCTTATTCAAATCTTTTTTATGTCAAATTCTGAATCTAATATTTTTTTCTCTTCTCTTTCTCACCAAACAGCTCTTTCTGCTATACCTCATAAAGATCTCCTCTATTCTTCCAAATCTTTGTCTTCTGAACTTTTGCTTTAACCACTTGCATACCTATGTTTCAGCTTAAACTGGCCATAGCAGCTCCTACATGATCAGTGCTGCCTCTAACAGCTTAAATATGGTATACTGATGTAATAAAATCGGCAGTGGGAAAATTGTGTTGCATTGCAACCATCTGAGGCAGTTAATATGGAAATGGATACTTCCATTGGCTCAAAAAATATTCTCTTTCCTATCTATTCTATTTCCATTCTATTATATTTTAATAAAAATGTCAGAAATGTATATACATATACCAATTTATTTGTTGGCAAAAACAATTATTGACTTGAATTTTTTATGTGATATAGTTCTGATAAATCTTTTTTAATGCTGAACGAAATTTATGTGAATATTATTATTTATATTTATTTCATGGTGGGTATTGTGGTTAGTGCAATGACTGGTCAAACTTAGAATTGAATGTATCATATCGGGTAAGAACTGGCTAAGTAAGCAGCATGGCTCTAATTAGATAGCATCATATTATTCAATGAGTTTGTGGAGCAAATAAATTATCTATTGAATAAAATTGGAAACAGAGCTTGGTAAACTACAATGATTAGAAAAATAACACTTTAAGACTAATTTTGAACTCAAGTTAAATTTAGAAACTATACGGAGAAAAAACAGGAAAGTTATATACTATATGTGACTTCTTTATGAATTGGATATGAAAATTGAACATGTATGAAAATATGATAAGTGTACCTTGGATATCCCTTCATTTTTATTTCCAAGCATTTCCGTACTTTCCATATTTCCAAGCACCTAATCCATAAGATCAACGATATTGCAGAACTTTTATTTAATATAATGTTTTAATAAGGATTAGTATAATGTAAATATTTTAAAATTTCCTTAACTATATCTATACTATAATGATAACTTTGGCATCGTATTTCTTTTTTACAGTTTTGGAAATTTACTTTCTTGTGGTTACTACATTTGGATATTTCCTATGCATACTTATTTTATTGCTCTTTACTACTTATTTATCATGTATCAAGAACATTGTGTCACCATGACAAAATTTGAATCCTGTCTTTTATGAAATGGGCTTTGAAGTGCACATTCTTATATTTTTACTCCAGTAGGCTGAAAGGTATAATGAGTAATCTTTTTATGGCAGATCCATATGTGAAAATTGCACTCATGCAGAATGGAAAGAGGCTAAAGAAGAAGAAGACAAGCATCAAGAAGTGCACATTAAATCCATATTACAATGAGTCCTTCTCCTTTGAGGTGCCGTTTGAGCAGATTCAGGTAAGAGGAGGAAATGCACTTCCTGTTCCGTAGGTAATAATGAGACGTATGTGGCAGTTTTGTGAGCCTGTGTGAGTGATTTGAAAATTAAGGTAAATATGGAAATGATTAGGAAAAGGTAATGGCTTTAAAAAATAAGGTGTTTGAAGTCAAGGCTCTGCATTATATTCTCCTACCATGAAAAATGCAATGGGTGAAAAAGTTTTGCAAGAAATTTGCATGGAATGGAATCACTTTCAAATAATTATTACTAGTACATATTTTTAAATAAATTTGTGGCTGCATTTTTCCTTATCTGAGAATGAATGTAATGTCATCAATACTTTTATGCTAGTAAAGAATGTGGAAATCATTAGCCTTTGAGATATTTCATAAGTTTGCCAATGTAGAATTGCATGAAGGTAGATGTTAATTTATTAGAGTACATGTCAGAATAAATATCCACTAATGACAAAGAGCAAGCCTCAATAGACTCCATTTCACGCTAAATTTTACCTTTTATATTCCTATAGATATGTCAGCCAAAGGATGAAAAATGGGGTTGAATTTAATGTTGCTTGTGCACAAGTATTATATACTTATTTCTCCGAATATGTCCCCCCCCCCCCCCCCCCCCAATTTTGAGGCTTCAGTTTCAGGAAAAGTTAAAAAAATGCGTTTGAATACAGTCCCCCCTTTACTTTTACCATAGGCATTTTTGGAAAAAAAGGGGGGACTATATTCAGACATTTTTCAGTACTTTTCATTTCCGTTTCACTGGAGTTTGTGAGAATTTTTGACAGTTTTGCCTCTTGAAGGAGGATTTTATGTTCGAATTTTTGATTCCTTAAAATATTTTTGTTTGCAAAATTTATGAGGATAAAAATTGGTTAGTATCTTATGCATCTCATGTGGGGTTTTTGCTGGCTGTGTAATAGAGTTTTGATAATTGACAAACAGTAGTCAGCTCAAAACAAAGTCCTGGGAATGGTAAATTGCTAAATAATAAACCATTCTCTGACATGATTCACCTATGTATTGACATATGCTTTCTAGAAGTAAGGAAATAAAACTTTGTAAGGTTCACTGTTATTTAATTATGGGCACGACCCGGGTTTTGTAACTTGGTTACATCGTCAGGTGACTGATCTTGCATGCATCATACATTTATACACAAAGTACACAAGTGACAGTGAGGACATCTATCGGAAAGGAAAAGGACTGGTTGAAAGTGTGGGGGTGAGGGTTAAACACGGAATGGAAAAGGGAGAGGGGGTCCCAACCCTCGTCCCAAATCAAGGCTGCCCCTTTCCCCCTTACCCCCCTCCCCTCTTCCTATTCCATTCCGTGTTTAACCCTCACCCCCGCCCTTTCAACCAGTCCTTTTCCTTTCCGATAGATGTCCTCACTGTCACTTGTGCACTTTGTGTATAAATGTATGATGCATGCAAGATCTGTCACCTGACGATGTAACCAAGTTACGAAACCCGGGTCGTGCCCATAATTAAATAACAGTGAACCTTACAAAGTTTTATTTCCTTACTTCCAATATGGAGAGGTTTCACAAAGTAAAGCCTGAAGTTATTAGTTAAACATATGCATTCACCTGTTTTATCTAAATTTTGTGTCAAAGTTGTGACTTAAAAAGTTCCATTGAACCTTATTTTAAATTTTGATGGCAAATGAAAAATAATATTTATACGTAAATTAAAATGTAGTCAAATTTTCTTATGTCTTCATGCTGAGAAAGATAGTGGTGTTAAAATTATGTGCTTAAAAGGTTTTTTTGTTGAAACTGCCCAGCTACATAGTTTTTCATTTCGAAAAATGAATAATCTCTCTTCATATTAATGGATACTTTATGACGTACGTTTACATAGAGCTAGTCTGCTTTCAAGTCTTTTCTCTGCAAGTCTACCACATTCCTAATTAGCTGCAGTCTTGTTAATTGCACTTTTTACTCATATGGTGAATGCACCTCTGCTTTATAAATATGCTAAATTGTGGAAAATATCTATTCAATATATTTTCTAATGTATACAATCAAATGCTCAGCTAAAAATAGATCAATATGGATACTCATATGTAGGAGCATGCTTTTCGTCATCATTTTCTTTTATGGACTAACATTTATCTTTGATTCTAATGCCAATCATTACAGAAAGTTCAGCTAGTGGTAACTGTAGTAGATTATGATCGAATTGGAACATCTGAGCCAATTGGAAAAGTTGTTCTTGGATACAATGCAAGTGGCACCGAGCTGAGACACTGGTCAGACATGCTTGCCTCTCCTCGCCGACCAATCGCCCAGTGGCACACTCTCAAGGACCCAGAGGATGACAAGAAGGATTAAACAACTATCAGCTGTAATGCACTGAAACTCCTTACCCAAGGTAAATATTTCTATTTAATAGTATTTAATGCGAGAGACTTAGGTAGCCTCATCGGTAGACCGGCTTCTAGCCAAAGGATACTGGGTTCAAATCCCACGTGAAGCCTGTGGACATCCCCAAACATAACTCTTTCAAGTGTGAGTTAGCCCATAGGGAAAGGAACTGGACCCTCTACCCTGAATGCGTGTTGATTAAGCATTTGTAGCTTAGCCTCTACCTTTGCCTATCCAAAAGCCCTTGGGTCTGAAACACTGAGCGAGTGGAATTTATATACATATGTACCAAAAGATATTTTTGCCAATATCATTTTTTTTTAAGTTTCATTGCTAGAGGGTATCCTGGTCTGGAGGGTTTTGAGTTTGGTGACCTAACATCTATGTTGCAGCTCCCTAAAAAGTGAATTGGAGTGAACCACCCCATGTAACTTACCCTGGTGCCCTAAACAATGCCACTGATTAAAAAGTTGTGATTTATCAAGATTTTAGGTTTCCAAACCCTCAGGGAAGATTATGTTTTGAATCTAATCCACATTAACTGGGTTATGGTTCACTACCCCGTGATGCATGCAGTGTTGCTTGTGTTAAGGGGCTACCAGCGAAAACAGTCAATTAAAAATGTTCAAAAACAAATGTGAGGTACCTAATATCACCTCACTTCATATTAGCTCACATCATATTACGTTATATTGCGTTGGAATAATTGGAATTTGCTTTGTTTCATCGTGTAACCCCTGTATCCAGGCAACACTTCTTGCATCACTGGGTAGATGAGGACTAACTAGCTGAAACGAATAGGATTAAGGGTGAGCTTTTGTGAAAAGAGGTCATTTAAGGTTCCTTGAATCTTTTACTACATTTTTTTGGGAAGATGATTTATACGAAATGGTTGTGCTTATGGAACCAACAATAGTGCCCAACCCTTTTACTCCCACCAGTTGAGCGAAAACTGCCAGGGGCTGAGTTATCAGCCCGACTCATTTGACTTTTTTTTTCATGATTGTGGCCTTTTCAACAGCTTTAATTTAAGTAAACCCCCGTAATCTATCTATGGTTATAAGATATAAATATATCTTATAGTATTGGGAAAAAATCTATACGTATTAAATAAAATTAGGTAGCTGAGAAATTTTAAAATCTGCAATGTTACAAATTCCGGAAAATAGCCTTGGCAGTCTTCGCACATCCCATTTGAAATGGGCTGGCAGTAAAAGGGTTAATCACATCTTAGAATGATTTTTTTCCATGATTTCAATTTAGGTATAATGTATATCTAGGTAATTGAAAACTTACAAATAAGAATGTTGTTTTTACTAATTTCTGTGCTTCAGCATAATTTATAGGCATTAAGGATTGTATGAAAAACAAGCTAAATTAATTACTTTCATTAAATTAGTTTTCTCATAGGCTAGCTATGCTGGCCTATGAAAAAACAGTCACAGAGTTTTAGGGAGAGTGATATTTCTTCCTTCGTATTTTTGTGGCATATGTAGCAATCGCCTACACATAGAATGTATTAGAGTATCAAACTAATGTTTTATAAATTTTCCCCCTTCAAGTTTGGGCATAAGCACCATATCTACAATATTTAGAAAAAATCTATGATTAATGTATAATATTTAGCACATTAAATTATTATTAATTATAAATTTTACAAACTTACTTTCTGGAAACAGTGACAGCCTTTGCACATCCCTCAAAAAATGGGCTGGCATTAAAAAATCAAAAGGTTTCATGTGTTTCAATCCTGCATGTGTTTGTATGACTTTTCTATTTCACTCATTGAATTGATGTCTGGAAATACAACACGAATTCTTTCTAAGATATTGAAACATTATTAGGACTTTAAAATTATGTACTTTATTGGTCTCGGTAGTGCATCTTTTTAATGCATAAAATTTCTTTATAATCCTTGCTCCAAAAACATAAATAACTGAGTTTAATGGCTGGAAAGGTCAGAGGTTTTTTTTAGGTTTGGAGGGTGCCTCTAATGCATATTTAACGCTTAGTTATCTTAAATTGAGTAGTGTGTTAGACTTTCCTCTTTGAAATATGCATTTATAAACACTCCCCAGTGAGAAATGGGTGGTGGAATCCACGTGGAACCCACGTGGAATCCACGTTGAGTGGTGGATATTGAGTGGTTGGACCCACGTGGAATCCACGTTGATTTCAAGTGGATTTGTGGTGATTATCATAAAATGTTAAACAGAATTTCTAATTTGTGGAACTTAACTCTCTGGTGACATTGCGTCATTTATCATCCTGAAACCACGCTAGTTATGTGAAAATTTGTCTCACATTCTATTTTTATATAATTCATGGAAAGGCAGCCATGAAAGCACATGAAAAATCGTAGACAATTATATAGAAGGTTTAGATATAGAGTGGTTGAGGTTTTAATGGTTTTAGAACAGCACCAACTGCTGTTTTAATTTTTCCACCAAATTTCCACGTGGGTTCCACGTTGATTCCACGACCAAAAACATGTGGTATCCACGTTAATTCTCCACGTGGGTTCCACGTGGATTCCACCACCCATTTCTCACTGGGTCTCTATATATCTCACCTTTACTCTTAGGTTTGCAATGCTATTTTGCTAATGCACCACCTCTCCCTTGCACTGTCTTTGGCTGATGTAGCATGTGGAGGGTTGACAGTCATTCAATGGAAATAAATGTACTTTCAAAGAAATTCCATCAGTTATTATAAAATATTTTCAGGCAAATTTTTAACAGTAGGTAACTGAAATTAAAAATTACACAGGCCAACTATGAAAAAACCTTTTTTACTGAAAATACCTTATTCTTATGTTTTTAAAGTTGCTGAATCCAAATATAATAAAGTTTTAAAGTTGTATCACCCACCATTTATTCACATTTTACAGTTAAATTTATGAAATCGATCAATATTTTTAGAATTTAACAGCTTTTTTATAGTTATAATAAAATTGAAAAAGTAGGTCTAATAAACAAAGATAATGGGGATTACTGCTAGTTCTTCACAGAGAAGTTCAGCAAGCGATTCATCGCTGAAAAAGTTACACAAGAAGCTTCAAGGAAAAAAGGGAAAGAAAATGTAGACCAATTCCAGTTGACAAGTGAACCCTGCATTATGTAGTAAATACAAACCATTTTTTCACGATGTAGTGAACAGTAAATACAAACAAATTTATGATGTAACACAGTGTTTCATTGATTTCCCTGTATACCTTATAGGGGTATTAGACTAAATATTAAATACATATTGCTTGGAAACTATGGGTGATACAAAAAAAACTAAGGCCAGGTTTGGATTCGGCACATCAAAATCTATAAAGATCAGCTATTAAAATAAAAAAAGTTTTCAAACAAAATTTTTTTGTTGGCCTGTGTTATTTATATTGATGTAAAGTGTTGGGTGCATGAAATGTATTGAATTTATTGTACTGTCCTCAAAAGAGCTTATGCCTTTGTGATTCAGATAGTTTTGAGTCTAGGAGAGTTTATTTTTGCCAGGGGTGGTAGGGTAGCACCCAGCTAATGCTCATGATTTTGTGGCCAGCTTAGAAATTTGTGGTATGATTTCAATGAATTTGAAAATTGCCACACAGGGTAATAGGGGAGTAGGTAGAGGGATACCAGAGAAGGGTCAGCTTCCTGCTTCATTGTCAACGATAAGTTCTAGTTTTTAGTAAGAAAATCGTAGCTAATAATGCAATACGCAATGCAGATACACAATTCAATGCTTATAAAGTCGAGCATGGTCTACTGAGCATCATTGTTGTACTGGCTTGTTTAAATCTGTACGCATTAGCACTTTTCCATGTTCTGATAATTTTGTAGATATTTCATGCTAAATGTGATAATTTTTGCTATCATATGGTCTATAGTTCATGGATATATAAACACATGCCATGGACTTTTAAATGTTGACTCCATTTTTATTGATTCACATCTTTTTATTTTCCCAGGTTTCATTCTCTCTTCTATCCGCATAATAAAGTACATATATGGAACGCCTATGTGAAATACATGAAGTTATTCCTAAACACCTTGAAAAAATTAAGCTTGAAATATTTGTGTTCAAATCTGAGGTCTTGAAAATACAAAACAATAGTTATAAACTAAAGAAGTCTATACAATATCACTATATTTGTTATTTATTACCCTTGTACTGTATTGTTATGCGTGTGTTCTTCAACAAAAAAGAATGAATTCATTATATTAAATGTCAAATAATATAAATAACAGGAATTGAAGTAATATATTTATGGTTGTTACTGACTACTGAAGAATGCTGAAGACCTCAACAGGGTTATGCGAGTTCAAAAGAGGCTTTAGCAAATATTCCTTGTAGATTACTTGGAAATGCATTCATAGTTCACAAATTTTGACATCTTTTGTGGAAACTCTTAATGACAATAGAGTTCATTTTAATTTTCATCATTTAAAGTGACTGTTTGTGCTTATGAGGAACATTTTTCGTCATTTGTGATGATGATCTCCAAATGATAAAAAAACAATGCCATCACTGAGTTGTTATAAGTATGTGGTATATTCCCAAGGTGTTACAGTGTAATTAATGTTTGAAGAAATGTATTCTGGATAAACAGATCAAATGTATTATTTTACCATGTTACACTGCTTGCCTTTTAAATAATACTGTAAATGTTTCATAAAAGAAAAGGCAGATTGCAAATTATTGTCAAGTTTGAGTGGCTATTAAGCATTCCATTTAGTTACTCATTGACAATTCTGATGGGTAAACATTAATTGGAGGAAACTTTCTCCTAACACAAGAAGAAATTGTAAAATATGCTACTTGTTAGTGTTTTCATATCACATTTTGAAGTCCATTGTGATCTGAGAGGGCACCGGCGTAGAGATAGGATATCCTAGTTTAGGTAGAATAACCATATTTTCTCTGGAAAGCCAATGTTAATGAGTAGCCCCACCATATGTTTCTTTTACCAATGATGCAAGATAAACTCAAATTGTTGAGTGATAATGATAATAATATTCCTCTAATAGAAAAAAACCTATCATGCAAGCATTGACTTGTACTGTTAAAAAATTCCCTGATTCTTGCTGTGTCTTTTGAGATTGTACATACCGTTGACAGTGTAGTGATAAGTGTTACCTGGGATGCTGAATCTGTCCGGGCCTTACTCCCTCTCCTCTGTCGTATCTTTCTGATGCAGTATTACCTGCAGCGCTGCCAGTTTTGACATTGGTTTAATCTTCACACAAGAGGGCATCTAAGAAACAGCTTCACTTCCTCTTTCGTACCTCAATGTGATTGGTGAAGACTCGTGGCAGAAATATATGTAGAGAGAGAGAGTAGAAACTGCTAATGGCAAACGGCCAATTAAGTGGACTGGTACAATGGCAGAGAGACAACTACAATTGATGATCGTTTGGCCAACTAGACAGGACACTGCTTTTCACAAGCAGTACACGGCATTGAATAGTGAACACAAATGGACTTCTGTGCATGAGAGAGTGTAGTTTTGTGTCTAGTCTATTGTAATCTAGTCCACTGGTGAATATTACAACAGAGTACATGTTGCCGCAGTATACTCAGTATTAAGCCTAGGCTCTGGGTTTGTGATTGAGTTCCCAATAAAGAGTTGTACAGAATGTAAAGGAATTTTTCATTTTTAACAAAAAAACAAAATTATAGTGGTTGGGAGTGTTTAGTATATTAATTTTATTTTCTATAGTCAAGAATTATTTTCATATTTGCATTGATTCTTATGAAGAAAAGCACAGTTTAGCCCAAAATATTGAGACTAAATATTTTTAATTTTGCCTGTAGAGTTTAATTTCATTTGGAAGGCATATTGGACATATAATTGGCAGGAAAATTTAGAATGTACACAGATTTCAATAATCTTGAATGCAGTTTGAAAATTATGTTTTTAAAAATTTCATTTATATGTCTCAGTTCACTCTAAAAATACAATTTTTACTTATTTTGTGATGGACCACTACTTAAGAATTTGATAAATACATTTTGGTTCAGAATTTAGAACAACATTTGAGGACATGATATGTTTGTGCCTTCATTGATGCATTGATCAACTAATATAGATTTCATCAGAAGGGAAATACATCTGAAGATTTACAAATAGGGGTGATTTGTTTTGAGTAAGGTGAAATCTTTTGTGCTATGATCTTTCTTGTATAAACAGCTATTATGGTAAAACCAAGTTTCATTATAACATAGCATGTATACCTCAAAATGTTTAATACATCAATATTCATAAATTTCGTGTGCAAAAAGTGAATTTTTGTATCTGAGCCCAAATCCAAGGTAAATGTAATATGATTCTCAGTTTACTTAATTATTTGTACGGTGAAATGTCACACTACATTTTCACTTCAACTGTGACAACAAGCTTTAATAATTCTATTGATTTATTTTTGTTGTATAATCATAGTGCTGCCAAGTAAAATATGTTGAGTGTACATTAATGTCACCGCTCATTTACTTAGATTCATGGAGTGATATTATGGATTTACTTCTTGAGACAAAAAGGCATGTCACAGAGAATATTTAGAGCCATACATGGTTTGAAGAATATTTTCTGGGGGATATTGGATGCTCTGAGCTGTAATTATTCTTTCTTTAATCCCAAAAATAAGTTAATAAAATTCACTAGTACCTTTTTTATTTGCAAGATAGCTAAAATGAAAAATAGGGCTTAAATATTTTAAATTAAAGTTTTCCTCAATACACTGATGTTTTAAATTCAAGGAGATCCAAGAACGCGCTGGAAGGCACTGATACTGCTGACCTCATTATTATGTCCCAATCTTAAAGACCCAAGCTCAGAATACTAGTAAAGCATTTTTAACCATGCTCCCTTTGACCTTTCTCCACCACTCATTTAAATATGAAAACCTAAAAATTTGGCAGGACAAGCAGAGGACTGAACTAACCTCAGTGAGAATCTTTTTTTTAAGAAGAAGATAAGCTGTTTAATGATGGTAATGGCGGCCACACGATATCTTCCTTCTCCTCTTATTATTTTCTTATATCAACCCTCATGTTGCATATTCCATCTCCAGTTCACAGCATACATGCAGTGAACTTTAAAAAATGGAATAAATATGCCCTAACACAACTTCCTAGCAGATAATAACTAATTAACAACTATTAAGGCTGGTCCTAGACATTTTGCTTAGCAAATAAGAATTTATATCACTTCCTTCATCCTACCAACTGAGCATCAGAAATATCCCCGAGGCAAAGGAAGGTATAGAAATGATCTTACTTTCCCTCTCACCCTCCCCCCGCCACTAGTGAAAAAAAATTTTTAATTATCATTTCTTAGTGTTTCACCTTCAACAGGGTTGGTCATCATCAAAATGTGAGCCCAACTCTCAAGGATCTGGCTGGTAACCCTGAGCCTACAACAAATTAAACTCCTTTTTTGGGGGACCTCATCCAGGTCTCACAAGAGGACACCTCCTTAAGAAAAGAAGTCAACTTTAAATGGCAGTGGGCTTGCTTATGAATCAATACCATGTAATGAGACATCGGCAACTTTTATGTTTGTCAGCCTCGGCCAGCTACACATAGTGTACAAATGGGTATGAAAGAACAACCCATCTGTTATGCAAATGCTCCACAGTGCCTAGGACTTGGAATAGGCACATGGGCTCACCTTTTAAAGATCTTAAGGAAGTAAGGGATATTCAGGGTGAAGAAAAGTTGTGTTACGAAATTTTGACTAGCTGATGCCGTTAGGAACCAAAACTACTATTGAAATTTAAGTCGAAAATGCACCATTTTTTTACTTCAGGAACTTTGTGCCAATAGGCTGCGATTTGAGCTCAAATTGGCTGCGAGTTTGTCCTGTAGCCAAATGCTCTGGACAACTCATGGCTTCAAAAGCTTCGCCTGCCGGAGATCGCGATGTATCCAATGATATTTTGGAGAATTAGGGAAGATTTCATTAAAAGTGTAACCATTTCACACACATTCCAGAGATTTCTCCGATGAATGGATAACTTCCTAGCAGATAACACAAAGGAGACATGGATCTTATGTATTCAGTGCACTTGTGGATTTTTTTCCTCATCAAAATGTATCAGTTGTTTTTTAGCTAAAAGATGCATTGCGGGCGCATTCCTTATATTAGGGACAGAACAATATTGAGTTATCTTTATTCTACATTTATATTTTTAAAGTGGGCTTAATAAATCCAATTTCATTCAATGGAACTACATAAGTATTAGGAGAGTACATCAAGGCCGGATCTAGGATTTTTTTCTGGGGGGCACAAAGGCATGACAGGCAAACGTACTTCTCATATTTGAGATTTAAAATAGGTAATATACAACAATTACTATATGGAATATTCTCTTTATTTAAAATGAAAGTTATCAATATGGAATAATTAAATTATTGAGACTCTGTAGTACACAAAAGAAAGCAAACGCAACCGATCGCATAAAGTTTGTGCTTTGGAACCGGCTCGGAACAGTGGCGAGGATTTGAATTTGGCGCCCAAAGTTGAAATGGTCTGCAGCGTACTCAAAGCCATGGATAGTGTTTTGCACGAAATTCTCTAAGTTTTCATTCATAACTTAAAAAACTGTATTTTAAACGAGTATCATAGGCAATTCTTTAAAACTCTGTACGTTCAATCTAATTTTCGTTGTTGCAATATAACGATGTCATCAGATGGCAGTGAAGGCCTCCACACACCTGAGCATATGCGATGCGCGGCTAAATGACATTGTAGTGTTTGGTGCGTCCACATGCACCAGAGCTTAGAGGAACTTCTGTGCACTAGAGTGACGACCGACCGGTGTAGCGGTTGGCCGCCGCGGTGGCGGCCAACCACTGCACCGGTCATGATATGGTATTTACCCTATTAATTTTGAATATATTTCGACTCATTGTAACTCGAAAAATTGCTGGTCCTTATAATTACTACGAAAGTAATTCTTAATCGTAAATGTCTGATTTTCCGTGACCAGCAGCGAAAAAAAGATTTAAAAAACGCATATTTATTTTCCGATCTCATGGTATCCACGTGAGGTTTTTTTTGAGAGTTGCACGCTAATCGCGCATAAGTCGCACGCGGATTCGTCAGTTTGTCGCTCTGACTTTGCGCCTGCCGCCGTCCACGGCGCGGCGCCGTGCTTTCAAGTTACCAGAGGTCTCTATGGATGCCTTCAAACGAGTCAAATCGCGCCGTTGATGGCACGGCGCCCATTTCAAACCGGCACCACAGAGTATACACTCTGTGCCGGCACGGCGATGCGCCATCTACGGCGTGAAATACGCACAATGCTACATTGAGGCCGCTTTCAGACGAAATGACTTTTCGCCGGCCGCCGCACGGTGGGGCCAAATACTTTAAAGGTGGTCATAATAAGTAAACACCATATAATGTTTGAAATCTTGCATATAACACTTTTCGAGGTCGCTAATTCCGAATGCGACATTTAAATATAAATATTTTTTTAAAAAGAATTGGATATTTTGCTAAAAAAAATTACAGTAATTGCTAATTATATCCAGTAAAAAGAGAAAATATTTTTCAAGATACCAAATTACGAATATGACCCTGATTTTTAAAATTATTCTCCCTGAAATTAAATTTCAAAGTTTTTAGACAATCAAATCAAAATTTTATGTATTTTTGAAATCAATAACAAAATTTATGCACATTTTTAATTTTCAACCATTTCAAACAAATTATTTTCTGAATTTTTCAAACAAATTTTTTTTCGAATATCTTAACGCACTCGTTATACGAATGCACTACATACTTGTGGCTTAAAAATATATTGAGTGGAACATAATAAGTTCGCCAAGACATTTATTTAAAACATTATTTTATACCGCAGTCAATCTATGTATAATTTGAACAGGCCCGTCCCGCCAACGGCTTTGAAAGAAAGACAGTGATTTTTGTATCAACTGAAGTTTTTAATAGCATGGATCGTCCTCATTTGAAAGGGAAATCGCTAGTTAAGCTGGGCTGGTTGGTAGGATTATCCGAGTAAAGTTGTCCCATTTTTTGTGCGACGGGATATTCCTTTTCTCCTCACCAACTCCATTTTTCCATGTAAGCAGCAAATTACTATGAAAATGTCTTCCATTTCCTATCCTTCAAGTTTTTTTTAGAATAACTCTCTGAGAGCATTATTCGTTTATATTGGGAAAATAAAGTGAAAAAGAATTCGAGAAGAGAAATGCCCGAAGTGTAAGTAAATTGCTTTCACTGATCATAGATGGCAAGTGAAAGGAAACGAAAATGTTTTGTTTTGACCCGCAAGGAAACGAAAATATGAGACCTAGGTTTGGTTTCGTTCCTGCACGAAATTGAAATAACCAAGGAATTTAGTTTCGTGCCGATACGAAACTTTACTCCCACGATCGAAAACAAATTGATCGAAACTCCGCTTACCATAGATAAGTTTCGATCCCAGAAGTTGAGGGGAAGGAGTTAAGAGGGAATAGTTTCGACGCATTTCATGAGAGAATATAGAGAGGTTAAAACATTGAGCTTAAAAATCGAATGGCCAGTTTGCGTACACCGTTCTCTTGTTTGTGGTAAAAATATGAGTGCCCCATGCATGTAATGGTGGTAGGCCGAACCTATACTTCATTCAACCATACTTCTTACTCGGTATGTTGGTCGAAACTAAACTCTTCTAAGGTGAAGCACGTGTTCCCTCCAGTGCGAAACATAATCTGTGTTTCATTTCGTCCAATATGTTTAGTTTAGTTTAGTTTCAACCCGAAGTAGTTTTGAGTCCGATTTCGTTTCGACTCTGAGTTTAGCTCCTCGGGTTTAATTATTTTTCGTTTTGTTTCTTCATTTCGCTCCCGGGAACGAAACTATTGACATTTTACTGGTTTTGACTTTCGTTTAGTTTCGATTGCCATACCTGCTTCAGATACAGGCAAATAAAGACCGACTTCATTTAGAAAATAGCTTTGATAAAAACTTCATTCTTCCTAATGTATACCATTAGAAAGTTAACCATTGAAACATTTAAGGCGCTGAAAAATTAATCTATCAAGTTTTATTGCTTCGAAAACCCCTCATGATCTTTTTTTTAGTGAACAGATTCAGCATTATTGCCGGGCATCTATTGTTTCTGAATGATACTCAAAGATATCGTGTCTACTTAATTTTAATTTCACAAACTCTGCTACACGTGCATAATTTAATATACTGTTCTAATATATTCCACCGGAAATGGTTGACTTCATTGTTTCGGAACCTTGACCTCCTCAAAAGCAGCAAACTCTAGAACCAAGAGACCCACGTTAACTCTCTCTCAGAGATTTTATCCGAAGGTTGGTAGGGAAAGGTGAGGGTAGAGCTAACCCACGATTAAGCCAGGGACATGAGAAAATCAAACATTCATTGAAGGCGGGTAGGGGTCAGTTGCTTTCCCTGAGTTGCCTCGTACTTGAAGGATTTTTGTGTGGGGATCTCCAAGGGTATCACCCGGAATTTGCACTCGGGACCCTTAAATCCAAAATGGACTCACATTCCCTCACCTACAATTAGTTGTAGGTCAATTCCATATAATACTTCATTATTTGATATTCCATTCACACATTTTGCCTTCCGAAATTTTGCCTTTTGCCTCTTATGAAAATCTTACAACAACCGCACCTTAGCCGTGCACTTTCGTATCTTTTTTATCCAGGAAGATAGGCTAACATCGTAACAGTTTTGCTTGGAGAAAATATCCATCTAGGGGCTATAAACTGAAACTGCCCTCTGCGTAAAGAGTTGTAGTAGAACTCGTAAAAACGGGTTACGAGTATTTTATGACTGTCATAAAACGCTTTGAATGTGAATTATGATCGATAGCCGTTAAGTTTGGCGCTTATTAGGCTATCAAGTGCGGCACGAATCACCGTTTGTTTCGAGTCGTCGGGAGCGTCTTTGGATCCGAAAAAATTGTAGGTTTCCTGATCACAATCTCAGTCAGGAACACTTTTGCTAATCTAACATGTTTGAAAATTTTTCAGAACAATCAAGTGCTTTGAAATCATTCCATAGGATTGCAATTTGCAATCAGCCGTCGCTGTAAAACTAATTGACTCGTATAAAAAATATATCCCGATATAATCGGATCAAAAAATAAAAACATCCTTTTCAAAGCACTACACGCACACTGTGTCGAAGACATAAACTCAAAAAGATAAAATTTTATATGAAAAAACTTTGATTTGATCGGGATTGGAATCCGGATATCCCGATTTCCGGTCCAATATGCTACAAATCAATGTTTATCATAGTGATGGAACGAGTAGTAGACATGACCGGAAATCGGGAAATCCTGGTTCGAACCTGGTATTCATGCCTTAAAAACTTTTCTATTAGCAATCATATCATATATGCAATAAAAAGTGAAGACAAATGGTAATTTCGATAGTTTTTAAAGGTATTTTTCGATTTTCACCCCCTAAACATTTTCAACCCCAGTCAAATTTGTCTATTTCATGGCCCTGATAGCCTCAAAACGTCAGTTTTTTTTAATCAGAAGCAGATAGCATCGGTAAAAGTCCCTTGAAAAGCGACACGTTTAAATACGGGGTTGGTTTCCCCAATTTAGGGGTTGCCCGTAAAAATGGAGGGTGATAGAAAAACATGGAGGTCATTCTCGGATTCAGCGACCCAAAATTGGCCAGAAATACCCTAAATTGTAGCCGAGCATTTTTTGAACTTTTTTCTGCAGAACAGTGTAATTGCAGGTGGTAGGTGAGGTACATCCTCAGCAATGTGAAAAATAAAAGAGAATTATCATATTGATATAATTCTGAATATACAACAGAATTACAACCCTGCACTTTTATATAATGCACACCACGTATATCTCATCATAATGCAGATCAAGTGAACTAATTACCACGCATGACTTTCTGCTAGCTAATGCACTTTGTGGCTGTATGCAAACATACGATAGTGTATACGAATTTGATTCCAATCGTCATAAATTAGTGTGCCTCGGGTTTCCCATCTTAAGTGAAGTTTATTTGTTAAATACTAGCATTTTAATATCTATTTGTAGTGAAATCAGCCTATAATAAATTATCTTTCAATTTCATCTGCAATATTTTCAAATTTTATTTCACAGTGTATATTTTAATCGTATGCTGTTATTTTCAATGATGATTTATACGACATGATTAATTGATATGATATACTGTTATTAAACATCTGGTTTCTCCTTACAACTTGAGAAATAATATTCTCAAATTTCCTATTATTACTATCTTTGCCTTCGAAAACGCTAAAATTTTCCATTTATATTATGGATTTTTCCAGTTATTTAACATAAAAATGTAATTTTTATTATTATTATATTATAATTATAAAAATGCTATTTAATATAAAAAATAATAGTAAAAATGCACCCATATAATATTTTCTTAGGTATTTCATTTTTGCTGTGAGAAATTAAATTTTTAAATGATTTTTTATTCTTTATTGACCTATGAAAACCTTTTTTTTTTGAAAAATTTTTGTTTTGAAAATTGAATACTACATGCTTATTTCAATTTTAATCTCTTCTAATTTCATTTTTTATGAGAAATGTATGTTTAAAGTGCCTTTTTTTATTTACTACACCTGCGGTAATATAAGTTTACATTTAAGAAGTTGTCTTATTACTCTCGGTAAAATTAAATCATTTTACCATATTTGACTTTAAATATCTGCCTATTTCATTCGATACAGTTAGGAATTAAATCTACAATTGAATTGTTTTATAAACTTGGTAAATCATTGAGCGTTTTGTATAAAAAAACTAAATTCGCTAATTTGTTAAGCTTGAATAGGATATTAGAAAGAAAAAGTCGATTTACCAACAGAAAATAAATCCACAGCTGCGCAATATTAAGTTAAGAGCGATTTCCATACTTTTCTACTGTTTACATCGACAGGCAGCAAGAAAGACAGTCGCAATCGTTGCAGAAGGCGCAAATTCGGGTAATACGAAAGTGAACTTTGATGCAGAAGAAAACTTGCCCAAAATGTTTCCCATATTCTCCGTGAAATGAGATGTTGAGTCATATAAATAAAGATTTCCGCGAAAAACAAAATGCATTATCGCTATTGAAATTTTATATCGACAACAGCGCACAGTGGGCGGAAATCGGAAAAAGCCGGACAAAATTACAAAATGGCTTTTTTTGAGTTATAAACTTGAACCTTCGCAGGTATACTAAAAAATGATTGAAATTTATTGATATGTACTTAATTTGACATAGATCCTACCCGTTACTGAGATACAGAGGCTCAAACGTGAGCAAATTTCCATAAAAACGCCCGTCTTCAATTTTCTCTGAAAATCTTCCAAAGTAAGTGAATGGTGAAGTTATGCGTGGATTCTTGCCGAATAAAAAACCACATAATCTGTTAGCATGGTGTTTTTTCTTTAATTTTCCGTAATCTTAAAGAATACAGCCCATAAATTCTTACCGTGCAGTAACAAAATGGC
This sequence comes from Ischnura elegans, assembly GCF_921293095.1. Classification (NCBI taxonomy): domain Eukaryota; kingdom Metazoa; phylum Arthropoda; class Insecta; order Odonata; family Coenagrionidae; genus Ischnura; species Ischnura elegans. The sequence continues at coordinate 68,576,047 of NC_060249.1, read as the reverse complement.
GGATACTGTTTTTCGACGAAGTTTTACATTTAGGTAGAGTTTCAAATAGGTTTTCGGCAAGGTCGCGCAGAGTAACTTATATGAGAGCATTGTTTGAAGATTTCTTGAGGTCTTTATGCAGTTTTCTTTGAAATAAGTTTGCGTCGCCGGAAATTACATTGATATTTCGATCGCGCGGCAGGGTTCTTCTCCGCGCGTCGGGAGTTGGATTAGCCGCGCCGCGGTAAGGTTATTGAAGCTGTATGGGTTTTAACGCTCAACATTCACCGTTTTTATGTTTTGCTTCAAGACACCGATTCTCAAATGGTCTATGGTGAAGACAGTGGAGGTTTTTCATGCGATGTACTTGCACGTTTCATCGAAGTTCATTTCGTTATCTTTGGATACGATCGAAGACCATGCTTCTATTAAAAGCGTTCAAACCTCGACAAAGTGAGTTGTTTTCCTGGGACTCATACAAAAAGACGTACCAGAAAGATACCAGCTGAGACCCTTATACCTTCTTCAATCACCGATCCCTGACCCTCAGGAATCTAATTTCGAAAACGGTCGTTTTAACGGAGGTATTTCCATGGGAACTTCTAGCTTTTTTAAAATGTGCGTCATACCCTCAATTCCACTTTGACATACAGATTACCATGTCTTTACACGTTTACCATACGTTCCTCCCTGTGTACGCATTAGGGCATTGGATAACCATAGGTTCGACAAATAAATTATTTCTAAATTTGACATAGGCTCCATCCGCCATTCCATAGAAAATGCCACCTCACATTATAACATGACTTGATATCTACAAAATAATATTGGAATTGGTAAAAAAATCATTCACTCGGTAAAAAATATTTGCTCCATTATTTATCGCGGAGGCTGAATTTAAGACAAGGCCCTGGTGCTCTGAAATTTCTCAATGACTTCCTGACAAAACGCATTCTATGGCCATACCTTAAGAAATAGGTAGAGAGTTCTCGATATAATGAATGCTTTTTGTGTCGATACAAAAGTTGGCTCGCTGACTCTATAACATTTCCAGAATTTGTTATGCATCACTTTCCCGATACTTCAACGACAGCCGGTTGAGTATTGTATTTTTGTAAAAATCTATTCCTCTCAAATTGATTGACTAAATAAAATTCCCCCTGTAGCTTCATGCTACAAAATTCATATTATATTAGCCAGGCATTTCAGGGCGGCCAAAATATGTCGCACCTAATGTGTTAGATCACGCAGAAGAAAATTCAAACTTTAAAAACTACTGCTACTACTGCTGAGCTTGCTCTCGCGGCATCTGTGAGTTTGAGAGAGAGGGTAGACACTGCAGCAGCTCACCTAATTGCAGAAATAACAACTACGACCCCTACTCGGGCTAAGAGAGTTCTTTCAAAGTGGAGGACGAGTGAAAAGGTCCACCCTGAGATGACAGTGGAAGAGGCACTGTCATTGATGATTGCCTCTGATTTGACCAAGCGTCAACATTGGTCTTTTCGTTGGACAGCTCTGAGCCATGGACACGAATTGTATCCCAGTTATGATAGAATAGCGATAGCAAAAAAGGCAGCTTATAACGAAGGAATTAAAATAACTGAGACCATGTGCGAAGTAAACCTTCAAGCACCACTGAACCACACCATATTGGGAACAATAGCCTGCTTAGCCACCACTTCCACCTCTCAAGAATTAAAATGTGTGGTGAACTACAGATTAATCTCTAAGTACGGTTTTGATGGAAGTTCGGGCCACTCTCAATATAAGCAAATGTGGCAACAAGTGGATGCTTCAGATAAATTCCTAGTCATGAGTTTCCTTGTATCTCTTAGTTTGATCAAAAAGCAGCAGGTAACAAATGCGCTACAGGTAACGACTGAAGTTTCCACTTTCTCTTGGTTAATTACATTTATCTCTAAACTTTTGATAAAGAATTTAAATTGCATCGGAGGCACTTCTCACATATAGGCTCTACAATTTTAGATGAAACTATCTGGGAAAATCCACTGCCGACGTCGACACGATTTTGTCATCCCATCCGCTTTAGGTGAAAAAAAGAGACAAAAGAAGTTACAAAATCAGAAAGACATTACCTATATCGAAAGGCAGGTGGATGGCCTTAATGATTTCAACTCTGGATTTTACACGATCAAGTTCTGTTTACTACTGACCATGATCAAAGGAAAAGTAATGCTTACATTGCTTACCTTATTTTCCTAATTTTTTCTTAATCTTAAAACCCATATAATTTATTATCCTACAGGGAAGTATAGTCATTTCGAAATTAAGAAAAACGATAGTTTTTAGTTTGCAACACACTGAAGGACAGCTGAATCATGGGGTTCTAAATCTGCGGTGCAATAGCGTCGGGTATGAATAACTTAGGGGATGTAAAATATCGTTCACCTGATATCGATAAATATTCTATTGGTTTGTGTACGCTGCACTGCCACATATGATTTTCTGAATGCATATTGGATATGTCGTATCGATTGGAATTTAAACAGTGGCATTTGATAATTTAAATTTATTTTAGTTAGGAAAGGAATGATAAGAAATTTTTCAGCTAAAATTGATAATATAAATTAAAATAACTATTTTGAAAAAGATGTTCGGGGATTTATTCAAAAAGGTACTTACAGGCAAGTTGAAGTTTGAAATTTCTACGCTCCACAAGCAAATTAAAATCACTTTCACAAATTCTGCGCAATCAAGAGAACTTAACTTTCCTTCACCACAGTCAAAGTAGAACTGAGGATATGATACACGTTTAAAAAAAATCTAGTAGTTCCCGTGGAATTGTCTACCTAAACTACCCTATGTCTTCATCGTATCTGCTTCAACAACTTTCTAGTGCTTACTGTAGGTGCAGAACATGAGATTGTCACGCGATCCATAATTTTCGTCCATAAAATTTTGATTATTTAGTTGCCATCAGTAATCTATGTTCATGATTAGTAATGTTAAGTCACTGAACACTGCATTATTAGCCATCTTCTTGAACATTATTCTCTTCATCTCAAGAGTAAAACATTAGATTTAATGACGCTTTTTGACGCTAGACCGTTTTCGAAATTAGAATCCTGAGGGTCAGGGATCGGTGATTGAAGAAGGTATAAGGGTCTCAGCTGGTATCTTTCTGGTACGTCTTTTTGTATGAGTCCCAGGAAAACAACTCACTTTGTCGAGGTTTGAACGCTTTTAATAGAAGCATGGTCTTCGATCGTATCCAAAGATAACGAAATGAACTTCGATGAAACGTGCAAGTACATCGCATGAAAAACCTCCACTGTCTTCACCATAGACCATTTGAGAATCGGTGTCTTGAAGCAAAACATAAAAACGGTGAATGTTGAGCGTTAAAACCCATACAGCTTCAATAACCTTACCGCGGCGCGGCTAATCCAACTCCCGACGCGCGGAGAAGAACCCTGCCGCGCGATCGAAATATCAATGTAATTTCCGGCGACGCAAACTTATTTCAAAGAAAACTGCATAAAGACCTCAAGAAATCTTCAAACAATGCTCTCATATAAGTTACTCTGCGCGACCTTGCCGAAAACCTATTTGAAACTCTACCTAAATGTAAAACTTCGTCGAAAAACAGTATCCGCCATTTTGTTACTGCACGGTAAGAATTTATGGGCTGTATTCTTTAAGATTACGGAAAATTAAAGAAAAAACACCATGCTAACAGATTATGTGGTTTTTTATTCGGCAAGAATCCACGCATAACTTCACCATTCACTTACTTTGGAAGATTTTCAGAGAAAATTGAAGACGGGCGTTTTTATGGAAATTTGCTCACGTTTGAGCCTCTGTATCTCAGTAACGGGTAGGATCTATGTCAAATTAAGTACATATCAATAAATTTCAATCATTTTTTAGTATACCTGCGAAGGTTCAAGTTTATAACTCAAAAAAAGCCATTTTGTAATTTTGTCCGGCTTTTTCCGATTTCCGCCCACTGTGCAGCGGTTTAAATGCGTTTCAGTAGATAAGAACTATCTCTTTTTTTACATTGTGTGTCTTAGAAAAAATATTCCTCGGACGGGTTCGAATCATCATTATTATAATCGCATTACCGCAATGGAAAATTCACTGCATACTGACTAGGCCAACTCATAACGAGTTTGCTTCAGTCATGTACGGGAACGAACCAGTCTTCTAGTGTCACTATATCAAACTTAATTTTAATATGCAGTGGCATTATTTGCTGTGAAATTGCGGCAGATATTTTATATATTTTACGTTCGTTACCTCTCATCAAAAGGCAACCGCGTTAATTTAAAAAAATGCACTTCAACAGATCAGCCAATTTACGAGAGAAAGTAAATTGAAGGTCTAGATGTGGATAAATTATCTGGTACGAGCTGCGCAATTCATACGGTATTAAACATTGCACATATCCCGAATATTTTCCTTTAAAGATGCAGCGATGTGAATATTGTGGGAGATGGGCATTTTATCCAAATGTCCTCTAATCTTTACTATAGATCTAGGGCTCTTGCTCTATGTTCTCCATTTCCTACCTCTGGCGAAAGTGGCGCCGCTCCACTCGCTGTAAAACTTTTGAATTCGACAGTAAATAAAGAACTCATACTTCATAAAATATGATGCATTACAATGAATAAAATGATTTTTTTACGAGTAGCAATAGCTTTGCTCCCGATGTTTAATAATCATTTTTTATAATGTTCTACGTTGATCACAAAATACATAATATCATTTCATTACCTAGCATTCCATTAAACAAGAACCATAGAATAATAAGTAGAGGATAGGAGCACGACATTTTGAAAACAAAATGAAGAGGAAGGGGTTTAAATGAGAATAGGGTGGTTTCCTTTCATTTTTTTATTGCCTAATTCGAGATTATTACTCCTGGAGTAGGCATTTCACGCTATTAGATTTTTAAATGACGATATCTATTTTTTTCGCGATTAAACGAAAAGTGAAAATTTTCAAGCGCGAGAAAACGAAACGGCTAAGTATGAATGCTGGGAAAACTCCGTGTGACGTCGCGTCGTTTTGGTTCCCGCTGCCACAAGTGAGGTGACCTTGGGGCGAGGCTTTGAGCGCTGATACGATGCAGGCTGCTAGCAGGTAGCAGAGTACCCTGTTAGCAGGTAGCGCTTGGCTTAAATAAGGATTATTATTACTCTATCAAACGAAGGAAACCTTCCGACCACAGGCATTTTTAATAGGTGATTATTAAGAGATGTTTCCCTGAGCTCTTTGCCTCATGCATGCATTGGTAATCTCAGACGATGTAAAACTCCTGACTCCTCGTGTAAGTCCCTGTGACGTCACGTGGAAAGGCATATTGCATGGGCGCCAATCAGGCCTTTTTCAAATGAGGTTAAAATTGACCATTAACATTCGTCTAAACTGGGATTTCTAAAACCAAATAATTTGTAAATCATGAATATACTAACGGTGGGTAAGGTATCGCAATCAATGCCGTTCGTTTTCTTTTATGAAGGAAACTACCCTATTTGGGGATAGCCCCCCTTTCCAAAACTGTTAAAAGGACTGACCAGGCAGGCAATACCCTTCCACCTCAAATCCACCATCTTCCTCAACCTAATTAGAAAAAGAATATTGAAAAATATTTTTAAAATTATTTCAAATAATTTTAAAATAAAAATGTCATAAAATGGCTAAATTCATGAATTTTTCAAGATTTGGAAATAATGAATAAGGAATTGCTCTTATAAAGTTTAGTATCATGACGTATCATTTTGATAGCATGTATGTATCAAGTAAGGACTTTTTTTGCGTGAAATTTTTTTTTCATAGAAAAATTCTGGGCAAATATTGTTTCAAAACCATTTGTAAATGCATTTTCACTGCATTTTAAAATTATTTGAAATCATTTTAAAACCCCCCATTTAAATTTGCATTACTGCATAATTCTTTGTTATATCAGTATTAAAATAAACCAGTACCGACAGCTGTGGCCATGCATATTACAACCGATTGAATCGGAATTGGGTTCAAAATGAATAATATTTTGCATTTTTGTAAAATACCGGTACTAGCGATGCCATTTCCATTACAGAGTCACAAGTGCACAAAAGTGCGAAAAATTCCACAGGGAAAATCATTTGCCTTGTCCAATGCATTCACCTACCGACAGACGTAAGTAATTGTAAGGGTAAGCACTTCTTGAATGCACATTAATGTATTAATGGTTAATTATGTAAACTTGAAAAAATGTGTTCGATTGAATTAGTTAAAAAACAAGAAAAAAATTTGTGATCGAATTAAATCCTTTCGTCATTTTTTTCCTTAAAAAATGTGTCGATTTTTATATAAAAACATCGTTATTTTTCCTAAGAAAACGTTCTTTTACTTATATTTTTACAGTAAAAAATCCATGTCAATCTTGTCTTCCCTTAGCCAGGACCAATGGTTTGTGTAGATGATATGCACCATACTTAGGTATTACGAACGATTTTGGCGACTTTTTTTTCGCAAAAAATTAATTAGTTTTTTGAAAAAGTGTTCGAATTTCGTGGTTTTTGGGATTTCTTGATATCCACGGAATGGCCTTTTTTGGTAGTTTTCCGTCGAATTTCCAGGACTTTAAAATCACAGATTTGCAGAAAAGGATTCTTGAAACGAAATTATTCTACTGAGCATGAAAAAATAGACACCGAAATACCCAAGAACGCAATCTCGCAAACCTGAAAACACTTCCGATTTGTACTTAATCGCATACCAATAGCCGCTAACCCCGAAAGATTGACGGTAAGTGCTAAGATCTACCCTAAGGCAGATAAAGTCACAAACATTATGGTTAACGGACGTTAAAACTTGAATTGAGATGTTCGTTCTTTACGTTAGATTATATTCATATCAAATTCCAAGTGTGACACCCATGTGGTAATATTTTCGTAAGATTTTTAAATAACTTTACTATAATGATTTAACATTCCAAAGGAGGCAGAAATATTTCCAGGATATTTTAAAAAAATAATAAGATAGTTTCCCTCATCAAAGGAAACGAAAGGCATTGATTGTGATTCGTTACCACCATTAATGTATTAATAATATACAAATTATTTGGTTTTAGCAATAGCAATGCGTCGCATCAGCGCTCAAGGCCTCGTCCCAAGGTCACCTCACACGGCGACAGCTGGAACCGGAAATACGTCACACGGGCTTTTTACAGCATTCCTACTTAGCCGTCACGTTTTCGCGCGCTTGAAATTTTTCACTTGTAATTTAATGGCGAGAAAGCAATGTATAGATATCGTCATTTAAAAATCTAAAAGCGTGAAATGCGTACTCCAGGAGTAATAATCTCTCGATTTAGGTAATAAAAAAATGATAGATAACCACCCTATTCACATTTTCTTTAACAATGATACATATTTGAATTTTATGTAAAAATCATTTTGAAATAATGAAAAATAATTTAAATACTAGAAAGAGAGAGCTTATTTGTTTTCAAAATATTCTTACAATATATGTGAAAATATTTTTTTCATGAGATTTTGCTACTCAGGAATGCATTCCCCCTCCTATCCACTTAATCCTAATTGAGGTATCCGTCGCAGGCCCTTAATAGCTCCCATCTCAGTCATGTTGGTGGAGTGTGTTGCCAATGCAAGCCATGGTAATAATGTAATGACAACATTTTCTAAGTAAAAATAGGGACTTATAAAAAGCATCCTTCTTCTGAAGAAAATAAGATGCAAGCATTAAAATAGATCACACACATTTTTGGGATTAGGTTTTTAACTAACTATTAATTAAAGAATTCAATAAAGTACTTCACATTAAAATTACCTACCTTTTTCCTGTCGAGAGGCGAATGTCTTCATCAAGTAAATTATTTCCTCCGTGGAATTTTTTGCACCTAGGAGCACTTGAGTGTGATTCCGTGAATGTTATTACATTGCTAGTCCCGGTAAAAATATGCAAAATATAATTCACTGAGAATCCAACACGAAGGTATGAGAATTTTTATACTGGTTTATTTTATCACTTTGGTATGACTAAGATTATGTACCCACGCAAATTTATTTAAAAATCATTTCAAAATGATTACAAAATTATTTCAAAATGTAGAGAAAATAATTTTGTATTTTGAAATAATATTCCATTATTTTCCTATGAAATTAAAAAAAGAACTTCTCGTGCAAGATATCAGTCGCTTCCTGCATATCCATTTATATGTTACCAACAAAATGAGATGACATGATACAGGACTTTAAAAGAGTAATACCCGATACATTATTTTAAAATCTTGAAAAAGTCATGAACTTACTACATTTTGATTTTAAAATTATTTGAAATAATTTTTTAAATCATTTTTCAATATTCTTTTGCAACTTAGATATTGCTGAATTGAAATGTGAGCATGATGTTATAGTTCAACTAAAAGGAGTTTTGACCCCGCACAATAAGGATTAACACAATAAATAAAATCAATTTTAATGTAAAATAGATCTAATTTGCTATCACGGATATTCCGAAACACCCCCAAAATATTACCAATGGAAGGAAATACACATAGAAAACTAGTCAAGATGGGTAAGACTTGAATTCGGGGAAAACATTTTAAGGGATAAAAAAAAGAAAAATGCTTAAATCGAAAAGTAATACACTTTTAAAAAGGTTCAAGGGGCAGAAATTTTTCAGAAAAGCTAAGGTAAAAATGAGCCAAATATCATTCATCTACGATAATTAAGAGCAGCGAAATTAGCAATAAAACGATTCAACGTACATAAACTTTTATGGCAAAAATAGGATAAGTTAAAATACCGTAAGAACTTGGTCGACGGTTCATCCTGGCCTCTCATCATCTCCCCACTGTGCAAGCATCGACTTCCTATCTCCTGCACTGAGTTGAATAGGGTGGTTTCCATCATCAAAGAAAACGAAAGGCATTGATTGCGATTCGTTACCCACCATTAGTGTATTCATAATATACAAATTATTTTGTTTTAGAAGTACCGGGTTAGACGAATGGCAATGGTCCATTTTTATCCTCATTTGAAAAGGGCCAGATTGGCGCCCATGCGATGCCACCCCACGTGACGTCACAGAGACCTAGTTTCTATAGGAGAAGATAGGAGTTATACATCGTCTGAGGTTACCAATGCATGCATGAGGCGCAGAGCTCAGGGAAACATGTCTTAATAATCACCTATTAAAACTGGCTAAGGTCGGAAAGTTTTCTTCGTTTGATAAGGTATTAATAAACCTTTTTTAAGCCAAGCGCTATCAGACAGCAAGGTACTCAGCTACCCTCTAGCATCCTGCGTCCTATCAGCGCTCAGAGCCTCGATCAAGGTCACCTCACAAGGCGGGAGGGGGAACCAGAAATACGTCACACGGAGAGATTTCCTTACCCGTCTCGTTATCGCGCGCTTGAAATTTTTCACTTTTCATTTAATCGCGAAAAATAGATATCGTCATTTAAAAATCTAAAAGCGTGAAATACGTACTCCAGGAGTAATAATCTTTCGATTTAGGCAATAAAAAAATAATAGGAAACCACCCTATTCCCTCACATACCTCTCACCCCATGGAGACAAATCGGAGTTATATCAGCACTTTTTGTTCCTTCCTCCTACCCACCTTCGGACACTGTGGTGACCGTTGGAAGGGACGCGTAAGCGTCGTGAAGTGTTATGTGGGACGGAGCACGTTCTCGACACGTAGTCAAGTGAAAATAAATCGTTTCTAAAACATTTCGGGAGTTACCCTAGGAATCCTTGCCGCCATAATTCAGTCACCCCTCAAGTAGCAAATAGAAATTATGTGAGGCGTTCAGGAGGAGGGTGTCCCGATCAAGAAAGGGAGTCCTGGCAAGTATTACGTTATTTTTTATGCAAGAAACAGTGTAAAATGTGATTCTAGACTACGGTTTTAGCAATCTTAAATACTTACCTTAACCAATTTTAAATAAAATTAATTGAACAATTTCTTTTTTTCCAATAAATCTAACGCAATGAAGTATATATTAACGTATTTACACTGAAAATACGCATTTTGAACATCCTCACGTGAGAATAGAGGAAGGGGGTCGAGCCAAATCTCACGATATCTTCCTAAGGGGGAGGAGGGGGCAAAAAAATCGCCAAAATCACCTCGCGTAATTAATGGACGCCCCTTAAGCCGCCGATACGTATAGCATTTGATATCAGAAGTGCTTTGTTAGCAAATTTCGCAGGAGTACTTGTCGAAGAGGCCGAAAGATTGCGGGCGAGACCTCGCTCGGGAAATGGACCCATAGGCGGATCCAGGGGGGGGGCACGGGGGCACGTGCCCCCCCCCAGACCCTCAAAAATATGCATGATTTTTAATACGGTCCCATTATCATTGCGTTCGTTTTGTATTACGAGGTATCCTTGTGCCCCACCCAGAACAAAATCCTGGATACGGCCTTGCTTGTGCCCCTCCCAGAAAAAAATCCTGGATCCGCCCCTGAATGGACCTACAACAGGCATCGAGTGATATGGACTCCAAGTTATGTGATCTTCACACGGAAAACGAGGGGCTATTGCAGACCGGTAAGGTTTCGTGCCACTTGCGGCAGTCGAGGCATTCTCGGGGAGGGGCTCTTATCACCTCCTTACACAAATAGGAGAGGGCAGCAGCACTTGGGGGTCTGTCGGCTCAGCAAAAGCTAAACGTCGCGGTCATGTGTCTCAACGGTGACACCGCGGAGTGATTGAGGTAGCAAGCAGGAGTGCAGAGAGCAATATTACGCTGATTTGAAGACACAGCTCCTCCTGTGCTACCGATCGAAGTGGCACGCGAGATTTTTTAATGGGCTTCTGAAAAACATAAAGGGGGACGGGCGGTAGGACATCGAAGTGCTTACGGTCCGGAAGAGAAGATCGAACGTCAATGCCTACGACACGGGTGGATCAGTGGATTACGCCGCCAACTCAATCTTCAGGTGAATCAGCGAGCCCTGACATTTTCCTGAACGGTCTGTCGGGTGAGTTTGGCCAACAATGCCAGTTACAGTCACCCAAAACAGAAACGAATTTTTCCCCGTGTGGCGACTACCTGCGATGCATCTCATGCGAGCACAGCTAGCCCAAGGGCATCTTTCTTCTGACACTCAATCTTTTTTTCAATATATAGTTACATTTTATGATACATGCAAATAATTATCCACGAGTTCAAATTTCAGCACTATGCAAGAGAATTAAAAGGCTAACTTAAGGAAATGTATTATTTACCGATGGGAGCGAATTGAAAATAGAATATAAATATGGGCAACCCGAGTACCTTCCTTAACTTACCCCCAAGGTAAGTTAACCAAAACCTTCAACAAGGCGGCCGTGCGTATCCAGGAAGCCGCTACCTCTGCCGTTGCGTACCTACTGGCCAGCTGCCAAGTTTTCAGGAGCCCCGGAGAAAGGCGCTCCTACAATGGGTTCATCGCCAAATTGTTTTTAATGTCGATTATGATACGTTTTGAATGAAAAAAATGACCATTTATTTTTCGATCTGTCGGCTACTTCGACAGCCATTTGCTGCGAAAAATTGACGACCTTACACAGATAAGTTGATGACGTCACAAGCTCCTGCCGAACGAATGGCACTTATCCCCTGCTCTACTCCTCCGCCGCGCGCATCGGCCTTTCGTAGTTCGTGGCTATTCGCACTCGCGTTAGCCATTCCTGAAAGCCCTAATCGAGTAAAAACAACTTAACTATAATGACGCATTCAACTCATCAAAAGTGGGGGGCAACTCTCGCTCACTCGATGAACAATGATGGGATTTTAATACAAAATACAACAAAAAGTGGTTGGATTTACTCCATAACTATTAAAATTAATTCTTATGAATGAAGTTAAAATTCGAAAGATGGGTATGAAAAATTCCTTGCTTAAATTACCTCTATTTTTTACGGGTGAAATTAAGAGGCGTACGAGATAGAGAAAGGCACAATCTAAGAACTGAACTGTTTAACTATATTTTTGGAATATTTTTGAAGCCCTTACAGGCACAATGAACTTTCACCACCGAGGCAACACCGCATTGGTACCTCACTCATATTTACAGCTGCAAATGACTGAATATAGAGAGGGGGTCTATCCCCTCAAATGAGGTTCTATGTATGCCACTGCCTAGAGACTTGAATGGATGAAGGATTTTTTTGTGGGCGGGACACAATGGTCTGACAGGCAAAGGATCTTCTCATACTTGAGATTAAAAACAATATACAACAATTTGTGCACAAAAATATTCTATTTGTTTTACTATGAAAGTTATTAATATGAAATTAAATGATTGAGGCTCTATAAAACACAAAACAAAATAAACGTAATGATAATCTTATTAAAAATTTTGTCTATATTTTAAGTGTCTGGGGTAGCACATGCCCCCGCATCCCCCACCTAAATCCACCTGGAGATGTCACATATTGCAAGAATTGTCTGCCCTAACTCTCACATTTTTCCCCCTGTGTTGCTCAAAGAACAGGTATAGGTTCAAATTTAATTAATTGGTAAATAAAACTATACAACAGTAATATTTCTGAGTATTGTTATCTTCAAAGATGGGATTGTCTTTAAACAAAGAGACTTACATTGAGGGACTCAAACTGCATCAAATATTCTCCCTAGAAGGCTTTGCACCAAAACTTAACCTTCATAGGAACACCTTGATATCTTTAAAAAAGTTGGTAAAACTTTTCCATTTTCCATTCCAACACATTTTCCCACCTGACATTAATTTGGAAGCTTTTTTCTGTCAATTGGTTAACATATAAAAAGATGTGATACTTATTAGGAGTAATTATCAATATTCCAGGCATGTATTTTTCAAGCAGGTCTGTTTCTCACAAAAAACCGTGTGGTCCATACTTTTCATTGATAAAATGAATTTAAGCATAACTCATTCTTTAAAAGTGGCAGATCGAGAGATGGGCTTGGGTATCCAATCTACCCCACATAAAAAGGTAATTTTTTTACGAACCCCCACAACTGCTGGGAGTTTACCTTCCCAGGCCCACACACAAAGCACCCCTAGTTCCTATCCTGGTTCCGCTAATGTTCTTATGTTTTTAATAAATAAAATCATAAAATCCAGAAGTAATCTGCAACAGTTTGCAGCTGCACTACTATAATGTAGGATGCTATTTGGGCACAAAATTATGCCCCTCCTGATTCTGTATCTTAAGATAGTGGCCAGAACTTGGGGCGGCTTTAGAGTATCGAAAATTACACCAGCATTTGGCTGGTGCAATTCCTATTTAGGTCCCTCACCCACATACTTTTATGAGTGAAAGTACATACACACATACTTTAAATGAGAAAAAGTAGCAATTAAAAATGCTGGATGATTTAAGGTAAAAGATGTGGATACCCAATTCTTTTAAACCATTTCAGAATCTTCTTTTTGTTTCGCTAATAAGATATAATTTGAACAAAATACGACAGATGTACTGCATTATTTTACTATAGCTTCTAGTTCAAAAATACCTCAATATCCTCTCTGCGTAGGAAAATTGGTCTACTTACCCCAAAATTTGGAGTTGATCTTCGATGAATTCCTTTTGACTATCCACTGCATCCAGTCGTCAGTGGAAGTATGCACAAATTCCCCTCTATTAAATTTTGCAGAAATTAAAAGGGTATTTATTATAATTTCCTCATCCATAGGTATTGAGTGTCGTGATGCAGTAGATTGGAAGATTTAATGGTTGGGGGGCCTTCGTCAGCTAACATGCACCTACAACTTTTCTTGCTCTATAGACCATTGTAACAAAAACACCAGTACTAGAGGCCAAGCACTCACAAATCATTGTCTCTCAATGTTTCTCAGAACCTCGAATACTGGCCAGCAACTGGTTTCTTATGAAGTTTGAAGCTTAGGGTTGGGATTTTTTCACCCTCATGTGTGCTTTGGTGTTTTTTGACATTCTTTTCTGCCTTGGGTCCACTCCATAAATGTAACCTTATTTAGTTGACCATGGCTTCTAGCTCACGAGAGTTGTGCAATAAGGCAAGAGCTTGACGCTCTGGAAGAAGAGTGTGCAGAATGCTAAAATACCACTTTGGAGGTTTCAATTGGAATCTTCCAGGATTCCAGTTCCGAAGAGAGTGAAGTACCTTTTCATTTTTCTGTGAATTTTCAAGAAAATAATTCGCAAGATATTGAGTGCTGACCCTCCTTTACCTTTTGCCAGTGATTTAGTTGGAAAACAAATATTGCCTGTTCCATGTACAGATGATCTCTTGGCATATTTTGAGTCATTTTTTGATGGGGAAATTATTTCAATTATAGTGAATGAGACAAACCGCAGCACACAGTACAGTTTCTTGCTTGTGAGAAGGAAAAATAACAAAGCCAAACAATCTCTCTTCCAAAAGGAGGTTCCCACAATGCTAGGGGAAATAAGGTTATATTTAGGTTTACTGATGTCAATGGGAATATGTAATTCAGAAACCAAGCCTCAGAATGTACTTTATCAAAGAGCATTTATTAGTAACTCCATTTCTTCCCAGTGTAATAAGGAAGCAAAGGTTATCATAGCTCACCAAATTACTCCATTTTATAGATAACACCAATGAGGAAGTTGTAAAAAACGATCCGAAACTATATAAAATTTTGGCGATTAGTGAACACTTGAGTAGTCCCGATCTTTTACAGAGATTGGTACAGAGGACAACAGATGCTGTTGAAACAGTGAATATCATATGAATATATGCCATAAAATCTCCAAAAGAAACTAAAAAAAAAGGAGAAGTTTTTATTGCAAAGTGTGGGCATTGGTTGCTTTGAAGTGGAAGGATACCAAAATTCGAATTTGTATTGCTGACTATGAAACATTCGACCAAATGCTACCCGTAAGTCAAAAGGGCGGGCTAGAATGCATAAATAACCCTATGTGTGTTATAGAATATATTAAATATATGGGCGGTGTAGATTTAAAAGATCAAATTCTCAGAGAAAAGGGTGGTACAAAATATTATTCGACCACCTACATATTACAAACGGCTGTGTTAAATGCATACATTCTACACCGTAATGCTGGTATTAACAAAGATCAGCTGGTGTTCAGAATAAGCTTAGTGAACAAAATTGTAGCTAAGTATGACAGACAAAATTTACTAAAAGTGGAAAGGACCCAGATAACACGGCATTTGTATTACATCAATAATACACAAAAAATACGTGCCCAAATACATATGTATAAGATGGAATACGATCGTATTACATCGGTATATTTCACGTAGAAGTGGTTCAAAAGTCCCTATGGATGTATGTATTCGTGCGTATTACAAATTGGAAATCTGAATACCCATACATGAATTATACATATGTATACAAAGGAATACAATCATAATACGTCTGTATATTTCGCGTAAAAGTGGCTCAAAAGTCCCTCAGGATGTATGTATACATGCGTATTACAAATTGGAAATCTGAATATCCTTACATGTAATATACATATGTATCTGCAGGCCCTCGTACACGAATTATACATATTGATTTTCTGACCCACATCCACTTAATATCAATATGGATCAAACGGATGAATAAATATAAGGAAACCAGAACATACAGATAATAAAACATTTATTCAAAGAGAAAAATAAAATAATACACACAAATAACAAGTGTGGCCATGAATATTGCTAACAAGCATTAAGGGCCAGCAAACAGTAGGTGAAACTTAGTTTAAAAAAATGGCACAAAGATAAATCAAGTACAAACAATGGTTTGAATTGGAAAATAGAAAAAAATGTTAGCACGGAACAAGCATTGTAACCCATTGCACAAGAAGAAACCTGAATTCAGGAAACCAACTCTGCACAATTAACCACTTTCTGAAAGGAGAAAAGAAGAAGTCAAGTTTAAAAGTCATGCAAAAATATATCTTTTTGTAAGATCTGAATAGGAGCTCAAGGCCTTTCAATTTTTTTTTTCAATTCATATAGGCAGTCAGTATTCTGTGAAGTCTGTAATTTTAGTACTAATTCTGTATTCTGAATGCAAATGAAAGTTTGGCTTCTCTGCTAGATTCCAGACATAAGTTTTAAATTTTTTCATTTACCAATTATGTCGAGGTCCCAGCTAGAGCAGATTAGACCTTGTCCTTTGAGAAATCATATATTTTGGGGAAATACTTTCATTTTACAAAATTAATAGCCTTTCTCTTGAGAAGAATGAGAAATATGAGAAAAGATCATATGACTACTTTTAAATATAAATTAACTAGGAAAACGTGAATCCATTGGTATGCTTATTTAGTACATGATACTAATATATTAGTACCATGATTAAGTAGCGGATGACTCACACAGAAAAAATATAAACTTGTGATATCAAATTTTCAAACAAATAAATTTCATACATAATAGATAATTTCAGGCTTAACTTTAAGAAACCTCTCGATTATGGTTAAAAAAAAATTTTCCCTCATACCTTACCTCGGTATTAACAATTCCACCTGGTCTTCTGGCTTTGCTTCGTCGTCTTTTCCGTAATCCATTCTCCTCTTGTCCAGGCCAAGCTATTTACATCGTCGCCTGCTGGGTATGCGCGAAAGAGCATGAAAAGAAAATTACAATTACCTAATTAATTTGGCCCGTACGCACCTTTTTCTTACATATAATGACAAACTTTCGCATGAAAATTACGTATTTATCTTGTGTTAATAATAATGACGAAATGCACCTTGATTGACTGCATTTCAAGATGAAAAAAATATTACATTTTGCTTTAAGGGAACCGATATTACACGACCAATACTTCTTGTTCGTTAAATAATTAGAAGTAGAGGGCAAAACCGCTCGGAACCTCGAGGAATCTATTAGTGACAAGGCTACGCTGGTAAGTCTAAGGTCAAAGATGTTATGACTAAAGCATAGGATAACTAGGAATGCAAGAACTACAATACAGTAGGTTGTGGTAATAAACAGCGATAAAACAACTTACACGTGAACGAAAACATTCCTTTAAACAATTTTTTCTGCTCTTAATTAAGAGAAGAAAAAATGTAACTTCAGCCGCGAAGCACGGAATTACTATACGACGCATAATCTATTAATTTATACGTACAAGATTGACATTACTATGTTTTACCATATAACTTCAATGGACACCAGTCTCCTCGATACATAACTCAACAAAAAAGGAAAACAATAGCCAAACATAAACAAAATAATTACCTCTATTGGCGCAATGTGTTGACCACATTGCGCCAATAGTTGTATCCAAATATACTCAAATAACATAATTAATGTAGTCTATGTATGCGTACAATATAATAAAAGATAAATCATACCTTACCTTAATTATCCAGTGACAGGAAACTGTTGGAGCTGGCTTGCACGAAGCGCAATAACGTGCGGGATTGAAGCACATTTCCAGCAAAACATAGCTTCGGTTTGAGCACACCATCCACACGCACCGGTTATCGAGGATTAAAACACTATGTCAATTCTTCCAATACGTATAATAATACAAACAAATATAAAATTAACTATACATCAGTAGCCGGAGTTCCTCCTACAGCACGTTCTTGACGTTCTCGTAGTCTCGAACGAAATGCCGAGCTAACTGTTAACGAGATTATCACTCCCACTCACTTCCCTAGCTTGTTGCGACAGAATTGAGAATTTAATTTTTTTGTTTAAACAGTTAATTTTAAATATCATTTAAAAAATTAAACTTCGCTTTTACTTTTGCGCTGTGCAAGAACTATTTTTTGTATTTTTCATGTATTGTGAACCATTTTCCATGTGTATATTTCGCGGATGGAAACTGAATTTTACATATGTAATACGTCTGTATTTCACGTGCATTTACAAATTAACATAAATATGGTCGCCATACTACCCTTGCTCACATCGATCAGTATATGATTTATTTTTAAGCTTCCTGGGTATAAATTCGAATGGATGAATGATCATTGAAATGAGGAAATCTGGCGTATGCAGTGAACATATTATTTCTGCAAAAATGTTTCTGAACATTTCACTGGACGCCACGAAAATCCACCACTCAAAAATTACAGGAAATATACATAATGTATATTTTGTGTATTTTTGACCACATTTACATATGTATTTCCTCTGTATTCATACATATGTAAAAGTAACAAGTGTTACACGATATTTACATTTGTATTTTTGACCACATTTACATAAGTATTCAAATTTCAAAAATACAAATGTATTTATCGTGTAAACACGTACCACTTTTACATATGTATGAATACGAAGGAAATACATCCAATAATACATATGTATTACACATGTTATACATAACAAAAATACATATGTATGTGACCCATGAAAATACAATATAAATACATTATGTATATCCAAATGTGTGCTGTTGGGGGATGGCCCTCTGATAAAGATACTGAATGTACATGATTGACCGGACAGCATTTTGTTCAACAAAACCCACAAACGGAAACATCTAAAGTTGGCAGAGGAAAGTGTGTTGTACAAACAAAAAATAGAAAGAGAAGAGAGACAAGATACAGAAGTAAAAACTGCCCAGGAACTAACTCCCTCTGCTGAGAGCCCTCTTTTGAACAATATCACACACAGATGTACTACTGGTCACCGAATAAAGGAAGCAGGAAAAAGTTTAAAATGGCTTTGAAAATTATAAGTACGTACATATTTATAATCATAAAGTTTAAATAATTTTTTTAGAATATAATTTTTGGATAACAATTATGATGCTAAAAATATTTTCTAAATGTCTGGACAAAATCTTCAGTTCCGAAAAAAAGCTCCCTGGGCGGTTTAAATAACTACGATAAAAGCACCATGTAGGAACATAATAGCAAGGCATATGCTATGATGCAGATGCATGAGAGGCTATGGCATGAAAGTCAAGATAGCAAGAAAGGCTTGTTGGAAAAGATGATGTGAATAAATTGAAAATTTCAGAAGGAAGGAGAGGTAGAGAGGTAGGACAGGTAATCGCAAAAATAGAGGCATAGAATAAAAGACAAAAACAAAAGGAGGTTCAGAGTAGGAGAAAGTAATAATTCAAGGATCTGTATGATAGAGAGAGCAAACCAGAAAATTGGAGATATAGGAAATAAAGTGTGGTGATTGTGGATCATCCAAGACCAGGCATCTTAGACATTGACATTAAGACAGCATAAAGGCTACCATAATGGTTGAGGAGGACAATATTCCATGTGAGCTTTTGAAGAATTCGGGAAAGACTATGAGGATATTCTTTGAAATTTTAAACAGCATCCATAAGGAGGTCTTGGCTGGAGGATTTCATGAAGACAGCTGTATTCCACCAATGAAAGAGAAGAAAGTTGTAGAAAGCAGAGACTATAGGAATATGAGCCTAATATTTCATGTGGAAATGTGGTGCTGAAGATTATAAATAGATAAATGAATGCCAGGGAAAATGATTTCTTGGGTGAAGACCAATTTGGTTTCAGGAAAGCCCACCTGTGACGAATAGTAGTAATAAGGACTCTAGTGGAAAGACACCAGGAATATAACCAGGAGGTTTAGGCTTGCTTAGTGGATATTCATGGTGAAACAAAAACACAGTACTATTCCACAAAATTTATTTAAGCTGTCTACTAGTTTCAACGTTTACGCCGTCATTATTAAGACATGACGGTGTAAACGTTGAAACTAGTAGACAGCTTAAATAAATTTTGTGGAATAGTACTGTGTTTTGTTTCACCATGAATATTTCATCGTTCCACCAAGTAACGCCCAAATCAGTTGATTTTATTTGCTTAGTGGATTTTGAAACAGCATTTGATAGAGAGGAGTGGGTAGAGCTAATGGAAATCATAACAAAATAGGCGTAGATTTGAAGAATGGGTGACTAATTTGCTAACTGCAGATGGGTCAGACGGCACAAGAGAAGGGAGCCCAAGGAGAGAAAAGGGTGGGCAAGCAATTGCTGAGGTGTTATACATGACCGTCCAATTCTAATGCCTTTGCTGTTAAACGTGCACACAGAGGAAATGGTAATAGAGACATGGGATGAGTAGGAGGCTGGATAAAAGTTGGGGGAATACTGTTTATATCAGTGAAGTTCGCAAATGATTAGGCACTGATTATTGGGTTGAATAGCTATGGAGCAGTGTTTGGATGGAGTGGTCACTAAGTGTGGAGGGGATGTTGAAATCAGTGATGGAGGGGAGAACGTTAGGTGAAGGAGGGAGAGAAAGGAAGAGAATAGAATTTATAAGCGGAATGAGAGGTAATTGGCCTTGTTGAAACTTGAGAAGAAGTCTAATTTTCAAGGGCAGACAGACTTGGGTTTCTTCCATTATGCTCCATGTTTAACTATCCTAACCAGTGGAGTAGTTTGATATTACTAATATTGTGATATTAATTGCCTCTCTATTACATATAAAAATATATCTTATTACAAATTGCAATATAAAATATTTATCGATGATACATCGCTATATTTCAGACATGTATTTTCATTTTTTTCCCTCACATTGACACCATCTTAATCAGACAACCAGATATTGCCAACATCCAAAACTCAATTGGTAATATAGTTAAACATTGTGATACATTCCAATATTTCCTTGCTTATGTCACCTGTTAATGGTTAAATTGGGTGATGACTGTAAAACACCAGATAATTCTCAATTCCTTCATCTCAAAACTTTAAACAGAATCGGAAAACAGTTTATCCTCTGAACACCATTGAGCTCAATAATCTTGGATTTGGCTCTACTTATATGAGTATCTAGGATAAGGTGTGGTGAGTACAGTAGCTTAATTCTGAGATGTCATCCTCTATAACAAACTTTCAATACATTCGAGTAACCTCACAACATTTACAGTTTAGGTCCATCAACACCAATTAATCATATATGTTAATGCTATAATTTTTAGAAAAATTAAATAAACCATGAGAAACTTATGATACTGCATTAAGAACGAGAATAGGCTACCAAAGACATCACAACCTGCATGAATAATGCCAGTTATTCCCACAAATTTGTAAACTGAGAAGGTGTATCTATTTTTCCAACGGTACTCATTAAGATTCTGCTGTTATCACAAAAAATAAAGTTTCCCACAGAAAGGAGATGAAGGGAATTAAATTACTAGGTGATGTGAACACAATAGGAGAAACGGCAGTGTCCTATGAGTAAAATTAACTACAAAGCCAACCTGGAATCTGGACACACGATTCTTCATGGCACACCTAGGTTACTGATGAAATATTGGCATGCTTTCATTGCTCATCCAGCCATTTATCAGCAACTACAATTCAATGTTTCCATGGATGATTGAAAAGTGTTTTAATTTAGACTTCTATCATTGAGTAAAATGGAAAATGAAAGCATAGAAAGAATGCAAATACAACATTATGTAGAGGATTTGAAAGAAAATATACAATAATAACATATCATGTTAAGAATGTCTCGTCTCTTCAGCCAATGCTCCCAGATGTACAGCTACATATGACGAAACGGCCAATGACCCATGACTTTCATTCAATAGTATATGAAAGCAAATAATGCTCGTCTATGGCATTTATTTAAAAAAAATAAACCTAGAAAATTGGGTCTATTTACATCAGGAATTCATAAAATATCATTACAAAAGTTCTTCAAGAACAAAAATTAACTTCCTCGATCAAGACTCGTAATAGCGTTTCTTCAGAGTACGATATTTACGAAGCATATAGAGAGCTTCTATTTCTTTAACAACGAATTCTCCTCTTGCAATCATGGCCTTTATCTGTCCCGGGTCTTCCACATCCTTATTCTTCATAAAAGCACTTTTCAAGCGGGTTTTGAAGTAATCAAAGCCCTTAGGATAATCACGACCAAGGTGAAGTAACTAGCACCAAAAAGAAAAGCCCAGTTAAAAAATTAAAATGGCTAAATATAAAATACAAACCAAAACCAGGACGTGAATATTGCGAAATTTATTGGGGCCATCAATTCAGGTGCTTAACCTTAGCCTACGTTATTCATATTCATAACGTAGGCAACGGCTTAACCCCCTGAACTAAACTGAATAAAGGCGACGCAATAAA
Source organism: Ischnura elegans (assembly GCF_921293095.1). NCBI lineage: Eukaryota > Metazoa > Arthropoda > Insecta > Odonata > Coenagrionidae > Ischnura > Ischnura elegans. The sequence continues at coordinate 68,554,056 of NC_060249.1, read as the reverse complement.
AATAAAATACCATTTAAAAAAATGCATGAAAATATCATTCCCTAACATTAAGAAACACATGAAGGAGGCGGTATAATTAACACGGTTTGACACAATTCTACTCACAGTTTTATACAGCCGAATTACCTCCGACCTTTGCGACATTATCACCTGAAAATATTCAATTTATTTCTTAACAGCAGATAATTATCAAGGACTTGTTGAATAACCCTATACATACACTCTTTGTGATAAGATACACAAGTTGTGCATGATGATGCACCAATCCCATTCATCATAACTCAACGAGTCATTTCTTCTGCCACAGTAAAACGGTAAAACTACGATAGTCATGAAAATGAAACATACAAAAAATTCTATTCCTCGTACTCACACACGAGTCATAAATTTACCTCGCCTACGCAGCTCCTGCTAATCAGCTGTGAAAAGACGTCATTTCATTTGTTTTGACAATTTCGCAACGGCGTAGCGACCGCCCGCGCCCCTTCATCTTATATCCGAGATAATAAAAAAAACTTTAAAAAATTATCAGAAATACAAGGCCGTTGACTATGATTGCATTTTAGCCATTATAAAGCCATTTGTGTGGCCGCACACTTGTTCGGTTCATATTATTTCCTCGAAAACAATTACTAAGAAAGTTTTTTCTCTGATTAAATGCTTAGTGTCGTTAATGTAAGTATGATAGATATTTAATGTACTTTTCAATATTTCCTTTTGTTCCACTAGGGAAAAAAATCAATTGAATTCGTTTGAAGTCGTAGGAGTGTGTCTCAGTTAAATTTTCCTCGGATTGGATTCTAAAATTTCACATTCCACGTTTTTTTTTAGAAAAAAAATAGCTATCGCGGTTGGATCAACACTAGCGGGCCAAGGTTGCTGCCACCGAGGAATTAGGGGTCGGTAGGTCAAGTTGGAGTTGGCTGTTTAAAAAAAAAGGTTCGCCGATAGTTACAGGTCGCTAATATCCCTGTTGAGGAAGGGCCTCTGGTAATCTGTAGAATATTTGAATTAGTAGCGGAATCGGCCCGATAGATAGTATACTTTTTTAAGAAAGCGCATTCGTAGCTCTTACGGTCTTGTTTTATAGTGGCCGACGTCGGGCGTCCCGATTCACCTTGCCACGAAATGGCTAAATCTACGTTTGATTGCGAGCTTCAGCAAAAAATCTCTGAATGGCTTGTTTGGGACCAGGTAAGTGAGAAATGGTAACTAAATCTTTCTTGTATGTCCGTGTCATAATTTGTTCAAAATTTACTGTTTGAGGTAGTTCGGAATACCCTACCACTACCATTACCCTACCATTCATAGAAGATTTTATACTAAGTCGACCCCCAATGGTGTATAGGAAAATATTTTCAACAAATATATCATCGGCTGTTTAGCAATCATTCTAATTAGTAGCGCATCGGTATTATTTCGTGGGCCAGGTTTATGTAATCATTGGAAGGAATTACAGCCCTTAAGTGCTGGCCGCTTGGTATTAAAATCCGCAGTAATCTTCGCACTTCGTCGCTACTTAATGCACCGTTATTGATCTAACGGTCATTGTTTCTTGTTTAGGTTAATATTGAATTTCCTACCATTATTAAGTATTCATGTAGGTATACCTGATGACTGCTGGCTGCTTTAAGATTGCGCGGAATTCATCGTCATTTTGCTGAATGGAGGTTTTATTTGCATCCTTGAGGTTCAGATCCTACCATGTATAGAGTGGATAGAGGTCATAAGGACGGCTGAGTTTCAAGTCCCTTTGTCTTTTATGTCATCACGATGTTATTAATAGCTCATGCTTATGCATTGTATTTTTTTGGCTGTAATAATTACTGATTGCTCTCATACAGCTGAGAAGAAAAAATTTAATTGTTAAGGATAGAGTTGATGAGATGAAATTCACCTTCCACATCCCTCACAATGGGATAACTCCACCTCTGAAACCTTACTGAGCACCCCCAATATAATTCAGTATTTTTTAAATGGGAATGCCCTTTTCTTTCCTTCCCCCTTCTCTATTAATGGTATTTTTTGTGACTAAGTCTAAGGACTAATTTTTTTAGTATGCAATTACGTAGCTATAGACTGATCATCATCATGGTGGAAGGGAAAGACAATTTATAACTAACAAAAAAGCAATCTTCCTTCCAGCCATTCTCTCATGACTTAAGAATAAAAAAATTGAAATTTGCATCCCACTTGTAAGGAGTCAGTAGTGCCATTATGGGATAATGGTAGCGCAGTGGGCATCGGCAGATCCAGGATTTTTTTCTGAGGGGGACACAAAGGACAGACAAACGATATTCTCATAACAACCATTAATGTATGAAATATACTTTTTATTTTAATATAACTGCAGTTATTAATATGGTAATATTAATAAAATAAATATACATTAGGACCAGTTTTCTTTTATGTTTTCTTCTCATGATAACCAGTACTTCATTAATGTTACATTTTGACACAATGTCTTGATGGGCAAGCCAGTCCACTCAAACAATCTTATATCACTCTTCGGTAAAGATTTTTTGGCGTAAGGTGGAGAAACATCGCAGAGCTAACGGGTTTAGCTCTTTGCTCATGTGTATTGGCATGTCTGGGGGGGCACGTACCCGTCCCCCCAAATCTGCCTATGACAGTGGGTAGACTGCATAGCTTCGTCATCATGTTGAGTTTTTAAACATAAGTTGCAGGTGGCTCATGTGCACTATTATTAAATGTACATTGAAAAAGTCTACCCCTGACTTAGCAACAAGCATGTGATTTTCACTCACTCAGGGCAGGGGGGCCAATTCCTTTATCTGGACCTCCTCACATTTCATTATTTCAGTATTTCATTTGGGGGTGTCCAAAGGCTTAACCCAAAATTTCAACCCAGGACCCTTAGATCAGCAGCTATGCAGTCCCCTTATGGCACTACTGACTCCTAATAATTGGGCTGCAAATTTCAATTATTTTACGGTAAAGTCATGAGAGAATGCCTGGATGAGGAAGATTGTTTTTTGTTATAAATTTTCTTTCCCTACCATCTATTAAGTTCTTTCTATGAATTTTAATTTTGGATCCATGTGAATCACCCGATTATGAAAGCGAAATTATTTGTTATTCTTTCGCCCGGTTCAGATCTTGTCTTTTGAGTCACTCACTCTAATGATCATAACTTTTCACATTCAACATGTTTTCTCATTACAATGAATAGAACAAGGCTCATCGGCAAAATGGTACTTATTGGCTGGGCTAAAGTCATTGGACTAAATTTTTTTATTTTGTTTGTCCACACATGACCCTTGACTCAGTGGTTTTGCAGCCAGGTTCATTACTCATTGTTAGGATGCATCACACAATGCCCTATAACTATTTCATTCTGACCCAACTGATGAATATTAATTGAGTTGTGTAATTGTGATTGTGCTCTGGTCAGTATGTGTGTGAATACATTTTATCATAATTGTGCACACTGATTTGTAGGCTTGGGGGTCTCCATGTCTTGTCCTTTTGTTTCCTCCTCTTTCCCTAATGAGAACAATCTTTCAATGTACATTTATTTTAGTTAGAGCCTTTCATCAGAAATATTCATCATCATGAATTAGCACAAAATTTACTTTCTTCAAATATTTGGTTAGACTGCTTTCTCTTTACCATGCACAGAATTTTCTTTCTTCTAAGTCTCAAGGGAATACATATACATAGTGCTTTCTGTCTTGGGGAGAGGGGTATCATGACCTCTCCTGTGATCCCCTTTTGTATCTGCTACTGCTTATGCTAGTACTTGCGTAGTGTAATCAAGGCTTAACAGAATTAACTCTGCCAGAAATTATTACTATGTTGAATATTGTTCAGTTTTGATGTCCAGTAGAGGACCTCAAATCCGGAATCCAGAAACCTGGAAAATCTGGAATGTTTGAAAATTTCTCTGTGTAGTGTTTCGACTTGCCACCTGATGGCACCACTTTCCGAGCCTTGTTCTGGGACGAGTAGGAAGTTGGAACACACTATGAACATGCACTAACAACCTAGGCAGGGATACGTAAGGATCTTAAGTATCGAGCACAAGAGCCTGAACGGATTTATAAATTAATTAATCAATGAACAAAATATAGAAGCATTTGGACAGATTTACTGACCGACTAAAGAAGGTTTCAGTAGATACCGCAAGGTCTGCTAGCGAATGCTATCAATGGAAGCTATTGAGCATGAAGAAAAGGATGCAGTGTGCTGAAGACCAGAAATCTGGAATAACCAGGAATCTAGGAACCCTTTGATCCCAAGCTTTCCGCATTTGAGGTCCTCAGCTGTACTTTCTTACTGCATTGCTTTTTCCATAAGTTAATGAATAGTCCTTTATTATAATAATCACTTTTTGGAATTGATGTATAAATATATTAAAAATATATCAAACCTCCTTGCATAGTTTTCAAACTGCCACTTGAAATTCCTTCGAACTTGCATTTTAAAGTAAGTTATGTATCACTTTTCCCTGTTCACAGTTTTTCTGATTAAATTGTACTGACTTTTTCCGCCGTACTAGTAAGATATCTTTTTCCTAACTGAAGAGCTAATTCTCAAGTTATTGATCTTTATGATCACTCTAAGATACCTAAGCCCAAAATTTAAGAGTTAAATTGTGTCCACGGTCAAATATGATTATTTGCTGGTTTTGATTCTGAGAGTATTTAGAAATTACTAGTAGGTGCCATGTTGTAAAGGATCATCCACTAGTTAAAAACTACCAACACTAAAATATTGTTGGTCCATAATCATATTTCATGATAGAGGTGATTTCTTATTGAAAATACATTTTACCATTTCCATCAATGTATCAAGACTTCTGATGATTTGACATTGGAAAATGATTTTTTAAAGTAGCTATCTCTTGATTTCACTGCTCTTGGGACAGACAACCACTTGGAATACTGTACTCCTAAGTTAAGTATTCCCAGTGGTTGCCAGTCCCGCAGGTAATTTCATTTACTGCATTTGACTGTCTTTCACCTGATAAATTTTAAAATTATTTTTTTTGTAATTTGAGTAGACCACCAGAGATAGAATAACATTGGTAAGAGCTCAGCATTGTTGCAAAATAAAAAAAGAGCAGCAGAAAAATATCATGTTCTCATTACTAAAATACCTGCTCTAGCAGAAAGTTTTAATCTTAGCATCAACAGTGCTGGAAAGATGAAGCCTATTCTGTTTCAGGGGATAATTCATTCCTGTGTGGTGTATCTACATTTAATTTGTGCAATGATTATTTGGAGGAATAATCTTTAATAATATTGATACTTTTAATAAATAAGTTGGATCAAGTCAGGCAATACATGTGGAAAAGTACATGATAAAAGGAAGTTTTAACAATATATTTTTTGTAATTTACTTTTAGAATACCCTAACTCAACCATTTGCAATCCTTGCGTGTCTTTTATGCCCAGAGTACCCTTTAAAATGACATGAGAGTGCAAACTGGTTGAGGTTGGTATTCAAAATAAAGCATGGAAAAATGTGTGCATCAAGTTCTATTCATAAATATGTAGTTAGGTAATCATTTTATGTCTTGTACTTCAAATTTCACTCTCTCCTCTGCTGACATTAGTGACTGTGCTTGTGATCGTTGCCATCAGTGGCAGTTCCAGAGAGGATGTAGGAGGGGATATAGCACCTCCTCTTTAGTATCTAATTTATACCAGATAAAATGGTAATTTTGTGCAGATCCTCACTACTGCTGGGCGGTTACTCCCCACCTACTTCTTGTTCCTCTCCTGGATCTGCCACTGCTTGGTGTTGGTGGTTTATTCTTAGAAAACAATCAAGCAATGATAAAAAAAATCATACTAACCACTTTTCTTTACAGAATGAAAAGACAAGGAATGAAATCCAGCAACTTGCTGATGCTGGTAATGGGAAGGAACTCCAGAAGTTGCTGTTAAATAGACTCGCTTTTGGAACTGCTGGACTGCGTGGACGAATGGGTCCTGGTTATTCCCAAATGAATGATTTAGTTTTGATACAAACGTCACAGGGTTTGGCTACGTACCTTCTTGAGCAAGGCCCAGCAGATGCCAAGAAAGGTGGGGTAGTAATTGGTTACGATGGACGTCACAACAGTAGGAGGTAAACTGATACTATCTGCTTTAAATTTGTGGCATCACTGCATTTCTCTGAGCAACTCTTTTTGAATGTGTTCTATCAGAAGTCAAATATCAAGGTGGTATAAGTATTTGACTTAGGCTTTTCAAAGTAACCCATCAACTACCACAGTCTTTTAAATAGTTCTTTCTTGCTTTTATTTTCATTAACATTCAAAATCTCAAAAGAAAAAGGAAGTCTGGTGAATACATCTATCCTTCCTACTTGTAGATTTTTAATTGATATTGCTAAAATCTAAATCCCACTATCACTTTTCCAAGTTTCTGTAAGGATAATTGCAATGATAACTTTTCAGGAATCGCTTTAACTGTATTTATTCTTATCATTCGTAGATACTCTTCTGTCATTGCTTTCCATTGAATTGAATTGAATCCTTTTCAAAGTGACTACTTATGATTTAATTTACCTATATTGAACGTAAGTAAATTGCTAAATAAAGACTCATATTCATTATTTGACTTGATTTTCTTATGTAAGGTGTTTACAAGTTAACCATGGTTTGGAGAAAAAAGTACATGCAGCCACAATTAGGTTTTAGTAAACCTAACCTAGTTATCCTGGCATGCCTGCAACATAAGTTGCATTCATGAGTTAGTGGTTGCAAAGTTTTCTTGGTATATTGCAAAAATCTTATTCCAGCCATGGTGTGGATTGTAAAGTGAGCCCCACTGAGTCAGTTTAAAAATTTTCCATTATGATCAGAATTTTTAGACATAGTCATCGATAACTCAGGGAACCGAATTTTTGCAAAACGCGAAATATCCAAGGTCGCGTGAAATTCACTTGGTTCCATGAAATTTTGCATTTAAGCACTTTTTCTGCGAATTTGGCACGATATTTTCCACCATTGCCTGTAAAAAAATACCCCATTACTATAAGTTTTATTAAAAAACTGGTATCAAGAACCGACCGCATAAAGTGCTTTGGAACCAGCTCGGAACTGTAGCGAGGATTTGAATTTGGCACCCAAAGCCGAAATGGTTAGCAGCGTATTCAAGGCCAAAAAGTGAAAAATAGATTTGAAAACGCATATATTACTTTCCGATTGCTCGGCATCCATGTTTTTTTTTTCTTTTGAGAGTTGCTCCCTAGCTCGCACATTTAAGGGGTCGTCGACTTTTTGCCTGCCGCCGGCCACGGCACGGTGACGTTCTTTCAACTTACTATAGGTCTATGGATGTCTTCAAACGAGTCGAATCACACCATTGCATTGACGGCACGGCGCCCATTTCAATCCGGCCTGGCGATGCTCTGTCTACAGCATGAAATATAGGTTATGCTACATTGAGGCCGCTTTCAGATGAAACGACTTTTCACCGGCCGCTGTTCACGTGAAAATCGGGCGGCTTTCAGACGAAACGACTTTCTGCAAGCCGTGTGCCGTGCCGTGAACGGCAACCGCGGAAAATCGTTTTGTCTGAGAGTGGTCTTAAGATTGATTCATGTATATATACAGCAATTCTTCGATGTACGAGCAAGAAGCATTTCGAGAGCCTATTCGTGAGTTGATAAAAACCTATGCAAGGCGTCGAAAAGTTTGGTTATCCTGCAGAATGCAACACCGCATTACAATTTTGTGTTAATTCATGGCCGCTCAGTTTATGCATGTTGTCGCTGTACCGGCGTGTTGAGGAGTTTATTGTTGAGGTTATAAGAACTGTGACAGTGAAGCATGCAAATAAGTTGTCAATTAAAGTAACAATTTAAGCTAGTTACGTCACAGAATGTATTTTGATCTGACTTACAAGTTGCAACAAAAAACCCGGAGAAAGAACCAGTGGGTGCCTGATGTAATGAGACATATTGGTTGATGATGCATTCATAACAATGTGTTATTTAACTTTTTTACTTGGCAAATAAAATTATGGAGGCGATCTTAAGTTTTTTTTACATAGCTTTCCTGCTAATCAGCGTCTTTTGTGAAATTATTTTCATTCACTTCTTGTGGTTGTTTATTTAAATTTGCCATTAATTCAGATAATTAGAGTTCATCCTTGGAACCGAGTATCAAGAACCAATGGGGGAGAACCAGAACGGTACCGAGAACCAAAAAAATTTAAGAACCGACTCAACCTTAATTTATAGAATTCCTTTAATTTTGTCAGCAATGCACAGTTTGGAAAAGAAAATATGCCATGGCAATGTATAAGAATGTATAAAAATTTGAAACAGGTTTGTACAATTTTTCCATAGGGGTCTTAATAGTCTCAAAAAATCTGTGCAACTTTCCATGCGTGAGGTCCTGAAGCATATAGGCATAAAGACTAATATCAAGTTGTCATTCCTTGTATAGTGACCCAGGGAGGAACATTATTACAGCCATATACGGGAAGATTATTTAACTCAAGGTGTATATTGACAACTGATGTGAAGGACTTAAACACAATCGTTGCTAATGTCCTCATATAATCATTAACAGAAACTCAAGAACTTTTTGGCTATTCTGCTTTGAAGGATTCTGTTAGATCAGTTCAGGAAGAAGGAAAAGAATTTTCAGTACTTCCACTAATTCTTGTCCTTTAAAATTATTTTTTCCATTTTGTAGAAAATTGTGTGAAAACCCTGTGGATACCTATGGCAAATATAGATTCAGAAAGAGGTTTTTCCATGCATGGAAATATAATTAAAAGAACCACTAAACTTCCAAAAAATATAGAATTAAATTCAAGTTTGACCAATGGATCTCAAGTGCAGTAAAAGAAGGATTCAGCCAAATTTAAATTCCAGTGTGTTAATAATTTCAGATGGCATGTTAAATTTTTTTATAGATAATAGATAAATACATATTTGCATGTGCTGATGTTATATTTTTTGTGTAAGACCTTAAAGACTCTTGTTATCAATGTGTTAAGTGAAAGCTATAAGTTTTTTACATCATGCTGCCCAATGAGACAGTGAAATTTAGACCAATCAAAAATATTCCCCATCTGTACAACTCCCGAATTTCTCTAGTGTTATGAGGTTGAAATACATACATAACAAAGAGTGTTTATGGTATGTGTATCTAACAAATGCTTAACTTATTCCTTTAGCATTTGCTTTGACCCTTCTTTATTAATTCTTGACAGTTTTTCTTTTCTGGAGAACTTCTTTTGCCACCTCCTTTAGTCCATTTTTAAAGATATTCCAGCTTTCTTCATCTGATTTCTCTGTAACATCCTCTTTCATTTTACTCTCTACTGCTTCTTGAAATGCTAGCTGATATTGAGCCTCCTTCGATTTTTCTACCTGCCATACATTCTTCACAGTTCTCTTAGTTTCTTGATTTTTAGGTGGTGTTTTATCGTCACTAAGTTGTGGTCGCGTGGGGTAGCTTTTGCAGTCTCTTACCTGGTTTCTAAATCTCTGATTATCTAAGATGTTGTCTTTTTGAAATCTTCTTATGTCTCCTGCTGTTTTCCAGGTGTATCTTCTCCGGCTATGATTTTAAAATTAAGTGTTAGCTACAAATATCTTGTATTCCATGCTGAATTTGAGTAATCTTTCTCCTCTTTCATTTCGTTGAACTAATCCATATTCTTTGGTTATTCTTCTGCCTTAAGCTTTTCTGACAACATCATGGCAGAAACCTATACTATTCTGGTAACTACCAGTTTGATCTTGATCTTAACAATGGTTAATCTTTCATTAGACTTCATTAAGCTTTTCACCTGCTTTCCTGCATTCTTCCTCTTCCATTACTAACCACTATAATTACTACTATTATTACTTCCATTATCCCAGCATTACTTTGAGGAGATCCTATACGTATATTCCTATCACTCCACCCCAAAAGTCTCCCTCTTCTGGCTACTTCCTTTCACTTATTCCTAGCACTTCAAGACTCAAATCTTCACATTACCTCCTTCTAGTTCTCTAGCCTTCCACTTGTCCTAAGTGATCTTATGTTCCATTTTTCTATCCTCAGAATTTTACCACCTTGACCAATGTACTCTCTGAAGTAGTCCCCCTGCCCTAGATATCCAAAGGGAGAATGTTTTACCTCTGGAATATTTTACCTGAGAAAATGCCATCATGTTTGATATTTAAAAATTGGAGTAGCTGAAACTCCTCGTGATAATATTGTAATGGCTTCCCCTTGCCTTCTACATCGCAGTACTACAGCCATTGAAGTTAATGTTACCATCCCTGAAGTGAAATGAGTGTCGCTGTACTGACCACTGTGGTCTCCACCTTAACTCATAAGAAGAAGATCTGCTGCCCTTTCTCTTAGATGATGGAAATAATAATTGTTTGTGGCCTCTCATCTCCAAGTCATAGTGACATCAAATGCTTTAAGTATCATTGAAAAGGCCTATCTTATTCAGAGACAGACCCATACTACTTCAAAATGCTTTCGCTTTTTGTCCACAATTGCTAATGCGACGATTAAACTTGCATATGTCGCAGCTAACCTCTTTATCCAGAGATCAACCCACCATTCACAACCCAGTAGACGCACACGGTGGCTTTAAGCTTAGCCACACGATGACATTAGTAGCCTGTACAATCAAGGGGTCATATATCCTCTATAAGTCAGATTTCAGTTAAAGCTATGGCAATTATTTATTATTTTTGGAGAAAAGCATATTGTTAAACGTCCTCAAATTTTAGTTTTGCTCTGTTACATGTGGTTTATATCCTTCAGGTTCCTATGCCAATATGATTGATTTATGCAAACAGATTATGAGTAGTATATGCCTGTAAGCATTTGTTTTATGCAAAGAAATTCGATAAATTTTCCTGCTTAGTATTTAAATCAGTTAAGACTTAGGCTTGTGGTTTCAAGCTCTTATAATGAATTTTGAAATATGGTTGTGTGGCATAAAGACCCAATCATAACCTGTGCCTGAGTAGGATTTAACTAAGTTGTTGAGCGTAGAATTTAGATTCTGGGAGATTGTATTCTTTCCTTGTTATTTTCATTCCTCTTTCTTTGATACAAGTAGATATGTGGTATTTATGCATGAACTAACTCTTAGATCAGTAGAATAATGAGTTAACTGCATGTTTTAACATGTTCAGATTTGCAGAGCTAACAGCTGGTGTTTTCCTGAATCGTGGAATACCTGTGTATCTATTCTCCCAAGTCTGCCCTACACCATTTGTACCGTTTGCAGTTCTCCAATTCAAATGTATTGCTGGAGTGATGGTAACAGCATCACACAACCCAAAACATGACAACGGTTACAAAGTTTACTGGAGTAATGGAGCACAAGTGAGTGAATAATGGAATTGTTGATATTATTTTATCTTGGCTTCATATCCACTCAGTGGCAGTTTAATACACCATAATATCCATCCTCCATCTCATCCACACTAATATCCATCCTCCCTTTTGTATACCATGCCTATTTTTATGTCATAGCTTAGCTACAGTAGCTACTTAGTTTATTATGTTGTCTTTGTGGTAGCCTATGATAACAATATTTAACTCAATACATACTACTTGAAAAATGAGCTGGGGAAGTACTTAATCTCTTTTTTTATATGATATGGCCACTTTATGCTTTCTTAAATTATTTTTTTCAGATTATATCACCTCATGACAAAGGAATCCAAGAAAGTATATTGAATAATTTATGTCCTTGGGAAACATCCTGGGATACAAGCATATTATCTAAATCATCTCTCCTTAAAGACCCACTGTGTCATGTCATGAAAATGTATTATGACATACTTAGCAATGATGTTTTATTTCCAAATGTGAATGCCAACACGCCAATCAAATTCACATACACTGCCATGCATGGGGTTGGATACCCTTATATGGTGGAAGCATTTGAAGTTGCAAAGTTTAAGGTAAGTTTAAAAAAATATAAAAATAATTTTAATTTCTGGTGGTGAATTGTATTGATGAATTCTTCTCAGGTTTTCAACCAGGTTAACTCAGTCGTATAGGTTGTACGACTGCGTTAACTTAGTTGAGAAACCAAGAAGAATTCATTGAAATTGCATTGATTTTCCACAGATCTGAATTTATGTATGTACTCATACTCAGGTGTCAAAATGTTCATTTTTGAATGTCGGTGCTAATTACAGTAGAAGGAGGTTCTTTTGTCACTGAGTACTGCAATTTATTTTTTCTTAAATGGTCAAGAATATTTTGACGCTGTAAACAATTATTTTAAGTCTTATAGACTAAATCAAGTTGTTGACTTTATATCAACATGTGTTGGCATTAGAGATGTGAGAGAGAAATTAATTCAGAGATTTAAAGAAGGACTGCCTAAAGGATATCTTCATAAATCAATTGCCTTTTATATGCATACTATAGTTTTTTCTGTGTTGTTAATTTATCTGGTCCAGCACAAGTGTTCTGTATTTCATGAATTTGGTGATTGCTTGTTTTAAGACCTTAACAATGTATTTCTCCACAGTTTCAACCCTGGGAGGGATAGAAGTGTCTGTTTAAATGTCTAAAATTGTATTTTCCCTTTCAACAGCCATTTGTGTCAGTTACAAAACAGCAAGATCCTGATCCTGAATTTTCTACTGTAGAGTTTCCCAATCCTGAAGAGGGAAAGAGTTCGTTAGATCTCTCATTTAAGACTGCTGACAACAACGACAGCACAATTATCATAGCCAATGATCCTGATGCTGACCGCCTTGCTGTAGCAGAGAAAAATGAAAGGTGCATGCTTATGTTTAATTTATTCACAAATAATATCTTTCACTATCAGGGAATTCCTATTATAAAATTAGATGGTGAATTGGTGTAATACCCTAGGAAATTATCAGAGATTTAATTAGAAGAGTACTTTGAATGATTTGGGTGAATGAAGCAAAGGGTAGATGCTTAACTAAAGAAACAAAATTACATCATGCAGCAAACAAATTTGCTGCCAACACAGGAATGTTACTAACATTTTGAATAATGCATTTTCCACCACCTCCCCTCAGGATTCATTAATTACATGAGTGCAGCTATAACAACCATTTATGATGCAATCAACAATGGTTAAGTTGTAAAAATGATTCCATCCTCACATTTATGACATTATGACCTTATGACATTTCTTCTTGGACACACATTCGGAAATATTTAGCATTTATAGCCCTTGAAGTGAGAAAAAAACCAGAAACATAACTACATGCATCTCTGGCACACAGTGGTACATAATTTGAAAAATGTAACATATCATCATGTAATCTAATCATTCCTTACAGATTAAACATATTAAAACCTTTGCCTTTATCCCTAATTGGGGCTTTTTAAACATATCAGCTAGATTATTATGTACTTGAATTGAGGTACCGGAAGGAAACCTCCCGTTTTCTCACCATCTCCCTAATATAATGATACTTAACCTTCATGTGTTTGCTGCTGCAAAACAATAATAATGCCCTGACCTTAGAGTAGATGGAACTGCTATGCACAAGGCAAGAACAATCATAACAATTCAGCCAGAATTTCAGAATGGCCAATTAAATGCAGTTAATCATTAATATTCTTAGCTTTAATTTGAGGATTTCTCACTCCTCTCCTCTGGTAATTTTATATGAAAAAGTAAATTTTTCTAATAATTAATTCTAAATGAAGTTTCCCTACTTCCATAACATGTGTAGTTCTTTTTAATTACAGTGCAACCTCGATATAACGACACCCCACGGTGCACTAATAAACACTCGCTATAGCGAATTGTCGCTTTACCTGTTGCAAACAGATATACAGGAACAGGAGTGGTGCGGTGACAGATAAACATCTATCCGATAAACGTAAGCATAAATCCAGACGAAAGGCGAAGTTTTTTTGCATCACTAAATTTCCTTACTTAATAACGACTAACTATTCAAACAATTTATAAGCGCCGCACTGAATAAAAATCATGCAAAGCATTGTTTCGTCAATCATTATATTTATCGAATGACAGTTTACCACATAAATTTGAGACTGAGCACTCCATTAACTTCATTTCTAACAGATCGCTAGCAATTACAGAGGTTAAGGAGTCTTGATGAAAGTCTTCCGGCGGTGAATCCCTCGCTATGGCGAGAGCCAACACCGAAAGGGTCTCGTAAAAACGAATTTTTTAACACGCTTATTATAGGGTCAATTGACGGTGCATCGGCTATCTCTCGTAATAGCGGGGTTGTCGCTATAGCCCGTACTCGCTTTAACGAGGTTCCACTGTATTAATGTTCACGTTAGGTAAATTTTAGTTTTTGGGTTAATTACCCTCTTCACTCTATATGTTTCTTTATCTAATCTAACGCCCACATCAGAAGACTGAGGCAATACCCCTCATAATAAGGATTTGATAGCTTCTGATGTAGGTCACCAGATTGTTTTGTTATCAAAATGATAGCATAACTGTGCACTTCAAATTTCCAATTAACTCTGGATGAAGAGATTTCAAATTATTAAAGTCTGAAGTCCATTTGAATGTTGAGAGCTGTATGAGATGTGGTGAGGTGGAATTTTTCATGCTAAATTTATTCTCGTGGTATGTTTTATAGTACAAACATCATTATAAAGTGACATATTACTTCACATTCACTGTTATCTGTAAACAAGCACTCTGTTCCTTAGCGTGTTGAATTTCTTATTTAAATTTCACAAAAAACTATTAGTTGGCAACATCATTTTCTAGCATTAAGCCTCTTGTGAAAGAGAAAAACTTTTCATTGTCCATTTCAGGATCGTGAAGTTCTCTAAATCTTTCACAAATCATAAAAAACCATTTAGATTTCATCTCAATTTCAATGTTCCAGTGTACTACTCCTGAATGTGGAGTTACATTTTGCCCAACGCATGACTGAGACAAGGGAAATTTTAGAATCAGGGACTGCCTTAGCATTATAAAAAGAAACAGTATCTAATACCCTGCAAGCTGCCTCCATAGGCAAGTCGTGGAGGCATTAAGACATTGGCAGTCACCCTGTAAGAGAATACTTATAAATTAACGTGCCCGTTACAGAAGATTTGACTGCCTGGGGAATTGTTCAAAGCACCAATATTCAATTAACTTGATATGGAGTTCATTTGATGATGTAGGACAATAATCTCATGTGATTCTGTATCTCTAAGAGGTTTACAGAAAGCTAAGGAAAGTGGAATCCCATAATCAGGGAATCAAGTATCTGGGTAGGGGTACATGTCCCTGTGCTCCCCCTAAATCCATGCCCATGATAGCAGAGGTGTATTTTTCTGTCAGAAGAATCAACCATATGTTTCATGTGGAATTTTCTTGGTTTTTTAAACAGATTTTCAATAAACATATTTTCATGAAACAAATGGTAGGCAAGGTGGAAGAGTGGAGAAAAGGTCAATTTTCTCACCCATAGGTGGACAAAAGTTTACTTCATGGATATCTTTCTCCATTTCTGACCAATAAATAGGATTTAGCGCACCATTAGAAATAAAAAGGTTAAAAGCTTTGAATTAGGTACTCAGCTTATGTAGTAGTTTTATAGCTGTTATAATTTTCTTATAATATGAAATATTTACCTAATTTATATCCTTGGTGAAATGTTAGAGCAATGAAAATATTATTTTTCTCAATGAATAAATTGATAGGAAAGTATCTGCTTTCAAGAATGTAAAGTGGAACCTCGATAAAACGACACCCCACGGTGCACCAATAAACACTCGCTATAGCGAATTGTCGCTTTACCGGAGGTGGTGCAAATAATAGCCAATATACCTCATATTACTCCTTTATTTTTATTTTCTCGCTTAGACGTGTTTGGTGTTTTTTTGGCCATGGTGTGTTCCATCAAATGCTTTCTATTCATGCAACTCATGAACGTGCGGGTATGCTGACGACTGCTTTCTGCCGCCCGAGGAACAAAAGAAGATCAAGCATTCCCGAATGCTAATGCCACAATATTTTCACCAAAATTAACTACTTATTTATCGAACGACAGTTTACCACATAAATTTGAGACTGAGCACTCCATTAACTTCATTTCTAGCAGATCGCTAGCAATTACAGAGATTAAGAAGTCTTGGTGTAAGTTTTTCCGTCGGTGAAACCCTCGCTATGGCGAGAGTCAACACCAAAAGGGCCTCGTAAAAACGAAATTTTTTACATGCTTATTATAGGATCAATTGCCGGTGCATCGGCTATCTCTCGTAATAGCGGGGGTCTCGCTATAGCCCGTACTCGCTTTAACGAGGTTCCACTGTATATGTTTTGATATGAACTACATCAGTCGATCCTATTTTCATTAAAACTAATTAAAATATTACTAATTGCCGACTTTCACCATCACTTAAGGTAAAAAAACCTCAATCACTGCCTATTTCCTGATTAAATCCCCATGTAAGCCTTTCCCTGCTATGAATGTAACTGGTATGTTCACTTGACAATCTGCTTTGAATGCACCTTTTCTTCCTCCCTGTCGTGCACTCTGGAATAATTTTCTTTCCCCCCCGTTAAGAATATCAGTTTATTTGAAAAAGGCTACAGAGACATGATACCCATTTCTTTTCGCTGCATGCAACAGATAGGTTTGTGGAATCAGCTGTAGCAAAAGGGTTAAACTTGTTTGATACGGCACTGGTTAACTACATCCGATTGAGATAAAATTTCATGCATATCTGATAAAATAAGGCCAAGAAAAAAAAACGTTTTGAAGGTGAGAATTTTTGTGAAAAAATCTTTTTTTGCCCTACTGTCCTTGTAGGATGTCTTTAAATTTACTATGGGAATGATTTGAACACCTAATTACTATCATCATCAACCAATAGTACGACAGTCATTTAAATATTTTCTTCAAAATAGAGGTAGTAAAAAATTATACTCATATGTATTTGCAATTCAGCACCTTTCTGAAGCTTATAATTACCTAAATCAAATGTATTTTAAGCAACTCAACCCAGATCCTCTTGTCCGCTTCCTTGCATTTGCTGCATCACTCAGATAACATATTTAGTTCTAAGGCTGAGGTGGCCAGTGCATGGGTCTTTTGACAAGTCTGTTGCCCTCAGGAGGTGAGTATGGGAGTTACAGCTATGGCCTAGAAGGAGGGAGGGGGAGACCATCCCCAAGAGTCGTTCACATTCCCGAGGATGAGCAGAAGACTGTCTGTGATATGTGGGGAACAGTGACAAGGAGTGGAGGGGAGAAATGTGAATGTGCCTATTCAGAAAGGGACTCTTAGGACTTGGGGAGTCTGGTGTGAGATGGCCAACGGTTGAATTGTACCCCGTGTAGTCTGTGAATTCCATTTAACAGTTTAAACAGAACCCCCCATGATTGCTTTTCCTTACTGCATCTTCCCCGAACCCATTCCTTTCAGCCAAGCTCTTACAGTATGCGCCCTGCTGTTTTTGTGATGTCTAACATGGATTTCAAACTTTAGCCCCAGGGTTATCAATTCAGAGGTTGCCCACCCTTTCAGCTGGTTCTGTAAGGGTGGGCAATATGGTTAGCCATGTATGTAATAAATATCAAACATGATGTGTTTAATCATGTCTAGCTGGAACTTTCCTAAAATGCTTTATGTGACTGTAGCAATGTAATGTGGAAGAACTGCTCGTGTTCTGTGCATCTAATTTCTTTTACTTTTATTTTCTCCTGCAGCACAAAGGAGTGGCATGTATTTTCAGGCAATGAATTAGGAGCCTTACTCGGTTGGTGGTGCTTCCATTGTTACATGAAAAAACATCCAGATGTGGATGTGAAGGACATTTACTTGCTGGCTAGTACAGTGTCTTCACAAATACTGGGCAGTATAGCAAAAGTGGAGGGATTTAATTTTGTGGTAAGTGTACAAAAAAATAATAATGAGATGTATTGAAATAATGGGACGTAAAAAATTGATATCATCGCACCACAGTGATATCTTTGAAGAAATACTAATGGCAATGAAATATTTTCCACTACTTTGCTTATAATCGTGACTATTAAAAAACATCGGATAAACAAGTTAAATAATAGAGGAGAAGTAATAGCTATTCTCTTTGCCCTAATGATAGATATTATTTACTGTGACGAGCCAGTTAAAAAATGTTCATGTACTTTAATGGTGGCTAGTTAAAATATTGCATATAAAATGATGTTTTCACTGCAGTCGTAAAAGATATACCTCAGCAAGAGGTGAAGGTTATAGAGGATTCTGGAGTGCTGCTACATAGAGCATGTCAAATGTCATGATTAAAAAAAATAATTTTATAAATATGTAATAATTTAGGTTTTGTGCATTGACACTATTTTTATTGGATTTTGATCTCTAAAATAATTAATCCTTTGTGACCGCAATATTTTATCAAAAGAGAGAGAAAAATAATAAACAAATATTGTTGGTAAAAACTAGCTTAATTTAAATTTCACCAAAACCATAAAAATTTTGAGTCAAGAAAGAAATTAATCTGAATTAGCTACCTTCAGAATTTTTTTGCTAAGCTCCACCATTATTCATCTTAAATCTCAAGACTATTATCAGTAAGTAAGGATCTTTCTTGCTTGAAAGTACATAATACATTCATTGCCTATAAGCATTAAAATATCTATGAGTTCAGTCATAATCAGTTCAAATTTTCTAAAACATTGCGTTTTGATAAATTTATAAATGTTGGCTTTGGATTCATTATTTTGTGTCAGGAAACACTAACAGGGTTCAAATGGATGGGGAACAAAGCCTATGATCTCATGAAAGAAGGGAAGAAAGTTCTTTTTGCCTTTGAGGAAGCAATTGGATTTATGTATGGAACTGCTGTATTAGACAAAGATGGAGTATCTGCTGCAGTGCACCTAGCTGAGCTTACCGCACAGCTTGAGACAGAAGGGAAAACACTGATGGATAAATTGCAGGAAATATATTCAAAGTGAGTGTTTACTTATTGAGGAATTTTATTGTGTCCTGATGTGATAAAATAAGCTGAAAATGTTTCTCCCTTGTGAAATATTTTAATGGAAATTTATGTCCATAAGTGTAGACACTGGACGTAACTTTGTTAATGGAATCACTCTTTTAATGTTTTAACCTTAAGTCTTACCTTTATCTCTTTTTAAATTGTATCTCTTAGTGATATCGTGCCCTGAATGAATAATTTTTACACATTTCTTTTACGTCTCACAATCTTGACAGGTATGGATTCCATATCAGTGAAAATTCTTACTACCTCTGTTATGAGCCCGAAGTAATTTGTCAAATGTTCAAAAGACTTCGAAATTATTCAGGAAAGCCAAATACTGTAAGTTAATTAATTTTTATGCATGGACTTCATCAACATTTTGGAAAAAAACCTAAATTCATATTTCTATTTTTCAAAATACATAATGTATTTAACTTAGGTTATGATAATACAAATCAATATTTATTTTACAGTGGACCAGTTGTTTAAAAGTTCACAGAACCAAAAATAATCAGTGGTTTTTGATTATGAACTTGATATCAACCCTTAGTCAAAATATCTTTTTCTTTTTTGATTTCCCATTAAATATTTTGTAGTTTGCTTAAGTTATATCATGTATGATTTGTGGCACAATGTTGTTGAAATTCTTGATTTTTATCAAATTAGATATTGCACAAGAGTGGCATGACTAGGAATATGTTATAGGGTGCCTGGGGGAGGCCACGCCTTTCCCCCCCACCAGGCAGCGGGAGTCCAGTCAAACTTGTGGGAGGGGAAGGGTGGTGGCATCACAGGGTGTGCTCACCTTCCCTGAATCCTCAGTCACCATCATGCAGTCTGTATTCACTGACTTGTCTCACTGCCACAATATTAATTAACAATTTTCAACTTTAGGCAAATGCAATTATTACATGTCAAAAGTAGAAAGGGGACTTTGCCCCTCATCCTCCCCCGTAGTTACGGCACTGTTGCACAATATTTCTACAAAATTTATTTCTGCACAATGCATTTTGTTGTACTACAAAACTCTTAAAGTGGAAATAAATTTAGTCTAAATATTGTGCAGTGTTTAATTTAAACAATGGTTTAGTTACTACATAGTAGGAACTGTGGAGAGGTAAAGACACTACATATTTGGTTGTATGTATTGTAAGAGGTACTATTTGGTTGTATGTATTTTCAAAATTGGATGTGGACCCAGCTTCTTGATGCCTTTTCTCACGGAATTCCGATCTTGGCTGTGCCTGTGGATAACTGCCTCCCTTACATAGGGCATATGTAGAACTAACATTTTTACTGGTTCTAATAGCTTACTGTAAACTTCACCTCTTTTTCAGTACCCAACAAGTATCTTGGGAGGTAGATATGAAGTGGTCAGTGTGAGAGACTTAACTACTGGCTATGACTCATCCCAACCTGATGAAAAAGCTGTTTTACCTGTATCTAAGTCATCGCAAATGATCACCTTTAAATTTAATAATGGTTTGGTTGCAACATTTCGTACCAGTGGGACAGAACCAAAAATAAAATACTACACAGAACTCTGTGCAAGTCCCGATCAGAAGTAAGTATATGCCATTGAATGGGTTGGGTGGCAAATAGTTCTGTAACTTGTGCAATTTCATCCAATGATTGAGTTGAATTTTTTCTTTGATAATTACGCCATTTTTATTATTTTTTGATTAAACCAACCCAGTCATCTCAATATTTTGTGTCCTCAGGATGCCTCTTGTTGTTTTCCAATTTGTGCATCAAAAGGTCTTTGCCATACTCAATTTTTGATGTATTTTTCTCTTTCAGGGATGTGGAAGAGCTTAAGTCAAATTTGCACGAAATGGTCGTAGCCATGGTAAATGATTTCATGGAGCCAGAAAAGAATCGTCTCACACCCAAAAGCAGTTGAAAGGTTTTACTTACATTTACCTGTGCCAGTATGATGAGAGTCCTAACTCCTCTAGTCTTGTGTGAAGGCATTATGTATCGAACTTAAAAATTTGAATGAAGCCTAGCTTGGTGTTTGCTGTCAAGATTTTGATGAAAGTACCTAACTTCAAGTGTTTGTTGACTATTTTGTTGATAATTACGGTTTTTTATTTTTAACTTACGTGTGCAAAAGTTCCTGGTAAGAATTTTTTTTTTTTTTAATGTAAATATCTTACTTAAAGTGAGTAATTTAATTAATATATTGATATTTATTAAGAACATGATGAAAAATTCACATACAGTACAAATTGTATCCCTAATTAAGCATTTTCAAAATGTACTTCTTTGGAATAAAGCATGAGCATAGTATATGTTGAATCATGCCTGATCTCAGTATTACATTAAATAACTTGTGAGTTCTATGCATTTGGTCATTTTCTTAAGAATACTTGATTTTGGAAGCTAAAACCTTACTCTTCTCTTGGCATTTGATGCATTGACTCTCCAAGCAAGTCCTTTAAGTACTTATCAAGCCAGCTACCAAATTGTTTCATGTGTCTGTCAACCTGAAAAGAACAGCCTTTAACAAAAAATTCTTTAAAGGAAATTGTGAAAGGCCAGAGAAAGAATGACAGCCATAATTTTAATAAATTTTTTAAAAATATTTTTGGGAAAGTTTGGGTAAAACTCTTCAAAATTGAAGGTAGATTCAATTATCCATCATAATAGACGGTGAATCCCAAAGGCATAATTGAAATAGATGAATACATAATCAATTCTCGGTAATCTTTGAATTTTTTCCTTTCTTTTGAGTCCATTCCATAAAACTACAGTTGAATCCATGAACAAAAAATCTCCGTAAAGTGAAATTGCATGATTATTTCTTATGGAGATAAACCTTCCATAATGAACCTCTAAAATTACAAAACATCCCTAGAATGAAGTCTGAGCAAGGGGCCCAGTACAGAAACTTACTTCTGTAAAGGAAATTTTCTACTCAAATACTATTTTACGATGCATTTGTATGAGATTTTGCTTTTGCAATTCCAAATATGCTCCAGTTTGTCTTAATGGCAGCCTAAAACTAGTCATGAAATATGTTTTCTAGTTACTTCAAAGTAAGAATTGTTTCAAAACCTCCTGAGATGACTTCACTGCAGCTAATTACATATGTACTACAATTGCAAGTTGCATCATTAATGCCATGAATTCTTGGCTCATCCTGTGAAAATATAACCCAAGTATCTCACCCACATGAGGAACCCTCTCACAACAAACTGTTTCCTTCCTTTATAATCATATTGCATATCACATTCCTGATTACATTGCCAAAGTTTTGAATCAGTGATAAAGCTGTGAAATCCCCATCGTTCAAGTGCTTTACTCCCCTATCATTCAATCACTCTTCATACTCCTGATCCCTCCAACTGTATTGTGTCTCCAGAGAACCATAATACATGGCGTATACATGTTTATTTACTTTCCAAGGCTAGTTACACTATGTGTGGTGGTTTATAGAATGTACTTGACAAGTTTAGGGGGTGGTGAAATCAGGAAAATGCCATGCACAGGAAAGTAAACAAAAAATTAACTCCACAACTTCATGACTGAATTTGGATATGTAGTACACCAAAGCAGTCTTTAAGACTCAAATTATTAGGAGAGAGCATCAAATATTACTTAAATGGGTAAGATTAATTAATCTTAACATTGAGTTGAACAAGGCATGGTAAATGACCCATTATAATTACGTAATAATAAGCGACCTCCCTAAAAGAATGTCTGCTTACCTCAAAGCTGAATTGGGACCAGTTGGTTACGTGGCTTATTCTCAGTGTACTAGTCACTGGCATCAAAGATTGCCCATATACTGCCAACAAAGCTTCTTCACTTAAATTAATGGCTGCTAGGGCATCAGCTTGTGTGACTGTGGGATGCATTGATATCCGTGCATGAGCTTCTGCCATCTGCATTCTGATGGATAAAAACAGTCCATGAGAGAGGGAGAGTCCATTTAATCTAAGGAGAAGTATTTTCATAGTATGGGTCATTTAAATTAAAAAACATAAACTTCTTTCAAGGTAGGGAGTTCAAAATAAATTCATCCTATCAGTGAGCTGGTCCTGTCTATGCAATTAAAGTACACAAATTTATTCAGAAAGTATTCCTGGGTCTCCCACTGAGAAAAACTTCTCATTCGTGAATGCAGAATCTTATACTCTCCAAAAAAGGGTATTGTACGTATATTGAACATTAATGCTGGTGAAAAAATAAGGAGACTCCATGGACATTTCTCGCCAAAGAAAAACTGCATCTCACTAAATAATATTCCTCTGAGCCGCATCTATTTTTTATCTCAACATACTAAACTCATCTCAAGATAAAAAATATACACAGATGATTTACTCTGTTATGTATGCACATTTTTGTGTGCATTGCCAAGTGAGTTTATCTTGTGAGAATTCTGCTGCTCTAAACAGCCCCTAATTACCCTAAAAGCATGTGGAAGAGGCACACTTTTTTTCCGAGAAATTGCAGCCGAAAATGATGGTGCATCTCTTACACACTCTTACACTTCTTATCTTCCCCCCTCCTCGTCTCCTGTCGCAAGTCCAAGGGGAACTGATTGGCCTTTGTTTTCAGTGTGAGTCAGTCATCTGAAACCCTAAGTCAAAAACATGCGGTAGGCAGGGGAGTTTCTCCCTTAGTGAGGTATTTTAAAAATGGTCTGGTATGCTTTTCTTGCTAGTTAGCATCGTGCCGTGACGTTGGTACCTCAGAAGGGAACATGGAAAAGATCGTGCAGGGCTTTTCACTCCGTAGGGCACGCTAAATTTACTGCCACTAATGGGCATCCTGCGGCATTTATACTGCAAATAGTAATCGCATATCAAACGTAAAGAAATGCATAGTTTTGAAGGACAATACCTGGTTAATAGTCAACATCTGTCTTGCTGAGAAATTTCCATCACGATAAGGACCTGATTTTTCAAAAATCATCTTCAGACGCTATTATAAGGAATATTGCCAATGAAAATCATATTGGTGTCAAAACCTGCAGTTTAAAAAATTTGAACGAGTGTGTACATTGTTGGACTAAATGGTGGATGTAAGAAATCGGAAATACTTATAAATGAAGAGCGCTGAAGGAGAGGTCGAGGGGAAGGAGCGTGCTCCCTCCGTCTCTCAAGCTATGAGTAAAGGAGCAAGGGAAGATTACATCCAATCTTGCATGTGACGTAGTTGCCTTAGAAGCAAAGGGGCGAAGGCACAGCAATGTGATACACGCAGTTTGCATTGTCTGAAGTTTCCAGTACATCTCGTCTTGTTTGAATGCGCTCATGCGACGCTTAAAAAACTCAAATGCTGTCAGATATGCATCATGTTAAGTCTCATTCTTTTTTTAACCTCATGCGTACAATCATACAATTGCCAAAAGCTATAGAGATATCTTCGAGCTCAGTAAGTGACTCACCTAGCATTTGGCCTCCAGAAACTGGGAGAATTGAAGCTGGTAGACCGAAAAAGGTCAGTTGGTGAGGGGTAGGGATGAAACATGTTTCCATTGCTCCTGTATAACTTGATATTTTCCTTTGAGGCAAGTGATTTATGGTCTGTGGGGTCACGGAAAGGAAAAAAGGCAGAGTCATTGGCTGATGGAGGGCCAAGTGTGGTTAAGTGAAATCTACGACGTGATTATTATCCTACGACACTGAGATTTCCCAGATTATTGTCCGATCTCTTGGGAAGGTTCATGCAGTGTGCCTGTCGTGTTTTGCCGTAAAATTTTCCACAGTTGCAATTCTATTGCAATACTCTTACGAGAGCATTTAAACAAAATTTTTCGTGAATAGGAAAAGCATCATAGAGCAACGGCGAAGAGAGGATCGGGACTCTTTCTACTCATTCTGATGGGATGTTGCATTCACGAAATCATTGATTTAAAATTTTGAATTCAGATTCTATTTCTTCAACGAATTTGGATCCGAAGTATAAATTGACGGGCATTAACGGTGGATATTTGGATCCGATCCGACCATACCTAGTAAGCATCACGAGGTCAAGGCTACAAGTGAATACCTTCTTATCTCAGAGTGCCATGCGTATCGTGTAAATTTAGCTGAAAAAATGCCACGTAAATTTTTAGTGTTGAAAGAGGAAAATTTGATAACGTCTGCAACACCGAGCATTAGGATAAAAAAAATGCAGCAATTTTTTTTTTCTTTTGCTTCGATGCTCGAAATAGGGGTGCGTCTCTTACACTTCTCTAAAACATCAAAGCCTCTTACAAATGACCCATTATAATTACGTATGTAACTCTGTAAACTGATGTTCATAATTTAAAGAGGATGTTATATTTAAAAAAATCAAAATGCTCCTGAGGAAGGTGGAAAAATACTTGCATCACATTTATCGATCTTATGGGTAAGCAATGATCTGAATCTGTAAGTCCACGACAACGCCGACTTGCTACGAAGTAATCCTGTATTAACTTTGTAGCATTCGAATCCATTTTTATATCGTTTGAAGTCAAATTCTGAATGAACTGCAATGAGAGATAATGAAGTGATTCAGTCCAATCAACACAGATCTTACATTTGATCAACAAAGAGAAAGTTTCAGCTTATTTATATATGCAGTATAAAAACTTTTAGTCTCGTTCTCTAAGTTTCATTTTCTTACTCATTAGACAGAGGAATACTTAAAAGCTGTAAAAAAATGTACTCAAGACATAAAAATAGCTATTTTGCATTAGATAATAAAATTTTAAAGAAGATTTTTTTAACATAAAGTTTTAATTTATTGCATAGTTAATTATGTTGCAATCAAATGAAATCTGAATAGATATAAGTGAAGTCAATTTGAATTTTACAGCACCAGGACTTGAGTGAGAAGCAAAAAAAGGGCCTGAATTTTAATAAATAGATATTGAAGTATCACTTTTAGTTGAATTCCTATTCTTAGTTCTATTAATTTGACACTGACCATCTTTGTCCCCAATTCCCAGTTTTGAAGCTTTTTAGTTCCAGAATGTGAATTTTGGATTAAATTTTGGATGACATCATCATGTTCTTTTGATTCCATTTCAATTGTAAATGGTATTCCAAAGACACTGAAAAGGAGTTATATTACTATTAAATCTACACAAATTAATTCTAACCCCGTTTATGGCTTAAAATTATGGAATATTCTTGTAGATAATATGGTAAGTAACAGTGTGTTAGATTTAATAAAATTAATAATATAACCTATGATAGTACCCAGGCACAACTTTGGGGTGAGCTTGATGGGTATGCGGGTTGCCTATACTGATATATCATTGATCTATTGATAATTGATTTCATTGATAATGAATTGATAACAAAATATATTTTGTTATCAATTCGTGTACATTGAAAAACCATGCATTTCATTAAATCAGCTAAATATTTTGTTAGAATAATGCTGAAAGTTAAATTCATTTCAGACGTGATTGGCAAACATTATGAAAAGTAGCTAAATATATTGAAAAAAGGTTTGTCAGAGGATAGGTTCCCCCTGGGCTAGTGGTCTCCTCGGCAGTTGTACTCCAGGTAGATATGCCACAATGGAAAAAATTATAATTCCTTTAATTTGTCTTTGGTGTTTCCTTTGATTCAAAGTGTATATGGTGTTTCTTGGGCGGCTGAAGCCCCCAAATCTCCTCCTGCCTCTGTGCCAGACAGTACCCAAGGATGATGAAACCGGTAATACATAGAGTAGAAAAAAAGTGAAAGTTGCCACCCGCTCTCCATGAGTTTGCAATGATATCAGAATTCTGATTCATTAAAACATCAAGGGAGAACCACTAACTGAGGGAACAAATTTCTCACAGTATCAACAACAATGAACCATCCAAGGCCCTTGCACATTGGCGCCGACTCCATGGGGCCTGAGGGGGCCCGAGCCCCCCCAAAAATTTGTTACAGATGTGAGGGAAAAATGTGTAAGGCTTGTCGATTTTACCCGGAGTGTCCAGATTTCGAGATTCGAGTGATCAGGGTTCTAATGTTGATCATATGACTCTTCTAAAATGCTTAAAAACTTAAAATTCACTACTTATAAAATTTACCAGGGCAAGGTCCCCGGTTTGGCCCCCCAATATTTTTTGTAAGTTGGCACCCCTGCCCTTGCACAACACTGAGGAGAAATGAGTTTGTGACACAATCAACTTTATCTGTGACAGGGTTTAGGCTGTCAATTGTTCATTGGGAATAGTTTGCCAAGTAGGCAGGGAATGGAAAAATACAGCCATATTTTCCTAACCACATCAAATTGACAATAAAAGAAAATCCGTGAGCAAGCCCATTTTTTGGTACAATGGATTCCCACCCATTGGGCTCAGGTTTGAATCCCAGCAATGGCAGAGATTTTCAGAGACCAATCCCTGCTTGAGTGCTTTGTACAATGGCATCTAAGAGTATCTGCAACATGGTAACATAAAGCCTAAAATCAGTTAACCTAATCCATAAAATAAAGTACTCACTCAATGAGAGGTCGGAGTTTGTCTTTTTTCATTGAGCAAGAATGAGTCCAAACGGCACTCCTGAGAGGAAGCCTTAAGTCACTTGTAATTGTCCTTTTCTCAGCCGCTATTGCTATATGTCCCTTCTCTATAGCTGCATAATTGTAAGAAAAAGGCAAACATTAACACTATACACTAGATACAACAATAAGACATTATAAATATTATGGAAACAGCAAATTTATCCAGCATTATTATTGTTATATGTCATCTCACGTACCAGAGAGAACTGATGTTTGCATTTCCCTGTTTTGTTTACTCCACACTCCCTTGTAGCAAATACCTCCTTGAGCTAGATAAAGTGATCCAGCATCAAACCACAGAGTGTTACCACCAGTCAGCTCTTCTTGCCATCTGGTTCTCCCCATGATTGGTTGTTGATGACTGTGTACCACACAGGAAGAAGCTATACGTGAAGCATACATCATGATTCGGTGGGCTGGTAGATTTTCTGACCCTACAGCCAGGATATGTATTGGTTGACTCATGCAAACCTACCAAAAAGAAATTACCCATTGTTCTAAAAGAGAAATGTGGCCCAGCAAAAAATTTAACCTGTAGCCTCGGGCCGAGAAATACCCCTGTTACCCCTACCCTTCTCCCACCCCATTGCTGCACCACTGAATATTAGACTATATATGTATCAACTATTTATTCTCTCAACTAGAGTTGTTACCACAAAAAATTCTAGGGGTGCTCATATGGAGAGGAGATTCATTTTGGGGGATGTGTTTTCAGAGGTTTCCATGACGATTGTATCTCATAAAATTTTTAGGGGTGCGTAAACCTCTTGGAGGATGTTTCAGTGTCACCGGTTCTGAGCAGATCGGGGGACTTGACTCGGATTCTACGTCACTTACTATCGGTAAGACAATGTGCGCTACAGACCGTTTCCTATCGACTCAAGGAAGGCTTTCCAATAGGATAGAAGTCGATCGGGGTAGAGGTGCCGCAAAGTCATTCCAGTTGCGTAGGTTGATTTGTTATGATGTTGTTTTTATTCATTATTTGGCTCTAGTAAAATAATACCACTTTATTTCATGAGTGCTGGTGTATGTGGATGTTCTGCTAGAGTAATATATGTCTAAGTGAATTTATTTATCACAATATATGAGCAGACTGTATCACTGCTGGCGCAGTTAGCTTACATGTTATTTGGACGAGTAATTTGGCAAAAAGAAGGTGAAACAAGTTGGAATGCATGGTGTAATGACTTTAAAATATCTAGGTAGCACAATGTATTGGAAATGGGTCCTTTGGTTTGGAAGAATAACATTTTGTTTAGTTTGATATGATTGTGTGCATGACTTGGTATCGTAGTTACATTGAAATTAGACGAGGTTATGTAGTTAATTTGGTTTATTCACAAGTGAACATCCTAAACATTCGTTTTGATATGAAATATTAGTTTAAGCATACCATGAATAGCCATGGTGATAACTATACGGAGCCACCCTCACACAACCTTGTTAGGTATAGTTCATAATTTTTCCGTAGTGAAATGAGATGCATCGGTAGCTCAAATGGTTAAAGCACTCTATCTAATATCGAAAGTTTCGGGTTCGAAATCTGCTGAAGGCTATTTTTTTTTCCTGTTGAATTTTCGCGCAGTGAAATACTAGTTAGAAGATATATTAAAAGGTGCACCAATATTAAGTGTGTGTCCTTTTAGTACTTAATAAAATGGTGTTATAAAAATAACCGAGTAGGTGCAAAACAGATGACAATCTTAGATGAGTGTAGGATGGGTTCCCGATCGACTCGGACTGAATCTGTTTCCAATACCGCCAATCTGATGAGACTCTGAAACACCACCCTGATCCGCCCTGCTGGCTATGGCCTTAGCTCAACAAATGTTGCATAAAAAATGGAAAAAAATACCTACCAATGTGCTAGTAAAAATTCTTAATACAACAGTAAACTTGACTGATATTCAAGAAATGTAAGGGCACTACAGGACAACCCAGTCTTTTACAGAAAGCCATCCAAAGCATGGTGTAAACAGTTGCTGATGCAGCTTGGAGTCTTTGTGTACTCATATTGCAAGCATAGTGGCAAATTGCATTGTATGGATATGGGTGCCATGAAGACCATAGAGGCATCCTGCAGCGTGAAGCCAAAGGCACAAGACACAGTGTGAAGCAAAAGTAATGTTTGATGCATCTGAAAGCCCTCAGTATGGCCCATTGTTATTTGAAGATTCAGCTCCAT
Organism: Ischnura elegans; assembly: GCF_921293095.1. Taxonomy (NCBI): domain Eukaryota; kingdom Metazoa; phylum Arthropoda; class Insecta; order Odonata; family Coenagrionidae; genus Ischnura; species Ischnura elegans. The sequence continues at coordinate 68,524,459 of NC_060249.1, read as the reverse complement.
AGTGAAAAGTGAGACTATCTGAAAACAGCTCAACTGCATAGAAAACTGACCACAATAAAGTGCAATAAATTAATGTTAAGTCATAATTATACCAATAAAAACTATATCATAATATTTTTAACAAGTCAAACTACATAATTGTTTCACAAGATAAACTAAATCTATTTCATCTAATCTTACTCACTTACCAAGGATGCCAAACTAAGAAGGAGTCCTCTCTTCAAGTGGAGAAATGATGACACTGGGTAAAGATCAGAGCAGAGCTGGGAAGCAATGGCAATGAAAAAACTCCAGGGTGAATGGCCTAATTCAGCTTTTAACTGCAGCATATCATCCAATTTAGACCATGACACACTATGAAAAATCCTAGGAGGAACACTCTTCTGCACATAGTAAGCATACATGCCTTGAGATGTCATGTAACCTGCTACATCGTAGTGCTCTCCCAGCTTAAGTCTAGAAGTCAGACTGTCTGAAATTATTGAAATATAGAGGATTTTTAAAAAATAAACGGCAACTCTGTTTTGAACAATCCAAGATGTATCAGATCAGAATGATTCTATAACAACCATAGCCATCAATTCCAGTACATGGAATTCCAGTACCCAGCGAGGGGCAGCAGCCCTCCCAACCCCCCCCCACCCCAAGCTAGAAGCAAATATCGCAAATGTCTTTAAGGAAAATAATATTTTTTCAAGCAAATAATTTTAAAAACTAATAAAGAGTTTAGTTTCCTTAAAATGTTGGTTTCATTTACCTTTTCCATGCTTAAATCTTACCTATAACTTGAACCCCCCCCCCCCTTTGTTTTGATCCTGGGTATGCCCTTGTTCCAGTACTGAATTCAATCACACTTTCCCATAAATTAACAGACAATAATGATATCCTATAGTAATTGAAAAGCCAATAAGGTGCACAAGGCCAATTCGTCATTAACTCTCTCAGTGTGAATCTTGTGGTTTTCAACTATATTAGGCAACCATCCATTTCTGAACATTTCGCAATTTCCTCATGCTCAACCATTTCTGTCATCCCCTTCTGCATACACCATGAGTTCTCCATCCAACCCTTCCTGATCAAACTCAACCTAGGTTAAATGATATTTTAAGGTTAGGTATGCAAGAAAAATGTGTATACGATAATTTTAATATTAGTTTTCCTTCCTAGTGTTGGTGAATTAGAATAAATTAATTTCATACGTTCACATTTTTCTGCAAAAATTAATTGGTTTTGGGGAGGAGGCGCAGCTCGTACCCCCTCCTGGCTATGCCACTGCCAATTGTTATGCTTTGTGTATTATTCTGAATGTCAGTCGCGAGAGTTTTTATTAATCAAAACAAAAAAAAAGGTTCTCCCATACTCTTTTGCACTATTTTCTATCCTGGCCTCAGCAGAATGACACTACAGTGGTGAGAAATGCTCACTGCAATACTAGTGACTGGTGGCCTTAGCCACAGGATTCGCCTGGTATCTCTAATCAAGATGCACAGTTCATCACTGTTCCTGTCATGTAGCTCAAGCTACCTACTCAAGTTGCTTTAAGGAGTCATACCTTGAACTATTCATTTTTACCAAAATGCCAGTCAGTCCTCAATGATACAAATGTTTTAAGACAAGGAATACCAACCTCCACTAATAACAAACTTAACACCTACTTACATGATACATTAACATGCATGTATATACTTAGTGTCTAAATGCATGAACAAGAGAAAGTACTGGGTAACCAACCCATTCATGAGATTGCATGAACAGATAATTGAACCTGTTCTCATTTGAGTTATCCATTTGTTCATGTTAACTCTTTCAGGTTATTGTATCATGCGACCTGGCCTTTCATGGTGTTTTTTCTTCAGGTGAAATTTGTTAATGGAATGAGTTTTAAAGAATGATAAAGTTTTGTACAGATAAAAAAATTATTATAATATTTAAATTTAAAATTTTCACAAACCATAAAATTTCACCATTATCCCACGCTGAAAATTGTATAGCAGAGGTTCCTCACTACTAAATGGAATATCAGCTGCATTTAAGGTCAAAATAGCTTTCACTTTATTACCCATATCTCTCTCCTCAGTATGCTCCACCAAATTTGAAGAACAAATATGACATTCCATTAAATTTTGTTTCCACAGTGTAGAAATTCTCCTTTTAATTGATTCAGGACACATGCTATCCGAGCATGAGTAAACTCCAGATCTCCTACAATGATAGTAACACAATATACCTGGATGTTTTACTCCATGATAATAATAAAATAGATGCCATCAGGTATCATTTGATGAACATTTTGAACATTCAAAATGAAAGAACAAAATTGCATTTTCCACAGAAATTGATTTAGATTGGATAATGCACGTCACTACACTGTTGCATACTCATTAGCTTGATTTTGCACATGATTATCTAGTCTAGGAAAATGTTTGGTGGTATTTAAATAAATTTCTGGGGAAAATATAATTTTTGCCCTTCCATCAAGATGATAATAAGCTAATGGCACTGTGCATAAACTATGTGACCATCTCAGACAGTAAGAGGTTGCAAGGTCCTCATGGTTATCAACATACGAAATCCTTGCACAGACTTATCATCATCAGCAGCAATGAAGAAAAGGAGATGGAGAAGGCAGCAATAAATTTAGGGACGTGAAATGTGAGGAGAACAATGAGGGCGGGGAAGCTAGAAAACATCAAAAGGGAGATGGATAATGGGAGGGTAAATATCTTAGGGTTATGCGAAATGAGGTGGAAGGATGGTGGGGACTACTGGAGTGGTGGGTAGAGAGTTATTTAAAGTGGTGTGGGGAGGAAAGTCAATGAGGGGTAGCTTTAGTACTAAACAGAAAGATGGGTAAGAGTGTGGTAGGTATAGACCAGGTAAGCGATAGGATTTTGGTGGTAGAAATAGAGGTGCAACCCACCAACTTCATGGTGATTCAAGTTTACATTCTCACAAGTAATCATAGAGAGGAAGAAGCAGCTGAGGTGTATGAACAGAGGAAATAATCAGAGAAACTCCAGGTAAGTAAAATCTAGTAGTGATGGGGGACTGGAGCGCTTCAGCCAGGGAAGAGAGGGTGACTACATTATGGTAGGACAGGCGTATAGGAACAGTGTGAAAAACTTGCGCAGCTTCCCTGCAGCGGATTCAGACCACAACCTAGTTCTCATGAAATGCAATGTAAGATTCAAAAGATTTATGAAAGTTAGGAAGGAAAAGAAATGGAATGAAGAAGCTCTGAAGGGGAGTATGAGGAGAGAATATCAGGAACTAGTGGAAAATAGCACATGGGAGATTGAAAAGATACAGACTGTAGAGGAAGGGTAGGATAATATTTAAATAGGAGTAGTCAAAGTGGCAGAGAAGTCGATTGGCTACATTGACAGTAGAAGGATAAAGAAACTGTGGCAATAGTAAAAGAAATGGAGGAGAGAGGGAGATGGAAGAACATGGACACAGAGCAGGGCAGAAATATGTATAGGGAAATAAACAATCGATTACGGCATGAAACTAAGAGGGTAAGGGAGGCTTGGTGGTAAAGACAGTGTGAGGAAATGGAAAAGTTTCAAAAGGAAGGAGAGGTAGGTGCATTGCATGCCAAAGTTAAGTTGCTATCAGGCAGCAAAAGAGGGCAAGCCATGTGAAGAGGATTTCGTGAAGACGGTTCTAATTCCTCAACCGAAAAAGAAGAATGCTGTAGAAATCAAATGATTAAGACTCCATAAAAAACAAAACAAACATAATGATAACCGTATTAAAAATCTTGTCTATTTTTTGTACATCTGGGGAGGACAATCCCTGTTCCTCCCAACCACTACATATGTGCCCACATCATTTCCTCAAATGAGAAATAGAATTGGGACATATATGCATGGGCAACATGATCTCTTCTCTTAGAAAAAATCTCAGCTTAATAGTAAATTACTGCCAATAAATGTAATACGATATATAAACCAAATTTAAGTACTGCCACACCACATAGCTATGACTTAAAAATATTTATTTAGATTAGTAGTAAATCATTCAACCTTATATCCAATCGTGCGGACTCCCGTAAAAGTTATCACCACAGCTAGTCCCGGGTATACTTTAAACTTATATCCAATGTTCTTATTTCAAAAAGGGTAATTTATTAAAACCTAAATGTAGAATTTATTTAAATAAATATTCTCTCATCATGGCAGTAGCAGCATGATAACAAAAATGTTCAATTCCAACACAAGATGTCTTACATGTATTTTGTAGTTGAGCTCAGGGAAATGAGGATCCCCTTAAAAGCTACCAAGTTTCTACAAGTAGAAAACTTCGATGCCAAAAGTGAACTCCTGAATAAATATGAAGGGATGCCCTTCAAGTGAAAAGATATGTGCATAGGAAAGGGTCTCCATGGATCCCTTTGATTAACTGGCGCTTCAAATACAGAAGGTGTTTCAGGTAAAGAATATATTCCCGAATCATTAATGATCATGTCCTTCAAAGCTTGGATGAAAACGCCCTCCGCAAATTTAGGATTATTGATTATGAGCTGTGCAAGATCCACTGAAAGAAAGTAAATGAATATTATTTCTAAAAATATTCAACGGCAGTTAGTAATGATAATATATTTAGACACAGATGCTGAGAACCTGATAAATCTGCAACAACCATAAGATCCACAACAAGGGGTAAATATTTAGGCACAGTAATTATTTTAGTATCTTTTAACTTGACCGATAAATTTTCTGCGTTGAATTCCCGAGCTATTAGGTATTTTAAGTTGGATATTTCCAAAAAGCGAAGTGCGCTTCTTCTCCAATTCTCATGCTCTGACATCATCTCAGTCTTCGATTTTGTGCAAATAGGTTATTTCCACAGGCAACTTCACTGTACGTATATATTCCAGAATATAATAAAATATAGTTAAATATCTGAAAAAGGACGTAGAATATCCTCACTGTGTTATTAATGTTGTTACATTTGTGAACATGATAATAGACTGGGCAAATTTCCCTCTCCACAGCAGGTGCGATACTAGCGCTCCTGTTTACACGCGCAAAGATGACGAAATTCTTTTTAAAAGTTGTAGAACATTTTTTGAAGGTGCTTAATGACTTAGGAGTGGAATTCAACGAGAATAAACACGAAGAATTCCTAAAATTTGTCTTAAATTATCTTCAAATCATTGGAAACAGTATTCAAGAACATGCATGCACAACATATAATCTTTGATGCACAAGGTCAGTTTTAAGAACTACTGTCAACTCACCACATTTCACTTCAGCCTGTGAACGTGAGTAATGAAAATATAAGTATCAAAAAGGCTCTGGGGAATGAAGTAAGTATATGCTCTCATTTATAACTTTCAGAAAAACTATCATGAGTCATATTTCATGTCTGGGTGAAAGCATGCTAGCGGTTGTCGCAAGGTTTCTTCGCTCACATTCCATACACAGTTATTGCACACGTAATGACATTACATCACATGTAACTGAACCAGGGAAATCAGGGAGCTAAATTGTTGTTAAGTTTATAATATCGAATTATTCGTGGTCATTTGCTTACCGAAGTGAATGGCGCTTACCTTTAGCCCATTTCGCTCGCGGATTTCCTGTTGACGGTATACTGGAGAACGATTTTCGGTGTCGTCTCGGCGTTTCTTGTGACGAGTCCTCTCCCCGACCTGTTATATGCCCCTTTTTCTCACATTTCATGCGAATCTGCGCTTGCCCAAAGTCGAATATCTAAGGAAGAGTATGAATCACTGCCATGAATGGTTGACGACCTCGTCCGCGGACCGCGGTGGACCTGTGGTCGTTCAACTGAAAAAACGCGCATTCAATAGTCGATATCTCCCGGCCCCATCTTAATAGCGCAATTCTCCGAGGGAGCTTGATCGTGTGGTTCATCGCATTTCTATATTCGTCATTCATCCGCTGCGACAAGCTACGAGACGTTTCATTCAGGCCTCAACTCTTAATTTTTGGTGCTTTGGGATAACACCTCGCAGTGGACAGTAGCTTCGCTTCTAGCAAGGCCTGCTGCTTCCACCTCCCGCGTGAAAGCTCCAGGTCAATTGCAACTGTTCTAGCCTGTCTCAAGATAAAAAGCGTAATGGAGTACTATTCATTCTTGTTGGTCGTAATTTATTTTATGATAGTTTTGGAAACATGCGTCGCCACGTATCGTTCGGATGTGCCGACCTTTCATGTGGGATCGATAGGGAAAACAACGCTTCATTGTCCCTGTACTGAAATGGTGGGTAAACCGAAATGCTAAGATTCTTGAATGGTTCCAACAATTCATTCTCTCCAAGGAAACGTGTGAACTAGGTCTGTAATGCCGTTTCAGAATGCAACATTTAGCCGTGCCTGTGGTGTGACACCTAAAGTGACTAGGTTGAACGCTACAGATAGTCGCACCCAATTTGGAGAATTTCCATGGCAGGTGGGTATCTATAGTAGTAATGACTTTGCTTAAATGAAGGTTTTGAAGTTAAAATTTGCAGTAACTCTTATTCCAGACATTGAACATGTTCAGTGAAATATGTAGTATCTTTTTGAAATTCCATTTCATAGTCCTCAAATTGAAGTCTTGCCAATTTTTACTTTTGGGATTGTATTTTATTCAGGTGGCAGTAATTGAGAAGTATGAGGAAGAGTTCATCTGTTCAGGTGTCCTTGTGTCTCCCAGAGTTGTTTTAACGGCGGCACAATGTGTTCAGGAAATACCAGTGTCACAGATTAAAGTCCGTTTAGGTGAATGGGATATACTGAATGAAGATAAAAATCCATTTGAACCATACACAAGTGTAGATGTACCAGTTTCCAAGAAGTATTTAAACACTGGTAAGATTCTGAGCATTAGCAGCCTTGCAATTGAGAAGTAATGGGTGAAATAAAAACTTACCACTGGCTCACATGATTATAATGGTAGTTCTATGGTTTTCACATATTGATTACTGGATGACAAATATTACAACACAGGATTCTCCAGTCATCTTGTGGGTGTGTTGTCTCTCACTGTGCATTTAAATGGGCTCACAATAGTTGCCACTCTGACAGACAGAGTGATCTGAATTTCACTGAGAAATAAGCTGTAATTGGGGCCGTTAACCAAAATTTGTCTGATGTATCAAAATTCATAATATCTCTATACTATTCCTTGCAATTACAAATGCTATATTACTAAAATTGAGAATAAGTGGATCGCTCTGCACACATTGCGGTGCAGTGGACATTTTTGAAACATTAAAATAGTATGCCCTAAGAAGCAACTGAAATCAAGCCTCTACAGGACTTATATTGTGGCCGCCTCTATGCAGTACCCATGACTGGATGTATCCTTGTTTTCAGTGGAGTAGGCAGCAGTAACCTGCCAGGCAAGAAGAAAGGCTAGCTTCCTATTCTACTGCATTTACCTGCTTCCTCTATCCAAAACACTATTCGAATACATTTATCCTGGTAGTTAGCTCTGCTTGAAGCAACTGCTTTATAAACTATCCAGATTCTTTAGTGAACCGCCACATTGCCGAACATTGCAGATCCACAATTGTAACTTTTTTATATCATAAGATGGCATTGTCTTATATATGTATATATTCAGTTCATATATAACTTTATTAAACTTTGCATGTGACTTGATTATTTTTTTACTACGAGAAAAGTAAAGATAGCTCAAGATATCTTTAGCCCCCACCCCCCTAGAGTTTTTGTCCGCCTCTGCTTGGAGCCAACTGTTGTCCATTTTAAAAATTTATCATAGAATGGGCTGAATATCTTAAGATTTGTTGCCTATGTTTCTGAAAATCGTATTAAGCCTTATCAATTTATGCCTAGTGAAAACTTCTCTATTTCAGAATCTCGAATCCTAAGTGAAGCTTACAACTTGGCTATCCTGAAATTGGTAGTTCCCATAAACTTTGATGAATATCCACATGTTGCTCCAATATGCCTTCCACAAATTACGATGGGTAAAGCGAATTTATCGGACTGTATGGTGACTGGTTGGATTGAATCTGATGTTTTAACTCTTGAGGTGTGTAAACTGAGAAGGCGTGTAATCATTGTTACTCTAATTTAATTGATCTATTTTTTATTGTCTTATCTAATTCTTCATTATTTTATTTTTAGAAACAAGTTCAATCACATTTGGTTAACTCAATGTCTCAAACTTTTGGAATGTGGAAGAATCCTATGGAATCTGCAACTAATAGTCCAGAGGGTAGCCATTGCCAACTTCTTGGAGGGAATTTTGGAGAATTGGTCCACTGTTCACCTGAGATAGGTGGTATAACTGGGATTGAAAATTCATCTGAGGAACAATTTGAAAGAGAAAAACTGCATGATAATATGAGTGATGAAGAGGAAGCTGAAACCAGAATATTCTCAAGAATACTTTCAAAATCCAGAGCAACAGTTTTATCTAGGGCAGAATGCATAAAGGCAATGAAGGAAATAAACTCAACAATGCCAAAATCAAATCAGTTGTGTGTGACAGCAATGCAAGGATCCTCACAGTGTTTGGTAAGGTTTTCATTCTATCTCTTCTAAATTTCATTCATCTTTGGTTTATCTCTGTTAAAAATTCTTTTTCAAGTACGTATGCTTATTCTTGTCAGAATGAACACTGGTTTTGAAGGGGAAATGTAGTTTTGAAATGTCAAGTACTGTTTTTTTTTGTCATGTGTCATTGTCATTTTGCCACTGCTGATGATGAGAGTGCTTATATGAAGCAAAATTCGCCAACCCACATTGATATACAATTTTCTTCATAAATATAAAATTTCACCTCAGTTTTTGCACCAAATTTTGGAAGTTAAGGAAAAAAGTGGAATATTTATTTATTGGACCATATGAATTTAATTTGATGTATTTAGGCATAAATCATGATTAATTTTGGCAATTAAACAATATTCCAGTCATATGGCTTCCTGTGTGGAAAGATGAGTTAATATTGTACCCCTGAGATTGATGTGTAGGTAGTGTGCAGTATATTAGATAAATTTGCCTTTGTTCGGATTCTGCCATTAATGACCCCATTAAAAGTACACTTTCAAGCCATTGCCAGAGAACTAATGCCAGAAATAAATGAGGTTAATCACAAATTGAGGAACATTTTTATGCTACTGCTAATTTTGAAAGATGTTTGTTTATTTAGCTTTCAGGATAAGTTATACAATGACAAAGTAACTTCATCTCTTGGACTTATCCCAATTATTTTTTCATGACTTAATTTCAGTGGAAAAAATGCCTTCATTGATCACTTAGTGTGAAAAACTTCTGGCAGAGCTGGAAATCCTAAATTACCTTATAAACTCAAATAAGAGATATGCTTCCCTTTTTAAGTGATGAGGTGGATAATGTAAATAGGCTTATTTTATGGAAAATTTAATTTAATGAAAGTCTCTTCGCCCACTTCAGTTTATAAATTGAATCTTGTCATAATTGAACTTCAGCTTGGAATACAATGGATGATTGAGTATTAAAATGTTGGAAATTGAAAGTTGATTTTACTGCATGTTGACAAAGAGGAAATTATGTTTTTTTTTAAATGTATTTTCTCTTCATTAACTGCTTGCTATATTTCCAAAGATTATAAGATTGTGCAGCCTTCTGATATAATTTTTTTAATGAGTTGCCAAAACTAGCTCCTCATGTATAGAAATACATACATTTAATTTTTCAGGGAGATATTGGTTCACCTGTTATTTGCCGTTTGATCGAGGAAAAGAAGCAGAACCTTAAGGACATCAAGAAAACTGATGAAGGAAGTATAAAATATGTTGTAGTTGGTATCATGACCCAATCATATAATTGTATAGGTGATGATAGTGATACCAATGTGAGACCACTTTTGGCGACAAGTATATCAAAGAATCTTGATCAGATTTGCCATGTTATGTCCTCCAGTTGAGGTGAATATTATTATTAGATATTTTGCTATTTCTTTTGGTGTCTTGCTATTGTATATCATTTGCATATTCTACTCGTAATTAAAAGGTTGAAACTATGACCATTCTCTTTCATTCATGTTACCCATTTAATAAAAGCTATGTTCTAAGTAGCTTTTAGAGGTGTATATAGCTTTTGTGAAAAATCCACCGAGAAGAAATCATTCGCCTCGATTTGAACCTGGATTCTCCACTCCAGTTTTCACTCTAAAAGATACCAAATTCACATAGTTTACATTTTGATTTAAATGATCCTGCAAGCTTTTTTATCATTAAAAAGTTTCCTTTTAATTTTTTCATAATTAATAATATATTATTGTGTGTATTCATTTCAATTGAATTCATAAATTTATTTATTCAATGAGAGTTCAAAATCCTGAAAATTCAAAAATCCTGTAATCATTCATTTTCAAGCTTTCCATACTTTAAATCCTGTACCGTATTAAATTTTTTCACTAAAGATGTAAACTTTTATGAAAAAAATAACATGTTCATTAAAATTGCCCATGAAGACAATTAACATTAGTTATTATGGTACCTAAATAATTGAGTCAATTCTGAATGTACCTAGCTAAACATAGATACATGATTATGGGCATTAATGTCCGATTTTTATTTTTCATAACTACGTTAATGTTTCTAAATTAGTAATGACTTCACTAATTATATCAAAACTAATATTTAAGCATAAATATTAAAGGGGGTGACTTAGTCAAGGAATTAAAACAAGTTGTGCTTAAAAAGAATTCACATTATTTATTTAAAATCCATAATTACAGCCTTTGGGTTTTTAGTTCGTTTTTATCATTTGTGTAAAAATCTTGACAATTAACACCTAGGATATGCTGGTACTTATCCAAACTTATACTTCTACCCAAAAATACATGGCTCCAGAAAAATATACTTTACATCTGAATAGGTTTACTGGAGAAGAGAACATTTTTTTGGGTCGGCATTGTGAATGTTGTCTACCTAAGAAACAATATGTAGTGACTAACCAAACAATTTATTGTTCTATTACAAGATTTACCTGGTAAAAATAAATCAATGCTGAGATTTGAAATTAATGATGTTATTAATGAACTCTTGCCCAAATTATATATGCCACTAACAAGTGTATTCACTATAATTTTATGCAAAATCTGAACTCCATTTGGAAATCTATGGGGTTTTTTAAAAGCCATATGGATCCCTAGCCACCATCATTAGGAATTTTCTTGGTTGATGCTATGGCAAGAGCAGCTCAGTATATATTTATACAAAATGAAATTTATTAATGAACACTATCATGTGTGCTTTCGTTATCGTTCACTTGTGTGATATGAAATAATATGCATGTATGAATAAAATATCTCATTCAGCCATTTGGCTCAATATCAAATCTAAATCACAGCTAAGAATACATTACTATTGTCATTCAGAAAATCATTGTCATTGATGGTAGGGTCAACTTGTGAATTAATAAGAATTAACCTGCATTCTGGTATAAATACCTCCAATAATCTATAAAGAAACTAACTTCATATTAAGAAACATTTCCCTAAAAATTGTATTCAATTAGCATTATACTTCTCAACAAATACAGCACCATGCATATTCATCGTAGTTCGGAAGAATTCTTTTTCTACTACAAGCTGTGAGCAATGGATATTTGGTCTCCTACATGAGCAATAACACTATATTTAGAGGCATTAGGTGTACTATAGCATTTTTACACAAACATTCTGGCAATGGTAACATTCATGCCATTAAATAATTTTGTAAAACATTGGGGAAAAGATTAAAAAGTAAAGAAATATCATTGATGCTCTTGAAGCATCAGCACAAGACCACCCATGTCAGTCTAGGATAGTACGCTGCAAAGGCCAAATATTAAATCAGTAGCAAAGAGCAATTTCTGACAAAGCAATGCCATTATATAGATGCTTTGATCACTACTGGCCAAGAAGGAGTTCATGTTGATTCTCCTCACGTTACATCACAAGTTCAGGAACACAATATGGAATTGGACTAGGTTCAAAATGAGAAATGACGTTTACTGATGATTCACAGATATTCAAAGTACAATAGAAAGAGATAAATATCTGTTGCACGATATTTGGCTTCATGAAACATTCATAAAAACTACAAAGAATAGGTGGGGAGTAGGGTAACTCAATTGTAAGCTATACTAAACAAGTATTTCATATTAATGAATGAAAATCTATGACTGTGTGTAGTGTATGTATTTTACATACTAGGTATTTACCACTTCTCTCAAGGAACTCAAAATTTGCTAAAAATATTCAGAAACTGTACAAAAACTGTCTCCTCCTATTTTACATATTAAAATACGTTAAACACCTCTATCATATTCCTCATAATGGCTTGAGTTTCTGAACAAGTACATAGGTGTTGTACAGACTATGAGACTGCTTCTGTGCTTAATATGCAACTTATATAATGTAAATAATTAAATGCATTTTTATTTGCTTGAGTATAAGGTAGATAACAATTGACTTCACAAAAATATAAAAATACTGTAAGCTAATCACAAGTATAAAATCTCAAAGAAATAATGATATATCATATCTAAATAAGGCTACCATTTGAAAAAGGATAACAACAGCTGCACAAATTAAATTGAGTTCTTAAAACCTTGCTGAAACATTATAGCTAACAAAAATTAGATAATTTAAAGCTTTGCCATAATATATGTAATCTCATATATTGGTAAATTTTTTAGCCAAGTACATCATTTTTATAGAGCTTGGTGGAAAAACTAACAAGCACCAAAAATGCCATTCTACAAATGCATGCACCTTAAAATTTAAGGTTTCAATAACATACAATGACCTGGAGCAAGAGAGCATTCCTGTGCTTTTTATCACAATGTCAATGTGTACAATTTTAACTAAACAAGTACACACAATCAAAACATTTGGTAACGGACACATAATGAGTATTATATAAAATACCTACAACAATGTATACTTCATTTTAACAACAAAATAAACATCCCTCTCAATAAATCACAATTTTGATCAGGTTTAAAGATCAATAGCCTCTTTTCACTTTCAGTCACTTAAGGAGGAACTGTTTCTTGTCAAGGAGAGGTCATTTATGGTAGAGTTATGCCGAGTTTTTCGAGAACCCTCCGTGTCATTATCCATATTAGGATTCACTGAATGAGAGAGGGCGACTGTCTTATTGAAGTCTATCGTAGCATAACCTTCTGACACTCGTCGAGGAGATTCTGGAAAAGAAGCCACGGACCCTAGTGGTGATGTAGGCAATGTCTGTGAATTGTTCGAATCAGATCCTCTATCTAAATCAAGGACCACATAATTAACTTCACGCACAGGTGCAGCTTCAGGTATTGTAGGGGCTACTGGAGCTAAACTCAGGTGAATGGGAACCTGACTGACAGGAGTAGGTCCCACAGCTGTTCCTACTCTACTACTGGGAGTGGCTGCCACAGCATCAACAGGGGAGAGAGCAGTCAAAACCACCTTCCCATTAATCTCACTACTGATTTCTCCGGGTTCAAGATTTTCATAACAGTGCTGCTCTGATAGGGAAATTGCTTTGGCAGTGGGGTCTTTGGCATTTTCAGGGACAACATTCATGTACAAATGCAGCTGTGCTTCTTGCTCTGATTTGATAAGGTCATCCAGTTTAGCATAGTTTGTTTCAGTATCATATGGAGAGTGAGGACTTCCTAGGCCTAGGTTCATGTACGGGAGAGGTAGGGGAGCCGGTGCTACGCTGCCTGGAGTCTTAGAGCTCCCCCCACTAACACTCAATGGCTCAGGCTGGGCTTCTGTAAGTTCCAGCCGCTGAGTAGGTTTACTACTCTCTGATGGGGTAGCTACTGCACTCCCATTGGTGTACGCTGGGAAAGCTGACCGGCTAGTATCTTCTAAAACAGGGACTCGACCATCTGGATCTGTGAACAGCTCCTCATTGGCATACAATGAGGTACTATTGTCAACAGCACTGCTGGTAGATCCCACCACCGTACCCAAGCAGATATTGACGTTAGGTGGAGGAGAAGTTGTGCTCTGAGGGCTTAAGGGACCACTGCTGACACTCAACCTAGCGATTGAGTTCAGTCCATTGCCTACCTGCATTGGCATCACACGTGGTGCAGTTGGAGGACCCCTTGCGGTGCTCCTCACTGGCTCCAGATAATTCCCATTGTCCAACCCTGCTCCAAGGTTGTCATTCACTCCATTAGCCATCCCATTACCTGGGAAACCTGTCCGAGATATTGATGTGGACATGAGCATTGAGGAGGATGATATGGATGGTGCAGAGGACATTCCCACAGTTGGAAATTCTCGCGACACAGCATCCTCTCCACCAGCTCCATTGTGACAGTGCTGTATGTGGCATTGGAGCATGTTGAACAGTTGCTCAGCACGGCGGCAATTGAAGGCATAGATCCCTGGTCCCGTTGGGCAACGCCTTCCAGATTCAAAACTGAATAACTCTGCATCAAATCCATAGCGTCGCAGGCACTTGAGTGGCCACTTCATGGGCACCTTGCCCTTTTGGTAGAAAATTATATCAGCCTCAGTGATTTCCAGTTGACCAGAACTAAGGAACTGCCCTTCTTCATTCACGTTCATCACATGGAACACATTGGGATGAAGATCATTGATATCTGTCTTGCTGGAAATGCAGCCCATTATGGACTCTGTGGGAAATAGGGAGGAAAGAAAAAAGGTAGGATTAGCAATAGCGAATGCCATCACTAAGAGCTAATTTAAAAAGTAAATCATGAAGTGTGTAATGGTCTAATGGGTAGAGGGTTTGGCAACTGATTTAAGGGTCTGGGTTCAAATCTAACGTGAAGCCCTTGGGCACCCCCAATGAAAATCCTTGTCATGTGGCCCAGGGAGAGGAACTAACCTCGACAGTGAATCTGAGAATTTCACATGCCTGGGGCTTAGTGTGAAGTTAATCTACCCCACTTATTCGAACTAACAAAAGGGTTGATGGAATGACTGATTTACTAAGTGTTTACAAAATTCTACCCCACAGACACACACACACATGCTAACTAAGCTTCTCACTCACCAGCAATGCCATAATAGCATATGCAAGGATTCTAATTTTTAAATGTAAATACAACAAAGAAAGCAATTTCTTAAATTTGCCAATAAACTTCCTCATTTTCATGAAGTTTTTCATTATACCCGCGTGCAGGGCTGCCCACAGACTTCTGGTGGCTCGGGGGAGGAGTTTAGGTGTGAAGCTCCCCTCTCCCAAAGAGAAATACCCCCTTAACTCTGTGGCCCTAAGAAGTCTAGCCCATCTGCCTCCGCTCCTCTCTGGACGGCCCTGCCTGAGTTAGCTTTTTGAGATACAATAAATCTTTTGAAAACGCTTTTACATAAGACATGGTGACATTTTCTGTTACCCAAGTTATTTTCATTCATATACTCCATTAATACCAGGGCCTTAAATTGGTTTGCATAGTAAACATATCACATACCCTTATTTGTAAATAAGATTGTTTGTACCCAACTGCAATCTCGACAGCTACTATTTCTGAACAGATAATAATTATTGAGCTGGCTTTGATTTTTCATCTTCATTACATTCCCATAAACCTACATGATGGATATGTTCAGGTGTTAATAGCTAGTCATTGCATAGATCACTAACAAGGAAATTCTTTGAGCAAAACTCTTGTTATCAATATTTCAATTTTCCCCACAGAAAAGAAAGCTCACAAAGAAATATAACATGGTTAAGTTGAGAGGTAAAAAAGCATAAACATAATTTAAAAGTTTACTTAAAAAATGAGATGATACTAAGGTTGGTACACAACATCGTGTATTAATAAACACTATGTTTAGTTAACTAGCACGCTGATATAGTTTATGGTGATGATATAATTTTGGCATGGAATGAAGCTCCAGATTTAATTTTTAGCTTCCATGTATTGACTGTATACTCAGATTTAGAATATATAAATAGCTTTATACACTAAAAACAAGGTTGACTGGAATTTAAATTCATTTCTCTGATATTTCCAGGAAATCCAGAGTGAATTTGAAATATGTAGAGGAGTAAAAACTTACACTTAAGATTAATTTCACTGTCCAAGAAGGGCACGATTTTTTAAACTGGTTAGTTCATCCGGTAAACTAAAACTTTAACTGTAAATATCCAAGCCACACACAGTGCATAATGGCATTTGAAACTGTGTTAAAAGGAACATTATGAGGGCCAGGAGAAAATGTTGACATACATACAGCACCTAATTATACATTTGATACTCAGCAAAACACACTGAATTCATTTAACTTTTCTTACTTTGATTTCTACGATTTCCATTCATAAAAGTAGTTTCAGCCAAACCACACAGACCTTTTGTGTGCAAGGAAATGATGCAACTGAATTATTCCTATTTCATTTTAACTATTAACATAGAATTGATGGAAAACGATTAAAACATGAAAAGATAAAATTGGATATACAGGGAAAAGTCCCTTTCGAGCAGCAAGTAACATCCACTCCCATAAAACTCAAGTCCCATAGTTTTATGGAGGAATCACCTGATAACCATACACTAACAGGTCAACTACCTATCATTGCAGAACTACACCATAATAATTAAAATAATGTGCTCTAAAATCTTCTTTCCCTACCTTGAAACCTTTAATAATCATTGCTATAACTATTCTAGATTTTTTTCATAAGGAAGATGCAACAACACATACTGCATAAAAAAATTCACACAATACACAACAATGTAGCAATCAGCCATTGCATGCAATGAAAGATATAAACAGAGATGCACAACGAATTCTTCTTCACAACACATCCTGTCACGCCATACAGTAACCCCGCGAGTGAATCCACCTCAAGACGCAGAATTCGCAACGTTACACTCGGGAGAGGACGTAAAAAAGGTGGTGCTAGACATTTTCGCAATGGTCACATTTCGATAGAACAATAAAAAAATCAACTCACTCCGAATTCGCTAAGTCGCCCATTCGTGAGGGTGAAGGCACGCGTGCAGGGGCGGAAGAATCGCGGTTGGTACGTCTCGTGATTGCAGGGAGGCGTGGCGTGTGTCGTCTCGCGGCGTGCGGGGACGTCGAGACACATCCCCATCGGGCGAAGGAGGAAGACAGCGCTGGGGGGGATGAGGAGCGGTCGGCGCTGGGGAAGGAATGCCGAAACCACGTACGCCCCGAGCCCTCGAGGGGGAGGGGGATGCGGCCAGGGAGAGAAGAGAGGGATAGAGCATACGAAAGGGGAAGGGGAGGAACGCGGTGATGGAGGGATGAATCCTTGGGGTTGATGGTGGGGGAAGGGACAGTCTACGCATCGAGCACGGGGGGACGTCTTTGAACGCTCCGACGTAGAATAGAAAGCATCTCACCCCAGCGGTTGGGGCATCAACAATTTTACCAATTAAACACACGTATAAATGATAATCGGCTTCATAAAAACTGATGCATTCCTTAATCTTGGTTTAAAATACCAGCTCAATGTATTTTTACGGGACCACAACGGGAGACGTCTTCGAACGCTCCGAAACAGAATGTAGTATGTCTCACTCCCCGGCAATCGGCGCAAGGGAATTTAATAAAAAAACACGTTATAGGTTAGCAATCACAAGCTGCATAAAAACGCAAAAACTGTTAATACATTCTATAAAAATGCCTCGTAAATAACACTTTTTGCATAAAATCAAATAATAGTATTTAAAACTGCGGTTGAAAAATGGAACCATATATTATCACGAGTCAGCCACAAGCGATGTCTTACAACGCTTCGATGTAGAATACAAATGATCAGTACACATGACCTCCCTAGGGTTGGAGCGTCGAAGTTATAAAAATACGCATATCTTAGCAATTCGCTCCATACAAACGCTTACACTGTGCATGCACTTAAACTTAAAATTTGATAAATACAACTTCGCAAAAAATAACACAATGTCATAATTCAACAAAATCGTTTAAAAATATTTCATTAAATATTTAATCCTGTTTTCCTTTTCATCGATTCCCAAGAAAATAAAATGACCTTTCAATATGCTTATACGAGTGGTTGTATTTAATGTCTTTGCACTCACTGTAGTTGAAATAATCATAGGGATTGAAAATATTCCTTATTAAGTTAAGTCCAGATAATGCAGCCTTTCCACGCTTTGAGCATGAATTTCACAGGCTAAACACATAAAAATGAGTGGAACTCGCGCAACACATCTTTTTTTTAATGTGTCAGAGAGGAAAAAATTTATTTTCACAAATATCAACTTATCCTTATACTTTGAGCCGTAACAAAATTACTGGCATGGTCGCACTAGAAGAAGTGCAGTCCGACTGAAATGGCGCTACACGTCGACACCGCTGGTGGGGGAGGAGCGATCACCGAATATTCTGGTCGAATGATTGGCATTTTTAGTGACTCACTGCCACATTTCGATAGACTTGGCGCGTAAGAGGCGGAAAAAGAGTACTATCATAAGCGGGAGGGAACGAAACAAGAAACAAGACTGAGATTCCATTATTTTTTCTTTTTTTAATCTGTACAGCCGGGAGGGAACCACCTCAGGAGCAAGAGAGGGAAAGGGTGATGCTGTGGGGTAGGGTAGGGACACTCGGGGATCGGAGAGAGAGGGAGGGGGCGGGGTGGGATGGCGATCGATACAAAACCGGGCGAGATTAGCAAAGCATGGAGGGGGGAGAGGGGAGGGAGCTCGCCTAGGGGGACGGAAGATGGGTTCTCCGAAACCAGAGCGCGCGATCCTACCACCTTTCTTTCGGAGAAGAGGTGGACAAAACGATTACTTTCCGGTATCGAATACAACAGATCCTGGTGCATTACAGTATCATATACTGAGTAGCTGTTCCTATGAAGGATCCCTATGATGATACAAATGAAGATTTTCCGCGCTTCACTCCGCGTCGGTCCATGTTTCTTTTGGACGACAGTTTCGCCGGCGCTACACTTAGCTTCTTCAGGTCACCGAATTAACGATGCGTCATCATTGCCACCTTTAATATCCTAGCCGTCGGTCAAGTCGCTCCTGATTGGCTGTTGGAGATTAGCTATTTTCTAAAAACACGTTTCCATGCCTGGGCGAGTGAATAGCCATCTCCCTGTGGAATTTATTCTCTTACTTTGTGATCTCTATGGCCTCGTGTATTACACTCAGAAAATATTTCCGGTCTTCGGATATCAGCTACGGAATCTTCGAATTTTATGTTATGCGTAGCGGCCATCCATGTGTGCTCAGCTACGGCAGAGTTTCAACTTCCTGTTATTCGCATGCACCATTAGACGGCATTTAGGTAATCATGAAGTTACTAGTAGCTACCCCGACAGGTTAATTGCGCTTCGTAAACTCTTCATTTGCATCGGTAGGTACTCGATGTTTCACTCGTTCTAGTAGGTCCCTGGTTTTGGTGGTACAATAAAATCTCGTTACTAAAATAGTGATTGCTTTCAATACGTGAGATCTTCCGAATTTCCTTGGATATGTGGTATCGGCACAAACGCGGCCGGTTTTATTCTCTCCTCCGTTGCTTGATTGCTGGTCCTTTTCATGGCCATTTCCGTTTTTCTCACCGCCTTCAGGACTACGTCTCGGTGTTAGCCGCTCTTCTCCATAACTTTCCGATTTTTTCTCATTTTTCAACGAACTTTTGTCACAAACTGGGTGGACTCAGGAAAAAGAAGTTAGCATATGAAATAATTGTAAATATTTTTTATCCTGATAATGGTCTTTCTTCGTATTATATTTAACGGAAATAAAATTTCCAATAGAAACGATCAACACAAAAACAAACACTTCCGTCGTTTTAGGCCAATTGGACCCATCAAGTGATAACGGATTTTGCCAATTTAAATGGAGTCGATGAACAGATGCCAATAATAGCTCTTGTAAGTGTTTACTCTTGGGTTGGGAATCCGGAAAAAGTCCCAGAAACCCTAATTACAAGGCACGCTCAGGGATTAACGGATCCGTGAACTTCTCCGCAATCGCTCGAGGGAAGTACTAACACAACTAAAAAATTCCTAATTCAGCCTCTCAAATTTTTCAAGTAAAAACGCGGAAGATGCCGACCATGAGTTGGTGACGCTTTAAAGGCCGTTTTACACGTGACACGTACTTGAACGATCTGACGTGTGTACGAAGGCGCAGTCAAAATTGCGTCGTGTAAAGCGGTAAATTGCTAGAATGCATGCGAGAATGCGTGGAATATAGCCCGTTATAATTTCGTACGTGCATTCGCGCAATTCCACGCCATAAAGTAAAATTAATGCAGTTCTAACCTGCGCTATTCCGTGCCACGAGTAAAATGGCCTTAGGGGTTAGCAAGCTAACGCGTTCAGAATGTAGCGCTGATTCAAGGAATGAATTACTCACAGGAGAGCAATGAACCACGGAATACCGATGAGGAATGAATATGAGAAAAATACGGCTTCCCATATACTTCAAACTCTATTACAATCAATACTTTAAAAGGAATTGGTGAACGAGTCCAATGTCGGCGTGAATAAATTCCTAGAATTTCAGTAGTCTCCCGCACAGCGTGAACCAGGCAAACTTTCCGTTTCCAAAGGCTCTTCGTTTGGGTGAAGGAGTAGCACATCTAAAATATATGTACAGAACTTCGAAAAGTAAAAATAAAAACATTCACCAATTTTTTAAAGAAATCTTACTCCGAAATGACTCCGGGGGTGAGATTGAAGAACGGAGGGATGCAATCCTTCGGGGGAAGATTTACTACCGCTCGATTTTCCTTATAGAGAAGAGTATACCCTTCAACTATCGCGTGCTTCTCTGCGAAGTGGCAAACGCGAAATGACTCATCAAACAAAAGGGGTGCAGAGTTCATAAACATTAATTTGGTGATAATTTCTAACTCTAAACAACAAAAACTCCAGGATCAAAACTAGGGGGGCAAGCCATGGTTGTTCAAGTTATAGGTAAGATTTAAGCATGGAAAGGTGAATGAAATCAACATTTTAAGGAAACTGTAAAAACTATTTATTAGTTTTTAAAATTAGTTGCGTGAAAAAATATTATTTTCCTTAAAGACATTTGCGATTTTTGCTTCTAGGGGGCAGCTGCCCCCTACTGCCCATCGCTGGGGACGCCCATGACCCTAAAAATGAATTCCAGGTGTATCAATGGTACGAGAAACGCACAAAAAATTTTTACGCTCAATAAATGTTCGAAATCAAATTATATACGCCTGCCACGAGTCCAACGAAACGGAGGCTGCAGAGGTGGGTTAAAAAGGGATCGGTTGGTTAAGCTACAATAATTCCTATGAAAAAAATAGTAATCAAAATAATTTTGATTTCAACATATGCTTATGCGTTTCGCGTCTATTTATTTTCACCAGAATCCTCGATTATCTCATAGGAACTGTGCAATGAACTAAGCCTGAAGAGTATGCGTCTTCTCCTATCCGTCGTCATTAAGCCTCAAATAGTTTCTGTTTCAACAAAATACTTTCACTTCACTAATTATAATTTACTAAAATCAATGGCGCTACGGTTAGCGTAAAATTCACAATATCTGACAACAAAATTCAAATTAAAAATTCATATGATCATTCAGAAGATCCCCTGAGGATGAACAGCAAGTCGCCTCTCAAAACGTCGGGAGACATGGAGAACATCAACCGGGGGAAAACCCGAGAAACTTTTCTGCACCTGATACGCCGGGAAAATCTAATTGTAAGATCATACATAAAAACTCATATGTTTACTCCAAGCATTCATTACCCAACAAAGCCGACTACGAGAGCATTTTGCAGCGCGAGGATACACTCAATTGCCTTGGAAATAAAACCGCCGTGACTAGGAATATACCGCGAACCAAAAGTTTACTGGGCCCCGCCCAAAGTATACATGAAAACAATACGCCTAGTTCAGGGTGAGCTCTGACCCGACCTACCAAAACTAACCTTAGGGCTAATACTAAACAAACGCCAAGTATTTCTTAACAATCGCGGAAGTACACAAACCCAAGACCGCAGCATATTATGATCAACCGCGTCAAATGGGAGATGAGAATTCGTCGCAGCTTTTATGCTAGCTTGTGTTTAGTAAAATACGGAATTACGAGGGCACAAAGATCATGTTACATTCATTGCACCAAAATTATTAACCTAATCAGCACCAATACGCACAGAAATACATAGAAATCCAATACATACAATCAACATGGTACGATTATCATTCGAATGCATTTCACTTCTCTAAATATTATTTTCAACCATTAATTCCCGATAGATGATCTTGATTTGTAAGTCCGCAGTTAAACTAAAATATTGAGAGACATGATGAAAATGCTCTGCTACACCCAGCGAAATCTCATCATTATTGCTTCTCATTGTGCGAATGGGTAGAAGGTCACTTATGATGACCAATTCATCCGTTCATTACCGCCGCTTCCAAGCGATGGTGCGAGAGCAGCACGAGATGACAGGAGATGAAGCAGACAAAATGACGTCATCCAATTCGCACTGAAAGGGTGACATGATATGCCGTCTCTGTCGGTGACTTCAGCAACACATGAAAAACTAGACCTATCATAAAATTGAGCACAACAGAGCTAAATACATGACTCTATACATCCAAAATAAATTCAACATCGCGCTAAAATGGTATCCTGACGTACAAGACGAAGCACACCTTCTGAAAACATGAATGTGCGGATTACCAAAACCACTTGCTAAGAGTTAGGAACGCCGCAAAAAAAGAAACAAGAATGTACGCTACTAAATATCGTTAAATAAATTGTAAACAATGAAAATAATTACCATGAACTCCCACTGAAATTTGAAGTCAAACATGATCCGATTGTACACCAAGACAGGAATCCTATATCAAACACTCGAAGTATTGTTTATGTATATTACCAGTTAAACAACCAGCCTTCGTTCAGATGCACAGAAAATCTACGCGTTTAGATGAATACGAGCTGACAGACCCGAAGGAAAAATCTACAATAAGTTAAATTGAAAGAGAAGAAAAGAGGCCATTGGGCTGCATCTTAAATAAAAACAAGTAGAAACCAACAGTGATTTTAGATTATTGAGTCTAGCATACTATTACGAATCGTTTAGAATTATCTCAAACACAACAATATGTAATTTAAAAACTCACGCCACTCACTGGCCATTAGATCTTAGGTCCCTTTAAAGAAGTTAAAAAATCACTCGGTGACATTTGCACAAAATTCGTACCATCGACTTCTTGAAAACAAACCAAAGTAACACCCACAACCAGACTTCAAATTTTCATTTTTTACAGATTATATTACATTAAATTCAACATCAAAACATAATATTGTAGTCAAATACCATTCGCAAGGCGATGCTAACGTAAAATGGAAATTCATTACGCATAAGTTTACCACTTCTGATATGGCGCAAGTGATACATGATAGAGCTTCCATTCAGCTTTACTTACCACATTAACAGCCTCTCTATCATACTGTTGTTTTACGGTGCTACCTATTTCCAGTTACAAATAGTGCGATAGTAAAATTCATTCTTCGTCAACCCAAAAACACCAAACAAAGATGGCAACTATTCAACGAGTGTCAACTGGAGGTGATCACAAAAAAAGTAGAAACGATATGACAAACTTAACATTCGTATGTGCGTTGAAGGCGAAATCTGTTTGCAGTTTATGATTTGACTAGTCAAGTTTTTGAAAACAAGGGAGACGACCATGAGATTATTTGAACGGGGAGATTTTAATTATTAGGCAGCTTGTTGTTGTGTCTCATATAGTTACTCTGATTTTAGTCTGTACTCTTCTGTCATATAGTCAAATCTGACTGTCCATGAATGGATTCGCGGCGACCACAGAAGCCTCGACGCCTTAGAGGGACATATGCTTACACTGCCAGTAAATACACGGCAATTGGAGTTCTTGGATTTTCGTTTGGCATTATGGCTATAACTGAGTAAGTATAAAATTTTAATTGCATTTACCCATCACAATATTGTTTTCATTGCAAGTTAACTTGCGAGTTTGTTTGGTTATTTATTTAATATTATCAAATTCGTCCAATTTCAGACTGCTCTTTCAGCCGTTAAGAAAACTGCACGAACGGTATGGTTTGAAAGAGTTAGAACGCTCTAGCGAGGAATCCCGTCAACCCTTATCATTTGTGCCGTTAAGATCCTCGAGACTACAGGAGGAATTGAATCAGAGACGTTCAGTTGAGTGATGACAACGCTTAAAATTGGACATTTAGTGTTTAGTTAGGGAATTAATGTGTTATTGTAGTGATGAAGATGGATGATAAAAGTTTACCTTTGTGTAGTCAATCATTCTTCGTGTCACAAAGAACTGGACCTAATAAATTATCTCTTACGATGAAAAGTCTTAGTAAATCCAAGAACTCCACAAAGAATCGTGGTAGGAAAAGTATTAGAAGTCAAGGTTCTGTTAAGACTCGAACCAGTTCAGGCCCACACACTAGGTATACTTTCAAAGCCTGTGAAAACTGTGCACAATGTTTCTAATAATTGTGGAAGTTATTTAAATAAAGAATCCAATGCTCCAAATTTTGTCTTTTTTTTGCTCAGATGCGGAGGTAAAGGATCCCATAGTGGTACGATGGAACTATATTTTGGTGGAGCCAAGGACCCTGGAACAAGCTGCTTTCACATAAATGAAAATGACGGACCTTCAACCCCTGGGACCAGCGGCTTTCATAGTTTTCCAATGGATAGTCATTTTCCTCCAGCAGAGGATTCCATCCCCAAGTTCAACGAAGATTCTCGCCTCAGTGCTGTTGTTAAAGATTCTTGTAAGGGTGATGATAGTAGTGAATGTGATTCCATCGTTGAGGCCCAGGCTACTGAGAGCATTGCTTTACACGATAATGATCCCATTGATGGTGCAAGAACTACAGATCAGACAAAGGAAGACAGGACCGATGTATTAATGTGCCCTATATGCTGGAAGTCTTTTGAGAGTAAAGATACTCAAACTGCACACATGAAACTATGTGCAGCAAAGCATAAGATGTCAACGAAACAGCTTCTGGATGCTCTGGAGCTCGTGCAAAGGCAGGAAGCTGAACGAAAGTCATTGGGACTTCCATTGCTGGCCAATAAGATATTCAAAAAGCCTAAAAAGGTCCTATTTCTACCAATGATTGCATGGCTAAGAACACTATTTAATTTATTACCCTTTAATCTTCTATTTGTTTTAAACATACGATTGGTGTAAGATAACCATTATAAAATAAGGATCACTTATGCATAGGTATTCAATTATAACATTGTTTTTCTGATCCATAGGAACCTTCACAGACGTCTGATAGGCCAAAAACTGCATCAGATGGCTATTTGCAACTTGGCCTCGCACTTTCGGCATCACTAATTGAGGCAGAGAAGGAAAAAGAAAGGAATCACCTCCTAGAAGCTGGTTTAGTTGAAGAGGCAAATGAGAAAGGGCTACTTCCAACCCAAGAGATCTCTGAAAGCATTCCTGCTAAGCCAGCACCCATTTTTTTGAATGTGGGGAAAAAGTCTGGGGATGAGGTGAGAGATACTAATAAAGCTCGGAGGCGGAATGCAAAATACAACTTTGGTGGTAGGGTGCCAGCTATCCTTAGAAGAACAGCTGAAGAAAGAGAGAGACTAATTACTGAAAAGGTGGCTGTCATTTTGGTGGGTGATGATGCAGTCGATTCCAGCAAAAGTAATCCTTCTAATGGACCTGGAAACTCTCTTTCAACTTGGAATATCAGGTCAAAAGAGATGAAAAATTTTGTTGATAAGGTAATAGTCGTCTGTATTAATTATTTTATTTTGATTTATTCATATTTACGTAGAATAGCTTGAGTTCAAAATGTGTGGTCGTGTTTTCCTTTCTTCTACCAAGATATGTAGCCAGAAATTAGCTTTAGGATGGGTGTTGGGGGAGCTTGGGTATTATTTGGGTTGCCTACTCTGGTATTTTGTAGTCAATGCACACACATTGGAAAACCATGTATTTAATTAAAATAGCTATATAATAATGCTGAAAGTTAAATTAATTGTTGGTTATTGGGAGACATTATGTATTATCACAATGTTTATTGAAAAATGGAATGTCACAGAATTGGTGGGGCAGGGTTAGTCTCCTCAGTAGATGTATTCCTGGAGAGTCGCCACTACAGAAAAAATTTCAGGGGGCTTAAACTCCCAAAGCCCCCTCTCCTCCCTGTCTATGAGCCTCCTTCCTCTGCTTTTTTTGATGTCTGATGACAACATTTATGTCAGTACTTCAAGCCAGAAGTGATGTTTGATGCAAAATGGGCCTGTATTTCCATGTCACAGTGGTGGTAGATGCAGTTGATTATACAGACGTCGGGCAGAACTATTGTGCATCAAACTCCACTTCAGAAATGAAAATTCTGGTGTAACTATTGTCATCTCATCAAACAACATGGTGGAAGCCAGGAGAGCATGATCGTATCTGCTACTTGCTGTGGAAGCCTTCGCAAGGAAGCCTTTCTTCTTAGGTGTGTAGAGAAGCCCTCTGTCACCATCCGCGGTGTTTTTGCATTGTATTAATCTCATGTAAATTCTACAAAAATATAATTGATAGCAATAAAAAACATTCCTCCGCAAATAAAAAATTACTAAATGCTCTGTTTGGAGCCTTATAAAAATGCACAAGCACATGCTGAATTTACAGTTGTCACCTGGAGCCTTGCTCACAGTTTCAAAAATATGTATACATTCTTGCTGAAATTAAATGTGTAGGTACCATAAAGAGAGGATGTAATGAAGCCTATAAGTCCTTGGGCAGTCTTAAAAAGTTGCCTATCCATTTCATCTGTCTTTCTAAAATAACCCCTGCTCTATTCTGGTCTCTCCCTAAGACTCTTGGACCTATTCGTGCCTCTTTTTATCCATCAATTATTGCTTTAGTCATATGTATCTTGGACACCCTCAAACAATAATCCATGATTTGCAAGGTAGCCTAGGGAAAGGAAATGGTCCCCTTCTCTGAATTTGTGAATTTCACATTTGTGGCTTAGTCTGCAATAACCTTTACTCTTAATCGACCCTAAATCAGCATTCTCACCTTACTTCACTCCTCTCAGGCTATTGCCAAAAATTCCATTCAATCCATTACTGTATAGATTTCTTTTATCATTTTCCTTGTGAATCTTCCTCTTCCAATCAATTGCTTTTACTAGGGGCGCAACTAGGAATTATGGCTGGTGGGGGTTTTAGTCACAACTAATCCTGGGTGGTCTGGGGTTATGGAATACCCACCAGGGTAAGCGGGAGGTACCCCATAAAAATTTTAAGATAAATGGTTCAAAATGGTGAGTTTTACGGCTTTGTGAGGGATATTTTATTAAACTTTACACTAAACTATTAGTAATATTAATCCAAATAAGTAAGATGGATTAAACTTAAAAATTTCTCTAAGCTCCGGGGAGGGGAGGGGGATTTTATCCCCCAAAACCCCCCTCCCTGTGCCACTAGCCTTTATGGTAGTATTTTAATTTCAATCAATGAGAATTTCAGAAATATTTGTGTCATACCATGAGAGTATAGTGGGATAAAGAACTCCTTTTTCTATATTGCATCACTGAAATGATATTAGGTATATTTTTTTCTTTAGCTGCATACTTTCTGATTTGACTGTCTGTGCTGTTCCTCAGAAGTAATTGGAAATCTTCGTTCAATAGGATTTGTTGGTAGCTAGAAATGAATATTACTTTTAGGCAGATGATCCCAGCTTCTCTCACAGATTTCACCAAATGTGTGCATTATGATGCTGAAATAAATCTGTTTTCGAATGGAAACTTCAATTTTCCAACTACATACCTGTAAATTGAATTAATTTGCTGTTGAATGTCCTCTTATTTTTTTTACCTAGGAAAATACATGGTGGATGTTAGCTGGTTTATCTCCTTCATCTGTCTCTCAGGACCAGTATTACGTGAACAATCTCAATGGTTTTATATCACCCAGTAAGGTAGTTGCAGGTGCAAAATTAAAGCATTTATCTCAGATTCCTGGTCGCAACAATACGCCTGTAAGTAAAAATTTATCTTGCCATTTTTCAGTTTTAATGTTTAATAGTAAATAATAAATTTGTATTAAATAAAAAATAATATGTCTGGGTGACTACCAGTCTGAAAATCAGGAATAAGCCAGGATTTCCCTGACAAATAAAAGAGAGAAACATAAGAGTTAATTCAAGTAGTTGACATATGCAGTGGGGTATAAAATCACATGGGAGCATGCTGTAGGAAAATTTTTCTTTGGTTTCAAGATTTGCGAAAGCAGAAGTCTGTAGCCCACAGCTGTACAATTCAGGGTTATCAATAATCTATTCCAGCAGAAATGAATTTAAGTGGCTGACTAGATGGTAATAAAACTATCTCCGGAAAATACTATTATTGGTGTCTTATTTAGCTTTGCCAATTTGAAAATGCAGTGACAGGTACATGCCAATTTGTATTTGTAGCCCACAGGCATAAAAATTTTGCTGACCCATCCATAAAGTGCAATCAGGGTTCCATGATCAGGGACAAATGTCAAGGGTGTATTTGAATTGGATTACATTCTACTCCCATTGTAGCCTCATGCTCAACGATTGGCTTGTAATTGTGATGAAGTTATTTGTCTTCCCACCTTCCTGTTATGCTTTTTTTATTTGTAAATTGATCTTGAGCAAGTTTCCTAGACTTAATTCACAAGTCAAATTTGTAGTAGTATTTAGTGATGGTTGATTTTTCATTCTGCCCCAGATGTAGATGCTGCTTCGATTCTTGCAAGTTCCACTTCTGAATTCAAGTAGAAGAGATGCATAAATTGGCCCACTCTCATTTAGTTTTTGGGATCGCATAGGGAAGGAATACATTGAGATAGTAGACCAGAAAAATCTCAATCCAACCTTGTGCTGAGCAGCTCTTGGAAAACTGCCTGGACTACTTAACAATAAAAAACAAATGCATAACAAAAAGTTGGGAAGATACAGAGCTTGAGTGCTAGTCAATCATTGATCAACAGGCCATGATGGGATTACCATATAGCGCAAGAAAAGTCTACCCTTAACATTCTTTCAAGACTTTGGTGTTGCAGTCAGGGGGCAAGTTGTTGACTTTATGAATCTTTTGATTTAGCTTGAAGTGCAAGAAGAATTTCATTATGTGGTACCCTGGGAAAGCAACCTTTTTCAATTGCTCAAATTGACCTGGCTACTTGGGATGCACAATCTTCATTCTTACAGTAAATTTAGAATCATTGAATGATTAATGTAAAAAATTAAAATTACTGCTATGCCATATCCCAATTTCTCTCATAATTTGAATAAAATCCACAAATGAAATACATATCAATGACTAAGTTCTTACAACATGTATCTCAAATTTGGCTGGTTTGAGACAGATATCTTTAACATAGTGTTAAAACATTAAAAAATAAAATGCAAGCAAAAAACAACTTTGTTTGAATGCTTCTTTTTCAGTTTTTTGAACTTTTGGTTTTTGATTTCAGTGTGAAATAAAAAATATTAATCATTTTTTTGCTCTCCTGAAAATTTGCTATTTTGGAGATACGTGTTGTTAGAACTTAGCCATCGATATGTTATTAGCAATTGAAGCCCTGGTTATCAAGAATCACACATCCGTGTCACTGAGAAGCCAGAGGGCATGATTATTGTCCAGTTGCCTTCACAGTTCCAAGTATTACTTCTAGTTACGTACTTAGTTGTTAGTTCCAAGTATTAGATAGGTACCATGAAGATAGAATTATGTAGTACATGATCACAGTACATGAAATACATCACAGAGCAGTTGTATCCTGACAAGACGTGTACCATGTCGTTGGGAAATTTAGTTTCAGATGCAACAAAGTGATTTTACTCTTCCTTGCTAGCCACTTCCCTTAATTTGTAATTATATCATTTTACATCATGGAGCCAATGATGTGTGGCTCCTTACCAATGTGTATTTACCTCCGTGTTATATTTTTCAGCAGTTTTTATTTTTCTCACTTATATATTTTGGCAGGTTCTATGTCTTTTTTATCTATTTCTCAGAAAAAATATTTCTTTGGAATATTTTTATTAGGACATGAAATTCATTTGTAGGAATTCTTCCAACAAATTGTTTTAAAATTAGGAAGAAATATTTATCATAATGTTGTGAGATTTTCATTACAACTATTTCGAATGGAATTAATTTATTGCAATTTTTTCTTAAATGCAACACAATTTAAAACTCACTCGAATGCCAAAACTTGCATAAAGTATACTCTGCAGTTAATTAGTGGAGTCCCCAAGTTCCAACGTGCCCATCTCAATTGTCCATCTTTTTAAATGAATCAATAGGGTGGTTTCGTATTATTTTTTTATTGCCTAAATCGAAAGATTATTACTCCTGGAGTATGTATTTCACGCTTTTAGATTTTTAAATTACGATATCTATTTTTCACGATTAAATGAAAAGTGAAAACTTTCAAGCACACGAAAACACGACGGCTAAGTATGAATGCTGGGAAATCTCTGTGTGACGTCATTCTGGTTCCCGCTGCCGCAAGTGAGGTGACCTTGGGGGGAGGCTTTGAGCGCTGATACGACGCAGGATGCTAGCAGGTAGCAGAGTACCCTGCTAGCTGGTAGTGCTTGGCTTAAATAAGGATTATTAATGCCTTATCAAATGAAGAAAAGTTTCCGACCTTAGCCAGTTTTAATAGGTGGTTATTAAGACATGTTTCCTTGAGCTCTGTGCCTCATGCATGCATTGGTAATCTCAGACGACGTAAAACTCCTATCTACTGGTATAGAAACTTGGTCCCTGTGATGTCACGTGGAGTGGCATCGCATGGGCACCAATCTGGTATTTTTCAAAAGGATAAAATTGACCTTTGACATTTGTCTAAACCAGTGTATCTAAAACCAAATAATTTGTATATTATGAATACACTAATGGTGGGTAACGAATTGCAATCAATGCCTTTCGTTTCCTTTGATGAAGGAAATTACCCTATTATCGTAAAAATGCTTCTACGTGTGATATTGTACTCCACTTACAAATTTAGTTTTTGATGAGTGACAAGAGTTTTGGTAGATATATTATTTTTTTTAATTTCACCTTTGAACATTACTTCTATTCCATTAGCTCAGATAATTTGAGTTGAAGTTAGTTTCTAGCATGCAAACTCAACTTTAGTCTAAGATCTGAGTCACTGAGTTAGAGAGAGGACTCAAAACTGAGTCAAGTTTTGGAATACAGCTGTAAGATGGCCCCCATTTTTTCGAAACTCCTCGGATACAGTATATGTTTTGATTATTGTAATGATAAATGGAAAAACTTTAGGGAATGCAGATTATTAAATTTATTTGTGTTATTGCAAATCCAAGCATGCTACTGGTATTCGGTATTCTTGTATATATGTACATATAATAACAATAATGTCAGTTAATGCTCGCAATGACAGGTTCCCCAATTATGATAATATGTAGATAGTGTGAGATTCAAAGATTTTGTTGGGTTTTAATGATGAATCTACTTCTCTTCAAATTCTTGGGAAAGGAAAGAAGTCAATGTAGTATTATGCAAAATGTTGGTAAATTTATGTTTATTAAAATACATTTTCACTATGATTTCCATCTCTTTTATAGGGCAAGACACCTGTAATTGCTGTTCCTGAGCAAGAGAAAATATGGTCTTTATCATCAGTAAAAAATGTTTCAGGCCCAATCGAAAGTCATCAGCATTCCTCCAAAAAACTTTCTGTGAAAAGAAACTTGTTTTCTGAGAGCCCTGAGGCTAATCCACGCAGTTCTTTGTCTAATGATTGGAATCTTCTAGTTGGCAAAAAAGAAATGAGTGATATCACAATTTTCACGCAAGAAGATCATGAAATACCTGCTCATAAATTAGTTTTTTATGTGCGGTGTCCTAGTATTTTGAAAGATCTGGTCCAGGAAAGGAGAGGTAATGAAACATCTGAGATGCTTGTATGGAATGAAGCATGTTACCTTGCTGTGATGGCATTCCTAAAGTTTATTTATGCTGATGAACTTCCCGAAGCATCTACATTGGAGAATTTTGTGATTGAAGATTTTAAAAAACTGTGTGCAAAGTATCATCTGTGTGAATTGCTTACTATGTTAGAGAAAAATTCTATTCCATGTGAAAGCTCAAAATATTTTGTAATGAGGAAAGCTGCTACTCATACAAAGATGGATCTTCCAGCAGTTCAAAAAAGGAAAATTAGTGTCCCAAACTGCAAGATAGATAGTACCCACTCCAAAACTGTCTCACCCAAGGTGAGTAATTATGAAGAATTATCATTATCAGGTCAGGAAATACATGAAACAAAAATAGATATTAAATCTCCTGAAATCATCAAAGATGATTGTGAAAATGACTTTGATAATGTGATTGTCCGAAGCTCAACTTCACCTATAGTAAGATTGCCAGATTCTAGTTCCCCAGATGTATTTCTAGGATCAAATACAAACTTAAGTTATTCCTCAAAAAGAAGCATAGTTGTTGATGAAGTGCTAACAGTTAATGAGACCCTAGAAGATAGCAGTTTATTTGAAAGTAGTCGCTCAAGTATTGACTATCTTGTAAGCCTTATGGAAAAGGATTCAAAATCTTCTGACATCATTATGGAACCCCAAGGTTCTGTCAGTGGTGGAAGTATAGCCAGATCTATCCCAGAAATTCCTAATAATTCAAAAACCTTGAACTGTACCTCTAATCTTATTGCTTTGGGAAATGATATTGATCAAAATTCACCTGTTACTCCATCTAGTCTGAATAAAACAGGTGACATATTGGTGTACCCAACACCTGTACCAGGTGAAAGGAATCCTGATAGAATTGCAGAGATCAGTGTAACGCAACATTCCAACTTGCTCAAGGATCCTAAGAGGAAATTGCAGAACTCTGATGATTCTGAATCATCAACACCTACCTCTAAGAAGGTATGTCTTATAGATAATGATGGTGATTCATTGGCCATTGATGGAGCATCTACTGATGAAAAAGAAGTGGTTGATCTAACCTTAAGTTCTCCTGATGGGGAAGATGCTCCTGAAAATGATCCACTCAACTGCTCAAATATTTCCACTATTCCTCCTCCGCCTGAGGAAGAACCTTGCGCATTTGGAGAAGAAAAAGAGGATTCAATTGGTAGTGATTCTATTCCAGATAATTGCCACATTAGCAATATATGGGAAGGCTTTGAAAATATTTCAGATGGAGGGTATGTGGTGACTAATGGTCTCGGTCTTGATCCTGAAAATGATAGTGTAAAGAGCGTTCCATTGAAGGACAGTGGAGACAGATGTATAGGTCCTGAAAGTGATAGTGTAAAAAGTATTCCATTAATGGACAGTGAAGATGCCACATCATGTGTTTCTCCTGTGAGTGATAAGTGCATAAATGTGGTAGGTCCCAAAAAAAATATTGATGTGATACATGAGATTTATAGTTCTGAGGATGCGGATAGCATTGGTGGCAGTGCTTGCATGAGGAATGAAGATAAGAAACAAGACCTAGAGACTCCTTTGCATGGTATAGCTATTGGTGGGAATGATGTTGATGATGTGGACATAACTGAGAAATTATTGAATGTTTCCCTGCAGAAGATAAATGATAGTATTTTCTGGAGGGATGAAAATGAGCCAGTTGAAGGGTTGAATGGAGTGAAAAGTTTGTCATCAACTCCTAAGACTCCACTTGAAAGTAAAGTTCATGCCAATGCCTCAAATAAAGAAACTCCTGTGAATAGTAGTGGATCAAAGTTCATCAGAAGTGCCAATGTAACACCATTGGCGGACTTCAGTGCAATGAAGACTCCAACTCTTCATGTAAGCCAAATTTCTTTTTGGCTCTATGGCTACATATTTGGTTCATTAAAAAATGTAGTTTAACTTATCCTGTAAGACATTCAGTAAACCTTCAGCCTTTTTTTCTCATTGTCATGAAGCCATACATATTTTGTATAGTTTGATTTTGCAAAAATTTTGAGTAGCTAGCAGATTTAATGGGTCTTTCCCTGTTTCCCAGTATTTTTTGGAAATTTTTTGCTGTGGCAACACTGAATAATAATCTTTTTTTCTTAATCTTGAGCTTAATCCAGTCCTTCAGCTACCTTCTTCTTTGTCAGCTATTTGCTGAATCATTCAGATAGACACGTAAATTAGTTTCCAGTCCATTTCAAGGGTGATAAATTTTCATTTACAGAATTTTTGCTCTTCAGTGTGCATGCAGATAACTATGTTAAGGTTTACCACTGGCTATTGTGTGGTTGTTACCTAAAATATCAATTATCACATAATGTATATTTCACAGCAAGTTGTTTGATTTCAGAAAGAGCTTGATCGGTATGGAATCAAACATCTGAAGCGTAATCAAGCAAAAAAAATATTGAGGCACATTTATAATGAGCTCCATCCTATTGTTTCAACTTCAAATGAATGCAATGAAAATTCATCAGATGTTAATGCCAAAAAGACGATATCATCAGATGTTAGTGCCAAAATCCCTGTCGTACAATCATCTAAAGGTAGACATGGCAGTAGTCGACCAAAGAAAGATCCAAATATAAGATTTGCCCTGAGCTCTGATGAAGGTTCTTCACCTGATGACAGGTAGTGTATTTTTTGTAGATTTTTTGTAGTTTCTTTTTTTAAACACTTTCTGCAGTACATTAATGACATGAGTGTTTCAGAAATCCCACAGCTATTATTCTGTATTACATATTTATTGTTAATTCACAATGTTGCAGTTCAGGCAGCGATTCAGATTCTGTCATATTTGAGGAGTCAATGTGTGAGCAAATGGAATCTCCTCTAAAAGAAATGACTCTATCCCAAAGAGGTAAGCCCACATGGTGATTTTATTACTATCACTTCAGAATATTGAGACAGTTACATATGATAAAACATATATATATTAATTGGAGTCATTTTTATTTTATGTTTTTCCTGATTAATTTTATACTCACAATTGTGTGTATATATTTTTTTTTGTTTTAGCTTCTGCTGTCGACTTGCCTACAGGAATGAAAATCTTAATTGAAAGGAATCCTGAACTTCATAAGAGAATTTTGCTGTATGAACCATTGTGGCTAAATGACATTAAGTTGGCTTTGAAGGAAGTTGGTGCCAAATTTAATGCTAATCAATTAATGAATTACTTGGATGAGCAGGTGAGAATCATTTCACTGATATAGCCCTAGCTGGGTTATCTATTTTTTCTTGACTTTATGCCATTTATTCAGTTAATATTGCCTGGTGAATAAGAAATACTCTCTAATTTATGATGAAGCAGTTTTCCAACTATCACTTCCTTGATTTATTGATGTGTTTCATTGAACAGAACACAATTAATTAATGGTTGCCAAAACAATGTTCAAGAATCACATGCGAAGAAGCCATGGAAAATGCCAGGAGACAAAAGAAGATTTCAAATAGACTATATTTTTGTGAAACAGAGGTTTAGGATTCAAATAAAAGACTGCTAAAGCTACTTGGGGTAGATATCGACAGTGATCATTATCTATAGTGATGATGAAATATGTACCATCTAAAATTCAAGACATTAAAGAAGTCGGTGAAGAACTCACGGCAATAGGGTGGTTTCCTTCATCAAAGAAAACGAAAGGCATTGATTGCGATTCGTTACCCACCATTAGTGTATTCATAATATACAAATTATTTTGTTTTAGAAATACCGGGTTAGACGAATGGCAATGGTCCATTTTTATCCTCATTTGAAAAGGGCCAGATTGGCGCCCATGCGATGCCACTCCACGTGACGTCACAGGGACCTAGTTTCTATACGAGAAGATAGGAGTTATACGTCGTCTGAGGTTACCATTGCATGCATGAGGCGCAGAGCTCAGGGAAACATGTCTTAACAATCACTTATTAAAACTGGCTAAGGTCGGAAAGTTTTCCTCGTTTGATAAGTTATTAATAATTCTTATTTAAGCCAAGCGCTACCAGTCAGCAGGGTACTAGGCTAGCCGCTAGCAGCCTGCGTTGTATCACCGCTAAGCCTCGCCTCAAGGTCACCTCGCAGGGCGGGAGGGGGAACCAGAAATACGCCACGCGGAGAGACTTCCCGACATTCATACTTAAGCGTCGCGTTTTCGCGCGCTTGAA
Source organism: Ischnura elegans (assembly GCF_921293095.1). Lineage (NCBI taxonomy): Eukaryota > Metazoa > Arthropoda > Insecta > Odonata > Coenagrionidae > Ischnura > Ischnura elegans. Next base: position 68,488,392 of record NC_060249.1, on the reverse strand, counting down.
AATTTTCACTTTTCATTTAATCGCGAAAAATAGATATCGTCATTTAAAAATCTAAAAGCGTGAAATACGTACTCCAGGAGTAATAATCTTTCGAGGAAACCACCCTATTAGAGAAACTAAAGGAGCCAAAATATCAAAAAGCTTTTTGAGAAGTTGTGGAGAGAAAGATAGGATTAGATCAGACCGAGAAATCAATGGAGGAAAATAGCCAGAAAAAATATTCAAAATGAGTTTCAAGAGGCTGTATGAGAAGTTCTAGGGGAAAGAAAATTAAGGAAAGAAGTGTTAGATAATGTAAAGAAAAAGCTATAGATCACAGATGAAGTCCTAGACTTCATTCAAGAATGGAGAAAGTATAAAAATGTGAAAATTGAAGAAGGATAGGTTTGCTAAAAGAGAATGAGGAACAAGATTTTTTGCAAAGCGAGGAAAGCTATAGAAGCGTGGATTATGAATCTATGTCATGATGTGCAAAGTAACCTCCTGCTAGAGTGCTAATTAATTTTATGAGATAAGAGATCTGTGAAAGAATAAGGCTCCAGGAATAGATTATATTACACCAGAGCTTATCAAAAATGCTGGAGAGGAGGCTTTAACTCGACTTTACAAAACAATCTGCGATATGTACTCCACAGGAGATATAGGTAGGGTCTTTGAAAAGAACATCATCATTCCTATCCCCAAAAAGAAGAGAGCAGAGAAGTGTGAAGGTTTTCGGACCATCAGCATGATGGCACATTTGTCAAAGATACTGATGAAAATCAGAAGTGAATAGAAGGAAGAGCAGAAGAATTCCTGGATGAGGAACAATTTGAATATAGGAAAATCAAGGGCTTAAAAGATGCAATTTTGGCTCTATGGCTGCTAATAGAGAAAGGAATGAAGAAGAACAAACCTACTTTCATAGAATTTGTTGACTTGCAGCAGACTTTGACAACATGGAATGGAATTCAGTGCTTAGAATCCTATAAGGAATTGAAGTGCTCTACAGCGATCATAGTTTGCACAGTTTGTATAAAAAACTGGTAACTGTGATAAAATGTGGACCTACTGTGCAGAAGCAAGAATAGGAAAAGAAGTGAGACAAGGGTGTGGAATTTCCCCCGTAATTTTTCATATTTACATCTAGAAAGTCATCAATGAAATCAAAGAGAAGGATATGGGTGTCAATATCTACAGAGAATAAAATAGTATGCTGCAATTTTCGGACGGCATAGCAGTCATAGCCGAGACAGAATGACTTTGACAAATACGGAAAGGACAGTGGCCAGATATCAGCTAAAAATCAACAAAAAGAAGACTAAGGTATTAGTATGCAGCAAAAGAGAGGAGAATGTGACAAATGGTAAACTAGGAAAATAGAAGCTTGAAGAGGTGAAAGTGAAAGAGATTTGTTACTTAGGAAGCTGAGTAACCAACGATGGACGAAGCAAGAAAGAAATAGTCAGTAGAAAATAGTTCCGGCAAAGAGGGATTTCTACAAAAAGAAGATTCTTCTTACAGCTGAGAATACAAGTATAGATGTAAGGCAATAATTCATCAGTTGCTATGTATAGAGAATGCTTCTCTACGGAAGCAAGGCTCGGACGTTGACAGCAGTAGAGAAATCAAGATTAGAAGCATTCGAAATGTGGTGCTACTGAAGAATGGTTAAGATAAAATGGATCAATGGAGTAAGTAATGAGGAAATACCTAGAAGAATGGGGGAAAAGATAAGCCTTCTGAAAACCTAAATAAGAAGAAAAACACCTTAGTTGGCCACAATGTGAGTTATGGTCTAATGAAAACAATCACAGGAGGACAGGTAGAAGGGAAGAATGGTATGGGACGGCCCTGAATGAGTTATATAGGGCATGTTGTATAGTATTTAAAAGAGAAGAAATGAGTGGCAATGAAAAGGCTAGTGGATAGGAGAGAGGAATGGAAAGCTGTGCCCAACCAATCTTATGATTGTTGACTTAAGATTATAATGATTCATTGAATAGTTGGAAATTTCATTTTTTTTTCATGTAGAAGATTGGTTATCCAAACTATGGTAAAGTGCCTTTAAATTCACTGTAAACATCCTTGAATTCTTTGAGCTATGTTCAGCCAGTGATGGAGCAGAAATTTTCTTGAAATCTATCTTGAACTTCATGAAATTGGGTGTATTGAAACTCTTTTTTTAATGTAAGTTGGAACTGGATCATCTTAATTTGACATTCACTTGCTCTTCAAGTCCATCTCCACCTAATATTTCAAGAATGTAGTGATGAAATAGGCATCCCTGTTGTCTTAGGCTTTGCCATTGCAATCACATGGCAGAAACATAAAGCTTATGTCGTTTTACCATATTTTTATAAAATTTTCTTTTTTCTCTGTTTGTATGTCCTCATGGGCAAAAACTTGCAACTCAAATTTAACCTATTCCCAATTACCTATCACATTAAAATTATCAGTGCAGATAGAATCCAGAATTGCTATGTTATTTCTAGTTCTTCAGAGGCAGTATGAGCTATCATATTTGACATTAAAAATTTGTTTAAGTAGCTCAGCTGCAGCGTTATGTTTAACTTTATAATCCTTGGTAACCAAAGAAACTGCCCTCTGGCCCAATAGATAATGCATATCATTTCTGATCAGAGGATTCCAGGTTTGAATCCTGACAGGGGTATTACTTCTTCCATAATTTTTAAAATATGTTCTACAAGTTGGTTTTGTGCATCTTCCATTGTTTCAGGCTCTGCTATTTTAACTTTTAATTTAAACGTTTTTGGTAAATCTATAGTCATCACTTCTAGAAATAAAATTGAGAAAATAATATGAAATGGATTTAAAAATCAATCTAAATAACCATGTTTTTATTTAAACTAAAAATAAGGAAATGTTACAATTGTTAGCAAATTGAAATACATACACAATACACATTTTTATATGAACCTTAGAGAAGAAAATTAACCACCTTTTTTGACCCTATAGGTCCCACATTTATGTTTACAGATAAAAGACTGCATGTTTTAAACCATAAACGTGGTGCATATTCACTGTAAATTTTGACACTGTTGTGAAATTCATCATATGTATATGTTTGAGATTTTAGTTGTGGTATTGTAATGCATAATTGCAGAGAAAGAATTTGATTTAAGACATTGAAATTGAGAAGAATCATAGTTGGTTTTGAGCATCTAGTCTTTTATCTGTAAAATATATATGCCTTAGGGCAAAGGTGGGTGGTTTATTTTCTTATTTTTAGTGTACATTAAAACTTCGGTTTTTAAATTAATTTGTAATCCATAACTTTTACCATGGCAATTCAATTCCTATGTTTGAAATCGTAAAATGTTGTTTCTGTTCATTTGTATGTAGGATGCTAACAAATTGGTTTCATTTATTGAAGCATAGATTATATGAATTTCTATAACCTTTTCAGTGTATTACGTTTCGTCTTGCCCCCGGGAACAGGCATAGAAGGAAGAAAGCTCCTAAAGAGAAATCCATTCCTCTTTCTCAACCTTGCCGTTCACGGTCAAAAGGGTGTAGATCAATTAGTAGTTCCCAGCCATGTTGATAAAATTATCTTCTATTTAGAGTGCAATTAACTGCATGCTTTGGAAAAGGCAAAAGTGATATCCAAGTGCTTTAGTTGCTCAATTGCAACATTTTTGTACATTTTTATACATATGTGAAATCAAATTGTGTTTCTTCTGGAATTTGAGAGTTTGTATAGGAGTATTTTTTTTTGGAAAAAATATGTAAATTTATTTTAAAAGTTGCATTTATGTACAGTTACTTTGGAGTGAAAGTTTGGTGCATAAATTTTATCTACTGATTAATAAAATAATTTATGAGAAACAAGTTGTTTAGAGTTACTCAATTTTCTTGTTGTTGAAAGGTAATGGTAGTTAAAGAAATTTCATTCTTGGCTGTAGAGTGGCCTTGTTGTACCTTGGGTCTTCTTCAAGATCTTCCTTTCCATCTTCTCAGGTTTTCCTGGTGTCTATGACATTCAGATAAATGCATTACTTCAGGTTTCAGCTCTGTGGTGAAGTGCCTCAATTTCACCTCATTGAAGAATATTATTTATCTTTAAAAACCAACTGTCAGTCTATATCTATTTATGTTCTATATCTAAATATTAAACCTTAAAATGTTCATCGTCTTATTCATTCCATTGTGTAGTATTCATTTTATCATTGTGTCTTGACAAATTATGTCACACTACAATCTCATATCCCCTCTGAAGTATTCAACAATTTCCTTTTACTTGTCCATTCGGCCTTTCAATGCGATTCCTGTAGTGTCTGATGTAAGATAGATTATCAAAAAAAATTTATGCTTTCAAATTCAATAGTGCTAAATTTTAGTTCGATATTCTGAATTTTTAAGCATTATATGTAATCCAAAAAGCACATCCAAATGAATAAGACGCATGTATCCTGGAAATCTCTCTTCATATCAAATCTACCAGAATCACTCTTGTAATCATAACGGTGAGCCGATGGTACCAAGTTCTATGAAAAACGTGAATTGTGACTGGATGAAGTATGGGTAAATCTAAGGTAGTGATTCTAACCCTATTTTATGCTTGGGGACCATAATTTTAGCTATGGAGATGTTTGGAAGGAAAACATTTTTGTGAACTTAGAACGTTGAGAATATTGAATTTTGCTGCAAATATTAGTGACTTAATTAAGACAAAAATGCCTTGAATAAAGCCCTTCAGAATTTTGAGAGTGGAGGTTAATGTTTCCAATAAAGTTTACACATCATTGACTATCTATGGACCGCAATAAGGATCAATTCCTTGATTTAATTTACCTCATGGGCGTAATCTTTAAGACATCTAGTGGTCTCCTTCTAGGCTAAGCTATTTTAAGATTCCCGGTTCATATAACTGTACATTTCATCCAATCTCGATACGATACGTTGCGAATGGAGGGACTGGGTGGGGTGAAGGAGTACGTGGTTGGTTGCACGAGAGATTTCGGTAGTGTTTTGTTCTCGCACATATTTTCCTCATTTATGTGCTCCGTAGGCAAAACATAATGATGTGAAATGTATCATATGTTTTCAATGGAAATAGTGTTAATGTTAATGGCCCTGAGCAAAAAAAATTGAGCTGTATGATCCAATTTTGACTCACCTATTGCGTGTGATGCCACAAGTTTGTGAATTTCTTGAGCGATTACGTCGCTGTAATTAGAGTGTTAAATGTTCGTAGTTCCTACATCCATGAGCTTATGTTGTCAAATCTATGAACTATAATGTGCTCTAATCATATTAAGATTTATTACATACTTTGTTCGATTATCTAAATTCCAGTTACTGCATCAGCAGCTGTATACACTGTGCAATATTTACTTATCTTTCGAAGGTCACTTCCTCTCATACTGACATTGGCAGTGATCGTTGTGATAGTGCCAGTTCTCACGTAAGCCTTTCATACGCTCATATATGAGGTGCAACTTTCACTTCCCCCTCCATGTACCAAACTGTGATGTGATGCGTGGGTTTGAGGAAGGTATAAAGGGAAGCGCTCACATCTCACTGGTTTAGTCACTCCAACGTCAGGGACTGTCGACGGGAGACATGGGGGGAGATGCGTGTGCGAAGATGTTGTCCGTGTTTAGTGTGTGTGTATTGCTGACGTTTCAGCAAGTTGGCAGTTTTCAAAATTTATCCAAGAATAAGGGTGGAGATCAATGCTTTTGCAAAGTAAGTAAACAGCGAAGCAAAGAGTTGCTCTTAAGTCATGTTTAGTTTCTTTGGTGGCATTTTAATTTTATATTTTTGATTTCAGTTGAAAGGACAGTTAGACGATTGTAGTTGCAGAGCCGAAACAGTTGATGGTTTTAACAACGCTAAAGTTTACCCTCGTATCAGGAGTCTTTTAATGAAGGATTACTTCCGTTTTTATAAGGTAACAGGAATTGATATGTGGTAATGACTTTTCCTTGTATCTCCTTTACTGTCTTTAGTTTCATGATGATTTCTTGAACGTGAAGGCATCATATAACAAAATCCTGCGTAAGTAAAGTTGGATACTCAGTAATCACCCTATTAGTAAAATCAATGTGTTTATTAGTAGAGGCCAATCGATTCATTTACTTTTCATTAGTTGGAAATGAAAACCGGCAGAACCAACTAAATTTACTGAATAGTTGGCTCCAAAACGGGAGCTAATATTTACTGTCGTTGGCCTGAGATGTCATGATAAATGATAAGTAGGAAGAGTAGCTTTTAAAATGTTGTCACTAATCCATTGCCATGCTGAAAACTGTTTTGTGGTATGTTATTTTTCCTCATTGAAATATCTGGTTCTCTCTCCTTTTCTTAAATAAACTTAGTTCAACTGCAATTTTCACCTTGAATATTTTATTCTCCATCCAAAAGTATCATAAGAAATATGTGTTTGTTTTATACATATAGTTATATCCTGTTATTTTAACTTCCATCTTTAAAAATAAACTTTTCCTTTTGTGTGACTGAATCAAGGATAAATAAATATATTTAGTGCATTGTATGAAAATTAATGGTATTAATTATTTTTCAAATTTGCCAGGTGAATTTGAAACGCCCATGTCCATTTTGGGCTGATGACAGCCGATGTGCCATCCGACATTGCCATGTTGAAAAATGCCCAGAGGTGAGTCTTTTTTTTTAATATCCAACTAGTTAATTTTATTGGGAAGAAATATAACTCCTCTGATAATTTTTTGGACCTTTGAGTAAGTGAACAGTTGTTCAAGCTATTTGGCTTGCACAGTAAAGCCTCTATTATCTGTGGGTTAGTTTAATCATTTGTGGAATGGTCAGCATATCTCTTCCCTAGCCTTTCCTTGTTCCCCCGAGCACTGCCCTTCTCTATCTTCTTCTACTTATATCTATTTTTTTTCATATTCTTCCCGTCCTCATCACTAGTTTTTAAATAGAATGGGTTCAAAGGAAGTAGGGAAAGTTCAAAACAGAAACGGTTGTGAAAATTGTTAGTAATTGGTTGAATCACGGATAGATTTTGTTTGTTTTGTTTATTTGTTAAGGCTCAGAATAAATAATTGGAGTTCCCCTTTAATTTATTTGTTTTGAGGTGAGTCGTCTTACTTATATATAGTAAAATAAAATCATTGGGTGGATTCAGGGGGGCGAAAACTCAAGAGTTCTCTCTTACAATTAGTGTGGGAGAAGATTTTTATGTAGTTTTTTTCTATTTTGGGACTTTTGAATCACGTAGCGATGCACCATCAGCATCGTAGTACCAGTATTTGAACTCCCATCAATCAGCAACAACTGGTCACTGAAGTTGTGGCCAAAAAGATTGCCCAGAGAATGACTGAGTGCACACATGGAGCTGCTGTGTACCTGTCACATTCAGAGGGGATTCCACAGCTTTTGCACCCTAAATGATTAAAAAACTGACAAGGAGACATCGCCAAAGTGATGTTCGGGATCTGGATGAAGATGCTATTTTCTAAAACTATATAGGTAAGATAGAAAAAGTGTCACGGCTTTCTTCCACATAGGCCCGGGTTCGAGAGATATTCGCATGTAAAGATTTTGCGCAGCAAGATGTCCCTTGAGTAAGCGCCCGTTATCAACTACGGCCGTGGCGGTGCGGTCTAGGGCGTTAGTCCCCTAACCTGTAGTTGGTATCCTGAATTCGAGACCCAGTATCGGCTATATTTTTTCTCTCTTCTAATTTTTGAAATCACTGTTACATTTTATCCCCATTCGTTTTATTTATCTCATCGGGGCGCTTACTCAAGGGACGTCTTGCTGCGCGAAATCTTTACATGCGAATATCTCTCGAACCCGGGCCTATGTGGAAGAAAGCCGTGACACTTTTTCTATCTTACCTACATAGTTTTAGAAAATAACATCTTCATCCAGATCCCGAACATCACTTTTGCGATGTCTCCTTGTGAGCCTTGGTAATCCCTCATAGTGTATTTTTTACCACCATGGTCTTGGGATGGAACCTCATTATCAGATACAGAACGCTACAGCAATAAACACACAGGTAGAAATGAAAATATTTAGGATTTTTTATTTCAACCGTAAAATTGGTTTCACTGAAATGGCATCCTAGTTTCACCTGTTTTTTGGGATATACATACTGAATCATTTGGCAACATGATGTGGTGTCAGTGATTGAGCTGTTAACTACCTCTCAGCTTCATCTCTATACCTTGCTATGACCTCTTGTGATTCGTTGTTGATTACACTCTATCTTCAATGATTGGTTCTCCTTAAATGTTTAACTAACGATATGGTCTGATTTCTTGCTAAAGGGGTAAGGTCGATGTGAATGAAAATTTACTCAACCAAATGAATGTAGGGCAGAGTAAAAGTCAAACAGGCATCTCTAAAAACTAGTTTTGTCTAAGTTTGTGTTTAATACAGTAGAATCCTGATTTAATGTTTTTCAGGGGGGACAAAATTTAAAACAGTAAATGTGGAAAAACACTAAATGAGGACCAGCCATTTTTTTCGGGTTTCAGGGTCTGTAATAATTGAAATGGCTTTATATTAATAAATAATATATTCAAAAATCAATAAAAGGTGCTGCACAGTGAAGTAGTCAGGAACGTCGTTTGGGGGGTCCAAAACTAGGGTATGGGGAAAAATAAAAATAAAGTTAGAAAATATAAGGTTTAAAACTAATTTTAACACTTTTTATAATGGAAACAACTTCATTTTTCAAAGAAATCTTTTGTAAATATATGAACTTTCAACATATTGTTTTCGTTAATGAAGAAGCAAAGTAATTGAGTTTTCATATTTGGGTGTGGGGGTGGGGAATTCCAGACCCCACCCCTCGTCACTAGTGCGATATGTGGCAAAAAAATTCATTGATTAAATATTCTTATCCCACTAAGGCGGTTTCATAACAATTTTCAGGAGAGAGCTAAAAAATTGGGGAGTAAAATTAAGTAATGAGTGGATTATATTTTAAGAAAATTATTATATGTATTAACTTAAAAGTATTTCTATGCAGAATAAATATAATAGCAATAGCATAGTAATATTACTATGAACTTGATTCCATTTTTACTCATTTTTCGGTGGCTTTGATGAATTAAAAATAACTTATTCCATGTATAAGAGTGATATGTTGCTGACTATACAGCAAGTTTAAAATTATATAATATAATATGTATAATTCCCCAAAAAAATCCTCATCATTGCATCATTATAGAAAAGTGAAATAAAGATACAGTAGAAGATCCTTAATCTGTAATTCTATATTCACTACGGAATATCTATTTAACGGAGGGTTATCTGGAATTTTGCCAACTTAATGATAGTTGAAAGGTGCGTAAGCCATCGATGAAAAACAATCCCAGAAAACCATCACAGTAGCACCCTCGGAGAATAACTCGTGTCATTCGTAATCATCAAAGTCAAGTTCAAGAAGTGAAAGATAAGGTCGTTACAGGTTATTAAGGGTTGACTTAACTCCATCAGATCGAATTTGAAACAAAAAGTGTTTGGATAAGAAGGGAAGTGAAACATCACGTGAAGACAAATAACCCGGCTTGCAAGTTGAAGGTCCACGCCACATTTGTGAGAGAATGCTGATGAAGAAGCATTCCCGGGTAGATTCAATCGACTCTTGCTAAAGTTTCATGAGAATTTTCTTGTTGTTGAGCAGAAATTCAAAGATTTCGATAACCATTTGAATAAACCATAATGAAAAAACATTAAATCGGGCAAAAATACCTTGTGCAGGACAATTTTTTACGACCTTAAATGTGGAAAAATGCAGAATGCAGAAACACTAAATGAGGATAATTTTTACATTGCTCGCATAGGGAATGAATTGGGGCCCCAAAAAATAAACACTAAATGCAGAAAAACATTAGATGCGAAAACCTTAAATCCAGATCCAACAATATATGCTGAAATCACCCATGCACTACTTAAAAGTTAGATTGAAAATAGAGCGTGGAGCATTTTAGCTTAAGCATGTAATCTCACTGTCATTAGGGGTTTGCTTTTGATGTTTAATTTGGGCAGGTTGAGATTTTCAAGCTGTTAACGGAGGAGGCTGCAGCTGCTTTACCAGCCTTCACCTGGGTATGATGCTAACCTAGGCTAAATGGAGTAGTGAGATTTTTGGCAATTATAGTTGTAGGGATTAAGCGGAAGTGAGTTTATTCTATCTTTAGCTTAATTTTGTTTAATCATTATTTATGAGTGTAGAAATTATGTGAATTTTTAATAATTTATATTTTAGTTCATCAGTTGCCTTAAAGGATGATGCAACCTCTTCTTCATCCACTTTAAAAAAATCACTATTGTATTCTAACTTGGCATCTACTCCTTAATCCCTTATGAATCATTCATGAATGGCCATGCAAATGTGGCGAAAGTTGCACCATTTTTTAGTCTCTGAGCTTTCTTTTCCTTCCTATTTTCCTGGCCTTCATTTAATGTGATGATGACTCATTCTACTACATCTCTTCCGAAAGATATTCCGCGAAAAAAAATTATGCTAATGAACAATTCATTTCTTTTAAATCATTCCCTTATAATTCTCTTCATAAATATATACTATCTTCTCCCATATTTTAATTGATGTATATCAATCTAGTGCTTACGTTTATTTCTTAACTCAAATGTTTCCATTTTCTGTTTGTATTATGATGATTTTTGAATTATCTTTCACAGGAGGACATACCTGTTGGTCTCAAGTTTGATATGGATGATCGCTTTTCAGATCCAGCTGCCAAGGTAAGAACTTTATTAGTAATGTGATGTTAGTATATATATTACATTTTAATTACCATGTTTCTAATTATGAGATGTACCAGCATAAAAGACACAATGTGATTTTTCAGGTTGAATTTTATGAAAAATACTTGAATCAGACAGGAAAGGATGATAGAAAGTGTTTCCAAAGCATCACTTAATTCTAAGAAAGTAAAACTCTTACATAAAATGTTCGGAAATATTTTCTTTAAAAGTTTTTTTTTGGGTTAGTATGCTTAACTTTAATAAAAGCAACCACATTCTTGGTGAAGAAACTTACGTTAATGGAGAACAAAGTTATACCCTTGGCCCATACTGCCGATCACTGAGTGTTTATTTTGAACTTGAATTTAGAATTAGGAAAACTGGTTATTCCTGTGAAAGAGGTCATATGGTTGCATGCATGGTCATGCATGTTGAACTAGGAAAGGGAGCATAAAATAGTCAGCGGAGGAAAGTGAGTTCTTCTGTGAAGGCCTAAGCCTCTGTATACTGTTCATCTGACTTTGCAATTGGGTGGCAGTTTGCCTATGTATTTTTATGACATTCGTTGACCTTGAGTTTGTTGCCTTTATATTTGTATATGCAGATATTATATTGGATCATCTTCCTATCTGATGATGAGGTCGTCTTCTTTGGTCAGTTCATCTTGAAATGGATGAGCTGTAGAGATTATACTGTTGTTAGATTTGTAAGGGAAAGAATAGAGGGATGAGATTATGAAGGGGGCTGACTTTGTTCATGGTAGAGTCGGGGGCAACTTTTTTGCTTAAGGTTGTATATTACAGGGTATCAGCCTATTTGCCTTAGGTATCTTTGCCTGATGATGTGATATGTTCTTCTCTCTTTTCAGTATTCCAAAGATGGGCAGGAATGTGATGAAGATTATGATAAAGAACTGGGATACCTTAATAAGACCATTAGGTGAGTACAGTAAGTGCATAAAGTACTTAAGTGCAGTAAATGTGGAGTTTGCCTGACTCTTGCCTTTCTTGATGCCCTTGTGGACTATGACATCAGTGGCATGCATATACCAGCTGCCAATGCAGGTACCTACCTAATAAGAGAAATATGGTTGCCATTTGTATCTTACATTAGTGCGAGCTTTCAGCCATGGACAAATATAATTTAACGTTACTAGTAGATTCACAAGATCATTTTTCTGCGAAGAAACATAATTTTTACAGTGCCAAGCCAAGGTTACATAAGGAGATGGATGGCTATTGCATCTATTTTTTTCATAAATGCATTCAAAATTCAAGTTTTTGGAGGATAATTGGCAAGAATTTCTCATTTCTCCTGACCCCTGTCTTCCTGGGTAACTGTCCTTTCCCACAAAATGTCATGAATCTGTCAGTAATTAATATCATTGTAAACCCACTTGAAGGGTATTACTTCGCATATCTTCTTTTCTTGTGTCTTTGGTATGTTATGTGAATGAAATATTCTATTTTTCAAAGTCCAAGTTCCCGAGAACATTTTGCACTGTGGAAAGAACATGACGACGCTCTGGATAACTTCTGTGACCGACATTATGGTGAAGATCCTTCTGGGCAAGCTGAATATGTTGATCTTCTGCTAAATCCTGAGAGGTACACTGGCTACAGAGGGTACTCTGCTCATAGAATATGGCGTAGCATCTATTTGGAGAACTGTTTCAGGTAAAAAGTCCTGTGTACATGATTGTACATTTATAAAAGTGTGTTGTTGTTTGGCCAAGTCATACCAGCAGCAGTCAATGCCAATTTATACTTTTAAATACGCTCATATGTATATGTATACAATTTTGAACTTTTCATGTCCTTACCCTTGAAATATTCTCTCATTTAAGATAAAAGATTTTTCTAATATAAACTTACTTTGCTATGCAAATTGTCTTTTTGTTGGACTATCAGGATGGTGTATGATGCCATCAAATTTTACTTGGAACCAGCTAAATCATGCCAATCATTTAATGACTCTTCAAATGATGTCTGAATAAATCCACTTCCTGGTTAACAGTCCTAATTTATTCCATGAAAAGCGAGTGATCATTGAAACAGTGCCATCCAAGTCACCAGATTCCATAAAGTTATGTTTTGGAGCATAATTGGTAGATGAGATGTCATTTTCACAGGTATCACTCTAGAAATTTCATTAATTCACTTGTAAAAATAATTTAATGCTGTTAAAATCAATTCCCAAATGTTTAAAGGCATTCATGCATTGTTTTTTTGTCCATTTGTTGGAAATTATGCCTAAAAAATAAATAAATAATTACAGTTACAGATTGAGGTATAGGCTTTTCCTAATGTCGCAATTGGATGCGCATAACAGATTTTCACATGTGCAATCATATTTCTGTAAATATGAACTTCAAGTTTTTGTGATCCAGAGGTACAAACTAGCGACCATAGTGGGAAGGATTGAAAAAAAAACATTCGACTAATGTTTTAAAAATGTAAGAATTATGAGAGAGCACCATTGTCAAATTGTCCCACAAGAAGACGTTGAAGATTTCTAACTTCGTGCCATGTAGTACTGTATTCCTTGTCAGGCTGCCTTGCATCACAAATTGTCCGTTTTTAATGGGAAAGTGGAACGTTGAAACTTTGGATTGAGAACTATATACACCTCATTGCAAAAGCACGCAATATTTATTAGAAAGGTACTAAAATCAATAAATAACTTTATGATTATATAATTACAAGAGCCTTGATTAAACTGTCTTGTAAACTTCTCTTCTTCCATACAAAATTGCGGATTTTCTTTTCAGAAACAAAATATAATTGCACAACATGACATTATGATTGGGTGCAGCAATCTCAGTGCATCGCCGAATTTTTCAGGGAATTAATATGGAACCAGAGAACATTAATTTGGATCAGAGTCTCAAAATATAAACAGAAATATTGAGGAACAGGGTTTGTCATAACAGTGTTAATCAGGGAATGGGTTCATGTTGAGTATGGATTATGTATTTTAAAGTATAATTTGTTGCCATATTATGTACTGATGTGCAAATGCAGCTGTCGGGTAAGGAGGTACTTTTATGGTGGGGAATATTTTTGAAGACAGCTTGTTCTTCCTTTCAGTGAAAATTGAATGCAATTAAATGCTAATGATATGCACAATTTTACTGGAAGCTTATTAAAAAAAAACTATCAAGAAATTGTGAAATTTTGCCATAACTTATAAGAGGGATTAGTTCGAATATCATTTGAATATTGTGGTCTTCTTGTCGATAGGATGACTTAAATAGTGAACTGATGAAGTCATTGAAACTTATGGCTTACATATACCAAGAATTTTAATTAAATAGATAACTGGTTGATTATAATTGTTATAATCTTATTTGCATGTTAATGTTCTGGAGGTGTTATGCAATAATTATTTATAAACATAGTAGGAGGAGTGACTTTATAAAATTCTTACAATCGTTTTATTTATTTTTAGGCCTAAAAACAACTATGGTTCTTACATAAAATCATCCAAACTTGAAGGTTTGTATTTTTCTCTTTTTGCCGTATGTATCATTATTGACAGAAATTTGAATTTGCAATTTTATCATAAATGTATTCAACTGTGTTCATTATGTATTTTTTAAATTTTAATCTCTGAGATCCAAAATTTTTATTGCTACCCAGTGGACATCCTGCCAGTCCCTAGGAGTGATAATCACCTCCATCTTACAAATTTTAATATTTTGCTATATTTGCTTTTCTGTACTATAATTTTTTAAAGTAGAGTTTCCCTTGTAATTGAACTGCAGATAAGCAAATTAAATATTAAGTGTTGATATTGCATTGTGATCATGTTTAATTTATTGCTTTCTTATTTTTATTTACAGGTCTATGCTTGGAAAAGAGAGCATTTTACAGGGCCGTATCTGGGCTGCACTCCAGCATAAATATACACCTGTGTTCATTGTACCTCTTTCCAGGTATGTGTGCTAATGGAAACATGTCAATAAGTTGTTGAGTATTTAAATAATTCAGTGAAGCAGTAAAGGCAGAAGTATCTCAAAATTTTATGCTAATGAAAACTATTCAGTTTGAGTCCTCTTGCGGTATTTAAACCTGTTCTGGTTGAAAAGCCAAATTGCTTATAAAATGGGATAGAAGTTAGAAAGGGTTATAGAGATGTAATAGGTATTAAAATCTGGAGTTAACCAGTCTAGTTGTAACTAAAGCTTGTAACATTTGGCCATCATTACATTTTGTATGAACCCCCACTGCATCAATGAGATTTTTCACCCTTGGCACTCATTGGGGAAAGTTTAATTGATGCGACTTGCAGTAAGCAGCTTACTTAAACAAATATCTTTAGGCCAGGTGTATCTCTTTTGTGTGATCATAGGTGTGCTGGTGTCTTCTCCAGTTTCTGCTGAGAAGTATGATTAAAGTAGTGGCACATCTGCAATTATTATTTTACATGACAACCAGAACTTTTTCTGGAATCTCCTGTATTTTTTCAGCTCAAGTTTATAGCCCTTCAAGAGTCCAGGAACCTGTTATATAGCAACCAAGGAATTTCTGAAAATATTTTGAAAATGACACCATCAAATTGTTATGAAAAAACCAAAGTGTGGAGAACACCATAAAATTTTTCTGCTATGATACCTAATTTTATGTTCAGCACTCAAGGTTATCATGTCTCAATTTCAGGTGTGCAGAAGCCAGGTCTTGAGCCATCTACAGGGACATGGGGTCCAAATTTGGCAGAATTTCAGCAACGCTTCAGTCCAGAAACTACTGGAGGAGAGGGACCTCATTGGCTCCGCAACCTTTATTTTGTTTACTTGCTTGAGGTGAGAAGTGTTTTTTAAACATATTTTCCCTAAAGTAATGTACTATGGAGGAAAATAGTGTCCCAACAAAGTTAGTGCTGCCACTATCAGTCTGCAAGAAAATCAGTATATTTTCTGATGCCATGTAATCCTTTGGTTGAATTTGGGTGAAGGAGATACAGACAGATTGAGTCGTCTTCCTCTTTTCACCTCACAAGCCAGGGGCAGAATACCCACAGCTTGATTGCCCCAATAGGGTGGTTTCCTATTATTTTTTTATTGCCTAAATCGAAAGATTATTACTCCTGGAGTACGCATTTCACGCTCTTAGATTTTTAAATGACGATATCTATTTATTGCGATTAAATGAAAAGTGAAAATTTTCAAGTGCGCGAAAATGCGACGGCTAAGTATGAATGATGGGAAATAAGCCCGTGTGACGTCAGTCTGCTTCCCGCTGCCGCATTGTGAGGTGACCTTGGGGCGAGGCTTTGAGCGCTGATACGATGCAGGCTGCTAGCAGGTAGCTGAGTACCCTGCTAGCAGGTAGCGCTTTGCTTAAATAAGAATTATTAATACCTTATCAAACGAAGAAAACTTTCTGACCTAAGCCAGTTTTAGTAGGTGATTATTAAGAAATGTTTTCCTGAAGTCTGTGCCTCATGCATGCATTGGTAATCTCATACGATGTAAAACTCCTGACTACTCGCGTAGCATCTGGGTCCCTGTGACGTCACGCGGAGTGGAATCGCATGGGCGCCAATCTGGCCTTTTTCAAATGAGGTTAAAATTGACCATTAACATTCCTCTATACTGGGATTTCTAAAACCAAATAATTTGTATATTATGAATACACTAATGGTGGGTAACGAATCGCAATCAATGCTTTTTGCTATTTTGATAGAGGAAACTACCTTATTTTTACTTGGGGTGTCACTTGATGGTGATGCATTATTATTATTGAAATACTCTACTGATTAAGGTAAGTTTAGATGGAGTATTTACACATAATTCTAGCAGTTCCCTTACTTTCATGTACTCCCATCTTCAATTCACACTAAGGCCTTCTCCCTTTCATTCCATCAATGAAATCCAATTCTCTTCCTTCCTCTCCCTCATTTACCCAAAATTCTCCCCTCTAACACAGTTTTCAACATCCTCATCCTGCTCAAAACCAAACCTTATGTCTTGTCCGTATCTCCTCTAGAAGCTGCCTCTCTTTACCCACCATGTCTAGCAATTCGACATTCCTCCTCCTCCATTGTAAAATATTATTTCTCTCAATCTTCATAGACCCTTGGTGGGCCTTGACCTCCGCCACAAAATATCCTCCAGTCTTCCTTGTCACTTGTTATTTTTCTCTATCCCTTAAAATTCATTAGCCACTCATTTGCTGTGAATGTCATGAATGAGATGTGATTTTTCCCCTTTTTATAAAATAATGACAGGCACTAGAGGTGGTTCCTCCTCCCCAACTTTTTTCCCTTCTGGCAACTATCTGCTGAGGAGACCTCTGGCCTGGGGACATCTATCCTGTGACCTCCATTTTTCAATGTACTATGTAGTTTTTTTGTAATAACAATTCATTATGTCTGGCAATAACTTACTATGTATTTATCATGTAGAGGAATGCAAATGAAATAGACAGCTTACTTTATGACTTATATGATTTCCTGCTGTGTGGCACCAAAGCATCAGTTGAATCTATGTGTGGGTTAGAACCGAAACCACACCCCACCCTCATCTGATCTCTTACTCCATCCATGGGGCCAATACTGTGTCTTTATTATTTTGTTTCTATACATTATATTATTATTGAAAAAAATATTAATTTGGTTTGGAAAGCACAGTGCTATACTGAGCTGAGAATTGAACCATAAGAGAAATAACTAAATAACGAGACACAGATATGAACTAATGACAAAAATCTGCCAGGAAGTCCAGAATAGACAGGATAAGAAATGAAGAACTAAGAAAAATCAGGCATGTAGAGAAGGCTGGCTTGAAGAATTTGAAAGGTAGAAGATTACGTTGGTTTGGGCATGTCTGAGGAATGGGGCTAGGAGGAATTACAAATGCTGTTGCTCTAATGGAGACCGAAAAGAGGAAACCCTAAGAAGTCTTGGTGGGAGGGAGTAAAGAAGAAAATAGGTAGGAGATATGTATGTGGATGAGGCATTTATAGGAATGGGTTGAAAATGGGGATTGGGCGATGAACTTTTGGGGAATATGAAAGGCTTTCTATTTTGGACAATGGATATGTTGTCTGTTTAGGGAAGACTGTGTACTGTTAAGTGAATGTCCAAATAAATAAAAACATTGTACATTGCTACTATTGCATATTATTTTTCACCATTACTAGATGTGCATATATTCATTGAAGATGCTAAAATTAAACATGTGATTATTTTTAATATATTTTTCAGCTTCGTGCTCTTGCCAAGGCAGCACCTCTTCTTCTTCATGAGGATTATTTCACTGGAGTAGAGGACGAAGATAAGGCTGTTAAAGAAGCTGTTTCTGATATCCTAGGAGTTATCTCGTAAGAAATAGATATTTATAACTTGCTTTCTTGCAAAAAAAAAAGAAATTCAGAAGGTTTTTTGGTAAAAAAGAAATTAATACAAAAAATTTGTATGCTTTATTGATAATGGGGTCAGATATCAATAAACGTTGCTTTCGTTCCACTTCCAATATCCAATGTTTGCACTCGCTGGAAAAGGCTTGGCGGCAATATTAGCTGTAGTTGTTTTTGCCTTATTTTAAAGATGAAATATTTCTTTAATATATATTAATACTATTATATTTCAAAAGTTGCGATATTTTCTGTGAATCTCTTGTTTAAGTATGAGAATTAAAGGTACTATCAATATGAATACCAAGATTATTAATGTAATCCTTGTTTGCTCGCATCTTGGTGTGATATACCTTAATGAAGCTGTTTATTGTTGTGGTCTGTTTTTTTCATGCTGTACATTTTGCTATCTTATTGTCTGTTTTTCAGGTCCTTTCCTGAGCATTTCAATGAAAGTTCAATGTTCATGAGTAGCAGCAATACGAGTGTGGCCTGGGATCAAAATCAAGCTAACAAATTGAAAGCTGAATTTCGGGAGCACTTCCGTAACATTTCAAGAATAATGGATTGTGTTGGCTGTGACAAATGTAAACTCTGGGGGAAATTACAGGCAAGGCCCTTTTATATACACTCAGTTAGCTTATTATGAAAGGCTGTATTCAAAGAAGTGACATACACAATCAGAAAATAACTACCAGGATATTGTTTAAGGGGTTGCAGACGGTGAAGTTCATATTTTTGAAGGCATTGTAGTCAGTATTTTTATTGAAAACTTTAGTCAAGTTGCCCGAAATATTTTGATTTTGTACACGTAATTTCACGGATGATATGTATTTAACTTGTGATTCTCTGCTCTGCTGTGAAATGATGCTCTTGTTATTGTAGAGAATGAAGTCTTAATGGTAATGCAAAATGCAAATTTCAAATCTATAGAGAAACCCTTTAAATAATAAGATTCATTAAGTTGATTGTATGACTTCACTGAATCATTCTTTCATTTTAAGATCCATCTTAGTTTTCAGCCACTTGTTTTGCTGTAACTAGCACAGCCATAACTTCAGGAATGGATGGCGTTAAAAATATGAAGTCATAAAAATAGATGCTATTAGAAATTATGCTAATACATATTCCCAAACTCACTGCAGCCTTGTTTGAAAGTGTGATAATTGATGTGAAGGGAAAGCATCTTATTTCCTATGATGCTGAAATGGGGCATCAGTCATCAAACTTAATTTTTTGCTATTTCACTTGAGATGTTAGCTTTATAAGTTTTTTTTAAACTGTATCAAAGCTTGGAGTAGGCTTCCTTCAGTGAAAAATTGATGTTAATCTAAAATTGATATAAAGTCTGTTTTTTTCATGTTATATAATGTAATGGTTCAGTTGAAGTCTTGAATGACCCATCATATGTTATAATGTCTCAGTATTTTAAAATAATTAACGAAACCATCTAATTCACAGTTGAATTATTAATGAATTTATTTGCTTTATTTTCAGTAATTTTACTTAAAAGTCCTACAGTTACAAAAGATTAATCAAAAGATCCAAGTTTACTACTTTGCATCAAGTGTAACTAATTATGTCTGTAAAGAATTTTCCGGTGCAAAGCACATAAGGGTCGAAAAATAACCACTATTGCAGTTTAAATACTAGAGTAGCTACTGCCTTTTGAGACCCAATTATATGGTGGTGTATAACCTTTTCTGCCATTCGACTCTGAACTCCTCCTCAGCAGCAATTACTCTCTTGCTAGGGACATGAAAACTTGAGAATAATATTTTCTGTTTCCCAACAACTTAGAGTGGCAAAGCTTGACGTGGTGTAGTAATTTGAAGAGAAAAGCTCTAATTTTGCTTGAAAGATGTCAGTGGAAGGATGATACCTGTCTACCACAGTCATATATATGACAGCACTTTCTCTCAAATTTATTTTTGATTACTTCTCAGTCTGAGCTATTGCAGGTGGAAAGTTAATGTTACCTTTTCAGGTATATAAAATCAAGTTATATTGTTGTGAATGGAATTTTAAGTGCTCTCAATTTAGTACTTGTTTTTTTTCAGTTTTTAATAACATGCATTCTCCATAATCAAGAGATTTTTAATTTTTCCCTCAGATTCATGGATTAGGGACTGCACTCAAAATACTTTTCTCTAGTCGCATTGAAGACCGTGTATTAAACCGAGAATCCGGTCGTTCTCCTGAGGATTTCCAGCTGGAGAGAAGTGAAATTGTGGCTCTTTTCAATGCATTTGGAAGGTAGGCATATTTGTATATTATTTGGTTGGTGGAAAATGTCATCAGATCGAGCATATGAATTAATGCACCTTTTTATATATTTCAGGCTATCTACAAGCATTTTCAAGCTCGAAGAATTTCGTAAGATGATGAGATAGCATTATCGCAATTCCAGTTATTTATGTGGGTAGGTGGTTTCAATTCAAACAGCAAGCAGGAAAGGATAATGTTTCTAAAATGTCGTTTTATCTGAACCGGAAGTCATTTTGTACATTAATTTTATATATTTCCATGACATTGTTCCTTTAATTACATGTGTAAGTAGAGCTCAAAAAAATGCACATCACACATTAATTAGCAGTTCCTTTTACTTGTGTATTTTGAGACTTGATGTTTTCATGGGGAAACAATCAAGTAGAAACTTTACACAATGCCATGTGAATCCCAGTTGATTTCTTTGGTGCCTCAGAAAATATGAATTTGTATTGAGGTACATTTTTTTTTATTTTTAACCATTGTTTTAAATGGTGTGTAATGTTTAAGAAATACGGTGAAAGTCAGTGAAAGAGATGATCATGCCAGGCCTGTTATTCTCCTGATTATTGTTGATGCTTATTCAAGATTTTAAAATGTTAAACAAGTCATGCATTTATTAGTCTCTTTGAACTTGCATGCTGGACTGTTATTCAGATCATGGAATGTCATGCAGTTGGTCTCATCTTACAATAGTATTATCTATGGTTATGAGTGATGGAGTTGGTAGTCCATGTAGTTCATCGATGGCTTGACTGTTTATGACTGTGATTTGATAAGTACAGGAATTTCACACAGGATATGTGTAAATTGATGATGTCAAATTTTATATTTAAAAACATTTAAGGTTATATTGAAAATTTACATGGCAAAATGTGTCAAATATGTGAACAATGTTATACTTTCTATTGACTCTTTCTGATTTATGTGCTTTTATCATGTGTGTGGTAAAATTTAAGCGGATTTAATTTCTTAATTCACAATCTTTTTCAATCCAAGTATCCTTTGAATATCAATTGAAAATAATTTTGCCTGGCTTAGACTGGCAAAAAATTCCATGTTTGGTTCGGATCAGTCAGGATTTTGACTACAATAAAACTATTTATCTGAAGTTATATATTTTAAATTATTTGAATGAAACTTTTTACCTGAGACAGTATGAACTTGATGTGGTTGAGTTTTTGTTTTACGTATTTTCCATTTAAGAATGTTGCATTTGTGATAACACATTTAGGCACTATGTATGATGAAAATTTTGTTGATTCAACATGAATAATTAAGGTGTTGTTATATTTTTGGGACACTTTTGTTTAGCTTCTTTGCCAAAATGAGGTATCTATGATTTATCTTGCCAGATTATACTTATTTGCACTTAAATGGTGATTGTGGCAATATGTTGTTAATGTTTGTTGCTATTTTTGCTATTGTTTTTGCTCAAGAAAATTTTGTCACCAATAATGTACCTATCTATGTTATATTTCTTATGAGTTTGAAAGGATTAGGCTTATGTGATGCTAAAAATATAATTATCAACTACCATATTTGCATGAATTGAATCTAAGACAATCCCCTTTTTTTAAGTCTGCCGGGGAAAAAAAATTAATTTAAATAATTACCATGTATGTATCTCTATTACAACATATGTTTCCCTGAATATTACCTCATGTAATAATGTAGTTTAAAGGAGTGCTAGTACTTGAGTGACTAATTAGGCTACCTAAACATCACCATCAAGGTATAAATTGCTGTGTTGCAGATGTAATAATTTGCTGATGTGTTGCTTTCAAAGTTTTATTAAGATGCTTCTATTGTTATAAGAAACCGAAGACCAGATTTCAAAGGAGTACTTGCAAGAATTCGAGGCATGGGCATTGCGATTGTGGCTATTTTTTGTTACAGCAAAGTAAGAATTTCTTGCTAGTTTCTAGTCTATAAAAACACCATGAGAATAAGAAAACATGCACTTTGCTGAAATCTTTTTTGCAGAGAAAAGTTATGACAGGCAAATATCTAACTAATGGTCTATTGAAGTTATGGAGTTAAGTTTTCAAAATTTTATTTATAAAATAACTATTTAGCTGCAAGTGGGACGTGGTGATAATTTAAGAAAAGGGTGTTTTTTAAAGCCAAACTGGAGGTGAAATCATGGACATTGCAGAGAGCACCTGAAGAGCTGTGCTGTTGAATCTTAGCCTGCTGCCAAAATAAAAATTTTGTTTAAAAAGATATAACAATTTAAATTGAAGTGTTGCTATTTCCAACATCTTTTTTCTGGTTTTTGTTGCAAAGTTATACAGTGGAAAACATAGGTATCCAGTCTTTTGAAATGCAACCCACATTTTAAGTCGAGAATTTTGCATCTGATTATAAAGGCCACTATACTGATGAATGATCATGCGAATGACTATACCATCATTTATGGGATCTTGCGAGCAAAATGGAACATGTTCTAATTTTCATTGAATGATCATGCACATGACTATTCATTCACCATTTTTTCCGTTATACACACCGAATGATTTCATTTGCATGATCATTGATCATTCACTGTGTATAGCGGCCTTAAGGCTTGATTCTTTTCTGCCAGGGTTGGGAGCCGAAAAACACCTGATCTTAGATTCATGCAAATATGGTGGATCCATAAATACTTACATGTGTGTATATGGAAAATTTAGTGACTTCTCTTAATATTTATTTCATCACTCATTCAACCCAAGAAGGATGTTCATTGCAAATTTGTTGGTAAATGTGCTTAAATCAATATTGGCTTGTATTGGTGCTTCGGTAACATTATTATTATTTGAAATCTGTTAGCACAATGGCTCTTGATCTCTATAGCTTAAAAGTAAAATTAATTCTTTAAAAAACCTTGCTAATAAACTTTTTAGCTCAATTTATCATTGCGATATCAATTTCCTTCCATTATTGGTCTCAATTTTAATGAATATCACTAAATACTAATCGCTCTATATATTACCCAAAATATTATTCCAGGGCATTTAAAAAATATCTTACACCTCCCACACTCTACATATCTACATTTTTCTTCAGTTAAGAGAAATGAATCCAATAAATGTGAAATTTGGTGGCACTACGGTGTAGAAAAGGCAACAACATGATTAAAACTCAAGTTAAGCATGTATGTATGGATTTTTGCCCTAAGTACAATCGAGCATTATAATCATAAATCAACAATCTGAATATTGATTTGAGGGACTTGTCAAATCCACCATTAACATTCCTCTAAACTGGGATTTCTAAAACCAAATAATTCGTATAATATGAATACACTAATGGAGGGTAACGAATCGCAATCAATGCCTTTCGTTTTCTTTGACGAAGGAAACTACCCTATTGTCTACATCAGGCCAGTGCACCTCATGATGCAGCCAATTACGTGTGTTGTCACATCTTCTGTCAGGGTTTTAAGAAGACCCCTTTTTTCTCCCACACTCCTAAGGATTTCCCCATTATATATTCACTAGATCAATCCATTTTCAATGTTTGTTTGTAATGAAGAAAGGGAGGTTCATTTGTGGGACCACTTCAAGGATATATTTTACATTATGAGTTACAGGGTTTGAATAATCATTTTGCTTGAGGAAGTTGGGCACTTTTGCCATTTAACAGAAATGTGGACGTAGAAGTTGGAGGAAGAGAGCCAATCCTCGGCTATTTCCTTTTAACACATTGCGTACCGGGGTATTTAAATTCCTAGGAACGCCGATTCTGGGTGGAGGTGTTGAGATTGGAAATATGTGCCTATTATAGTGCTCGCAGAGTTTCTGTGCACTAGAGAGTTTCCCCGAGCCCATTTGCCCATGGTAGAGGAACTCCGATTGGCTGCCGGCGTCCAATCCCGTTAACCGGTTCTTGACTCAATGCGCGCCGGGTACGAACCTTCGAAAGAGGCGACCTGAAAGAATCGCCGAAAGCGAACGTAATGCCTCGCCGACGCGCCGGTCTTTAACATAGAAATTCTATTTATGATTAACTACAATAGATATTGGGTCTAAACGTAAAGTGATTCCACTATTCATCGTTGAGGGTTGAGAAGATTATTCTCATCGGCTATCTCCAAGACTACGCAAAAATTAAGCAGAACATAAAATTCTTCACCAACCAATTAAGAAAATCGATTGTAATCAGGTATGGGGTAATCGTCTTTGCGGTTATAAATGAGAACTTTCTCATTTCCAAACCCTATGAATCTCTAAAACGGATGTAGAAATTCATAATACCAAAATGAACTTATTCCAATGAATTCCAAAATATACGGAATATTTTCATTTCTTTACATTTTCCTTTCATTATTCGTTTTTACCTGAAGTCCATTGGTTATAAATTTCAACACTGATTCGAACCTATGAATTCCACCACCTGATCGTCTGATGTTTGGGTTTTGGGGGAAAACCCTTGAAACGGAAAATTCTACCGTGGTGATTTTTCGCAGTCATGGTACCACCAACCAAAAGGAGCGACCTTGTTCGATGGCCGCATGAAGCTCCAGCACTTCAAATTCTGGGAAAAACTCATTAGCAGGTATTTCCAAGTGCCGTTGGCATGAACCCTTGAGATTTTCACGTACGACCGTGAAAGAAAGGATACGGGGCGCTCCGCGGGGGCGCTTCAAAATGAAGATAATCCGCGCTGACCCTAGTTTTCAGAAATCTGTCCGCTTCGGTGGTCATTTCTTTATTCAATAGATTTGCGGGATTCTAAGAAATTTTTAATGAGCTTACTGGGCCTTCGAACGTCGAACTGTGGCTAAACCACTGCAGGTATCAGTCCATCGAAACCTTCCGAGCAAATCTCAACTTCAGTGGTCTGTGTAATTCTCTTGTGTTACCATGCCTAAGGAATTTTCCGCAGAGCTAAGGGAACGCGTTATGTGCGTTTACAAATTCTTTTGCAAGGAAATTGTGGCAACTCGTCCTGATACTCTCGGTGATAATTCCGTCGTGGATCGGGCAAGACTGTGTTTGGATGAAGTGTCGGGTAGCAAGCATTATGAATCCCTTGGAATTCATTTATAACCACTCGCAACATCTCCAACGGCATCAACTCATAGTGAAAATGACCAGAACGTCCCCAACCGTGGAAAGGTGCATCGGAGTAAATTCGCTGCTTTCAACGTTGGATGTTCTCGCAATGAGAACGGCGGAGCTGTGAAAAAAACAGCCACGGCATTTAGCGTGTCCACCCGCTACGTTTATTCGCTGCTGAAGAACATCGGGAAAGAAACAGAGAGGAAGAAGAGAGGGCCATATCCGAATCGGAGTAAAATTGACGGATTCGATGAGGATTTAGTGCGTCGAATATTTCTCGATATGTACCATAAAGGTATATATCCAGCAGTGGAAAGGGTGAGAATTGCTTTCCAAGAAGCTGCAGGATATCGTGGTTCATATTCTTCTTTTAGAAAAATATTCAACAACCTGGGGTTTAGGTATGTGCTGGGAAATGATGGCAGAAAAATATTGATGGAGCGCAGTGACATCAGGGAGTGCAGGAAGAAATTTCTGAAAATCATGCACTCTCACCGAGTGAACTCACTTTACGAACAGATTGTGTACTTAGACGAAACTTGAGTCAACCAAAATTACTGCCAGCGTCATATTTGGGTGAATTCCCAGGGAGAAGGAGGTATGCGTGTGCCTACAGGGAAGGGTGGGCGATTAATCGTAACACATGCAGGATCTAGTGAGGTGGGCTTTATCGATGGTATGGGATTAGTTTTTAGATCAGGTAGTAGAGATCCGCTTTCCGACTACCACAAAGACATGAATGCGGATTGTTTTACTTGGTGGTTTGAAGAACTGTTGAGGAGGTTGGACCGGTCGTCAATTATAGTGATGGATAATGCGAGTTATCATTCCAAAATCTCCAATAAAATTCCCAACACAACGTACCGGAAAACACAAATTCAATCCTGGCTGCGACAGCAAAACGTACTGTTTAGTGATATTAACACAGTGAAAGAACTACTCGATAAGGTAAAAGACTACGTGGTGAAAAATAAAATCACGTCATCCTATCAGTTGGACGATTTAGCCCTTTCAATGGGCCATTTAGTGGTACGCCTTCCTCCCTACCACTGTAAATACAATCCGATAGAGTTAATTTGGGCGCAAGTGAAGAGGTTTGTCGCACAGAGGAACACTACTTTCAGAATGATTGATGTTGAACGATTAACACACGAGGCATTAGCATCGATAAGTAAGGAAGATTGGATAAAGTGTGTGAAGCATGCGGAAAATATTCAGGAAGAAGACTACGTAAAGGAATGTGTTCGTGATGAAGTGCCCCAGGTTGTTATTCCACTTGGCGAGGAATCAAGTGATAACACAAGTGATGAATTATAAAAACCAGTGCTATGAGTATCAAAAAGTATCTGCGAGAACCTGCCTTCCCGGAACAAGAATGCAGCCTAGATGTAAACTTCAGCCTCCAAAACCAGAGCAGTATGTAGTGGGATTTTTGCCATAATTATTTTAAGTTAGAATATAATTTTTCTGCTGTCCATGTATCGTTTAGCAATCTTTGCCGTTAAAATTGACTCTTATGAGGTTAATTTGATTCCTTTTCCGGCGGCTAAATTCAGCTTTTTATCATGATTTTTGTAATTGGTTGGTGAAGAATTTTATGTTCTGCTTTATTTTTTGCGTAGTCATGGAGATAGCCGATGAGAATAATCTTCTCAACCCCCAACGATGAATAGTGGAATCACTTTAAGTTTAGACCCGATATCTATTGTAGTGTATCATAAACAGAATTTCTATGTTAAAGACCGGCGCGTCGGCGAGGCATTACGTTCGCTTTCGGCGATTCTTTCAGGTCGCCTCTTTCGAAGGTTCGTACCCGGCGCGCATTGAGTCAAGAACCGGTTAACGGGATTGGACGCCGGCAGCCAATCGGAGTTCCTCTACCATGGGCAAATGGGCTCGGGGAAACTCTCTAGTGCACAGAAACTCTGCGAGCACTATAGGGCATAATGCCTTTGGTTTAAACATGGTTAAAAAGCTTATGTTTAGAATAAAACTTTACCCAGTCAAACGTTATGATGCATCAATTCATTATGAAACACAAACAACAATTGAAAACGTACTAACGAATACGTATTGTACACTTTAAAATTGTTTAGGTTGACGCGTCTAAATGACGAGAATCTTTGTCGTCCGTCCGGAACGTTC
Source organism: Ischnura elegans (assembly GCF_921293095.1). Classification (NCBI taxonomy): domain Eukaryota; kingdom Metazoa; phylum Arthropoda; class Insecta; order Odonata; family Coenagrionidae; genus Ischnura; species Ischnura elegans. Next base: position 68,460,857 of record NC_060249.1, on the reverse strand, counting down.
GGGAAAAAAATTACGAGAATTCTCGCCATCTGTACGCAACGTGTTCAAAATATCCTATTCAAAGATGCCCGTAGTTGCCATCATGGAGGTAGTGCAAATCCAAGTCATGATTAACATGATATGTAACGTGAAAAAATAGGATACTTATAGCCCAATGGGTGTACACATGAAAAATTTTTCTTAGTTCTATTGGTGGATGGGCTAGGCAATTGTCTATGAATAATAGCACTTTTTTATTCCTTCCACCAATCCTGGCATCAAACGATCGTAACCACTGCGTGAAGATAGCAACCATCATCCAAGCATTTTTGTTTGCTTCATAAGTATATGGGAGGGTTTTAACTCCCTTAAAACATCAGGAATGGGCAGATTTCTCCACCACGAATGGTTTTAATTTATCAGAACCATCCATATTTGCGCATAAAAGAACAGTTACGTGGTCTTTACTTTTCTTCCCTCCTTTGCAGGGGTCCGTTCGAGTGGCGAGAGTTTTGTCCGGGAGAAGGTTAAAATACACACCCGTCTCATCCCGTTTATAATTGTCTCTCACGCAAATATTCAGCTTTCGCCTTCATCATCATATATATACAGTGGAAGCCCCTTATAACGAGTACGGGATATAGCGACAAGCTCGAATTAGCGACAGCTAACCAAGGAACCATTTTAAACCCTATGATTTAAATGTAAAATAAATTTGTATTAGTGATAATGGCTCGATTCCTCTCCTGCACCATTCGTAATTACGACAGGTTGACTTTTTGACCACGTGCTGCATCTCTGGCATTCAATGCTATTAAAACTGCATTTTTTCCACCAACTTCGACATCTAAATGTTCGGTATTCCAGTATTCTTCTTTCCATAATTAATTTCTGGTGTACACATTTCATTGCTCTTTTGTCATCTCCTTGCACCTCCCGCAGTCAGGTTGAAAATTATTCCGCCCGTCTGCTATCAGTAATTATTTTAAAAGCTTTCACTGAGAGCAGACCATCAACTCCAATCCATGAATTCACTTCTTGCCGCTCTCAACAGAATCATTCGAACACTTGCAAAATCATAGAAGGCATGACCATTAGACAATTTCTTCGGAGACTTTTCATTGAATGGATTAATGCTCTATTTCCATTCATACAGGAAAAACAACATTTTACCCATGATGACTGAGATGTTAAATGAAAACTTTAACCTCAAGGGTAGCTCTAAGGGTGTACAAAATGGATCTGAGGTAGAAAGGGGCAATATTCATAGAATAATGCGTATTTTTTATGATTAGAGTTTTACCTGCCAGAATGATGGATGGGAGTTTAATAGAGAGAGTAAAGATATGATATTAATAAATAGTATATAAAGAAAGAGACTTATATTAGACATTAAATAGTATTTTTACAAATTACACCCTCCTCCAGTCACACACATATGATATCAACCAGCCAGGAACAGAAAGTAAACCTATCTTCAGTTCATAATTGTAAGTGCAATCAAAATGGCAAATCTTGCCTAATGGGAATGCATATTGACCGTAATTACCTTATCATATAAAATACCTTTATACAAAAGTCAACATTTAAAATGTTACAAGAAATCAGAAAGAGGATGTCAACGAACGCCAGTTGCTTTCCGATAAGCTGTAAAGTGCTCCAAATACTGATGGATGGTATCCATTGGTGTATAGACATCATTCATTTTTCCCTGAAAGAACATAAAAATTAAAAATATGAACTAAGAATGATAAGTGAGAGCACCAAATAATAATAAAGTAAGACTAAAGTACTCATGATATCGTTCAGATAAATCAATTAATTTCATCAGATGAACCTTAGATAGATTAAAAAATGTGATAATTGAAAGCAGGACCAGTTACATTGAAAGCATGGATGTCTGAAAAACTTTTCTTTGAACTTCTCTTTGATTGATGGTGAAAATTATTTCATACTTAAATTAGTAAAATCTATCAATACTTCTGGAAAAATTCTACCCTAATACGTACACATACATATTTTGAACACATATTTTTGTGTAATTTTTTTGGTGGTTCCCAGAGAGCACATGGAATATTGAATAAAATCAATTATGAGCTTAAGGTAGTAAGAGTGAGATATTAATCTGGTCAAAAATGAAAACATATTTGAAGTTTTTCAAAAATATTTAAGCAAAAAAGGGGACTCTAGGTAAATCGACTACATACTACAGTAAATACCCTCTAATAAATATCCTTTATTGAAAAAGAAATTTGAAAATGTGAGTTTAATATTAAATTTCATTTATATTTAGTGCCACCCACTGATATTACTTAAATACTTTAAGTTCAGAACACATTTTAATACATCGTGTTCTAAGGTCTATACTTTGGCCAAAGCATAGACCTTAGAAACTGTTAATTCACCATTGAAACAAGTTTGTACACAAATAATAAAGATGACCAAATAATGTTTTTCATTTGTAAAATGATGTCAGAAAAACTACAAATACCATGAGCCAAAAACTTACTACCTGGCATTTACAAAGCCTATTAAGAAGAGAATTGCATTAGCAAAGGAGGCGTTCAAGAACAGGAAGGAGCTCATGAGAGGTTTGCGATGTAAGAATTTAAAGAAAAGATTAGTGATGAGTCTGACCTGGAGTGGGTGCGGAGAAGAATGGAGAAGGTGAAGTGGACGGAGAGCAGGAGGAACGACAAAGTGCAGGACATGGTGGGTGAGGAGAGACAGCTTTTAGATGCGATTCGGAGGAGATAGAAGGTATAGACGGAGCACGTACTTAGCAGGGAGGGGATGTTGAAAACAGTGTTAGAGGGTAGAATGTTAGGTCAACGAGGGAGAGGTAGGAAAAGAATAGGATTTTTAAATAGAATGAAAGAGAGTAGGTCTTGTGAAATGAAGAGGGAAATGCATGATGGAAGGGGAGGCTCCCGGAATTCTCCTTAAGCACTCCATGGAAACCTACCTCAATTGGTAGAATACTTAAATAATAACAGCAGTAAATAATGTTCTTGGAAACTCTCTCCAAAAGTAGGTGGTACAGTAAGAGCACACACTCTGCTTACACATATATACATTTTCCATCAATATCTCTCATTTTGGAAACAAATATCAGCCATTAACCCTTAGGACAAACCTGCAAATATTGAGGAGGAGAACTTTGAACACAGCTACCCAAGAAGCCTTGTAAAAATTCTCTCATCATGTCCCAACATGCAGAGGGTATAACACATGGCCTATATTCGACCTGAAAAAAAAACAAATATGTAAATAAAATGAATAAAGGCCGTGATGTGAAAGCAAAAATGAGACTTCAAGGCCAGTGAAAACATGAAATGCAACAACTTATTATTTTTGAAAACTCAAAACCTCAAAATTTTTCCAGATTACAGATTAAAATCACATCATTAATATATTTAAAATAAAAGCGCTATCCAGACAAACAAAACTATAATTATTAAATTTCAGCATCAAATTGGCACAAGTGAAAATGTCCAAAAACTAATTAAAGTTGGAAAATATAAATATATACAAAACTGATAACCAGCAAGAGTGCCTAGCCCTCGGTGGGTTAACATAATCTCTTTCACAATGATGTTTGCCAAGTAAATTTTTAAAAAGTGAATTAGGTCAACGAGATTATGTTAGCCCTCGGTGGGTTAACATGATCTCTTTCACAATGATGTTTGCCAAGTAAATTTTTAAAAAGTGAATTAAGAGACATTTATTAAGGCCGGTTAATAAAAAAATTGCAATAAATTGTCCGTGGCGTGTGAATGATTTCATTGCTATTCATCAATGGCAGTGCTCATAGAAAAGATTAGCACATTAACTGTTGGAATTATTGCAAAAATCCATATGGGGTTTGTCCCATTTCCAAATAATGGGAAAAATTTAGGACTGTGCAGTTCCATAGTCATTCGTTTAAGTGTTTCATGAGCTTTTTACCCGTGTTTTAATCCAAAACAATGAACCATGGTAGAGCACACCTTGAGATGAAATATGAATAATACAGATATAACATGTAATGGCAAAATAAACACCGGAAAAGACACAGAGACCACTCCACTAAATTTCAATATGGTGTGTCTGGCAGTTTGCAGTTGGTTCATCAGAAGAATGTAAGATGACATTGAGTATGTGTTAATTTTTTTCTATAAACACCCCAAATATGTGAAGCTGATTTCTTGTCGAGTGCTTACTTTAAATTTATAAAACATTTTTCTCTAGCAACTGGCTTTACACATTCAGCCTTTATTGGCATTTAGATTTTCCAGTCTATGAACATAAAAAACTATTCTATGAGTATAGGTAATTACGGAATCATTTATGCTTTCAACAAAAGGTTGAATTGTAAAGTAGAGAAATACATACAAATCTCTTAGCCAGTGTTACAAGATTTTTGAAGATATGTTTATCATACATGCAAAGAAAATACTTTAAATGCCTTTAATGCCACTGTTAAACAAGGAACCTCCACAGGCCTTTTGCCTAAAGTGGGCTACATGATTTACAGCTTGAATAGAATTAAATTATAGGAAAATATTCCTGGATTTTGGGGAAATCATGAATGCGACAGAGTAAGTTAGAAGGATGAGAAGTGCAGACTGTCCAGATTAGTTGATGACCACTAAACTGGGATTTAAATATATCTGATAATATATTATAACAATATAATTCAACAAAATAAATAAATATTGATTGAAAATTGAAATTAAGACAAATTTTGAACCTTTTGACCCCAACCTTTCTTCACAGACATCCATGCTTCTACGGACAGAAGGGTTTCCTACAAGTCTCCCCAACCTCTCTGACCCATGAATCTAATTATACTCCAAAAGCAATAAGGAAATGACAGTGTGCTAATATCCACCAAATGAGAGCTTTATAAATAGCTCTTGATGTGGACTCCATTCCTGGAACCAGATTAATAGCCAGCCATTAGCTTTGAAGGAGGTTGCCAGCTGTGCAGGGGGTGGAGATGGTGTAAAGATGTCCTTAAACTATGCCATTTATAAACTGCTTTCCAGTTGGATTTAAGACACAAGCTAAACCTAAAACATAATTTATCATTTCCTTTCCATTCTGCTGCTCTGTATGTTCAGAAGTCGTGCAAAGGACAGGAATGGTAAGGAATGTGTCAATGGTGGCTTACGGGTACTACGGGTATTAGAAAAACCTTAAGACTATAAAAGCAATAGCTTTTCTTCTTATTAGCACTTGGTGTTTATTTTCAAAGTTTCCATTTCCATCTCTTCACAATAATTAGCCTTACTGTAAAAATTGTCATTAATGTCATAATCATTAAATTGCTTTGCTGCAAGTCTGATAATTTAGTTGCTTGTGGCCAAACAACTAAAGTTCTGTGAATTTATGCTCAAAAATCAGATTGAAATACAAAACTTCTCCTAAAAGTATTTATTATATTAAAAAAACTTAATGTGGATACTCAAGTGTAAGAATGCAGGGAAGCCAGTAGGAGAACAGTCACATAGTACAGTGACATCAAAGCAAATTCTGACTGCATATGACTTTCTCAGCCAACAACCTGCCCCCATTCTAAAACCAAGCCTTTCTCCAATAGCACTCATTTTTTCCAATCCCAGAAACTCTTTCCCTCCAGCTAGTCACATGTCAACTGTTTTTTTCCATTCCTAATGCCTGTTACTTGGCATTACAATCAAGCTCAGCCAATCATTGCTTTCCCACTGGATTGAAAATGTTAAGTAATATTTATAATTTCCTCCTTAATTTTCATTCAGATGCTGTGCGCATGAGCAGATCACAGGACATGAACGGATGGAAAAATGAGCATGTGAATAGTCACTTAAAGATAGTTACATTGCAACAAACTTGAACTAAAAAAATACTATAGATAGAGGTGAAACAACAAAAAAATACATAGTAAAATTCTATCAAAGTATCTGGAATTTATAGTCATACTTTATGCTAACCAAAAAATTATGTACATTAAAATTGAAAAAATTACTTTATTTGGAAAATATATTTTTTAAACCTTCATCAACCTGGGAAATTCTGGTCACTACATTATTTATCATTTTGAAGTAATCAATTGATTTCATTAATTACTCCTACCTTACCTCAATCAAAACTCCTTTGAAATTTGAAGCCATTGTTATTGTTCCTAGTTTTATCAAAAAGTCTCCTTCAACTGCTGGAGAGTTACTTCCAAAGCCTCCCATCCCATTTCCACCAAAGACAAACCTAGGACCACGAGCTTCCACTTTAGTTTGAGTCTTTGATTTGTAAATGTTGGTCATTTTCATCATAAGGAGATCAAATAAAGCATCAGCCACTAGTGGAATTATCTTCCCTGATGACTGACCGGCGACAACTAAAAGAGTATACATTAGATATATTAGTGCACAGTACTCAGCCAGTATGCATATAGAGGAGGGGACAGAGCTGCCCTACCTTGACAAATTTGGATGATACATTCAGATTCGAAAATACTGCTTATCCATACTGAATGGCAGATTTAAATCCAATGAATTCTCATTTTCATAAAAAATACTCAGCCATATACTTGGATTCACAAACAATGAAAAAGATGCGGATCTAACAAGGTCAATTAAGTACAACCATGAGTATTTCTTTCGATTGCAAACAAATATCGGCTGATAACAAAATAGACTTACCACCAGGAGCTCCACCAACATTATTTGGTCCTTGTGACGACGGGGCTGTTTCCAGTAATGAGAAAACCGAAGCGGGCTGCTCTGAATTATGTAAAACATGAACAGCACGTTGAGGACCTATAAAAGTTTACCAAAAAATAGATTGTCGTCATCGAAAAAAAAAGTTCATGACTCACTGTAAACATATGGTTAAGGAGATGGTACGGGCGGCTCACGCCTGATGAATAGATAAGGCGTCTTAAATGATTAACAAGACATGTGATAATACTAGTGGGAAACGCCACTGAATTTTACGTTTTCAATACACATAAAGGCTGAGGATTTTTGGAAAACTCAATGTTGAATTGAAGAAATAGCAGGATTACTTGCCCAAACTTGGAACTGAAGTATATGTCTCACAATCAACAATGAATTGCCCACTATGCACAGCACCTAGAGCAATGACTCTTTTAGTGAGGAGATCGATTACTTGCGCCCCAGTCTTATTTTCCGTCATAGGGTAATGCTGTAATCTGGACAGACATAAAGTTAACACGAGTATAACGCACTTCTTTCTCAAGTTTCATCAACGACCACAGTATTTTACATTACTTACACCGTCACACCCATTTCCTTATTCCTTTCTCACGACTCAGGCAATACCTTCAATTTATACGATCACATACATCTACGATCGGTAAAAATTCGGATTATGTACCAAACAACAACAAAAACAAACGACGGGAGCAACCGCCACCGCGGGAAAAGTTTGAACCCCATCCTCACTCTGAGGTTTGAACCAAGGCCCTTATATACCTATAAGGTATATAAGGGCCATGGTTTGAACATGGTTTGAAGGCTGTCCTAAAATTTGACGATCACTTACTTGATAACTTCTCACATACAAGGGCACCGCGCTTACACCCCACTATAAACAAAAAGAATGCCCCTTACAGATATCTTTCCAAAGCAGTTAACGATTTGGGATAGAGCACTACTAATTTCCAGGCGAAGCCTGGTTACACGATAAATTAACACATACGAGTTAACGTCTTAATATATGGACGCGTGAATGAACACGAAAATGCAACAAGTAACCACCCATCTTGTGCGAATGCTACAGAAAATAGGCCCTGTTCGAATTTGGTTTATGCATTCGTGCGTAATAATATCCCGTGTAACCATGCGATAAGGTGCACTCCTACCTACGCGAAAATAATAGGTACAACCATAGGCGAATCTGAGGGGGGGGGGGCACGTGCCCCCCTTAAAAAATATGCCAGATTTTTAATGCGGTCCCTTCAAAGCGTTTGTTTTGTATTACGAGGTATCCTTGTGCTCCCCCCAGAACAAAATCCTTTTTACTGTCTTGCTTGTGTCCCCCCTAAGAAAGAAATCCTGGATCCGCCCATCCTGGGTACAACCTTTTCTTAACCACGTAATTTCCACTGAAATCAAACCCCTCATAGCACAACATATCATATATGTCTTTTGGTAATATCTAGAAAATATCTTACAGACATCTGAATGTCTGCTTTTCCTATACCTACTAGATATCTTGAGCAGGTATTTTCTAGACATTCATATTGGACCCACTGGGAAAACTCAGGATAAATGACTCTAATATAACGTTTCGGCACAAAAAGAGTTTATTATTCAACGGACACCCTGCTGGTGGAGTAGGAGGTGAAGATATATATAAAGAACTAGGGGGGTGGCATGCCGTGGTCGGGTGAGTGCAAGCCACGTTGACATTTTAGCATGGAAAAGGTGAATGCAACCAACATTTGAATAAAATTATAACAGCACTTTATTAGTTTATTTCTTTAAAAAAAGTTTTATATTAGTTACATATCTTATACTAATATATATAATTTTTTGTGGGTTTAAAGAATATTTGTTGAATACTTTCGTTTCAATTCAGTGCTGATTTTGCAGAAAGACTTTTGCTTCCAAGGGGCAGCTACCACCCCATGGGGATGTCCATGTAAGGGCTATAGCATGTCTTCTGGAGATTCTTCCTGAATATTGGAACTTCTACAGCTTTCGTTTCTTTCTAAAAGGGGCTTCCTCCTTTGAAGTTGCCAAAGTGGCTCTCAATTTCTTATTTGCTTTCTCAAAGACAGTGGAATAGCCGGAATTTTGTTCGGGGTGGGGGGTCCGAAACAATGGGGGAAGATTAAAAAAGGGGTACTAAGTAGAGGGTTTTGAACTAATTTTAATACTTTTCAAAATCGTAAAAAAACTCATTTGTCAAATAAATATTTAGATTCTTTTATGAAGGAAAGTTGTGTTTTTATAATTCAGAGGGGTGTCCAGACCTCTCTCCTCGCTACGCTGCTGCTCAAAAGGAGTCTGCAACATTATCATTGAATGTTGATGCAGTGTCTCGCAGTATAGGCCTTGAAGAATTTTTACTGTTAAGATTTTGCCAACTAATATAAACACCTTCATCAGGTCAATGAATACATTGTAATAATCCTGATGCCTTAAATAATTTTCTTCACAACCTTCACCGTTCCCTCCTCCAGAGAGGCTACCTAGAGTCCCTCCTACGTAAAAAAATTCTCAAACACAAATGCCCCCAGAACGGTGCAATAGAAACAAACCACGAGACCTTTCCCTCTGCACCACTTACTTTCCTGGAATACAATCCCTGCTATCTATTCTTAAAGACCTCTTCCCTATTCTAAAAAACAATAAGTCGACAGCCAATCAAACCCCCTACTGTCACAATCAGACAACCTGCAAACCTTTCAAATTTATTCCGCTCAACTAACCCCTTACAGAAGTCACCCACTACTCCCAATAGTACACCTTCGCCCTGCGGTCGTCCTAGATGTAAGACCTGCCCAATTAGTACCCCTCCTATCCCTAGTCATCTCGTCTCCTGTCTACCACCACCTCCTATACTTCAAAAAATGTAGTTTACCTAATTCAATGCAAACACTGTCCCTCCTTTTATATGGGCAAATCCTCAACCCCCCTTAAGGTTAGAATCAATAACCACAGGGCATCATGCACTTCCTCTGACTTTGCGTCCTTCCCGGTGGCGAAACGTGCGGCCACTCATCAGCGTGAATTCAATGATTGCTACAATGTATCAGTTTTAGCCTCCCTTCCCCCCACAGACCACCCACTCAAACTTAATTCCATTGAATTAACTTACATATGGCTATTCAAAGCATTTCTTCCTCCCGGCTTAAATATCAACCGCTCACTCTTTCCCCCCTCTTTGGACCCTACCTCCCCTCTATTTCCCCTTCCCTCAGCTATCCTTGACCCTTTACCTACAGTCTTTTACCCAACTCCGAGGAAGGTGGTAATGCCACCGAAAATTCAGTTATTAATGTGAGTTTTTAATCTTTATCCTGTGTGTTCTGTGATACTGCCCATCCTAGGGTTTTCTACGTTATTTACCTTGCCGAGGAACATTTCAAAGTGTATATATAAACAGTAAAAAATGAATTTAGTGGTAAATTAATGAAAAAGAAGAGACTACAATTTTGATTTATCTATTATTTCACTGAATTTGATTTATTAATGATAACCAAGCTGACAGTTCATAGTTGCCTATCAATTTTTGACTAATTAAATAAGTTTTGCTTGATTCGTCAATGCCTGCGCTTCTATTACAAATATTTTTTTTTTAAATTACGGATCACTTCTTTAAATAATCTTCTTGTTAAATTACTTTCAGAATCCAAAATTCTGGTACATATTTTCGAAGGTCAAGCAGTAGCCATACTGTCATAGAATAGACATTCTAGACGGTTACAATTAACAGTGTCCGGGATATCTTGTGGAAATTTTTGATCTCCATGAGAATAAACTGAAATGGTAAACTTCCACTAATGTTATTTATTTCAGCACCGACCCGGTATCAACAGTGTCATTATCAAGCAATACCTTTATAATGCCACTATGTGTCGAAACAGGGTCGGTACTTAAATAAATAAAATTGTGTGTAAGTTTACCATTATAGTTTACTCTTATGGGATGTATTTACAGCTTTCATAAACATTTGCCTGAAGAGTAGCCTATGCTTTTTAGTCCAAGTGGGTACAATGACTTCACCTATACATCCAACAAAAATCATAGCAGTTTTTAAAATTTATTATTTAATTAATCAAAATTGATATAAACTATAAACTGTATCCACTTATTCCCCTGAGGTAGGTGTTTAAATTCTTTGGAAAAACTTTCATTAAAGAATCAACACCTATATTGCAAGATATTGAATCAACATTCATTGATAATGTTGTTGATTCCTAAAAGGAAATTGTACTTATGCTGCTTTGGAAACTTCAAATTTGGAATCAAAGGAGGAAGCTCCTTTTTGAATGAAGCGAAAGCAGGAGTGGTTTCAGGGAGTATCCTTAGAAGACACCCTCCTCTCACTTTCTCCTACACCAGCAGGCTCCGTTGAAAAATTAACCCTTGTTATACCAAAATGTATGACAATAGTCAATTTTTCTAGAGTTTTCCCAGTGGTTCCAATTTGAATGTCTAGAAAATATCTGCCCAAGATATCTAACAGATATAAGAAAAGAGGACATCAGATATCTTCAAGTTATTTTATAGATATTAGCAAAAAAAAGTACATGATATTTTGCAGACATTTGTGCTATGTGGATGATAACGTTTTTGGACCTATTTTGCCCTTTCAAGTACCACTGTTTAAGTATTTACTCTGGAGAATTATAAGAGAGCTTTAAGATGAAGGTCTTCCAAATGCAGATAGCCCCACTAGTGACTTTCAAGAAGGCCATGGTCAAGCATTACAGATCACCAATCCACTTTCAGAAACAATTTCTGAAGCTCCAATAAAGCTATCCTCCATTTGAAAGAAAAAACTAGGGTAAACAAGGAAACACATTTACCGAAAATATGCTTCTAGAGTACCAGATCAGCACGTGCCACATCAGTCGGGACAAATGTAACATACCAGTGTACTATCAATGTAGCTCCACTACTGCCCCTTGATGAGATTAATAATTGGTACTACCAATAAATATCTACATACTGTATCAGAAACAGTAATCAGGGTTAATAGCATCATAGCCTTTTCTAGAACCTATTGACACGAGGGTTCACAAACCCTCTCATGGATGACCATACAAACACTACTTAACCCACATGCAGCAATTAAAATGGCTACCTTTATCTCTCAAAAGACTTGCTGTCATGACGAGTTCGATTTTAAATTAGTATATACGGCCTGTATGGAAGCTCCATAAATCTATGATCAATGAGGAATCAAGCTGCTTCCTTCAGCAGAGGGTGCGAAAATGGCATGGGGGGCATTATGATTCGCTCAGTGGAAAACCCTATAATACAGCTAGAGCTTCTGAAAGAGGAAAGCCATAAAACCACCTTAAAGGGAATTTTCTCTTATGAAGCAGAACAATCAATTAATTTTACCGCAGACTGTTTACGATGGTATATTCTCCTCTTCACTCCTGATGAGAGTGCAAGGTGATTACCCAAATGGAATATGGATGACCCAAGCATTTCTGAAGATTAGCACAATTTGGACATTGTGAAAAAAGTGAATGTAACAGAAATGACCAAGTTTTCAACTACTGGAATGTCTTATAAGTCAGGAAAATGAAATGCTCCTAAACAAACATTAACCTTATTGTGTCAATGACTGTAGGTAACACCACATAACCTAAAATTTGTAATGTCAATAGGCGGAAGTCTGGGGAAATGAAAGAAGATATACTGCATCAAATACATTTTATTTGACTACAGCTTATTTATTTGAAAAACTCTTCTTGGCCCCAGTACCCTTGGATACCTTTAGGACATTAAAGCGGACTGTCTTGCTTAGAGGTCTACATTCCCCTATGGTAACCACATCTCCAATCTGAACGTCTCTGAAATAGAAGGAAAACTGGTTAGTTTCTTTCAACAAGGAGGAAAAAAGAATTCAATCCAACAAAGAATCAGATATCGAAATTGTACTTCACGTACTAATCAGAAGACCGTCGAAATATCATCATGTAAAAATATCATTTTAACATTTATAAAATAAATGAATTAAATGAAAGAGTGGACAATTAAGCAACAAAAATTTAACACAAAATGAAAGTATGAGTGACTAAAAATGAGGGCCGAAGCTACATTCCTCCATGGGTTATACCACTATGCACAAAACATGAATGACCACGACGAGAAGCAAAATATGCTACAGTAGACTCTCGTTATTATGAAGTTCACGGGACTGAAAAACCCGAGGTTCATAAAAACGAAGTGTGCATGAACGTTTCTTTTAGGAATCTTCGAAAAAAAAAACCATATATGATAGACGTGGTTAAATTACGCAGAAATATACATTAACAGGAAAATTTGTTTCAATTCCTCAACAGAAGAATGTGGCATGATGTAATCGAGGGTTGATATCCTTCCGAATGCAGTAAGTTTGATGCAAGAACTAAATGTATTCCAAGACCCTGTTCCTTTGTTGATAAACCTACGGTCTGGCCGCCGAGAGTTGTTCAATGACAGGCAGAATAGTTCGAGGTCAGGGCAGCGTTGCCAAGTAAGAAAGGGAAATGTCTACAAAGAGCTCCGTGAAGAAAGGAGCTGGAAGGGACGACGAGCGCGAAGGACCCAGCGGAAGAATAACTTGTTTTGGTGATTCGAAGAAAGGACATGTTTTGGTGGATCAGGCTAATGTCGCTGCTTTGACAACGTTGTATGCGAGCTGTTTACGATGGCTTGAGGTGTGTTTGGGAGACAGCAATTGGCTGTAAACCGTGCTGGCACAGGGTTATCCGCTCCTCCTATTGTGCCGCCATCGGGAAACTCTCGCCGGCCGGATTGTATGCAAGGCATTGAGGAGTACGGTTATCCTGCAGAATGTAAAACTGCATAAAAATTGTGCGCTAGCTAACGATTGAGACAAATTGATCTAGCTGGGTGTGAAACACAGCCGGAGCCGAAAAAATTGCTCTCCGCGGCAAGAAAGAACGTGCGAGACGCTGAACAGTTCCTAACTTCACACCGGATTCAATGATGCCTTGTTCAGATTATGCCTAGAGTGCGAGTTCCTCTACGCCGCTCCACGTAAAAATGGCTAAATCAAAATGCACCAAATTCGAATTTGAAAGTTTTGCATGTTGGTATCTGTGAAAGTTCGTAAATCGAATGTGCGTAGGAAGAGGACTAACTGTGCATCAAATTCACGAGCTGTAATGATTCGGTCACCATGATTCCCCAGGAATTAAGCTCATTATATAACTTTGCGATTCAGGTGAAGAAATCACCATAATTGACGCTCTTGGTCACAGTACACGAGGAGAACTTAAACGTGGTGCGATTATTAAAACTTAGTGTAGTGAATATCCACCTAAATGCCATTGCTTATGCGTGGAACTTCGTAATAACGTTCATTTTGTAACCGCTGGGACTGACGTTCGTAATTTCGTAAAACAGAAAATTTCGTAATAATGTTTCTTTTCCTACAGCTTGGATAGGTCTTTTTGTCGGGACCAACGATTTGCTTCCTAGTAACGAGAACTTCGTAATAACTTAGTTCGTATTAACCAGAGTCTACTGTATAGACCTCATGTGATATTACGTGAAAATAACCTTAACCTTATAATTATTTTTCTATTGAGGTAATTCATTGAAAATAGAAACTTGTAAAATAGGTTCAGTCAAATGTTAGTCATAGAAGTTGTCAGACTATTTTTTTTCACAGCCAAGGAGTAAGCATCCAGAATTAGCCAGATGTAAGGCAGATTCCACTGACAAGATTTGATAGGCTTTTCCTAACCCATTTTATAGGGCATCCAGCCTATCAAAGCAGAAAAATTCAACCACAATTCCAGGTTTCCCAGGAAAATTTTACTAAGGTCCAGGTTATTCTTTTGTGATTAACGATATAGACAAGAATTTTAAAACATCAACAATTACTTCAATGCTTTTAAATAGTATTATTTTGATGCATTATTTAAAGTTATTTAAATGCAAATAATTACACTTAGGATTAATAATTGTACACTAAATTTATGATTTCAAGGGACTAAAAATTCACGCATAATACCACACTCTCCTACCTTGCCTGGTCGCCCCGATTTTTTGATCCCTTGGCTGAAACCATTGTTTCTGGCATAAAACAAACCTGATACACCTCCCGCCTCATCCCATCACTACATCATATAGCTTAGCAGAGAGCATGGTAATCATAAATGCATACCAGAATTCAACTATGAGAACAAGAAAGTATATCGACTTGCACAACATGTACTAAGTCAATAATTACCAAGGAAGGCTCATAGCATGCATCAGTTTAAACATGCTACTTAATTAAAAAAAATGTTTACTGAACATTGAACTTGATTAGAGGAGACCATGAAATGACCACAATCAGTTGTGTAATCAGCAAGCAATTGCTATCTCTTATATCCCCATAGATGAGATTAAGGCCTCGGGTACGATACGAGCGGCAACCTGAGCGGCAGCGGTGGCTACAATACGAGCAGCAATTTTCTAACCGCTCAGGTTTCTCACCTTTTCTAACTTCAGTCTTCCTTTGTTTGGCCGTATTCTCACTACTTTGATGTTTTTCTGCTTACATTTTCAACTACACTGAAGGATGAATCTACTGAGTGGCGAGCGGCAGTGGAAAAGAAATCGGTCTGGACTTGGAACCATGAGCAGCACTGGGCGGCGCCACTCGCCGCTGAAACGTATCGTACCCACCCTCAATGGATTTACACGCAACTAAATGAGGCCCGATATCAGAGCGGCGCCGCTTGCATCGTACTCGGGGCCTAACAGTTAACTCAAACATAGGCCAAAACTAGGAACTCATAACAGTCCTCGACTTTCGTACAATTCGCACTTTCGTACGTTCAGAATTGACACCTTTTACTCGACTTTCGTACGCTAAATTCGGACTTTCGGACGTGGGTCTGTAATTTTTTTAAAATTCCTGCGATGTTTATTGCGCATCCCAACATTCAATTGTTTCAAATGGCAGTATCGGCAGTGTATGCGAACAATACGAACGTAAATGAAGGGAACTGTTGGTAATTGACTCTAATCTGGGTGATTTATTTGGGAGACTGCCTGCTATAGGCTCCTTTATCAAGAGAAGAAGAATGCCTTCATTGAAGATATTTTTCAAAAGAAGTTGACTAGACATCGAATAGCTTTCAATAAAACTAGTAAGACCTTCTTTCTAATTGTGTTTTTTCGTTTCAGTGCTGTTTAATTCATGTAAACCTTCAGCAACGATATTGCACGAAATATCACCCGAATTCCGTTTGTCTTTTGTCTTTTTTGAATAACATGCGGAATACACGCGATCACGAATGTCACCTGCCAAATATCGAATTTTGGTGTAAAAATTAAAAGGTATCCAGAGTGCGGGCTCAACAAATACATTTTGTTATGCTTCTTGATATGTCCTTTTATTTATAGTGGACGTAATAAGTGGAATGTCAACTTAAACGCCAAGAGGAAGTTTCACTCGATAGCCAACGGAGTTCTTGTTTTTTAAACTTTTATTTGCATTTTCTGCGTATTTTCGAAAGAAATTAGATGATTTGAGGAGTTTTATTAACATATTATTAAAATTAAGTCAATTGAAATGAATTCCGTGAAAAAAAAAAGGTTTTAGTATGTATATTCCGCTCTTTTGGAACGTAACCCCTAATTAGTATGGAAGTCAATGGTTCGACTTTCGTACATTCGACTTTCGTACAAGTTTTCGGGAACGCATTGTGTACGAAAGTCGGGGACCGCCTGTATTTCTCAATTACACCAAGGCTTCAGAATGAAATATTTAATTTTATTCTAACATATGAATGAAGAATATCATCAACAAAAGTATTTTAACAGGAAACAAAAAGATCTCATGAATATTAGGCATCCACAATGGAGTCCTCCAATGAATATTGACAATCCTGGCTTTTAGCTGTTGATAACCACGGCTTATTGAATACTTCAAATGTCTACAGTCAGGTAAATTGTACTTATTAAATATTTTAATAATTAAAACGGCCTGAAAGGAGCTATCATTAAGAACTTGATAACATTTCAACAACAGCTATAAATAACCATAACTTACCCATTACTATGTGTACATAGAACAGTACAAAAACAGCTGTATTTATTCCATAATGACAAGACAAATCCAATCTTAACTTGCACCCTCATAACACTATTCTGCAGCCAATGTAAATATTTTTAAAATCAATTTTTCTATGGTTACTATTGGTTAACATAATTTTTAAGACATCAAAAAATGAAATCCAAGCGTTATCCATTCCATTATGGACACAAACAGTAACATGAGTGAATAATATACATACAGGTGCATCCAGGTCATCAGTTTTTGCAACAGGAGAATATACCTTTTTTAATGCATAGCAACAGGGTCAGAGATGTGAATGAATGCCAAGACCCCCGATCACAAGATTTTTACTTGCATCATTCGAGCAACTTACTACTTAAGAATAATGAATTCATCACTGCAGAGGAAATGAACTAAGCCACCTTGTGGGACATTTGGAACCACCTATACTTGGATAACTTTTGCAGTTTAGTCATATTTACCTGAAAGCAGGGGAGAGATGCACAGACATGTTCCTATGCCTCTTCTCAAAACGGTTATATTTTCTTATGTAGTGCAAGTAGTCACGCCGGATAACGATGGTGCGCTGCATCTTCATCTTCTGAACAACTCCGGTGAGTATACGTCCACGAATGGAAACATTACCAGTGAAAGGACACTTCTTGTCAATATATGTTCCTTCCATGGCCTACAAATAGAGAAAGCCAGTATGTCAAGTCAAACTCAGAATCCCAATGTTCTACACCGCAACCATGATAATTGACTATCCAGACATCAGATCAACAACATTCAGTCACCACTACATCAGAAGACCGTCGTTGTTTTCATCATGTGAAATAGAATAGCATTTTCTAAACCAAAATATCCATAAAAAACCAGAATATCGGAATCCATCACCTCAAAGTTGATTGAATCCATCAATACACTATTAAGATTGAAGTTAAAAAATTCTGACCTTGATATTAGCCACATCCTTAAAAATAACAATACATGACAAAAATAACGAACAAAATCAATGCCACATAGGGACAACACGCTTCCTGTTTTACTTCCCACATTGAATTCTGAATAGAATTTAGCTGCCACCGGAAATGCAATAAATCAAGAACATAACACCACCAAGAAAATAAAACAATTAACCCACTTTCGATACCACCTGATAACCATTAGTTTGTTAGTATTCACATATAAATCCCACATAGTTAGCATGCAATTAATCAGATAATTATCGACGGAATTTCAGGGAATCATACTAAAATGAATTACACTGGGTTACGTATTTCAATTTGTCACCGCGGCAGGTATAGTCTAGGCAGGGCAGAACACATTTGACAAGAACGCTCGCACGGTGTGCGAAGTCCAGTAACGAGTGGGCTGCACCTGAGGCAACGTTAGGTTAATTACAGCGATAGTAATGGAACAGGTATACTTATGAGAAAAGTATTACCACATGTGATAACCGATAGCCAGTACATGCCTTAGATCGATCGAATTCAATCGAAATACTGAAGCAGGATTTCATTTCAGCATGAAGTAATCAACAGGGATTCGAAGACTGGATTCATCGCGGAGAAACATCAGTGAAACTTGAGAAATACGAAATCAACAACTTCGCCCATACGCGAACAAAATACCCCAGAACAGCAACCATGTTAATTGACTATCCAGACATCAGATTAACAACATTCAGTCACTCTTACATCAGAAGACCGTCGTTGTTTTCATCATTTGAAATACAACTTTATTTTCTAAACATTTGGTCACACTACCACATAAACAATACGAACAAGCACAACCCAGCAAGATAAATAATGGCGAAAATACGAAGCGTAGCTCTGGAGAATTAATATTAAGAATTACAAGCGATAAACACATCAATCATTGCTTAAAACTGCTTTTAATAACACGCGTACGAAGATTTCTCCTTGGCTCTTAGCGCTCTCAGTACTTTCGCCATTGAGTTAGTAACCCCCGCAACAGATATCTCTTGCAGATAGGAACTGCAAAGTAAGACGGAAGAAACCCGTTCTCTTTACTCCAAAGCCAATAAATAACGAAAATTTCCAGGGTTAAAGAATGCTGTGCTCGTGGAAGCACCGCAGGACAAACACAGCCGTAACTACCATGTTACACCAAGCATCCACCAATTCCAGCTCCATATCCCAAACAAGCGATGACCATAAACCTGGTGTAATAAAATTGTAAATAAGTTAACACACCTCACGAGGAGTCTTGAAACCTAAACCAACATTACGATGATGCCTTAATGGTTTCTTCTTCAAGCCAGCTTTCCGGTTCAAAAACACGCCGGACTGTTTCTGGAACGCTTTTTCGGTCTAGAGCAGATACAAAGAAAAATTCGATTAATTAGAAGGCGGCTAGGAAAAAAGTACGTACCTCGCGAGGAGTTTTGAAGCCGAGGCCGACGTTACGAATGTAACGAAGGGTTTTTCGTTTTTTGGCACCTAAGCCCTTTTTACGATTGAGAAATACGGTAGGTTGCTTTTGAAAGGAACGCTCACTCTGGAAGAAGGAGATAAGTAGACAAAATCATAGTACGTAATTAATTGCCATCATCAAGAACGATGGAAGTAACTACCACGTGTCCTTCATTTGATTCAACTCAAATGTTTAAAATGCACGCGATAGAAGCTAATTTTAACATACACAAGTGGATTTCTAGGAAAAATACTTGATTAAGTACAGTTAATTACCAATATGCCGCCAACAATTCAACAGAAAATCTAAGAAAAACATGAACATTACCCACCTGATCCGCCATGATTGGTTAGAGGATTACTGAAGAAAGTACATGTGACGTTGACAACGGTACCCAGAGGTGGCGTTGAATCGTTGAATCAAATTTCAGCGCTGAGACCGCTGGAAGTCGGATCGTTGGATAAGCTTAATAAATGAATAACAAAAACTTCAGAAAATCAACGCAAGGTGGCAGCACCGAGTCACGTGAATTGTAATGAATTGGAATAGGTGAATATTTCTTCTGCTAAGAATACTGTCTTCTTTGTGCTTCCTCTCATAGAATTTATATTCTGCAATCATCTATTTAAGTTCTCGAGGTAATCCTTTTATTACAATATTACTTGAATTCTTCATTTAATATGACGGTATGATAACCTACTTTCTTGACATTTATTAAAATTTGAATTTGTTCATGTAGCATCTGTCAAGAATGACTGAGTACTGGTTGATATCAGCCCCGGGAGATAAAACATGCCAACAAACTTGGGAGACACTAAACAATGTTACAAGTAAACAGAACAACTTGTCTGACAATTACAAGTTTCACATCCCAGATTTAAAAGTAAGTCAACTCCTATGGTTGTTAGCATTTACTGAGCCGAAACTGTTGAACACTTCCATTAATTTTGGCCGTCTTTGCTAGGTCGGCACCCTGGATCAGTTGGTAGGTCTTTCTGATGACCTAGGGAAACTAGACAGCTTCGTCGAGCAATGCACAAGAAAAGTGTCTGGGTATCTTGGAGAAGTTCTTGAGGACCAGAGAGACAAAGTTCAAGAAAACCTTTTGGCCAATAACAGTAATGTCTATTATATTAATTTTCGTAGTAATCCTAACTTTTTTGTGGAATGACTTGTCAAGTGCTGGGATACCGGGAAAAAGGATTTAAATTATTTGCGTAACACAGTAAATTTGAATATTACAGCTGACCTGGCGACATACATTACCCGGTTTCAATGGGATATGGCCAAATATCCGATTAAGCAGTCCTTGCGCAACATAGCAGACATAATCAGCAAGCAAGTTGGACAGATAGATGCAGACCTTAAAACGAAGTCAAGTGCCTATAATAACTTGAAAGGAAATCTACAGAATCTGGAGAAAAAGCAAACGTAAGTAAATATGTGTGGCCTTGTTTTTGTTTTTAAGGATTGGGTGTCACTAGCGAAATAGATAGGGGAAGAGTGGGTAATTGGTACTCAATAAACATCTTTATAATTTGCCATTGCTTCTCAAACTGGCTGCATTTAAAGCTATTTTTTCCTCTTGTATGAAAGTAGGGTAGAATTTAGTAGAATGTCACAAAAGATAGACTTAAATATTCATTCATATGAAAACCGTTCTTTCTACCTTGGGCAAATCCAAAATGTTGTAAGTACCTCCACAGAGGTCATTAATGTATTGATACGATTGCCATTGTATTAATCTCCCTCATTGCTTTACAATTCTCTAATGGAGGATGAATATTTATGTTCATTCCTTTTCATGCTATCTTGAAGTATTGTCATCAGACTTTTTTGGAATCAATGGCTCCTAGAGAAATGTGGAGTACATTATGCTGATATTGAGTGTTTATGAATTCTTAAGTGTCAGAATTAGTGGTATTTTAAGTTTGTACGATAAGTAAGTATGCGTAATAAAATACAATAACTGAATCCAATGCCCACTTGTAAGATCTTATTGATGGTTCCATTGAATTGTCTTTCCTGGTCAATGGTAAGAGGGGTGATTTATTCAGCCACATTGGTGTATGAAGAATCATATAGTGTTAAACACAGAGTCAGTAGGATGTAAATGTGCATAGTCAAACAAAATAAATAACCTTACCAGCTGTTCATCATGTACTTGTTCATGGCAGTTTTATTCTGTCAGGTGTGAATATAAGATTTTCTTGAGACGTCAAGTCACATATCATACACATCGAGCCACGTATCATCATAACAAGCTTGATTTTGGATAATGGGCTGTTAGGAGATTAGTGGGCTGAAGTTCCTGACATAATAAGGAGAACCAGGGCAAGTAGCTGAAGGGAGCTGCAAGCCCAATGGCTGATTCCATCACTACTATAAGTTTAATCTCATTTTCCGGACTCACCCTGTAAGGCTTGCTTTGGAGAAGATTTCTGTGAATGACAGTGATTCTTTTTTTGTTTTCATGAAGCACACTCAATTCATTTTGTCCCCTTGATGATAGTCAAAGAGAGCTGATAAGAAACTCGAAATTCTCAAATGCTAAGTCCTTTGAAATGAACATTAAAATCTCTCCAACCAATAATGAATTATGAGGAGGTTGTGCAAGAAAAATATATTTGATGTAAAAGTTATAGCTCTCTCAAAATATCATGTCGCTGCACAGTCAGCAATTTTGGGGCTTGGGCCACAGAATTCTCAAAATGCCTGTGAATGGGAGAGGAGGGTTGTTTTTTGTGGAGCATTTATCGCAAATCCTTCGTAATTGCTACCAACACTCCAGCTACAAGAAAGGGGTGACTTACCACTACCTGCCTTCTGGCTCCGTCTTATTGCATGGTAAAAGCACAAGGATCAAAGTTCTTCCATAGTTTTAAGTGTAGGTCTTGGCAAAGGATGATTTCCTCAATTTCCTACTAGCCTTGAGTGTGTGTGCTTTGTGCCTCTGCATTGTGAGTTTTAGTGTGTCTTTGGGTCCACTTCTATGTCACTCACAACATCCATAATGGAGTTCCATCTTTTTTCTCAAGTAGTTTGGTTCCCCTGCCATTCCCTCTCTCTCTTCCTTGCTTTCTTCCCCTCTGTCTCTTCCATTCACCCCTTCCACTGCTATCTACCCTCCGTCATGCACAGGACTGCACCAGGTTCTTCTTTTCCATTCACCCCTTCCACTGCTATCTACCCTCCGTCATGCGCAGGACTGCACCAGGTTCTTTCGTGAGAGCTATACATATCTGATATGAGATTTAAGGCTTTCTCAGTGAGTGGCTTGGGTGAATTCCTCTTTGCTTTTACTCTGGCTCATGGTTCTTTTTTGCTGACGTTTCATTATTTCTTATCTAGTATCCACAGGTATGACGTGAGATTTTCTGACCATCTGGGTGTTGATATGATTCTGTATCAATTAGGTCATTGGTGATTGATGGTTTCTCAGCGAATCAGTGCTGCCCTTTTTATTATTGTGTTCCAAAACTTGCATTGGGCAAGGCGTTAGTCCCTGTTGATGTTATTGTTTTTGGGGTGGATCTTAACTTCCTCCATGGTTAGACAGTGCCAATATCCTTTGGATTCACACAGCCCAGCAATGTTCTCCCAGAGAATGCACTGATTCTTCATAAGGGTGTGTTCTGACACTGTCAACTTCTCCAATTGGCAAAGATGGAAGTGGCGATAATGCTCCTTGAGACACTTCTCTATCATCGGACCCATCTTGCTAATGTAGACCGTTGGAGTAAATGTGCCCGAAGTTTCCTGCTAATATGGCTATGTAATCAGTATTGCATGATGATTTATATCTATTCAACTTGATTCCTAGTTTCCACGTTGTTCTATTTAGTTTCTTCCTCTATACTCTTAGTATAGTCCTTAAGTGAGAATCATTCTCCTAGCTCCTGTAGGGTTACCTTCAAAACCTTAGCCCTATGGATGACAGCCATAGCAAATTGAAGAGGTTTAAAGAAATCTTATTTTCATGGAAAAAACTGTTAATTGCTAATTTAGGCTTAATTTAAGGTTTCATATCACTATTTTCTTTAAAATGGATTTCACAGTGCAAACATAAACATGGAAACAATTTCTGAACTTCTTACTCTGCACCACCAGCTGTAGTTTCAGAATATTTTGCCATAACTGGGATGGCAAGCTCCATAATGTTCTGAAACATTGGTGGAGTACAAACCTTTGGACATTGTACTGGTGTTCATATCAATTTTAGAAGTTGATTGCTACCACAAAGTTAATAAAAAAGTTTTTCTTAAAATTAATTTGTTTTTGCTCTTGCAGTGGCAGCTTGCTGACCAGAAACTTAGCTGATCTAGTGAAAAAGGAGCACTTCATTCTAGATTCGGAGTATTTGACAACTCTGCTCGTTGTCGTTCAAAAGTGAGTAATATTTAACTTCAGATATTCAGGCAGGAATGTGCTTAATTTTGAATCTCATTGGTCATATTGAAGCAAAAAATGTACTGTATTTTATTTCATATGAAATGGTATTTTTTTAATCAAAGTAAGGCCCAAAAAATTACTTTGTCTCATGAACGAAACTATTCCAAGATTAATTTCATGCTAATATGTACTCCTACTAATATGGAAAGTTACCTATAGTATTATAAATAATTATTTTTTTAAATTACAGGCCTCACTTCAATGATTGGAATACTGGTTATGAAAAATTAACCGATATGATTGTTCCAAGGTCTTCTGTGCTTGTTTTCCAGGATTCAGACTATGGCCTTTTCACCGTTACTTTGTTTAAAAAGGTTGTGGAGGAGTTTAAGCATCATGCAAGAGAGAAAAAGTAAATATATTGTGCTTATTTTTCTTAATTATGCATGTTAAATATCTGTTTCTGATTACCAGTTTTTGAACACATGGGCATTGCCCCAGCATTTTGAATGTGTTCTTTTTATGCCTCTTTTATTTTTCTCCTTGATGTATTTATTTCTTTCTGTGCAATCGAGAAAGGTTTCACTGTGCATGCTATTCTTTTTTTTTGTGAGGAAATAATGTTATTTCAAACAGTGTGAAATCAGCTACCATAATTTTTTCTTAACATTAAAAATAGGCAGGGGCAATAATTTTTGGTTATTGTACTAGTTCACATAATGAAAACAAATCTATTTATTTCATTTTTTGATAATTTCATAACTATCTACTCCACGGATATTGAAGCATTTGCTAATAAAGTAGAACCATCTTAGTCAAGCGTTATTTTTACGAAATACCAAACATTCCATTCCCTGTCAAAAAAATATCTCTTCAATATGTAAAATCTTTTATTTAGTCGCCCTTATGTGCTTGAGGACTCATTTGTTTTAAACCTCTTCTGAGTTAATGTTAGTATAAATATGTTAGTATCATTTATATACTTCATGAGGTATATAAATAGCTGACCATTTTTGGAATTGCATACTTATCTCTTTAAAGTTCTGATCATCTCAAAGGGTCTTTAGGCTAAACACGATGGGCACATAGTGTGAATCTTGGCCAAGGGATGGAACTACCATCGGTAGAACCTCTGCACCGTAGAATAGTAACTACCGTATAAGCGCGTGTAAGAGGCGCACCTTTTTTCCCAGATATTGCAGCCGAAAATGGGGGTGCGCCTCTTACACAAACTTCGTATCTTCCCCCCCTCCCCTTCACCGGTTGCAAGTTCAAGGGGAACTGAGTGGCCTTGGTTTTCAGCGTGAGTCAGTCATCTGAAACCCTGGGTCAAAATCAAGCGGCAGGCAGGGTAGTTTCTCCCTTAGTGACGTATTTTTAAAATGCTCCTGTTTGAATTTCTTGCAAGCATCGCGCCGTCACGTCGGTACCCCAGAGGTGAACATTGAAAAGATCGCGCGGGGTGATTCGCTCCGGAGCGCGCGCTAAATTTATTGCCACGAGTGGGCATCCCGCGGCATTTATACTGCATATAGTAATATTGGTGTCAAAACCTGCGGTTGAAAAAATTCGAACGAGTGTGCTCATTGTTGGACTTAATGGTGGATAGAAGAAATCGGAAATGCTTATAAGTGAAGAGCGCTGAAGGAGAGGTCGAGGGGAAGAGGGCTCCCTCCCCTCCGTATTTAAAGCTACGAGCGAAGGAGCAAGGGAAGAACACGTCCGATCTTGCATGTGACGTCGTTGCCTTTAAAGCGAAGGGGCGAAGGCGCAGCAATGTGATATACGCAGTTTGCGTTGCCTGAGTTTCCAGTCTGTCTCGTCTTGTTTGAATGCGCTTATGCTACGCTTGTTTCTTCCGAAATTGTGATGTTTGGACTATGTTGAATATTAGTAGCCTTATTTTAGCTATAAATCTTTGTGTCAATCAATTAGAGCTCAAAAAACTTAAATGCTGTAAGATATACGTCGCGCTACGTCTAATTCTTTTTATAACCTCGTGCGTGTCATACAATTGCTGAAAGATATCGAGATATCTTCGAGCTCAGAAGGTGACTCACGTAGCATTTGACCTCCAGAAACTCGGGGAATTGAACCTGGTAGACCGAAAAAGGTCAGTTGGTGGAATGGGGTCGGGATGAAACACGTTTTCATTGTTCCCCTGTAACTTGATATTTTCCTGTGGAGTCTCGGAAAGGAAAAAAACGGCAGAGGTATTAGCTGATGGAGAGCCGAGTGTAGTTCCGTTAGGGTCCTTGCACACACACCGATTTTGGACGGCCGGTAAAATATTGGCCGATATTTTACCGGCGAAGCGATGCTTGCACACACGCCGGATTTTTACCGGTCAAACGATACGTTGCTAAGTTTGTGAGCCGGCGTCGGCGATCCACAGTGACAATAGCCGGCAGCTAACCGGCATTTTGCCGGTGCCGGCGTGTGGTCGGTACGTGTGCAAGCTCCAATGCTCTCCCACTGTTCACTATTGGAATGTGGACGGCCGATATTTTACCAGCCGTCCAAAATCGGTGTGTGTGCAAGGGCCCTTAAATCTACGACGTGGTTATTATCCTACGGTGCTGAGATTGCCCCGATTGTTGTTCAATCTCTTGGGAAAACTCATGCCATTTGCCTGTCGTGTTTTGCCTTAAAATTTTCCACGGCTGCAATTCTATTGCAATACTCCTGCGAGAGCTTTTAAACAAAATTGTTCGTGAGTAAGACAAGCAACGTAGAGCGATGGCGTATGCAAAGAGAGGATCGGAACTCTTTCTACTCCCTCTTTTGCCGCCGCAGTTATCAAAATTTCCTCTTTCAAATAGTACTGAAAGAGGACATTTCGATAACTGTCGAAATTCCAGGCATACGTCTGCAACACCGCACGATAGGATAAAAACAATGTCGCAATTTTTTTTTCTTTATAGCTTCGATCCTCAAAATAGGGGTGCGCCTCTTACACGTGTGCGCCTCTTACACAAGCTTATACGGTATGTCCCACATTTCCCAAAATCGACTATCCCCCACCCATCATTCCTCAGACCACCCCTCTAAATGTTTCCCTCCCCTACGTAGTAGCCCCCAACAAGACTCTGGCACCCCAGATTATTGCTCGCTCAGGTTTCATGTTACGAAGACCATAAATCTTTTGAAATAAAATATTAGGTACAGGAGAACAATAGAAATGCATTTCACCCCTCCCCCTTTCTTGCCAACTGACCTCTTTCAGCCAACCTTCTTCAAAGATTCCAGTTTCTCAAGACAAAAAATAAATGAGTCACCTATTGGGTCCGAAAGTGTTTAATCATTACTCTCAGCAAATGATGAGGTATCTTGATTGGATTGTAATATTCGTATTATGCACAAAATACGAAAGAAAATGACACCTAACATGGTGTATTTTTGACAGTTTTTAAGCATCGAAGTAGTTTCCCCATAAAAAAATAAAATTGTTGTGGAATGGGGAGTAGGAATGGAAATAGCTTGGAGTTCGATGACCAGAGAAAATTACACTGAAGTCGAGTAAAAGTTTCAAGTTACCTGAGAACAATGGGAAGTGGTTTCTTTGGAAGAGCCTCCCCTTCTTGCCAGCTCCCTCTTTACACTCAACCTGCCTTCCTGAACCCCAATTTTTTAAACACACTGATAGCATGAGTCATGTATAACTGTGTTCTTCTGTGACTATCAATACGCAATTAGTGTTTTACCTCCGTATGATGAGTTCCTACATTAGACCGCACCCAAAAAGCTATGAGAAGTTTTCACTACAACAGCATAATTTTGCTTGAATTAGAAGAATAGTATTAATATAATTTTCGCACATGTATCAAATGGTGAAAGTAATAAGGATTACATGCAATAATTAGAAAAAGTAGGAATGTGCACAATACATTGTATATTACACGTTAGTACACACATAATTGTGCATCTTTTGTTTTCAATTTTATTCCATATACATTGGGCATTGGAATTTAAATTTTAATGAAATGTTCAAATGGACTGCAAATCACCCATTGCACTTTTATTTCTTTCAGGTTTATGGTACGAGACTTCACATACAATGAGGAAGAGTTAGCTGCAGGAAAGAATGAGATTACTAAGTTAGTAATGGATAAGAAGAAGCAATTTGTAAGTACTCTCATTTCAATCAAATTTATTTTTGCCATGTGTCAATATGGCTTTCAAATACATATAAGTAATTTACATGTGAAACGCTACCTTTTAGTGGCTTATATTTTGTAAACAGTGATAAGAATAGTACTAAAAGATTGTAATTGAGCTTCATTAAAATAGCTGCAGGAAAATTGTTACTATAATACACATAGTATGTACTCTTGTAAAAAAATAATGGCTTGAATTACTAGTACTGTTGCAAGTAGGTAATTTCAATTTTTCTTTATTTATAAATACATTAAATCTGTGTGTTGTTCAGTATTTATTAATTATGACCTTTTATTATTATCTGAAAATCAATGTTTCATAGATTGTATATTTTGAATACACCAAAAAATTAATTATTTAATTGCCAAAATAAATTTTTAAGTTTTAAAAGAAATTAAATTTGAGTCCCTTGAAAAAATCCTAGAGCTAATTGGAGGAGTAAGGCTAATTTTTTTCATAAATACAGCAGACTCCCGATTATCCGGCTGCGGTTTATCCGGGTTGCGGATTATCCGTGCATGATTTTAACTCTCGCTCAATTTTTCCCGCGATCTTATAAAAAAATAAAATTGGACCCAAAATTATCGGAATTACTGCATTAATGCTAGGATACACCAGGCTTATCATTTCCGTCAGAATCCCGTTCGTAAAACGGAAGCGATCGCGCGCTAGCTGCATTCAAGGGATCACCGAGTTCGTGTTTTCCAAGCCTAGCAGTGTGCGAACGCACTCCGTGATCACGGATACACGTCCGGCAGCAGTTGCAACCCGGGCAACTTGTGCGAGACGCGACTGCGTGGCGTGGTGCCTGACGATGTAGTTTCCGACGTCGAGCAGTTGTTTTGAAGCGCTTGTGCAAATCACTTTTCTGTATCCGCGATCACACAGCTACGATAGTGTGGTTTTCGAAACCAGGCCTTACATGGAGCATTAATAATACGAGTACAACCATGTTATTGCCGCTAAAAAGATCGCGAACTGGCGAAGAAAGCTCTCATTGAGTCTGGGAAGCACGCTAATAAAGCAGAATAATGGCATAAATAATAATATATTGTTTGTTTTACGTAAATTATGATCATTACAAGACATTGGATTTGATGTTTGGGTTATCCGTGTTTTCCGATTATTCGTGCCGTCCCTCCCCATCATTAGCCCGGATAATCGGGAGTCTACTGTATTGTCAAGTTAAATGGCCAACTTCAGAAACATAATGCTGGAGTATGTAGATACAGTAGACTCTTGTTATTACAAATTTCATGGGGCGGAAAAATCATAGGTTTGTTATTACGAATTTCGTAAGAATGTTTCTTTTAGGGATCAAAGGCAAAAAAAAAAATTATATTGCCAAAATTTCTTGTCTCTTCAATCTCCCATGCTTATAGTTGTGCTACGGAATAGCTTAAGAATTGTGTGTATGAAATATGTTATTAAATTACGAACAAATATATAATAAACGGGCACATTTGCTTGCTTTTACCTATAGAAGAATGAGGGCAGTTTGTGCCAGTTTCTTGTTGTCTTCCCATTGTCATGACCTTACGGTGTCTACAACATCGATATGTGAAACGCAAATTTCTTGGGTACTGCATAATTCAATTGAGGATTGATATCTTCGGAGTACTATAAGTCCTCAAATTATGAACAGGATGTGTTCAGAGACCTTTTTTTAAGTTGATAAACATGTAATGCATTGAACACCGTGGTTATCCTGCAAAATGCAACACTGTATTACAATTTTGCATTAGCTCACAATTGTGTTGAACTGATCTAGCTGCTGGCTAGATCAGCTCGTCTCAATCGAGCTAACGCGAAGCTGTAAACACGAATCAGCTGGATTTGAAAATAATTTGCTGTCCTCAGGAAGGAAAAACGGGCGAAACTCTTTACAGTTCCTAACTTGACTACGAATAAATTGATACTTTGTTCAGACTGTGCTCTTTGTGCGAGATCCTCTATGCCACACCGCATTGGCCGACTCCGAAGTTGCCACTTATGAAATTTCTGGCACGCTTGAATTATTTGAATGTTCTTACTTTTAAAAGTTAGTAAAATCGAATGTTTTTACTTCCGAAAGTTAGTAAAATTGAATTTTCATAAGATTAGAAGTTACTGTATGGCCAATTTACAAGCAGTAATGAGTGGGTCACCATGATTACACAGGAATAAGGCTTATTATATGATTTTGCGTGTATAAAAAAATATCTCCTACTGAAGAAAGAACCATAATTGACGCTCTTAGGTACAGAGGGTGAGGAGAACTTAATCATAGCGCAATGATAATGATGTGGCATAGTGTATATCCATCTAAATGCTGTTACTTATCCGTGGAACTTAGTGGTAAAGTTCTTTTTGTGACCGCCAGGACGGGGACTGAGGTTGTATTTGGTAATAACAAAAGGGTCGTAATTAAGTTTCCTTCACTATAGATAGGATTAGCCTTTTTATCAAGACCAACATTTTGCTTTGTAAAAATCAGAACTTTGTAATAAGGTTGTTTGTATTAATGGGAGTCTACTGTGTTTGATTTGGGGTCATTACAGCTCAATTAACTGACAATTGACCCTTAGGCCCTCAGATTTTAATTCAAATTTTTGTATGGATGTATTTCCACCCCTTCCTGAATACCGGAGGAGAGTTTTGGGTTAAAAGATGTATGATGTGTGTGCATTTTTATGTTTTCACATTTTTCCTTACAAAAAGTCTTTAGTTCACATTATATTTATGTCTCTGCTCATAATTGTCACATAACCATACTTCGTGACTCATTTCAAAGTTTATCTCAGTGTAAGAAAATTCATGGTAAATTGATTTCCTATTATAGTTGAATTTTAATTTTTTTAAATTATTGATTTACTTTTCTCAAATATTCCATCGCTGAATCATTTTCTGATCTACTTATCGCAACCCTACCATTCCAAAAATAATATTTAGTGACCAATTATAAATTCATTTGTAATATTTTAACTGTTAAATTTTTTTGTTAATTTCGGCTCTCCCGTTAAACTCTAATATTTTAATTTTATCATAATTTTTGTACTTGTTATAGCTTCTATGATATTGCTGCTAATATGTGATATTTATATTATTAACAAAATGCTTTTGTCTTATTTATGCCAAAGCTGAACTTAGATCAGGCTTAAAAATTGCTTGTATGACTTGGTTTTATAGTTAACTCATGTAATGGTGGTTGTATAACATATAAATATTGCCATTCCTTATTCCAGAATAAATAGTGTTTTATTTCTAAATGTTATCCATTTTGTTTAAGAGAGACATAATTTTTTTCTGCATGATGAGAATCAAAATGGTTCCAAGATATAGTGTTTCCTCTTTCACAATAAATATTATCTATTGAGATTAGGGTAGTCCCCCTTGTATATGCTCTGTTCCCGACCCGGAAACCATCATATTGTACATCCTGGATACATTAACCTGGCTTGAAAGCCAGGAAACATATTTACTTGTTTTTGAATTCCAGCAAAAAGTGTCTTATTTTCGGCAAAAAGTATGGTATTGACCTTGATTGCAGTTGAAATTGGTGCCTTTTTCTAATTCAGGGCCCATTGGTTCGTTGGCTAAAAGTGAACTTCAGTGAATGTTTCTGCGCTTGGATACACGTCAAAGCACTAAGAGTATTTGTGGAGTCAGTTTTAAGGTAAGTCTTTAAAGGATGCTAAAATGACAAAAATTAGATAGGGGTTAGTTAATTTTTGTTTAATGTGTGTTGATTTGATATTTTTTGTGGAAAAAAATTAATGTGAAGGATTGTACAAAGAAAAAAATTCATTTAGAGTAAATTTAAATCTGACTGATGTAGTTTAGGGCCAAGAAGGTACTCCACATTTGTAAGAGTGGCCGTTTTGGCTTGAATTGGTTGTGTATCATATCATTATCAACTTTGGCAAAGCCTGATCACATGATCATTTTTTTGTTATTTTTGAGTGATCACTCCAGTGATTACTCGGAAATAATTTTCATGCAGGATTGTTTTTCCTGATAGCTCCAGTGATGAGGATTCCCATATTTTTTTTCATCACTCCAAACTGTCGCGTGGCATCCATCTTGTCAACTGCGACCACTTCGGAATTTTAAGGTCATTTAGGTATAACCACTATGGAAGCGTGTTAACCCAAATGGTACAAAATGGCCTATGAGAGCTGTATTTGGTGGTTTGGGAATAAAATAAAATAAATGATGGCTCAAATAATTAACTAGTGTTTAGAGAGAGTGTTATTTGTAACGTATCGATTCTCTAGAGTGGGTTATTCGAAAAAAAACACAGGATTTGTAGTGGATAAAATCATCGTTTTTATTCAAGACTGCATCGATATTTTGTTTAATTTGCTATTATTAAACTATATTATATGATTTGAACGGAAAAGTTCGGGGTGAAAGTCCCAATTTTAACACAATCTCTGTTTTTTGGTGAACACATTTCATCACAAACGAGCCATTACATCATATTGGCCCACCCATATTGCCCAACTCTTTAATCTTGCCAATGATAACTCCTTAATATAACCCATGAATGTTACACAATCCATTTTTCCCCTGCATGGATAATTAAACAACAGTGAACTTTCTGTGGTGACTAATGTAGGTACTTACAAACCTTTAACTGTAATTACGCGTAATTGCTCATTAGATATCCTGAGAGCATTCGTGGCCTGCCTTTGAATGTAATCAAATTCAGGCTTTAAGACTAGATGTTTGTGATACAGGTCCCACTACAACAAGCCGTGATATCGGACATGGTGCAAAAAGCCACATAAAAAGTGAAAGCAGGAGGGACCACATGATTTAAAAAGTGATAGGTCGAGCGATCACTTTTCTGGCCCCGATAAGTGATTGCTCAAGTGAGCACAAAGAGGATGAAAGAAATGATCGTGTAATTCAGGCTTAAGGAATTTTGACTCAAGGCTGAAAAGTTTTTCTTGAACAGGACTGTAGGTGGGCAGGTTCCTCCCAATATGCTAAATATGGCTTTTGTTGATCATCTTTCTGTTGTATTAAGTTCAGTGGGATTTGATGAGATACGATGGAATAGCCGAATTTCCAACTGCACCTTTTTTTTTAAATTTGATTTCAAATCAATCAACTATCTCTAGTTTTTCCTCCATATCCTTGTCTTCAATAAGCAAATGTATGTAAGGTGACTATTTTTATCACCAATATATCAGGTCAAATGGTACACACTATGCATAAATTTACCTGCAACATACATGACGGATACAGGTTTAGCAATTGACAGCTAAATTTTTGAATCCCAGTCCAAATACATTGGTAGTAGTGGTAGAAAGAAGGGCAAGCCCATATTTTATAAGCTTATACATATGTAGTTGGGTGGTTTTTTCTTGTATTTTAAAGAATTAATACTACTGTGAAACTAATTAAAACAAATTGTAGAGGACCAGTCTTTAATTTTGCTAGAAACAGGTATACCGGATTTTTGTGTGTTATCATTTATTATTTGTATCAGTGAAAGTATTCGTTTACGGATAATAAATTCCGTTTAATAATACCCGCTGATGTAATGATATTCATTCTTAAGCAAAAAGATTTGATACTTAACATACTTCCATGTAATAGCAAACAAGATTTGGAGAAGTATTTTGTGAACCTTAGCCCCCCCCATTCATCAGTGTGTTAATTCAAGTCCTTTTGCAAATATTTAATACAGGTATGGTTTACCTGTCAACTTCCAAGCAATGCTATTGCATCCTAACAAGAAATCTACCAAAAGATTGCGTGATGTTCTCAACCAGTTATATGGTCATTTAGATAGCAGTGCTGTACAGGGTTCCGGGCATGAGGTAAGTTCATTTCTTTAATATTAAGTTTGCGTGGTTATTGGATAAGGCTTTAAAATTAGATTTTCATCGAATAAGGTATTTTCTAGGGTCACAATTTGGTGATGCATTATTTACCAGGTAACTGATGCATTGTTTAACATCAAACTTGGCCTACACAGATAACTTTTTTTGCCTTTGTAGTGAATGAAATAAGGCACTGAAGTACATATTGACTTTGAGGGAGAAAAAATGCTTGCTGATTTTCTGCTGATAGGCCTATCAGCATTTATTGCATGGCGTTTTTTTTTACATTGATGGTGGACAACAGTGTTGTAATGATACTTATAAAGAAAATTAATCTTTTGAAATGAAAAAAAAAAAGATTTTATGGAGAGTACAAATGAATGCGGGAGTTATCAAACTGATATTACTCAAGTGTATGGAGGGGTTACATGGAACTTATTTTCTAATGGAAAACTCTTCTCTTTACATCTATCTACTACTCATAAGCTATGTCTTGTGAATTTTAAAGAATATAGATTTTTCCAAAAGAGGTTAAAATTGACCGTTTACATTCTTCTAAACTGGGATTTTTAAAAACCAAATAATTTGTTTATTATGAATACACTAATGGTGGGTAACGAATCACAATCAATGCCTTTCATTTTCTTTGATGAAGGTAACTACCCTATTGTGATGCCATGATTTACTACTCAATCAGCATTTCAATTTAATATTTTTATAATAATTAGCATTCTTTTTACCCTTAACCTGCTCCCATCGTCTATAAGCGATCGCCTTAGCAGACTGCTCCCATCGTCTATTGACGATTTGAACTATTCTTCTACTCTCCCAGTCCATGTGTGCTTAGAAGTTCTTCCTTTGACAAGTAGATGTCATGCGGACATCTTTTAGACCTCTTTTTATTTTTATTGCCCTAAATATTTTAAAATTTTTTTTTCTTAAGTAAAAAGTTATAATTAATAAAATTATGCAAAAATATTATCTTAATGCGCCTCTGGGGAGCTCTATTTCAGCTTATTTGCGCAGTTGAAGGGTTAAGCACTTAAAAGTGATAGCAAGCACACATGACTGTGAAAGCATGAATTGTTTTTAGTTTAAGATTAGTTATAACAAATATGATTTAATTTCAGAGTGTGGACATACCAGGGCTGGGATTCGGCCAGGCAGAATACTTCCCTTATGTGTACTACAAGATCAATGTAGATATGATGGATAACAAGATATAAAAAGATAAAATGAATTCACTGGTGCAACATGGAATGCTGTCAATGTGTCTTACCTTAGACCTTTGCAAAGCTGGGTGACACACATTCATAGTTGTGTATATTTCATTCCTAAGTATGTATAACAGTTGTTGAGGGGTTGAAAGATTTATCAGTGTTGTGGTCCATAACAATAGATTTTATTTAAATCATGTGTTAAATTACTGCTACTTGGAATGTTTCAAAGTAAACTATTTTTTAAGTTTCTAAAGATACTGTGTTGCTTACTTTTCTTGAGCTTGAGAACAAATTAAGAGCGGGGCAGTTTTATGTAGCAGATCACATCATGGCAGTATTTCAATGAAATTGCTCCTTGGTGACACAGTCAATAAAACCTTGTTATGAGAATAAAATGTTTGTAGCTTTGGTGTGGAAATTTGGGAGGGATACTGAAATTCCTTCCGACTAAACATTCCATTTGTAAATATTGTAAACATTATTTCGAAAGGCAACTCCACCTTTGAGGTTTATTTATGTATTTTTGATCACGCATTTAAATGTTACTCCTTGAATGCTGAAACCTGTAACTCCAGTATCAGTATTGTTTTTTACCATTTTATTGCATTTGTGTGGTGTTGTGTATTTGTTAAAAATCATGGTTGCCGAGTAGAAGCAAGTTATGAACAGAAGCACACTATCTCATTTCAGGTTTTAAATTTTTATAAATGTTTTTCATTCCTTGTCAGTGATAAATGGATAGTGCCATGGGGAAATAAGCACAAGTGTGAATACTGTATAATTTTATGTAGATAGTATAAAGTAGTAAAATACTGATTGTAAGGGCTTGTTAAAGCTACCATAAAAAAGGGAGATGGTGTTGAGTGTTCTAAATTGAATGGAAATGTAATATACTGGAATTTTAGGAAGATGAAATGAAGAAAAGGAAATTTATGAAAGAGCATCCTAATTCTTTATTGTTGTACAGTTACGTGTATTATATCAGTATCAAAAATTGTTGACCCACAACTGTGGATGTAAACTTTAGCTGTACATAACATTCCAAAACCTTTTGAAATTATTATAAAAAAATAAACATGTCTGGGTTAATGGATATCTCGAATAGCTTATTCATGCAGTAAATATTCCAACCCATGACATGTAAGATCAAGAAATTTCTTTTTTAGGCTTCAGTTCACCATACTGCTGGCCACCACTTTCTGCAAAAGAAAAAAAAAACATGTTTCACCATTAAGTATTAAAAATGCACAGTCCCGGGCAGAATTATCTTGCCACCAAGGAGCCGAAAACTTTTGTCCCAAATTGGTACCGCATGTCTCCAATTATGGTCTCCCTCTGAATATAGTTCCCCCCCAAAATTTTGAGTCTTCAGTTTCAGGAAAAATATAGAGATGTGCGAATAGCATCAGCGAATACTTGAATACTAGAAAGTATTCAATATTAGAGATCTCGAATAGTTATGCTATATGTACCATCTCGCATACCTCGAATACTTTGAATTTTGCATCATTCACTGTCGCACGCACGTCGTTGGTAGTTGACTCGGAAAAATGTAGAGAACTGTAGTCGATTAGTGCATTCAGCACCGCTTTAGGCAAGTTGTCGAATTACATCAAATTCACGGATTAGACCGGTGAAAAGAGTTCGACGTGGTGAACTAAAAATTATCGGGTGAAAAAATCCAAAAATCCCTGATTCCCCCCCACCAGGAGAACCTCAGTGCCATGGGATAGTAACTACGTAGCACAATTCCCAAAATCCACTACCCCCTCCA
Source organism: Ischnura elegans (assembly GCF_921293095.1). Lineage (NCBI taxonomy): Eukaryota > Metazoa > Arthropoda > Insecta > Odonata > Coenagrionidae > Ischnura > Ischnura elegans. The sequence goes on along the minus strand of NC_060249.1, from coordinate 68,424,348 downwards.
TCCATCAGTCCTCAGCCCCTCCTCCGATGCTTTCCTCCTCTCCGAAATCAAATAAAAGGCCCCGGCTCGCGCAGAGTTCATATTAGGAAGACCATAAATCAAAAGCTTCAAAAGAAAACATTAAGTTACAGTAGAATAATAGAATCATGTTTCACCCTTCCTTCTTTCTCCCCCACTGACCTTTCAATGCCTACCTGCTTCGAAGTTTCCCATATCTGGTGGTCAACTGCTGCATGAGTGATCTATTAGCACAAAAGGTGTCTAACAATGACTTTCAGCAATTGATATTACACCTTCATCAGATTGAAATATTAGTAATGTGCGCGTAATTTCAAAAATAATAAGACCAAACACGACGTATTTCTGACTTTATTTAAGCATTTTACGTTCATTGGTAATTTATGAATAGCTGGAAAACTGCATAACTCGGGAGGTCACTTAATCGAGGTTATTCCCTTTTTTTCAATGTCCACTACATTGGTTTTTCCATACATTGATACAATTAAGCTATAAAATGATGGTAGAACTGTGCACAGTTAGTATAAAAACCAAATAGCTGTGGTAAAATGTACACCCAACTGTTCAGAAGCAAGAACAGGAAAAAGAGTGAGGCAATGGGTGCTCACTGTCCCCCATAATTTTTTAAGTTTACATGGAGAAAGCCATCAATGAAAATATAGGAGAAGGCTTTGGGTGTCAATATCCACAGAGAAAGAATTGGTAAGCTGCGAAATGCTGACAACATAACAGTTATAGCTATGACAGAATGATTTGGACATAAATACTCTACACAGGAGTCTCCACTCCTATGGTTCCATTGATTCCCACCAGTCGCAATAAATAGCTGCACTCCAGTCGCTAGGGTACATGTCAACATACATTTAAGCACGCAAGACATACACTAGGCATAGAATGCAATCGTTTATTGCTATAACTTAAGCTCAATTACACATCTAATAGTTTAAAAAAACTGAGTTAGAAATTTACAAGTGAAATGTACTCCCTTCAAAACAATGTGCAAGTACTTGATACTGTGGTCTAGTGGTAACTTTGTAGGTATACCATACAGTGGTTCTATGTTGGATTCCCATCCCTGGTAATTTAAAAACAATGATTACCTTCTACTATTTCTTTGGCAGAAATCTGCTATTCACAATTATATTCATGGTTGACACTGAAAATTTTAATCCTATGCAAGGAAATGTTTTTGTATGTTTGCAACATATGATTTTCTTTTCATTCCATTCTTTCACAAGGAAGCTTCCTTTCAATTATTTCATTGTGTCGCAACACGATACATTTTTAAGATACACCTGTATTTGGTTTTCTTTTATATAGCTATATGATATTAAAGACTCATCCTTAACCATTCATACCTAGTTTTCGAATCAAATTCAGTTAATATTTGAACTTTTAACACCCTGCGGAGTAGGAAAAAATATAACCGGAAAAGCTATACTCTTTGATGATAAAAACTGATGATTCTCTTGAAGGAAAAAGCAAAATTAACCATCAGGACACTTCTCTGGAGCCTCTTGTTAGATGAGTGACCGCTTGCTGAAAGACCGTCCCCAACTCCAGGGAAAGAACCCATTCCCTTCCTGGCTTGCACTCTCTGAATTTCAACACTTCTTTTCCAATGATTAAAAAACCAGGCTTGAATTGTAAGTCCACAATACCATATTGCAATATGAATGGAATCCTAGAACATCTGTACGTTAAAAATGCGTCGTGTTGTGACAAGGAAAAAAATAATTCAAAAATAAAAATCGGAAAAGCTGCAGGATCACAAAAAAAATTCGTCGCAAAAAAAAGTGAAAATTTCTGCGAAAATTATGAAAATAACTGTGAAAAGCAGGCTTATGTAAAGGAAAAAGTAGAAAGAAATAAAAAAAGTACAGCAGACAAGACTTGATCTTAGAACTTCAGCTTTGGAGTTGAACACCATAGCCACTGGACTACAACAATATGCATTTATAACAAGTTCTGAAGGGAATTAAAAGCCAAATACATTGAAACATACCGATCCTTGTGCCATTAGTGACTAAAGTTGGAGTGCGAATTAAAGCACAGAGACCGGTTTCACAGTGATGTGGCCACTGCTCCCTAGTGGAGTCTCCTATAGTAATATAACCTCAATGGATTTGAAGAAGACTTTGACAAATATGGAAAGGACAATGGCCAGATATTAGCTGAAAATCAACAAAAAAAAGACTAAGATATTGGTAGGCAGAAACAGAGAGGAGGCTTGGACAAACATTAACCTAGGAAAACAAAAGCTTGAAGAGGTGAAAGAGTTACCGGGGAAGCCAAATCACCAATGATGGATGAAGCAAGAAAGAAATAGTAGAATAGCACAGGTGAAGAGGGCTTTCTGCAAAAAGAAGAATCGTCGAGGCATAAAAGTAAGGAAACAATTCATCAGATGTTACCTAAGGAGCACGTTTCTCAGAAAGCAAGGCTTGGACATTGACAGCAGTTGAAAGTCAAGAGTGGAATTATTCGAAATGTGATGCTATGGAAGAATGATGAAGATAAGATGGATCAACTTATTGTAAGTAATGAGTAAGTGCTAAGAGGAGTGGGAGAAAAGAGAACTATTCTAAAAACCTGGAGAAGACGGGACAAGTTAGTTGGCCACATATTGAGACATGATGGCTTGATGAAAATGATTAAAATTAAATGGCCAGATGGAAGGGAAGAGGAGCAAGGAATAACTTCCACGCAGTTGTTTGGACTACATGTCAGTGAAAGTTTGATGGTATACATTCATTGAAGGTGGGTGAAATAGTCAAATTCTCTTGCGTTAACTTGAAACTGTACCAATTAATTTGAAGATTTACCAATCAGTGGTTGTCTCAGGTGGATACATATTTTGAAGGAGGTATGGTTCTGTATTGAATTCTTTTGTGCTTACCAATATTTTAATTCTTGGAATGTTGACGTACGGGGGCTGTATATACTAGAGAAATGGACACTCAAGAATACCTATATCATCAAAATGAATGAATGCATGACCATGCAATGAAACATGTTTAATGTGAGAATGGATTTATATCAATAGATATCTCCGCGTCTAATCCAAATGATGCCTCCAGATATGTGAATACCTAACACCTAGTATCCATTCATGAATTTTGAGGTAAAAAAGTTCAATGAAGTCTGTGATGCCAAGTAAAGAAAATTTCATAACAATCCTGCATCCTCAAGAAAATATTGCTTTGCTGCAGATAATATGACTATGAAGGAAAGGGCATTTTACTTTTTTATTGCTGCCCTCAATGACGAGAACCTATGTCATCATTCTAAACATTCAAATGCATAGTCGACAAATGAAACAAAAACTATCTAGTTTCAAAATAACAGAAACATGAAAATGTTAAGCGTGCCATTCAGGCAAGTGGAGAGAGTACATTAAGCAATTATGGAATGAAAACACTTCAAATACAATGCAACGTATAGAAACTAGCATTTGGCTGGCCAAACAACATGAAAATCAAGTCTTTGCTTATGAAGACCGTTGATGCCAATATAAACAGAATTTCGCAATAACTTCAAGTATCTTTAAGGGAAATTCTAGAATATAAACACATAGATAACCTAAGAACTCAATAATTAGCTTGTATTCAAAATCAACATAAATTAAGCCAACCAGTTGAACCATTTACTGTGCTGTCATTATCACATAATCATAAAAATTTCATAGGTAATATAACGACTGATAGAGATGAATTGCAGAATTGTAATGGGTCATCTCCATCAACACTGACTCAATATATTTTCAGGGAAAAGACATATTACGTGTCTGATTATTTCTTGAAATGCACCTGTCTGCTGCTGTGTTCTCACAAAAAAATTAATTTCTATTAATTTCCGTAACCCAAATATCTTCATATTTCAACTTCAACAACAGCCGGTGCGGCCATATTTACTCATCCATAAAGAACACTTTAGCCCAAAAGCGAGCTTCGGTTGGACACTTTACAATAAAGTGACGATTCGGCCATTTTTCTTCTAAAGTGGCGTTTATGGAACGGAGAAAGTAGACTTTAGCCTAAAGTGCCGTCTATGAATCGCACCCTTAGACAATATTCAGCTCCTAGGTGGTAAGATTATTCTATATGGGACTGTACATACCAACATACTAGAGGAAAGAATTCCTATTCTATCATACATTTCAACCCTCCTGAAATCCTCACCTTCAGAGATTCAATATCATCATCCCAAGACATGCTTGCAATTTTTGGAATGGCAGTATGTAAAACTGAGGAGACTTTCTCAATGTTTTTCTTGAAGCATTTCAGAACATCTTGGGCATTGACTATCACTTCATGCCAGCAGTCATAGTCTGTCACCACTCCAACAGAGCAGTACAACAGTCCAAGCTCTTTTGCAAGACAAAGCTGCAGAAGGAAAAAAAATATAAGTAAGACTTTGGACAA